>NC_045560.1:89313597-90752347 GCF_009819795.1 Aythya fuligula
ACAAATTACAGATTTAAACTGCACCAAGACTGATTCACATGAAACATCAGAAAGGTTTTGGAATAAAGACACACGCAAGAACAGTATATCTGGAGACTGTTCTTAAGAACAGGACAGACGGACTTTTCTTAGGAATGATTTGATTTCAATAGGGTAACACACATATCACAGCTGATCTGAACTTGAGCTTCAGTCAAGGAACTAGAAAGTACCCTGAAAGCCCTTTGACAACCAAATGTTGACCTGAAGATTTTTCAGAAGTTTTCATGACATGAAGTGCCTAACAACATATCTCCAGAATTCATAGATTCCTGTGGGCTGCCATACATCGCACTGACTCTGGAAAGGGGATTATACCTTAGAGACAGTGTGTCTAAATGGAAATCCAATGAATGATTTCCTGAAGGATTAAAAGATTTTGAGTTCATCATATGAAGTGCAGAAATTCCCTGAATTCAATCCTGTGGTAACAAAGCCAAAAAGGTTCTTTGACAGCTTCTGATGAGATTCCTCATTTTTATTTAAATCTTCTGTAACACCTGTCGCTGTGCTAAGAGCATTTCCACTCAGCTAGAAACCCTAGATCATATCTGACTACAGCATAAAGGGATTAACAGATTTATATACTTTAAGGACAGAAAGAGCTATTATTATAGCCTAGTCTGATTCTCACCTACAGGAAGGAACCATAAGTCTAAGTGGAACAAGTACTTGCCTTTAATATGATACAAAAATAAAATGTACCTGCTGTGTGATGTCACAGAGAGGTGCTTATTTAGAATAATTCTTCTACTGCCTTGACAATCACATTTTTAATATGATGGTTGTTAAGTGTTAGGAAGTGCAGATTTTTCTGCTTTATTCATGGAGAAAAAAGGGCATCTTCCTTTTACTTGGCTTTCATTTTGGGACACCTCACCCACCCCACACCACCCAATTCCAAGCTGCATACAGATTTTGTAAGATACATCAATCAACAGTCTTCAGAATATGCCTAAATATACTCACCTTGCAGTTGGAAGATCAATACCAACATCACATGAAATCCACACTATATATTCTACAAATGCAGTCTATCCTTACAAGTGCTTAGAGGGGAAAACATGAGTGTGTGATATTTTGTAATTACCCCATTTACCCCACCAACCTACAAGCATCTGACACTCAATCAGTAAATACTACCAGGTAGCTGAATAGAAGAAAAAGCTTCAAACACAAATGGCAATCATTGTATTCCTTTTACTTTTAATAGATTTTCAGAGATAAAAGAAAAACATCATCAAATAGTTTTGTTTTTTTTACATCACGTTCACATTCCCCTCTGCTTCTTGCATAAGGGAACATTTCTTTTGATAGGCCAGCTTTCAAACATATCATAACAAATATCATACGAGGCAAGACAGAAAATGATTATTTCAAACAGGGTTCCTGTATGAGTCCCGTTTCCTCATGGAAACTTAAAAATACAGTTTTAATTTCAGTTTCTGAAAGCTGAAAGGCTGTAAATCTGACAGTGAAAATAGCAGATTTAGGAATAAGTATTGCTGTTTCAGTCACAACAGATCAAGTATGTTGTGCCACGTATCAAAAAAGATGCATATTCATTAAAATGCATCCTTTAATTAGCAGCTGACTTGCAGTATGCAAGCAGTATGCTTGCCACCTTAGCACTGCAAGACAGTTGTGATGCTCTGTTAAGTAAAAACAAGTACCAATTACATGCCATTTGTTCTCATTCCATGTTAATCAGCAACAATGCATCCTAAGGAAAAAAAAAAAAAAAAAAAAAAAAAAAAAAAAAGAGAGAGAATTAAAAAAAATAAAAAAAAACTTATTTCTTCCCTAAGAGATAAGCAGGTGGGAGAATTCATGAGAAGTGTCCAATTTATATTTTTCTTATGTGAGTATCAGGGTCTTAAATGAATTGACTGATCATAGAATCATAGAGTGGCTTGGGTTGTAAGTGATCTTAAAGATACCTGGTTCCAACTCCCCTGGCATTGGCAGGGATGTCAACCACTGGATCAAGTTGCCTAGGACCTCCTCCAACCTGGTCCTGAACACCTCCATGGATGGGGCATCCCTGCCTTCTCTGAGTAAAGAATTTCCTCCTAACATCTAATCTAAATCTCCCCTCTTTTAGTTTAAGACCATTCTCCCTTGTCATATCATTATCTTCTCTCCATCTTTTTTTGTAAGCCCCCTTTAAGTATTGAAAAGCTGCAATAAGGTCACCCCTTCTCTTCTTCAGGCTGAACAACACCAACTTTCTCAGCCTGGGTTCAGTACTACAAGATGGGCCTAACAAGGGCAGAGCAGAGGGGGACAGTCACCTCCCTCAACCTACTGCTGCTCCTCTTTTGAATTCAGTTAAAAATACTGTCATTATTTGAGAAGCCTAATGTCAATGAATCAGAAACCTCTGGATGCAAAGTATAATCATCTTTAGAAGATCTTAAAAGCTCAGAGAGTTTAGTCTCAAAAGTGTCAATATAATATATATATGTCTATATAATTATATACATATAATTACATAATATATAATACCTATTATATGTATTATATTATATGATATATAATAATAATTGTATAATATAATATAATATAATATAACATAATATATACTATATATATAGTATATTATATATCTATATAATATATATAATATAACAACATGCCCTTGGGAACTCTGAGCCTAGGAAAAGGCGAGGGCACAGACCTACACAAATTAAAAAAAATAAAAATTAAAATTAAAAAATTGTAAAAATGACATATTTTTGTTATCTCAATAATTATCTTTTGCCTACAATTAAAAAGATTGGCTTTGAGCTAGACTCACAGCCACATACCCCACTGTAAGTAAGTGGTAGAACAAACTATATATTTTACTATGTCTGAATGACAGGTGTTCTCCAGATTGAAAGCTATAAGCTATAAGTATACCTATTTATGTATCCTAATATACATACATTTCTGAGGGGTTGGGTTAGTCAAGGACTGAACATTCATCTCGCGGTAATATTTTATAATTAAGATTCTTCTACAAAAGCAGTGTTTCCAAATTCCTTAGTATACATTCAGTTTCCCTGTACTGGATTCACCATGAGTATTCTACGTCCACCACTCAGTTCACCTCTTTGAAGTATGGTGTTGAGAAATATTCAGGAAACACCTTTTAAAAACAATCTGAGTGCACTTGAATTTCCAAAAAGTTTTAAAATTCCCATCACTAGTGTTTCAAAATTCAGCTGGAGATACAGGAAAAATCTCTCTCCATTTAATTTACTAAAAGGAAAGAAATGTAGGATAGAGTTTTATAACCATTTTCTCTCTGTTGAGGAAGGAGGATAATTACCAGGAGGACTGAATATAAAATTACTTCCTTCAACATCTTTATAAATGATCTTGGAAAGGGGTTTTGGAAATGATCTTGGAAAGGGGATGACTTGTGAAGACACAAATTACTTAGGATCATCAAAATATAAACTGAATGGAAAACAAACAAACAAACAAAAACAGGCTATTGAATCAGACAGAGAAACCCTGCCTTTTGAAGGAGCAGAGAACGTGGGTTTGTTGTACCAGGGGAGGCTCAGGTTGTAAATTGTGAGAAATTTCTTCTCAGGAAAAGCAGTTAGGCATTGGAAGAGGCTGCTCAGGGAGGTGGTAGAGTCACCATTCCTGACATTCCTGAGGATGTTTAAGGAAAGTTTGGACATGGTACTTAGGGACATGGTTTAGTGGGTGATACTGGTGGTAGGGTGATGGTTGGACCAGATAGATGATCTTGGAGGTCTTTTCCAACCTTAATGATTCCATGATTGCAAAACTATAGATACAACTTCTGCAATACATTAATGAATATTGTCAAGAACAGAGATTGTATCATGCTACACAGGATCCACTCCTATGGAGGAGTAATAATAGGACTTAATAATAGGACTGAAACAGACATATTTTTAGGATAGGAGTATCATGCAAATCCTTTAAACAGTTTTTGAGCCCTCCAGTTACACTCAATACACAGGGAGTTAAAAGATCCAAGAAATCATTCAGAATAGTAGTATTTATCTCTCTCTTGCTCATTATTCTGCATTTGCAACTACAGTTGAGTTATTCTTACTGGTTTACTGCATCTCCAGAGTAAAGACGTAGGACAGCCTAAAAGAATTCTTACAGAGGTGTAATATGAGCCGGTTTCCAAATCTATCTAAAAGACTGATGGGGTGTTCATTGTGTTCAGAACACTCATTCTGCCTATTACAATGAAACTTCAAACACTGAGGAGCCTTTTGTAGGATTCTAGGTAGGTCAACTGGAGAACGCTGCTTCACAGCTACTTCTATGAATCAGAAGAGATTATGTTCACTGGCATCTTCAGAAGTATCACCAGAAGTTGAAGAGAGGTGATCCTTCCCCTCTACTCAGCAGTGGTGAGGCCAAACCTAGAGTGCTGTGCCCAGTTCTGAGCCCCCCCAGTACACGAAAGACATGGGCATACTGGACAGAGTCAAGTGAAAGTTCATGGAAAATAATGAAGTGACTGGAGCATCTCTCATATGAAGAAAGAGAGAGCTGGGACTCTTCAGTCTGAGGAAGAGGAGGTTCAAGGAGGATCTTAATGCATATAAATACTTGATGCTGGGAAGTAAAGAAGGAACAAAACTCATCTGTGCTGCACTTTACAGGACAAGAGTCATACAAACTGGCAAAAAAAATGCAATTCCATTTAAACATAAGAGAAATATTATTTTACTGTAAGCATGACTGAACACTGCAGCAGGTTACCCAAAATGATGGTGGATTCTCCATCCTTATAAATATTCAGAACTGGACTGGACATGTTCCTGAGCAACCTGGCCCAGTTGATTCTGCTTTAACCATGTGGGGTGGATGAGACTGCATCCAGGATCCTTTCCAACATGTAGTTCTGTGGTCACTGAGTCCGTGTGATAATGAATATCTTGCTTTGAAGCATCCTAGATGAAAATTTCTTATTTGATCTATTCAGAAAGGCCCAAACTCATTAAAAACAGAGAATGAAATTGTAGGCTGATACAGACATTTATTGTTGTATTGATAGCTTTGATCAAACTGAAATTTGACTATAGTAATTCCTTTTAAACACATCTTGAGTATTTAGCTTATACAGCAGTAACAGCTCCAGAAATAAATATAATATTTCCACTTACCCAAAAACTCTTTGCAGAAGTTTTAATACAGGACTAAAATAGTCAAAATCCCCACCCAGGAGGTTGTATAAGAACTAGAATTGTGAAAAGCAAGATCTGATTTGCAGCTAAATTAATTCTAGAATGTTTGTTCAAATAGGATTTTTAAAGCTGTAATAACAGTGCAAGTGTTCCATTTGTAACTTGCATGGGTCTATTAAATGTTTCTGCAAGTAAAACACATTAATGTAAAGTCTGGCCTTAGACATCTTCACCTAGATAGAGAATAATGAGACAAGCTGCTTTCAAGAAGACAGCTTACTCTGTCCCTGCTAAGTCCTTTTCTAAAAAAGAAAATTATTTTCTTCCCCCGAGTTTTTGCACTTACTGTTTATCTACTTCATGTTTTTATAAGCTTCTTGTGGCTCCATTGCTGTATGGACTGCAGGAATAAACAGCTCCCTAGAACATAATTAGTTTCATAGCACAATTTCTTATTTTTAGCTTAACTTTTATCAAAACATAGGAAAAAAAAAAAAAGTAAACACTGCACAGGTTCAGACAATGTTGTTTCTGAACTTACAAGTATGCGAGAACTTTGAAAATCAACTGTAAAATTCATTTCCACATTATTTTATGACCTATAATTATACTATACACAATTCACTAAAAAGTTATCACAAGGCATAGGCATTAAACATATGAATGTGAGAGTCCATATTGCTGCCTATTAAATGCTGATCTGAGTATTCTTTAGAATCTAAACTCATTAGGCAAGTCCATATTCATGGATAAATGAGAAGTATCAAGGACATGATGGAAGTGACAGAAGGACGGGAGTACCTATACAGCCTATACAACCCAAGTTTATACCACCAAAAGGACCATCCAGCTACTTTCTCATGTTGTGACATCTTTCTGCCAGTGCCAGACAACAAAAAAAACATGGTTCCTCACTGGTGGGATCCCAGCAGCACTTGCTGCAAAGGCAGATGTGCTCTGTGGGCAGCCTAAACTTCGTCTGCCATTACAATACATGGGTATTAGAAGATTGAATATCATGTGCCTTGCAGGTTTCAAAGTGAATGTGCTGCTCACTGATGCAAACACCTCCATACATGACAAATATACCAAGGAGAAAAGCAATGTTATAATTATTATTTACTGAATGAGCAATAACAAAATAATCCATGAAACATATTCATTCATTCAATATCAGTGAAGACCACTGAAGCATCATTTCTGAAAACAAAACAAAACAACAACACTGAAAAAAATTGCTCAATAACATTATTTTTTTTCTTTTTCATTTGATAAGTCTACATAACACCGCATAAGTACATCTTCTAGAAGAATCAGAGATCAGCATTTTTGGGGGGGGACGGAGAGATCTAAAATCTGCTAAATATATTATATCTCTTATATTTGCTAAATATAAGAGATTTTAAATCAAATGGGACTGAATTCAAGATTGTTTTGTGCTCCAGTGACTTCAAGCATGGTTTCTCAGCTTTAAAACTATGATACATTTATAGATGGTTAGATATAGATTTAGAAGTTTAACTTAGTCAGCCAGTCTTCAGTTTTTGTCCATTTTTCTTTTCTCCAGTGCTCACAGAGATCATACTGAGGAAATGCAATGCAAAGAAGAAACCAAAAGCATAGCAGTACAATTACAGTCTTTCCCAGATACTGTAGTCTTTTAATATTAATGTTTTACATACAGAAGTATTTTCTTTTTTTTCAGTTCTTGAAGTACTGTCTGACATTTAAAGATCCTCTTAGATGAAGGTAAGCCTGTATAAGAAAAAAATATGTGATTAAGAAATAGTGTGAAAATATGGTGAGATATTAAGAGAAATATTGTGAAACAGAAACAAATTTTAGACCTTCATCATTACGGGAACATGAAGAGAAATGAGGTCAGATAAATACATGGTAATGTTATTGTAGAAGGAGTTTAATGCAAATCTAAGAAGGTCAAATGTGAGTCAATCAATATGACACAGGATCTATGCTTTTTGACTTTGCAATTGTAGTCCAGTCAGAGAGGAAAAAATAAAAGGGGGAGAGAGGAGAGGCTATAGAAACAGAACTGCAAAATCAAGACATAATCTGAATATGTTGGATGAGATAGACACACTTCTCAGAGGGCAAGACTGTACAAGTAATAAAGACTATAGATGCATAGTTTACCTGTAGTAACCCATGCTTTTGCACCAATACGAAGTGGTAAAGCTACAATAAGCATGCCTCATTCTTCCACTGTTTTTGTTTGTTTTTTTTTTTTGGTTGGTTGGTTGGTTTTGTTGTTGTTGTTGTTGTTGTTGTTTTTCCCAGTGCAAGTATATACAAAGAATAGTCAAGTTTGGAGTAAGTAAAAAATAGGCAGTATACAAGTCTCCCAGAGAAGAAAATTAATAAAATAAAATAAAATAAAATAAAATAAAATAAAATAAAATAAAATAAAATAAAATAAAATAAAATAAAATAAAATAAAATAAAATAAAATAATAAGTAAATAATACGTCCAGTGTGAGTTTTCATAGACATGCAAGTTAAATTTACAAGACTTTATGGCTACAAAAACAACCCAGCCTTTCTTTCATACCTTTGAAAGATTTGTTATCGATTGCTACAGAAAGTCTCACATCTGGTTAGAACTTGGAACAGCTCCTTAATATTGCTTTTCTAGTGGACATTCCACTTGACTGTTGTCCACTCTCCAAACTGAAGTTAAAAATGGAGTTAGAAATTTGACCATATTTTCATACATAAACTGGTCTTTAGCAACATTTATGAGGATTTGTCTTCTGAGCACAGCTGAAAGAACCAAACACAATTGCTGGCAAGGGGAAATGTCACCTAGGCAAGTGAACTTCAGTACAGGAAAGATGGTCAACACTAAAGTGTTCAAATATGTTTTCTCATCTCTCTTTGATATAATAATGGAGAGATGAGGAAAATGCTTTTGGAAATTGCACAAAGATTTAAACTTGCTCTATTAACGCTAAAGAGATTAGCACAGTTTAAATCTCCATGTCAAAATCTGAAAAAGGGGTTCTTAGTCACTTTGGACTGTTGTACTGATCAGTTTTCTTTCATTCAAAGCAGAATTGGATCTCCTATACAGAGAATCTACCCTTTTGTCTAGGCTCCTGGTCTGAATCCTTTATTGTCTGACACTAATGCCTTTTTCCAGAGGTCCCAACAATTTATCAGCTACACCAGGTGCAAAAGTGAAGCAAGGCTAGGGAACACACTGTGTGAGGCCTTGGTTCTGCAGGCAGCAGATGAATATTTACCACCAAAAATCCATATAATAAGTAATCCCTGAAAAATATAAAATAAAATAAAATAAAATAAATCAGACTTGAGATTGGTCCTATATAAGTTCATAAGAATAATTTGAACTGACCTGTAAAGTGAAATTAAATCTTCCATTGTCTCTCTAAGAAGAATATTGTAAAGGTAAAGCAAAATAAACTTTTCTTTATTGTTGAACATGTAAAGATCATTTGTCTAACATGTAAGAGGGTTCAGCAAATGCACCTGTTGTTTTGAAAGTTAAAAATAACTTTTCAATTTATGTGAACTATTCTGAACAGCAAAAGAAAGAAAATCCATTTCAAAAGAAAACAATAATGAAAGAAAAGAAAAAGCTTTACCTGGCAGGAAAACTATTCATGAAGTGATTACAAAAGACAATCATTAGAAATGCTGGTGTTAAAAATATTAGAGCAGAACATGAAATAATATCCCATTATTATTAAACTGCCAGGCAGTTGTTTGAAGAGAAGCTTAAGAAAGTGCAGAATTCAATCCATTATTGTCAATGAACATACTCCTTTCTGTAGAGAAACCTTGAAAACTTTGCTAAAATCCAGCTCCATGAAGTTGCAGATAAATTAATTTCTTAGTAATAATTGTACTACCACACTTAACACACAAGAACATGGAGATCTATTGCAGAGACTTGCATTCATGTACGTACCATTTGTTTGTTATTAAATCTGATACTGAAGCAATTAGCTGCATGCAGTATTCAGATGAATTAACTAAAGGAATAAGCACAAGTAGTGATTCTACTCTTAGATGGTTTGTATCTTTGCACTGTAATTGTTGATTTTTCATTAATGTATGAGATTTCAAAACATTTCAGTGAAAATAACTATAAGATTTTTCTCCATATATTTTTTTTTCTCCATATATATATATGGAATGTGGGCTAAACAACTGTACTTCTCACCATCCTTTATTATTTGGGCACAGATTTCTTTGTCATTTTGTAGGGCATATCTCGGTCACAATATTCTATAGTCTGCAAGCACAGATATTAGTCAGAAATTAACCATGCAAGATATGGACCTCAACTTCCACTGTATAAGCAAATACATAAATAAATAAAGAAATAAAGGCATTAAAGGAACACTGAGGGTCAACTATAAGATCTCCTGATCAAGGCAAAATGATTTAAGCATAGCTGTAGAAATTTGTTTACCAGACATTCAGACTCACTATTTTCATGTTTTAAAGGTCATCACAGAGAAATATTTATCAAAAGGTAAAACCAACACCATTTAAAAAAAAAAAAAAAAAAAAAAAAAAAAAAAAAAAAAAAAAGACATGGAAGAGCAGTGTCGATATTTGTCAGTGAAAAAAGTTTTTGCAGTCTTCATATGCATTTTACATAACTGTCACTTGGTTTCAGTAAGAGGTGTTATCTCACGCAAGAATTTTGAACCTAGGAAGACCAAAGTCACTGACAGACAAAGCTAGCTATACTCCACATGGGTACATGATAGGGCAAGGACAGAAATGCATAGACAACAACAGAAAAATATTTGCACAGGCACCCAAAAATGATCATATAAATAGGCACTTGTGATGAAGCAGAGAAACCTTGAAAAAGAAAAAGTTATTTGTCTGAAAACAGTTTGGTCTGAGCAGAGAAACCTTGAAAAAGAAAAAGTTATTTGTCTGAAAACAGTTTGGTCTGAAATTAGTTTGGTCAGAAAACAACTTTAGTAGTAACAAATTTTAAAGGCCTCAAAGCAGAAGTAGGAAAAGGACAGAGAAGTCGTAAGCAAAGGTTGTCCTTTTCACCATGAAAACAATGAAATTAGAGGAACTTTAAATCAAAAATAAAATAAAATAAAATAAAATAAAATAAAATAAAATAAAAAATAATCACAGAAACCTCCTGGTTATATTTTGTCTAATTATTCACTTCCTCGTTAACCAATGAGCCATGATAAACATAAGGTTTAAGTTTATGCTGTAGATAGTTGGAAGGCAGGAAAAAAATTCAAGATTAGGCAGACCCTTGTCACAGCTAGGTCATATATACAACGCTACTTTCAAACATGCCAAAGTTAATTTCCATTATACTACTAAATAGTATGGTCAAACCTGGTCATTTTGCACAGCTATTGACTTATTACAACACATTTCCCAGAAGCACAGAGACTTTCATTGCAATACAGAATGTTACCTATTCATGTCAGTGACAGCACCCTACTGGAGATTGCTTCTCCCAGATTATATTTTATATTTAAGACATTTTTCATAAAAGGAAACATAGTGCTCCAAACTAATCAAGTGGAAGATAATGTACTCCAAAGGCAAAAATTAACTGTGCTGTTATTTACATTTTACGGTTTACAAAATTCAGGATAACTAAACATAGGAAAAAAAATAGGAAAAAATAACTGAAAAAGGATAAGGATAAGGATAAGGATAAGGATAAGGATAAGGAAAAGGAAAAGGAAAAGGAAAAGGAAAAGGAAAAGGAAAAGGAAAAGGAAAAGGAAAAGGAAAAGGAAAAGGAAAAGGAAAAAAAGGAAAAGGAAAAGGAAAAGGAAAAGGAAAAAAAGGAAAAGGAAAGGGAAAAAAAAGGGAAAGGAAAGGAAAAAGAGAAGGAAAAATAAAAAGGAAGACAAAAAAAAAGTTATCTCCACTTCTTATATTTCTGTAATTAGAGAATGGTGTGCATCCTTCCCATCTTGGACAGCTTGTCTAATTTTACTCCCTAACTACAGTGACTTTGAAGGGTTTCACGTACCCTATACAACATATATTGCTATTTTTACCATTCAAAAGGCAGTTTTAAATAAACATATTTCACAAAATATGGGATTTGTTTGATTTTCTAACTTTCACTATTTTCATTCAATTTTCTTTGCTGATTTTCCTCTGTTTCCTATTTCCTTTTCTTCTCATTATCCTTGGGTTTGGAAAGCTGGTAATATCTCATCAGTCTTTCCTTCCCCATTTTGTCTCCCTTTTTCTGAGTTCTCATATTAATTGCCTAAGTTTTCACTTTCACTCCTCCTTCACACTCACTCCTTCCCAAACCTTTTGTAATGGCCACTTGGTTTCCCAGTTTGTAGTATCACATTCACAGTTGAGTCTCATTTTTCACTTATCTCCTTATTCTTAATCTGCCATGTTCCTTACAGTAGTTTTCTTCTAAAAAGATTTTTTTTCCTTTTAACAAGATCTCCTTGCTTTATATTCAGTAACTAATCTCAAAAGAGTTGAGTCTCAGAGGAGTTCTCTCTTGTACAAAGCTGACAGCAGTTATTGCATTGAGAAAGTAGAGAAGCTGAAGGGAAAATGTGGCTGATAAAAGCCACTTTGTAAGCCACTGTCAGAGCCTAGCAATAAAAGTCAAATCTTCTTAGTCCAGTTTACCTTGATTTCTTAACACTAAAACCTCAAAATTGTCTTTTCCCTGCATTTCATTCTCCTTTTCAAATTTCACCTCTTCCTGCCATATCTTCAAAGGACAATAATCAAACCCCATCTCACGTGGAAACTGAGTTTAATAAACAAAACTATTTGTGTTATTTTGTCTCAACTGAAGACATGCAGGACTGGAAAGCCCTAAGGTACATCCTGTGACAGAACTGTATTTCCCTCATTGCTAATACTCTAGAAAATCCTTCAGAGTCAGACCACTATTTATCCCAGCCCTTATTATGTGCTTATGGAGTATTATTGTTGCAATTGCATTGCTTAAAGTCCATAGGAAGTTACCCACATCAAGCCTAAAGCTTAGTCTTTAAATAACCACTCAATAAATGACAGTGTTCAGCTTTTGAGGGATATTGTTCCATTTCAGTCTTAAGAAACCTATCATCATCTACCTTAGTTAAATAAATTGCCAAGTGAACAGTGTCTGTCAAGACAGTTCTCATGGATTTTCTAGTGAAATAAAATGACCAGCATGGATGACATGACAGATCGCTGTAATAGCAACGTTTAACTACTTGATCTTACTTTATTTTACATACAATTTTAAGCGTGGAATAAGAAATTCAGCCTTTGCAGTAATTTGAGAAAAACTGATCTGAAAATCAAGCTAAGGATAATGCACTGATTGTTGTATTTTGTCCATAGATGATTTTTAACTGCCTCAGTAATATATCTCTAAGCAGAATTTCAGAGAAAATGGGAACATATTTTACTTTCATATTGTGCTTATAATATTATTATACGGCCAGCCTACCTACCATTCAGAGTTAGAAACAACTGTCAACAAAACATACATGCATGTATGCATGTATGCTTTCTCTCTCTCTTTGTCTCTCAGAAAAAGAATGCATATTTCTTCTAGCCATACACTATTCTGAAATTTAGGAAGGTTTGAGTTTCAGTTTTGTCACTTTTCATTCCATTCTGTGCTTCCCAAAACCCAAAATAACAATACCCAAAAATTAGACAGGGACATACTACGAGGAGGCAGCAGGTTGTATTTTTAATACTTTAGGTAGATGCAGACAATCCAAAGAGCAACAAAATACATACAAGCTTCTGAAGTATCAAATATCAACAGACTTCACTTCAGGCTAAAGACCTGATCCTAAGCCCACAGTCTCACAGCTTTTAGTGTAGAATCAGTTTGAATATATCTGGCAATACAAGCAGGACAAATTTGCTTCTGTCCACAAAACCTTGCAGAGAGATGCCTTTTCATGTCCCGTAGGAGTAATCAGGAGAACTGTTTGGCTTCATGTGTCTTAATTCACCCGTTAATCATCCTCTGACTTGTCATTCAGGAGTTTCTGTCAGGTTGTTTCCAAAATCCTCTGTTTATTTGAAAGCCTGGCAGTAGGCAAAATAAATTTTCTGGACAGTGACTTAATTTATCAACCACTGAACACGCATCAGTCTTTAGGACCAAACCCATTAGTGCCCAGAGCCCCATTTATTTCTCACAGACAATCAAATAACTTCAGGTAAGACTCTGACAGAAAAAACTGAAGCTATACTTTTCCAAATCATCTTTTGGTAGCCTCTTGCAAAGCAGCTTTAGACTTATGATATAGCCATTATACTAGATATATCCAAAAGTCCTTTCCTCTAAAGTCTTTACAAAGACTCAGGGTTCAAAAAAGTAACTGAGGCCATTTCAAGATATGAACCTTTAGAAACTAGTTAGCCTCACCCTTATAACAATGCAAGCAGTTGCAGTGGAGTTTTTCTTTTCATACAGTCCATTTACTATAGAAACCTCTACTTCTGTATTTATTACTTCTCATCCAACAATCAGCAGCAAAATCAGATCTAAAGATCCTTCTTTTTTTTTTTTTTTTTTTTTGTTAATCTGGGTAACTAAATTATAAATTAATTACACTGCTCTGCAATTAAATTATAGGTTTTGTGATGAATATGCAATTATTTTTTTACTGAAAATATAACAATAGTTGTGAGATAAATCTTTTGTTCTCAATACAAATTGCTTATGCAATTGCTTTGTGATACTCTTCAAAGAATTAATGGCATAATTCTGCAGAAATCAGAGAAAAGCATCTCATGGACTTTAGTACTTTAGTTCATATCCAAAATGAGGTTGGGAAGACAGCTAAGTCTTCCCCATCTCCAAAAAGCTCTGATGGACTAAAAAGGGATGGGGAAGAAGGGAAGGGAGGGGGACATTAAAATACATACATGTAACTAGATTTATAACGAAGCATGAACATCAATTTTCCTGTAAAAATAAAATAAAAATAAAAAAATATATTTCACATGTACCAAAACTACTTAGCAAGCTTATAAAATGCCTAGAAGGTTGGAATAATCAGAAGATTCACTAAAAACAAACAACAAATAAGCACATAAATGTTCTGAAGAAAGACAGGATGGATGTCACTATTGATAAGCCAGTGTTTATTTATGGGTGTTATTTTCTTAGTTTTCATACAACTTTTAGCTCACATTTGTAAATTCACTGTTTTACCATTGCTTGCATTGTTTAACTGGTCTACTAACAGAAACAACAGAGTAAGATTGTCTTTTCTGGCAGGAAACAAAAAGTAACTAAATAAGAAACATCTACCAATCAGTGAAAAAAAAAACAAAAATTCATATGAAAATTTGTGAAACAGATTTTTGAAAGTTTTATGAATATGTACCTTCAGATTATAAATAAGATGATGATAAGCGTGGTTTTTCTCTGATCATTTTTAAATTTCAGTTACAAAATAATGAATTGTTTATTTCCTTCTGAGCCAGTTCAAGTCAGTTCCAAAGAATGTATCAGTAGGATATTCTACTTTTCTGTTATACTTCTTCGGAATCCTCATTTCTGATTTCTCCACATTGCCAATCCAAGAAAGCACTAAAATTTGCATTTAGCTTCAGATCTTTGAGAATAAGCCCTTTCATCCCTGAATTTCTGCTTAAAATGAAGCTGATGTTAAAATCTTGCATGACTATTTATTAGAAGCCTCTAAAACATTTCTGATGTTAATGTTCTCACTGAATTGTATTGAAATATGTAAACACAAAGCTTCTTATTTTCACAAGTATAGTTTGGAAAACAGAAAAACTTCATTCTTCTGAATGTAGAAAAATAAGAAAGGTTTGTAAAACAAACAAACAAACAAATAAACACACACACACAAAACAGAAGTTAAATATCTGGCTGCATTTGGAATATTAATTCTATGTTTACACAAATATTTCATTTAGGAATTCCTAACTCAGATTTTATGATGAACACTAAGAATATATGCAGCTCTACACATAAATGAAGTAATAAAAAACAATTTTAAAGATTATTCAAACAATTATAACCACACTAAAAGAACTGTAGCTGGTTATTAAATAATTTGAATCAACAAGATACAGTGTTCTGGGGATTAGAAAAACAACTAATAACCAAATGCATAATCAAAAGAAGGCTCTAGGAATTTCCAATGTGTTATTTAATTTGGTCTATTTGGATACTATTTTATGAGGATTTACAGAGATTTCAGTGCAATTAGTAATTAGATAGCAATGCAAGTCATCACAGGAAAGACTTTGGCACACTTCTCTGCTATCTGGACAAAATGCTTACCCAGGGAGACCTTCTTCAGGGATTAAAGTGTAAATCAGACCTTCTTTTTTTCCCTTGAGACTGACAACAGTGCTTAGTCACAGGGGAGATGTGTTTCCTTTTGGTAACAGACAAGAAGTGCCAACACTTTTTATTGGTAGTTATATGTCAAAACAGCATTTATTTTTTCCTGAAGCAACAGAGCCAAGGAATGTTTGGTAGAAAAGGATCATTGGCCAATCTCAAGCCAGCTCCTCAACACATAAACTGACTCATTTTGTTGGATAAGATTGACAGCATACTATATATATATATACATATATATACTGTTAAAACTATGTCAATAGATCCTTTAATAGACTAGTTGACTTTATGTATCAAAGCAAAAGCATCTTTCCCATGCTCCAAAGTATTTGCTATAATTTCAGTCCAATTTGTTTCTTTTCTTTGATTTTAATCAATAGGCAACCCCCTTCCTTTTAATCAGAATGGGACAACTTTAGCAACAAGTGAGGGGGAAAAAGCTATCTTTAGTTGACCTATTCATGTCCTGTCATGATGAATTCTACCAATACTCTTATGTTGTTATCATTTTACATGCTATATGACAGTCTTGAATGTGATTTGAAATAACTTGACATGTTGAGGCATTACAATGCTGTGAAAACAAAAAAAAAATAAATAAAAAATCCTTTAATTTCCCACAGTCTGCTATTATATTTTTGATATGTGTGTAGACAAACATGTATGGAGAGCAAATGCTAGGGAGATCTTAATGAGTGCTACCTAAGGCTGGAGATCCATTTCTTAGTACAAGATGAACTGACCTGCAGACTGAACTTATGTATTCTCCCTGCAAAGTAACTAGAGTGCAAGTTATTGCTGAAGAGGCTTTGGCACACTTATCTGCTAGCTTGATGTGACTTTTAACCAGAGAGACTTCCTTCAAGGAAAATGTATAAATCAGACTTTCCTCTTTCTCTTCAGACTGCCAATAACAGTGCTAATCAGAGGGAAAATGCTCTTTCCTTTGGTAACAGACCAAAAGCACATGAACATTTAAAGGATCCCATCACGCTCCCATCAGTTGTCTTCTCTCATATGACATTGACCTTCAGAGCCTTTAAGACCAAAGATTGAATTGTCAAGCTTTGAATCTTTATAACAATAAAACTACTGTGAGGATATACTGCCAAGATCTTCAGCTGACAGAAACTTGCATTGTACATTGAGGCACCTATGCTGTGTTTATGTCATTTGAATGTATGAATATAGTTACAGATTTGGTTACAGAAAAGTTAGTTACATGCTACTTGAGAGGTGCGTATATACTCCCTGAGCTTATGAATAACAGCCTAGACTGAAAGCATTCAATTAATTGCTATAAACATTTTATTTAAAATATTGTTATTTCACTTATATCATAGAAAAATCTAGACCAAGATGTTTGTTATGTTCTGCCTTGGATTTTCATGCCATTCATGAAGAAGTCTGGTGATTTCTACATTCAAAAGCTCTTGCAGAAACAGGAGCTCTTCAGTTAGAACTTTACTAAGTTGTTCCCCTAAGTGAAAGTCTACAGACTCTGTCATATACAGATTTAGGCAATTGAAACAGTGCCTTTCTGGCATTAAGAAATCTTCAGATCATATGTAAACCTGCATTAAATCAAGATACAAAGACCATGCCTGAGAGGAAGAAGAATAGAATGCTTCAGATCACTGCATAAATTATGCTGAGCTACTTAGTTTCACGTACCAGGAACAACAATGTTGAAAAAAAAGAGTGAGCAAATGCTTCAGTAATATCACAGCATTTCCACTGTGATATATCGTGATATATGACTACTTTTGTGTCACCTGCTTTAACCCTTTCCTGGATTGGGGTAAGGGTCATGTACCAGGTCTCCTGTGAAGGTTAGCAAAAAAATGCAACACAATTAATTTTTTTGGAACATCTGATTACCTTGATTACCTTCTCACATGGCTCCACACCATAATGCCACAAAACTGCTAGTGATAGCTGAAGACTGAATGACTTTCACTGGAAAGAAGATCTATAATTCCTTTCAAGTTAAAGATGCAGAAATTATCTCAAGCTTGAAATCTATGGAAAAGGGAGTAAACTTCCCTATGAGTTTAAACCCAGATGGATGGATATCCAGCTTAATACCTGAATATCTGGAACTCCAAAGATAGCATGATTGAGACAGAGTAGAAAGTGAGAGAGATAGCCAAGGAAAGCTTGAGTAAGATGTTAGAAATTGAAAGAATGAAATAAAAACATCAAAAAATGAAACTGAGTTAGACTATATAATGAAATTAAAATTAATAAAGTCATTGGTAGAATACTAACAGAATCGGTCCTGAGACAGATTTTGCTACTTACTTTCATTAACGATGTTAGCCCAAGCGGCAGGCATGTGATACCTGGTAACACTAAGATGCGTGGCATCACCAGTAAGCAAAGAGAGGAACTGGAATAATGTACAAGGCTTAGAAGAATGCCTACTTCAGATTGGTCACTCTTGTAAATGGTAGGAAATGATAAAGAAATATCAAGACCTAAAGTTATTAATCTATCAGCCATTATGACTTTGGTCCACCACTGTGAAGCTATGCATAAAATAAGCAAATGCGGCAACAGGAGTGCATCCACGGATATTTCCAATAAAACCAGGAAAGTACTGGTGCTGTGGGTGAGATCTAATCCAAAGTATTATTCATGTCACACACCCCAAAATCACCACTTAAATCTAAACTAGATCTGTCTTTCTCAGAGTGCCAATGTATTTCTAATTAAGGTGCACTAATCGAATGAGTGGTAACAGAACTGCTGTAATTTTAAGTAATATCTGGGTTCTATACAGTTTCAAAATTCTGTTTTGAAAGGCAGAGGGGAGAATGAAAATAAAGCATTTAAAGCATTTTGACTCCTCACATGAACTTAAACACATGCTCTTTCTAGTCCACATAGCAAAATGTTTTATTGAATTCACAGTTGGATCCGCTGGCCAAAGATGGCTAACATAATAATTAGGGCAAAACCAGCATGATTGCTATTAAAGTGAGTCATTAAGGATAACCAAGTGTTAGGTTTTATTATATTTTTGTTTTCAACTTTTTTGCTTATGAAAATTAAGATCTTAGGGCGCCAGTAAGATATTTCTGTAGTTAAATATTTTCAAGAGAGTAAGTATTTCAGAGAAGAAAAACAAAATCTTTGCAACCCTTAGCATTAACAGTTCACACAGAGTAGATGAAAGAAGGAATGTCCCCTAAAGGAAAGCTATGCAAACTACTAAAGAACTATTTATAGACCTAGATGAAGAACAGTAATACTTCTTGCACAAAGAATTCAAAGTCTAGATTGCATTCTGATTTGAAAAAAAAAAAAAAAAAAAAAAAAAGAGAGAGATATATAGAGACCTACAGAATCGAAAGAAAGAAAGAAAGAAAGAAAGAAAGAAAGAAAGAAAGAAAGAAAGAAAGAAAGAAAGAAAGGAAGGAAGGAAGGAAGGAAGGAAGGAAGGAAGGAAGGAAGGAAGGAAGGAAGGAAGGAAGGAAGGAAGGAAGGAAGGAAGGAAGGAAGGGAGGGAAGAAAAAGAATCATTCTCTACAAAAGAAATCGAAATAAGTTTTGGACAGAATAAAAAAAAAAAAAAATTATTTTAACCATTTCAACAAGTTTAATTTGGCCAGATATTTCAAAAAAATTGTGACCTCATATAGAAGAGGACAAAATTTACAGATGGCACTTTTGGAACGCATCCATAAAGACCATAACGATCCAGCTTTGGGCTTTTAGTCCTGTATTCTTTTGTGCTTTGCATTCCAGCCCTACCTTTGCTCCCCAGATCAACTTGCCCATTGAGAGGGATCCTGTCTTTGTACACTGAAAGTTGGTGTGGCTAAGTGTAACAGAGGAGAGGGTTGAAACATTGTTCAGGAATAAGTAAGATGAGATGAGGGTTCAACCTGGGTTACCTAAGAAACATTTTCTGCCCTAAGAAAAAATCAAGCATTGCCTCTGCCCTTGCAGAGTCCCTGAAAGGAAACTAAGCTACTGAAAGGATTCTCTCCTCTCCTCTCCTCTCCTCTCCTCTCCTCTCCTCTCCTCTCCTCTCCTCTCCTCTCCTCTCCTCTCCTCTCCTCTCCTCTCCTCTCCTCTCCTCTCCTCTCCTCTCCTCTCCTCTCCTCTCCTCTCCTCTCCTCTCCTCTCCTCTCCCTTTCATTTTCTCTTCACATTATGTGATATTGAGATTAAATATGAAGGAGAAAATAAATTAGCATGTCTCTTCTCTTCCTGTGTCTGAGAGAACCTGAGGTACAGAAATCCCTTAGCATCCTCCTCCTCTTTACTTTCTGCCCTAAAGGACGGTTCTTCCTTTGAATTGTTTCTGGTGGTCATTGACAATTCTCAAGGTACATTCCTGGGAAGTTAATACTGACCCACTGCAGTATAACGTTTTCCACTCTTCCTAGTAGTAGGCACTGTTGTAGGCCAGACTGCAACCACATGCAGTGATTTAAGAGGCATTTTAAATACACACTGAATAATGGGCAAGAAACTTGTAAAGAACCCTCCTGATGTAATGCTGAGAGGAAAGTCCTTTCTAGTGCACACTAACAAAAAAGGCTTGACCAACCAAACTTCCATCCTCACACCATATGGTCTTATATTGTTCCTTCCCTGTCCATTATAATCCAGTGGGGATGCAAGACAATGTCTCCTCTCAAAGGTAGAGCAAGTACCCACTTTCAGTGCTGAAGAGAGTAGCACCTGCAATAACATAAACACCTGATAATGGTGGTCTCTTAATTGACTATGAGCAGACTAACACTGAAGCCTCTTTGTCTGCAGCAGTACTCCTGTCTCCTTGTTCCTCGCTAAACAAAACACAAGAAATTAGAGTTAGGGAGTTAGTTGACTTCACAAATTCCTTTCATTTAATTCAGAACACCATATGTCTACTTCCTAGTCCTCATCCTGTAAAGACTGCACAGCTGTTTCTCTCAGGAACCACAATTATCTTTGTTTCCCTCATCCTCAAAGGGGTCCAATGAGGACCTTGTTTCAGAGTTTCTTGTTGCCTCAACCTTTGTCCACTGCAAGAACCAGGGCCCATTTGCTGTGATTTACTCGAGAGTTATCATTCAGATATTTTCTCTAACATTCTGCTTTAAAGATTCCTTTTTCATCTCACAGAATGAAGGTGGAAGGCTTTCTCCGGTGAAATAAATCAATAAATAATTACTGCTTCATATCGCAGTAGCACCATGAACCACTAGCACAGCTACTTGGATGAGACAGATAAGTACCAATGGTGCTGGAAGAATGCTGTCTTGATAGTCCTCTGTCATCAAAGAGCAAGATGCATTTCCCTGCTGCTTCAATCAAAGTCATACAGAATGAGGGCACCTTGCAAAGCAATATATGTTAATCCAAGGAAAGATATACAGAGACAAGACAAAAATAAAATAAAATAAAATTATATTACATTAGCATTTAAGAAGCTATGTCAACATAGAGGACTGGGCAAGTTTGAAATCTGCCTGATTGTTATCTTTCCATACAAAAACCCTGAGTCCCAAACCTTGGTCAGTATCTATTATGACCCCCAAAAATTCCTCTGAATGCTTAGGCCTGAGTCTGAGCCTTCCAGCTCTTTTAAAGGAGCTTATTTTATACCTTACTTAAAACCAAATCTTTGTGATGATCCAAATGCCTTCCTTAAATACATAGACTCCAACCAAATGTCAAGTCTTAAAGTAAAAGCTAAGACCATTAACTTCACGACAAATTTCACAGTGATCCAAGTTCCATTACTACATTAACATCTACAGATACCCAGAATCAAAGTTGCAATCATCACAACTTAAGAGATTTGATAAAAGGACTAGAGTCAATAGAAAACTTTTATTTAAGATCTTTTAGCAGTTGGATCTTGTCTAGATATTAGATCTACAACCACTCAGGTCACAAAATATTCTCCAGAATGAGAACTGAATAAATATATATGAAACTCTTATGTATATACAGGACAGTATATACACATTTAAAATACACAACAGAGTGCAGGATAGTAGTCCTTAAATCCATATATTCAGATGTTGAACAATACTTGTCTGGAATATTTCAAATGGGAAACTCAAATTCAATGTATCGATTCAGGTGTCCCTTTCAATAGCACTATCAGCTCTTATATGGAGCTTTGATCAAAACCTTCTTAAGGCAGACAGAATTGAGTGAAATTCCATTTACTCATTTAGGGATTCCACTGAAAAGTGGAAAAAATGGAAGGATGGGATTGATCTGAGAGTGAATGTGGAACTTGCAAGAAAAGAGAAGAATAAATGTACAGGATAAAAGCATCTCTGTTTAAATTTAAATGTAAAAATATATTACTTCACTAATTGTTTAGTACATTACTTCTGTGCTTCCACAATTTGACAACGTCTGTCTGTGAACAGAGACTGAACATTAGAAATTAAAAAGGGAAACGTAAGAACATGGTAACAGATGTTTCAGCAGAAACTCTGTCAATCATATGGTGACAAAGCAACTGTGAGCAATTTTTAATTTAGCTCAGTTTATTTAGAATCAGATGTTAGCAGAGATACCAACTAGAAGATGATACTGACATTCAGTATATATATTTTTAAATCTGTAAACTATTTCATATATATTAGAGACTTAAAGAAATACTTTATCATTCCAAGAATGCCTAGATCTAGCTGACAAGAAACACAATCAATTGTATCAAATAATTGTGCATGTGTATTATGATAAATAATCGGTTTAAGAATAATTGCTAATATACAATATTTGTCAGCTGTACTTTACAAGGAGTTCTAAACAGAACCTCTCCTGTGATTCTTCTTTGTAAAGCAGAGTCAGTCTAGCTAAATTACAATGACTAAGCAAACACTTATGATTCTAACATGGAAAATGAGACTCACATTGGTTTTAAAATCTTCAGTCTGCAAGTTTCTAAGAGTATCGAAACAGCCACTTACAACTGAGTTGATCAGGCTTAAAAAAGGTGTCAGCCACTTGCTAAGACAGCCTTCAGTGTTTTGTTTCTTCACTAAAAGGATTGACAAGAATGTCAACTTTTTACAAGTAACACTGAAAATGGTGGATGTTTAAAACTTTGCTCATCTGAGACTAAGTGTTCAAACATCGATCACACGTTGCTTTTTGTGACTGATGTACATCCAAATAAAACCCCATCATTATTCTAACAATGTCAACTATTTAGAATTTCACTTTTGAGAACATTGGTAACTTTAACTTTTAAAAATATGATTAGCATAATCCCAAAGACCTTTGTGGCTCAAAGGTATATTACAGCACAACTGAAAAGGAAAAACACTTTGTGTAGTTGTTAAAACAGTACAGCTCAAAACAGAAACAACCTCAATTAACATGTTTTGTGGGCAGAAAAATCAAGCCTCTTCCAGTGTAAATTAACAGGATGTCATGAGACATCTGAAGTGGATCCAAATATGATCTCACATTCTGTTTAACAAATTAAATATGTCAGAATACAGGCAGTTATTTCTATCTACTTGACTATATAAACAAAGGACTTACTGTCACAGTACTGAGAATGAAAAATTCCCTAAGCCTTGCTGAGGGAGAGGGAGGCTCATGCAATCCCATTACCCACATAATATGCATATAGTTATTTGTAGAATACACTTCTATTTGTCTAATGACAAAACAAGGTCTCAATGAATATCTTTGGGATAATGAGGTTTTTTTTAAGTACAAAATCACTGTCAAAAATATAATTAATTTCTGCTAATCTACAGTCTTTCAGCTTGTGCACAAGCCTACCCTTACCCTTAAAATATTTTAAATGTTGCCTAAGTTTGGAAGATAGTGAGAACAGCTCACTAATTAAGTTATTGTCTATATCAAAATCCTGTCACTGTCATACATTTGGTATTTTCCCCTCCACACAATCACATATTCCTACAAATAATTTTGTATTTGAACAAGGTGGGGGTGAGAGTAGGGGAGTTCAGAAGCCTGTTGTTATAAGTAATAAAAAAGATGGCATGAGAAATAGAAATTTCTCACCTCTCAGAAATAACTTAATGACGTTAGAATGAGAGCCAGGCATGATGTGCTCTCTCAGCAGATTTTCATACACCTCACTCACCCATGAACATAGCTCGATAGTTTGTGGTTTATACCATTAACTACCTAGTTAAAAATCCCGTCTCCTTCAGGTTGTTTGAATATATCTTATTTATTTATTTATTTATTTATTTTAATGAAAGAAAAATACTTCAAAAGCACTTATACTTTATAGAAAGTTGTTTTGTATATTCATATAAGAGAATATCATAATGTTATCAAGGTGAATAACAATATCAAGCTTTCCAAATTTGTTCTTTCTGAAAAATCAGAAGTTAAACAAATTATATGACTAGATTTACTGGATGCACACTGACTTCTTTTGGCCAAGATAATAGACTCAAGTGATTTAAAAGTCAATTGTTAGCCAACTGCTGTTGTTAAAGGAGATTAATCTTCTTTCCAGACACTAGAGTTTGATATACATGGGTAAAGCTCTAATGAAGGCAACAGAGCTGCTGCTAACACATTTCTTGAAGAATCTGCCAAAGAAAATTGTTGGTCTGACCTTTTTGGTCTAGATTAGGGATCAATGGATGACCGATTTTTTTTCAGTTCAGTGCCCAAAATAGAGAAAATTTGTTTCAGACAAAGCCAAAAGTGAAATTTACTTCATATCTGAAACCATACATTCTGTTAAGTTCAAAGCAAAATTATTTCATTATGCTTTTATCATTTTTGGCAAAGGGCTAGGTGAACAAGTCACTATGCCTACAGACCTAGCAGCTGTACCCAAAACTTCCAAAGAAGCATGCTATATTACTCTTTCTAATTGATGAACACATGGTTGGGTGACTCCTTTTCAAATACCTGCTGTTCACTTTCCCCAAACTTTAAAATGTAAGCTATCCTAGTACAGATTTTGTCTACATTTGCTTTTGAAACATTTTCATTTTATGACATTGTAGTGGGTTTACGTGGCAAGGTTTTGGTAGCAGGGAGCCATAGGGGTGGTTTCTGTGAGAAAGATCTAGAAGCTGCCCCATGTTTGGGAAGGGCCCCATTGTTTTCCAGAGCTGAGCCAATAAGCGATGTTGTTTGCGCCTCTGTGAGAGCATATTTAAGACAGGGAAAAAAACGCTGCGCCACACAGCAGCCGGGAGTGAGAAACAGCCTGCAAGCGCCAAGGTCAGTGTAGAGGGAGGGGGAGAGGTGCTCCAGGTGCCGGAGCAGAAGTCCCCTGCGGCCTGTGGTGAGGACCATGGTGAAGCAGGACGTCCCCCTGCAGCCCATGGAGTACCACGGTGGAGCAGGGTTCCACGCTGCAGCCCGTGGAGGAGACCACGGTGGAGCAGGTGGCCCTGCACCGACGGAGGCTGCCGCCTGTGGAAGACCCCTGCCGGAGCAGATTCTGGGCCGGACCTGTAGCCCGTGGAGAGGAGACCACGCAGGAGCAGGTGATCTGGCAGGAGCTGCTGCCCGTAGGGGAGCCAGGTTGGAGCAGTTTTCTCCTGAGGGATGGACCCCGTGGTACGGACCCATATCTGGAGCAGTTCTGAAAGAGCTGCTGCCTGTGGGAAGCCCATGCCGGATCAGTTCATCAAGGACTGCATCCCGTGGGTGGGACCCCACAGCACAGGGGACGAGCGTGACCGAGAAGGAGCGGCAGAGAAGAAGTGCTGTAGACTGACCATAACCCCCATTCCCCCGTTCCCCTGCGCCGCTCGGGGGGAGGAGGTGGAAGAGGGTGGATGGGGGGGAAGGTGCTTTTGTTTTTTTTTTCCTTTGTTTTCTCACTTCTCTCGCTTGTTAGTTGTAGGCAATAAATCTTACTATCTCCTTATGCTGAGTCTGTTTTGCCCGTTACAATAATTATTGCATGATTTTCTCGTCCTTATCTCAATCCTTGAGCCCTTTTCACATATTTTCTCCCCATTCCTCTTTGAGGAGGGGGAGCGAGAGAGCGGCTGTGGTGGAGCTCGGCTGCCCACTCGAGCGGAACCACGACAGACATCTACCTAAATAATCACTCTAATGTTATGTCCTGGCATATAAAAATATAATTATCAACATAAATATGAATGTAGTTATTCCATGGCTTCAGTAGAAAAAACAGGAAAAATCTATTCAAAATTTTCCTTGTTCATTTTTTATCATACTATTCCTAGACATGAAAAACTATTTAGTAAATTTTGTAACTGACACAAGCTTCTGAAAAGGATCAGCTCTTTCAAAGTGATTTTACAAATATTGGTACATCCCCTGGTGAACTCAGACTAAAATATTTTGTATTCAAATTCAGCAAATGTTTCTCTGGAACTCTTTTTTAAATTAATGGTCCAAAAGTAATCACCAAATTTGACTTCAGTCACAAATGCTTCAAGTTAGTTAAAACTAGAGTTTTCACTGAATAAAACTATTCCATTGGAAAACAATGCTCAACCTTGTTAAGATATAAAGAATCAACCAAAACAAACCAAAACAAAAGGAAATCCTGAACGAAAAAAAAAAAAAAAGAAAAAAGAAAAAAAAAAAAAGAAAAAAAAAAGAAAAAGAAAAAGCTATCAGGAGCAAAAGAGAAGTTATCAGTGTAATATACAATAAATGTTTGTTCATTGTGTTTTGTATTATCAGGACAAGGAGTTCTGCTTGAAGGAGTGAAGAAGTGGGGGTAGTAAAGGTCTCCTGCTGAGATAAAAAACTGTAAAATGCCTGAAATTCCTTTATTTAATGTAATGAGAGAGGGCCCTTAAACCAGCAAGGGGGAGGGAGTTTCCTCCCCTTCTCCCCCCTTGCATCCTAGTTCCATCTTTCGTTTAAAGTCACTGTTGCAAAGCTCCTGTAACCATTCCTGATAAGCTGCTGAACCAGCATGATAATGTTCTGCCTTCCTGCTTCATGCTGGGTCAACATGATCTAGTGAGGAAAGAGAGTCGAGCCACAACGCAGAGGAAGACTACGGCCTTCATCTTCACGACCACCAGAGAGTCTGGGATGACCCCTAGCAACAGTGCACGCAGCTGCAGAACATACCTGCATGTGCTACGTAATCCTGGAATTACCAAAATATAAAAAGGGACCCTGGTGGGAGTGAGGTGCACGCCGTTGGCAGAGCAGAGACTCCCCAGCCACCCAGCGCTGTTTTGCTTGCTGTTTGCTTACTCAATAAATTCTTTTATATGATTAATGCCCTCTGAAAATTAATTAAGGGAGAAACTTATAACAATCAGGAAGCTTCTAAAAAGACAAAATAAAGAACAGAGCAGAACATCAAACGGAACAAAGATGAAGATTAAAAATAATAAATTGTATAGCCAGGAGATCAAGCATAATACCTACAGGAATAAATAAATATATAAATAAATAATGAACAAACAAAAAAAAAAAAACACCAGTACAGAAACAGTAAGCAAAGGAAAAGCTGAAAACCAAATGGAAGAGGACTAAGACTAAAGTAACAGAATAATAATAATAATAATAATAATAATAATAATAATAATAACAACTCTCTAATAACTCAGGGCCAAGGTTATGCTTGTGTTTCAAAAGGAGCCGGTCCAAGATGGATGTCAGCACAATGGGTCCGTCTGTCTATCTCATCACCTGCCTTAACATGATCACAGCACTCTCATCCACAGTTAGGAGTCCAGCTCAAATAAAAAACAACATATGGGAGCGTCCCGCTGGTATGCAGCACCCACAAACAAGGACTCCAAGAACTGCAGGTGCAGCCAGAGTCCCCTGGCTGGGCAGCACTCTGTTCCTGCCTCTCCCAGTGATGTGGTTACAAAGTTTGTTAAAGATAGGATTAGTATGCCTGGTAGTTTTTCACAGTGTTTTAATTTGTGTTAATCGTGCTTTCTTAATTCTTCTTTATTTTTTTAAAAAGTCAGTTGATGTAATCTTTCAGCAAAGCTTTCAATAGTGTTTCTCATAGTATCCTTCTGGACAAAATGTGCAGCATACAGATAGAAAAATACATAATACAATGGGTGAATAGTTGGCCCATGGATAAGCATCAAAGAGTTGTAGTAAATGGGTCTACATCAGGCTGGCAGCCTGACATTTTTCTTCCTCAGTATTTGGTGAACAGATCACTTTAGAGAATTCAACATAGATCTTCTCCATCTTTGATATGCCGAATATAAGCCAAGCTTTTCTCGTCTCCTTCCATGGTAGCACAGGCTTTCCATTTCCCTGCTCAGCTTAGTACTTATGCCAGTTTAAACTCACCGTTCTCAAATATGACTGGTCAGATTTTTACATAGTATTTGTACTCTCTACTGCAAATACATCATCTGATATGTCCAGTACTTAGGCACAAAGATGAAGTTGTTTTCTGGCAGCTTAGTGCTCCAGCTAGGAAAAGCATTCAAGTGACTAAAGGTAGCTGACATCAATAATAAGACTTACAACAAGATTTCTGAGTAATGAAATGTGAAATGTACTACAATGAAATGTGAAATTGTGTACTACGATTTGACCTCTACAGAACCACTGTAGCAAAGATAGTTATGGACATGCTCAACTAAAATCTGTTAACGTTTCCTGTGATAAATCATTTATCACACCAATTCAGACATGAAAATAGGTGCTAAAATAAGGAGCACTAGAATATTTTAATAACATTTTAAACTATTTTTCAAAATCAAGAGTGTTATATTTAAGCATCCCTCAGCTATGGCTGAAGAAATAATTAATAACAAAGAAACAGATACACCTCTTAAAGAAAAGGATACACACAAGCAAACATACCTAATCTGTTAAGAAAGGCAGGGATATTTGAGAATCAGTTTCTGAAACAGAAACTCACTTTAAAGTTAGGTTGAAAGTACCAACATTTTATAATAAGAATATGTAATTTAAAGCAGATAAATATATAATCTAATATATAATTAATATTTTATATATATATGTGCATGCTTTCCAAGTGAACTCCTTCACTACAAACAAGAAACAGAAGCTTTACACTGAGGAATCTGTATGGAGTATGCAGACAAATGCATTTCTCCAACCTGGCTTAGCCCATACACAATAAGTGTCACCGTGATCTACTTTAAAAAAAATAAAATCTGAAATATTAGATGTGGTGCTGACTGATGTGTCATAGTTTATTACAGTGGATTCATAGAGGCTGTAAATCACACCTGAGGTCCACTCATTTGTTTTATTCTACACAGCCTCATCTGAACATTAAGAGCCACATTTTTCTCTAAAAAGTTGGCAGGTATGGGGGAAAGTAAGAAGACAGGAAATATAGGCAATATAGGAAAGAATTACCTATAGTTACTTTGAGAGATTAAAAATACAGTTTACAGCCTTTTGAAGGATTAACTAATGTTCATTCAGAACACTCCTATAGCAGCCTTCATTATTTTGTATATTCATTGTCCTCATAATAGAAATGTTTACATACAAATTAATAACTTCAGGATAATGATCCAAGTGGCTTTCACAAGTGGATTCACAAGCAGGCCTATTTTCAACACCAAACCATTCCTTATTTTTCTTCGCTACAAGAAGGACATCGAGGTGCTTGAGCGGGTGCAGAGAAGGGCGACAAAGCTGGTGAGGGGCCTGGAGAACAAGTCCTACGAGGAGCGGCTGAGGGAGCTGGGCTTGTTCAGCCTGGAGAAGAGGAGGCTCAGGGGTGACCTTATCGCTCTTTGTAGGTACCTCAAGGGAGGCTGTAGCGAGGTGGGGGTTGGCCTGTTCTCCCACGTGCCTGGTGACAGGACGAGGGGGAATGGGCTTAAGTTGAGCCAGGGGAGTTTTAGGTTAGATGTTAGGAAGAACTTCTTCACTGAAAGGGTTGTGAGGCATTGGAACAGGCTGCCCAGGGAAGTGGTGGAGTCACCATCCCTGGAAGTCTTCAAAAGACGCTTAGATGTAGAGCTTAGGGATATGGTTTAGTGGAGGGCTGTTAGCGTTAGGTTGGAGGTTGGACTCGATGACCTTGAGGTCTCTTCCAACCTAGAAAATTCTGTGATTCTGTGATTCTGTGATTATTTGGAATCCTCATTCCTCTAAGGAAAGAGATGGAAACAAATTCTCTCATCCTCCCCCCTCCCTCTCTGGGATGGGAGAGAATCAAGAAAATGACGCCTGTGGATTGAGATAGAGACAGTTTATGAGGACAAGAAATAATAATAATAATAATGATAATAGTACTACTAATAAGAATGTGTATGAAACAAGTGATGCACAATGCAACTGCTCACCACCCGCTGAAGTCATGATGGTATGGAATACCCCTTTGGCCAGTTTGGGTCAGCTGTCCTGGGTCTGTCCCTTCCCAGCTCCTGCTGCACCCCCAGCCTGCCCGCTGGCAGGACAGAGGGAGAAGTTGAAAAGTTCTTGGCTGCAACAATTGAAACAACAGTGTGATATCAACATTATTGTCATCCTAAATCCAAAACATAGCACCCTACCAGCTACTAGGAGGAAAATTAACTCTATTCTAGCTGAAACCAGGACATATATAGTTGTGACCATGGGTACCATCAACCAGCTGTTTATTTCTCTAAGGGACAAGAACAGCCATAAGATAATAGCAAACTCTTATCAGATGTTTGTTCTCTAACCTTTTGTAGGAGACAAATCTTACATGGTTCCATCATCTGCATGTGAACCTTTTGTCTACTGTCAGAAATTTTCTAATAAACAACCAAACAGAACAGATATTCTGATGGTATGAGGTTACTTCAGAATTTATTAAAAAAAAAAAAAAAAAAAAAAAAAAAGACAGTTACCAAACATGAGCAACAGTGAAAGTGAAAAATTCATACTGTGAACTGCATGCTTATAACAAGACAGCAGAAAATTCACCTGAATAAAATCTTCAAAATGCATTTGTAGCATATTAGACGTAAGTGAATCTATCTAGTGAACTGAATGCCATAGGAAATTTGCTTTCAATTACTTTGCCACAAAATACATGTATGTTTTGGTGGGAGTGACTGTTAGATTTAAGCTTAGTTCTGCAGAAAAAAAATGATTATATTATTTGTTCATTTCTGTTAGAAATTCCAACACACGGGGGATAATTTAGTACCTGAATAGTACAAAATATGAAAGACCTCTCAAGAGGTCTTTCTTCTTATCTGAATATGAAGGTATATAAGACACAAGTTTTTTTTAATTTAAGTCAGAGAATACAGCACCCTCATTCCTCATACCAACATCTGATTGAAACAGTTTTCCTACTTCTTTTTTAAATTAATCTGCATATTCCACTGCAGAATTCTGCTTTGTCAAGGTTGTATTAAAAAATATATATATAACGAAAAATCTTTATTACCATTTTCCATCATGTTTTCCATGTTCTGATCAAGGGGACAATAGTCATAGGCACACTCAATCACATATGGCAAAATGTAATTTGAAGGTGTTGTATATAACTAATCTCCCAAAAGACTAGTTGCATTACTCCCTTTAAACCTCTCAAAAATAAGACATGAACTAATTCAGCCCCTTTTTAAAATTCCATGTAAAAAAAAAACACCTCCATCTCTAGGCACACAAGTACTTCTGCCGATCTCCAGCTTTGCACTTTTTTTTTTTTTTTCTGAGCTAGGAATGCAATTGCAATTATACACACACAATAAGAAATCAGTGAAAATTCATTTGCATGTATCAATGAAATACTTTTCCAAACTGAAGGTGAAAAAAAAAAAAAAAAAAAAACAGCCCCATATATCTTCAACACTGAAGGTGCAGTTATAAAATAGTTAGCAGAGAGAACAGCCTTAGTACTACATAAGTTAAATGCCCACCATAAGAAATTATATCTTCACCAATGGGTAATTAGCTAAAATCTCCTGACTATCAAATACGTCCACAGGAGAATTGCTGGTCAAAATCCTGAGACATTAGGAACATCTGAATGAAAAATTCCAAAACACATTTAATTATCTTGCAATATTAGTTGCTTGGCATGTTTCTGAATTTGTTTCCAACTAGGGAACAATATACTAGCATTCTCTTCAATGCCAGGACTGTGAGAAAAGTCCCCTTTCTACATTTGGTCCAATTCAGGCAGCTGTATTGAGAGATTTATTATATATATATTTTAGCTGTCACTTGTTTTTTTTTGTGTGCTGTACTTTGACCTCGTCACAGGCTGGCAGGCAACACCAGAACAATTAGATGAATGTGAAATGATTCTCCTACTTCTACAATCTGAGGACTTGACAAGCACCTGTAGGACAAGATTTGGAACCAGTTTCTTCCAAATCCAAATGTCAGTAGAGAAATTGTACTATTTAAATGGAACTTAAACATTTCAAATTCAGGGTACAACTTCATGAAAATGTTTTAGGTATCACATTCCTAAAGGAACTTTAATAAGCTTTGATTATCTTTTTTCCTGAGGTGAAATAAGGATGAAAATATTGTTCTTTGCCCCTTACTCATGATTCCACCATCTACTGAATGTCAGTAGCTGGAAGATATTCACTATGAGTCTGAGTGCTCCCATTCCAAAAAACAGTCTAAGTCAGCACACTTTGTGGGTTTCTTTAGGGTCAGATATATACATATTAGAAAGGGGCAGATAAAATTTCTGATAATAAACAAACTACTAAATTTAGCTCCTGTTTTCATTTACTTCCCACCCATTCATGTATCTCTATACCTCTAAAAGCCACCTACTCAGTTGACCTCTGTCACTCCCTGAAACATTTTGATTACCCACATATTATGCCATAAAATGAGCCGAAATCTGTCAAGGTAAGAATTACATTATAAACCTTGTGACCAGAGATATTAATAAGTTATATCTACCTATATCTAATTCATTAAAGAGGAATGAAGTAGGTTCTAGTGACAAGTTGCCTTATATAGGGACCTTTCGTTTAGAAACAGGTTGTAAGTTGTATGAACTGGGAAGGCTGGGAGAGATGATGCTTGTGATTCATTATATGCCTGTTCTGGTATTTACTGATAGTCAAGTAGCAAGAGAGGGACTCTGACTCGTGCTGAACAGTGCATGAGGCACTACTCCAGAAGGAAAAAAATAAATTGGATGTATGTCCTTGTAGTAAGACAGATTTGGTAGATTTACTGCTTCCCCAACTAAGCTTATTGTCGATTTTGAGGACAGATGCTTCAAGTATTGCTTTGAAAGCATTTTTAAATACTTTTAAAGACATGCAGTTACTCACAAACATAAGCCACTAGTATTAAAGTTTGTTTTAGAGGTCAGTTTTAAACTGAGTCTTGTGGCAAATTTTATCTCCTTCATCTTTCTATATTGCAATTTTCACATGTCAGATGGAGCAAATAATGCTATATGACCATTATTGAGCATTTTCCTTGTTAAATTACAGTTGCAGAAAACTGCAAATTTTTTAACAACAACAAAAACAAAACACCTTATGACTTACAGTAAGGCCAAAAGTTCTATTTCCCAGCCCTAGAGCTCTTTTGATCACTTGTCAAGAGACCTTGGTCTCTTCAGCCTTGAGAAAAGACTGAGGGGTGATCTTATCAATGTCTATAAATACCTTAAATCTGGGAGACAAAGGGATATGGCCAAACTCTTGTGAGTGGTCTGTGGGGACAGGACAAGGGGTGAAGGCCACAAAATGGATCACAGGAAGTTCTGCACCAACACGCGAAAGAACTTCTTCACAGTGAGGGTGACAGAGCACTGGAACAGGCTGCCCAGGAAGGTTGCTGAGTCTCCTTCTCTGGAGATATTCAAGACCCATCTGAATGCCTACCTGGGCAATTTGCTCTAGGGAACCTGCTTTTGCAGGGCAGTTGGACTCAATGATAGTTCAAGGACCATTCCAACCTCTACAGTTCTGTGATTCTGTGATCACAGCATCAGTTTTTCTTATTATTCAAAATTATTTTGGGTAAAACTTGTCTGATGGATGTTGAAGCTGCTGCCCATTTAATTTACCATATTTCAAACTCCAGATTTCAAGTATTTTGAATTTCATTTTGTGTGATGTAACACACTTTTCTTTTTTGTGTACAGTATAATAAACTCAAAGTATGATATATTCAAAGCAGAACTTCAAGAATCTTAACTTTTCATACATTTCTCATTCACCATACAAAATACAAAATAAATAAATAAGATAACAAATAAAATAATAAAACAAAAAAAATAAAATGAAATAAAATAAAGGGGGAGGAGGAATCCTTCATAACTATGACCAATTTAAACAGTTTTCAATTAGAGATGTCAAATATTTCAATTAATGCTGTCTCTGACAGAACTCATAACCATCTAAAAATGCAACACAATCAAAATTTCATGATACCCATGCTTTTAGAAGGAACATACTGCTTTTTTTAAAACCTATTACTTATATATAATTGAATGTTGCATAGTATAACATGTCAAAATGTTGATTGTATTTTATATTTATCAAAATGAAATTCCAAGATGTCAACTTAATCTCATATAGCCACAAAACAAGCTTGCAAACTCTTGAAAGGCTTCAGGGAACAGAAATTTCATTTTTTTTTAATCAGCTCTACTATCTGTACATTTGAAATTCCAAACTGAATGTGAAAATATGATCTATTTTAGCTTTTAAAAATCCAGGTTTAAATGGACAATAGTCAAGACTTACATGGTGTAGAAAGGTATGGGAGATCTGTATCATAATAACTTCATGCTCTGAGAAACATCAAAGAGAAATTTATGTCAAAATTCTACAGATTCTATAAGAAGAGAAAACATTCCTCATCGCCTGCAAGGCTGCAAATTTGAGCTTTGGGCACATTGATATGGACCTTCACCAAGACCTTTGAACACAAAGGTAGACTGGGAGTTTGATAAGCAACAAAAGTGCCCAAGTTGCCAAGCTAAGCATAAAGGGTTTAAGGACTTCAGAAGACCCTTCTTTTACATCTTGGAAGCTCTAAATATTGTGCATTACAATAATGTTTTTACTAGTAGGAGATTACTGCATACTACTCTACTGCGAAGTTATTCTGATCAAGTTCCAAGCATCTATTGGAAGAAAAAACTGTAACAAAAGCCTGCAGGACATATTCCCTTTATTATTTACATCAGACTGGATGCTCAAAAGCCACAGACACTTTTGCAAGTTTCTGTTTATGAAAAAAAAAGGCAGTGATTTAAAAATAATTTAGGGATCCTCATTTTACAGAATAGAGTAATCTTAATAGCTTTGAAAATGCACACATACAATCTGTTTCATCTAAAGCCATTTATAGATTTTTAATTTTAACCTGAAATTGAGAACATCATTTTAGCCTATTTAATTCTTATTCAATTCAAAACAATGAATTATCTGGAATTATAAAGTAATTTTAAAACAATTTAAAGAAATTATTCCTAAACTTTCTCTCAGCATTGTTTTAAGAAAGGATTTTACTGGGCAACGTACAATTAAATGGCATTTTAATATGTGATTTATGGCATAACCATTTCCACAACTGTCCATTTAATGGCACTTGACTTTTAGACTTATAACTCGTAAGTATTCCGTTACATCATAATTCACACCCTGTCATGTCCGTGACAGACTGAGAGAATCTGAATAAATACATTTGAAGAGTGGACAAAATGACAAATGAATTGTAAACTTATGAAACTCATAACAGGAACCATAATCTTGTCTTTCTCTAAGATGAGGGACAGAACTACTGGAGCGAGTTCAGAGAGCTACAAAGATGATGAGAGGACAGGAGCACCTGTCATAGGAGGAGAAGCTAAGAGAACTGTGTCTGTTTAGCTTGGAAAAGAGAAGACTGAGGGGAGACCTTATTAATGTGTATAAATATCTGAGGGGAGGGTGTCAAGAGGATGGAGCTGGTCTCTTCTCAGTTGTGCCCAGTGACAGTACAAGAGGCAATGGGCACAAACTGAAGCACAGGAGGCTCCAGCTAAATATGAGGGGGCACTTCTTTACTGTGGGGGTGATATAGCACTGGAACAGGTTGCCCAGAGAGGTTGTGGAGTCTCCTTCTCTGGAGATATTCAAAACCCACCTGGATTTCATCTTGCACAACGTGGTCTAGGTGATCCTGCTTGGCACAGAGGTTGGACTCAATGATCAGAGGTCCCTTCCATCCCTACCCATTCTGTGATTCTGTGATGTTCCTCAGACGGACAACAAAGGCTAAAAAGAGAGATGAGAAAACAGAAGTAACTAGGAGCAACAGGTAAAGAAATAAACATCAAGTACAGTCCTCAGAAGAAGGATTTATTTATGAGAAGTATGATAATGCAGGCATTGAAAAGCAAACACAATCCTATGCAGAGTACAGCTGGAACAATAATAAAACCAAGACACAAGAAATACCGTATTTCCAACTTCTGATTTTCATTGCTGTTATACAACAGCAATACCTGCCACACTTCTTTCCCAGAAACTACGGTCTACCTACACTATTGTCTTGAACATAGGTGCATACTTTCTTTCCTATCCCCTCACCTTTTAGAGCAAAGAATGAACATCTTTTTTCTTTACGCAAAAGGCAGAGGAATAATCTAACTGACATACCCATAAACAATGTAAGCATGAACCATCACAGAGCACAACAGAAAAGCACAATAACACGGGAGAAAGGAAAAAGGAATAGGAGCATTTATAAACACTTGATAGACCAAAGCTGCTCTTTTTCTAACTGTTAAAATGCTTTGGAGCTCTTCTTTTAAAAAAATGCTCTGGAGCTCTTCTCTTTTCAATAATCAGCAAAGTTGCTCATAAAACTTGTATATATATATGGTGTAAGAATCTTTATCAGTTACATTTGGACATGATGGCTAGCCATGGGAATTTAAAAATTCAGTCCCAAGCCATTTGTGAATGCAAAAGAGTGTATGTGACCACATAAATAGTTATAACTGAAGCTAGCACTAAAAAAAGCAATCTCATCAGAGCTTGAAGCAAAGGGCAAGCACAGAAGATGATCTATCCCTGGGAGTCAATAATTCTTAAATCAATTCCAGATAGATATCTATTTCTGAAAACCCTAGGATGGCTTAGAGGGGTGGGAGAGGAGAATGTCAACATTTTCTTGGGTCAGTGTTTTCTGAAATTAAACATACTGACACAGTTTGGGAAAATTGAGTTACAAAGAGTTTTTCTTGTTCAGAAAACTCTGGAAAAAAATATTACAAGGAAAATAGCTTTTTTTTTTTTTTGTAAAAAAAATATATACATATTTTTTAAAAAAACTATTTTTTGTAAAAAAAAAAAGGAAAAAAGTAATCAAAGCTTTTCATGTTGCTGATGAATTTTCATCATATTAATAAGAAAAAAAAAAAAAAAGAAGAAGAAGAAGAAAAGAAGACCAACCCAGCCATCCCTCTACCTTAGAATGAAGACAATGCATGTTAATTTAAGATGAAACTCCATACAATATAGAAAATGCTTTAGCTGTTTTTACAGTCTTATAATTTTGTGAATATCTAATACACTTGAATGGCCTCATATATATACTCATTTTATGATACTTGAATTGGATGTCCCAAGGATGAGGAAAAAAACAGCATCCAATAAAAAAAAAAAAAAAAAAAAAAAAAAAAGGAAATAAAAAAAAGCTGTACATATCTTTACATGTGAATATTTTTACATAGAGCAATTGTTTATAGTCCATATATAACAATTCACAAATATATTAGACTTTCTACCTCAGTCCTCTCAAAATGTACAGAACTGATGGATTATTTGTGTGTTTGTGTGTTTTTACTTATAAAGAATGCATAAGTTGTAACTGAATTACCTGTTGTTTTTGAAACCTTCCTCTTCCTCTCTTAGAATCCTGCAGCCCAAAATGTATGTCATCTTACATACAGTCTCATCAGAAACTAGTAAGCCATGATAACAAATCATTATTAGTAGCATCAACACGTAGAATAAGCAGCAAGGCAGAGACAGACAGGAGGACAGATGAGGAAAGTATCTGGCAACTCATACTAGCCCACCTTAACTCATTTGATAACTGTGCTGTATGTAGGATTATACAAATCTTACTATTTATACGTCTGGAGCTTTATGTTAGAGAACTAATCCAGTACTCATTTTAGAAGTGGGAAAGAAACAAAGTAAATAGTTTCAGAATTTCGACTTAGTTTATAAGGCAATACAGTATGAAGCACAGAGACTGAATCTTAAAATAATACATTTCTTTAAAACGGCTACTAAGTAATGGTATAAATCATACATTTTGAATCCCATTTTCTTAAAACTAAAAAAAAATACTCTCCCATGAAAAGAAATCATTCATGGAAATGTCAACTCATACATTTTCAAAAGCAATAAAATTGTGCATTCTATAATTTAAAGCACTACTTGTCTTCTAAAACCCATCAACCTAGTTTTAGATGAATATCAGATCAGCTGGGCTAGGAAATCTAAGGCAGTTAAATGGAACAGCTGGTCACAACACTGAATAAATGCAGTGTCAGAAAAGCACTTGTTAGAAGGATCATGTAGGCTTATAAAACTTATTCAGACTGGGTTAGGCTTAGTTAGCTTAAGTAGCCAGCCTAATTGAGTTATAATAATTAAAAGTAGCCCAGAATATTCAGAATTAACATGTTTTTGACACAGTACAGATAGAAAACTTATGAGCAGATAAAAGCGTGAAAAGAAGGAAAACGTTACATTTTGCATAAATTCCAAACTACTGAGCACTTCCTCAGGACATTCCATCTCTAAAACAGTCAACAGATGTTTTTTAGACAGATGTGTTTTTTATAATAGTTCAGAGTATTTGATATGATTGGACTAAATCATAAAGTGTTGAATTTATATTTCTATTCATACTTTCTTTATAAATACCTGCCAAAATCTCCCAGCTTTATTTCTGTGTGAAAACATGATGGAAGACAGAAGTTTCTTGCGTCCCTTTCAAAAAAGAGATAATTTTACTTGTATATTCGCACAGGAAAAGTCACTTTATTTTAACACCTCTCAAAGGTGTAACAAGCAGGTACATGACTCCAGAAGGCAGCCTGAAGAGATACAGTTACACAGAATAATATCTCCTTCCTAAGTTTTTGTGCAACAAGGCTTTTATTTCTACTTTAACTGTATTGCTTCAGATATAGGCAAGGCTTAAATTGCTTCCCCTTCAGTTTTCCCCATCTGAACAACACCTTAATTGTGGTGATGGAAAATAAGGAAACTAAATATATGCAATACTTTTTGAAGAGGTCTTAACATAAAATCAGAGAAGACATATAGTATATGCTTATCCTGTGTGAATACACATTTTAATAACATCTCAGAGAGCTGGTCTCACACTGTTTTATATTTTCTTTCAGTTTGTTAGTTGCTAAAAGTAAAGGGTAAACCGCAGCACAAGGTGTTGTTGAAATCACAAACAGGGATATCAGAAAAGAACACAAGAGAGACTCCAAAGCTTTTCATTGAGTAAAAAAAAGGTTTAATTTCTTTGTAAGTATTGAATGTTTTTTCAAGTTAAAATACAACTACATCAAAAACATACTTTCTGCAACTTTATGCCCTCTCAGATTTTTGCACAGTTGTTTCTTAACATACACACACACACACAAATTAAATAAATTAATTAATTAAATCCACCTTAAGGTGGTATTAAGTTCTGAAGTACAAACAATTTAACAACTTGTTTTGCTATTTATAGGCTTCTCATTTTCACATTTCAGGTCAGACACCCAATTTTCTTTAGTCTGTATTTTTAAAATCCAGAAGAATTGCATCCATTGTTTCCCACTGAGAAATTTCCCTAAATGTCAGCTTTAGTAAAACACAGATTCAATGTCTCACCCCTTCCACAGTGGAAGGATGTCAAAAGCCTGGGGAGAAAGGAGAAGGGCAAATAGAAAAATAAATCATTCTCAACTTTTACAAAGCTTTTGCCCCCAGCCCCCCCTCAAAAAAAAAAAAAAAAAAAAAAAAAAAAAAAAAAAAAAAGTACCCCAGGATTTCTTATAAAACAAATAAACAAATTCTGCATCTGTTTAAAGCTAGCTTGTAAGTTTGGAATTGCATCTTAGTGTTCCTGGACAAAAATGAAAGCCTTCAGTGGTTTTCTGTCTTTCTTGTTCAGTATAGCAAAGGATTTTGGTTTGGTTTCGTTTAATTTGGTTATATGTTCTTCTCCACCCCAAGTGTCATTTTTATCCCTGTGTTGTTTCTCTACCACTTTTCATCCTGGCCTCAATGCAGACAAGCATTTTTTTCCTACAGTGGATCTTGTTGTTCAGAGATAAGCAAGTGTGTCTATAAGACAAGTAAAATAAATGTTTTAGTGGATGAGTTCTGTTATCTGCCAAATGGCCCTTGAAAGTTAATGAGGAGTCTTCAGGCTGCTTCATTCTCCTTAAATGTAAAATCATCTATAGAATTTTTATACCTGTTCAAAAATAAATTTGGTTTTATGACCTACATTCTTTGCAGCTCCTTGAATTAAGCTTACAGAAGATTTCATTGCCTTTTTTTTTTTTTTTTTTTTGATTGTAGTAAATTGCCACTTTAGCCTTATAAAAATCAGTTTTTTTATCTTTATGGCAGTAAGTTACTGTAAGATATTTCCTTTACATCCTGATGGATGACAGTAATAAGAGAAAGCATGAGAGCCTGTGTATCTTCCTTTGAATCAGACAAAATGTGAGGACTGTTCCAAACAATCATAGTCAACATATTATCCCTAATAGGTATCATTTTTTTTCACAATTTAAACGTGCTCTGCTACATCTGTACAGGTTGACAACGAGCTGGATGCCCAGGGCCATGTCCAAAATGCTTCTGAATATCTCCAAGGAGGGAGACTCCACAACCTTCCCAGGCAGCCTGTCCCAGTGCTCCATCACCCAGGGAGTAAAATCATTCCAGTGTGCCAGTTGGTGTCCATTGGTGCTTGTCCTGACACTAGGCACTGCAGAAAAGAACCTGTTTGCAACATCCTTTCAGATATTTGTATACATTGATAAGATCCCCCATGAGCCTTCTTTGCACTAGTCTGAACAGTCCCAGCTCTCTCAGCCTCTCCTCAGAAGAGAGATGCTCCAGTCCCTTCATCAGTATTTGTAGCCCTTGTAGCCCTTCGCTGGACTTTATCCAGTGTCTCTGTGTCTCTCTTGTACTTGGCAGGGCAAAACTGGGCACAGCATTTCACATGTGGCCTCACCAGTGCCAAATAAAAGGGAAGGATCACCTCCTTCAACCTGCTGGCAACTCTTTGCTTAATGCACGCTATGATACAATTAGCTTCCTTTGTGACAAGGGCATATTTCTGGCTCATATTCAATTGGTGCCCACAGAGACCCCCAGGCCCTTCCCCACAAAGCTGCTTTCCAGGCAATGTATTGGTGCTTCGGGTTGTTCCTCCCCAGGTGTGGGACTTACCCAGTACAGTAACAGAGTAGGATATTACATAGTGATATAGTTTGGAAACAATTACAGTTTTCTATAAATAAATACAAATATTTATTTGCATGCACGTGTTTTTATATAGGTACATAATAGTTATTACTAATTATGTTTAAACTATATGTAATGTGTACATATACAATGGATATACATTAAATAATGGTAATTTATTAATTCAAAAATATACATGTGTACATATTGACACATTCATTGCATAATTCAAAAGTATGCTTAAGTACCACAGTCAGAGAAAACAGAGATGCAAGTACATGAAGATGAATGTAAAAAACAGTGAATGAATAGACGTATCACCCCTCAAAAAACTTTAATTTCTTACCTTTAATGATATTTCACCCACTTGGACAGCAAAGTGGAATGAAACCCAGAAATATTTTTAATGAAAGTCAGGAAAACCTCCATTTCATAAAGCTATGATTGGCAGGACAGATAGAGGCAGCAGAATTCCAGGTAAGGCAATGGTACCTTGCTTTGACTTTGGAGGTAGTCAGACCTTAACAGTGGACTCTCAGAAGCCTTCCCACCAGTACATCACAGTTTTATCAGGAGTTCAGCAGAGAAACAAGGAATCAAGTTTTGATTTTTTTTTTTTTTAATTTTTTTTAAGAGTATGCAACATACACTTTGTATAACCAGTGACATAAGCATTTTCTGAGTGTCTTCAGTGACACTGCTCTGTATTTTTCTTTGTACATTTATCATTCTGAAGCAAGATGAAGTAATTTAGCTGAGGCTGAAGCAGAGCTAAACTCACACTTCGGTATTTCTGTGACTTTGTCCAGTCTCCAAATCACTTCCTGAGACAGCAAATGTGAAATCAAACTATAAGGATGTATTTTGCTCATATTGCTGCTTCTTTTTGTTTGTTTGTTCTTGTTCTTGTTTGTTGTTGTTTGCTGTTAGTTTTTTGTTTGTTTTATTTTGTTTTCAGGCTTCCATCTGTTCACCACTTTAGCAAAATATAACAACACAAGAACACCCTTCCTAGGTCATCACACAGGGCCAGCTATTACCACATCTTATCCCAGCAATGGTTAGTACCAAAAGCTGAAAGAAAATCATAGAAAGGACATAGAAAGGACATAGCACATATCAATACATATTTCTGCAAATATTCTATTGGTTTCTAGCAGCACATTTCTCATGATACAAAGGTGATAACTTGCAGTTAAAGGCTTCTTTTTGTATTTGTATATCTTTATTGTTCTCCCTTTTCTTCTTTCACATACTCCATTTCTTTCTCCTGTCTCCTTTCTTTCTGTCTCTCTTCCCACCATTATCAACTTATTTTCTTTTAGATCTCCAAGCACAAAATACCCACAGAAGTTTCATTCCTGTTTCTGTTATTAATTCTCTCTTCACACAAAGCCCTTTCTTCTCCTACATCGTAGAAACCATTGTATCCCAGTGTTTTAAAGTCAAGGGGAGCAAGAGCATCAGCATTTTTTTTACTATTTACTTAAGGAGAACTGTCATTTTAAGCCAGTTGTCATGACTTTTGACAGGTTGTATTGGGATGGAACAAGTGGTCTCCACTATTTGTTTGGAACTGTGAATGTGTGAAAGTTTTAGTAGACTTATGAGCCATTTCAACATCTCTAGTCCAGCCAAATTGATTACCTTATTCTTAAATTCATCCAGTAAAGCAGATAGTGGCATGTCTAATCCAATCACTCTTCCATATAATCACAGCTAACCTATTCTCACTAATAAGCATCATTACAATAGGGCAAAAAGTATGTACAATATTTTAGAAATAATCTCTCATGTCTTCCTTTGGATTTAGCTCAAAAATTTCCTCATGCTCAGATTGAATATGCCAGTTCTAACAACAACAAAGACAGCATAAAATATTTTAAATCCATTCTTTCATAAAAGAACAGCTGCAGTTTTAGCAAGGACTACTCTCTTTCCATTATGTTTTCTTTCTTTTATAATTTAAATGCTGATGGAAAGGACTTTCATTCCTAGCAGAACACTACCTACCTCATAATTGACCCCAGAAGCTGTAAAGCTTCTGTCATGCCCAAACATCCACAAGTACATTTTAAAATGTGTGTCTGTACTAACAGCAAGGTGAATTTCAATAACAAGGCAAAATTACCAATTTCAACAAAAGTATTTTATTCTGCTCCATTACACAGACACACCATGTTATTATGCATATAAATGTTCAGCTGATTATCACATACTGTAAAAAGGAAGAGACTACCATATGGGCACAATCCATACAAAAACAGACAGCAAACCCCCAGTATTTACATATGGGTTTGTCCAATACACTGTATGGGTGTTATCTTACCTCATTCAAAGGAACATTACTGCAGAAGATGACTCATTCTTGCATCAAATGAGGTAATAAGCTTGTAAATGGTTATTTTTCAGAAGCTAGAATTAGTTGGAACTTCTGTATGCATGACTTACTCTTTTACCACTAAATTATGACAGTATTTGTATGTAAAATACAGCTATAATCATTAGAGTGTAATAGTCTAATGTGGAAAAGCTTTTAGGAACAAGGTATTATTTAGACTGAGCTAGCAATATCTGTCATTTTTATGTTTAAAACAGAAATAAAAACAAAACACAAAACCACAAAGTTATTCTAGGACTACATCCTGTATGTTACTGCACATTCTGTGCACTTGAATGAATGGCAGGAGGATTTGCTACATAAAAATAAATATATTTTGTACCTGCTTTGTACCTGAAAACTCTTACATCATCTTAATGAAGGCCCTACAACTGGAGAACATTTTATTCACCTTAAACTAAACACAAAACCACTGTAAATCACGGATTAACATCTACAGTCATGGCTTAAATAAATATAAAGTCAGGCCTGGATCTTTCACTAGCCAGTGAAAGAAAGGATGTAGCACAGACTCAAGAGTAGGATGTGTTCTGCAGAGAAAGCTTGAACCTAAAATTTGCCAGCCGTATCCTCAGAGAAATCTCTCAGCTCTTACTGACTTCTTTGGGTGTTGAAAGTTTTCATTCATTTTGGCAGTGAAGTGTTTTTTATGAAGTGTTTTGAAGTGTTTCATGAGATTTGTTATCTGACATGTTTAGCCCTCTGTTAAATTTAGGTCTTTGTATCATAAAAAGAAAAAGCCTGAAAGCAACCACTAAAAGCCAGAAATCACATTTTTTGTACCCAAACAGGCTGAGATGACACACAATAGATGATAATATAGTGCCAAAGATTTCAAGGAATTATGTGTCACACAGAAGGAGAAGTCCTTTATATGTGTTTCTCAGATCAGCTGTGATTCTGTCAAAATTCAGCATGAAACACATGACTTCACTGTGAAAAGGAAGGGAGGAAGGGAGGAGGGAAGGAAGGAGGGAAGGAAGGAAGGAAGGGAGGGAGGGAGGGAGGGAGGGAGGGAGGGAAGGAGGGAGGAAGGGAGGAAAGAATGAAGGAAAGTCCTTTTGAATATGGAATTTTCATCTCTATCTGAATGACTGACATTTCATGACGTGCAATGGTAGTTTTCCAAGTTGAAAATACTTAGTTCTGGCTTCAATCCCATCATGTCTGTTCTCTCATTGATGCAGTGACAACAAATGACATGAGTTTTTTGTTCTGTTTTGTTTTGTTTTTTAAGGAAAACTTCTTCAGCTCTCTGATTCAGTTATGCAATTTTGTATAGAAAGAACACTGTTTGCTACACTCTAGTGTCTTTATGGAGGCCCTGCCTCTCTTTGTCACTGCCTTACACTAACTGCCTCAGAACAGCAACAATATTCCATCTAAATGCAAACAAGTGTCAGCAGATCTGTCTGACAACGTCTATATCACTGTTTTCAGACTGCTATCCCTGTTATGTGACAGAAATGTAATTCACCAGTACAAGCAGAACGTGTTCATATCATCATGTTGTTGAATTTGTTCTTGACTATTCAGTCAGGGGGTTTATCATACTGAAATATCTTCTGTGTAGCCAAGCAAAAGAATGAACTTCAGCATATTTGTTACGAATCTGCTGTATCATATCATCCAACATAGCTACTTCCCTTATTTGTACACACATGCCTATTGAACACACTCACTAATAATATTCATAAATTGGACCGTGAACAACATCATTGCTATACAAATTGAAATGAAAGTCCGCCTGCATGAAACATCAAGACAAAGCTTAACTAAACTACATAATATTTTTAGCTCAGAGTAACATGGAATTATGGGATGTTTTGGTTGGAAAGGACCATTAAAGTTCACCTCGTCCAAACCCCCTGCCATGGGCAGGGACAGTCCTGCATTATGTATCTGCAGTAATATACACTCCTCAGTAACAAACACAACTTTTAAAAACAGTAGCTGTCATGGAGAAAAGGATGGGTTGTAATTCCCAAGTGATCTTCTTTTTTTCATAGTCACTTTCAAATTAAGTAACAGTGTAAATTGCAACAAAATCCTTGTCGTAATTTACCGTGCACTGGTTTATCACACTAGATGGCTTGCATGAACACAAATTAGGCTCCCTCAATAGGAAATCAAATTTAAAGCTCTGATTCAGGTGTTTAAATAAAATAAAATAAAAATCCACTATCCGTTCGCTAATACTGATTCAAATACACCATCACATAGGGACATTCAGTCCAGAAGTACAAAAGACAAGATTAAATCTAGTCCAAATAAAATCTCTGAGTGGTACATACCATAGATGTAGGGCCATTAGCTTCAGTCTACTGATTCTGTCCTACTGTGAAGAATTACGCGCTGATGGAGACATAACCACAGTCTCCTAACCCTCTGGCCAACAGACAGATGAGTCCAATGCAGTCCTTGCAGATGCAATATGGCTGTCAAAGAAAAGGCATACAACACCTTGCCAAAGATCTATCTAGCCCAGTATTCAGTCTTCAGCTATGGTCGGAGTTCAGGTACAAAGAAAGAAAGTAGGTATTGCTATCACCTATGAATGCTTTACAATTTACAGCTCAGTAAAATCTTGAGAAAGAAACACTGTGCTTGTAGGCATAGGAGGAATTCTTTTAAATTCCGTTAGAAAAAAAAAAAAAAAAAAGTGTCTTTTTTTTAATAAATAGTAAATATCCTATATTAGTAGAATATAGTAATATAAAAATAGTTAGTGTTAGGGTGGGAGGTGGGGAGAAGGAGATTGAAGACCCAGAAGAGGCAGTCAGTTCTTCTCCACCAAGACGGGGATGCCTTCTTGGAATGCTCTGCACCTTCACCTTTTGGTGAGCAATACCCAAGATGGTAATTTACTAGTACTATTGTTATACATTAGCACTATTGCAGTAAGTGCATTTATCAGTGGCAATTCTGAGTCTGTCATAACTGTAACCTTATTAAATACTTTCAACTTTGTGAAACTGTCTCAGTGAAAATCTTTGGCAGGGCTCTGAAACAAGTAAATGCTTGACTCCCATTTAACGCAACTGCTCCCTACACTTTCAGGGCAAAGAAAGAAGGCTTACCTCTTTTTACCTTTATAAATTTATTGCCCTTTGCTATATAGATCCTTCAATTTTCTTGAAATAACAGGTAGCTGGAATTTGTCAAAGCACTAAGCAACACCACAATAAAGAGAAAGGAAACATAAAGAACTGTGATACACCTAACCTGACACAGACGCTGTTGGTTACCAGACACCTCCTGGGTGCCAGATTATTTTTTTTCTCCATCAGTAAAAACTGTTATACTGTCCTGCTTTTTTACTACCAATGCGCTTTTTACTTCTCAGTTTCCCAATCACAAGAGCGTGTACAGTTTTCCTCAGTTTCAGGTTGGATCTACTGTGATTCACAGAGTGATGTTAACCTGCCACTTTGAGGTAAAATTCCCAGTTATGTCTGTTTTTTTTCTGTTGTTGTTGTTTGTTTGTTTGTTTGTTTCCTCTGACAAAATGTATCGATTTGACTGAGGCAGACAACCATTAAGTTCTTATTTAGGATGATTTGGAAGCTTATTGCTTTAGACAAAAATACTAGGAAAGTACGTAGAAGGAAGTGAACATGTATTTGCATGCAGATTCAATTAGTACTTCTAAAATCTGACCATTTTTCCTCATCCTAGAAAAGACTCCACGTTGCAAAAAATGCTGTCCTTTTTGTTACCTGATTTATTCTCCAAATCATTACAAAGACATTGACCATAACTATTCTCACACTTATCTCAAGGGAACCTAAATCATATATTGCTGCACTTGCTTTCACTTTGGTGAGAGATGTAAGAAGCCTTCTCAGTAGAGGTCACTTTTTATCCATCCAACATTAGGCACTATCACTGCTTCTGCCTGCCAGGCTACAATTTTTGTTAGTCATTCCTCAGCCATTTCTCAATGACAGTCACTGCAAGGACTCGGAGTGCTGTGTAACCTGTGTATCTAAATAAATAAATAAATAAATAAATAAATAAATAAATAAATAATCTCCTGGATATATATGAGACTCACAGAATGGCTGAAGTTGGAACAGACCTCTGCAGATCATCTAGTCCAACCTCCCTGCTCAAGCACAGTCACCCAGAGCTCATTGCACAGGATCAAGTCCAGTCAGGTATTGAGTATCTCCAGAGAAGGAGACTCCACAACCTCTTTAGGTAACCTGTGCTGGCATTCTGTCACCCTTACATTAAAGAACTTTTTCATTATATTCAGATGGATCTTCCAGTGTGTTTCAGTTTGTGCACATTGCTTCTCATCCTATCACTGGGCATCACCATAAGAGTCTGGCCCCATCACCTTGACACTCTCTCTTAAGATACTTATATACATTGATAAGATCCCCTCTCAGCCTTCTCTTTTGCAGGCTAAACAGGCCCAAATCTCTCAGCCTTTCCTCTTTAGAGATGCTCCAGGCCCCTAATCATCTTTTTAGCCCCTTGTTGAACTCTCCACCTGTTCTGTGTCTCTCTTGTACTGGGAGCCCAGAACTGGACACAGTACAATAGTTGAGGCCTCACCAGGGGTGAGCAGAGGGGGAGGATAACCTCTCTCAACCTGCTTGCAACACTCTTCTTAATGCACCCCAGGATACCATTGGCCTTCTTGGCCACAACTGATAGCTCATGGTTATCTTGTTGTACACCAGGACTCCCAGATTCCTCTCTGCAGAACTGCTTTCCAGCAGGTCACCCCACAGCCTGTACTATGATATGTGGTTGTTCCTTCCCATGTGCAGTACTCTACACTTGCTTTTGTTAAACCTCATTTTGTTTCTTCCTGCCCGACTCTCCAGCCTGTCCAGGTGTCTCTGAATGGCAGCACAGCCTTCTGGCATGTCAGCCACTCTTCCCAGATTTGTGTCATCACTGTACTTGCTGAGGGACAATCTTTCCATTTTTGCTAGCTGGGCTGTCTCCACCTGCAAGCGTGGGCCTGGTGCTGCTCACCTTTCTGCCACAGAGCCCCTCGGAGAAGGCACAGGCATCATCTGCTCTGCTCCCCCCTCCCAGCAGGCAGCTGGAGGCAGCTGTCAGCTCCACCCCTGAACCTCCTCTCCTTCATGCTGACCACAGGAGTTCCCTCAGCCTGCCCCTGTATGCCGTGTGCCCTGGCCCCTCACTCCCTCCAGTGCCATCAGCTGGGCCCACTCCACACCCATCAGGATCTTTCCTGTACCAGGGAGACCAGAACGGGACGCCGGAGCCCAGGGGCAGTTACAAAAATGACACCAAAATGCTTTCACTGATTGTTGTTTATTGTTATTGTGGTTGTTGTTGCAATGTCTCTCTTTCTTTCGTATTTTTAGTAAGATTATTCTCCCAGTTTGTTGTCCAGTCTTGGGAAGACCTGGTAACCAAGCACGTTGAATGGATTTTCCGCCGCACTCATGCGCTCCTTGCTGGCAGACCTGAAGACTTGTGCTTCTTCAGAGGAGCAGCTGTCTGCGTCACCATTTTGAGGGATCTGCTGCTCCTCTCTGTGCACCGCCATGCAGGACGTGGCTTCACCTTCAAGCACCTCTTGGGCAGCTTTCTCGTCCTCAGACCGAGACACCCCATGCCCAGCGTGGCCTTTGGGGGGCTTCTCCTGTCGCCCTGGTGCAGCGGTCCGAAGGAAGCCGAGTGTGCTCTTGTCCACTGCTTGGGACTCCGTGCAGAAGTGATGACACTTCTGCAGAAAAGGTGGGGATGGTGGGCAGGGGATGGGGGTGGAGGGTGAGGGGATGGGGGAAGAGGCCATCGTGCAGGCAATCCTGCCAGATGGTAAATGGATGGCCTCTCCCCCCTAGCTGTGGAGGCGGAGGCAGGGCCGGGAGTACGGAGCAGACCGGGCGGCTCTGCGATGACGGTGGTGATGTCTCGCAGGTGGGAGCCCTGGCACGATGACACTGTGCCACATCAGAGGGCTTGGAGGTGGATCCACCTCCATCAGCTCTTCCTCCGCAGGTGGATCCACCTCCATGGGCTCCACACCATCCGCCGCGGCTGCTCCGCCTCCGCTCTCTGTCCTCCGCCTCCACTTCTTCTTAGGCTCAATCGCCCAATTCGCAGTGCTCCCACGAAGCCGTGAGCAGCCTTCATCCCAGGACCTCTTCAGGAAAGCCATGCTTCCATTCGTCAGAGGGTCTGGGAGATCAGCAAGGGGTGGGCCAGGCGCAGGGGCTTTTATAGGCCCCGGAACACAGTGACATCAGGGAGCCTCTGTGATGCCCCGGTGATGGGGTGCCACGCACCACGCCCAATGTGGCCATGTTGGAAGGGGGCTTGTGCAGCCTGAAAGAGGCCCTCGTGCTGAAGGAGGAGGAGGGTCTGGTGGGCTGAGGGCCCCTTTCCTGGCGGTGGCTCTCGCAGGCCATTGTGCTTGCCAGAGAGACAGGCTGCCCCTCGGGAACAGGGACTGTCCTCCACCTCCGCTTCTGCTTGGTTTCCATGGAGCTTTGGGCTGCTGTTCCCCCAGGAGCTCTCAGCTCCGCAGTGGCACTGTCTTACTCCCAACAGGAAACATGATTTTTTTCTCTCCTCATCAGATTGAACTTGCTGAGTTGCAGTTTGTGCCCGTTGCTTCTTGTCTTGTCACTGGGCACCACCAAGAACAGTCCAGGGGATAAGAGGAGTCTGATCAATATAGAGGGAGAAGATCCCCCCTCAGCCTTCTCTTCTCCAGACTAAACAAGCTCAGCTCCCTCAGCCTTGCGTCCTAACTGAGATGCTCAGCTCTCCTAATTGTCTTTGCAGCCCTCTGCTGGACTCTCTGCAGGAGCTCCATGTCTCTCTTGTACTGGGGAGCCCAGCACGGGACGTGGCCCTCCACATGTGGCCTCAGCAGGGCTGAGTAGAGGAGCAGGATCACCTCACTTGACATGCTGGCAGCACTCATCCCAGTGCACCCCAGGATCCCACTGGCCTTCTTGGCCACAGGGGCCTTTTGCTGGCTCACACTTAACCTGTTGTCTACCAAGACTCCCCAGTCTTTCTACACAGGGCTGCTTTCCAGAAGGCCAGCCCCCAACCTGCTCTGGTGTGTGGCATGATTCCTCCCTAGGCACAGGATACCGCATTTGCCTCTGTTGAGTTTCATGAGGTTCCTCTCTGCCCAACTTTCCAGCCTGTCCAGGCCTCTATGAATGGTAGCACAGCCCTCTGGTGTATCAGTCACTCCTCTCAGGTTTGTGTCACCAATAAATTTGCTGAGGGTGCATTTTGTCCCTTCATCCTGGTCATTGACAAATAAGTTGAACAGGACTAGATCCAGTAGTGACACCTCGGAGACACCACTGGCTACCGGCCTCCAACTAGCCTGCTCTGCTGGTCACATCCACTGCTGCTCTGACATCCAGACTGTTCTCATCCCACCTCTCCCTTCACTCCTCTAACCCACACTTCCCAAGCTTACGTATGACAATATTGTTGGAAACAGTGTCAAAAGCCTTGCTGAAGTCAATTTAGACAACATCCACTGCTCTCCCCTCACCTATGCAGCTAGTCATTCAATCATAGAAGGCAATAAGGTTCATAAAGCATGATTTCTCCTTGGTGAATCCATGTTGACTACTCCATCACCTTCTTTTCTTTCATATGCTTAGAAATGACATACAGGATGAGCTTTCCAGGGATAGAGGTGAGGCTACTTGGCCTGTAATTTCCTTGGTCCTCCTTCCTGACATATTTGAACTCTGCTTTCCTCTCCAGTTTGCACAGAATGAATTACCCCTATCACTAAAATGGTATTTGAATAGAGTGTCTAAATGCTCTGTTCCTCCCTTCCCCAGATTTGAAGTTCATTTTTCAGTTTCTTTGGTCTTGAATTTGACAAAGTGCAGGACATTGAGCTAACTTCAATTAGATCTGTACAAACCAGAAAGTCCTCAGAAGTTCTGAGAGGGGTTGAAGGGTCTGTGGTTTATTTTTAAGGCTTATTAACTTCCTAGTAAAGTTATGCTTCCTAGTAAAGGTATGCTTCCGCAGAAATATGTCTCTATTGAAGGTCAAATTGTTGAAGAAAAATTGTATGGGCGTCTTATATTTAAATTATCAGAAAGTAACTTCTGGAAAGACAGAGAGGGAGCAACACCAACTGGAACTAATACAATGTTTCCAAATAAATTAAGTTTCTTCCTGGGTATAAAGAAGTTCTGAAAAGTGCCATGTTGAGATTTTTGGATACACTAACATTATTTTTTTCATCAATTTCACCTTAATCTCTTAGGCAGATCTTGTCAAGAAACTTTTACCTCCTGTCATCTGTGTTCTATTTCTCTCTTCATGGCACTTCCAAAATTCAAATAAACCACATGAGGACTTTGTGAAGACATACTGTGATTTATCTAACACTTACCTAGATAGCTGCATGACCCTAATGCACTAATGCATCTCACTCTTAAAACCTCTAAGGCTAATAGTGAAGTGTTAACTCCACATGAGACATTAGCTGACAAACTAGGTGCAGGGAACAAGGAGGAGGTGGGAAGAACATAGACTTATTCCTCTAGTTAAGCTGAAGAAAAAATAAAACATAAAAAATAAAAATTAAAAACAAAAAGCAGCTCAGCCAATGAAAAGGAACAGACAGACAAGTTCAAGTTTTAAAGTTATCTTAGGGAGCAAAACTAATGGGTGCAAAGGCACTTTATTTTCTCCACCATGTGGTAAGGTCCCTTTCTGATAACAGGGATACACTCAAATCACAAATATTTGTAAACTCACTGGAAGAAGTTCATGGAAGATAAAGCTTGGTCCTCAGTGCAAATCAGTCAAAGAATAAATTCATGCAGATACTGCTACCTTGCGGAAAAGCTGAATTTAAATATTTAACTATTCTGATGCTTTCTAGTACCTAAATTGTGTGCTGAAGCTCAAAGTTCCTACAGAATGTAAAAGTGAGTTCTCAGGACGTCAACAATAAACTTAGTGTGATATAATTTGGTTATTTAGTTACTTATTGTCTATGATCTATTGTTTAACCAACTTCAGTAGTAAACAGAGAGATCTAACACTGGTACAGTGCCTGCTGCCTAGGGACTGAGCCAACAGAACAGGACAAGTACCAAAGCCTCACCTCTTCCTAACCTATAAGGAAATGCAATCAATATATCAGATATAATGAGAGTAGAGTCCCTGACATTTGTGCTGATATTTATTAAAACTTTATGAGAATTACACAATATTCACATATTGTGGATCTGTATAAATACAGATTACTGTCTAATTCTTATTGTCACTTATTTCCCTCACTGTTATTACTAATTAAGAAAATAAAATTGTTGGGCATTTTCTTCCTAGGTTTACCAAACATCATTGAAAATGTTCATTTTTATTCTACTCATAGCCATATATTTTCTGTCTCTCTATTGATCTGGGAACATTCAAAAGCTATCTGGCAATGTACTTTCAATCACGTTTTGTTCATAGCTTTAGTTAGAAGAAAAACACTCCAGTATACCATTTGGTGGGGTAATAATAATGGATTCCCAAATGAAGACAGGGATTTACACACTTCAAACTGTAATGCTTTAGACATTACTATGAAATATATTGCTTCAGGAAATGTGTTATTTGGAGCTATCTTCTTCCTGCCAATACATTTTAAACAGCATAATAATCCTGCAAATAACTGTAACAATCTGTTACGACATAGAAACATACCTGTTAAGACTACATAAACTAAGACTGTAGAAATATTACCCAAGTACCAATGTACAACCTCTAGCTTTCCATAACAACCACTATGAAGGCTGGACCAGGCCTGTGAGGTGATAGAATTAAAACTTGCTTCCCTAGAAGAGAAATTCTCTACAGGGCATACTATCATCAGCGATTTAAGTGAAAATACAACTCCGCTGTGGCATCACTTAGCAACATCATGATCATTCTACATCATTCTTAAACAAGTACAAATGCAGAGGTGAATCTATCTAATCCAACATATATCACATTTCACTCTCAGGATAATTCCAATTCAGCACAAAAATGCTTGTTTATGAAGAAAAGAAAGAAAGAAAGAAAGAAAGAAAGAAAGAAAGAAAGAAAGAAAGAAAGAAAGAAAGAAAGAAAGAAAGAAAGAAAGAAAGAAAGAAAGAAAGAAAGAAAGAAAGGAAGGAAGGAAGGAAGGAAGGAAGGAAGGAAGGAAGGAAGGAAGGAAGGAAGGAAGGAAGGAAGGAAGGAAGGAAGGAAGGAAGGAAGGAAGGAAGGAAGGAAGGAAGGAAGGAAGGAAAAAGAAAGAAAGAAAGAAAGAAAGAAAGAAAGAAAGAAAGAAAGAAAGAAAGAAAGAAAGAAAGAAAGAAAGAAAGAAAGAAAGAAAGAAAGAAAGAAAGAAAGAAAGAAAGAAAGAAAGAAAGAAAGAAAGAAAGAAAGAAAGAAAGAAAGAAAGGAAAGAAAGAAAGAAAGAAAGAAAGAAAGAGAGAGGATGCATCTGAGAAAACAATATATTTCTTAGGAGTGATGACAGACGCAGTAGCCAGTTTGGAAAACTTAGTCAAGCAAAACCTCAGCTGGTTTTCAGTGATGTTTTGCTTACATAGATCCCAAACCTGACGCATGCTGAGCACATCTGCTAAGGTGCTGAGTGCAGTCAATTACAGCCAGCCCACCTGCCAAAGCCACCCTCAGTTCTGGTATAGAAAAGGTTGGCTTGGGTCATGTTCGTGCCTACTCCCAGCCCAGCTGGGGAGTACTTGAACTCATTGCTATACCACAGATACGACAAGTTGTTTCAGCATAGCAACAATAACTACACAATGTGCAGCTCCATGCGGTAGTTGTATTTGCCCAGAAGATTAGTGTTAATTCTTAACACCTTCATTTTATATTCAATTATCACACCTTATTTGTAGGACTTAGTCTCTGTATTTATATGTTATCAAGCTGTAAGCTTTGAAATAACAAGGATTTCATTGCCACCTAAATTGTACCATCAAATTCTCCTCCATACATTTGTTGCCTTTACAGAGAGCTGTGATGTATGTTGCAACTACACTATTTACTGTTGTTTTTTTCCCTTCTTCTTCTCAAAGTCACTATTACTTTTGAAAAGCACAACATAAAATGCAAACAGGTTTGCTTATGGTTATAGCAATGCATATCACAACTTGTTCTAGTTTAACTGCTTAGATATGTGCATTTCTGTAATGTCTCTTCAGGCAGCTCTAGGACTCTGACAGATGGTAAGTCTGACACACAGCTCTGTGAGTAAAAACTCAGCTTTGCCAAGGGGAGGGAAGGGAAAACTGAGAGGGAGTGAACTGAAATGCAACTTGTCAGCTCTGGAAGGCAAGTGATATCTTTTCTCATTTCATATTAATTGCTTCATTACTAGGAATCTCTGATGAATTGATTTAGAACTCTTACCCTAGGGTATCCGTTCATATTTACATGGTTTGATGCACATTATTAAAGCTACCTGCTAGCTTTTAATACCAGTGTTTTATTTTAATACAAACTATGAAAAGCAGATGCATAACGAACAAAAAATACTCTTTCCTAACTTGTACAGAAATGTTACAGCCTAATTTTAATAGTCATATAGTATTAATTTTTATGTCCTCATAGTCCACAGCAATGCTCACAGAGCACACATGTCTACCTGTAAGCAACACTGGAAAACAACCTTCCCTGCAAATAATTTCTTCCTCACCATGCCATCAGGAGGACTCCATATTCTACAGCTGCAAAATGTTCCCAGATGCCTGATGTTAATCTACAGTGTACCTCAGAGAGACTTTAATGAAATCAGTACTTACTTCCTTGGGAGATTAACACCTTCAAAGCACTGACATCATTTAATATATCTAAGTTGCTTGGTATAACAGTAGATTCAGCTGTTTTGAGAAGGAAAAGCCTCTTTTTTTTTTTTTTTTTTTTTTTTTTTCTCTGTGTGTGTGTGTGTAATGATGCTTGTCACACGGCAGAGAGCAGGGATTAGTGAAAGTAGCAGCTCTGGTACATCCCTAAGGGCTTAAAGAACATTTTTTTACATTCAAATCCTTCACAAATCTGATCTAATAAAGTCCCCAGCATGGACAAAAGGAAGCAGCGTTATCAATCCATATGAAATGTCAAGATCTATAAGGCAAGTATGTTAATAATGTCCTAGACACTGGATTAGAACTGAGTCAATACTACCGGTTTCCAGACCTGTAGTCTACTACTATTTTTCAGTTTGTGACCCTGATGGGTCTGGTGGTCTGGTCTATGAACAAATTCTGAATAATCTATGAAAGAAGACCAGAAAAAGCTAGTTATTTTGTCTTATTTAGCAATGTGGACAGGTGACAACTCTAAAACAGTCCTCACCTTTCTTGAAAACTGTAGGACAATACAGTCTGAAAAAAGAAAAAAAAAAAAAAAAAAAAGACAAGTTTGCTCTCTTGTCTTGAAATCTACTAGGAGCCGTTTTTGATAACAAAAATCTTCAAGAAAGATATCTCCAAAATTAATTGTTCTGTATCTTTTTGAGAAGTCATGTGCTCAAATCTAGCAACCTATATGCTCAACACACTGCTTAGATGACAATACAGTGTTTGTGGTTACATTCTGAATTCACCATCATAGTAGTGCAACAACCCTGCCACAGAGCTTATGATAATTATTTACCATTTATTAGTCAGTCTCAGGTCAGTTACATGAGCCGGAGATTCTCATTGTTTGTGTTTGTATTTTCATTCTTAGTTTTTCAAAGTTGAAGATGAAAAAATATAACACAGTTTAAAATATTCTGGGTCATAAAATCATCTCTCTGGTTAGATTAATGTATAGGAATCACAGCTATAAATGGCAACAGAAATTTAGTTCTACTATATTGTTCAGCTGTTACATTGTAATTACAGTTGATGAGTGACAAATTACAATTATTAAATTTAAATGTGATATGCTTGCCTGTCGGTAACATTACTACTTTTGGTAAAGATGCTACTATATCCCTGTCACTAAACTTCATTTTTTCAGAATCACCTCTTTCCCAGAGTCTCCAGTCTTTCTTCATCGTGCCTTCATTGTTGCCCATTGTACCAAGGATTAACAGCCCAAAGTAGCAATATTAACAGGACAGAGCCATAAAATTTATTTGTTTGAGACTGTATTGAAATTCATATTCGAGCAAGTGCCGGGTCCTGCACCTGGGACGGGGAAACCCTGGCTGCACGTACAGACTGGGCGATGAGACGCTGGAGAGCAGCCTAGAAGAGAGGGATCTGGGGGTCGTGATAGACAGCAAGTTGAATATGAGCCAGCAGTGTGCCCTGGCAGCCAGGAGGGCCAATCGTGTCCTGGGGTGCATCAAGAACGGCATCGCTAGTAGGTCAAGGGAGGTGATTGTCCCGCTCTACTCTGCGCTGGTGCGGCCTCACCTCGAGTACTGTGTGCAGTTCTGGGCACCACAGTATAAAAAGGACATGAAACTGTTGGAAAGTGTCCAGAGGAGGGCTACGAAGATGGTGAAAGGCCTTGAGGGGAAGACGTACGAGGAACGGCTGAGGTCACTGGGCCTGTTCAGCCTGGAGAAGAGGAGGCTGAGGGGAGACCTCATCGCAGTCTACAACTTCCTCGTAAGGGGTTGTCAAGAGGCAGGAGACCTTTTCTCCATTAACACTAGTGGCAGGACCCGCGGGAACGGGGTTAAGCTGAGGCAGGGGAAATTTAGGCTGGACGTCAGGAGGGGGTTCTTCACAGAGAGGGTGGTTGCACACTGGAACAGGCTCCCCAGGGAAGTGGTCACTGCACCGAGCCTGTCTGAATTTAAGAAGAGATTGGACTGTGAACTTAGGCACATGGTCTGAACTTTTGGGTAGACCTGTGCGGTGTCGAGAGTTGGACTTGATGATCCTTAAGGGTCCCTTCCAACTCAGGATATTCTATGATTCTATGATTCTATATGTGATAAAAGATGGGAAGAAGGATACTCATAGTGTTAGTGGAAGAGTAGGTGGTTTAGAATGAAGAATTACATGAAATACGGATATCTGATTATGTGACAGGGACAATCATTCAAGATTTCAGAAGGAAGCCAGTGACTGGTCAACAATACATGGAACTTGTCAACAGCATTCAATACAAAAGGGAGCAAAACAGCCTCACCTCCTGCATTATTTGTATGTAATCAAAGCACTTTAACCTAGGGGTGAATCACGACAAGTTTTCATGACATTTGCTTTCCCTTATCATGATGACAGCCCCAGCACTAACAGGATACAGTCTATATCTAGTTCTGCTTTCTGTTGCAATGCTACATACAAATAAAAATAAATAATTGCAAACAAATCCTGAATTCCTCCTCTTAGTGAGCTGCTCACAGCCTATTGAATAAAAGCAAAATATAAATGAATCCACAATAGTTCTATAAGATACTACAGATCTAATCTCATAGAGTAGTTATCATTCACATATCCAGACAAAACGTTTATGACGCATAGTCTGTAATCTTTGTAAAATAGATCTTCAGAATGAATCTAGTTTAATATAAAACCCCTCCCTCCGACAGCAAATCACAAGTTTATATTTTCTTTTTATGACAGTAATTTATGAAACATCTAATTCTTCTAAAAATTGGTCCGACCATATGATTAGTCAGTGAACATTAAATATAAACGATCTCTTTGTAAAAGAATACTCTCTAATCTAATGATCTACTGGTTACAACTACATCAAATTAACATGCCCTGCAACAACATACATTATCAACTATACAGTCTGACAACATGCATTTTAATTCCTTTGACTTATTTTATGTGGGTGAGTTTCTTGTTTGTGCACATATGGCTCCAATTTATTTATTTATTTATTATTTTTTTTTAAAGCAGTTAGTTTTCCCATTTTTTCTTCAAACGCTTTTATTTAGTTAAGAGACAGGTAAATCTTGGCTATACTTGGATAGATCATGCTTGGTGTCATTGATACTAACCAGGAGGCATCAAATAAAATTCTTGCACACCACAACTTTCAGCGTAGAATACAGAGTTTTGGAAATACCAACACACTCCACCATTATAGATGAAACATAGCTATAAAAATGATTCATTAAAAGCAGTGAAACAACAGAGATTTACTGTTGACTGAATGCATTATTTCTCTTTGTTCAACCTTCTACTCCTTCTTTCTAGCTTATATATTTCAACTATCAGTTGGGGAAGTGGGATGATTTCCTTACTAGTATTTTTATGTCACAACCATACATGAGGAGCTGCAGTCTCTTCTGGATCCAGCCAACAATATAGGTCGTAAGAATAGTACTTCTCACATGACTAAAAAGCCCCTATTGCTGTTTAGCTGACTGTAGATTTAGCTTCTATGCATCTCATGCAGATACCAACATATATCAGAACCAATCAAAACCATTGATTATGCTTTTGTATATAAGAACACATTGCACATATAATATGTGCCATGTGAGGAAATACACTATGCTGGAGTCCAGGATTAACAGTTTCCTTACTTTTATCTATTGTTTGTTCAACCCAAAATGTTCAGGATCTCTTCCAAAACTAATCAAACAGAAAAAATGTAATTCACAAAGCGTCAGTTTGACTATTTTCATCCCAGGATAGGACTGCTTTCCTAAGTGATAAGGATTCTAATTTTAAATATGCAGGATATTTTTATGCCACTGTCTCCCGTGGTTATTTCCTCAGCCCAGATGGATGATTTGATACTTTGCCTGAACACCTTTTTAAACTTGAACTATTTTAAATAGCAAGACATCTTCTCTTAGGCTTAAATAGCTATCTGCTTTGCTGTTTAATCAGATGTTCACACCTATTTTAGATTAACCAATGCATATTTAATGCATCTAAGCCTCCTTGTAAACCAATCCTCTAATTCTTCCTAATCTAAGTATAATTAGCCACTGATTACAATTACATCCAATTAATTAATCTTTAACAACTACACGTTGTGAATTATGTTCTAGGAAATATGTGATAATATTCACTCTAATTGAGTGGGCATATTGATTTCATGTGTGTAGCTGTGTAGCTGTATTTTCTTCCTCCTTCTCTTCCCTCTACTCCCTTATGTTTTTTTTAAACAAAGCCAGTTCTTACATAAGTTATTGCTGAATTCTGGAGTCTGACAGCTTCCATTATTCAATATGAGCAGGAAATATAGAACAATGTCAGATGCAAATTCACTTCAGGGATGAATCTACAAATTCACATCTGCTGTCAATTACACTGCTGTTATCTGCATGCTGGCAATTTTTCTGAGACACTTGAAAGAAACTACCATCTAACTGTGCATAAAAACCCTTCAGTCACACTTCAGAAAAAATGACCTAGGAGTGAAATTTTTTCTAGCTTTTTTTTCCTAAGATGTCAAGTTTACACTCCTGCATGTTTTCATGTTTCCATGAAAGAAGACCAGGAAAAGCTAGTTAATTTAGAGTGCAACTCTACTTTGATCTACAGATTCATTAAAGTGTTAAAATAATGTATTTCCAGTGTGTATTTTCAAAACTGTATTCTTTGGAATAAACTCACAGCCTGTTCTCTCTCTCTCTCTCTCTTTCACACACTCTCTCTCTCCTTTTCTGCTAAGAACTTTAATTGACAAACAATATTTTAAATTCACATAGACCTACAGATATAAGTAATATTTTGTCTAAAAACCACCTAAGGTAGACTCAAAAAAAATTTATTCTTTGAATTAAGATTGAATAAGGTAATTCCAGCTGAAATGCAAATACGCAGCAACATATACAGCAATATTTATGAATTATGTATTTTATATATATACACATGCTATATGTGAGAGTTGTAATTCAGGGTCATTTTCAATGAGTTTGTAAAGGATGTTCTAAGTCTTTCAAAGGACAAAATTTAATCCTCCTCAGGTTAATGATGGACAAGTTTCTTTCCTAGAAATAATTTAATAATTCACAACCAGTAACACCGGATTTCTTTTTTCTCTAACATTTTTCTCTCTCTAGTGAGATGTGTTGTATTTGTAGTATTATAAGGGATTCTTGGAATCAATATTCTTGCCTTGAAAATTGTTTGACTTATCTGTCAATAAACCGATCATCCACTACCAATGACAATCACCCTTGATCTAAGCTGAATCCCCAATTATTTCATCTTATTGTGGATTTAAAGATCAGAATTTCACAACATATTTTTGGGAGAGCCAATTAGGTGGTTAATGGTTTAGCATAGATAGCAGTTTTGTAAGTCATGCAAGTTCAGAAGCATAAATTCCTTTCTTTAGTTTGTTCTTTGTCTCAGGTTTAAGGAAGACTGCTCTGCAGATAATGGAGAGAGACTGAAGTCTGTGGAGAATGGCCTCTGTTATCCTAAAGTAAGTGCTTGTACTCTTGAGATGAAGCTGAAGGTGACCAGACCATGATGACACCCCAAACATACAGTTTTAAAGATGGCAAAAAGAAAGACTATAAATTTCAGCCACCTCTACATGAACAATGAGGAGCAAACATGTAATACAACTATCAAACGAGAGCCAGCTCTCTGAATTTATGCTGATTACTCTTCTGCTTGAAAAAAAAAAATGCTTGCAGCCAGAGACAGCTCAAGATCAAAATTACTCCATGAAATTTATATACAGCCAAAATAAGCAACAACTAGTAGTTGTTCCAACACCACGTAAGATATTAAAAACATATTAAAAATATACAAACATGATTTTGTAAAGCTGAAAAGCAGCAGAACAATGAAAGTGTTGAAGTTTTATATTGCTTTAGAGAAATTTGCCCAGCAGATGAATTCTGAGGCTTCAATGCGTAAATTTACTATGTGAACTGCGCACCAAGGATTCAAACGACTGGCATCGAACATTCCAGGAAATCTCAATACAGGACTTGGAAAACATTCAGTACAGAGTTTAAAACACACACACATAAAACACCAACAAAACAATTTGTTAATTGGGCAATAAAACCAGTAAGAGAGTTTCACTGAAACCAGAAAGGGGTATATTTGAAGTTTTCACCATCATAGGAAATTCAACTACTATAGTCTAGTGTATGTTCAGTTACGTTACAGTCTAAGGTCTAAAGGCCTAAAGTTTCAATCCTAATGTTAAGTATTAAAGGATAAAGCCAACTTGTGAAAGAGCTGAAATTGAATTTAAGATAATGCTATGAATACACTTCACACAACACTTAGAATTGCATGAAAGAGCATTTTGACAATTAACAGAAACTGCAAGTTCAGAAGACATATAATCTAGTTCACAACAAAGTATTTGATATTTGATGATCACTGAATGAGAAACAGCACTCCAAAACCAACTAACAGTAGTTTAAGATCTGTACATCTTGAAGTTCTGTGAGGACTAAAGCATATTCTTCAATGGCAGAAGAATATCTGAACCCCAGACAAACTGAGTAATAACATGTGCAGTTAAGCATTGTGAAATAATGAAGTGGATGAACTACAGCCAAATAGAGACCAAAAAGAAAAAATAAATGTTCTATTAAGCACTTAGGAGTTTAAGCCACTAAGAATGCTAATTAATCCCCATGGATTGAACTGAACTGTTTACCCAGAATTATGCAGTGTCTGTTATGGGCCAATGACATTTTTATCAACTTTCTTAACTGCAAACAGGATCATCATAAGCACCAGACTGAATGAATCAACACAGAATGATTTCAGTCTTCCTTCTACGCATGGTAATATTTTCAGAATAATATTATAAAAACTTACTAAAAAGCAACATTGGTGGTAAGATTTGAACCATATAGCTCAACCTGATTAAATATACCTTTGTCTACATTGAATAGAAATAGGAAACATTAGATAGGTAAAAAATGTATGACCATCATCTGCAAATGAACACAATAATTTTAAGCTCTTATTTCTGTTACTAGTTTTTGAAGGAACTATCAACATATTCTTTCATAGATAACAGATGAGGAACTGCTCATGGTACAAGAAATCCCCTTTATGTTAGGACCACGTTTATGCAAACATTGTCACTAGGAAATGGAGGGGACCTCTGTGGGCTGCCAAGAAGAGATGTAGAAGGAATTTCTTAAAAACACAAGTGAGGAGGAAGGGAATAAGGAATTCATGCAGTGTGAGGTCCTGAATTTTCAAGGCCTCTCAAAACAGGTGGTCTAAATAAAATAATACTAAATAACAATGGCCAGGATATCAAATGGTCATCCAATCCATCTTCCATGCTTCCCTTTTCTTCACAGTGGTAAGAATTTGAGGGAGAGCATATTTCCATAAACCTGAGAAGCACATATTCTTCTAATTTTTTGATATCCAACCAACTATACAGAACAGCAAGTGAGGAGACAGAGTGAAGTCAGTCTGTAGCCACCCTCCCCATACCTTTCTAGTCACAGAGAGCAATCCAGCCTTTGATAACCTGATGCAGGGATGGAGGCAAGGGAGAAAAATTATTTATTTCACATAACCCAGACAGGCTGTGTCAACTAATAAATCAAATCATAAATCAAACGCTTGGAGAAATGTGTGTCTGATTTGTATCAAGAAGCAACTATTCTTAACTGTTATGGGTAATAAATGGAAAAATAATTGTAATATGAATAAGCATGATGTCTCAGTCTAATAAATTCACAGTCCATGGTGCATATATTCAAAACAAAACAAAAAAAGAAATTTAGAAAAAGTATCTATTTTGAAATTTAGAAATTGATATAAAAAAAAATCCAAGATTTTCTAAATAAAATATTTATTTCCTATTTTGGTGAATCTTTTTTTCCTCAAAAGGACATATAAAAATTATTCCTTTTTGTTTGTTTGTTTGTTTAATCTGATGAGATTGAAAAACAACAAAAAAAAAAAGTCAGGTTTTCTAGTTTCAGTCAACATTCAGTAATTCAAAAGGTATTCTTTCATATACTTGTATATATACGGGGTACATTCAGTCAGCACATTCAAACTAAACTGAAGCAGTCCTTTCTCTGTCTGCAAATATTGTAGCAGTAAGCACCTGAATACAAAAATCCCTTACGTATAATACTTATATTTTTCTTCTGTCTTCTATTTTATGGCTCATTATTTAAACTTTTAAGCATGATTTTTATGCATTCTTTTGTCTTTTTTTTTTTTTTTTTTTTAAAGCTATTAGGCGAGAAAAGCCTTATGACTGTGAAAATAATGTAACCAGCAGACTCTTCTTGGAACAGACTTCTTACAAGAATCAAAAGTGTAGTAAAAGGTAAAGAACAGCCACAAGAGACATATGGGACTATATAACTATACAACACAAGTCTGTTTCACTACCTATCTCTCCCATTCATACCAGAAAATAAAAAGCCCAATTAGAATTTAAAAGTCATATATTTATTGTCATTGAGAAAAATCTGACAAAACAGGTATTCTCCTGTAAGCCAGAAAATAAATTCTTTCATTCTTGATCGCAAGCATTCTCTCTTCAAGTAACTTGTCTGATAAGGGTTAATTTCCTAACAGCATTTACATTTATGTGTTTCTAGTCAGATTTAGTAGTACTTATGCAGTACCACCAGCTGAATCTACTTGCTCAAAAATATGAAGAAACCATTAATAATCAAACCCTTAATGCACATTAGGCATTGCATTTACTGTTTGTTTCCTGTGCTGATTTACAAGGAAACCATAGGAATCATTGCTAACATATAAAAACACAGACACTTGCCCTTACTGCCAGCTATTATCTGCTTAAATATGCACCAAGATGCCTTCTGAATTTAGTTATTTTATGCAGACAGTCTCAAAAATACTATTTTCTCTGTAAGAGGTAACACACAGCACCACTTCACTCTAATAGTTATGAGTGGGCTGCAGGTCAGATGGCTGTGGAGCACGTAGTAAATTATGCCTAGGCTTACAGTCTAAGAATTTTTATGTTTTGTTTTGACTGCAATACCTGTTAAAGCCACATAGGATAACACTGCAAAAAAAATACATATATATAAATAAAAATAAAGAAATAAAAAGGTAACAGAACAGCTTCAGACCTCTTCAAATACTGAGTAAAAACAAAACAAAAAAAAAATTATTTAAAAAAATAATATAAATTAATTACTCCAGCAGAAATACATTAACAATAATGCAGTGAAGGACTTGTCAGTGTTAGGTCAGAGGTTGGACTAGATGATCTTGGAGGTCTCTTCCAACCTAGATAATTCTGTGATTCTGTGATTCTGTAATTAAAAAATAAAAATAGCTTAGCCTGGTGTATGGACATTTAAAGACCATAGAATCATAGAATAATAGAATCATACAATGGCTTGGGTTGGAAGGGACCGTAAAGATCATCTAACTCAGCTTGCTGTCATCTGCAAACTTGTGAGGGTGCACTCAGTCCCATTGTCTATGCCATTGATGAAGATATTGAAAAGCACCAGTCCCAAAAAAAGATCCATGAGGGACACCACTCATCCATCACTGGCCTCCACCTGGACACAGAACCATTGACCACGACTCTCTGGGTGCTGCCATTGAGCCAATTCCTTATCAACTGGATGGCCCACCCTTTAAATCCATATCGTTCCAATTTGGACATTAGGATGTCATGTGGGACTGGGTCAAAAGCCTTACAGAAGTCCAAGTAGATGACATTGATTGGTCTTCCCTTGTCGACTGATGCAGTGACTCCATCATAAAAGGCCACCAGATTGGTCAGACATGATTTGCCTTTGGTGAAGCCATGCTGGCTGTCCCACATCACCTCCTTGTCCTGCATGTGCCTTAACATTGCCTCCAGAGCATTTGTTCCATGCTCTTCCCAGGCACAGAGGTGAGGCTCACCGGTCTGTAGTTCCCTGGGTCTAAAAATGGGAGTGATGTTTCCCTTTTACCAGTCATGGGGGTCTTTTTGTTTCAAACCTGCTCAAACCAGTCATTCAGAACAAATGGTGTATTCACAAGCCTTGTAATACAATTGCGACTGAAACCAAGGCCTTACACTCAAAAGCTACCTCAGCATTTTTCTTCTAGTGTTTCTAGGCCTTCTCAAGAAGCTTTCTATCTGACTTGTCCATTTCTCAAAGGTGGGCTAAGTTCTACATAAATCAGGAGAAAATAAACTGTGAGGAAGGGCTTCTTATGCAGGATTCCTCTTGACAAGGTTTACATTGTCAAAAGACATACTAGTTGATCCAAACTACCCTCAATTTAAAAAATAAAATAAAATCTCATTACAAATATCTAGTCTTATGCTTGTTTCTCCAAAAAGGGAATAATCTTGGTGCGTCTTGGTGAAAGCCCAGTCTTGGCCCAGTTCTTACCTGTTACGCTATTTTGAACCTGAAAAGGTCCTGGAGAAAAAAATAATAATAAAATAATAATAATAATATCATTCTTCAAAGGAAGAAAAGTAGAATAGGAAGTGCAGAAGCCACCTTCTAAGAGCACTGGGGGAATCCAATGGAGGCAAAGGGGAGGCAGACATCAGAAGTTTGGACATAGTTAGATGGGGCAGGGAGAAAGTAAAATATATTTGACCAGACCAAATAGACCAGACCAAATAGAGAGAGCATCACTGACGTATAGCCTAGCTTAACATTAACTGGGACTAAGAGAGTGAGATATGAACTTCCAGGCCTTGCAGTCAAAGATCACAACACTTTTTAAAAGAAAATTCTCCTTAAAATTTCCTTCATTGAATATATATATAGAGAATTAAAAAAAAAAAAAAAAAAAAAAAGATATGATGCTGAAATACTGATTATTGAAATAATTATGGGAAATGTTCAAAGTTGGTGCTGGTAACAGAGGAATTTTTGAGCTTTTGTTGTCTGACTTAAGTCTACATAGGGTATTTCTTTCCAAATCTTTTCCATTTCCATTTTCAATTTCTTTCCATTTCTTTTCTCTCCAATGAAACATAAGGTTTAATTTTTCTTCTGAATACTTAACAATATGTACCAGAGTATTATGATGATTGTATAAAAAATTATCTCAAAAAATATTTTATTGCCCATATTTAAAATATATACCTTAATCAGGCTTGTAGCTGTTAACAAAAGTACACAAAATATAATATGGATATCCATGTTCTTAAGAGATGCCCAGGTATAATCATGATTAGAACTAGATAGTTATGTAAATAGCAAGCATGGCTGCACATAAATACTTATTCTCTTCCAGTACAGAAATATTGAGAGGTCATTTATAGTTAAGATGTGGAGTATGATATACTAGAAAAAAAAAATCCATGTAAAACTTAATCTTCAGTAGAATTATCTGAGAATTAAACTAGTATAACAATCACTCAAATTCCAGATCTTATTTTTTTCTATATTTCTTTTATCCATGAATTAAAAAATTTCACAACAGAGGGTCCTCTTACTTTCAGGAACCCTACTGATGCAGTATGAACTCCTGATGTGTTATTAGTGTTCTTCATCTGCATATTTACTTAATATCATAATTTGTTTCATCCAGGTATTATAATAAAATTTGATTACTACACTAGTCATGGAATTCAGGCAATCACCTGCAGCTATGCCAGGAAATAACTTTTGAAAACACTCAATTTTATATTTTCTGTCCTTCACTTTCAGATTCCTTTCTTCAGTTTTATCTTCAGCCAGCCTACCACTGCCTTCAGAACTTCTACTCACATTCTTGCATGCTTATATCCAATGTGTACCTTCTAGCTGCCATCGTTCCTGTTTTGCTTTGTTTTGTTTTTGTTTTTCTTTTTATTAAAAATTATTTTCTTTTTCTATTTATTAACCCAGTTCTCATCTATTTGTTTCTTTTACATTTCTTAACAATTTCTGTGTAGTGCCACTTTAGTCAGTCTTTCAACATTTCAAAGTTATCATCTTTTTATTTCAGGATATATATGGATTAACATTTCTTATTTTTAAATTTCTTCTGTATGGGTATTTTGCCTTCTTTTTCTAATTCTTCTTTCCTAAAAGTACTTCATCTATACAGTATTCCCATTTACAAACAAATAAAGTTGAAAAATCCATCTAAATTCTTGTTTCTTCCAAATTGCTGTCTAGGGGAAAAAAAAAGAAAAAAAAAAGAAAAAAAAAAGAGAGAGAGAGAGAAGAAAGAAAGAAAGAAAGAAAGAAAGAAAGAAAGAAAGAAAGAAAGAAAGAAAGAAAGAAAGAAAGAAAAAGAAAGAAAGAAAGAAAGAAAGAAAGAAAGAAAGAAAGAAAGAAAGAAAGAAAGAAAGAAAGAAAGAAAGAAAGAAAGAAAGAAAGAAAGAAAGAAAGAAAGAAAGAAAGAAAGAAGAAAGAACCAGTTTGCTTTCTTTTCTGTGGCTAGGTATCCACTTTTGTCCAGACGGATGAACATCATTCAAAATCTGTACCAGTATAAAACCAGGTATGGTTTTGGTAATGTAATGGAAGAAAAGAACAAATGTAATTTATAATTATCCCAAAAACTTAATATCATGCAGGGATCATTTAACCACTGTTCACATCCCATATGACTTTATTCATTTTGTGATAGACTGTGCTGAGTCTGGTCTGGTCATCAGTCTCTCACTTATTTTGTAAGCAAACAATCAGGTTCTGATCCCAAGTAAGACCAGATCATACAACTAATTCACCTGGAACAAAATTAAAGTCTCTCCCATTCTCCACAGTTCTTGTCCTATCTGTAGGATAAGAAAGAGATTTATCTCCAGTATTTGTCTCCCGATTCGTTTACCCCATATTCCAGCAGTCAAAACTGCTAAATAATTGTCCAATTACTATACTTTGTTGAAATTTGGGGGATAAAGTTTTTTTTTTTTACATATTTAAATCTACTAGACACTCTGTTGACATATATATCATCTCATTCCTAGCCATTTTTATTTCCCATGTGAAACTCAAGAAACTAGAACTTTTCCAACCTTTTCTTCTGCTTCATTCTCACCTTTTATACCAAACATGGATCCTTTACACTATCTTTAGACTTAACTGCAATACAACTCAATATAAAAGTAGCTGATGTGCTATAAGCTATTTGTTTTAAAAGTAACAGAAACAACACCATATGCTACATCCAATTTGGGTTCTTTTTTTTTTAAGTCTACGAACTACCAATACATGACCTAAAGTCATGATAATACACCTTGTATGTTTACCACTAAGGTTAAATATTAAATTTAAAACATTCTTCTCATTGACAACACTTTTAAGAATTAGAAAACACAAATCAGGCAATTCCAAGTGCCTTATATGACTTCCAATTTTACATTTCAACAATCATCATAGTACTAATAAGTTTAGATTTATCTATTCCAGGAAAGGCCTAAAAGATTATGATGCAGGATCTGTTTACTGACTGAAATAATAAAATTACTGGATTACTAAGTAGGAATCATTATCCTTCCATGAAGAAAACCACTGTCTTCTGATTCCAAGTCTGCTCAACTCTGATCTAGACTGGAAATACATTAAAGCATGGCTACTTTCCATGGCTAGGCAATATAATTAGTTACTAGGCAGTTCTAATATCTACCTCAATATTTTCATTCCAATATTTTCATTCAGTTGTTGAACCCTAAGAGTCTCTATCCCAGTTATTCATGTGAGTGTGAGACAAAAGGAAAATCTCCAAAAAAAAAGGGTAAGACTCATAATCAGCTATTCAGGTTTACTTCTAGTGCAGGTAAGGGGCTTCCTTTTTTCAAACTCATATTAAGAAAAAGGAAAAAAAAAAAAGTTAAGCACATAATTGTTTTACATTTAAATATTCATGCTACATACGGTCTTGTATCACCAATACGATCTTTTATATAACAATTATTTGTGTTCTTGCTCAATGTTATGCAAAACTAGATCTTTGTCTAAAATCTTGGTTGAGTAACATAGGTAACCTGCAGAGAGTTTTAACCATCCAGCTGTTGTCTAGGCTTTTAACGTCCAACGATTTCTGTGTTATCAGGATTTAAATACCTTTAGGGATCCGTATCTTAGTCGCACAGTATTGCCACTATTTGCCAATTATAGAATGCTGCCCAAAATGACAGGGAAGACACAAGAATTACTGGGCATCCACACGATATTTCTTTGATAAAAGCTTTTTTTTTTTTTCCTTCTCGAAAGCATTAAATTTCCACGGGAAACCGGTCCTTCTGCAACAGTCTCTGGGGAAAACAAAATCTCTGTTGACAGGTAACATTTGTACTTTTCCATTGGAAATACACTTCAACATGATTCTAATTACATTTTTTGTCAGTACACTTACTGCTGTTGACAAACATACTGACTGTATGGCTCATTGTCTAAGCAAACACATTGGAAAAGAGCCAACAGTTTCTAGAACAACAACAACAAAAATAAATATATATACATATGACTAGGGTGGGACAAGTTCTCAAGTCCACAGTAGTCCATATGCATGCAAAACGGCACAGATGAAAAGATGAAAAATTTGTTCTGTATTCTCACTCTCAGCAAAAAACAAATGCAAAAGTGTTTTGTTTTGTTTTGTTTTGAAATACACGGTATCTTCATGACAAAGACTCTAAAAGAAAGCACCACTTTGTCAGAGTGATTAAGAGTGGTTTCATCAGAGCCTCCCAGGGTCCAAGCTCTGTGACAGCCACAGATCCATTATAATTTGAATTTCACTGTTGTTTCCTGAGAGAAAGGAGATGATCAATTACAACCAGCAATTTTCTTCAAGTACCTGGCGATTTCCTCTATACCTCTCAAAAACAAGCAATAATAAAAGTATGGGGGATGATAAGGAAACTTTTTTCTTAAAACTTTATTATTGGAAGGTTTCATCAGGAGCAGTGACTTTTACTCTCACCATTTCCTTTCATTCTGGTTGCAAATTCCTATTTCTTATCCTTCCGTTATTCTGTTTTAGTCAAGTTTTAAATTTACCTACTATCCTGCTCCTGGGCAACCATTTCAAGGCTCTCAACACTTTAAGCTTTGACTTACAGTCTTGGGTAGGGTCACAGTCCATATTTGCACTTCTGACCCCTCCAAGGTGAAAGGTCTCCAACTCATTTTCTTTAATTCATTTTATGTTAAGACTGAGTCTCAAGATGTCTCTTGAAGCTAATCAGACCTACACACCACTCTGATTGCTGCTATGTAGTAAAAACCACATTTCCATTATATCTGGCTATCTTGTGGCCAGGAAAGTGATGATCTTACCCTAAACATTACACCATGTCAAAGTGACTAGCAGGTCATTTTTGACCTTTCAGCACTAGAAGTCTATATATATATACATACATATATATATATACACTTTAAAATAAAATGATATATGTATATTAATAAAATAAATAAATAAATATATGTATTTATTTATTTTTCCACATTCAAAGTACGTGACAGAGTAACTTACCAAGTGTCATCACCGATTTTTTTTTTTTCATCAAGCTTCATTTATAGCTGCTTCTTGTTTTTCATTCAGGTATAGAATTTGCATTTAGATTGCTCTCCTGGAGGAAAAACAAACAAACAAACAAACAAAAAGATGAAAAAGAAAAAAACAACCTTCTGTAATCCTGTGACTTCTTTTAACCTTGATTCAGCAGCAATCACCATGATTGCATGTGACTGAAAACATTTTAACATATCGAGCTGCATTTCAGTATTCCCCATTTAACTAAACCAAAGTTTTTACCTAGGAGTGTTATTTTATCCTTTTGTTATTCAAACTGCAAAAAAAATGACAATGGACAAAATATCATTTTATGTTATGAAAAGGTAGATAACATTTCTTCCTATGTTAAATATATAATTATAAACAAATAGAATTATGGAGTCAAAGATAAGAGCAACATGTGACACTTACCTATCTTGAACATTTAAAGAATTTTGGTTAACCAGAAGGTCTTATAATTACTGAAATGAAGACTGTTACAGGAGGAAGATACTACAAATCCATTGAAAAACTGGAATTTATATTGGCAATAAACAGAAGACTTACCATGCTTTAGTTTAATTCTTCAAATTTAGGTATATTGTTAGTAATGTTAATAATGTCACCATATGATATTACAAATACAGTATATAATGTCTTCTAATCTCTGTAAACTCCCTATAACAACCTGTCATCCCATTTTTAGCAGTAAAGAAAATCTGATTAAAGCTTGTTTTTTGTTTCAGTAACTCAACATGAAATGTCCATCAATTAATTCTTACCATTATTTTTGAGCATATAAAAAAAAAAATCTCGTTAGAAAGTTCTTCAGACACCATGAAAATATCCAGCAGATTGTACTATACTTTTCTATGAATTCAAGGAATATGAGATACCTATGCACAAGAAAACATTCAATTAAAAAAAAAAAAACCTGCAGTACTTAATTAATTTTAATTAATTTGAAGATAGAATCTCTATTACTGCATGCAGTCTCTTGAGGGAGTCTTCATCCCATTAAGAGAGATAAGGGATTGATAATCTGTTAACAGACTGACCTCTGACCTAGGACTTCATACTAATGTAAATAAGCACAAATAAAATTCTACGATGCAATTAAATGAACTGTTGTTACAAGCCAAAAGTAAAATGTGGTACTATGCACATCTGTGCACAGAAAGAGAAAAATGGGGCCTCCTCCAGAAATGTTGGCCATTAAAACTAACAAAGGGATGAATGCTAAGATGTAACACGTATTCTTTAGAAGAACTGAGTAAGCACAGCCTTGTGTACTGCCTTAAAACCCCATTCAAAATCCACTGAAGTCAACAGTAAAACTTCGCCCTGAGATCTGTGTGATCTGGATTAACTCCAAAGGCTCCACCTAATCTCTGGGGCCTGCATGTGCCTCCAGTTGCCCTCTTCCTCTGCAACCACCTCCACTGCTCCTGTCCTGGGGTTTGGCTCCTGTGTGGAAGACCAGTTCTCATATGGGACATCCGAGGCACTGCAGTAGGAGATGAGCTAAGCTGTTGTTAAGAGCTGTGGGTAAGGCACCGTTGTTCTGGAGCACAGTGGCACTGCAGTAGGTGTAAGGGGGTGATCCATTCTAGGATCATCCCAAAATCCTGGAGATGACTGCAGAACAACTGATGTATATCAGGTAGACTCGAGGCTGGTCGGGACAGCTGGAGCCTACTGGCAAACCCTGGGTGCTGGTGGCTATAACCTGTCAATACTAAGAACAGCGTTTGAGGTGCATGCACTCCTCTTTTATGTCCTGTGATTCAAAACAACATGCTAAACAGTACGTTTAGTAGTCATTTACAATGGTTTAATTTAACTAGCATAAGCTTGCTATCCAAGTTAATGTTCTGACCATACCAACATAAAACATTTTTTTCTAATTTTGTTAGCTATAGAACAAAAGTCCAACAACCAAGAATCTACCAGCCACCATACTGTTGACTTCAGGTTAAAAATATAACATTTGGTAACAGCTGTTCACTGTTTATTACTGCTTTTGTTCACTGTCATCCGAATGTTCCTTGTACAAGCCATCATTGCATCCTGGGCACCAAAATGAAGAGAAAAGGTCTGTTGTACCTACCCAAAGGCATATTGCAACAGAGGCTGAGTTAAATTTGATGATAAGGAAAATACATCTTTTCAGATTGGGATAAAACTAGTTTGAACAGATGCCATGTGTTGCATTTGGCACAGGAGCATCCACAATACAGCTAGCTGAAAGTACTTCTCACACTCTCAACAGGAGAACATTTATCAGAAGTAGCAGTCACAGATTCTGAAAGTTATAAAGCTGTCAAGAAAATGCTAATTTAATCAAGTGCGGGTTTCTATAGGGTAGAAATTCACCATGATCTCAGTGTGAGTGCTTCAGCAGTAGACAGAACTAGCTGTATATTATGCTGCACCTGAGATTCATCTTTCAAATAAAGCAACACTTAAGTACTGAATAAACGGAGCCATGGAGATCAATAAAGTGCATACGATAGCTGATGGGTGACAGTGACAAGGCTGCCCAATATTCTGAAATCTGATCTGTGTTATATAGATTTAAAAAATGAACCTTAACAGGTGCCAAGGGCTTGCCGTCCACAGACATATTCATAAGTAATTTTATTCAATTTGAGTTTAATCAGTACTTTTTAAGTTCCAAAACTGCAGTTCAGCTGTGCTGGGGATTATATGCACTTTGGATACAAAATAATCTCAAGTACTGTAAGAATGGCTAAACACGGCCTGTATGTGTAAGGGCTAGCGCAAACTAGGTCCTCTCGGCTGCTCACACAATCCTGCTCAAGAGAGCCACCTTAGCAGCCAAGGTATCCCTGTAGATCACACTTGCATGCACACATCTACCAGAAAAAAAAAAAAAAAAAAAAAAAGTGTTGAGATACCCAAATAGCTGAAAAAAAAAAATTATCACTGGTGATATGCAATGTGTCTCTACCTGCCTAGGGCTAAATCACACTAAATATCCCCTGCAGGTGTCCTTAAAACCTACTCCCTAGGCAGACAGTGTTTGTGTCGAAAACCATCTCCACACAGAGTCCTCTCTCAAAATCTCTTCACAGCTGACTACAGTTAACACATTATTTAAAAAAAAATAAAAAATAAAAAATAATAATAATAAATAAATTGATAACTAAAAATATCTTTTGAAACACAGGAATTAAATACTGAAACAGTTCATGAGTCCCTGAAAAAAAAGCTTCCTGCCTTTAACACAGTCAACACAAAAGCTTCAGAAGGAAGTGTAAGATGTGAACAGATGGAGGAAAGGCAATGAGCTTCCATTTCCACCACCTCTCACACTAACCTCTAAAAATTAGCTAGAGAGATAACTTGAGGTTTATTGTATACTAGCAAAACGACTATATTCATTTATACATATACTTTTTTGGAATTACCACTTGCAATTGAAAATTAAGATGTACATTTCCCCAATGTTAATTACCAAAAAATATTATTTATATTTTGCTAAATAGTGTTCAACATAAACATCATATAAATGCAGTCAACAAGCTGTATAAGCATAATATATATGCTTAGCAGCAGTTTACTCCAAAATCATTAAAGCCTCAAGCTTTCTAAGATAAACTGTAGAAACATGTACCGGACCATACATATGTATGCATGCATATAATGAAAACAATTTATTGCTCCAAACTTCTAATGTAACAAAATTGTTAGATTAATTTAGATGTAGGAAATAACACATCAGTGAGATATACCCTAGCATTGAGCAAACTGATTGTGAATATAGAATCTGTTTAGAGTCTGCTTATTTGTATTTAATTTTATTTTTTAATATAGAAACGAGGTATGAAATTACAAGACAGCAGTTGAAGATTGAAAGGTTCCTTGGAAATACCGTAAGTGAGACTGTATTTCCCAATGAACTAGTAACAGCATTAGGAATTAGGTGAATAAATATGAGCTGACTTAAACTGCATTCTTGGTGTTTCTTAATGCAAAGCATGATCCAATGTTTACTTTAGTTAACAACATTCATTTCATTTTCACCAGCAGATTTCCAGAGGGATTCAAAAACATTCATTTTCATTAGCATGATTTAATAATATTAATATATGTATACTTAAAATCCAATCTAATACTAAAAAGGAAGTGATGCTGAGAAACACTGAAATTACTTTTTTTCTTTTTTTTTTTTCCCCCCCCACATCTAATGTACTGTTTGTAATTTGCAGTATTTCAATGGACAGTGGCAGGTACTGTAGCACCCTGACATTCTACTTCTGTTATAAAATCAAATACCTAATGTTGCTGTGTATTCGACTGATCATACAAACACCGTACAACCTGATACCTGCACACGAAGCTCTTAAGAGAGTCGATGGTTTTATGGAACAGCTGTTGCCAACCATTTACCTTTCTATGGATCTTGGATAATTTTATGCATTTGCAACACAAATTTGTGCACCTGTATACACAAATATATACACTGTGCTGACACTTTGTAAACTCTGATATTCGTAGTTTTTTACTATTTTATTTTTTATAACTGTCTTGCTAATTTTCTACTACTTCTTCAGTTCAGAATATTACTAAAAATGAAGATGGTGCTGATGCACTGCAGCAAAAGCTTTCAACCCGTGACCTGAAGTTTCTTTTTATGACTTCCTACCTCCTATTCATTCCATCCCTTAATCAAATCTACAACTGCCACCTCCAATTTATGATTAAATATTCCAATTACACAAACTTTAAAAAGGGCCCCAAAAGAGCATGTAATTCCTCCAGCTGCTATTTTATTACACTTTCTAACTTGCATCTCACTCTTAGCTATTAATAAAATAGTTCATCATTTAATTAACTGGACTGATTGGCTGAAGACCTTGTTTAATAACTAGTCGGTGTTCTAGGTGAGCTGACACTAGATCACTTTCCTAACATAAGCTTCGGCTAGTTCCTGTGAACCTGGACACCACCACACTCCGTCTCACTACAGAATCTCAAAATGACAGCCCAAGCACTGCAGCTGGAGTGCTGTTCATGCTTAAGACACAGAGACGGCTCTAAACAAATTGTGTTCTGGAAATTATATGCAGGAAATTGTCATCAGACACAGTACTACTAATTAGTCTGGCTGAACAAGAGTACTGTGATACTATTTCTACAGCAATATGTTTGGCCTTCTTAAAACACATGCTATTGACACTGGTTTTGCTTTGCTTTTATTTGGATGTTCAGGCACATTTTTAATGAAGTGGAAGGCTGTGCTTAATGAGTTACATTTAAATATTGGTTCAGAGAAGCATAAGTCTAAGACCTATTGAACATCAAACAAACTTATGAAGTTCAGCTTTTTTTTTTTTTTTTAATAACAGCAAAATAAAACAGGGATTTACTTTAATTTAACATTAACAATCAGCAGCAAAGGTACAAACAGATAATTAATACAAAAAGCCATGTCTAGAGACTCAGCTAGATAAGGGAAATGAGGAAAGATTTTTGGGGCCTCAGGGCTTTTTGCCAAAAATACTCAATCTCTAATTCTTTTGACAGTGAAATGGACCCAGCTTCCCCTAGAGTAACACCTTTTGTACTTACTCTTTAAATAATTCTAAGTACTATGCAATTGTTTCCTCTAGAGACTGTTTTTGAGTTTGCCGTTCTTCTACTTAATATTGTGATGAAAACATTTAGTTTTAATAGAACTTTGTTTCAAGAATACTGAAGCACTGATTTGCATCTCTTACATTTTTTGCCTGATGTTAAAATAATTACCAGTCTAGGAACGTTGTTAAACTCAATGTCCTTCAAATTTTAGCTTCCTACATCTAGTAGGATAATACTACAAGTACAGACCTGATGCAAGCAATAAATTGTACACATTTAGGAAGATAAAAAAAAAAAGAGAGGGTGTGTAAGCATTTTCATCATTTGCATCCTTGATGCAAAGATTTTGTAAATAATAGTGCAAAGAACATCAATGCACATCTAATCTGGAAATAGCTTTAAATCAATCTTTTAGAAGAATTTTATGACACCCACCATTTTTTAGTGTGTCACCTTGTAGATTTTTAATTATTTTATACTTATGAAATCCCAAATATTCATGATACATTTTTGTTTTAAATTCTTACATTTGTTGACTCTTTGTATTAAATTGAAAATATTTTAATGTTTGTGAATGACCATTCTTCATACAATATCATTATTCTAATTGATTACAGCATATGAATTGACAAGTGCTTAATATGAAACCAGAACAAACTTTCAAACATGTTTTATGAATGTTTGCATTTAATTTTTAGTCCCCGAATATGAAATGACCTACCCTTTAGCATCTGCAAAGCCTTTAGGATGGGAATTCCAACTGACTTCAACTAAACTTAATTAAAATGTCATTTACTTTCCTATGAGATCACATATTTTTATGTAGAAGTGGCACATGGGATAAAACTTTCCAGTAATACAGAAGGTAATAGATTTAGAAGGGATCTGAAAACTGGAGGTCAGAACTCCTAAGGTCTGAAAAAGACAACATTTCTTAAAAAATGTCTCTGTCATCTTTACAGAAGGAAGCATCCTTGAGGGAAAACAGAAGAAATATTGTGATCAGCTGGGTACTGATTAAAAGGGAAAGGACTGGGACAGCCCCTTCAAAAATGGAAAAGTTCAATAAAAGAAGTATATTATTCTATTATGCATTAATATTTAGTTGTCCCAAGTGATAACTAAAAATGGAGGCTCAATCAAGACATGTTCCTTCCCCCATGACTTTCTTCCCAAATGTCAAGGATAAAAAGTTTAAAATAAATAGATCCCTTCTTGTCTCTGCACACACACGGAAGATTTTTAAGAAGTGCTACAGCAAGACTTTTCCTCCAAGAACACACGCAAGGAAAGTTATCTCCTCCCAAATCTCAGATTTATTTCAGAAGTTTCTCTATGTGTTTTTTCATTACAGCCATACATATTGAATAGAAATTTGGTGTAGCGTAACCTGATCTTCTGTTATTCAACATAATATCAACATTAAAAAATATATGGAGAATTGTCATTTTAAATAAATAAATAAATAAAGCTATGATGAATGAAGTATTTTAAGCTCCAAAACAGAAAACTTTAGAAACTTAAAAAGGCACAGGGAGTAAAATTCTCTCTAAAAGACAAACATTTTAGCCAACAGTACTGGGAATGCAGTAAGAGGAAAACTTATTTAATCAAACATATATGCATTCCTCTAAGTTTTAGTTAAAGTTCTGTTTCCATTATTCATAGAAATAAGTTCACTGAACTGCATGAAAACTGAAAACTCTGTGTATTACTTGCAATTTCTATGGTCTCTAGGGATTTTCGTTAAAAGAGAATCTTAGAGTCAGGTGATTTGCATGAAATCAATAAACAGTTCTTTCCTTTGGGGGAAAAAAAAAAAAAAAAAAAACCAACAAAAAACAACACACACACAACTGTCAGGAATACCAGTGAGATCTCAGCTACTTAAAATGCATAAAGAACAGTTCTTGAACACAGAGAGTCTTCAGATTAACTGAAGCAAGGATGCCTAATCCTGTCAGATACCAATGAAGCACCCGGTGACAGCAGTATGCTGCTGGTTATATTGCAATTGACTCTGTCTTGGGAGTGACAGTTTAACCTTTATCTGTGGCCAGAAGAACTAATACTTGAATGTATATGAAAGTGTGGGTTGGAGACCACTGAACTCAGGTGATTTCTGTTGTTTTTGTTGTTGTTGTTTGTTTGTTTGACTGATTGTTTTTGGCAAAGTCAGTAATCTCTTTGTCCCTCGTTCCTGTGCTTTTTCTTCTTTTTTTTTTTTTTTTTTTTTTTTCTTTTTTGGCACTCAGTTCTTATGTCTTCTTTTGGATGAGAAGCTCCTAGTTTCAGCCGTCTACAGGCTGAGTAGTTCATTTAAGGACACCACTGAATCTTCCTGCTTCGTGAAGAAAGAGAAACAGACACCTCCTAAGGATAAATGACTCTGTTTTAAAAGCAGTGTTTAAAAGATGTAAGTCAAATTGCTCTGCACTGCGCTCTGAGGAAGGCTAGGCAAACTAAACTAGATGTGCTTTTTGACAAAAAAATAAATAAAAAAAATTAAGATGAATCCCATCTTTAGTAATTATTCATTCCATGCATGCTGCCTTTCTGCTTTAATCTCCTTTCCTTAGAGCTCATTCAAAACACTGGTGTTAAAAGTCATCTGGCAAGGTACCTCTACTGACGCATTCATAGATCCTGAAATCGCTCTTTTGGAAAATGCACCCCAAACTATTTTCTCATCTTCATCTTCCACACATATACTACTTAATCTTTAGTCATCTCCTCTACAAATTCATTCTCCCTTTTATGTACCCCATGACCATTCCCTTGCTTCGCTCTTGATAGAGTGCCTTTCCATGGCTGTCACAAAGCTGTATGCTGTGCTCCACTTGCTGTGCTTATGCATAAGCAGCTATCCTAAATTCACCTAATTGTTAACCTTAAATCAAAACTTTAAATAAAAACTTGATTGAGTGGATGACAAGATGACTTGTCTTCCAAATTTGGCTAGAACAAAGATATCTATACCACAACAAAAATAAGCTCTCATGAAGAATTCTTGCACCACGTGGATATGCTTTGGATTATTTTTTCTTTGCTCACTGGTGCAGTTGTTGCAGGGTTCAGTAAATCAAAATTCAGCCACTGTTAATCATGTTCTAAAATCATGAGTCTTGTGTAGGTTTGTAACTGACAGTTTTTAAACTCTTAGCTTCTGCAGAAAGGACTGTCCTTCCTCATTGTGTAATACTGAAAATGCTCACGAGTCAATTAATTATCATTCATGCCTTCAGAACAAAGTTGTGAGGAAAAATTAAATTAAATCCAAAATCCACTTTCTGAGCCTGGAAACATATCTAAATTATTCTGTGCACTTTTGCACAGAGGTGGTAGGAGGATTATGAAGGATTAAAACTGAAAGCAGGAATCTCTCCTTAGGCAATGGAAAAATTAATCTTCTCCTATGCCAAAAAGATTGGACCTACTGTCTTATCATATGTAGCTGCATAGAAGAAGCTTGGATTTACAGAAAATGCAAGATTTTTTTTTTTTTTTTTTAAAGGGAGTGGGGCACGGGGGTTTGCTTTTCCAGCAAACCTTATAAACTATCTTGGAATTTGTGGATTTTGTAGTACCTGGAGATGGATATATTCTCCTTCTGCCCTGTTCTTTACCACATTCTTTGTTCAATTCTTCTTTTTTAACTTACAGGGTTTCTTTTTTTTCTTTAGTGTGAAAAACAGGCATGAACTTAATTTTGCTAAAACACCGAAGAAAACACCTGAGGAAGAAGAATCAAGATGTCAAAAATGAGGTTTTACAAAAGTCAAAAGTTATGCTACCTAGTAAGATCACTCAAAAGCTCTCAAGCAAATAAGTCAATTCATATAAGCTATGGTGTTTTGTTTGTTTGTTTGTTTTTTGTTTGTTTTTGTTTTTTGTTGGTATCCTGCATTACTGAGTCCTCCATTTCATTCCTCCTCTTCACTGTTTTCTGAGGCTCCTGCACCTTTCAAATATTATGGGGTTAGAGAACAAAAGAAAAGAGTACTTATATAACTCAAAACAGAAAACCAAATGAAGTTCCAAATTCACTTAAGATATGCCATTTCTTAATCTTTTGGGTGGTTTGTTCGTTCATTTTTTAATCAAGGAGGTAGATATTTAAGAAAGAAAAGAGAACATCAAAATCATAGAACACACTCAGAAAGCAGTGAACCGAATTCCAACATTATGCCTTTTTAAATTTGCTCACAAATATTTATACAAGGAACAATCATTAACCAGTAAACATTAATGCAGTTAGATGGAGCCTGTATTTATTCCTTACATTCCACAAAGATAGTTAGAAAATGCCAAAGTTACATTCACTTATTTGTCACTTGTTTCAAAACTTAAGATGGTAGAAAATACCAGTGTGATAAACCATTGTTTCATTAAAGTTTCATTAAGCTCTGTAGAGCTTTAACTTATTGAAATTCATAAGGGAAATAACTTAGTACATCATATCAAAAGCAAGTATGGAAAAGACCTGAAGTTAATTATACAGTGAATTATTTTAATGTTATACTGAATTGATTGCATAGCTTTCAAAAACACTGCACAAAATGCTTGAGTTATAACAACAGAAAACAGAGACACAAAAACTATGTCAAAGAAATCATAGCAAGATCCATTAAGAAAAATAATAATTAAAAAAAAAGCTAAAATAGTGACACCAAAAGCAAGCCAATTTGAAATTTTTGTAGGCTGCCTACCCAGAATGGGTGTAGGGCACATCATTATTCAGATGAAGGATAATTTGAATAACCTGTATGTTACAGAAACATCAAAACAGACTGGAGGCTTATATATTACTTCTTTAAAAAAAGCTCTTCAGTTGGAGAGGGTTGAAGGGAACACTGTTCTTGTTTTGGTTTTATTTGTTAGTTTGTTTTAAATGCAGGTGTGCAATTTCAAAGAATGCAAGAACCATTACATACTGAAGGTTACTCTGTCATTCCAAAGTTTCCCCTACTAAAAGAATATGTATTTCAATCATGAAGCCCAAGATAATTTATATAACCAACTCCAAATGGAGGAGTTTATTCAATGATAAATATTTGCTATTCATTTTGTATTAAAGTCTGTTTATCTTTCTCACTCTTATATATATTTTTTGTTTGGTTGGTTGGTTTTTGTTTGTGTTTTTTTTTCAGTGTCTGGGAATTAACAAGTATTTCATCTGTGTTACTCAAAATAATAAAAAAAAAAAAAGCTATGGAAACACAGAACACTTCTACAATGCTACATCAGAGCATGGACCATGGTAAAGCATGTCACCAATTTATTTTTAAATGAAAATCATGACTGCATTTTTCCTATTAGATATGAAATGTATGCCCAGTGCAAATTTTCTTTACACTTATTTTACTTTTTTTTTTTCACAACACATTTAAGCTTACAGAAATAAAATAAGCAACTGTAGACGAACAGCATGTGTTAACTAAAAATATTGTAGATATTTCACATTAGAACAGGCAGACTTAAGGAAGTGCCAAAAATATTCTACGTTATTCCTACTCAGTCACATCTTTCTTTGAAACTTTGACAGTTTCTTTTTATTATGATGACAATAAGACTGTGCAGTGCTTGATTTATTTAGCTCCCAGATACTTCTGTCCATTATTACTAGCAAATACACACCATGAATTACCATAGAAAAATCAAATATTAGTCGAAACCCAAAACTCCTCTGTTCAGTTTCACAAAAGATGAATCCAAACCTGCATGTACAAAATATGGGTTTGCTATATGACAGATTTGCCCTGAGTTGTCTGTTTAGTCTTTTATTATTTGAAAAGATAATTTTATTCCATCTCAGAGATCAGCTGCTCATCTCCCTTTACTTCAACTTCTACTTCCAGTGCTGGCAGCTGCACCATTTGAGGCTACCAAGCCCTTGAAGAAGGCAACATCTCTAACTACCTCTCATTTTCCAGAGATGTTGTGCCACAGTTTTAGTGCAGAAGAGCACACTTTTCTGTGATGCTTGTAAGGTGCAGTGTAAGATGTTCTCTCAATCAGATTGACCTTACGATGCAGCACTGCCCTCTCCTCCAACTTGTGAATATATTAGCCACATTCAATTGAGTCTGACATAAGGGAGCTGCCTTAAATATATTAAATTCTTATAAGTTGCATTAAAAAATAGGTGGCTGAGTAGATCATCACATTAAAATTTATAATGACAAACCCTACTTAGTCAAGTCATAGCAGTAAGGCAGTAAGCCTGCACGCTATAGTTTGTAACTATACATAGGTGCTGCTGTTTTCCTCCTCATTCAGAGCAGAGGGTACAGTAGAGACAAACTAAAAAATGAAGGGAATGTGTGACAAATCCATGGAAAACCTACTGATGTTAGTTCTGCTCCTCATGAAACAGCTTGGGTTCACTTCTACCAGCCAGCTCCAATAACAGTAATAATAAAATTAAAAAATAATAATAATTTTTAAAAGTCAAACCAAAATCAGTCTGTTGGAGTCAAGATGAGATTTGTCATTCTATGAGTTTTTGTTTGGACTGTCTCCTTTCCATCTGTGCCCAATGTATTCATTGCACAATTTCTGGGATTGTGTCTGTCTGTACATTTGTAACTCTGCTGCTGTCAGGGAACACTTTTTTGTTCCACAGTATACCATTACAACAGTTAGTGCATGAGTCCTTGTGCACAACCGGGTCTTCTAGACAAAACAATCCAAAAATCCCCTTTACTTTATTTGTGGCAGTGAGACAAATAGGTTTATGATGATCTAATACATTCGGTTCTTCTTGTTCATTCGTTCACCACCTAAATTCTCCAGTTTAAATTCCTGCTGTCGGCCATAGCTGTGAAGACTTTTTTGTGTGTGTTTTTTTTTGTTTGTTTCCAGTGGCAGGAATGCTTTGCCTCTCCAATTGGGATGAGACACAGCAGTCAGGTGTGGTAGTTGATTACTGCACCTTTGTTTCGTTTGAAAAAGGTAGAATGCTGGGTTGTGTCTCTAAAGATGCTGACTACAAAGATTATCCAGAGCTCATTTAATGACCATGGAAACAAGTGTTTATTGAGACAGACTTTGATAAACTGGCTGAAGCTGAAACCCACAAGGACGATTATATTGTTTGAAGGATGAGTGACTGAGCTACACTGATAAAAGAAAACAAAAGGATTATAATCAGCAGTCTACTAACTACAAACAAAGCTGCATGTTAAAAAGGGGACGCCATTACACGTCCTAAAACCAACTGAGATGAACCACTGCAGAGTTTGTTCCTAGTTTGTTCCTCACAGGAAAAAGCTTGTGAATCAAAGTTGTGCCGCGCCATTGCAAAGATGACAACTTTTTAGCACCAGTGACTGCAGCAGCAATAAATCCCAGGTCTATTAAGATATTTCAGCCCTGCTATTCAGAGTGATTTGATCTCTGCTACTCCTTGCAGCAATGTGTGTACACATACATTCTACTCAGGTATACCGCAGAGGCTGGTGAATCTCCATCCTTGTACCTCTTCAAGACTTGCCATTTCTTGACACAAAATCACAGCTGACCTGACCTAGTGCTGAAAATAGTTTTGCATCTATTTGTCAAATCACACAGCAAAGAACAACATGTATGTCATCAGCCTGAGTCAGTTCTAGTTCTGGCAAAGTAAAAAATACATATATATATATATATATACCACAAAAGACCATTTCTGATGGGCAGGTCAACCAGCACTCTCCTCCCCAAATAATTTTTTTCCAGACTATCATATACAAGTCTGACACAATTCACTTGTATAAGGTTTGAGGTCTCTTTCCTCTGCACTTTTTTCAAAAAATACAATTCACCTCACTTAACACATAACTCATGCCAGCAAAGATCCTAACATAGTATTTAATCTAATGACAAAACTCTAAACTAAGTAGAGATCAAGGCAAGAGAGGGCCAAATGAGGGCACGCTTACTGCCAGTACTCAGGAAGATGGTCTGCTGGTCCACAGCAGTGGCTGGAAAAAGGTCACATGAAGCAAACGGCAATTTGGCACTCTGTATGTCAAAGTGCTCCAGTTCTGAGGCTAATGGCCACAGAAGCCAGCTGTGACAGAAGAAAGCCTCTAAGAGAAACATGAGCCCTTTGTGAAAAAAAAAGACAAAGTCACCTGAAGGAGAAGAGTTCCCTCGAACCAGTTAATAGGGCAGACTAAAGAGATCCTAATGAAAAAAAAAAAAAAAAAAGCTTTTTTTTTTGACCATAAATCCTATATTTTCATCAAGGCAGTGATGCTTGGAATAATGGCAGCACGTTACAAAAAGAAAAAACAGGAGAGGACAGGTCTGTAAGCAGTGAAAAAGTATTCAGAGTCAAATGCAGAATTTAGAAATGTACTTTCCAAGGAAAATATATATTGTTTCAGAGCCAAATGAATTTCTGTCACACTTATGCATCAATGCACAGGCTCTGTCCCTTGATTTTTGTTATCCTGAGGATGTTAAAACAGGACAGTACAGAGTACTGGTGTATTATTATATGTAAGCCTTCAATAGCAAAGCTTAATCCATATCACATTAATAAAGAAATTTAAAAACGTGATTAGTATTGTGTCCTAATTAGGAAATTGGACAGAGGGAAGGATTGGAAACGCTGTTCTGACTTCTGGTTAGGAAGATCAAGCATTTGGCTTATGAAGCTGATCACAAATAAGCACTGCATATAGTAAGCATTTGTTCACTTCAAGCCTTAAAAAAAAAAAAAAAAAACATCACAGAAGTGCTGGAAGAATCAGTGCCTGTAATATTTTTGGTCTTGTTAAAACCATCTGTTAAATGTAAATTATTTAATTTATTTAAAATTTGAAATCCACAGAATCCAGAGATGCTTTAGGGAAACAGCCAAGCCAGGTGCAGGGAGCCAAGCACAGCACTTAACACCAAGAAAGAAGATCTACTTCTGTCCCTCAGATGCTGGCTGTCATGCTGGTTCGGGTGAAAAGGTAAATGCCATGGCAAACAGTAGCAAAGAAGCCCACGCCTGATCTCAGAATTTGCTTCACTCTAGCAAAATGCCTTTCTCACAAGTGGCCAGGTGTACCATTAGGGAATAAAAAATACTTACTATTTCAGTCACCCTTAGCTCTTCAGATTTGGCTTTCTCTGTTTTAGCATATAAGTGTGCATGCACAGAGACTTTCTCAAGCACCTACCACTTGTCCTTTCAAGCATCCCTCTGAAGCACTGGTTTCAGCATAATCAGTTTTGCAGATTTCCCCTCATCTCATTCTCCATCTCTACAGGGATTCCTTTTGTGTATTCACAAAACACAGTATCAAAATATATCTGCCACTTCTTGAATATTTTACTGAAGTATCTCCTTTATTCTTCTGTACAGACAGATTTTTTTTCTAGCAGTCTAAAGGTTTGTTCAGTTATAGATATTGTCTTAGGCACTGCATAAATATTTCTCTGCTAAAACAGTTAGTCCATATGAAAATCACTTCAAACAGTCAAAGAGAAAGGACTTTTATACAGTTCACTGACTATTGTTTTTATTATTTACTACCATTTCCCTGGTGCTCCGTCTTGGCACTGTCTATGCACATAAACCCTGTCTAGTATAATATATAGAGACTTTCTAAAGGTGGAGGGAAGGATCATCTCCTCTGGTCTTCCTTGGTGAAAGATTTATTTATTTTTGGCTTGTGTGGAGGTTTGTCCTTATTTCTTTAAAATAAATAAATAAATAAACAAATAAAATTGAAAAATGAAGATAAAACACTCTTATGATGTGCTGTTGGTAACAATTCCCTATCCCTGATCATTTGCCCTCAGCCCAAACCCCTGCTTCTACTGTAACAGCACGTAAGCCACAGAGAGGAAGTTCTACTTCAAGAGACATTTTCTACACACATTTCTACACATTTTCTACACATTGTAGAAAATGACCATTTTCTACACACAACGCAGAGCTACTGTAGCTAACTGGAGATCTTGTCCATTTTTTGTTTGACCTCCTGCAAAAAGTGTCCTGCAGCTTCTGACACCTCATACTGGGAATTCAGAAGTTTTGAAGGTATCTGGGAAAGCTTCTCCTTATTCATGCTATGAACTCTCCTTCGCTAGAAACTGACTCTCATGTCTGACCGCTGTTCTAGCAGGGAATTTCATTGTCTGAAACTCGTGTCTGAGATGCAAACAATGTCATTTACTTTAACACGGATGAAGCTTGCTCTCTAGACTGGGAATATGGCACACTTATTAAGTCCCACAGAGACAGAAAGTCGTGAGCTCAGCACAACAGCAACAGGCAATCTTTTAGGTGGGATCATAGATTGTACCTATTCCCTGTAATTTTAAAAGCTGAGGGTCAGCTGATTATATCTAAATATTCTCCAGGTACAATGGCAAGTCAGCATTTTGTTTCCATTCCAAACTGACCTCTATCTGTCTTCTTATGTGGTAAAATAGCTAGGGAAAACATGCAGCAAGCAAAGCTCCACAAAGAACACTGATGATTTTCCATGATTCCACCTCATTAAGTGGGTAAATAGGAACAAAGGTGACAGAAGATGGTTCAGACACTTACTGGAGCACTGCTGATGTTTGCTAAGAAGATTCCCTTCAAAAACACAATGGAAAAAGTTTTCATTTGGACATGAATTGGAGTGTTTTGATTTCAGGTATTGCAACCATATGTTGACTGGCATGTTTTGTGCTTACCTAGTTATAACACAAAGCCTGACTTGAGAACATGAGCAAAACCCCTTCTTAAAATGTTATTAATATTTTAGATCAAACTTTACTTGCCTATAAAGGCACATTTTTAGCTGAGTCAAAAAGATGGATGTTGCTCTTTCTACTAAACAAAATAAAAACAATTAAGCAGGAAAACATCAAACTGAAGAAGTGGCTATGGCTTTTTGTCTCCATTCATTCCTGAAGCCTTAAAAATTCACAAAACTTCAAAGAATAGGAGGAGTAGGTATTTGAGAAAGAAAAAAAAAACTCTGTGAGGCTGACAGTGCTCTGGAGCTGGTTTTCCTTCTTTTTAAACCTTCACATTAGCCAACTCAACATCTCATCTGCTACCTTCTCATTCCTTATTTTTATGCTTATCCAGTATTTCCAAGAAAATCAAGCATTGCTTTTAAAGAACTCTTCCTTGTCTAGCCACATGCTCAGGATTTATGTCTTACACAGCCTAGTCTATATTTCTAGCTCTTTTTTCATCATCCATTTATGTGCAAATACAAAAGTTTGTACTCAAAAAGAAAGTAGTAAAATTTTATTGGTGATATTCTAGCAGCTAGATGAAAAATGGGATGGAGTGAAGGACAATCCAATGTGCATGTTATTTTCTCAAGTCAGAGTGCTTTTCAGGTCTTGTGCTTTCTCTTTAGCTAACAGACCACAGACTAACATAAACCCTCAAAATCTTGTGCTGCAATTCACAGAAGTTACCAAAATCTCTCTTTAGCATAAACAAGAATTTAGGGGGAATTCTGTACCATCAGTGCTGTGCTACTTCCTTTCCTCTTCTCTTCCCAACCAGTCTGACTCTTGCTTTGCTTTATATATATACACAAATCTAAATTTCTGTTTTCTTAGTAGCACTCAACAGTAGATACTCGCAAATCGTCATTTAGCCTACATTAGTCAGGCTCGTACCATGACAATGAAATGGTATATTCCATAAAGAATATTCCCTTTCATGCCTGACACCAGTGTGGATACTTAAGACCAGAGTCTTAACTACTTGAACAGAAGAACGTGAAGTAGTACCGCCAAACACAGCAGCACACAGAGCATTTAATTTCAACAAAGAAAAGTTTTCCACAGAGTGACAGCAAACATAAAGTTATCAAGCATGGCGACAAGCTTTCCAACAGTTTTCGCACAGCTCCACATCCAAGACAGCCAAGACAGCAGCCTAGATGCAGACCTCGAACTAAAGCTGCAGATTCAGACAAACAAGCTTACTATTTATTTATCGCATGCTGTTATTATTGTTGTAGGGTTTTGCTGTTTTTAAAGAACTTTCGCACCTTTTCTATCTACAAAAAGCATCACAAAAGCTCAAAACCTTTGTGTGTATGTCTTTAATTAACTCATTAATTAAATCATTGGTCTGATTTAAAACAAAAACAAACTTTGTTCACCAAAAGTCTTTTTGTAAGGGAAGTTTCCTTTTTTGCCAGCAGGATCCTCTGCTCTTCCTTAAAGATAGTTGTCATTAAAAGAGAAGATGTGCTTCGCCACACACATGCTGCCCTTCCATTTATCATCCGTTTCCCATTCAATCAAGTGTTGAGAACAAGCATCTGAGCAGAGGATGTGTTGATTCTGCATGGTACAAAGATGAGGATTCAAGTGAAAGCAATAAAATAAGGCCCACAGTTTTCTGTATTACAAACACAAAAAATACACAGTCAAAGCCAACAAAAAGTTCTTTAAAAAAATAAAAATCTCTTTTTTTCTTATTGTTCTTTAGTATATCTAAATAATATTTTTAGAGGTGGAAAGGGCAAGAAGTATAGATTTTGCACAGAAATAATCAAAGTGAGCTCAAGCACTAAAATAATGTTGACATTGGTGAGAAATAAAAAATGTTTGCTCTTTGGGATCTGAAATATTTTAAAAGAACCTGCCTCAATTCTGATCCAGCTTCTGATATTGATTTAGACATGCCAGATACAAATATCAATAAACACAGTTAATACTGCCTCAGGGGGATGTCAGAGGGAGATCAGCTTCTAAAACAGAGCATTTATAACAGCAGCATTTCCCAGTGGAAGGTTCTTTTTTTTTTTTTTTTTTTCCTGACACACACCCATTTAAAGCACAGAATATATTAAAAAATAATCAGAATAAATACCTTATTAGAAAAAAGAAAAAAAGGCCTATTATATGAAATCTGAATTTTCTTCTGCACTATTTGGAATCACATACTGAAAATATGTCTAAGATCAATTTCAAATAATGCAGCCATCACCAAAATAATACCATACTTATACAGGTCATACTGTATAAATAAAAAAGCAATATTCTCTTCTTTTCCTACTGCGAGTTATAGACAAAATTTTCAATACTTAGATAAGCCCCAGTAGAATTACCACTGGAGAAATCCATACCACTCGATCATAGTTAAAGACTACTCTTTCCTAGCTCTTTCCCAATTCAGTTCTGAGTCCAGCAGAGGAACTGATTTATGTTCCCACAGTTGCATTTGGAGAAAGCTGACTTCCTTGGCTGCAAAGGGCCCAGCCAGGGTGCCTGCTGCAGGAACCCGCAGTCGGAGTTCAGAACTGAGGCACTGTGAATATTCTTTGTCTATACACACAGCAAAACACAAGATAACCTCATGGCACAGTTTGATATAATGAACCATGGTAAAAACCCAGGGCAAGCAGATACAAATGCATCTCTGTATTGGTTGGCTAGTTAAATTCCATCACACCACTCTCTCACTGCCTCTCCTTAAAGGAACTGGAGGAGAAAATATGATTAAAAAGGACTCAATAGTTGAAAGAAAGAACAGGAAGATTAATATAATTTGTTCCATATGGCTTAACGACTAGAACGGAGAGAAGCTAAAAGCAAGCCAAAAAAACCTTCCCCCCATCCACCCTTTTGTACCTCCTTCCGCCAAGCAGTGCAAGGGACTGGGGGGCTCCAGTCAATCCCTAACGCTCGGTCTCCTCTGCTCCTTCACGGTCATGCTCTGCCACTGCTCCAAGCGGGGTCCCTTCCACAGGCAGCAGCTCTTCAGGAACTGCTCCCACACGGCTCCGTCCCACGGGGTCCATCCATCCATCCCCCAGGAGCAAACTGCTCCAGCACGGGTCCCCCACGGCTGGGCGGCAGCTCCCCCCAGATCCCCTGCTCCTGTGGGGGCTCTCCATGGGCCGCAGCCTCCTCCAGGCCACATCCACCTGCTCCACCGGGGGCTCCTCCACCCACGGGGGGGCTGCAGCGTGGAGATCTGCTCCGTGTGGGACCCATGGGCTGCAGGGGGACAGCCTGCTCCACCGGGGGCCTCTCCCTGCACAGCCCGCAGGGGAACTGCTGCTGCCTGCCTGCAGCACCTCCTGCCCTCCTGCTGCACTCACCTGGGGGGCTGCAGGGCTGCTTCTCCTCTCTTTCTCCCTGTGAAGCAGCTTTTTTGTTGTTATTTTTTTTCTCCTTTCTTAAATACGCTCTCACAGAGGAACAAACGACATAGTTTCTTGGCTTGGCTCTGGCCAGCAGTGGAGCCCTTATCTAACATGGGGCAGCTTCTAGATTCTTCTCACAGAAGCCACCCCTATGGCCCCCTGCTACCAAAACCTTGCCACGTAAACCCACCAGAGCAACTCTTTCGGCAAAGAAATTTTTCACAATAACCAACCTAAACCTCCCCTGGTACAACTTAAGGTTTTTTGCTCTTGTCTTGTCACTTGGGGCTTGGGAGAAGAGAACGATCCCCACCTCTCTGGAGCCTCCTTTAAGCTTACTGTAGAGCACAGGAAGGTCTCCCCTGAGCCTCCTTTTCTCCAGGCTGAACAACCCCAGCTCCCTCAGCCGCTCCTCACCAGACTTGTTCTCTAAACCCTTAACAAGCTTCAGAGCCCTTCTCCGCACACGCTCCAGCACCTCAAGGTCTTCGCTGAACACAGTGCTCGAGGTGCGGCCTCACCAGAGCCGAGCACAGAGGGACAACCGCTTCCCTAGTCCTGATGGCCACTCTAGTTCTGATACAAGCCAGGTGTAGAGATATTTACATACATATATATGCAGCACTAGTACATGTTCCTTGGAAAACTGGTCAAACTCTCTTCAAAGCCCGTAAATTGATGGTTTCCTCTAACAGGCACTGACGCTTCAGCTGGATCCTCTAAATCCCATTTTACTGCTTCTGCTTCCTGAGCAGGTGACAGAAACTCCTAACCAGAGAGCAGAGGAGTTGTAGTTCTGTATACAGGAAATATTTGGAAGTTTGGAAGATGCTTCCCTTGCTCAGCTGCCATCCCTACGTTAATCAATCAGCCGATCTTTTGCCTTCCAGCAGAAGTCTTGATGCAGTTCTTAAGGAAAGTTATTTCTGAAAATCCTCAGCCACCTCTGTGCACGCCAAACCTTTCATGGCACTGTGCAAGGCGCGCATGGCAGCGATAAATCAGGTTGTGGAATGAATGGCAACGTGTGGGGAGGGAATTTTCAGGTGGCTTCGCGCTGTTTCACAGGTCCCTGAATTAGAGGTAATGAGGAAACAAGCGGTAGAAACAAAACCTTGAGCAAGGCTGAGATCAAGAATTGGCTACAGTGTTAAAGAGGACCTTTGGGCAGTGGGCAATTGAGCTGGCTGGCTCCAGGCGCATGTCTGAGGGTCTCTGACCAACTGTATGATAGATTCGGGCGCGTGGACAGCACGTGGGGCTACGGGGAGAGGACATGTAGGAGTGAAAAAGGGCAATAAACGCCTCCTGTTCAAGAGCCATCAGGAGTCTGTGTCTTGCATCCCTTCAGCAACACAAATATTTGGCTCCAGATCCAAAATGTCATGTATTTGACAGTTTTATTTATGGTAGCACTCCCCACCCCTCTCATCCCCTCTTTTCCCTCCCCTCCCCTCCCCACCCCTCCCCTCCTTTCCCTCCCCTTCCCTCCCCACCCCTCCCCTCCCCTCCCCTCCCTTCCCCTATGCTCCCTGTCCCTACACACTGCTACACTCCCCTCCCCTATACTATCCTACACTCCCCTTCACTACACTACCGTACATTACCCTATGCTCCCCTCCCCTATGCTACCCTCCCCTATGCTCCCCTCCCCTACGCTCTCCTACACTCCCCTCCCCTACGCTCTCCTACACTCCCCTAAACTCCGCTCCCCTACACTACCCTATACTCTCCTACGCTACGCTCCCCTCCCCTCTACTACGCTACACTACACTACACTATGCTACACTACACTATCCTACCCTCCCCTAACCTCCCCTCCCCTCCCCTCCAATCCCCTCCATACCCCTCCAATCCCATCCCCTCCCCTACCCTCCAATCCCATCCCCTCCAATCCCATCCCCTCCCTTCCCTTCCCTTCCCTTCCCTTCCCTTCCCTTCCCTTCCCTTCCCTTCCCTTCCCTTCCCTTCCCTTCCCTTCCCTTCCCTTCCCTTCCCTTCCCTTCCCTTCCCTTCCCTTCCCTTCCCTTCCCTTCCCTTCCCTTCCCTTCCCTTCCCTTCCCTTCCCTTCCCTCCCCTTCCCTCCCCTCTTGTCTTCTTCTCTCCTCTCTTCTTTCTTTCGGGTAACTTCAGATCGCTTCAGTCGTTCTCATAGCTCCTATCCCTGGCTGATTCACGGGAACCCATCAGCAGCAACCAGAAGCGCTCCAGCTGCTGTGTCACTGGTCGAGCAACAGTCTCCAACTGGGAATCGCTGACTTGGTTCTGTGGCTCAGACAGGTGCCTTTCAGTTCCACTGTGGCCCGGACGTGTCTTCTTGCTGTGTCCCCACCTACATCGCAGTTCTGCTTAGAAGCAGCAGCAGGGTTTTGAAGTAGTCCCACTGCTTCCATTTTCAGTGGTTTAGCTTGGCTAGAAATGTGGTGGCTGTCTGTTGAAGACAACAAAGAGATTGGGGTTAGAAACAGCTAACTGAGTAGTTCCTTTCCACAAGGGCAAGGAATATTTACCCCTTCCTAATGGAGACTGCAGTGTCAGAGATAATGACGGGTCCTTCAGAGAGCTTTGAAATATCCCTTGGGGATGCTGAGTCCAGAGGACCAGAGTAAATCTGTCTGAAGCACACCATGGAAGCACTCTGAATTACTTCCTAGCATAGAAGCATGTGTCCCATACGGCTTCAGCTGGTTTCAGTGTTCTTCTTCGCCTAATACCTAAAGTAAGATAAGAGGTCTCAATGCAGATGGGAAGATTGAGAAATACAGAAATCACTGATGTGCTTTGAGAACTTCTAAGAACTGAGAACTAAATAAATCCAATGTTGTAACATTAAGGATTGGTTAGAAAAGTAAACGTTGAAAACAAGTAAAGGAGAAGGACAAGTAAGCTTTCTTAAAATATCTACTATATTTAAAGGATCTTTAAATAAGTAAATAAGTAATGAAATATATACGCAGAGAGAGAGAGAGAGAGAGAGATATACAGAAACCTAAGGAACTGCTGCGCAGGTTAGCTTCTTGCTCTCTTTTCTAAAAGTCCTAGTGAATACAGCATCTGTGTGCGTTACAAGCATTACCCTCAGTCCACCACAGGTACACACGAGAGGACAGCCTGCAGGTTCCGGAGGCAAAGAAACTGCTCTGGCTTGATGTGAAGAGCCAAGACAGAAGTTGCTGTTAGGGAAAAGATACACAGAGGGGATGAAAAACACGGAGTGTGCTTCCGACCTTCACAACTTCTAAGCAAGCGGAGATGAGGTTGTGGAAGAACCAAATGAGCTGTTGATCGAGAAGCAACCTGAAGATTGTCCTTAACCAGGGCCTTGCATTCTTCATTTTTAGAGCATTGCTTGCCTTCAAGTGCACGATCGTGATTTTATTAACTTTCTACCACTACAGAAATGCACCGGATTCTTTCACAAAACTTACGGGTGGTAATTGGAAGTACTGGTCAGCATTCTCTGTTTCCGTCTTCATCCCAATTCTCTTTTGGCCTGTGAAGCTTTTCAGATCAGAGGAGAAGATCCGCTGTAATACGGAGTTTTGGATACTGCAAAGGAAACGAAGAATCGTGCTGACAACTCTTTTCAACCTCACCTGCAACCATCACAGAAGAGAATACCGAAAGAACGCCGCTTTATCATGGGAAGCATAAATTTGAGCATAGGTGTCCTATAGCTGAAGCGAGGTTAAGCAGGTTCCAAACAAGGTGAAGGAGCACACCCATAAGCATTTCCATAAAGCTGTGTCTTCAAACAAACGGTTTAAAGACTTAGATTTTCTTACAAGTGAAGAATGAAACAATAAATAAATGAAAATTACCTGGACATCCAGTTTTCCTCTAGCTTGCTTTGCTTCTTTCCGAATCTGAGTCCGGAGTGACAGTCAGGGAGCAGCATTGTGCAGAAATGCCAAAGCCTCCCCAGCTTGTTGTACCTTCATCAACAAGGACTTTGATACTGCTGCCTCCTCAGCAACATCAGCAATTTCCTAGGAAAGCTGGTGTCCTCCAGGTCAAATAGGAATGGGAAACCCCTCTTGCCACAACTTCACACTCACACCAGAGCTGGCAGGACAGGCCGATGGACAGAGGAGTGTCTGTAAGAGTGTTAGAAAACAGACTTTAGAACAGATTTCCGTCAACCCAGGAAAAATTACTTACTCATCCCTTCAAACTGAACTCTAAGTAGAAGGAGGTGATCCCAAGCTGCACTCCTGGCATCTATGCTGCAAAGTCATCAAATGCGCCATGTTACTGTACCAGCCTGTTATGAACAGAAACAGGACTTTGAAGTTATGCTGTTGGAGTAGAATTAAGCTCAAAGAGTTAGTCCTTTGGTACGTTTTTGTCTGCAAGTGTTTTCACTGTTTCCCAGACAATGTCCCCAGCAAGCTGGCTGCTTGCTTCATTTGTTCTGTTCCGTTCTGTTTTGTTTGGTTTTCTCAGCAAGGGTTCTTAGAGAAATGAGATTAAAGTGATCATATTGTATGTCCATCCCTCCCTCCCCTTCGCTTGTCCAGAGCTTTTACCTTGTCCACCAGCTTGAATGAACTCGGTCATAGGCGCAGTTGTGTCCAAGCCATTGCTAGACATGTTGTGAAAACAGACAGCTAAGCAGTGGGGAGAGGACGTGCTGCTGTCTGCAGTGTGACCTCAGCGCTTACCTGTAGGGAATACACAGAGAAGGGCGTTAGGAAAACTTCAAGCCCCAGATACATTTTATGTGGAAACCATATTTCCCAAGATAACACTGGACACAACTGCATAATCAAAATGTATTCATTTCTTGGTTCATCCAACTCCTAGGTTTTAGTTTTAAAAAGTTTCTGTCTTGGCTTAAAGCACTCTTCCAATCTCTATTTCCAGTTACTATGATTTCCTGAAATAGCTAATCCCATTTTTTTCTTTGTACAGTCTCCCAGTCTCTTTGTTTTCCTCTCCCCAAGAAACTTAGAACTGCTCTCTTCATACTTGACAACTAGATATGGAGCCGTATCAGCCAGAAGGAAGTTTCCTTCACACTTTCCGCTTCTTAGGGTATCTGGACTCTTACCTTTACTCTTACTCGCCCTTCCTACATTAGCACAAAGAAAGCTGTTTTGGAGATCTGACGTCTTGTTTTCCAGAAGCTACCCTGAATCACCCTTACGAGAGCTGTCCCACGCTGCGAGCATAAGTCCTGCAGTCTGGCCAGATATTTGCCTTCTAAGTCAATAATCAAATCTGTCAAGTTAAGAACATGTAATTAATGGAAAGGAAATCCTTTTATTTTGATCCAAATTCCCTTTTTTTTTAATTATTATTATTATTTTTTTTCTAGACCAAGAGTGAATCGTGGGAAACCAGCAAAACTCAGGTGAAAAATGGAATGAAAAATGTTAAGGTCAGGCAGCTTGCCCACTGCAATTGCTACCCTGAAAGCAGATGGAGTGCATCTTCATACACCACAGCCTGAGACACTACTCGACAGGCCAGCCCATGTGATGAAGTCCATTGCCGTCCTGAATTTGAACGTGACAGGGAGACTCTTAAGCCTCTTGTTTATGCTTTAGTACTTGCGGTCTATGGGAGGACCACAGCACACTCTTCTCTGTCTACCCTTATTTGTTGATTGTCTGTAGGGAGAAGAGAACGTGCAGAGGCCCTCACCCGTACATTGGGTCTGTTCTCACTCTGTGCCGCTCCATCATTGAGCAAAGTACCAAACTTGATGCTTCTGTAAGGACTTGACACAAACTACAGAATACTAAAATGAAGCATTCACAACAAAACCACATTGTTTTCCCCAGCCAAGCATCAAAACACTTACAGAAGGGCATGGGCCCTCTCTGTGCCCCTCAAGGGGAGATCCACAAATCCTCGTGTGGTTTCATCACATCCAGCACCCTTCTCTGTCCCTCCCAGCTAAACGTGCACAGAGGCAGCTGTTCCCAAAGTGCTGTGGTGACATAATTCAGTTCTGTTTCTGAAGTCATCACCACAGGCGCCTTGCAATGACAGCGCAACACTCTCTGTTGCTAATGCGTATGTCTCAGAAACAGCTAGAGAAGTACCACTATGCCCAAACTGACTTTAATTAGAGTAGTTCAAAAATTATTCCCTGCTCCCCTACATCTGTGGAAGGTGTGTGATAAATCTTTTCTTGAGAAAGGATTACAGACAAAAAGAGCTTGATTCTGATACGTTGCTCATACTTGTAGAGCAGTTCACCTTTTATTTCCATGTAAGAAAAAAGAAAGGGAAATCAACAATTCTCTTCCTCTGAGCTCGGAATATGAAAGAACCCCAATTATCCAGGAAGCCTTAATAAGGAAACGATGCATTTCTTGTTTCTTCGGAAAACTACCCACCTTGTTTCTTTGGAAAACTTTTCCAGTCCTTTGCAACTGCGGTGGTCTGAATCGGGTGGGCAGCCGAGTTTCCACCACGGCCGCTCTCTCACTCCCCCTCCTCAAAGGGAAAGGGGGAGAAAATACGATGCAAAGGGCTCAAGGGCTGAGATAAGGACGGGGAGATCGCTCAACAATTATCGTGACGGGCAAAGCAGACTCAGCATAGGGAGATAGTAAGAGTTATTGCCTACTACCAACAAGCTAGACACGTGAGAAACAAAGGAAAGAAACCAAAAACGTCTTCTCCCCATCTGCCCTCTTCCACCTCCTCCTCCTGAGCAGCACAGGGAAACAGGGGACTGAGGGCTGCGGTCAGTCCCTGATGCTTTGTCCTCGCCGCTCCTTCTCGGTCCGTCCCTGCCCCTGCTCCCCGTGGGGTCCCTCCCACGGGATGCCGTCCTTCCCCAGCTGATCCCACACGGGCTGCCCACAGGCAGCAGCTCCTCAAGCACTGCTCCCACACGTCTCTGTCCCACGGGGTCCATCCATCCATCCCCCAGGAGCAAACTGCTCCAGCACGGGTCCCCCACGGCTGGGCGGCAGCTCCCCCCAGACCCCCTGCTCCTGCGGGGGCTCCTCTCCACGGGCTGCAGCTCCGGCCCGGGGCCTGCTCCTGCGGGGGCTCTCCATGGGCCGCAGCCTCCTCCAGGCCACATCCACCTGCTCCACCGGGGGCTCCTCCACCCACGGGGGGGCTGCAGCGTGGAGATCTGCTCCGTGTGGGACCCATGGGCTGCAGGGGGACAGCCTGCTCCACCGGGGGCCTCTCCCTGCACAGCCCACAGGGGAACTGCTGCTGCCTGCCTGGAGCACCTCCTGCCCTCCTGCTGCACTCACCTGGGGGGCTGCCTGGCTGCTTCTCTCTCCTCACTCTCCCAGCTGCTATTCCTTGGCATTTGTTTTCCCTTTTCTTAGATCTTGTCTCCCAGAGGCCCAACAGGATCTCTCCCTGTCTCATCTCTGGCCAGCAGCAGGTCCCTTTTGCAGCCAGCTGGAGCTGGCTCTGATCTGACATGTGGCAGCTTCTGGGCTCTGCTCACAGAGGCCACCCCTGCAGTCCCATCTTCTACTAAAACCTTGCCAGGTAAGCCCAAGACAGGTCAGCTCCATCTGACTTCAGCTACAAAATAACCCTCTTCCCTACAAAATGCTATTTTTACAGTCAATCGGTTGTGGCAATGTTGTGTGCTCTCCTCTCTTTCCACACTGTAAATGCAAACATTTTTAAATAATAGAAGAAAAAAAAACAACAACATCCCATGGAGACTGTCTCACTGACAAAGAAAGACAAGTATTTACTGAAAATTTCTTCAGAAAAATTCAACCAAACTCAAATTCTTGTAGAAGCCTGACATCATACCTTCATTTCTAACAATAGTTGAAAATTTTGAGTTAATTTGCTCAATAGACATTTTTTCAATAAATAGTATTTATACCACAAAATCTGATTAAATGTTATTAAAAATGTGTTTCAAGAGAAATGTGACTGAAAAGAAGTATGGAAGAGTACATTGACCATGTGATATTTTATTAGATTTTCTCATCTGGCATACAATTGCTCTGCAGATGTTTTCCATGCAGCTGAGATTCCCTCCACAAACCTCATGTGAAACAACCAGACATATTCTCACTCTGTCAGTAATTTTAAAACTACATTGGAGTTCTCAGCACAATTTTCTTCTAGGCTTAGCTATCCTGTGCCTTTTTTTTTCTTTCTTTTTTCTCCCACAGTCCACCTTCAAAGGAACGCTTCTTGACTTAGTTCAGCTGTTTGGTTTGTTTGTGAGTTCTGTTTTAGACTGTTAACAAAAGATTGTATCTGTTTTTAAAGGATCATGAAGCATTGATGTTGTCCTATGGGTAATGAAGTCCACTGATAGGCTCAGTGATGTCTTCGCTGATAGTCTACTGCCCCACAATTTTCAGAGCCATATGTCCTTGGGAAGATCCTAGCTAGAACCACAATCTTATGGATGACAGGTCTAACAAAACCAATAGCTTGACTGACAGCAGTAAATTTGTGAACGAAATCTAGTGATCCTGACCAGAAAACCATTGTACAGTGATGTGTTAGTGATCCATATAGCAATTTTATCAAGCAGTCCAAGACCCATGCTGTGCAGGCTGTACTTCACAAATTCCTTGGCTGCAAGATAACTCACCCTTCTCACTTTAGCAGAGGAGCCAGCAGACAGCTCCCACTCAATACTGGCTATTACACTACCTATGTGGCCTTGTGTTTACTGAATAGTGCAGGTAGTTCTCATGATAGCGTCATTACTGTTTGACTGTAGACATGATAAATAGAGCTATTTCCATATAGGAAAATCTTATTGAATTACCAAAATGGGAGAATCTCTGCTGTCAAGGGGACCTCCATGTTGAGCTGTGTGGAGGTCAGTGTCCTGTTCAATGCTACAATTCTTGGATTTCCAAAAGGGGCACAAGGTTATATATATTATTCGCTGTTTACAGTGTTAGCTATAATAAATATAACTTTAGATGAATCTTTACCTACTTTCTTACTGAGGTCATAGCAGACAAGTATGACCTGGTGCAAAACACCAAACAGTTTAAATGTCTGGAAGATCAATGTCTGAGTACAAGATGTCAAGTTATCTTGATGGAACATCAAATAAATGGAGAAAAAGAGTATGAGAGTCTATCAAACTCTCTCTAAACCAAACTCATCACAGTCCAAGACGGAAAAAAAATAAAATAAAATCTTGAAGTGATTGACATAAAGGTTTACTCTGATTTCCCACTTTTATTTGTTGCCTTTCATCCCAAAACACTCTCCCAAAAATGTCCTCCTCCCAGGCATGTTCCAAAAGCTTTATGTTTCTCCTGTCCTGTGTCTGCTGAGAATTTATCTCTACAGATATGAAACAAGGCAGTTGTTTAAGTAAATCAGCAGTGTGTTTTATCATGTCAGCATTATTACACCAAACTATTGAGGACTTTGATAAAATTACCATGCACACTAAATACCCCTGAAGATTAACAAGGCCTAACAGTTTGGCTTGGCTGTAAGAAGACAAGACAAGGATTTCCTGTCACAAATAAAATTTCTGCATCCAGAGACTTTCTCTTCCTTCTTTCCACATTTACCTTCTCTTGACCTAATTTTGAATAATTTCTAAGGAGGAGAAACAGTGAACAGGCAGTGGTTGTTGACTCTTAACCACTCAATTTATCCAGATGATGCTTGAACATATCAGTAAATATTAACTATATTAAATAATCAGAACAGATTCAGTGCAGTGTCAAATGAGATATTATTATTAACAAAAAAAAAATAGCTTAAGGCAACATGGAAGGTGATCTTTTATATCTTTTATTTCCAACTTTTCTTTTTTTTTTTTTTTGGGGGGGGGGAGAAGGCAGGGTGGGATGAGATGGAGTAGGGGTGGGGGTGAAATTTCACCAAATTCAAATTCACTAGATTTTTCAGCAACAGATCTAGTAATGATAGCTTGGTAAGAAAATGGTTTTAACAGAATGTTACCATTAACACTAAATTATTCTGAAGTACCCAGGAAATTTCACTTTCTTACAGACAGTTTAATTACTTGAGAAACTCATTGCAATATGTCACTGTCATGCTCATTTACACAGCTCTTCTTTCTTCTTGTTGCTGGTATAGATTTGCAAACAGCTATTCTGCAGATTTCTGAGATAGGAAAGGAGAGGTCAAAACTCTTCTCAATATAAAACAAACAAGCAAACAAACAAAAGAGCACAAAACCACAACCAGATTTCTCATACATAAAATTCTTTTGAGTGTTCACTTGCATGATTACAACCAATAAATGGTCACTTCTCCCTAATGAGGGGCATAATAAGAAACAATCTCAAGAAAGCAATGGAAAGCAGTCAAAGCATTCAACTGTATATTTGTGTTTGGTTGCTTGGTTTGATTTGGTTTTGGGGGTGTGTGCGTGTTGTGTTTTTTTTTTTAACAGGTAAATGCAAGAAACCTTCCCTCTTCCACAAGAAAACATTATCAACTTTCTGAATAAATTCGGTTCTTTAATTACAAATAAGATGTTTTCACGTTAACATCCTGCCAGTTTCTCAAGGGAAGCTTGTCTCAGAGGGAGGGGGGCAAAGGCCTTTTATTCACTGTCATAGTCCTAACTGTGCTTTGTGATCTTGGACACAGTTCAAATGCTCAGCCTGTGCAAAAGCAGTGACAGTGGAAAGTAAGTTGGAATGTAACAAAGATCTGAGAACAAAAAAAGGAAAACTAAACAGCTTGAAAGTTTCATGTCACTTCATCAGTCCAAGCTGTGACACCCCAATGCCTGTCTATATTGTCTTCATTTAATCCTACCATTTTCTATGTTTCCTTTTATTTTTTAAGCTACAAGACCAAAACTATTTTTAAGCTTTATACTAGATGATTCTCCAGTTCTATTTTACTCCTTGTTATTTGCAGTTTGAAGATGTGAGAGAAATTGCCTGTAAATGCCTGTGGCACCCTCTTAAAACAAACTTGTCTAAAATGTGATTACATGCATAAAGACATTTTTCAGCAGTTACAGAAAGGAAGCAATGTGCAAGCAATATGCCCTCGTGTGCCTTGACAGATTCTTCAAAATGCAGGTTTCAAAAAATGGCTGCAAAGTCTTTGGCATGATGAAAAAGCTTAGAAAAGCAAATATTGAAGAAAGCTGTAGAGGAAAAACCTACGTACAGGAAACCTGGTAACAGCCAGCTAACAGCCACCATCTCAATATCATTCTAACTCCACCTTGTAATTTTGCCATAAAGTTCAGAGAGAGGCACCACCATGAATTTGTCCAGCTGAAGCTGCAGTGATCAATTGCAATTTCCTACAAACAGATAACACCTTACACTTAATCTAGTATAGAGAATCTAATTCTCTAGTATAGGTGCTGGAAACCTTTCAGTCAAACTTTTCCAAAAATATGTATAAGTGACAGTAGGACAGCTTTTCAAGCTCACCGTACAAAAGACAAAAAGCTTGGCGGTGGGGACAGTTAATATTCTAGTATTTCACATTATCCCATTTCATGAAACTATGCACTAATATATTTTTATTCCACTGGTGACAGAAAAGTTTCAAAATCTTGACATGTCACTATAGTGCCATTTTTTCCAGGTATCTCTAGTATCAAAAGTGTACCAAACTGATGTTCAGTTGCCAGTGATATTCCTGTTATTTCTGCTGGTATCTCTGCAACAGAATGTATCTGCAAACATCAAAAGGAAATGCTTTCTTATGGTGATGAAAAGAACTTAACATGGTAAAAACAAACATTATCAGTGTGATTATTGTTTGTGGTCCTTACACCTTCTCAGGCAGAGAACTTTCTCAGTCTATTTAATGACAGTTATCAGAAACTTTGAAATCATTAACAATAAAAAGTTCACGAAAAAATGAACATTAAGGAAAACTGTCGGTGCTGAATTGCCCATGTGCAAAATTTTCATGACATTTAATATCATAGATAAGCAGAAACAAATATTATTAGGTATATCCAGCTTCAGCTGTTGTACAATACTTAAAAGGGAGATTTTTGTGCAGTTTGGCAAGAAAACATATAAGCAAAGAAACAGAGAAGAATAAATGCAAAACACTCTTCAGCTTTGACTTCAAATGTAACTGTGTTAAACCAAAGTAAATCCAGCAAGATATTTTTTCTCACACATTTTGTTATAGGAGAGCAAAACATAAACTTAATGGGTACATTCAATTATTCATGATAATTAAAAAGAGAATGAACTAGTGAGCTCACAACATAAATAGAATTGTCAAAGTGAAAAAAAGAAATAAAGCACAAACTGGCAAAATGCAAGTAAGGCACATGCATCTGTCAGAAAAAGTGTTATAAGCAGAAGGCAGAAAGACCAAGCCAAATGGGGAATAAACTGCTAAGTCAGTCAGACCAGTCAGACCCTGGAGGTTTAATAGACAGTAACCTTAGAGAACTGCAAGCCAGTAAAAGTATCACTCAAAAAATATATCAACCAGGGCTTCATTAAAATTCAAGGGGGAGGAGGAGGAAGTGGGGAGAAGGGAGGACACAGAGGTAGAGAAGGAGAGTTACATGGGGGCAGGAATTTCTAAGTAACATTCATATGGAACAATACATTTGTATTTGAAGTATGTTACTATTTCAAGCAAGATACACATGTGAGGTCTTAACAGCATTTTACTATTAGCATCCTAATTTAGGGCTTCTTGAAGATGAGGAGTATGAGCCACAGAGCACACAATCAACATACCTAGTATGTAGATACTACATTTTCACACATGCATCTCCTAAAAGTTATGGAGATGCTAAGAGCTGATAAAAATTACTTAGAGTTATGAAAATGCATATACTTCCTTTACCAAGATGTTTTTCAACTAACTAATCCTTGTCTCCAACCCCGTAAACTGGATTAAGGTTGTACTTAAGCTTCAGCTAACATTTCTATGAGATTTGCCAGCCAAATATCCTTCAGGTGCTTTTATGGAATGAAAAAATACAATAAAGGACAGTGTTTCCTTGCTGTTGTTTTGATATTTACATGTTCAGTAAAACAGAGTATGTGGACACTGTGAATGTTTTAATTTATGTGAAGGAGTTTTTCATCAATGATTTTTATCACTGCAGATTTTCTATTCCCACCAGAGAAAATGCCTCACTCCACAGGGGAAAAAAAAAAAAAAAAAAAAAAAAAAGAAAGAAAAAGAGGTGAACATAGCTATGGTAAAGTTATCCATGTAAGGTATGCAAAACTGAAAACAGTCGGGAACTAAGAAAGGCAATAAGTCGTGAAACAGATAGGGAAGAATATGCAACACCTCACTTTGGGGTGAAATGAGTTGTATCATAGACCAAACCAAACGAGATCAGAAGAAATCATGAAAGACAATCGGGAAAGTGTTAGTTACAATAGCATATCACAGAACTATTTGGACATACCACATTGGACGCAGTTATACGGAACTGTATAACTATCCCACCCACACACTGATATAGCACAGCACCGAACTGTAAAAGCTCCTGGCTAGCCAGCATTTTTACAGCAGAGTGTTTATGCCTATACAGCAGAATGGTTAACAGCAAGGGAATATAACGCCACTGTGGAAAACAAGTACCGAGCTGTTATAGATTTCAAACAGCAGGTGCTATCACAGTCTTCGAAATTGGCTGGGAAGAATGAAAGATTCATGTGAAGGTGAAGTCCACAGAACTGCACAGTTTGACTACAAAAGAGAAACACAAGAGGTCAAGAAGCAGCTTGTCTGACGGGAGCAACTCCTAAAACATTCACACTGAACACCAAGAAGAAAGGCACTATTCTCATGTTTTACTGCAACGGCTGCAGAAGTATGTCATGGCTTGTGGTCTTTTTAAACGTCAGGTAACCAAAACAAATACAAATAAGGTTATCTTAACAAACGCAAGCACCACACATAATTAACTGTAAGAAACCTTTCTTACATACAGGAATTTATAAATATTAATAAAACAAAATGAACAAACAAAAAGATTAAGCTGATTTGAAGAGGTGATACACTAACTCTAAATGTCTGAAGCCATTTTACACAAGTAGCCATGGGCATGAAGGGAAATTGCAATTTCAGGTGCTATTTCTTCTTCTGACAGAAGATGTATATGGGATCACTAACAGGAGTAAGGAAGTTAATAGCAGATGCTATTCTGATGGATGCATTTTGGTCAAGCTGTTGGGCTCAACACAGAGATAGCTGAAGTTTAGCAACCTGTGATCTGCAAGAGATTACACTAAATGATTCTTCTGCCCCCAAACGTACTGAAATTTCTTATTGCCTGTGTTGCACATACACTTTGCTGAAGTTCACCACTTTGCAGATGTAGAATTTGATTATTACAGATTGCAGTATCTTCCAAAAGAAAAGAAATCAGTAACAAACTCTATAGGACCTCTTACACATTCTCCTGCAAGTGAAGGAAATCTTTCTACAAGCACAAAACAGGATCTTATTTTATAAATTCTTAGGAGCATTTAAATATTGATGGCAATAGCAAGAGTCATTCAACAAATTATTTTCCTATTTCAGAATCAGCATGAGCAAATTAAATTGATTATATCATCACAGAAAATAAATTTGGAAATGTAGAACTACATCTCTGACTCATAATATTTGCAGTTATCAGATCAAAGAATAATCCTTGAGCTGTTTCGATCAGATATTTCTTTACATGTCATCAAGATTCACTCCAGTAGATGTAGCAAAATACATAATTAGGGCTTTTAAAATTTACAAGTGACCACTCATGAAAGACATGGTAAAAAATCATTTTCCCCTTTTTCTCTAGGATTCCAGCCCCTCCTCCCCAGGCAACATAGCTCTAGTTAAAACATCATTTCAAAACCTGGTAGCTGACATCCACTAGAGGATTGTACTGAGAACCCTGCAGAAGTCTTCAAGCAGTAAGTGATCTTCAATAGGCCTTGTCTGCTCTATTTATCCTTATGCATAAGCCTTGAGAAACCCATATGTTAGCATGAGTAGCAGCTGAAAGGAGGTCTGCCAGAGTGCACTGTGCCAGCTTGTGCTGCGCACTGGTGGATGTTAAGGGATAACACGCCAATCTGTCCGAAGAAGATGCATGATTCTGTTTGTTGTTATTACAATGAAAGGCACAATGATATGCGAGGGAGGAGGAACTTCTCCATGAATGGGATTGGCCCAGCATGCTGTGGGAAAATCCACACAGCATCTACCCAATGCTGCACAGAACTGGGATTCCCAGGATCTGTAGGGACATAAGATTTATTTGCTGCCTAGATGCCTCTTTTTAATCTATCTTATTAAAACAGCTATTTTATGATGCCATTTGTTGTCAGGTCTTTCTTACTGAGATGCAGTAAGAATGCTGCACCATCTCTCTCTCCGCTCACCCCTCACCCCCCCATCACTCCCAGTGCAGAATAAAGATGCAGATGTTATTCACATACAGAAGTTCTACAAAAACAAACATCTTATCATTACTCGGCTTCTCAGGTGTCAGTACAGCAAGGGAGTACAACAGCAATGAACATGTTGCTTATCCATACAAACGAGGTTAAACTTAACTCCACACAGACCCTAGTATGTATATCTAACTGCAAGAACATAAGAAGATATTACCTTCTATTGTACATTAAATCCTTCTGCCAGAGATGACTGCTTTGTAACAGGAGTGATAGAAGTGCTGACTAAAGTGGGGACCATAACTTCTTCAAGAGGACTAGAGGACATTTACAGTTGCAATAACATCCCAAACACTGTAATATTTTTATTTTAGAGATCATACCTCAGAGCACTGAGAGATGGAGTTACAATGATCCCTTTTATACACTTTAAACAATAATGTGAAATAGCGATATGCCACCCACATACAAGTTTGTCAAATTGCTCATTGTCATGGAATTGATTTTACACACCTCTCACGTAGCAGTAATTAAGGATTTGTTAAATACTTTTACGGTGAATAGCAAGGTTAGATTGTATTGTATATTGTATTTAACAGCACTTAATCAGCATTTAATCATCAGCCAGTTTAACACAATAATTTCAACAGAATTTGTTACAATAGAAACAATGACAATTAACGGCTAGAGAATAGTAAGGTTCACCCAAGACTTACTGCAGGGTCCTGGGGTGGTTCTAAACCTGTTGCATGCTTCCAAAATACTCTCTAGAGTGAATTACTCACCCTGCACACTCATCAGCATTTGTCCATGGACAAGCTTGTTCCTCAAGGAGTCAACCTTGAGATGCACATCCCCTCAGGGGTACCCTGAGAGGCATCCCAGCTCAGGGGGAGATCGAGGGTGCAGCCTGCTGTGGTCCCTGGAGATCTCAAGGGGCTCTTTGCTTCGGACTACTATTTATAGGACCGTAAGATGATTGTTAGTCAGTACTTTTCCATCCTGCCTATGGTTCAGATAAGGCAATTTTGGTATTTTCCACTAACACTGCCTTCCAGAATGTACAGTTCTGGTACTTGCCAGATAGGGCTTGTCCACACTGCAGCATTCAAGATGTGGTCAGGGTGTGCCTGTTTTTACTCACCCGTTATGCTTGTTGTCTATTGACAAGGCTGGTATAACATTAGTTAATCTTGTACCAGAGCTGAGTTGGGGAAAAAGCTACTGCACCACAGACATCAAGGGTTACTGCCCACTGAGATCCATGGAGAGCTCAAATAAGCTTTTCTCCAGATGCTGTATTTATAAGATAAAGATATTGACTCATGGTCATACTCAGATTCCTTACCATGTTCTGGAACTGCTGTGCAAGGCATGGCCAAATTGAGGCATACTTTGGCTCATAAGCCTGAGCAAGACTTACATCAAGTGCAGGAATAGAGTATACCCTCCACAGTCATAAAGTTCTCTAAGTAATGCTGCAGCTTTAGCTGTCCAGGAACATGGAGAACACCAATTGGCAGAAGTAGTTGTGCCAGAGAGACATACGACCACATTTTTTAAACAGCAGGAGAGCTTATGAATAACCCAAATTTCTTTAAATTTTAAAACTACAATAAAGCAATAAGAACAATGGCATACCAGTTTTTCTAGGTTTTATATCTGTACATAACTTTAGCAGCAACTGTACTGAAATACATTTTTCCTAATGTCACTTGGAAAGAACCATTGGAAATAATAAACAGAACACATTACGTATGCAAACAGCTGCCGATTACAGTTACCTATTAATCCTCTGTTTGATTTCAGGACTAAGATTCCCCTACAACTTCTAAATCTGTGACTGTCCACATAATTTCAGTAAGAATATTGCAGACTGTGTGCATGTACCACTCAGTAAAAATTAAAATTAAAATAAAAACAAAAACAAATACAAATAAAATAAAAATAAAATATACAAAAGGGTATAAAATACAGGGAAGGTTTTTCAAAACATTAAACTCAATTTCTAAAACTTCTCTTTTTATAACAGATGCAGGTTTTACCACCTAAGAACCACAGAAGAATATTTTGTAAAAAATTTTCCCTCATGATAGAGACATTTGCTAAATAGAAGCCTAAAGAAGCAGATCGGTCTTTGAAATTAAAACTGCAAACCATGCATGAATACAAATAATAAGTACAGATATGCAAACAACTTCATCATCTTACAACAGAAAAGAGAGCCTAGATGCCTCCTTATTATTTAACACAAAGACAGTGAGTGGGTTAGGAATGGAGGGAAGAATCTACCGATTTAGTCCACCTACACATGACAGTAAGTAGGAATTACTTATATTAATATGACTGGCAAAACATTACCTGGTTGTTTTGGTTTAACCCAGCAAGCAGCTAAGCACCACACTGCTGTTTGCTCACTCCGCAGTGGGATGGGGGAGATAATCCAGAAAGAAAAAAAATAACAACAAAAAAAGTAAAACTTTTGGGTTGAGATAAAGACAATTCAATAAGACAGAAAAAGAAAGGAAAATAATGATAATAATTCTAATAAAGGAATATACACAGCAAGTGATGCACAATGCAATTGCTCACCACTCACTCATTGATGCCCACCCAGATCCCAAGCAGCAGCCTCCGCCCCCTCCCCAGGTAACCCCCCAAGTTTTATTGTTCAGCACGATGCCATATGGTATGGAATATCCCTTTGGCTAGACTGGATCAGCTGTCCTGGCTGCCTTCCCTCCCAGATCCTGGTGCAACCCCAGACTCCTCACTGGCAGGGCAGCAGGAGAAACTGAAGTCCTTAACTCTGTGTATGCACTGCTCTGTAACAACTAAAACACTATCAACATTATTCTCATCTGAAATTCAAAACAGAGCACCATACCAGATACTAGGAAGAAAATTAACTCTATTCCAGACAAAACCAGGACACTGGTTCTCTTCAGACAGGAGCTGTTCATGAACTACTCATGAGTAATTGCAATTTTCAGGGCTGTGCTTTGAGATGAAAACTGCATTTCACAAGCAAAGGATGAGCAGCACAGACAGATGCAGAAGGGGTAGAGCAGAAAGCTGTGGATGGATCCCATCTGCTTTTCTTTTTTTTTTTTTTTTTTCCCATCCCACACATCAGCCAGAGACCCCATTATGTCAGATATTTTAATCTTTTTTTTCTTAATTCTTTTAATTAATATTCTGAAGTACATTTAGAGCGAAGGCGTGCAGCAATATTAAACATAAGTCTAGATTTTTGGAAAGTTACTTTTTACAGCATTCTATTGTGTGTTTTTATAGGACTGTTCAGAAAACTGTCAGTTTCCTATTTCCCTGTTGACACATTGGCTTGTGTGATTTGTCACAAGGGTTGTCTGTGTCATATTATGTGACATAATACAAAGAAGCTGAGAAAATGAGATGTGACAAGCCAACTAATGCACTGAGCCAACAGGGAAATTTAAAAGCAGTGCATATCTTAGAACAGAGTTGATATCTCCCTTTTCCCTTCTCCATCCGTCCTGTCCCCCAAGCCCACACAGTTTCTCCTGCAACATGGTGAGGGTCAGTTCCTCATTACCTATGTTTAAGCAGCAAATTTTCCTTCCAGCATTGACTGTGACAAATACGTATTTTCTCATAAGCTAGAATACAGGCAACTAATTTTTATTTAGTGCTGTCTGGAGTCTGAAATCATGTGTATAAAGCATCTTCCAAGAGTAAAGAAGTACACTGTGAAGAAAAAAGCAATATTCAGAGAAGATATATGAATAAAATTCCAGTCTGCAAGCAATAATAAACAAGGTTAGCTAGAGAAAACTGCAGTAACCATGGGCAACATAAAAGTAAAGATGCATCCTTTGCATAGGTAGTGTCTTTCAATAGCAGTAAATAATTTTATTATCAGGTTCATTTAGAATTGCAGTACTACAGCAGTATCTGTTTGCCCCTCCCTTATCACCCGATTCCTGTTGGCTCTGGTTTGCAAAGAAAAACAATGCAACAATTTCCCCATTATCAGTTGTCAACATTCCTGGAATTATAGAGAAACCTATTCTCCCAATACTGAACTCAGATAGTAGTTTGTAGCAACAGTATGAGACAATAAGTCTCTTTTTCACATAGCCTATTGTATGCTTTCATGACACTGGAATACTTCTAGGATATATATTCCAGATTTAGAAATATTATGCTAGAGTTAAAATATTCTTAGAGTAATTTCCATTAAATTTGAGAATTACAATTAATTGTGGGCAAAGCCTGAATTTTTGTTTAAAGCATTTGATCAAGCTGTACAAAGAAATTCTCAAAATATTTGGATGACCAATGGGACAATTTAGAGTTACTGTGCCTTAATAACCACAATATGAAGAATATTCTTTTCCATAATGGAAACAATATGGATTTATAAGAAATCATAAAACAGAATACAGGAATCTACGTACTCTCAGACTTCTATTTGATCAGCACCATATTTTTTTATTTTTTTTTTAGATTGGTTATTTACTGGTTGCTTCATAATAGTGTCATCTTTTTCCTATTTTAACTAGTGGTAAAACTGTGTATACTTTGGGAACATATGCAGAACATAACATTTTAATCACTTTTATTCTTCAGATTTAATGGATACAATCAAAAAAGCATAGTTAAAAAAAAAAAAAAAAAACTCAAATCCCAAAGCAATGTCTTGATAGAAGCAATTTTAACCCATAGTGCAATAAAATCATACTTAAAAGTTTCTGTAAAAAGAATTAGGCAGTGCAGAATATCACTTAAAGTTCAGTATGTTTTAGACCTTTCCATTTAGATTCATTTTATTTACCTCTTTCTTTCTTATTGCAACCCTTGTAAAGCTACTGTAAAGTAGAACCCATTAATATTTGTATAAACATTTCCAGATTTCCTCACAGAAACTTCTACAGAGGTGTAAAATAAACATTATTTTGCTGATGTGTGATCTGTGAGGTGGCTGACTTTCATATCATCATTACAATCATACCTGAAACTTGGTACCAGCAGCCCTGTTACCTCAGGGCTGTCTAACTCTGTGGGGCTGGGACTCCACATATATATCCTGTGTTCCCAAACAGAGCATAAGTAACTGGGGCTAGATATATATGCACAGCATGGAAACTAAAAATAATAATAATAATAATAAAAAATGCTGGGACTCCTAAGTCTGGATAGGATAGGGTCACAGTTGGCCCCCCAGCACATGAAAGATGTGGACCTGATAGAGTGAGTTCAGAGGGCTACGAAGTCAGTCAAATATCTGGAGCACCTCTCTTGGGGCTGTTCAGCCTCGAGAAGAGAAGGCTCTGGGGAGACCTCATTTGCAGCCTTTCTGTACTTAAAGAAAGCTTTTAAAAAAGATGGAGAGTGACTTTTTACACAGGCAGATAGTGATAGGACAAGGGGAAGTGAATTTACAGTACAAGAGGATAGATTTAGGGTAGACATCAGGAAGAAGTTCTTCACTGTAAGGGTGGTGAGGCACTGGCACAGGTTGCCCACAGAAGCTGTGGATGCCCCATCCCTGGAAGTGTTCAAGCCAACTTGGGTGAGGCCCTGGGCAACCTGATCAGTGGGAGTTGTCCCTGCCCACGGCAGGAGGGTTGGAACCTGATGATCTTTTAGGTCCCTTCCAACCCAAGCCACTCTATGGTTCTATGACTGTGATCTACTAGATGTCTGTAATCAGTTCTTGCTTTCTTATATTGCCTTACCTTGAGGAAAAAATCTGAAGTCTTAAATCATCCTATAAGAAACATAAATATTTCATCACAAATAAGGTGGCTTGCATGATTCTTGACCTTGTAGCAATTAATTTTGTACACATTGACCCCTGTGGAACTGTAAAAGCAACATGAAAGCATTTTGCTTTCTGCCCTATGCAAAGTATCTCTAAGCTGGTCACAGGAATCAGGTCTATGTGCTGAAGACATAATTCAAGGTTACTGAAATCTGAATCTCTTCCATTGGCTTTGCATTAGCTAGATAATTCTGCAGTCAATTATGCCATGCAAACCTTGTTAAGCTGCACTAAGAAAGTGACTGAGATTAGATCCTATATGGAGAGCAATCACAAAAATTATACTCAAAAGACACACTAGGTCCATATTTGCAAGTCAAATTACTTTTGCCATAGCGTACTAACCATCTTTCTTTCAAGCTAATCAATGCAAGAGACATGTCATGTCAAATCCTTTTATTTTTATACCCTCATTGCCCTTAAAGTTAAATGCTTGGTATGAAGGGACATGCATGATTATTAGACTAAATGTAATTAAAAATTGACTAATGACTACTTTGCATTCACACCATAAATATAGGACAACTGAGTCAAGCTTACCAAATGGTTAGGAGTTAAGAAATTTACAAGTGATATTAAAGTGTTTAAGACTTGTATGGATCTCCCAAGCTATGCAACTAGTGAGCCGTCTGCACAGAATGCCATGTAGTAAGCACCTACATTACAAAACAGATGCTGTCTTCAGGATGTATAGGAGCTTACAGCCATCAAGATCAGTACATAGAGCACACAAAAACTCTTGCCACCTTGATGTTCCCTAGGTCACAAATACAGGGACAAGACAGGTGTACTGTGGGGATCCATCAGTTCTGTCTGAGTTACCAGAAGCTGCAATTAACTTCTCAGACTAGGTCTCAGCCAGAGAATTTTACATTCATTCAAGTGGGCCTGGGTCACGTAAACTAAAAGTGATAAACAAGGTAGATAAGGTTGAAATGTATTATGTAATCAGCAGAGGAGAGACATGTAGGAAGGCTTCTTCAGTCTGGTATTTCCTGCAAAAGAGGACAATTAATGACCAGCAACCTTGCAGGTAATCTAGATGAATGGAGGGCAGCAGAATTCAAGTGAAAAAAAAAAAAATACCAAATTCAAAATAATTGCTTCTGTATTTTAACTTACCAATTCCTAACAACAATCGGAAAAAAAAAAATCCTTTCAACGGTGCACAAAAACTGTAATCCAAAGACCCATAAGTGATCTTTTTTACTGAAATCGCTTCATTATTTTTCCCAAATAATTTCACTATGCTCAGACTTCTCAGAGACTGATAACATGTCAATGTATTATCAGCATTCATACATTCGCTTTTGACTTTTGAAATGTCTTTACAATTAAAATATCACCACTAGACTTGATATGGCATCCAGAAAAAGGAAGTTTTACTATGCCTTCATTTACACTTGGTACATCTTTGCTACAGGGACACTGTGAGTCCTTTGCTACAGGGACAAGTGCAGGGTTCCCTTTTTGGTACGTTTGCCTTGGATTCATGCAGCACGCTCCTGAATTCATCTCCAGTGGGCTCAAAATAACTTCCCTTCTGGGTGAGTCAAGGTTGAAACTGTGCACTGGATGACCCCACCTGCAACACAGACAAAGCATACCTCCATCAGAAAGGAAGTACACCTTTTCTAATGTCCTTCAGCATTTGCTCTCTATACATGCATGCATGTATAGAGAGCAAATACATGCATGGGATTGTATTTTTAAGATCAAGGCAATCTGCAATAGTTGTACAGAAACCTATTTCACATCACCTGGTAGATAAAAATGCATAGAATATACCCAGAAGAGACATCTGGCATAAAAATCAGTGCCAGGAAACATGCAACATGGGCATGCTAAAACCCTAATGGATCACACCAAATCACACTAACTGTACTTCCCTCTGTTCCCTCTGCACAACATACCAGTTGTTTATATAGATACACCTTCTCTGACCAAACAACTTTTTCCAAACAGGAAGTTTTCTCTCTTCCCTCAGCTTCAGTGATCTTTAGAGGTCACCTCTGTCCTTCACATAATAAAAGAGCAAGGTCATTATCATCTTCATCATATTCATGTTCTATTCAACAGACTGAATTTTTCACGTTAAAAGTGGAACTACATGTACATGTAGATGGTTACAGAATATTGGTTAAATGATTTTTTTTCTGTAGTTTGTAGTGAAAGGAAAGTACTTTTCTTTTTTCTCAAGAAGAGAAAAATACATAAAAAATAATTATTTGGAGGGAAACTTTTTAGGTTGATCAGTTCGAAGCAAGTTGAAAATAGCAGATTACCTCCACATGCATGTAATAGGAATACATAGGAAACAAAGTAAACTTCATTATAGCAATAGGTATGGAAGACCTTATATTTTTCATCATTTTACCTCAGCACCAATAGTATCATCAATGTAATGACAAACCACCTCACAAACACCCAAACTAACTTCACCGGAACATGCTGTCTGACATCTCCCATGTATTTTTGCCATCAAGTTTGAATCAAGTTTAATTTTAAAACCAGCAGACAGAGTCTTGAGAGCTGCAAAATGGTTGCACAAGGATTTTAGAAACAGAAACTCTTAATATGCTTTTCAAAAAGTTCATACATCCTATCTCCCTATGGCGGTGTTTACCCTGATAGTTTTTAACATTATTCATTAATGGTTAATTTTCAGTCATAACAGTATTGGAATAGGCTAAAATTAGATATGCATAAATATAGGATATAATATAGGATATAGTTTTCACTACTTCATAATTGTGAAAGTAAGGGAGACCAAATGAAATTATAAATGCTATGAAATTTAAAAAGAGTAGGACAACTAAGAGATTTTTTTCTTAAAACTACAAGAACACATCAGGGAGTAGTAAACTAATCACATTCTCTGCCTCAAAGAAAAATTAATTGCATATGCAAGTCAAATTTGGCAAAGTAGCTTAGCCTCAGTGAAAGAGATAATTTGACAATATTGAAACATTTCCCAGCAACAGTTTAAAAACAGGGCATTTCACTCTAGAAAGTTGTAAAGTTTCTTTGTTTATATTTTCAATATAAAACAATTCAACTTTTCAAAAGGTATGTCAGCAGGCAGAATTTCTTCAACAAGGTTTTTAGAAATCAGCGTCATACAGGAAGGAGAAAATATAATCCAGTCCCTCATCCTATATTCAAACCAAACTGAACACTAAGAGAATGGAACATGAGTACTCAGGACATAGTTCTTACATTATTTCCTAAAATATCAATTCATAGCCCTGTGCCCTATTATGGAAGTCAGTTTCCAGTCTTATAGTACCTCCTACTGAAGTTATCACTTTTGTGATGAAAATCTTCAAGTCTTAGTAAGGAGATATAGAATCTCAAAATATAAGTTGTTGGGAGGAGGGAAAGAAACATACATTTTTTTCTTACTATTTGACAATATATATGATCAAGAGAAGAAACAAACAAACAAACAAACAATAATTAATTAATAAAGGTGCACCAATTAATTAATTAATAGGGTGAATTAATAATTCACCTGCTGAACCAAAACATAAATCTTGAAAAATATTTCCCTTTGTTTGTCAGAGCAATTTGCATCCATTTTGATTAAGACAAAACTTACCCCAAAATACAGAAACATTTTGGAAAAGAAAAGAGCATGTTGTTTCAGTGCTGAAATTCAGGAATTTATAAACAAAGAAAAACAGAGTATGGATTAAAAAAAATGCCACAGACAGCAACAGCATTGGTAATAGTTTAGCTTTTACCCTGTAAAGCCTGTTGTTTCTCTCTGCATGGACAAATACCACCAACTGTAAAACACTGCCAACAGATATTAAAAGCAACCCATCCTAAGCCACCTATGGTGGTCATATACACACATACACAAACATCTACGACATGATTAAGATTATATGTATCACTCTAAAGGCATTGAATGTCTGCTTGAAATTAATTTATCAAGGAAGGGAAGTATAGGGCAAAACTACCCATGCAACATATTCCTTACCAACAGGAATACAATCATTTTCAGCCACAAATATGCCCCTGTAGGAAAAATATACCAAAAAAAAAAAAAAAAAAAAAAAAAAGCCATAGCAAATCACCTACTAAAGTGATGCGACAACTGGACTGGTGTGTGAGAAAATGGATGTGGAGGTTTGTGCAAACCCCATGAAAAGGCATCTTACATAATTGCCTTTAAATATGTCCTGTTTGAAACCAGACCATGTTACTATAATCTTACCCAAAAAAAAAAAAAAAAAAAAAGTCACTATTTATTCAAGTGACAGAATTTAATCTGATGGAAATGAGATAAACAAGAGTTTATGCTGAAGCAAAACACTCTTTAGGTTAAATAAAATGAATTGGAAAGAGATCATGTTTAGGATTACCCATTCACATTACCATATGTTAAGGGATAAAGTGTAAAAAATGTGGTATGAGTGAATGAAATGTACCAGTACGTGGCTTATTAAGCATTCCTAGTTATCTTCAGGAAAGCAGAGCAGTTCCAATAAAACACAGACATGTTGATGTTTTTCTGCTTTCCAGTTAAATCATCCCTTTTAGAATTTAAAGAGCCTGAATGAATTTTCCCCCCACACAGCTCCTCTCATCAAAAGCAATCGACTCAGACCCTCTTAAGTTTAAAGGATTGCTACTGCTTGGGTTACATGCTGTAAATGGTATGCCCCAGTTTACACATTCATGAATTAATTTCTACTTGATGGCAAATAGAAATTAATGGCATACTTTTCTTAAGACAGACTGTGAGACTGTTATTTTTGATCCTGAGAACACCTGCTAAGACACCTTTGCTATGCACAATAGGTGGACCAAGACAGACAATAATTCTCAGACAATTGCACATGAAGAGAAACCAAACACTGCGAAATGAGCCCTGGTTTCCTTCTAGGAAGAGAAGACAGACATTTCAGTTACTACTTATAAGAAACAAGGAGGGGAAAGTAATGAGAAAAGAAATTGAGAAAAAATGAATGTGGCAGCTTTAAATAAATATTAAGAGTTCTATAGCCCCTATACAGGAAAGATTTCAGGATTCAACAGAAAAAGCATCAGAGGAAACTGAAGACACTTGAAGTACACAGAATATCTAAATTATGCAAAACAACTGGACAAAAAGTTATTGAAATGATAAGTTTAAATGAAAGTACACATTTTTTACCTCTTTATTAAAAAAAAAAAAAAAATAGATTTGGAAAGATCCAGAGGAAAAGTGAGAATTTTACTTCAACTGTTTCAAACAAATTTTTTTTTAATATAAAAGGAACAATACCAGGTGTCATAAAACAAGATCACATGGTATAAAATTTGCAATTTAACCTGTTCTATGCTTCCCTATATGATAGAGTACTTAAGCTTCACTAAACAAAGCTGTAACAATATTATGAATTTTAAAAGACGCTGGCAGATAAAGAGTAATGTAAAAAACAAATATTTTTCAGAAGCATAATTTGTAAAAAACAAATATTTTTCAGAAGCATAATTTAGTTTAATTTATAAATTCGTACTGAAGTTGTATCTACACAAATTGAAGAAGATCAATGAAGTTACTATTTACATTTCTGCAAATTATGAAGCTTTCTTGTATACCACAGAATGTTGGTACCACAACAGCACGAGGTCCAGGCCTGCCCTTCAAGCATACAGTAACAGGGTGCCTGGGTACCCTGGTGCAGTGATGGTGTGGGGCTAAGGCAGGAGCTTCAGCCAAACATACATGTGGAGCAGAGGCATTCCCACCATCCAGAACACAGCGTGGAACCTAGGCATGCCCATAAGCCAGACAGCAGCATGGGATCCAGCCATGCAAATTGGTGATACGGTGGTATGGGATGTAGGCATGCAAATTGACCACACAGTGGTGTGGCACTATGGCACACCAACCAGCCTGAAAACCGCACGGGTCAAAGCATTCCATTTGTCCCAAAACGCCATGGGGCCCAAGCATGCCTATCAGCAGGACAACAGCAAAGATCCATGGAGGTGGATTCACAACAAAATTAAGAGGAACCGATGGAGGTAAATCCACCACAAGATAAGGAGGAACCAATTGAAGTAGGTCCATTGGTTTTGGATTCATCCAGGTTTTGTTTGTTTGTGTTTTAAAGTAGTAAGTTGTTCAAGGGGCCAGTCACTCCCACTAAAGTTTGTCCTTGTTTTTATAGACACAGGTCTTTATGCCAGAGGTCTGGACTGTTAATATTACCTGCAGTGACAAGATAGTTCATGTAATAAATGATATATTTTGTAAAGTAGAACTATGAGTGAAGAGTAAGCAGTGCACTGAGAAAAAAAAAAAAAAAAAAAAAAAGAGAGAGAGAGAGAGAGAGAGAGAAGCACATATTTCCATAATTGTAGCTATATTTTCACCTGCACTAGCTCTGTGAAGGGAAGAGAGCTGGTGACATTGGTTTAGAGTACAGAAGTTTAGCTTAACAGAAGTGAAAGCTCTTTCCCATGTACGGGAGTGTTCTCCCATCACAGTAACAAGAAGGAACATCTTGTGATCTTGGAAGAAAAGCTTCTGTCCTGCTCTTCCCTCCCATCCATCTACGTCTTCATGAAAGACCAGCTCAGAGAAAGCCTTCCTATGGATATTTGATTCCATCTCTTGTTTCCCACTTTTCTTTCCCCATCTCAATTATAACTAATAGAATCAGTTTCTTTGTTGGGTTAGATTGTCAAACAGCAAGAGCTTGGGGCCCTTTCACAATATCTATATAAATATGACCCACAGCAACCTCCAAATACACGAAAAATGTCTCTCCAGCCATAAAATGTTTAGTTAACTGTCTGATTGCTCCACTAGTACCTTCTTTATTTAGAGTTTCCTAAGTGACTTGCTTTTCTTGTTTCCACAACAAACAGTGCTGTTTTCTGTACTGAGTCTGGCTGAGATGGAGTTAACTGTATTCACAGCAGCCCATATGGAGCTGCATTTTATATTTGTGATCAACAAAAGTGTTGATACCACACCAGAGTTCTAGCTTCAGCTGAACGGACCTTGCACAACATCGAGACCTCTGTTTTTCACTCTGCCACCCACAAGGAGCAGGATTGGGCAAGAGGTTGGGAGGGGACATAGCCAGGACATCTGCCTCAAATTGACCAAAAAGATGTTTCATACCATCTGATATCATGCTTAGCCATAACACTGGTGGGGACATGTTTTTCCAAAGTAGCCATTGCTCAGAGACAGACTAGTCATCAGTCTGCTGGTGGGAGGTGGTGAGGGCTTGCTTTTGCATCACTTGGTTTGTTGTTTTAGTTTTTCTGTCACTTAGTATACTGCCTTTATCGTGCACTACAAGTTTTCCTTTCATTTGCTCTTCTATTTCAGTTCCTCAGCTGGGGTAGTATGGGGAACACAGGACACAGGACACAAGTGATTGGGTGGGGGCTTAATTGCTGGCAAGGGTCAATCCATCAAATTTTCAAATGGAGAGAATGTATTATTTTTTTCTAGAGATCAAATCTCTAAATCTTCACAGAAGTATCAGCTTAACAGACACTAATAATTCAGAAGCCAGCATTTGTTAGTGTACATTTTTCTGTAATATCCTGACACAGTCTGAGGATAAAAATGCAAATGTTTATTTTAGCAAACATCTGATCCTGATCTGCACAGCTGTCTACTGAAAATGACTTGAACTACTGCTGTGAAAAAGTCAGAAAATAAACATTAAGCCCTAGAATATGTGAGACATAACACCAACTCTAATCTTTTGAGTTACTCCTGCTTAAACCTCGGCTAAATTTAACCAATTTCATTAAATAGTTTATTTCCTGAAGTCACGACATGCAACACTGTCACTGAAAAGACTCAGATGAAGAAACCCATTCAAGACTACCTATCTGAGGTTCTGCAACAAATAAACTGCAGAAAATATGGAAAATATTTTCACTTCTCATCACTTTAAATGTAAGTATTTGAGAAACATTTGCTGTATTATTTTTAAAATGACAAAAACATACATAAAATTCAGGTATTTATATCGTTACTGTTTTCAAATGAGCATACATTATTCATATGGTCTGTATGTCAATAAGAGGATGACTACTACATGCAGTGCTTACCTTATTTACAATACTTCAAAGAAAAGGGATCAAAACAGGATAACAGCATGTGTTCTGGGAGGGAGAACAAAAAAAATTGGAGAGAGAGGGAGATAAATCCCATAATTGACAGGTAATTCACCATTACTTCTTGACTTTTCCATCTTTGTGTTGTCACTGTAAAACTTAACATTTTTTCCATCAAAGCCTGCATTACTCTGGGCAGCAAAGAGTTCAGGAGCTTTTTGGATTTATAAGCATACACACACTAACCCTCACCTGAGCAATCTCATGTAGCAACATTAAAGAAAAAAAAAGAAAACAAAAAAAAAGAAGAAGCCTTAACACACAAATAAAAATCTATTTGTGACAGCATTTTACTTATATTATTTTTATGACTCAGTGTCTGATGATGGGAAAAACATTTAAGAATTAGCTCACTTTTCCTCATCAAACACAAGCCTTTTAGTCTGCTGAAAAAAGAAATGAGAAAATTTAACAGGAATATATGGTTTACTGCATGACACATCTACAGCTGGGGGAAAGGAATTATTTGGCAGTTATAGGTATATTTCACCTTGGAAAGCCAAATTCATCTTGCCAGATAATCTATCACTATTTCTCCATTTGTCCACAGGGCAGAAATTGGTCTTTCTATTGCTTCATCTCTACAACAATAAAAACATCCTTTCCTGTAAAATGACTCTCAATATCCTGAAGACTGGAAGTCAGATTTTAAGTGTTGTAACTTACTCTAGTTTATGCTAATCTTTTGATAAACACGTACTCCCATACTATAATAAGAGCTTTACTACGACTAAGCTATCTAAAAGTTAATTTCCAATTTTTAAGTGTTTGGTTGAAACATACATACATAATAAATTATATTCCATGTATTATCAGCTAAAATGAGCCAATAGCTGGCACTAAGGGAAAACAAGCCAAGCAGTACCTGTTCAACTAGCCATGATTGGTGAACATACTTCATTCTTTGCTTACAAAAAAAATCACATAATTAATATTTATTCATGTTCCACTGCACAAGCTAAATACGGAGAATATATACACATATGCATAAATTTCTGTTTTGGTGCTTCTCTATACATACATTTAATTACTCAGGCATGAATTAATTATAAAAAAAAATGTAATATAGATTTAAACTGTCTAATAATTCTGCTTTAATTAGCCTTTCTTGTAATTCCTGTTGGTTTAATATCATATAAGTATTGTTTCACAGTGTTGTTTTTGGAAATTGGCAAAGTCTGACTAACTAAACTTCCCGCAAAACTTCCCATATTAATTAAATATAGAAAAATATGTTCAAGACATTTAAATAGAAAAAGGGTGCTATACCATTAAGTGGACTTGTGAATGCCCAGTTTGCTCAAGTATTCCCTGAACTTCCATTGAAGGTACATCTTCCTTGTTCCAGCTGTTCAACCTGGTCTCTGGGACCTGGGATTCCTGAAGAGCAGTCTTGCTGGTAAAGACTGAGGAAAAGGTGGCATTCAGTACCTCAGCCTTTTCACTATCCAGGGTAAGTAACCAGGTCTCCTGTTTCCTTCAGCAGTGAACCTAAATTGCTTTTTGGAGATTTCTAATTGACAGAGGAGACTAATCTGTCATCCTGAATTGAGGCTGCCATAGCTCCATGCCCCCAGGTCCAACCAGTAGTAAGGCTGAGAACATATTGCCAGTAGGCATGCACACAAACATAAGTATGCGCTACATATATGTGTGTAAACATGGCCAGACACACTTCACACTCATACAACATGCAACCCTGAAATGCCCTTCCCTTATATCTCATAAAGTGCCCTATGCCCATAGCCAGTGTATCCTTAGTCCAAGAGGTGGTCCAGAGAGCCATTCTTCATGGCTCATCTTGATGGGTTTCACCCCTGGACATCGGTGTGAAACTGGTGGCTCTCCTGGTACAGCCCTTGGTTCCTGCCTGTGCTTCTGCCTTTAGGCATATCTGGGTTTGCGGAGATGGACTGATGATGATCAATGGGCCTGGGAGGAGACAGAGCAAGGTATTACTTGGGTTCTCCCACCTACCATTGTCTCTCTGTGTTCCTCTGTGGGTATGCAGATGAGTTTTTTATTACATAACCTAACACTGATATATTCAGGAAATATATATATTTATTTCTATTTGCTGCTCATCGCTGATCCTAGTCTACACTATACTTGACAAAAGAGTAAAAATGACAAATAAGCTATACAGTCTAGTGCCAAATCATTTTCTGCTGTATTTTGTAGTGCTAGCAAAAATACTACAGTATTGAGTTGATATGGGTCTTGCTGATTGTTAAGTTGAAAGTTAGGAAATGGTGTGGGCAGTTCCCACATTATAATCACTGATGGCAGTTTTGTTAGCTAAAAGAATAAACAAATTTAACCTTCAACTTCTCTAAAGGAAAGCCTACTTTGCCATAATGGGCATAATCGGCAGGCTTTTGACATCAATGGGAATATTCCTATTGACTGAAAGGAAGCTGGAGCACACCTATTATGTGTGTAAGAACTCTTGAAATCTGATTTTACAAACTGAGCTCTTGGTGGTGCTTGACTGATGGTTTAAATATGTATTATAAACTTGTTTCTTTTTAGTCTTTCATAGGCTTGAGAGTGCTAACTTTAAAAGTCTTAATTCTGTAGAGACCTTGATGCCATTCTCAATTGAGGCAGCACAATATGCAGGTAAAATGCTTCCCATTTTTTATCTTGTTAAGCCAAGCAGTACTAGTAACAATTGTGCTGTAGGAAAGTGTTATAAATGTCAGGCTTTCTTAATGGTTTAAGTATGACTCAAAACTCTCCATGGGAACATTTCTGATTGACTGAAATACAAAATGAGAGGCTTGATAAAACAAATGGTTGTGCATGTTTTGTGCCTACATAGACACACATCGTGTCCTTTGGTCAAACCAGTGCAGACAAGAGTGTGCTTTATTCCTCTAATTCCAATGTAAGGCACATGAATAAAAGGATAGAGATGATAACAGAAAAACAAAGCTTTTCCTTAATAACTAGTTTGCAGGCACCATAACATTGCACAGATCCTTGCCTCTTCTCAGTGCCCAATTTACTTTCCACTCCTACCACTGGTCTGGCTGTACACAGCAGTTACCAGGGTGCATGTTGCTAAGCCGTGGTGACTCTGCCAGGAGCTGGCAAGGAATCATACTCAATCCTCATGACTAAGATGGATGCATCTCTCAGTGAACCCCTGAGACAAGTTGATAATGTACAGAAAAAAAAGCAGGTTAGTAGTATTAATCAGACTTAAAGGGCATGTAATCAAGAAGAGATGCATGGCAACCTTGAGATGAGAAACTTGTTTAGCAGCAAACTCATACTTGTAGCTAATCCTCTAATGGACAACATGACAGGAAGACTATATGATGGCTTTCTCTGTATACAGCCTCTGTGCTTACCAAGTTTCATGTTTTATGCTCCTCAGTTATAGCACATCTAACACTCCAGTGCCTTTTTTATTCTAGCATGCAGAGTGTCAGTAGAGATTTACCTTTATTTGCAGCCTGATATTTAAATATTTTTAGATGTCTTTTCAGGCTTTTTTCTTGTATTCTAAATACTCAGACCTGTTGATTTCAATATATATACACAAGTATCTATTTACATTTGCTGGCTCTGCTGACATTTTAGAAAGCAGTAGCTATTTTTTTTCTTACTCCTTATGGTATGCTCCCCCCCTCCCTGTCACTTCTGGCCTTCCGTCTGTCTGTTGCCTTGTTCAGACACTGGAATCACAGAATCACAGAATTGTAGGAGTTGGAAGGGACCTCAAGAGATCACCGGATCCAACCCCCAAGTTGAACCTGAAGCCTTGCTCAGACAGATAGTGACCACAATATCATTTCAAGCTGCTTGCTGGAGAAACTGACAGACAGAGAGCTTGCTCAGCAGCTGAAGACCAATAAAGCACATGCACATGCACGCACACGCACACATATATATTTATATACAACTATTAGTCCATCATCATACCCCATAAATAGTGAGAGGTCCAAGAGCCCTTTGAGCTCTTCTGTATGGCAGCTGGCTGCACAACAGGATATCCCCTTGAGCTGGGATGCCTCTCAAGGTCACTCCTGCTGCAGAGATCCCTTATTCCTTGCTAGAGATGCCTTGCTGCAACAGATTCTTGGAAAGTGATGAATAGCTTGCTGTACTTTGTAAGCTTTGCTAAGGTTATATCTGAGATTGATTGTGCACATATAATCCTTAGACATAAACCGTTGACCAAGTCAGGCTAGGAGTGGATTCAGCAACACCTAGGTTCCTTACTTCTTTGGTTCAAGGAGTTTAGGAAGCAAGGGAGTCCACTCTGAACTTTGTGACTCTGGGATAGTTTCCCTGACAAATCTGATGTACTCTGTCTTCTCTGTAGTAAATAATCAAGGGTACTATGCTATATTGAATCTTGTTAACTCACTGTCTTATTTACAATTAAGCTTTGTTAGATCACTACTTTAGATCAATAAATATATTGCTGATTCTTTCTCATGTCTGAAATATATAATTTCATCCACAACACTCTTTTTATGCTAAAAGATATTATTAAAGCTTCATTAATCAACTGTTCAGAGTGTGATTGCTCCTGAAAAGCTCTCAAAATCTGGCTTTTTACTACTTTCATTAGTGCTTAATTAAGAGAGGAGATGTAAACTGAAATCTTCAGCCCACTTAAAGATGAGATAGTACTTCTCAGAAGAGGGGTTCAGAATGTGGTCTGTTTCAAAAGTGAGCTGAAAAAAAGAAAAAAAAAAAGAAAAAAAAAAGAAAAAAAAAAAAGCTGTAAATTTAGACCAATGTAGACTAGACCATATAGAGTTGAAATATGGCAGTTCTGTGCCAAGAAGAGTGGTAAAATTGGGCCATTACCTTAATTTGTAATCTGTAACTTCACTGTATGCAGAAATAACAGTATATAACAATAAATGCCTGAGAAAACCATGAATAGATTTGCAAACAAGGATTTCCCATGGACAGTTAAAATCTTATTCACTCTATGCCCAGTCTTTTTCTCAGCTTGTGTAATACTGCTTTGATTCTCTACTCAGTGTAGTGTGATCTACCTAATGCAATGCTCTAAAAAGGATGAAAATACTTGTGGTGCAAAAGAAGCTTGGGAATGATGTAGTTTGATGAGCATCTTGCTTTGTTGTTGTTGTTTGCTGGGCTTTGTAAGTAGCCCATGAGAAGCAGGCTTTGTGCTATGACAAATGTGCTAAGCTCGAGTAACTGTGTTATCATATTATAGTTACCCTTATTACTCTTCTCTTTAGTCAACATCTGAATGCTTGGCACTTGTTTTGATTTCCTATAATAGAATTAAAGGTATTTAGGGAAGGAGAAAAAAAAAAAAAAAAAAAAAGGAACCATTTTTCCCCTATGCTATGGGGAGTCAGCTGTCATACTGTCATACTCTCAATTGCTTAATAAGATCAGAATGTGATTTCGTACTCAGGAAGGCTAACTATTTTAGCCTCTGATTCAAATTTAGTCAGTGACACTGAAATTGTAAGTTGTGCTGATCCAACTAAGTGACTGAGCATCATGGCCCTAGTTGTTTGCAAAAGAATACATGGGCTTAATGTTCCATGGAAGCAATAAATGTTATGAATTCTGACGATGATGAAAGAGCTGCTTACAATGGATCTATGCATAGATCTGGAACATTTAGTAATGCTTAAAATTTGAAAGGGAGGATTTGTATAAAGGGTGTGTGAACAAGATGGATGGAAGTGTATGTGAACAGGAAGCAGGTGGTATTTTAGGTCTGAGAACGAAATAGGAGACTAGCTCAATATTCCACTTTGAATTTTAGATCTTTGAACTGCATCAAGAATTAAATAATATTTGAGATCAGCGTCTGTCATCTAGCCCTCTTAGTGTATATATGCTTATTAACCCTAAATTAAACCCCTTATCTAAGATTTTTGAGACATTGATGCTGGAGTTTGTGCATAAATTGTAAGGTGTCAACTTGTTGCAGAGATAATGAATTGGATATAAGTTTGGTGAAGGGGAAAATGGTTTGCCTAGGCTGGACAGAATGCATTTTAATTCATTTAAAAAGTGATGGAAAGCTATTGACTTTCACTGCATCAGTGAATCGATTTGATTCACTGCATATTCTACATACAGTAGCACTTTGCAGACCAGATTGTGCTATACCTGTGACAGTAGCCTCAAGACACATTTCTTTCCTTTGTACCTGTAGTATTTAATATTAAATTATTCCTTTGGAGCAGTGGCAGAGAGGAAGTATGATCTGGCCTCATCTTGATATATTCCTGTTGAACAGGCAGAGATTTGCAAGGAACTGTATTCTTTTCACTGTAATAATTAAAAACATAGATAAGATTTGCTGATGCTGGGAAACATGCATACTTCTTAGTAGATACTCCCTGACTATGGTACTGATACATCCCATCTTTTACCCTAGGGAAACTCAAAGCACACCTCTTGTTATGCATTCATTACAGAATTTTAATGAATTACTCTTTTACTTTGCATGTCATTTGTCTAGTCAATGTTGCTTTCCTGTGCATTGTAAACACATTTCTCTTGTTCTTGGCAAAAAAAGAACTTTGTTATTTCCGATGCAATACACATGTATGTTTTTCTCTGAGTCCTTTTGTTGATACCCTATCACCATAATGACAGAAGTCCCTGTAGATCACTAAATTTAGTGACATTGAACTAAAATTTGTATGAAAGCAATTGCAGACTTGTTACTCACACAGTTTATTCTCCCTTGAATGGAGTTTTGGTTATACTGGCTAATTACATTGTTGACATACTACAGTCTTTTTAACACAGATTTATTAAGGAACATAATAATTATATCACTATCTTCACTTTCTTCGCCCTTTCACCTGGGGAGGAAGAACCCCGGGTACAAGGACTTGCTGGGGTCCACCCATCTGGAAAGTAGGCCTGCTCTCATTATGAAGACATCTGTCCTCCTCAAAAAACACTAAACCCTGCTCCCTAGGATATGGCCAAACATTGCTCATTTTGGGGAAGAAGATAATATTTTTTCTTCTCTCTCTCTGTGCTTCTGTGCAACCTTTGACTGTTTTTTTCTCTCTTTCTCTTCCCTTTAATTAAATTATCCTTATCTCAACCAGTGAGCATTTTTTTCTTTCCAATGTACTTTCTTCTCCCCCTCATCTGAGGAGGAAGGAGAGTGAAAGACCAGTTGTGGTGGAATTTGTCTGCACAGCATGGTAAAAACACCACAGTTCTTTTTGGCATCCAATGTGTGGCCCAAAGGCCTCAAGATGTTGACAGATTTGATTGCAGTGTGGAATGTGCTAGACCAAATTTATAGATGTTCTAAACCACAACATCAGTACAAGAGAGATATGGATATACTGGAGAGGGTCCAAGAAAGGGTCATGGAAATGATGAAGGGACTGAAGCATCTCTATGGGACTGGCTGAGAGAGCTGGGACTGTTCATCCTAGAAGAAAAAAAAAAAAGGAGGCTCGGAGACGATCTCATCAGTATATGTGAATTCCTGAAGGGAAGAAGCAGCAAGGACAGAGCCAGAGACAATGAGCAGAAACTGGAACATAGAAGATTCCCTCTGAACATCAGGAAGCACTTCTTTACTGTGCAGGTGATGGAGCACTGGCACACAAGTTGCTCAGAGAGTTGTGGAGTGTCCTTCCTTTAACAATTTCAAAAGCTGCCTAGACATGGTCCTGGTAACCTGCTCACAAAGGGGGTTGCACCAGGTGGCTTCCAGGGGTCCCTGCTAACCTCAGTCATTCTGTGACTCCATGACATTTTAAGAATAAAATGTGTGAAGATGGCCAGCATTATATTATAGCTAATAATTTATTTTTCTTTCCTGTGAATTGACCAGAGAGAACCAAGTGCAAAAACAGCCTGCTAAACAGCCTGGATCTATTTGGCCTGGATCTCGCTGAAGGCATTTCTAGACATATTTCTGCTTTTCTTAACAGTGAAATAAGATTCAGAATTTACTTAATTTTCTGGGGAAAAAAAAAAAAAAAAAAAAAAAAGAGAGAGAGAGAGAGAAAAAGAAGAAGAAAGAAAAATTCCCTCTATGCTCTCTTCAGACTCTTCTCTGATATCCCTTCTGTTCAGAAACTCTAGGTCATCTAATCACGGACTACAAAGAATACATTTGTTCCAATCTCCAAACATACAATTAAAAGGTGAAAAAAAAAAAAAAACACAAAAAAAACAGATCTTAGAAACTAAACTCTGGGTTTAAATCTTCTAAACACCCAGAATATATTTGTTGAAATAAAAGCAGGATTTCACTCTTTTTCATTCTGCTTCAAACTACTGACAACTAAAATTAGTTTAAAACATCATACGAGACAGGTCATTCAGCAAAAGAGAAAGGTTATATACAGCAAATACATTTTTCACAAGGAACATATGCTTCTACAGTCACAGAGTACAGAACATGTACAGACAGGTAATAATTTGCTTATTAATGTTTTTGGCTAATAACATTTTGACAAAAATAAATTTGGCTCTCTTAATTGCAAATGTTTCAGTCCATATGCAACAGCATTGCCAGGTGGAGCCCCAAAGCCTGTGAATCATTAAGAAAAATGTATGTGACAAACCTTCTGAAGTAAAAAGGGCCTTTCATGAAATATTTAGTCAATATGGGCCATACGGAAGAACTTTAAAAAACATACTGCACAACAAACTATGGTGTTGTATGGAGTTCTTTGTTCCTCTCTAAAAGTAAAAAGACTTAAATGGACAGAAATGATGCAACTGTTCTTTGTTTTCCAGGCAAACAAAATACTTGTAAAAGAACTCTGTAAAAAAATCTGTATGGAGATCAAGAACTGATGGTAAATCAGTCGATGTAATTATACTTTTAAGTTATTGAGTTTTTCCCCCAGTTCGTTTCCCAGAATCCTTTTTTTTCTCATTTCTTCTTCTATTTTTATGAACAATTATCATTTTTCAGGAAAAGGAGAACAATCAACACGCAGTGCAGATTGTCCTCAATGCACAGTGCAGATTGTCTCTGTTGTTATAAATGACAGTCATTTTATGTTACAAAAACTGTTGCCAATAAATTGATATTACTGAACAGAACAGTAGGAATTTTTACCACAGATTCCAATAACAAAAATATGGTCCATAAATGATCTAATGATCCCGGAAAATATATTCTGAGGAGTCTATCTGAACCAACAGCCAAGAAGCCATAGTGAAATCTGGTTTATAATGTTAGAACAACATTAAACTGATGAAAGAATCCTCAACAAAATACTTGCAAACATTGTCATCAATGAGATTCACATGAGCAAACCCCAACCTCATTTCTCAGCTTGAGTTATTTCAAGGAAGTAGATAATTTTAACATTATAAAAGTGAACAAAATAGAAGCAAGTACTTTTTTTTTTTTTTATGTATAACTTTTTTCTAGACAGAAGCATACTTCGTAAGGAAGCCCATAAAGTATGAGAGGTGATTCACAACAGTTACAGAAGTAAAAATCTGACAAAATTCCTATTGCAGATTGGGTTTCCTTTTTAATATTTCATCTTTATAGCTATTCTTACTCCATCCACAGCACATTAACTGTCATTTCTTACAATCTGCCTTAAGCACTTTAATCATCAGGCACTTTTCGTTATTCTTATCCTCATGCTACTTACTAGCCATGAACAGAGTTGAACAACTAGAATTTCTAAGTTCCAGTGCTTCGTATTTTGTCTTAAATGAAATGCCTCAGATCACACTGGTTCCATAGGTACCGTGACTAAGTTTTAGAGCAAGAGAAGTTAGCAGATCAGGAAAAAAAATCTCCAGTCCATTAGAATATTGCTGTAAACTCCACTGCCTTCCCAGGGAATGATTTAAGCTATCAAAAAATCTCAATTTCCAGTGTGTTTACTGAATCATAAAACCTGCAAGTGACACTCCAAAGTAAGAAGTACTGAAGAGAGCCCAAGGCTGCCACTGGAAATACCACCTGTACAGGGTGCAGGAATGAAAACACAAAATTCAATCACTTTATCATCAGCAAACCTAGGATAAGTTAAATGTGAAGGCACATTTTTATTTCATTAGAGAAGTATTGAAATGGCAATGCTGCCACAAAAGATAAACAATCTATGTTTGCTTCACTTTTGTGAAAATGGAGTGTTCTACTACAACAGAGATGTCAAAACAAATAATCATCAGTACTAAAATACCATTTTACATTTTCATAACTGTTCATAAATCAACATTTCTGAACACAGAACCTAGCACATACTCAGGAGCTAATGATAATTTAAAAAAAAAAAACCTAATCTGTAAATATTTCTATATGTATCCACACACGAATAGTCTTAGAACATGCCAGTCTTTTAAAAGCAGCAGTAGATTTACATTATAGATAGCAATAGTTTTTAAAGTGATGTCCCTCCTCTTAACAGCATGAGAGAAAAAGAACAGTGTAAAGTCCACAAGAGCAAGTGGTAGCATTGACTTCCATGAATAAAAACAATAACAGATTACTGGTTTTCCATCTAAGCATGAGAAAACTAGCCAAGACAGATGCTACTAGTGTAAAATAAATAAATAAATAATAAAAATACTTTAAAAAATAATCATAATAAAACTTCATATCTACACCTGTTTCCTATCAGGCTTCTTTTATGTTTGGCCCTGGGTGCTAGGCTTTTAGGTTGGATTTTCATCAGGTTTTGGGAAGCAGGTGTTGAATAAAAGAGTATAAAAAAACAGGATAGTTCATTAACAAGCCATTTCCTTACTTATGAGTAGGGAGACTACAGGCTTAATAATAATAATAATAATAATAATAATAATACAGTTTGTCACTTTCACTTAAACCATTCCTTCAGAACGTTACACCTCCAATGAATGCTCAAGAAGTACAATTTTATAAAGAGCTAACACATTTTTTCACATCAAAAAGGTGTTTAGAATGGAAACCTTTTCAGTTTGAATATTAGATACAAGAATGTAGCTATTTATAAATAGTAAAAGTTGACTGTTTTATTTATAAAGCAAGTTCCTACAGCTAGAAGAAAGTCACAGAAATTCTGTTATGTAACTCCAGCTTAGTAAGTATCTACTGTGTAGGCAACCACAAACAAAGATTCCCACTCCAAGCACAATTAGATTCTGCAGAAAAGTGGCCAAGGGATGGATGTCTGGAAACAGGTATGACAGTTTCTAGTGTAAATTCAAGGGATTTGAGTCTGGCCTTTAAAGACCCATGATGTAGCCTCACTATCAAGTAGACAGGATTGTGTTTTATGCAGTTAATGAATTTGGACAGTTGGTACTTCAAAGCATTCTCTCATGCCTAAGTATTTCTTCCACCTAGTGACAAAGTTATTACAGACATTAGAGCCATGCATTAATGAAGACATTATTGCCTGATAACACACAGCCATTAACAAGTTTTAGTGCTAATTACCTGTGTCATTAGAAAATAATAGCCTACAGCCATGAGGCTTTACAGGAAAATATCAGCAAAAATGGCTATCATCTTGTGTGAAGCACTCAACAAATGGAAAAGTTTTACAGAATTTCATAGGGTTTCAGCCCTACATAGGACTTCAACAGCAGCTATTTTACAGGCTGTAGAAATAAATGGAGAATAACATACCACCTTGCTACAGTATTTTACAGATTAGTTTATAGACTTACCTAAAGGGACTAAGCTTTACATTTTATTCACAATCATAACTCAAGGCTGAGAGACCTGGGACTTTTTAGCCCAAAGAGAAAGCTCAGAGGGATCTTATCAATGTTTATAAATACCTGCAATGAAGATGGAGCCCATCTCTGTTCAGTGGTGCCCAGTGACAGGACAAGAGACAAGGGGCACAAACTGGAACACAAGAGGTTCCATGTAAACATCAGGAAGCACTTCTGTACTGTGCAGGTGATGCAGCACTGGCACAGTGTGCTCAGAGATGCTGTGGCATCTCCCTCCTTGGAGATCTTCTGAGTCATTTCAATCTCTCAATCTTCCTTCATTTATTTTCTTAGTTATCTCTGCAATCTCCAAGCAACCCTATGATTTTTGCAAACAATCTGAATGTGTTTCCCTGAGATTCTTCCAGAGATGCTGCAATTTTAAGCCTAAAGGACTTCAGGACAGATACAAACACTTGGGAAAGTTTATTAAAGAGCCCTAATCCACAAGGTAAGGATCAAATTTTATCAAAAAGGATTTTGATTAAATGTGAAACGTTCAGAAGAGTTTAGATCGTACATGGATGCATCACATATGACAGAATAAAAATATTTTTTTGTTTGTTTTTATTCCAGTTATTTTACTCTTTGTTACTTGACAAAAAAAAGTTTCACTGACAATGAAAATCTCATTGTTTCACTAAATTAAAATGGCTCTTAGGGAAGAGCTAACAGTAATCATCCTACTGCTTAGTGCTTTAAACAGCAACAACAACAACAAAAATCTATTAAAATGATCAGTAATAATGGCTCTCTTGGGTTCTTATTGCTTATTGCCCCAGTGGTCTATTCAACTTCATGGAACAAACCTACTTTACTTGCTAATCCAACTTGGCACTGCAAAATACCACAAACCTTCCTTTCCAGATCTCATAGAGCTTCGAGTTTCTTTTCTTATCTCCCTTCCATTTGAAGCTGCTTTGGCCTTGTCACCTCTCTCTCAATTACTGCTTTGACTACACTTTTTTAATGTTTAGCTCATTATTTTCAAGCTAGACCTTCTCTGCCACATAGCTAAGCCCAATGGACAGGCTCCTTTTTCCAGAAGAAATCTTTATTCCAAACACACCAGAAGTCAACAACCATCATGACTACTAATACAACATCATGGTTGCATTGTAGAATTCAGATCCCCCCATTAAACCTGAGGTGGTTCACATTGCTTGCTGAGACAGCAGTGTATGTGAAATTATACATGATAGACTATAATGTAAATGGCTGATCTGGGCTTTGATATGGACCACATCCATAACATTTCACAACACAAGATCAGATCTGTTTCTTGAAAAAAACAGATCCCAGACACACACCTTTTTATCATGAAGCAAGTCAAAGCTTCATGTTTAATGCACTAAACCTTCATAATAGAACAACCATTAAAAAGAATGAAAAAAATACCCTTTTCTGAGTAAGATTTAAAATTTTATAAGGCTAACTAAGGTACCTGAGCAGGAAAAACATAAAAAATAAAAATTCTTCCATTGAGATGAATGAGCAAGTAAAAGAAATTTAAAAATATATTTTCTAACCATAAAGCTATCACTTCTCATTATTTTGCAATCTGAAAGCAGTCTGTTATAAAATTTTAAGCATCTTCTTCTGTAAATTTTTACAGTTTCGATAATGTATTGAGAAGTGGTCTTTTAAAAAGATTTTCCTTTACATTTTACTTGTTCTTTAACATTAATCCAGCTGTTTTGCTTACTAGAAGATGAGTTTGGAGCTCCACCTACAGGTACAAATACAAATCTTTCCTTGGCAAACGACAGGCCAAGTAACCCAAGTTGCCCCTTAAGCAAAAGTGAAAGGGGGACAAGTTTATTGATTGCATTGAAAACAAAGCACGGAAAGAGAAGAGTACAGTAACTTCAGACCCAGAAGCAGTATAGCTCTGCTTCTACCATACTCCACTTGAGCTAATTACACCTCCAGGGTAGTTATCTTGAGTTCAGTGCTGCAGCCAGATGGCCTGGCTTTGTGCACTATGAGAATGCTTGATCAGAGCAACCTGTCTTGAGTATCTCTCTACAGAATCCCACTGCAGCCCAGCAACATCCTCAGACATTTCCAAAAAGCAGGAGAATAAATGAGACTTCATTTTGCCTCTACAATGCAGTTATCTTCTGAGGTTTTATAACCCAGTAAGCCCAAAGAGTCATATTACAATGTGTAATTTTACCTAAATGCTAAGCCTAGATCAATTTCAGTGGAGACTGGAACATGTCAATGGCTCTGCTGTTTAGGTGCCATAGAATTCACCATTACAGTTTCGCTATTTGATCAAATATCTGCTTTGTAGGCCCTCAAATTAAATCATACGTATTTGTACTCAATGTATATTCTTACTGCTCCTGCAACAAGCCTGCTGCACCACTCAGCTTAGTGTCATATGCAACCTTTCTGAGGGTGCACTCAATCCATCATCTATGTCACTGATAAAGATATTAAACAGCAACAGTCCCAGGACAGACCCCTGAGGGACAACACTCATCACTGGCTTCCACCTGGAAATAGAGCCATTGACCACAACGCTTGGGCTGCAGCTGTGCAGCCAATTCCTTATCCACTGAACACTCGACCCTTCAAATCCATCTCTCTCCAACTTAGAGATGAGGACGTATGGGTCCATGCCAAAGGCCTTACAAACGTCCAGGTAGATGATATTGGTTGGTCTTCCCTTGTCAACTGATGCAGTCACTCTGTCATAGAAGGCCACCAGATTGGTCAGGCATGATTTGACTTTGGTGAAGGCATGCAGGCTGTCTCAGATCACCTCTTTGATTTGCATGTGCCTTGACATTGCTTCCAGGAGGATCTGTTCCATGATCTTCCCAGGCACAGAGGTGAGGTTCACCAGCCTATAGTTCCCCAGGTCTTCCTTTCTACCCTTTTTAAAAATGGGTGTGATATTTCCCCTTTTCCAGTCATGGAACTGCAAACTGGAACTGGAAACATGGGGACTTCATCTGACTGCCTGGACTTTTCAAATATGATGGAGAGTGGCTTGGCAACTACATCAGACAATTCCTTCAGGATCCTGGGATGCATGTCCTTGGGCCCCATAGATTTATACCTGTTCAGTTTCATCAGGCGGTCTTGAACCTACTCTTTTCTTACAGTGGGTGGGACTTTGCTCCTCCAGCCCCTATCGAGAGGTTCAGGGACTCAAGACACATGGGGAGCCTGAGTGAAAACTGAGGCAAAGTTGTTAAGTACCTCAGCCTTCTCTCTGTTGTTATCAGTTCTTCTTTCTTGTGTATCAGAGGGGGTATCGTTTTCCTTGGCCTTTCTTTTCCAAGCAGTATACCTCTAGAATCCCTTCCTGATATTCTTTGCATCCCTGGCCAAGCTCAGTTCCATTTGTGCCTTGGCTTTCCTCATCCTATCCCTGCATATCCAAAGAGCATCTCTGCACTCCTCCCAGGCTACACGTCCCTGCTTCCATTGCCTGTGCTTTTCCTTTTCACACCTCAGTTTGAACAGCAGGTCCTTGCTCAGCCATGTTGGTTTCTTGTTTTTCCTTCTTGATTTCTTGCACATGGGGATGGAGAGCTCTTGCTCTTTAAGAAAAGTGTCCTTAAAGAGTTGCCACCTCTGATCGGTTCCTCTGTCCCTAAAGACAGTGTTCCAGGAGATCTCATCCAACCACTAGTTCTTTAAATAGATGGAACTTTGCTCTTCTAAAGCTCAGGGTCCTGACTTGGCTCTTTGCCCATGTTCCTCAAGATCACAAACTCAACACTGGCATGGTCACTGCAGCCTAGAGTGCCTCCAATCTTAACCTCTTTAATGAGTTCATCTGCATTGCTGGGCACCAGGTCCAGTTACACTTCTCCTCTGGTTGGTTTGTCTACGACCTGGACCAGGACGTTATCCTTGATGGAGTCACCTGTCTTGCTTATAGACTGCTGTGCTACTTTCCCAGCAGACATTTGGGTGGTTGAAACCCACCTGAGTGCCTGTGAGCATAATACTTCTTGTAGCTGAAGCAGGAGGGCCTTGTCAGCTGGCTTTCCTTGATCACGTGGCCTGTACTAGACCCCAACCACAAAGTGTCCTTCATTGGTCTGGTCCTTAATTTTTATCCACAAGCTCTCAACCAGTCCATACCTGTTTCTCCAAGGCAGCTCTTTGCAATCAATGCATTCCTTAACATAGAGGGCAACATCCCTGCCCCTCCCTCCCCATCTCTTCTGAAAAGCTTGTAGCCTTCAATTCTGGTGGTCCAGTTGTGCGATTCATCCCACCATATCTCCATGATAGGAGTTAGGTCATAGTTTCCTAATTGCACCATGGTTTCCAATTCCTCCTGCTTGTTTCCCATGCTACGTGCACTGGTGTAGAGGCACTTCAGCCAGGCTATTGGCCACATCACCATTTTAAAGAAGCCCTCCCTAATTCCTTCGAAAGTATTCACAGGTATTTCTCATCCTCATCTTTTTCTGTCACTCAAAGGTACATCCTCTTCCCTCACTGAATCTAGCTTAAAGCTCTAATTAGCCCTGCCATCTTGCTGCCCAGACCACTCGTGTCCCACCTGGTCATGTTTGTTCCATCTGGTGCCAAAATGGCTGGTCTCTCAACATAGAACCCCAAACCCTGAGCATGGCACCAGCCACACAGCTAATCATACATCAGATCCATTTGTCTTCTTCTTGTGTCCTGTTCTCCAACTGGAAGGGTAGAGGAGAACACTATCTGCGCTCCCCCTCCCTTCAATATATTTCTGAGGGACATAAAGTCCCTTCTGATATTTCAGTCTCCCCAATGCAACCTCATTTGACCCTACAAAATAGAGTAGGAATGGGTGGTAGTCATCTCTCCCTACCAGGCTTGTTAGCCTCTTTGTGATATCAGGAATGCAGAACCCCAACAAGCAGTAAACCTCTTTGGAGAGATTGTCTGGATGGCAAATAATTTTGTTAACAAAATGCTTATGCAAAGAGCTAGTACAATAACTCTAGTGGAAAATAAACAAAATACAATAATATCAAACTGGATTTTTATACTATTGGACATTGTTGGTGCGTGTTTCAAAGCTGTGCTGACTTAAATCTAACATTTCATGTTATCCATTGCTTGAACTTTTTGGTGGTGTGCTCATGGTAGTATAATCCTCCAGCCATAGGACCTTTTTCACTAGTACAGCTAACCACTGAGTGGATTTGAAAAACTCTAGCAACTTCAGAGATCTTTGACTTGATATTTTTCATGAAACAGTTATTAACAAAAATATTAACTCTGCTCATGGGCTTGCTAATGAACTGTAATTAGTGAAAAGGCTATGTGGTATCTAGATGCCACCTGTTTCATGACACATAACAAAAATGGAATATCATTTTATGATTTTATCTTTTTATTATGTTAGTGGGAAAACCATTTTAGAAAAGAAGTCCACAAATACATGAAAAATACCCAGGCATCTTGCTAGTTTCTCTCTACCTAAACATATTTTGTGTACAATTCACAGATATTGAATTCAGTATGGTCATCTAATTCTTCATTTCATGTTCTTTCTTCTGTTAACATATTATGCTTTAGAGCACAGAGTTCCTAAACTTTCAGTTTTTAAAAAGGAGAGAAGTGAACCAAACACTGGGGCCCCCAGCAAAGGAAGGACATGGACGTGTTGAAATGAGTTCAGAGGAGAGCCACAAAGACGATCAAAGATCTGGGGCACCTCTCCTGTGAAGAGAGGCTGAAGGATCTAGGGTTGTTCAGCATGGAGAAGAGAAGGGAGACTTTATAGTGGCCTTCCAGTACCTAAATGGGGGACTACAAGAAAGCTGGAGAGAGACTCTATCAGGGATCACAGTGATAGGGCAAGGAAGAACAGTTTTAAGCTTAAAAAATAAGGGTAGATTTAGATAAGATATAAGGAAGAAATTCTTTGCTAACAGGGAGGTGAGGTACTGGAACAGGTTGCCCAGAGAAGTTGTGGATGCCCCCCATCCCTGGAAGTGTTCAAGGCCAGGTTGGATGGGGCATTGAGCAACCTGGGAGGTGTCCCTGCCCATGGCAGGGGGGTGTAACTCAATACTCTTTGAGGTCCTTTCCAATCCACACCCTTTTATGACTGAATGCAGAGAAGAAAACAGAAAGGATTTGGTTAAACAACCAACAAAACAGTAACAAAACAATGAAAGGATGCTTTTAGTATCAACAGATTGATGCTGACAGCTGAATTTTTAAAAGGTGGAATTTCAAATTGCAGTGGCAGGAGATTAAACAAGAAAAACTCCTCTTCAGCACGTTGAAAATAATCACACCCGGAATCAGTGCTGACTTTTTCAATTCTGTATAAAGCTACAGAAACAGCAAAGTAAAGAGAAAATCTTAGGTACACTATCCTAAAGAAAACATAGTTTTGAGTGAAAAATGTGAAATGGGAAATTTGTTCTCAGTTAACTCATCTCTGTGGAGCTGCTTTAATTTACTTAGCCCAATTAGTGAAGTAGTCATTAAGCTATATTATCCCAGGAACACACCAGTGGGCTTCCAACATTACATAGTTTTAATACCTAAACATTGTTACCAACTAAACAGCACAATGGAACAATGGACTTAGGAGACAAGGAGCATAAGATGTGATGAAAAATGATGGAATCTACGCCAAAAGAGTAAAATTAGAGTCAGAGGAGAATTCTGAACATCAAGTCAGAAAAAAAATGACCAATATATAGAATTGAAGAATATCCTAAAGTGAGAAAAGGCCACAGCAACTGGGTCTACTAAAAGTTAAAATGCAACACTGAAAATCAGAGGACCAACAAAGAACACGGGGGATTGAGGTGGTAAGAGGATGAGTGAAAATTCTTATACCAGCACAACCAAAGGAACACAGAAGAAAATTGCACCCAGAAAAAATAAAATAAAATTCAGTAAGGAAAATACACCAGGAACAAACAGAAAGGAGGGACCGGCAATCAACATCCAACCAGAAGTGCTGTAGGCATTCAGTACAAGAGCAGAAAAAGCAGACATCTGGGACAGGGTGCCAAAGTTGCATTAGAGAAAAAAGGCAGCAGTGGAAATAGGTCATTATATAAATTGAAATTAGACCTGTAATTATCTTTAATATCTAAATTTTAGATTAAATATATTAAAAATTTGGAGGCAAAGCTTCTGCTAGTTACAAAACAAAACCTCTGAAGAAGCTGGTCTTTTTGACTAAGTGATGGATATGAGTCATAGAACTGGAAGTAGCTGGAAGCAGTGAAAGCAGAACATTGCACATTGACGTAACTCCTTGTTTCCAATCTTTGCTGCTTCTTCACATTCAATATACAGTACAGATACTCCTAATTAATTGCAAATTGCTTCCTAACTTACTGCATGCATACATAGCTGACAGATAACTATCAGGATACTTATGTACAGAAAAAAAATTATGCATCTTGGAATCACAGTTGTTTTTTCCTGTTCTAAAATGCAAAGTATTTCCAATTAAGCTTCGGCTGCAGCAACAGATTTAGCGTTCTTCAAACAAGTTGGAAGATTTAGGATCAGCTAAACTGGAACTGTGAATGATATTGAGCCCCTATGTCAGCAAATATCTGAAATCATGATCAAACAGCTTTCCTATTGCAACTATGAAACCTTATTCAAATACCCTAAAGAGTTAACAAATAGACCATAACAATTCTGGAACCAAATTGGAATACTGATACATAAAGTTCTCAATTGTTTCTTTTCATCTTACAAGTTTATTTAAATATTAAATATTTAGACCCTGTGAGGAATTACACATGCATGCATTCTCACTATGTGTGGTATTTTACAGATTTCCTTGTAATTGACAACTGTATCTAATTCAACTTGTTTCAAAGTTGAATGACTTCCAAAACAGGCATTCAGCAGTTTTATTTATGAAGGTAATCACATTATACAAAGTACCATTGCTTAAAATATGCTTTATTGTACAGAAGAACATTTTCTTTTGAAATCCGTACAGTCTTCCTACCTGCTGTGCTTCATTACAGAATCCAAAATTATCATGGAAACAAGCAAAAAGCAAGTTTGTCTTTTCATCTGTGCAGAATCTTTCATCAAAAAGTTTCAAAGACTTTTTAGGGAATATTGTTCACTCTTCTTTTCTCCTCCCTTTGCAAATTTCTGATCAGTTCATATACTGATCCTAAATCATCAATGTAACACTAAAGGAATGTGTAATGTCTGCAAGATATGAAAACTCCACAGCCTACCAATATAAGTAATAGAACTGTAGCAAATCATTCCAGACCATACTGAATAAACACAGCAGACTGAGCCAAAGCATTAACAACTCCATCTGGGCACAACATTGCAATCCAGCTGGGTCTACCAGATGCTCTCCTATGGATTCACTGGAAGCAACATCACTGTTCAATGGTCAAAGGCAATGCCTTCTTCCTATCTTACCTCTATTCATTTCTCATACAATGAAAGAAATCATCTGAGACCCTTCCATGCAAAGAAGCTATCCTGCACAGGTGAAACATTCTCCCAGACTAGAAGATAGACAACGCAAATTTATCCTGAGTGAGGACTAGATACATCAAATCATCAATCACCAAATACCTGTTCCACTGAGAGGAACCATCACCAAGGAACGGGAAAGGATACGAGACATCTGACTTGATGCCAAAATGCTGGAAGGCTGTGGATACGTACTTTTTTCTCTTATTATGATTTGCTGTTGTGCTTTTCTTTTCAAGATCTAGAAAGAACCCTGCACCCCCTCCACACAGAAGAGCAAGTAGTTAAGAAACAGCAGAACTGTACTCAAAACATCAAGCCCACTACCCAACTTCTTAAAGAACTTTCTGCTGAACATCTTGTCAACATAAGAAATCCTGCATTAAGTGCATGTGTAGAAACTATAAACCTATCTCTTCCCAAGCATTCCTCAAAAAACTCTTTCCAGAAATTACTAATTAGAGACCTACTGTTTCAGGTTGGTGATGCCTTCTGATACTCCCAAGTCAGGAAAATAAAGCAAAGGTATCATACCAGCCTCTGGGAGATCAACAAGTTGCCAATGAGCCCATGGGGCAGGCTGTACATGAAGTATTTCGTCCTGCACAAGCCAGCTATACTCACTTCTGAGCAAAGCAGCAGCCATCAGATTGCCACAGGGCTCAATTATACTGATGAAGTAACCCCACAACCCATTTCAGCTGAGGTTCCTGTTCCTGCATCTCTTGCACTGCACATGCACAGCACTATTCTTGGGCAATGTTCTGCATCAAACTACTTATTTTCTAGCTTTCTTCCTCATTGCAATTCTCCAGGGACAGGTCACACCAGGGGCTGCTCCCTTCAGGCAAGACAGATGATATCATTACAGATTTGGCATTCTGCTCCCTTTACACAGTCCTCCAGAACTGACCTACCACTTCAAGCATCACTCTCTGGGACAGCTGTCTCTACCAGGGTAGACTTAATCAGGTTGCACTGTTCAGAATACAACCACTTAGCTTAAAGACTGTTGACAAGCAGTTGTAAAAATATGTAAAAGTTGTCTTGAAGTATGCTTACAAATACTGCTGTTTTGCTTTCTGTTTTTGATATACTTCAGGTTGCCTTTTTTGTTTGTTTTGTTTTGTTTTTGTGCCTCATATCTGTACCAACATTTTTCAGGACCTCCTCTGAATCTTACCAACTTCTTGGCTTTAGCAACAGCTAGTGGCGTTGAATTTGTTTGTGCAACATTACCTAAGGCCTTACTGCATGAGCTGTATTTCCTTTTAACATTTCGAACATCATCATTCTTTGATGTTTCACTATAAAATCATCAACAAAGGCTTTTCTTTGTTATTGGGTTCAGTCTCTCACCTTCTGTTCTCAGAGGTCCACAGGAGCTTTAAGAGTGATTAACTTAATTCTTTTGTCTGCACAGTATTCCTTTTATCATTTTCAGTTGATAATATGGGTCCTCTTTCCACTTTTAAGAGGTGGAAATTAAACCTTATTTGAACCTCCAAGGGATTTTTTTTTTTTTTGGGCTGGGGGGGGGGGGGGCAGACTACCTCTGAGAAGTCTGAGACTTTCCTAATTTCCCTTAATCTTCAAACACTCTGCTCTTCTATCTACAGCTGAAGAAGTAGCTCTTCTAATCAACTGCCCAACTGAAAGCTATTCTAGCACAAGATTTACATTTTCCATTGCCCTGGATCATCTTTAATGCATCCACTTTCTTAATCTCCTTTCTAAAATAGGTGAGCCTATTCTAATTCATATCCTTTAACAAGGATAATTAAGTCTTAAATGATTTCCACCACTTCCTCCAGTGGTATTTAGTAGCATGAAGGGAGGTGCAAAATGTATTCCAGATGAAATTACATTTATACTTTTAGAAAGGAATAATATTTTCCTTTCTGGCTTATCTGTCTATCACTGTATTCTACCTATTTTTTTTTTCTTTTTTCTTTTTTCTTTTTTTTTTTTTTTCTATGTCAGGATCCTGTTTGCTTTTTTTGACTGCATATGAGCAAAAGTCCTTTGCAAACTGTCCATGTTGATGCTCAGGTCCTTCAGCTGACACTGTTTATTTACCACAGCACAGGAAAGGATATGGATCATTTGCATATTTTTCTCCTTCTTCTTCCTTCCCCTTCTTTCCTTCCATTTTGTTCCTTCTCCAGTATATTATTTTGCATTTATCAATATTTTGAGCTAAAAGTTCTGTGGCACCTCCATTTCAACACTTTCCACATACATATAATGACAGGGTAGACAGTCACTACATGACCACAGGGCAAGGCAACATCTTGGTAAGTACACATTAGCTTTATAATTGTGAGCTAACTATATAGAGATGCTGAAGTATTTCACATGCTAATTGTACTAAATTATCATATGATTACACAGGTAAATTGACATCTGCAAAGTTCTCTGAATACCAGGCAAACCCAGCAGCAACATATTGTAAAAATTCACATTTTATCAGCGTGAAGCACATTCCCACTGGTCTGTTATTCAGCTGTTGCTCTCGATCAAGCTCTCAGTATTATTTGGCATGATTCAGGTGCTTATATCTGTCAATATTGCTATATTACCTCATTCTGAAAGCCAAAAAATTAGTATACCCCTAAATATGTAAAATAGGGTAATAATTTAAAGTAATTACGCTCTTCTTATATATCACCAAGAAACTATTGAACTAACTGAACTCAGATTTCCAAACATACATTCATCTCCTTATTCACTTCAATTTGTCCCTCCTATATTCCACTGCTTATCACTTTCTCTTTGTAAGTTACAGCTATTATGTTATTTTACATATACTATCTTCTATGTTACAAAAATTATGCATAACAGCTTTTATCTGAGAGATATTTAATCACAACATTTTGTACTCTGCATAACAGAGTTTGTGACAAGGTCTCAGAGAACTTTAGAGATGTCAGCAATGATTTCTAGCTTTTTTTCCTTAACAAACTGTGAAATACAAGATTAAAAAAAAAAAAAAAAAAAAAAAAAAGGAAGTTTAAAAATTATACTATCAGCTACCAATTCTGCCCAAGAGTCCATCAGCTGAGACTCAGCTCAAATATCCATGGAACTCAAAGGGACTTTCTGTGGGGGCAAGACAGAATGCCAGGAGGTGCTGGAGAGGTAAATAAGCATTCAAGGGGAATAAGGAAGAAAATTAGATTTCTCCTTCAAGCACAGTCCCGGATGCCCTCAATCTTGAAACAACTCTTTATACAGTGAAGCCTTACAAGCTGAAGTTCATCGGGATCTAATCTTCACCTTGCTGCTAAGGGGGGACAAAATATATGGTATTGAAGAGTATGACTGAAGAGTGAAGGATATGCCTATAGAGTGAAGAATATGTCTGATTCTAGGAGCTCAATTTAAATAAGACATAGTCAAAAACTGGAATATCTAAATCGGTCTAGTTGCTGATTCCACAGCTGGTTAAAAAGTTACATTGTTAGTGTAGCTCGGCTTGGAGATTTAATTAAAAATAATGCAAAACACCGAAACCAGCCACCTTTTCTAAAATGCTCTCTTTTTTTCATATGGAGTGATAACTTAGCAAATAGCTCATTGTCTTTTTCTCTTTGGTAACGGTGAGTTTAAATAAAACCCACATCAAATAGCTTTTGTTTGTTTGTTTTTACACATTTTATACAACATTCTGTTTAGTCTTCACCAAATACAATATCTAAGAAAAGCAAAGCTGATGCATTTAATTTGCAATAACTGATTAAAGAATCTCTTGAAAAACATCCATTCACCCTTGTCTTCTGCCATCCCAAACTCCCAGTATATCCATGCTGATATATTCTCAACACACAATTTGTGTCTCAGCTCCACCTTCAAATCTACCACTTGCTTTTGACCTCTTCTTAGGATTCATGAACTTGATTAAGAAAAATTTTTCCCATATGTTTTTTGTGACCAGTATCACCCAGTGTTTCTAAAGGAAGTGTCCTAGGTTAGCCTTTGCCAGCAGCTGAACTCCCACTCAGACACTTGCTCACTCTCACGATTATGTCTTCCCACAGCAGCCACCCTTGCAGCCCCCACTCTGATGCTACCAAAAACTTGATATCTATACCCAATACAGTAAGATACATTTCATTCCAAAACCAGCAGTTCCAATTTCCCTCTACTCCATACCAAGGACTTTTAATAAAACACATATACACACACAGGAAACACAATCTTAAGTGAAAACAATGAGAAGTTTTTCCAGTTTCCCCAAAGGAAAATGCTAGCATTAAACAGTTTAAAATTGGACTAAACATCATTGTTGCCTCAGGATGGATAGCTTGTTTTTCAAAGCCAGACCTGACTGTTGCTGTAGTCTTGCAGCAACTTTTTTGGCAGAAATGTGCATCTCAACCAACATACCAATGAGAAAGGTAAGAAATTTAGGTCTGCTCTGGTAACTGAAACATGCCATCACTGAGACAAACTGCACTCACAAGGGAGCTTTCCTCATGCTGTCATCATAATATCCTTGCTGCCATAGGAGAAATTCAAAGTGATGCTGATCTGCTTCCGGCAACCTTTAACGACCAAGTATGTATTCTGTTGTGCTTCCTAATTCACTGAAAAATACTGTAATACTTAACTTCATTTCAGATAGATGCAACTTTGTTATAACCTTGATGTAGCTTCACATGAAAGAGTAATATTATACCATATCTTTAGCAATAAACAATGAGTTGCAGGGAGTGAGACTATGAAATCTGGACAGTAGAAAAGAACTGCTTTTAGTTAGCCATGGTCCCACTGTAACTCCAAGCTATATTATAAACTGAAGTGAACCAAAGGAAGTAAAAATTACATACTGTCAGATTCAGTGCTCAGGGATGTTGGGTTCCCAGAAATACACTTCAAATGCTAACTCTTCGGAAGCAGGCATTACTGCAAAAGACATTTTCAGGTTGGGTATCTGGCAGGTAGCTTCTTTTAGCAGGATGCACTTCTGGTGCGTCTAGAACACTAGTGGGTTTCTACTGCCTGGCCATGCAAGGACCAATCCTGAAATACCACCTGTCTGGATTAAATGACCTTAGAAGTTCTTCATCTGTAGTTTTTACTTTGTGAATAGATGCTGCAAATGAAAGTGACTGAGGGATGAATAAAATGCCTTTATTTTCTAATGGTAATTTTAAGAGAATTGCCTATGCTCATAACTGACAAAAAATGTTTTCAATCTGTTGAACAGGTATTTGTTGAGATGGTTCTATAAACAGTTTAAATGATCCCGTAGGTAACTGCTCATATGGTTTTCTGTATTTCTTTGCTGGCCAGTATTAGAAACAAATAAAGTAGCACATGCTATGGTATTCTGAGCTTGTCTATTTGCCTCATTCTTGATATGCATTCCTATTATTTTTTGTCCTTCACCTTTAGCAACACAAAGACATTAATATTCAATTACCTTGATGGGTATTTTACATTTACGGTTTTTAGCACAACATATCACTTTAACAAACCAGTCTACTAACTAATTCTATAATATCATTAACCTTAGTACTATGCATCTGTGAATATATTCCATGGGGACTTAAGTCCAAGTTCCTACTTATTAGGGAAACAATTCTGTTACTTCTTCCCTTTGGTAAATGGAGCTCATTTAATGTCATCTATCCATACTAATGTATATTGAGAACTAGATAATGTCTTACAGCTTACACTACACAGCTGTATTACCCTAGTTGAATTCAATAGAAGTACAGGAGAATGAATATGACTTTTTCTGTGGCAAGCATTAAATCAGAAATCTTTATCTCCATGAATCCATATACTTTACTTCTCAAACATGATTGAAACTAAATTTTACTCATTCCAAACAAATTCCTTGTATTTACATTCATAAGAAAGATCCCACCTTAAAAAAGTAAGTTCCATTAGGACAACTGTAAAATGACAGCCTGATTTGTAACAAAATTATTTTGTACCAGAATAACAGAAGATTTATGACTTATTTTGTGAAGGGAAAACTGAACAACATTCTCAGTATAATTTAAACAGAACTGATATTCAGCATCAAATGTTAAATACCCTGTATAGATCATTAATATCATTTACTGTTCAGATTCTAGCAGCGCATAATGCTTAGAACCATAAGCTAGCTTTCTCCCTTTTTTTTTTACTTTTTTTTTTAAGAAACAAAAAGGCATTTTTTTTTTCATCTGTATTCTTCAGCGTCAGTGAACAGGGCCACCTACAACCATTTCAGGCCTCTTAAAAATATAGTCTAGAGACATTTCTGGGACACCGCTGTTGTACAATGTGAGCAAACAACAGCAAAACAGCCAAAGGGAAAAGAAAATAACCATTCTACCATCTTATTTCCTTTAGGACCTCTTGCATTCTCACTTTTGCAGAACTGCAGCAAGACTACCCACAAATCATCCTCCTTTTGTCTCCACATAACATGTCCCTAACTTGTCCCTTCACAATAGCCTTAGCAACAGGAAACTACAAAATAGTCCTCTGTGCAACAATCTCTAACAGCAACATCTCTTCTTGATGTGATACAGCTGGGGGAGGAAAGCATCTTGTAAATGCTACCCTGGACAAGTCATAAACATCTTACTGTCTACTTTATATACCCGCAAAATAATAAAATCCCACCACCTTCTAACATCAGAGGCAAAATGCACATCAACTTGCAGAGCCAGGCATTCACCCAGCAGCAACAGCCACCACCAATATGTTCAGTGCAACTGATTTAGATCTTTCAATGTGCTACTTCATTTTTTAAATCTCTGTTGCTTTGATTTTAGAATTACATCTTCAAGAAAGTTCATTATTTTAAAAGAATTGAATTTTATGATACAGTTCTTTGAAAACAGTTAATCAGTCTTCGATGGTTATTTAAGATTAAATGATTATTGCACATACTTTTCATTTCAGTCTTACCTTTCTCTAAAAATCTGTTGATCAGTGTTAGTTACAGGTACTGCAAAGAGGGAACATGCAATGCATGAATGTAGAAAAAAAAAATAAGGACAGAGGCAAATGGTACGCAATGTCCCCATTAAAAATATTTGCAATTCAATGACAAATAAATCTTCGTTTAGAAAAGAGCATGCACTTATGCTAGGCGTTGAAAGAACAAAGGGAGTAGCATTTCATAATCTCAGTAGTGCAACATGAAATGCTGAATATAGTCTTCTGTAGCAGTCACAATAAGACCCAACAAGATGTTATTTTTACCCTCAATAGCTGGAAAGAATCCTGTGCCTCCAAATAGCTGGTGTAAAAGACATCAACTCCTGAAGAAACAGGCAATTATTAAACTCTGTTGTACTACAAAGAGAAGCCCAGGCTACAAAATTCAAATTTAACTTTGTGAAAAATATGCAACTCAAAGGCTGGGGAAGGCAAGAAGGGAGGAAGAGAAGGAAGGAGTGAAAGTATGGAAGAGAAAAGAGACTAAAAAAAGAAAATGAACCAGGATTTTTCAGTTAGCAGTGATGAGATATTTGCACAGTAAGTAACCAGATGACTTTCATGTACCCATTAAAACAAACAAATAAACAAACTATAAACACAAGAGTAACTTTTCATTCTTCAAAGTGAACAATGAATCTAGTCAAAAAGAATGCTGTTTTCTAGTTCAGTTAATTACAGATTCAATAGTGGTATTATTCCCTAATATACTAAAATCTTTTGACAGAGAATCTGTAAAAGTACACATTTCAGAGTTTGGGGGAAAACTTCCAGTTCAAACATGGTTACAGTAGCCACAGTTTCATTTAAAATTAACGAAAGAAAAGTCAGGAACAGGAAGACAGTTCTGAACTCACCAGAAGTTACCATGCATAGGGTGAAATGATGCATAGCGAGTGTTCATCAGAAGAATTGGTTGCAAACTGGAAGATTGTGATGGTACTTTGATTTAAATGCAAATTGTGCACCACAACACCATACAGACCTAAGTCTCTAATAATTTTCTTAATAGATATAGTTTCAACTTTTTTGAATTGTTATTTAAATCAAATAAGGAACTAACAATAAGTTAAAAGTCAAAACGTTTTAATTTTCAATTAGTGAGATAAAATTTTTGATATATCAAAATAGCTCGACTTGTCATCAGCTGAAACACACATCTATTCAGGATAGCATCCCCTTGGCTAGGACAGCACACAAGAACATTTTCAGATTTATAGTTAGGCATGTACAAAAAACAGGCTTAACAAGAGACATATGTCTGTGTAAGTGGATTGCCACATCAGTATCTAAGGTTGAGGGTCTTCCTGATTAAGCACAAAGGGTTTACTTATATCATTTAAGATGACTAGCAGAACTTGAGTTTTACAATGTTTAGGCATCTTTCTTCAGCATTTCCCTCTACTAAACTTAGTATCTTACTTATCTTTGCACTTGCCTGTCTCTCCACCTGCTTTTAATAACACTGTGCTGTTAATCCTAAATCCTCCCCCTTCCCTGAAACATGATTTAAATCTTGGATTCAGGTATATGAGTGCCATTCTCTCATTTTTACATATGATGTTTTTTTTTGTTTTCACATTACAGAAAATTAATATGACAACGAAACCCAAATAAATAATTTATTTTTCTGAATGGGAATTACATTACTTCCATGTCAGACTTTTTAAGGTGTTAACCTTGCTTACATTGCTGCTGGGGAGAGTGGTGCAGAAGACAGATAAACGTCTACAGAGTACTGAACTGACCAACTAGTTTCTCTTGCATTACCTTATGAACTCAAGGTCATGTGCATGTTCAGTCACTGTTCAAACACTCTGTGACTTTGTTCTTCATTCTTGTATAACAATGCTAAAGTGAGTGCCCTACACTCTTTCAGCATTCTACATCTTATTATGGTCAGTTAGGAAATTACTGGTCTGTGGATATGTATTTTATGCTTTTTTACAATGCTACTTCAAGCCTGACTGACAGTTCCACAACAACACATAGTATTCCATCTTATTTCTATTCAATGATTTTCTGAAAACAAACCAGAAAAATCTCATAGATGACACTTCCAGATGTAACACTGATATTTTTGCTTGTAGTGACTATTTTGACTCTTGTTGGAATTTTAAACTTTGAGAATCTATTTTTATTTTAGTCTAGATCTCTCTCTCTCTCTACTCACAGATCAAGTCATTATGCTCACCTTCTCCCCATTACATGTCATGTCATTTGTCCTCGCAAAATGTGTAACTCTTTTCCAAATAAGACATAAGAACAAACACCTCGCCTTGAAAACTATCATGTTAAATATGACTTTTACCTGTCTTAATTACTACAGTAAACTCCATACTCTTGAAACGTGGTTATGAAAAGTGGTTGAAGCAAGCACAAGTGTCTGGATATGTACTATTGGCCAGCAATGACCATAAATAAACTAGCTGATTGCCCACTCCCCATCAGTACTCATCTTAAATATTGTGCAAATTTGTGTTCACCCGTAAAATAAAGGCTCAGCTGTTGGTAGAGCTACTGCTGTCTGAAATGCTTTTCAGATGCTGAAACATGACAAAGAAATATATTCCAAACATTGGAACAAGGCAAACAGGATGATTTGGCAATAATAAATTTTTCAAATTCAAAAGAGTTAGACCTGCAAATAAAGTTTATTAAAAAGAGAAGATTGATATTCTCTTGACCTATATCTCTTGATACTGTTTTACCTCATCTCCCAGAGGAAAAAATAAATAAATAAATAAAACCATATTTTATTTCACACGGAATGAACAGCATTCTCCACACCTGTTGGACTGTTTTATAATACCACTGGCTTCTGACCATTTTACTTGGATTCATTTTGCTCCCCTTGGAGAATGCAGAACAAAGTCACAGGTGTGTGAATCCAATGAACTTAACTATTCAGTATGTTCTCAATCAATGAGTCATCTTAACAACTACAATTTCTAATAGCTAACTGACAAGTTTCTGAAGCCACTCTACACAGTGTCAACATTCATAAAACCTAGTTTAATATAGGAATATAATCTCCCTGGGTCCATTTGCATATTGCTAAGCTCCTTCATAGGGATTAAAGAGATGCTGCTATATTACTGCTTGAATTAAGACACTATCTATGCTGCCCAGACAGTACACAACTACTTTCCACTACTATGAGGAATAGGAACTGCAGACTAAACTCTACTTCTATCCATAGATATGCTAGAGGAGAAACAGAAGGTAAACTGAACTGCTGAATTTTGGGCACTAGCTTAAAAATGTTATACTGTGTTAATTTAAAACCATATTGGCCCACTGACTTCAAACTTTCCCATTCATTTGGAATGTTTTTGGTTTAAAAAAAAAAAAAATCTTAAAAAAAAAAAAAAGAAAAACATTTTTTTGTTTGTTGTTGGTTTTAATTCTTGCCATAAGTATACTTGAATTTTATCATGCAGAAAGATCAAGCACAAAACACACTAACAACATAGCCAATGCACCCATTAAAAATAATAATAATATCAGAGTTAATTAAAAATAAAGGCATCTTAGTTTCAGAAGATTAAGATGTACAGGCAACACACATAGTATGACTAGTGTTGAAAAACATCTCCTCAGTACTGACCTCTTCCCATCTACATCATATGTAGAAAGAGGAGCTTTTTGTCTAAAAATGGCACTGTCTCTAAATCAAGGTCTGTGTATTAAAGTGATCTTTCTTTTCTATTTCCTGCAGTGCTGTCTTGGCATTTTATTCTGATCCTAAAAGTACTAATATCACTAGTTTACTTTAGGCAGGACTAAATCGGAGGACAGGGATTCAGCTCAGCTTTTCCTAGTCATACACACTTTCAGTAGCAGATAAAAACTTAAAAAGGTAAATGTTAAATAGTCAAGGTAAATCAAGCTAAAAATGTTAAAATTGCAAACGTCACATACTCATAGAATTCTGTACTCACTTCATCATAATCGTTTTAAATGATAAGTAATTTCCTTTAAGCTGTAAGTCATAAAGAAAGCTCACTTTTATTTATTAGTATTGCCAGCACCGTGTCAAGGTAGGAAACAGAAACAGTTTAGTCACTGAGTTCATGCCATTGCTTCATAAATCCTAAAGCTTTTCTGTGAACACATCTGGAACTAGTTTTTGTTCAAAACAAAGGTATACCTTATTTCAGAAAGAAACAAGTTTTATGAACTTTTTTAGGATTTTTGAAATTTCTTAGGCTGAACTTCTGGAGATTCAGTGGTGGATGCCATACTTACCACATAAACAGGTATTTTTATACACACACACATACACATAGACCATATGCATATAGATGGCCTGAACATTCTGCCTAAGCAAGGTAAAAATGCAATAATCAAGAAAACTGTTTAGAACTATGCAAACACTCTTCAGGGAGATGAATACATTGAGAATGCAGAATGCAGAATGGCTTTAGGCTCAGTTTTCAGTTATACCTATATTCACCCATCTAAAGAAAGGCATACATAATTTATTTTGATAAATAAATAAATAAATAAAGCACACAAGCATTAATGCTAAAAAGTGCTAGTGCATTGTATACATGTATACGCAGTACAACATGAGAAAAAAAAAAAAAAGACCTTACCAACCTGGTGGTAAATATATTTTGCTTTGGAAACTTTGTGGAAATTCTAGACAGCCTATCTGTTAGTAAATTCTTATTTCCCTTACTAAGGCTTTGCTTTTATCTCTACTTGTATTTGCTTTGTTTCTAACCTGTGGAAAGTCATGAGTTCTATACATAATTTATTTTTGTAATTTTGGTTATACCATGCAACTATGAAGAAAATTGTTTTCATTCAGAAAAAAAAAAGTAGTAAAAAACACAACAGTATAATAATTCAATTCATATAACTGGGGAGAAGGGCCTTAATGATTAATTTTACTCATTGATTACCATGTTGATAAACCTACATGATATAAACATTAAAGCCTCCAGATCAAAATCGGGTTTCAAGAAATCTCCTATTCAATACAACTGCAAGTTAAATTAGACCCTGGAATAAGTGCCATCAGTTTTGGCTAATAATACAACTAACTAAATCATCAGTATTAACTGCAACACCAGCAATGAGGTGTTACATTCTTCATGTTCTTCTCACCATATACATATTTTTTTTCAGTTAAGACTCCTGACTCCTCAGTGACTCTTCTCCATTCAACTCCGTTTATTGTCCAATTAATGGGTAATTGGGCCAAAGCAATGCTGTTTACAATTTGCATACCCAGAATATAATACTCAGAATATAGTGATCCAATACTAAACCATAATTAGGAAAAGCTTTTATTGCAGTATGTCCATTTTAATATCTGAAAGCTAAATCTTAGAAAATATGGTAGATGCTTGTCCAATATGTCATATTTCTTAAGAGATACTCAACTGTCTTTTTGTCCTTTTAAACCAATAAAGTGTTTCTATGATTTATGTTTCTCCTTTAAAAACACTTGATCTCAACTGAGCGTTAAAAACATCTTCAGCCTTGAAAATTAGCACCTGGATTTTGAGTAATCCACAGTGAAAGGTAATTTCTTGCTTCCCCACAGACTCTGTCTGCACAGAGTCGAGCAGGACTGCTAGAAGTAGGAATATTGAAACGAAGAAACTTGGTACTCAAAAAGAAAAGTAGAATTTGCATCTCTGCATAGGTAGCAGATTCAGTGGCTGTGAACTACTGATGTTCCCTCTGAAGCCTATAACGTGTAGGTTTCATAGGTTGTCAGCTCCTCGCATACATACTACAGAGGCTCTGCCAGTTCTAATAGTCATACAATAGCAAGTGACCAACACATCATAAGGAACCCAACAGGTTACCAGCGACATCGTGCCTTCAGGGGCTAGTGCTGTTATCTTACTTACACTACTTACCATGGGTAATATGGAAGAAAAAAGGTCACTGACCCTAATGGTTTAAGTGATATCTAAACTTTGTACTGGCTACACAAGTGAAGAAAATTTCACCCAGGATCCATAAGGTTCACTGCAAACAATTGTTCCCATAAGAGCATTGCCAAGGTTTTAATAAGACTAGTGTTTCATTTTTCGGAAAAGTCTAGCAGCTCCTAGAAATTCCTTGGGGATTTTTCTTTTTAATATTATACAAAATCCTTGTCTTCAGGTATGTCAATTTTTCCTCATTATATCCTACCTAAAGGCTTTGTAGCACTCAGAGCCACTTATTTCACAATTCCAGAAACTTCAGAACATTTACGATCTTTGTTGTTTATTCAATGTTTTTACTGCATAATTATGTATGAGAGTAGATCTGTCTTTCCTAAATCAAGGGTATGAATTCATTAACTGTTTTTAGTGTTCATCTTAGTTCACAACATACTTATGTATTGCTTAGCACCTCACAAAATATTCTCACTGCCTCAGAGTTAGCTAGATATGATTTTTTTTTTTTTTGCAGCAAACCTGCTTGTGTACACTAAGTAAACAAGGCTTAAATTGCTTTCATTTTATGTATGTGATGTTACCTCCAGTCATTCCTGCTGTGCATTTTTTTTCCACAAATGCACTAAAAACAGGCTTGTTCCATATTTTTCTTCACTCAGTCTATGTTGTGATCTCAATACACTGATACTCTGTTTGTCCAACATAAAATTTTTGGATATACATACAATTTTTACAACTGTTTTGCTCGTATAATAGCATAGTGCCTATAGTTACTACATTGGTTATCTATCTTTTCACAGAGCTATGATTTTCACATGCTTTTCACAAAAGCATTTGATGCTTTTCATAAAGCATTTCTGATGATTATGATCAGGAATCACAGAGTCAAAACAGGTTTTGACATCCAGATAAAACTTAAACAGAATAAACTTATTGTCCAGCTCTTTCTCCCCCAGGAAGGGAGAAGTCTTACAGGTATGATATGAAGGAAAGCCAGCAGAAAGTATCTCTCACCGAAAGATGCTTCTTTTTGTTCTGCTTAGAAGAACTACAATTAACCTACCCAACTGCAAATGGAAATCTTGGTTTATTTATTAGTATCTGTGCCTCCACAAATACACATACCTTCATTCCAAATGCACTTGTAATGGATAACTCTCTCAAAAACATGTGTCCTGAAAAGACTCAAGCGTGTATCTACCCTGAATCACACAGTGATGTAACCCCATAATGCAATCAACATTCTTTTCCTGAATAATGAATACAAACATCTCTGTGTATTACACATCCTTGAATACTGAGAAAGAGAATGCTCTCAGAGATGAGAAAGATGGAAATGTTCTTACTGAATGAACTAGCAGGTTCAAATTGCAGTATTTCATCAAGGCCCCATGGGGATCCAGCACTTTCTTCAGTGGCCAATCTGCATTGCCTTGATGAAGAGTGGAGGTCGCATAGGGGATCTTTGAATCTAAATATTCTTAGAATCATTTGAATGAATTATTTACCTCTCTTATAGCAGAAATGTTCTCAAGCTTATCAAAATTAAACCTGGTTCACATTGTCAAAACTGGTATTACTCTAAAATAAGCTTTTTTCTACTCTCTACTCTCTACTTTCTCTACTCTCACGTAGCATAAACCCATAGATTTATTGTCCACTACAAAACAAATAAACAAAAAACATAGTAGAGTTTAGAGCCACTAAGTAATCTGCATAACTGATGCACTAACTAATCTGTACTTATTGATATATATATATATATATATATATTATATATATATATATATATTGCATTTCCAGAATCAGGTTATATTTTACTGCTATGAAAAGGTAGGCAGCTAAAGCTATTGAAATGAAAGCTAAGTATAGATATTTATTTAATATTTAATGATTATCTATCATTACATCACGTATTCATCATTCTCAAGTTGATAATATTCCAAATAGATCATAAGGTGGAAGAAAAGCCCTTAGGGAACTAATGCATTTGAACTGAAGTAATTAAAGGGTTGAAAATTTAAATTTTAGAAACATAAAACTAGTCAATGAGAAAATGCACATATTTAGTTTGTTACCTCATAAAGACTGGAGTTTCATTTTTATTTTTAAATTTGCTGTAAGGGAATAATTTGAGGGAAACTGTCCTATAAAACAGTTCTTTTTCTTACCATGAATGGAGTCAAGTCCAGCCTAAGTTCACAGATAACTGCATACTCGTTCTACTGCCAAGCTTAGTCAAAGGCTTTAGCTAGACAAGTAACTAGATGTTGAGAAAAAGTTTCTGTCATCCAGTACATAAAATTTACATGAAGTTAGGGTCACTGAAAAGACCACCAGAATACGTTAACTTTTACAAATAAAATACAAAATTTCTCTAAACCGCAAGGAAGTACAACTGTCAGTAATTACAGGAAGATACAGAATGCCAAGCAATGTCATACAATGCTATACAATTTAGATGAAGAGCATCCTCACATCTGTTGAAAGAAATTTGCTTCCTTACCAAGCATCATGTAGATTTTTCATATTTTTGGAATAAATACATAATTATGCACTATTTTTAAACAAAATCTTGATTTTTGATTATTTACTCCAATTGTTCTCTCTCCTTCCTCCCTCCTAAGCCTTTTCTCCATAACCAAAAAAGTATACAGAATTTCTTGATTTGTTCTAATAATCATTTTCTTCAATTGCGTTTTTGCCAGTATAACTTTGTGATATAGGAAACTGAACAGTTTTAAGGACTACACAGTACTCAGTTGAGAAACCATCTGGGTTTCTCAATATCTTAATAATTATTTCTCTGAAATCCAGATCCCATAAACTGAAGTATGGATTTTATATACCATAATAATAAATGTAATTCAAATTATCTGTTTCATTGCTGCTTTCAGCTAAACTGACAGACGGAAAGGGAAGAGAGAACTGGAGATCTCTGAAGCATTAAGACCAGCAGTTCATCAATAAAATAAGTACTATACTTGGTTATAATGATCCATCCAATGATTTGCAGTTGGACTTCATTATTTTTGTAATCATGACATTCCTTCATGGTCAATTAAATACTTGACAGGCAGCTTGACACAGTAAACCTCATAAGCATACATGAAATAAGTTCATAGACCAAAAATTTGAGTAACACACACAGTACTTCCTTGATGCATGACAACAGTGCAGATCAGATAGGATGTGTTTCTCAACTTACAACCACCTGCACTTAAACCCAAATTTGGATCATACTAAAGGTGAGCACAAACAAAAGTCAGAGGAGAAAAAAAAAAAAAAAAACTTAAGCTTGAAGGCTAATCTGACTAGTTCCTACCTCAAATGTTTGCTAACAGTATATGAGAAACTACTGAAGGTGACATAAGAAATTGCCAAACATAAACGTGTGACTGAGCAGCTAAAAAAAGTTAGAGAGCACCATAAGGTATAGCTGGATTTCAGAGATGGTTAAGAGGAAATTGTGCAAGAAAAATCCAAAACTCTGTTGCAAGTTGGAGGGGAGAGTAGGGGTTCTTTTGAGAGGCAAACCTTCCTAAACCAGCAGTATCCAGGTAATCCCATTAGTAATACCATTCCTGTGAGCTGGGTGGAGGTCTTTGTGTATTCCACTAGCATAATTTAAACCTGACTAGCTAGAGACAAGGGTCAGGCCAGGCCGTTAGTTTTGTTCACATTTTATGTGGATGCAGTTTGCGTTTCTGTAGATGCCTGTAAGGGTGTTTTTCTCCTGCCCATTTTAATCTATGTGCAGACAGTTGTGCCTATGTTGTGTGAATGCACAAACTGGAAGTATATGCTCAGCCTCACAACTGCCTGAGTCTAGAAACATCCCACAGATTTGGAGCAGAGGAATATCTCTGAGTCTTCACGCCAAGGTGTTTGGCTACCCTTGGCAATATATATGGAGATTTGAGAATGACAGTATGAAAAAAGAAAAAAAAAAGATTTTCTCTTTGAGAGAGGAAAGAATAGTGTCAATAATAAACCAAGAATTTAAGGCATCTGTTTTTCTGATGGTCTTTCTAATCACCAAATGCCTGCTCTCATGATGCCACTTTCACAAAAAGATACTGCTTTCCAGTGATGAACTTGTAACAACAATAGAAAGCCAAAGCTATCCTATTTTATGGCATGTTGTATTGGTACACATATTTGATTAGAGCTTTTTTGTTTGTTTTTGTTCTGTTTTGTTTTTACTTAAATATTTTTGTGAGCAGATTCATCCTTTCACATCATTTTGGAAAAAACAAGTTTGTAGAAGTATCTGCCATCAATGTTTTGGCAAATGCTTCCATAGTGACTTCCCCTTCAACACCACAGGTTATACTGACAAAAGCAAAAGGCAAGGGACTGTGAAATCTGTCAGCAAACCAATTTATCTTCCTAACAGATAATAAAAAAAGGGTTACTAGTACTGAGCCCATAACTGCATATTGTTGGAAACAAACATTCCGTTCCCAGAAAAAAGAAATGTAGCATCCTGATAAAACTCCATGATATCCAGCTGCCCTTCTTAAATCATGGGAGACGTTTTTATTCCCGGAGGTATCAGTTTCTTAAATACTTAAGATTTGGGACAATCACACCTTTTGAAAACTAAAATGTTTGCCCTCAGAAGTATCTCAAGGGACAATTAACCTTTGCCAAGGATTAGAGAATTAGTACAGAACCACAAGGAAAGGAAACGCCAACCTATTTTGCATATTCATTGCATCTGCACACAGGGAGGTATAAATTGAGTTTTTATTCTTTCAAGTAAGCTTCAGTAAACACATACAAGTAACCTGATAAGATGCAACCAACTACTTACAGAGCATCTATCTTTTCCACCACTCTTGCTTGGTGGCTCAAGTCAACAACAGTGTACTTCTGGTCCTTAAGGAATAGTGGGCTTTTGTATATTTGCATACTAAATATCTATTCTCTATTTCTGTGCTCTTACTTGGTCATACCTCTACCCAGCTTTCAAAACAAAGTGATTAAAACAAAGACTGCATTTAAACAGATATATTGTGGAGAACAGCTCTGTTATTGTGTTCTACCATGATAAAAAAGTTAAAAAAAAAAAATCCTCTTTTAAATGTGGAATTTTTCCCCTGCCAAGAAAACTTACTCCATTCCTTTTAAGATAGAAAAGTGACATTAGATTCTTTCAAACATTTTAGGGATGAAACCTTTAGAAATGTACTCCTTAGCACTGAGGCCTAGATATTCTGTCTGTCTACACATAGAATACCTGCAAAACAGAAAACTGTTTCCCAAGCAGTAGCAGCCTAAAATAGAATGACACAGAACTGGCCCTCTTGAGAGCTGCCTGGGAGACTACAACTTTCCACAGAAGTATTTCCGAGGAAAAAAAATAGTTGTCAAATATACCCACTTACATCTCTTTACAAGACCTCTTTAAATGCTGTTTCAAGGGGTTGCTGATGCTACTGTGACAATAGAATACCTTTTTTTTTTTTTATAACACGTTTTGTGTGAGTGTTTAGAGAGCTGTCATTGATCTTACGATCACAGGACTAGTAAGTTCAAAGATATATAAATTAATTTTACCCAGGGAACAGTCCAGTCTAGTTCAGAATCAATTATGATCAGAACAATTTTAGTTATCAAGGAACAGGGAAAAAAAAAAAAAAAAAAAAGGAAAAGAAAAAGAAAAAGACAAAAAAGGATGCTGTGCTATCTCTGAATTTTAGGAAGTAAGTAGCAACAAAGCAAAACAGAGCTGTCTGTGCTGCAGTCCTAATCCACATCCCATGCTGAGGACAACCAACCACAGGGACTGATGTGGGCTGGAACAGCAATGAAAACCCTCCATGGATGCTCTGACATGAATTGTCTCCTTGGTTCATCACTCCAGATATGCTTGGAACAATTACGTCATATGGGAAAATAAAGATTTTTTTCTCTTGTTTAAATGGTGGCAGTTCAGGTACTGACATCTAGATAATATCGTCCTGTTTGCTGACCTGAGGCAGAGGTGGTTTGAGCAGCACCACACCATTACTTTGAAGAGAGCTTTTTTCCAAACCTATGCTGCTACCAATATAGCATCAGGACAGAGTCTACACTCCAATGACAAATTCTCCCCAGAGAAAACAAGAAATTCCTTCTTTCTCTCCTCCATAATGCACAGTCAAGACAAGCATTAAAGTTATTCTTAGTATAAACTCAGTTCTTATGTCTCCTAGCTCTCAAATACAAACAAAAATAGTTATGAGGAACAGCTCTACACCCCCTACTTAGGAGTAGGGTGAAAAACCAGAGTAATTTTGGATATCTGGGGAAGAAACAGCATTCAATATCTTTTCCAAACTAAATGATGATTCTATGAATGCCCAAGATGGCCAGTCAAATGATATTAAAACAGGATTCATAATCATTTGCATGGGCTGCAATATGCTGTATAAGTAAAGAGGGAGAAAGAGGAGGCTGTTTGAAAGCCTGCAAATTCTAACACTGTCACAGGTTAGGTAACTTTACAGCTATTCAGTGATATATTAGTGGGGAGGTACAAAGATGTTTAAGTTGTAGGTTAAAATATGTCACAGCATTTCTGGATAAGCTTTCTGGAAAATCCTGTATTACGCAGGAGTATTGAACTGAGATTTTTGGCAGAACTTTTTTGTGCAATACAAGCAGCTGCTGTTCTAAAAAATAAATGGATACAAAGGAAAGTACCGGTGAACAGAAAAGCATGGCTTGGATGTATTGCCAGAAATAAGACAAGTTTTGGAAGTATTTTCCTTTAGGTGTTTCAATATCTTGTCCTTGCAGAAGACAGCTATATCACAGCTTTTTGAAAGTCAAAACCAGCTGACAAAGCTGACCGGGAAACAGCGTTCAAGTCACAAAATATTACCTAGCATATTTATTCTGTGATTCATTGAGCCTTTTATTTGTTGTTATTCAGGAGCAAATGTAGTAACAAATTATCCATAAACACCATTTGCAAATCCCAAAAGTCTTACATATTTTTAGAATGAATGCTTATTCACTCTCATTAGGAGGATAGTGTAGCATTCCTCTTTTCTGCAAAAGCCAAAATGACAACACCACAAGAATAGCACAGAGAATCAGAGAGAGAAAAAATCAACAACACAACACAAACCAAACAGAGACTGATAATGACTCATCTAGGTTATTTTGGAGGTATCTACCAATAACTACATACACTGAAATCAAGACTGAGTTGTTAGAGAAATTATATAAATAATGATACAAAATTATTCACTGTGTGAAATGAATGAATTCATCTCTGTTTGTTTTCACATGACACAGAAACAAGGGGCAAGTTCTGCAAACAGTTTTAAAATGCAATACAATCTATTTTTTTACTTGAAGCGTCTTCTCAGCTAAACTACAGAATGGAAGAAACACACCCTAATGTAAACATAAGTAATATGTTTGTTTGTATACTTTGAAGTGACTTGTTTGGGTATAAACCAGGAAGCTTAAAAAAATAATAATAATAAAAAAGTAACAAGCTTTAAATTCAGATGTTACGTATTTCATGAAGCATAAAGTACTGCTGAAAGGACCAGTTACTCAAGCCAGCATTTTTAACCAGTTGCTAACCATTGAGTTCTGTACAACTTTAAGACACAAACAACTCTTACTGGTCCAAGTCCTGAGACACAGATTCTTCATTTTAGCAAGAAAGCACGTCAGAATTTGGGTTTTGGATCTGGTACAGCAGAGTATTAAGACACTGAAGTGTAATTAAGGTGTTTCACACCACATTTAGGATGCAAGAGACATGTCCAAGCTCTTCGTACAGCCACCTGACTCATTTAGTGCATTTTCTTCCTAGAAAAGACAGAGAAAATAACAGCATATGAAAGTAACAGGAAAGGAAAAAGAAAAAAAAGGAAAAAGAAAAGAAAAAGAAGAAAAAGAGAAGAGAAGAGAAGAGAAGAGAAGAGAAGAGAAGAGAAGTGAAGAGAAGAGAAGAGAAGAGAAGAGAATAGAAGAGAAGAGAAGAGAAGAGAAGAGAAGAGAAGAGAAGAGAAGAGAAGAGAAGAGAAGAGAAGAGAAGAGAAGAGAAGAGAAGAGAAGAGGAGAAAATGAATAATGGAAGGAAGGAAGGAAGGAAGGAAGGAAGGAAGGAAGGAAGGAAGGAAGGAAGGAAGGAAGGAAGGAAGGAAGGAAGGAAGGAAGGAAGGAAGGAAGGAAGGAAGGAAGGAAAGAGAGAAAAAGAGAGAGAGAGAAAGAGAGAGAGAGAAAGAAAAGTATCTAAAGAATCTCCCCCATTTAATCTCAAATTCTTATTGCCAAGTCTTGCTCCTTCCCAAAAGGGTAGTAAGATCATTACTGGAACAGGTTAAAATGACTATTGTCTCTCCTTATTTCAAATTTGAACACAGTTAAATTTAATTCTTTCTAAGGCCTTGCTCAATAACACTCTGATTTTTATTTTTCAATTTCATTTGTTTTTCCTTAAGAACTACTCAGCCATACATGACTCTTCTACTTTTATATGACCATTGGGCACATACTTGGAGAGGATTGTAAACCACAGCTAAATGCTCTGTGCTACAGCTTTTACAACACTCCTTCCTCCTTAACCACTTAACCACCTAGTTTTCAGTCATTCCAGACAAATTTAAGAAGGAATATACAAACGGCCAAGCCACGGCTTTCACACTCATCAGCTTGATCATCACCACAAGCAAGCCAACAGAGCATGGGTTAGGTAAGTGGATAGTGAGGTGGAATGAAAACTGACTGGACTGCTGAGCCCTGAGGGCTGTGATCACTGGCACCAAGTCTGGTTAGAGGCCAGTTACTCTTGGTGTACCTCGAGGGTTGATACTGGGGTAAATACAGCTCAACATCTTCATTATTGATCTGGGTGATGGGGCAGAGTATGCCCTCAGCAAGTTTGCAGATGACATAAAAAACAAGAGGAGTGGGTGATACACTAGATGGATATGCTGCTAATTTGGTGGGACCTGGATAGGCTGGAGAAATGGGCAGAAAGGAAACTCAAAGTTTATTAAAAGGAAGTAGAATTTCCCTTTGTAACTTGGGTTGCAATAACCCCATGTAATATTACATGCCATGGACCAACTGACTGAAAAGTAGCTCTGTAGAAAAGGACCTTGGTGGACAACAAGCTGACTGTGAACCAACAATGCACCCTCATATCAAAGCAGGACAGCAGCTAACTGGGCTGCATTAAAAGAGTTTTGACAGCAGGTCAAGGGTGGTTCTTTCCTTCTGCTCAGCAGTAGTGAGGTTGCATCTGGAGGGTTGTGTCCATGCCTGGGCTTCCCCAGTACACAGGAGACACAGGTACAAATTATTCACCTGGACTTAGAACTGGCTGAATGTTCACCTAAATGTCTCACCTAAAGGCATTTAGATCAAATTTGCGAATTTTTCTTCAACATCATGGAGGCTAGAATAACTATTTTAAACAAAGTCAGATTCCAGATGTCAAGACTCATTGCAGGAGACAAAGTTCTCTAACAAGAAGTTGCCCCCTGAAAACTTAGAATGACTCATAATTCCACCTCTTCTTCCTGAATCAACCTATTCTTTCAAAAAGGATTTTCATTAGTGTGGTCTCATAAGCATTCAGGTATCATTTTGCCAAGAAATAGCAAAAATGAAGACAGCATTAATATACTACAGCAATTAAGCAAGGAAAGTTGAGATAGTTTTCTCAAATCCTGAGGAGAAAGTTAAGTTTTTCTTTCAACACTTAAGATAAGATATGATGCACTTCTAACCAAAAGCAATAAGACATCAGTGAATTTATTGTGCCTGACCATGTTATGACATGTAATAGCATATACGTTCCTCTTGCATCATTCGGGAACAACTCTGCCTCGGCATCTCCTTGTGTTTGGAAGTGATTATTTTTCTTCTTATCAAAATCTTCACCACCAACCTAACACGTTTTGTACACCAATCATCATTTCCACTCAGATTTCATATTTGAAAAATTGATCTCTCAGCAAGATGTAGGTGCCCTTAAAAACAGGAGAATAATGAGTTATTGATTTCATCCAGCACTGCCAATGATTTGAGCACCCATACTGAATTTGAGGAGAACAACTTGGAGACTGAGAGAACACTGACTGAAACAAGTTGGGGAAAAAAATAATGTCCAGTTAAAGGGTATACGTTTATTGATTAACCTTTTATTTGGGGTGGGAAAAAAAAGAAAAAAAAAAAAAAAAAAAGAGATAGAGAAGAGCTAATCAAGCACTCATTTTCTTACATTTAGGGACAAAATTGTTGGACAGAAATAGAATGAAGAACTCCCCTTTCCCTTCAGGTAACAAAAAAGTCAGTCTCATTTTAAATCTCCCAGTGAAAATTTACTTCTTCCCTCACTTACAATCAAAAGTGACAGATTAGAAGACCAGCTAAACTACACCATTAGTACATATATTGTGAGCCAATTTGTCCAAATCTTTTCCAAGAATACAGTAAAATAACTGCTATAGTTGATCCCAGTTATGTTACTAAAGAACTCCTGAGAAGTACTAAATGAAACTGCTGCCATGATGGCATTGTACCCAAAGTGGCAGCAATAAGCACCAAAGCACATAGTGAGAATTGGTCAACAAAGCAAGAGCCAAACATAGTTCATAACCTTCCCAATGCTTCTCCCTCTAGGCGGATGGCCAAGACTTCACTTTGTCTTTTGAATCGACCAGTAAAACCAATGGGTTGATACATCATAGACAAGTAGCAAAGACAACATAAGTTTTCATGAAGTGGAAATCAAATGAACAGCTAGGTAACTCTTAAAATTATCTCAGAGGCCATTTGCTATTTCCTTCTTGCCTTTGAGAAGGAGAATAAACCTACACTAGCACATACAATCTTTAAAGGAGTGCACTTGCTTACTGATTAGTTCAACTCTTTTGAAGAATACACCATGCTCCAAATATATATATGAGAGTGTTTATAGCTAGGACTCATTATTGACAAGGTCATCTCTGGCATTTGGTTCTCATATAGAAACACTTCCAGCAATTCAAGCTGCTGAGTCAGAAATTCATTTCTTTATATCACATTTAGTTCACAAACATTCCTCACTTCATTTACTTGCACTGTTTCTTTTCTTTCCCTGAAAAAAAAAATAAAAATGAATTTTTAAGTAAAGGTACTTCACCATGCCTCAGTAATTACCTCTATCTTCAAGCATAAATCCTTCTGCTACACACCAGTGTTGGATATTCCAAAAACAAGGTTTCTCAAGCAGAAAAGTGACATTTTCAGGCTAAGCCTTCAAAAGTTTTATTGCACAAGTTAGAAAGTTACAGAAGTAGGATTTCAGCCTTCAGAATACCCAGGGAAAACTCACTACATAAGCAAAAATGACAGAGTAGGCAAATAACAGAAAAACTACTATCAGAAGAATGACCCTAAGTCCTGCCCATCTCAACAGGTCAGTGGATTCATAAAAGGTTGCCAAACAGCTTCAAACAGTATGGAGAGAAGCAACGTTACCATCTCATTCAGCCATGCCCATACGTTTGGGGAGATGGAGCAGAGAAGTCATGCTGCTCTTAACCAGACCTCAGCTCTATCTCTTGTGCCAACGAATTTGGAAGAAATGTCACCACAATCTTCCTACATACCTGAAGTCCCTCCCTCAAGCAAATGTCACGACCAGATTTACAGTTTTCCAGGTAGCAGTGATAAATTTCAAGAACAAGCATGTATGTGTATGCCATACCCACACATCTAATTTGTTCATACCAACAGAGAATGGGATGGTGTTATCTTCCTCCCATCCCCAAGTACTACCAAACACATGAAAAACTACTTCTGCACCTTGCAATGAACCCAACCAGCACAGTAACTGCAAACCTCCTTACAACTCTGATTATAGCTTGGGAGTACTTAGTAGGGGGCTTTTTGTTTTTTTTTGTGGGTGGTTCCACAAGCCACTTACCCCCTTTTCAGTCTCAGGCTCCAAAAGACCAAAAGCAAGTAGTAAGTACAAAGATGCAAGAACAAATATATCCATTAGCTCGTCTTAACACAATTTCTGCTGTAGTTATTCTGATGACACAAAGATTAGCAGCAATGATTAAGTGATTTTCAGTAACAAATTCCAAGCTGTCTACAGAACATCTTCCAGATGCAGCAACAGCAGTAGCTGGAACATTGTGTTTAGGCTGCGATTTAAGGCTGGCTTTACAAAGACTGCTAACCTGCAGGCAGACTGGGAAGCATCTTTTAACTAGATTCACTTGGCTCCTTTTCCAAATCATTACGAATGAACTATTTTCACAGAAGACCTCCAGAAATTAAAGTTAGATATGCAGTTCCTTTGGCATAAGTATGATTCAGTGTCTCTGGTAAACTTTCAGTGAAGAACTGAGACAAGACAGGATGACAAAAAGGCAACCACTACTTTCCTTATAGCAAATACACTCGTCCCTTTTTAAAATTATAAAATGATCATTAAATCATTAGCTCTCTAGTCACTAAGGAATGTACCCAGACTACAAAGGAAGCTAACTTGGCATAAGTAATGGTACCTCTTTCAGAAGGTAATACACAAGAATTCATAACAGTTCCCACAGTCATGCAATATAACTCCCCATAAAAACGCCAACAGACCATATAGAGCCAACTAGCCTGCCTATAAAACTGATATGATATGCAGGGCAGTAACATAAATAAATAAGAGGAACATTATTGCATGCATGTTCTAGCAGAGACATTGTTAGGTCCACGTCCAAACACCTTACTCTGTTTACATTATAGCTGCATTACCTGAACAGGGATACCACAGCCACTTTATTAGAACAAATACTGAATTAAAAAATAATGGTTGTACCAGACTATCACCTACCCCCTTGAAAAAAAATGTACACGTGAGAGGAAAGGTGAAGCTCTCAGCAATGCAGTGGCTCATGTTAGGGTCCTGGTCTGCTTTGCTATAAATCCATGAAAAACAACATTTAAAGCACTGTCACTGTCAGTCAGTCAGAACCATTTTAAGAATTTGCCACATTTCACTCTCTGAGGCATCTAACTATCCAATAGATAAGAAAAGTGAACTTTCATACAATAATGAAAGATCAGTTATTTTTAGCCAAAACATGAATATTCTATCAAAAACTTCTGAGTGGTGGCAAAAAAACCACTCAGTTCAGCCGGGGTCACCAGTTCTTTCAGAGGTGAGGGCAGCACATGTAAGCCTGCTACTCTTGAGAAAAACACATCTGAAACAGAGATGTAGCTGCCTCTAAAAGCATCTCTCTAGTCAACTTCATTTTGGCTTAGCCTAAACTTTTACTTAGAACAACCCTGTAAAATATTCCTTACTATTTATATGTTTGTCAGCATATAGCTAAGCACACGCTAACTGTGCTTAGTTTGTGCAGTTAGTCAAAGCAGGCTACCCGAGCTTTAGCTAAAGAGCTTTTGATAAAAAACACACGTAGCATGGGGAAAAAGCAAGAGGAAGTAGAGATGTACACACACCTGCATGGCTATGACCTCCCTGGCATTACGGGATGTGTTGGGACCGCTCCCATGAGTGGGGTGTTGGAATGGGAGGATACAGGCTCATTTAGGAAGGACAGGCCGGGGAGATGAGAAGAGGGCATCGCTCTCTATGTCAACGAGCAGCTGGAGTGCACGGAGCTCTGTCTGGGGGTGGGTGAGGAGCTTATAGATCAGGAAGAAAAGGAGGAGAGGGACAGGTGGTGTTATAGTGGGAGGCTTGTAGGCCAGCTGATCAAGAAGAGCAAGTAGATAAAGCCCCCTATAGACAGATAGAAGCAGCATCATGTCCACAAGCCATGGTCTTCATGGAGGACTTCAAACACACCAATTATCTGTTGAAGGGACAGCACAGCAGGGCAAAGGCAATCCAGGAGGTTCCTGGAGTGCATTGATGATAAATTCCTTCTCCAAGCGATGGAGGAGCCAACGAGGGAAGATGCTGTGCTGGACCTCATTCTCCCCAACACCTGAAACTCAAGGGCAGCCTTGGCTGCAGTATAGATCCTGAAGAGGGAACGCAGTAAGCTCACTACCCTGTACTGTGGGAAAGCAGACTTTGCTCTCTTCAGTGATCTGCTTGTGACAAAGCTGGTAAAGATTTACAGAGATGCTACAGGCTTTTATCACTCCCACAACACAGAGATAAATCTGCTTATGGCTGCTGAACAGGTAGGTCTGCTGCAGTCCTCATGTGAGATGGGCAAGAAACCACTGTTATTAACACTGCACTCTTCCGTTGTGCGTTTAATAGAAAATGTGTCTTCTGTGGCATCATTTACGTGCCTCTAGAAAGTAACTGCCAAGGCAAGGAGACCCACATGATATAAAACTGAAGAGGTAGTGGATATTTATGGCTGTTTCAAAGGTTTATAATATCTTTATTCTGAATCTCCCCATAATGACACATCAGACTCCAAAATGACTTCACAGTGTTGATTTTTATTAAGCTTATAAAGTGGTAGAACATCTAAGATTCTAAAGATACACAAGTAGCACAGATCCTGGCACAGAGGTATTAAGTGAAGCTCCATATACAAACAATTAACAACTTTTTCCCCCAGCTTCCTGTCATGGTCTTGGTTGCTCCACTCTACGATCTTGTCATGCCAAACTCTTCACAAGATCACCACAGCAATGATGCGAGGCAGGACTTACTGATGTTGTAATACTATAATGGAGAAAAGCTGATGCAGAAGAATCTTTTGATTTTAAAATTCATTTTGGGAGTTGGCACAGTCTTCTGGGGCAGCAGAAGCATTAGAACTAAGACACCTGGACTTCAAAGACTCCAGGGGAAAGAAAGAATGAGGGATGTAAGTGGAGGACTGACTTTTCACCATATAGTACAGTTGCTTAGTGATAGGCTTAGAGATATACTTTGGTCACAGCAGCAAGAATTTCTACCGGATCAGAGGTGACTGTGTACAACACAGTGGGAGAGTTGCTTTAAGGGTTTTAGGGGCTTTCTGCCTAAGGATCTCAGACACTGGAATTACTCCTGTAAAATAAAAACACAAAAGCAACAAAACCACAGAACCCACAGATCTTTTATTTTTATTTTTATTTTTTTAAAAAAGCACACTGTACCACTTCCCAGTACCTCCTCCTTTTAAGTGTTCCACATGCAGTAAAGCACAGGGGAGTCTGTTCCATTGTGATCAAAGAAGAATTGTTAATTTAAAAAAAAAAAAAAAAAAAGCACAGAAGAAATCTCCAGAAGAGCCTGCAAAGACTGAATGTCCTACTGCATAACACGGTGGGAAGAAAAGGCTGATAGGAACAGCGACTAATGGTCATGTAAAGAAACATTTGCACACTGATGCTGGTAGGAATTTTTGCTTCTTCAGTTCTCTCAAAATCCTAATGGAAATAAGTAGATATTACTGACACCCTCAAGAGATGAGTTACAAAAAGGAAAACTAATAAAAGAAAACATCTTAAGCCAAACCAAACCCAGCACCCTTCTGTTTAGTTACAGAAAATCCTGAGTTGGAAGGGACCCACATGAAACACCGAGTCCGACTCCTGACTCCACACAAGGCAATCAATCTATGAGTTAAACCATATATCTAAAAAGCATTGTCCAAACACTTCTCGAATTCCAAGGGCTTTGCTGGCTGTTACTTGGTAACAAGTGGGGAGCGGTGGGGGGAGTGACAAAACCTGCTCAGATGCTTATAAGCAAAAAAAAGGTAATACTTTACTTTGGTCTTTGTATGGTACAGGACTGGGTTTACTTCAATTAACTAAACTATCAAGTCAGGTAAGAATCCTTACTTATAGTAAAGCTCAAAACAGTTCAGTTGTTTTAGTCCTACTTAGGCTTTTGCCAATATTAGCAGATATAATTTCATTAAATGCATTATTGCAAAAGACCATTTCAGATCATAGAGCTGCTGTTACCTTGTTTAAAGAAAAGGAAAAACTAATACACTTTTCCCAAAGAAATATTCCTTTATACTTGGATAAATATTAATATTTTTAGACAACTAAAAACTCAATTGCTCATCATTTCCTACAGAAATGACTGTTTACCATTGTGTTCAGACATTGAACTTCATTTGAGATAAGCATATTCTGCCAACAGATATATTAAACAAAAATAGAGGAGAAAAGGTACAAATAATTTTGAAAAGGTCTTATTAAAGTTTTCAATATTTTATAAAGCGCAAAGCATTTCTGTAATCTACACACAGCTTTCACATTTAAGTTTGTGTTGTTCTGACTCCAATAAAAACTGAGTAGCACTATTCTAGTCATGTTGCATAAAACCGGAATTTATTACAGATCAAACAAAATGGGGAAAAAACAACACAGAAGTGTTTTATTTGAATCTGCATTTTTCTCTGGGGAGCTGTTCAGCAGAACTATAGGAAAACACTGCTTAGAGTGCTTCTAAGAAGAAGGGGGCAGGGAGAGTGAAGGGGAAACAGCGAAGACTTCATTCCTGTCATAAGATTTACTGACATCCCTTGTGCAGAGGGGATCACTCTTAACCTAGTGATGATAGCAAACATCACCGAAGAATTACAGCACTATAAAACGGTAGCTAAATGGGTGGCCTCAGCTACGCTGAGTTCCCAGCTTTCATCTGTGAGCTAAAGGTTAAGAAGGTAGGATCTTTGCAATCCATAATAAAGATTCACTCATTTTTGCTCTACTCACCTTCATGCTACTTTATACATGTTAGGACGATGAATATAATCAGCACTACAAATCTCAAACTCCATCACCATAATAGACTTCCTCCTATCCAACAAGGAGGGGACACACATACCCTGCACAACTAGGTGAATGGTTCCCCCTAAATTAATTTTCATTCTAGTCTGTGCCTTTTGTTTGTTTAGCAAAAACTGTAAATTGGGATGACAAGAAGCTTTCTTAAATCTTCAAATTTTTCCAAGAGTTCATCATTTCATTATTTCCTTTTTACCTGTATTCATTAAGCTTCAGTTTTACGTCACTGGTTCTTGTTTAACTTCCAAGAGCTTACCAAAACACTTCTGTTACTGAGGGTTTTTCCCCCCCGGTGTAAACACTTTTAGAATGATCATAACCTTCTCCTTCCTATAACAAAACCAGCAGATAGTAATAAAATGCTGCAGGCAATATAGCCACAGGCATCCAAACACAAAACATTATGTATTTGCTATGTAAGCAGATCACAAGGGTGTTTAACTGTCAAAATCTTGAGGTTGGGAAAAACTTAATAACTTTTGTTTGGAATTAAAATGAAAATGAAGTTTGACAGAACTTTTAAAATCCTTTTCTAACAAATGTATACATATTTTTGCTGTGGGAATTTAGTTCGCTATCAAAGAGCATCACTTAGATAGACTGCTGTTTTTCAAAACGGACAACAGATACTATTTGGCATGTTTTATTTTTACTGTTCTAAATAAATTTGTTTTATTTGTTCTGTTGTCTTCAGATTAGCAGGGCCACCTTCTTGCTTGTGATATTCTATATGCAGTGGTATATAAAGATATAAGGAAGTCATTTATTTTGCTTTTCGTCTGATTTGAATTTTGAGATTCCTCGAGCTGAAGCATTCTGATTTTGTTTTGTTCCCCCTCGACCCCCCCCCCAAAAAAAATACCCTACCACCTTTAATCATCATGCATTCCTTAAGCTGCAATTCAGCAAGTATTAACAAGTGTCATACTACATGCCTTCAGCCTATGCTGTTACTTCAACACACCTAAAATAAGTGCAAGTCTTCTAGGTAACCCCCTCACATCTTCTTTGGAATTATGAAAAATTCTTGAACTAGACAAGACTATTTCTTGAGGAGAGTTCATCTTGCAAAGAGGTGCACTGCTAATCAATATCTTGTCCTTACCTGCTTTGTGCTACCACATCCAAAGAAGACAGACAGTCATGTCAGCTTCAGTCCTTGAACATCAGTTCACTGTTATTGAGTTGCTACCCTATGTTTCCTTTCTGGAGAAATTATGGCCTGAGGTGTGAGTCTTCTCCAAGATCTAGAAAACCCCAGAGGATACAGAGAAACCTCCTGTCCCACAAGAACAGAGGGCATCCCTCGGTTCTCCCAGCCCAGCTCAGCCCCCAGCACTACCCCTGTCAGGTCAGGTCCTTAACACCTTTGGTCATTAGCACAACCTGGTGTTAAGCAGCTGTAGTGGTTCACGTTGTTCAAGTCCTGGTTCTCCAGGTCTGACGAGTTCTGAAACATTTCAGGTAAGTTTCCACTGACCTTACATGCTAATTGTTGACTACTACAGTGTTTTGAGAACCTGTAATTGAAAGCTCAATAGCTATTTATTTTACCAGTTACTGCCTCGAACAAAGCAAGGTATACCTGTTTGGGGATTTCAGTTCCTCCAGGAACCCTAGGGGATTCTGCAGTCCCTATGAATTATCTTCAAGACAAAGAGAGAGGTGCTTATATTGGAAAAATAGTAGCAACAGACCTAACGTAAATCAATACTGATTTTCTACGTCAGTACTAACAATATAATAATTGCTTTTCACAGTTGACAAATACAACAAACAGTTCTCAAATATGCAGATCCAACTATCTAGTGTCTGTAGGAATGAACTCAGAAAGCCAAAATGCAGTTTATGCTTATATAAACAAACATAACACAAAGCAATACTGCTCATTTATTACAATCCAGTGCAATCTAGCTACTCAGCTCACTAAGGAATATCTGATGATAGTGTTAGTGCTAATAGTGTTCAGAATATGGTTCAAAAATATGGTTCAGATTTCATATCAAATGATAGTTTTATACAAGCAGATTGTTTGGCCAAAACATCTGAAGTGCCCAAGGAATTGTTGTTGAAGGGCATTTTGGTATAGGCTTAAAAAAAAAAAACAAAAAACAAAAACAAAAAAAAAAAAAAAAAAAAAAAAAACAAACAAACAAAAAAACAAACAAACAAAAAAACCACCTGTAGAAAAAAAAGTGCAAGTAACAAAGTATTCCAGATGGGTAAATCTCCAGAAACCCCCCCAAGGGCAATGTAATCATTACAGGAGACTTGTTTTAACAGAAAATACAGAGAAGAGGGTTGTTTTTTGTCATTGTTGTTTTTTCTTTAAATCATAATCACAGAAGGTAGCTAAAGATCCTAGTTACCTTAAAACATGCTAGTGACCTCCAGGCACCTCTGCAGATACACAGTTTTGAAGACTTGGAAACACCAAAGATACCCTAAAAATGGCCAGAAATCAAAGCATGTTGCTGACACTGAGGACTTGGATACTGAGAGGCTCTGGTACTAACTTCATGAAAGACTGGCTCCAGAGGAATGATTAGAAGAAATAAAATTCAAAGATACACATCCACAGGCTTAGCTGTTTCCTTTTGTTTTCTGAGAGAAGCACAGAGGAAATAAAAATCTTCTGCAAACTTTTAAAATCTATTTTCTTATATGACATATCAACAAATAAAAATTTGCTAGACTGGAGCTTTAGTCTGTCGAATTTGCTATATTGCATAAGCTTATGTATTAACGTGCTATTGCACTGCAGTTTTTCCCCAATGTGGGCATTTTTACCTAAAAGTAAAACTGGTATTTCTCACTAAAACATCTTTTGAGACTAAAAGCTAAACCAGCTAAAGGCTATTGGCAAGAGATTAGACAGTTTGTTTAAAGGAATACATAACGATCAAAAGACTGATTTTTTGCTTTTGTTTGGGATGGGCAGGGAGGGTTGTTTGTTTGTTTTCCCTCACCACAAATAAATCCCAACAAAGCAAAATGACAAAGGTCAACCCTGTCCCTAAAGGAATGTGTTTGGATAATTTCTTCCCCAACATAAATAGAGTAAACATATACTAACAGTCAAAAAAGAGCTCCTGCAGTATGGCACAGAATAAATCTGTTAAACATGAAAGCAGCTGAACACTCAGAATTGCTACCAAATAATGCCAAGAAAAGAAGAAATATAAAACTGAAGTGACTTCCAAAGCTCATGCACTATCCAGTCGTACTGTTGTTATAGGTAACATCTATTGTTTAACCTACGACAGATTCATTCTGTTGGTCTGAAGTTATTATGAGTAACAAGCTTTGGGGGAAACCAGCTTCTTTTAATTCCTTCTACGAAGTGACAGCAAAGTTCTTCTTAGTCCATGATGTCACCAAAAGGCAGACAAAGAACAGGACATCTAGCTGTTCCATTGCAGGAGTTTTTCATTACCACCTCAGCTATGGAAAGACAATGGAAATCTATTTGCCAGAGGACAAGACGAGAATCCTCTTTCATCTCAGTTCAACTTAACCTGCTTTGTCTTCTCCCCCATTTTGTTTCCTGAGGCTTCTCATTCTTTATAGGGTGATAAATCCAGGAGGCACTGAAGGAAAAAAAAAAGGGGGGGGCAAACACATGAACAAAAAAAGAATTAACAGAAAGTGTTGTTTCCTGGAAACAGAAGAAACTGAGTGCTACATCTTTTTTATACAAGTTCCCTATGTACTGCCTTGCTAAAGAAGCCATCAGTTCTCGGAACAACTCAGTTTGCTGATTTTAAAAGAAATAAAAGAACTGGAAGGGAAAAAAAAAAAAAATGCACAAAACACACACAGACCAGTCCCTGGGGAGAAATAACATCATGCTGCAGTACAGGCTGGGAAAAGGCGATTCCACTAAAACATAAGAGAAAAAAAAATGATCTGTTTACTCGGAAGGTGATCAAACAGAGGAACGGGTTGCTCAGAGAAGTCACAGAGTCTCTATCCCTGGAGAAATTCAAAACACCAATGTCTCAAACATCTGCTCTGAGCTTATCAGGCTCTAACTAGAGGTGTTGGACTGAATGATCTGCAAGGGCTTCCACCAAATTGAGCGATTTCGTGACTGGAAGGTAAAAAGAAGTAGTCTGACTGAGGTGGAACATTGCACACCTAGTGACAGTAAGGCACAGAAATCCTCCATTTTCCTTTTTTTTTTTTTTTTAAATGACTGTTGTTGTTGAATTACAACAGAAAAACAAGTTCTTCATTCTAAGCCCTGTCTTTAAAATCTTTATGATGGTGAGATGCCAGATTGTGAGAACTGGGCTTGGGCTACATTGAGATAGCATGCTGTATTCTCTCTGCTGGACATTATTTTGTGAGTTAACCAGAGATCAGATGTTAGTTCATGGAGGCAAAAGAAAACTCCAACAGAGTACTAGCTGTTAGCATTTTCTTACAAGATATAAATGATATTACAGTGATTTTACGGTGTTATCGTGATCACATACAAGATTGATATGTATTTTTCAACTAGGTAGTGATATTTTTTTACAGTTCATGTACAATACAAGATGCTCTTGTGCAGCTATAAAAAGAAAGTTTTAGAAAATTAAATATTTTAAGAACCTGAAAACAGGTAAAAAGCAGTGTATTAATTTTGTTGTGCTCCCACACCAGTGTCATTTTTACCCAGAACCTTGTAGTGAATCAAATGCCACTGAGACTGTATTTGAGCATCTTCAAATACTGGATGCCTTGGGAAGTTACTTGAAACACTGGGTATGCTGGGAAGTAAAGCTTATTATACTCATTGAACAGAATGAAGAAATCTCCAATGCTACTTCTCCCCAGCCACTGGAGTGAGCAGCACAACACAAAGCAATTCATATATTCTTAGAGTGGCTTTACTCTCCATAAAATGCTCAGAATTCAAACAAAGTGTTATTTTCTGGTCATCTCCACTTGCTGTACTTTCAAAGCACGCTAGCTAGCTTTCTTTTGGATGATACTACACCCACAGGTGCAGTTAAACAACTAAGGGAACCTGACTAGAGGAAAAACCCTTGAAGGGTATATAGTTTGGCTACAGGATCCACAGCAGCAACTTTTAGCATTACAGATTTGCTCCTTTTAGGCTGCACTGCTTGCAAAGGTAGACACAGCCTTATTCTAGCAGAGGTGGCTGGCAAAGGTAACCCAAGAGCACAAACATAAGAGGCATAAGAGCACAAACAACACAGGAATTCCTGTGCATCTCGTACACAGCTTCCAACAGAGCAGGAAGCCTCAGAACTCCTTCACATCAGGAGTTTCAGCCTTCAACCCTGCCAACAATTTTGGAGGTGCAGAGAGTGTGCCCAGAAAAATACCCAAGTTCCTCACAAGGAAGAAAGGAGGGCTTAACAAATGAAAAATAAGCTAAGCAACAATTTGTTGATTAAATCACTGACTGAAATGATCTGATTGATCCTCACTCAGGAAGCTCCTTGTGGGAAAGCATCTCAAGGATCTAAGCATGAGTTAAGATAATTTCGGTATCCGTAAGCTGCAAGTACTGACAAAATTCTCTTGTAACACTCGTGTCACTTTCAGTGTTGCTGTGTGGCACATAAACACATTTCTGCAACTACCTAGTTTGAGTCTTAAGTGTTAGTCCAGAGGCTAAGCACGAATCAAAGATCTTCATGAACTGCTGGTCAAGCTGTTGAAGACTGAGGAGCATTCAGACTGAAGCCAACTCTCCTCATGCACCTAGGGACTTCAATAACCCCCACCACTGGATGACTAAGGCAAGATCTGCCACAAACACACTCATGCTCTCACACACATACACCTAGAACACCTTCAGAAAACATGTAGGTGTTTCCATGTAAAACAATTAGAAGCGAGGTCCTAAACTGCACATTCAGAACGGATCCCAGTAATGCAAGTCAATGCCATTATATTCCTTACCTAAAAAGGAACTAAACCGAAGGCTTAATGCCAGCTCAGTTAAGAGCCATTGAATTGACAGCCCTCTCTTCAGGAAGAAAAGGCCATCCAAATGGCCTCTCAAGTATTAACTAACCAGAAGGATAAAGTCACATGTGGGATAAATGAAACAAACCAGCAATACCCATGGAGTCAAGTAACAGCCACAACTTCCTGACACTAGTGTATCACAGATATTGTATTGCATTTCATGGTACACAGGGAAGAGACAAATTGAAATACCATGGAGACTGTACTAATTTTGTATAATTTCCTACGCTAGCATAGGCAAAAAAATAGCTCTGAGGCTTCTGAGGGCTTGATACATTGCACCATTCTGCATTACAGTGTAAGGCTGACCTGCAGACACACACATTAATGTGATTACACTTCCTTCACTCTTCACGAAAATGAAGAAACCCCATAAATCAGAACTCCTAATGAATTAGAAAAAGACACCACATGCATGCATACACAACAGATAAACTGCAAGACAGTGAAAGCAGTCTACAGAAAAACAAGATGTAGAGTTGAATGTGATTTCCTACAGCAATGCTAAGTATACAGTTCCATTACACATTTCAGCATGTTTTCAAGTCATTTTTCCTAAAATAATCCCCCTCATGCAAGCACTCTTGTTGAACGACACAGAACTGTTTAGAGAGGCTTTTTTATTATTATAGATGTAGTACTTAGCACTTCTTCCCCATTTGAAATAATGGTCTGCTTTTGTCACACAGAAAAGCTTCAGACACATTTACATCTTTATACATTTTCAGATATAATCATAACCCATTATTTATGGGGGAAAAATAATCACCATCCCAGGACATTTCAAATTTAAATTCTGATTTTATAGCTACAGTAAAATACCATCTGTCTCATCAAGCTAGAGAGACTACTAAAGAATCAAGGTGAACAGTTGCACAGTAACAGGACAGCAGAAGAAGCATGCTTTCCTAATGAGTTTGGATTTGGGCTCAGTCTCACACTTACTACTTACTGCTCTCTATCCATATCCATGCATACTGTCAGCTGTGACTTCAGTACTACAATATGCTTGCTTCAGAGGCAGCAGCAAAGAAATCTAAAGCAGAGGAATCCTCATCTTTATTTATTTAATAGCAGGCATATTTTTCTTCACTTAAAAACAAAGAGTAGGAAAAAAAATAAAAGAATGAGTTACTGTAATCTACTTCTACATTAACATTAATACAAAATATGGATTGTTTGTCCCTCGTATTCCTGCTGAACTCAGTACAACAAGAAACGCCAGTTAGGTGACATGATGTTGCGGTCTAGCCCCAGCAGGCAGCTCAGCACCACCTCACCACTCACTCACACTCCCCCCAGATGGGATGGGGGAGTGAATTGGAAAGGTAAAAGCACAAGAATTCATGGGTTGGGATAAAGATGTTTTACTAGGTAAAGCAAAAACTGCGTGCACAAGCAAAGAAAACCATGGAATACATTTGCTACTTCCCATCAACAGGAATTGGCTGAACCCCAGCCAGGAAAGCAGGGCTCATGCGTAACAATTTCTTGAGATGGCAAACAACATCCCTCGAAACATTCCCCCTTACTCCTTCTTTACAAAACCCTTTATTGCTCAGCATGATGCCGTATGGTCTGCAACATCCCTTTGGCCAGGCTGGGTCACCTGTCCAGGGTCTGTCCCCTCCCAGCTCCTGCTGCACCCCCAGCCTCCTCGCTGGCAGGGCAGCACGAGAAGCTGAAAAGCCCTTGGCTCTGAACCCCATTCAGACTTGCTATTTATTCATTCTCACCTGTCAGCGCAGATCTGTCTTCAGTTAGTGACATGAATCACTTCCATTAAGGAAAAGTGTGGAAAACAAAATATGGTATTTGTACAAATCAGAGAACAGTCAACACACCTGAACTACCAGAAACAATGATTCCTGATCATCACACCTGTCATATTCCTTTGCAGATTGGCAAGCCCCACATTTCTTTGGGGTTAATTGATATATCCTGTGTATTGCACTGCCTTTACTACCTTGCTCCTTCTTCCATGTTAACCAAGTCAGAGCTAATAACAAAGATGCTTAAACATATCATTGTAAACATAATAATGGACATAAAATATATGTCAGCACCACACACACACAGAAAAGGTGAAAGATGTTCCACTGAACTGACATCTTTTTCAGAGTTTCTGTAACCTCTGAAGATGGAAGGCATCCATCTCCACAGCCCCATCCTGCTACTTAAATTGGAGACTAATTGTGAAATTCCTTGCCAAGGATATAGTACATATGAAAAATCTACACTAGACACATTCATGCAAGAAAATCTAGTACAGGTTAAGGATGGAGAAACCACAAGTGGCACAGGAAGTGCCTACGAAAGACCAAAACTGGATAAGAATTAGGAATAAATATCGGAGACTGTATAAAAAAAAAAAAAAAAGGTAAAAAAAAAAAAGCAGCTCTGCTCTTGTACTCCTCAGGTACATGTTTTTAGCCATTTAATCAGAGATAAACAAGGATGAGTAAAAAAGGATTAGGTTTGATCCAATACATATACTCCTGTGGTCTATGTTTTGACATGGAAAAAAGATTTTTTTTCCCTCACACGTGGACAGTTCAGACTTCTGGATATCAACATCAGCTCTTGGTTAGTAAAGATACTAGCCAGTAAAAATTGCCATTTAAAAAGGAAGTAAACATTAACGGCATTGCAAGTCATGAGAAATATAGAAAGCAGTGTTCTCTATTGCTTTGTGAGTAGTTTCCTTTCTCAAACCAACAAACATCTGAGAAGGGTTTGCCCCAAAGGAAACATCCCAAAATCTTCTGCCCATTTCACCTCAAATCAATGGAGTTAAAAATAACGTGTCACTTCTTCAAACATATGCCTGTCAGTTCCTGTCCTCCCTTCAGCCCAAATGACTGAAACTGATAACTTGGTCAACTGTGTCTCTCATGTTGTCCTCAGTATTGTTTTGCTCATATCTGACTAAATCTGTAAGACATATCCCCCAGATGCCATTGTTTCCTAATGACAGCCGCCCTGTGCATATGACATTATGGTTCTCCAATTCCACCTGGGAACACAGCCCTTTTTCTTCTGTTTTATGCCTCTGAAATACCGCACCCACAACCAGCATATTCACAGTGGTGTTGGAGTCATGGAAACCTTTATCAGCTTACCTGTAATAACTCCGCTTATCAGTCCCAGCCATGCAGTCAAGCACAGCTGCTGACAATACCTAGCATCTCTGGCTCTCTGACACATTTCTGGTAAACCTGAAAATATTGCCCCATAGTTCATCATTCCTCTCATTGCAATGAGGTCCAAAGTCATCCTCAGATTTAGATGCCCAAGGCAATACATAAAAACAGATGAAATGTTTTTCTGCACTAACGCAGAACAATGAAGACTAAGGAACTTATGTTTTCAATATATATCAATACTTCAAATTAAGACCTCCAAGTACAACTAGATCTATATTCTATTTTTGACATATTCTACCTTCACCTCCCTGTTATCTTAAAGAAGATTAAAAGCACTGCTTTGTTTGTATACATATTCAAAAACAGAGACAAAGCCAGCCCATCCAAAAGCACATTTATGTGCATCTGTTTTGATATCTGTAACAGTGCTTACCACAAGGAGAATTTAATGACTTTTAAGCTGTCCTTATCCTCATTCAATTTATTGCCTAAACGCTCTTCAAAACTCATTCCCACCAACTCCACTTTCTTTTCATGTGAAATTCTCCATAACAAGCTTCTCAAGCTGTGTTTTCTCAGTTTCCATACTCATAAAAAGGGAAGAGGTACACAGAAGTGCGCGTACATACACATGTTCAGAAAACAGATTTTAGTGGCAGAAAGTTATTCATTTGTTGTTTTACAGATGCCTTCCTCGTAGAAACAAGCATCCCTTCCAAACAGCTGGCAGTGCTCCACAGAACAGCACTTACTTGTCCACTGACTACCATGTAAGAACGTCTGGTACAAAAAAAAATTAGCTGAAATCATTAAATAATTACTCTGTCCTGCTATATATAAAGCATCCAATAAATTGAGATTTTGACATTGGAAGTCTTTATCTCAAAAATCTTTTTGTCATTACAACTTAAATAGCTCTCCCGGGTGTACTGAAGACTTACTCATTTGTGCACAGCTGAAGCATTCCTTTGCTTGCAATATAATCCTTAACTGTCAGTGTCTGAGTGATAGCAATTACTTTATGCAATGCAACTTTTAAGTGATTCAACTATTCAGAGTAGTGCAAAAAGAGAATTCAAATGACATATAATTTTCAAGTATAAAACTCCTGTGTTCTTCCTGCAGTTAAGAAAGGTGCTGCTGAAAGGGAATGGTTTGCCACTGCCTTCCCATTAGGGGGTTGATTTTGGTTTTTTTTAAGTTTTAATTTTTTTAAAATGCACTCAAGATTCTCCACTAGGCTACAGGGCTTGTGGACTTGTACCTTTATGCTTAATTACAAAAATATGGACAGTGTTGTCTCTTGTAGCATGTGTTTAAGGGCAGTAAATGCAACAAGATCAGAGTTGAGAACTGAGCAAAGCAGTTTTACGATGACCAATATCATGCTTCATTTCTGTACAAGACAGAAAATAGTAAGGAGGACTATGAGTTGGACAGAGCAAGTCTTAGAGATCACAATGGAAAGCATTATTTCTGTAATCCTGGATGGACTGGGATTAGTCAGATTTTGGGGTAGCATTATTGCTCTGTGGTTCTTTTAGACCACTTCATCTACTTTTAATATATACTTTTTAAATTCTTTCATCAAGCTTCAGTTGAATACAACTTCTATTTTTCATGTATACAAACATTACAGTGATATCTCCTCTGCAGAATGCAGGACTTTCATCTTGCAATTTTTGGTCCATGGGCTTTCTGGACTTAGGTGATATAGGATATAGACAGAAGTCCTGGCCTCACTGTACCGAACAGGACCCTTGTAATGGATCTCATCTGGATCACAGTTTCAGCATCCATTTAAGATTAAGAGTAAGGTGAGCTGTGAAATATTTTCAAGGCTTTGGCCTCCTTTGCCAGAAGGAGACAATGAATTGAGCTAAACTGGTATCACTGTGGAAGAAACACGCTAAACAGTCACATGCACAGAGCCCCATGGAACAACAGGTTTTGATCAATAATTGTGGATTTGACAAAAATAATAACGATAACAAAGTATAATGGAAATAAGTGAGTGCCTTCAAATCTGTGGGTCCATAGGCAATGTTGTTATAACTTTTCTCTCTGAAGTTTCCACACACACCCTCTCCCCTGCTTTCACAAACACAATCTAACTGTTAGAAGGCATTTGACCAGATTTTTCCTTCCTTCTGGTATCACACGAACAATGCAGCAACCAGAGCACAGCCACCAAGAAAGAAAGTTGAAGGAGGTAAGTAGATTTTATATGGAAACATAGAAAACAGTAATGAAAAAGTACTTTCAGAGATGCACTTTACTTTAAAGGTTACAGAAGGCTAGCTCCGTGCCCTTAGGAAGAGAAAGGCATTCCCTTCTCCTCCCAGTTCGTACCACGGTTTGATGCTCTTGGTCTTTCCAACTCCCCTACCTAGAGATTGATGTTCTGCATTTACTGAGGCCATTTTTCTCAACATTAAGTGTATTAAAAAAATGCACACACACGGTAGCTTCACTGCTGGTAGAACAGAAAAGCCTCTTTTCATTTTCTTAACGTTTTCAGTAGCACTCTACATTTTTCTTTTTAATGGCAGAGCATAAGTATATACTTTTAACTTTTATTTCTTGCCTGTAGGTTTCCCTAGGGTTTCTGCAAGAAGACAGTCATTTTACTTCCACAGTAACCTTTCAAGATGCAATCACACAGCAGCCAATATGAAACATCTGGACAAAGTACTCAGAGAGCAAAGAGAAGGCTCCCCCACAGTAAAAGGATTGGTATGACTGTCATCATTTTAGCCTTAAAAGTTAGAGTATTAGCTGTAACTATTTCGTAATATATTTGTCTTGCCTGTCTTCTGTTCAAAAGACTAAAAGAAGTTTCCTGTACAAGTTAATTAGGCAAGAAAAAAATATTATCCTCTAATATGCATCATAAAAAGGGCTTTTATATATATAAAGTTTGGTGACAGACAGTAAACACTTTCACAGCATTATGCCTGCAAAATGCATCCTGAATGACTGAGCAAGGGAAGGGGAAAGAAATGAAGAAATGTCAAAGACAATTAATTCACAGGTACAGATGAATTCTGCCAGAGTTCTACAAGTTCATATACTTAGAGAGACAGCACTTTTGCTTATTGCCCAAGCCCTTAATTCCTACAATAAATAATAATCTCTACTGGAGGCACTGCCTTTACACATGCAATTAAGTACAGTTATTTTACACGCACACGTAGCTGTTCTATGGAGGGACACTCAATGCTTCTACTACCTCCACGATGAAGGTGAAGATCTAGAATCATGTAGAAGCTGTGTCTACTTAAATTGATTCATCTCAGGTGTCAAGCAATTTAGGAATACAGCCTTATTTTGAAAAACATCAAATCCTTTAAAAGGCTTACTTCTCATTGGGGGTGGAAAAAGAAAAAAAAAAAGATAGGAGTTTAGGACTTATTCAGTAGCTAATGCACTTTAGATACTATCTGCTTTTATTGACAAAAGCTTACTTTACAAGTTTTCCTATATAAATTAGGCTCTCAGTCCCACACTGCACCCTCCTCATTTCCCCATATTGTCTGGTATGGTTCTCCTTTCAAAGTGTTTTAGCTTAAGTAGGAACAAAGCTTTGAATAGAAGGTCTTCAAAAGATGAAAAACTGAGAACAAATGCTCTTTGAACAAGTCACTGTGCAGATTTTTAATGTAGTTGCTGTTGCTGTTCACACTCCACTTATTTTGGCAGCTTGCTTAAAGAGGCAGAGATTCCAACCCAATCTGCTCGAGTGCACACATTTGTACTGGTCAGAACTGTGATGTTAGTCAAACTACAGGATCACGATTCAGTTTAGCATAAGATCCCTTGGAAGACATGAAGGACAAAGCTAACTGAAAGCCACAATACTTAGTCTGACTTGCTATTAGGAGCTGATTTGTGCTATGGGAGAGATGCTTCTTATAATACCATTTATACACAAAAAAATCCCTCTGAAGTTTCCTCAACTGAATCGAAATTAAGCAGTGTTTTATTTCCTTTTATCATTGCTATTTTCTCCCCTGACAGAGCAAACAGCATTTCCTGGATGCTCAAATAATACAGATTTAGGAGGAAGTCTTGGTTTGTGGGTCTACTCCAAGGAGTATTTTATTGCATCACTCCTTTGCCTACAAGACTCAGAAGTAAGAAAAGCCAATACATTACCTGGCCTCTCTGTACCTCAGAGTGCTCAGGAGATTTCTCCAGCCACAACAAGAAATACAAAGCACGACACATTTGTACGTTTTGGAACTCACCAGCCGCACAACATTTACGAACCGTGACAGTTCAGAAATTCTCTCGTCACTCTGCGAGATGATTTTCACACACATTGACCTAGACTATTCATGATTTACACTTAGGTATGTTAAAACCTTAAAACCCCACAAAACATGAAAGCATAGGCTGAGTTTTTTTTCCCTCATTGATCTATAGTTCGTATAGCACTTTTCTACACATCGAGGTTAAAAGTAAAGAACTGTGCAAAACACGTGAATTAAAGTCACTCAGCTGCAATACTCAAGCTCTGTCATCAGAGCAGGATGAAGGTAATAAAGGCAAAAAAATGTGGCATCTAGGTGGCAGAGGAATTTCTCCTTTGTGGCTAATCAACTGTAAAGCTGGATACATTAAGTTGTCTGTAGCTACAGCAGTCAAAGACCTCTTCACTCTGTTCAAGAATTTTAAACACATATTTAGTATTTAACTAGTTCTTCAGTGAAAGCATAATCTAAATGCTGCTCTTGACTGACAAAGATGGTTTCAGGGAATGGAAATCAAGGCAGAATTTGGAGCATTCATCCTTGAGGCAGATCCTCATCCTGGTTGACTAGGCAAGACAGAAAGAAAAAGGTTGGACTTTTTCTAAAAATATCACTAAAACTGTGTCTGCATTGTTTCCTGCCCAATCTGTTTTGTTGCTTTGCTAATAACAGTGAAGTTTTGTTTAGCTAAGGCAAAAGATATAGAAAACATTACTTTTCTTCACAAAATATCACTCTGTTCTCATTCTGATTTTGTTTTCCTTTCAGACAGAATCACAGCAGAAGAGTGGAGCTTAAGAAAGATTATCTGCGCTTAGTTTGCTGCTTCAGCTTAAACACTCATTTACTATAGAACAGAGAAAAAAAAAGGAGAAAATAAGGATGACAAGAACAGTAATAGTGAAGGACTTAGTATTATAGTTCAGTAGCAATTTTATTCTAAGTAAAAATTAGCATTCACAAGATTAGGGTGAAATACAGGTAAGGCCCTGGACTTGGTTTGCTTGTAAACCAGAACTAAATCTATACTTAAAATAAAGAAATAAATAAATTGAAAAGTGGAACTGGACACTCTCCAGTCCCTTAAGAGCTGAACACTATATTTTACTCAAATAATAAATATATTTTACTCACAACTTATTTTCATGCTTCTGCACTCCCAACATAGCTGTGGAAATTCACAGAAATAGATGGCAGGAGAGGGTTAATTTCTTTCCTCAACATTTAAAATATTAACATTTACCTGTAGATTAAAATCTATTTATAACAAATGCAGTGTCACCAATGTCATCTTATACTAATCACTGGCAAATTACATGATTATACACAGATTCTAAGGATGCAGAAGTGAAATTGATCAAGATGTCACTCTTTCATATTAAACACCTGACTCATTCATTGCATCTCCAGGGTACCACTTAGCAAAAATAACTAATCCAGCTTTGTCTGTTACTTCCACTGTTTCCCTTTATTAGATATAAATTATTAATGCAATAAAACTAGGAGAAACTTCTCACAGAATTGCAATTAAATATAAAATAGATGAGGTTTCAGGAACTGAAGCAAAACATAAACGTATGGAGTTGTTCGAAAGTCACCCCAAAGAGAGTAAAACCAAACTTCCTTAATAAAATTAATCCATTATGTGTCTTCCAACAATGAATGGATACAATTTATTCTATACAACAGCAAGTAAATAAATAAATGAGCTGGAGCCTTGGGTAGAAACAAAAACAACACTATTTTTTAAAACGTGGAAACAGCAGCTCTTTTAACAGGAAGATAGAACTATTTCCTTGTAGTTTGGCTTCATTACTGAAGTAAATCCCTCTCCAGTAGATCTTTGTGTTATATTTTTTGGCAGTGCATTTTCTAAAAATCAGAATCAGCAGTGGCACACCACTCACTTCCAAAACTTGCACAAAAGCTGCATTAACAATTTTTCCTGTGGTCTCCTTCTGTTTTCAGAAACAGACCTAACTTCTTTTCAAGACAAGCTAAGCCAGTCCAGCAATACAGATTTTAATTCCCCAAACACAGCAGTTACTGGAGAACAGCACAGACAGGTCACCCGCGCTGCAGAAAGGGATGCAGCCCACCCCAGAAGTTGTCCTGTGCCCAGCACCAGCACTCTTTTAGTCAGAGTGCAGTGGGTGGTGAATCAGCATCAAAGAATAGTGGTAGGGGAGGTTTGGTTTGTGTGATCCTTACAGTTGCCTTGGAGCCAACTTATTGCTTAAACCTTGGTTTAAAGGTTTGTTTTAAAGGAAAAATGGTGCAGAGGTATAAAAGCAAAGATATTCCACATGTACAATGACACAAGTGAGGTCACCCACCAGGGGAAAGGAGCAGACTTTACAGTGGGTAGGAGGAAAAGTGCAGAGGAAGACCACACACGAAAAAGATGAAACTCCAAATAATGAAACATAACTCCACAAGTTCGTCTTTTGTCCACAGAGAAAAATAAGATGACAAGCTGGATATACAGAATAGTTTTTGCATAATTCTGTTTCACAGGAGATACATCTGTTTATTCCCCCCGATTTCAGTTCATGCTAATTACAGCAAGCTCCTTTTGAAGTATGGCTTACCTATGGGTATAAATACAAGTTGTGCCTGCATTGTCATTTCCTCTGAATAGAGCATACCAAGTACGATGGAAGCTATTAGAAAATGCATTTAAGAATTGATCAAACAAACAAACAAAAGCCTGAACAGCATTTCCTGCTTCGATTGCTATTATTCACGGCAAAGGCATTTTGCTGCCAGGAAATTATCATATCAAGGAACTCTATTATCTCAGGCCATAACTTGCACATTTCAGTTCAAATTCTAGATTTTTGTCTGGGTGCAAAGTTGTGCTGTTAATAAATGTGGCTTAAAGTTTACTTCATACATACACAAAAATGAAACTAAACTTTTGAAGAGAATACAGAAATAGCACTATAAAAACAGAGTTTAGCTGAAATGAGCATCAAATATCAGTGATTGCATTTTTGTGCAACATTTTCAAAAAAATATAATGTGCGAACCCATCATCACAGAGCAAAGCTTGGTATTCACATCGAAATCTATGATCATACAGTCATTCATGTAGAATCAACATAAAAAAGCATCAGGTTCTGCATCCAGAGTTGGCCAAGTTTTGAATCTCCACATGCCTTTCTTCAGGTCATTAGTCTTTTACCATTGGTTCAAAAATTGCTATATAATCAGAAATACATGAGCACATATATAGCTCTCCAGAAGGAATATATCTTCATTACATACCTAGTATTAATAAATATCTATCATTGGGGGGGAAAAAAAAAAAAATCTGTTAATAGAAGGACATTACAGACTAATCAAGGTGTCCTTGGCTGACTTACACAGTGGTATTTCACGTAATGAGGACCATGACAAAGTTTGTGTTCCAAAACATTTTATGTCATTTTAACCTTGCCACAGGCAGCAAGGTTGGTGTTAATCACTCCAGTCAAAGCCATTAACTTTGAAAAGCTAAGAGCTAAAAAAAATTACATTACTGAACTTGACAAAATACCAGATGTTAATACGTAGGCTCTTTAGCTGAATTCATTACTCAGACACTGCACAACGTGGGTCTCGGAGCAGCAGCAGCAGCCTTACAGGGCACTGCATTCTGTTTCAGAGCAGAATCCGTTCTGTAACATCCTTTGTGAAACAAACTGGTCAACCACAGGAAAATTTCAATTCCCCTGTAGCGTAGGGTATTGCACATAAAGAAGGAAGACAAATGATTTAATCCATTATTTATTGTTCACTGTCTATTCTCTACATTAGCGGTTTGCAAACTTTCTTTGATTACACTCTTATTAGTAAAAAAAAAAAATCACTACATACATCTTAGTATATTGATTTCTTCAAAAATTGCATACATATAGAACTGTACTAATATATTATGTACATTATAAAACACAATAAAAAGAATGAGATAAAGATGAAATAAACACTAGTTTTAACTTGTACTTAAAAAAAAAAATCAAATATGTAGCTGCAGACTATAAAATGCCAGAGATAATATTATCTCAATCAACTAAGATAGTAACTAGAGGAACAATAATATGTGTAATTTTTAAAGGCTGCATAACAGCAAGTGTACACACAGAAAAATCTTACTAGATGTATACTAAAGTAATGATTAAAAAAAAGCCCAGTGAGACCTCATGTACTTTTAATCTCCGGAAGTATTATTTTTGTCCTGAGTACCTAAACTGCTACACCACAGGTCAGTTGTTCTACAGAACAATGAAAATAAGATCTCACAATTGTATTGCTTATATCTTCAAAGCATCATCAACCAAAAGGCACACTACCAGCAGAAAAATTCTTCAGTTCTTCACACAGCCACCAACTCCAAGAAGCGAGGATGTTGCTTGCTCGCTAAATAAAAATGTATGATTTGGATGGGATCCAAAGCCCTCTCATTACAGGCAATGACTTCATAAATTTAACAATCAAGCCCTTGAATTTCATTAACAGAAGGCGAAGAAAAAAAAAAAAGGCATAGACCAAAGCTTTTGATAGTGGCATTCATGCTCCACAGAGGCTGTGTCATCAAGATCACTTTTTAAAGTGATATTCAGTATTCTACTCATTAGCATCTCTCAAGGCCTTGTTAGAAGTTCTGTTCAGCAACACTGCAGAAATCCTGTTCCTTGTACCAATGAGCTCTTAAACTTTGTTCTATATCCACAGTCTCCATGCTGCAGTACGTGAACAAGTGAGACAATTAGGAAATCTTGAAATGTTTTAAATGATCGTGTGCTTACTTCATCTTACCGTGCATAGCAATAAAATAAACCTAGTGATGATTTGAAGTTCCTATGTATGTCTCACCTGATAGTTGTTCCTCCCTTCCAACTGATATACACCAGATATCGTCAGTTTGCTAGAAAAGTCCTGTTTATCTCTTGGATAAACAAACTGTTTTGTAAGAGGATTATTTTATGTATAAATGGATATCAGACATAATACTAAAAAATAAAAAATTGCTAATTTACTTTTAAAAAGCAATTAGCAAGCACTTTGTAAATCCCATCCACTTAATGAGTCCAAACTGAGGGAACAGTGACTTTACCAATGCAGCCAAGAGACTCAAGGGGTATATCCACAGTTCCAGCAGCAGGATAAAAGTAACATTCAGCTTGCCTTCTTGGTGGCCAACAGATGCGCCATCTAAACCTCAGTACCACCTCTTGACACATAAAGGTCTGTGCAATAAGGTCTTTTCCAGGGTATTTTTGTATTCTACCTATATCTAATAACTAATCATTTTACAGAGTAGCCATTAAGCTAACAGCCATGAGTGATTCATGATGAACAACGGGTGCAGTTGTTAATGAAAAGCTTTCTGCTCCAGTCTTGCTTTCTTTAAGAAGGAGCAAATTGGCAAAGTTCTAGGAACAGTAAGCAGATGTTAGGAGAAAAAAAAAAAGCTACAGACATGAGGTCTCCCCCCACTAAATTCAGGCAATGTGCCATTATCCCTTCATCTCAGGCATTTAGCCAGATTCTTCAACGTGCAGTTTGGCACCCCACTTTAGAGAAAGGGCACAGCAACAACAATCCTACAGAGCTTCACAAAAGCTGAACACCAATATGTTTACTCAGCCACTTGTAGTTGGCCTACAACATCACAGTTACTGCGTTAGCCATACGCAGACTAGTTAATTTAAACCTATCTCACACATGGGTGCCTCATCTACCTATCGTCACACTTCTAGAGAGCAACAGAGGTTAAAAAACAAAAGAAATAACAACAACAAAAAGCCATATTCTGATTCCTTTTAACTCAGTCCCAATGTGATAAAATTAATGGGGGTGTGCAAGAGCACCGTGTAAACTAAACACCAGCAGCTGCTAAGGGCTCATGTAAAATAACTTTTATTACAGTTTTACAGCATATGAACTCGTGCTTTTTTCTCCTCTTAGTAACACACGCATTGCTGTTTAACTTCTAAATTCAACATACTTAAAATCATTTAACTTTCGTCTACATCAAACTTAACAGTTCAGGAGCATATATGTGCAGTGGGACTCTAAAATAACCAACACTGGGCATATCCATTCTGCAAGACAAACTTCCACTGAAGTTAGAACCTGCGCCTTAGTTTTCAGATCACTCCTCCTGGCCTTTCCAGAGGCTCTGTTCTCTTCCTGCAATATCTGGAAGCCTTCTTGAAACAGAATAGCAAGGGTGAGTGGGATGCTCAAGGAAGAAGAAGCTCCTCCTTTATGCAGCAGGAACTGTGAATCATGCAGATCCTCTAGCAACAGACTCAGTGAATTGCTTTCTCTCAGCTGAGGTCTCTGCTTGCCTGAGCACTCTTCTGCTGCTTCAATGCAAAAAGAAAACAAGCGAGCTTCAGCATCTCTGAAGGAGGAGACTGATATATACTGATTCATTCAAAATATACAGAAATTATCAGCAAAATCCTGAAACACACATGATTATAGTTTACAGGCAACTGACTCAATAAAAGCAAGTCTGAAGCTTAACCACAGCAAATCCATTTTCCTCTACACGTTCTGTATAATTAGAAAGTAACATCTATTCTGTAGTACAGGAACTACTTAGCATGATTCATTATCACATGAGAAACAGTCAGTCAGCCCTACATATTCTGGCCTGTGCTATTTAAACAAGACAACCTCTCAAACATTAAGTACTCGCTCTTTGTTTTCCCAGGTGGATGCCTCTACTGTCAGCCTAACAACTCAGTCACGCCATCAGTGTCCTGAAGGGCGATGCTCCCTTAGCCAGTATGCTCCTTCTGTTCCCTTTCCAATTAGCCAGCATGCTCCACAGAGCAGGAGGAATACCTTCCACTCCAGCCACACAGGGAGTAGGACAGAGAAAAGCTTCTCCTACATCCTTGCACCTAGTAGGCCCAATCACAGCTGCAGTGAAATGGTTCCTGCATGAAGCCAGCTGACAGGACGCTCAAAAGAGATGTAAGGGCAATTTGAGTGAAATTACTCTCTTAACAAGCATTTTAAAATATCATCAAGTACTGGAGTATGCTTCTGTTTCCAGATACAGTAGTTTTAAGTCTCTGTGACAGCAAGAGATTGTTTGCTTCCTAACTTTAAACCACCATTTTAACCTTCATCTATTAGTGTCTTCCTCATGAAAATGGGTTAAAAACATCAGTCCCTTCCTCCAACATAAGCTCCCAGACAGTCCCTTCACTCTAAATATACTTCAGATCTCCACGCACATGAACCTGTAATTTCAACAAGTTAAGCACAAACATGTGACTTGCCCTTCTGCAGTCACCAGGAGCACCACTGCATATACACTTTTGCTCTTAATTAATCCAGTTCCCCACGTGCAAGTACCAGGATTTCCTGCTGTTAAATGGATGGGACCTCTTGAAGCACCGGCAGGCGGCACAGCCCCATACCTGCAGGTGCAAACACACGGTGTAGGTACTGTTGCTGAAGCAGTCTGAACGTTTAGCTCCACCTTGTCCTTTGGCATGGTGACTTTTCCTGGAACATTCAGCATCATCTTTGCTGAAGAGGCTCACTGAAGTGTTTTCTACTCTTGCAAGCACCACAAAGCCAAAATAGCCACAGGTGAGGAAAACACAGTTTGTTTAAACATATAAATTCTGACACATCACTGCATTGCTTCAATTTTAACTGCTGTGCCAAATTACTCCCTCCATAAAGCCTAGTCCCACTAAAGACAATTAAGTGCATCTGTGCAGCCTCAGAGTCATAGTCACAGGTGTAATGGCACACGATTTCAGAAGGGGTTATTCCACCCTGTTAGGCTTACCCATGTGTGAACAGTCAACAGCTGCAGTTCGTGAGATGTCTTTCACAGATAGAGACCACTTAGATATTTTTAAGGCCTTACACTATGCTCTAGTTCAAATAAATTACACTGAAAGTTCTTCCATCTCATTTGGGACATAACACGGGTCATAGGAACCTGTAGTCACCCACCTTGGTGCCACACAACTAAAACCATTAGCATGTTTTAATGACAGCCCAACAGCATGCAAGATAGCCTTCCAGCAGGAATTTAAACTTGATAAGTACCTATAGCAGCCATTTAAGGCATCAAAAGTCCCAGATCAAGAACACCATGTACCTCTGAAACCCTTTGATCTCTGTCTTTCATTGCCCCAAGGCTATAAAAAGCTAATTTCTAGAAAGATGGGAGACAGAATAAATAAACATCACAGAAAAAGCTGCATACACCACATAGATGAGGCTTTCATTTATGTAATCAGGGCTGTATAGGTGGAAGACATGGGATAATTAAACAATTTTGTCAGTGGAAATCTCTGGTGTTGGCAATGAGACATAAATTAATGTTCTAGTTTGACCTCCAGGTCCCAAGTGTTGGGATGCACAATTTGCACATTCCCTTTCTTTCTGCTTTAGAACTGAGCAGACTTGGTCTAAAATTAAACAGAATAAAGATGGAATTCTGAACTGTTTTTACCACTTCCATTGTAAAACTTCAAGGTAAAACACTCTGCATAGCCTATGGCAGCGTATATTTCCTGAATTCCGGTCTAGTGCTCCATGCATTTAATATTTTCTCTAAGAAGTATTGCTACAACAGCTTGTTTTTATTGAAAAACTACTTCCCTAGACACAGAGGACAGATACAAAGATGCACACAAACTATAGTAAAAGGTGCAGTGAAGGGAGGGAGGAAAAGGAGGCCGTGAAGAAAAATGTGATTTCTCACAGGCTTCCTAACAAACCTTGCTGCTTCTACCACCTGTGAAATCTGAAATGGTTAACTGCTATACCATTATAAAATTTAGGCTGGAAATGGAAAAAACAACATGATAGCCTTAAAAGAATAAAAACTAACTAAATAACTAAATAAATTCAAGGTTTTACGTTAACAAAATTGTGAGTGAGAAAATACAGATTAATTGTATTGCCCTATGAATAGCTCAAATTACATAATAATGACTAGACTCCATAATGAGACAGCTATACTGTGAAGGGTGTAATAAATTGTTAAAAAAGGAGATGTAATTGAAGGGATTACAAAGGATACCAGATACCTTAAGGTGTCTGAGGGGAGCGCTTCCTGACAGATATATGGCTGCCATTAAAGAGCAATCCATTATTAGCTTAATTATCCCTGCTAATAGTCAGGTGAACATATAAACTGCCTTAGAAAAGAATGGTTTACATCTCCCCAAGATGCTCCCCAAGAGCAAAACTAAAATCTCCCCTAGATTATTATCTTGTCCACACATAGCACGCTATTAAGAACTGTGCCTACTTTTGCTTATTGTTCACCAAGAGGTTCTCTGCTCACAAAGAGAGATCCCCAAGAAAAAGCTGCAGGAACACGGCTACCAACAAGCCAGCCATTGTGGACTGTCCCCAAGGACACTCCTTGCTGGGGCATCCCAGGGCTTCTAGTGCTACTGACAGAAGAGGGTAAATCCTTCCAAAAGAAGCAAAAGGGACTAAATTCCCCACAAAGCCCCACAGAATTGCCGGCTACTTATTAACTATTTTTCCCCAGACTAAAATATCTGGATTGCTTCAGTCAGTGAGAAAAACCCTAACCAAACTGCATGACCAAAATAGTCTTGACCATTTGAAGACTACAGAAAAGAGAAAACCTGCAAGAAACCATGTCAAATACCTGTAGTCGTAAGCCTGCTGGAAATAATATGGAAACATTAGCTAATATTGCACAGTGTCTTCCAAAACACAGATGTGGACAGGGCAGCCGTGAAACACTGACAAGAAATGACTCATATCTTTCCCTTTCTACACAGAGCACATGATGGTCTGTTGTAGACCAAAACGTGCTGAAGTTACCAATGAGAAGGCTGGGGTCTGCACCATTCTCCCTGACGTATCCCCTCAGAGTTCCCTTCCTTCAAATTGCTCGCCATACCTTTAAGGAAATTTAAATTCAAACATCTACATCAAAGAGCACCTATGTTACAAGATTAGGGATAGAAGCAGGTTACTCAAAGTAGGTAAGACAAGGAAATCAATACTGAGACAAGCCAGTGATTCTCTAGACTGCATTAAAACCAACAATGTCTGGGAAAAGAAACATCTAACAAAAAAAACAAGCGTGGGTGGAATACAATCTTCAGCTATACATCGTGCGGTCTACAGACATGGGGTCAAGGCTTCAAGGCAACCCTCACTCCAGAATCTCCAAACAACCTGAAAGAGCTACAACATTTTTTGGAGCGTTATATAATGGTATGTGATTAGCCCACCAGTTAACTGCTTTGACTTTCCCACTATTACACTACTGGAAATCATTGCTTAAGTTGCTCTGCTGTAAGACTGGAGCTGCAGTTGTGAACTCAGCCCCCAAACTGTCAAAATGTATTATTTTGCTGTGGCGTGTTTAGTTTTGCCAGGAAAATTAAAGGGGAAAAAAAGGTATCTTAAGCGCAGTGCCAAGTCTCTCCTTGGTTAGACAACGTGCTCTTCTCTGCTGCCTCAGCCCATTTCCCAGTACAGGGAAAAGGAGGATTTCAGCTCCTCTGTCTTCCAGCTGGCAAGGCTCCCCAGCTGCTCCATCTCGAAGATCAAAGAGTGTGACCAATACTGCTCAAAGAACCTGGCTAGCTGTAAGTACTCACGGCAGCCTCATTTCTCATAAACTAGATCATTTTGTACATCTAATTTAAAAATCCCTGGAAGACATTTTTTTTCAAGAAAGCCAATTAGTTCTAAGCCCTCTCTCCCTCCTAAAATCTGTTGGTTTTATTTTCCCATCACGTATCTTGGTCCAAAAACTCATGGCAATGGATCTTCCTTTAGGCTTTTTGGAATGAAGTAGAGACTGCTGTTCCAGGGAGCAAAAACTCTCTAAGTCACTGTAACAGAAGAGCAAAACACTCATAAATACACAAACTGAAAAGGAAAGGAGGAAGGTTAAATTCTGCTGAAAGGAGCTTGCATTAAAGGATCAGAGGCCAAATGCAGCATTTATGTCATCACTTCCTTAAATAACTCCAGCAGCTGATGGACTGTCGATGGTATGACTTCAAAATAGCTCTTTACAGCTTTTCCTCACACCGTTCCCCCCAGTATGTCCTTTTGTGAATAGATGTCTGTGTGAGGGGAAAAACTACCACATTACACTTGAAGGTCCTCACCGTACTGACAGGTTAGGAGAAAGCTACTGTCTAACCAGCTTGGCATACTAAGCTATTAAAGTTTTGCCTGCAGACAAGCTTCTCCATATTTCGTATGCTCAAAGTGCAAAATCCTTTTTGGATGAATATTGAAATAGGCTTACTATGAGAATGGCATGAGTTCCCACTGCCACTAAGGGAAATGACAGCTTCAGTGTTCATCAGATAGACTCGCAGGTTCAAAATACGTAATTAAAAATAGGTGCAGAGGCAATAATGACTTTAAAAGGCTCACACTGATTACCATTATCTACTTTACTACAAGTGAAATAAGAACAGCATCCAATTGTGCACAACAACCCCTCCCCTGTAAGATGACAGCTTTTGTTGTCCTGCCTACAGTGCATTTTCCTGCACTAGGCTGACAAGAAGCCTTTTCTCTGTATCTCGGGTTGATAACCCCATTATTTCCCATCTTAATACCAAAACAGTGCCGCAGTATCTCAGACAATAGTGCATGCAATCTACTGTCTATTAGGGTCAGAAAGCCTGCCATTTTTTTCACCTGCTGTGATATAGTAGGACATGATTTCAGCTGGCATCACTACGCTCTCAGCAATGGAGGCTCCTCTAGGAAAGGCACCCCGTAACATCTGTGATAGGGCAGGCAGAAAACACTTCACTGCCTGGAGCTGAATTCTCATCAGAACTGATGATACACTGTGACATTGGAAAGGGTGAGATTAAAATACATTTTTAATAACACCGAGATAAAATAAATCCAACTTTCTGTTTTTTCCTCCTACCTCTTGAACTGACCTGCAGCGTCTGCTGCTTTACTCTTTTCTCAGGGCACCAACACACCCCATTATCTCTCTTGCTCCTTCCTCTTCCTTAATATATTCGCTAGCCTCTGTCCGGAGTTTTCTTGTTAGCCTAGACTCTGATGTCCTAAACCTCTGTATAGTTATATGGAGATTATGCAAAATTTAATTTTAATGGGTAGCCTTTGGCAAATTTTCCAGCCACTTCAGAGCTTGCAATTTTTGATTTGTGGCAAGAGGTGAATGTCCTCCCCCCTTCTCCCCTCCCAACCCTCCCTTTTGCAGTTCATCCCCTGAAGATCACTTTTAATGTGAACCATGAAGTTGATAAACACTCTTAAAATTCCCCATATTTAAGGATTTCACCAGTCTTATAGAGAGGGAGAACGCGAGTTAGTGAGCTTGCTGAGAAGCAATCATCACAGCAGGCCCCGGTATCTTACCCCTCCCTACAAATCTTCACTTTGTTGTTCTTTTTATTTTTTTCCTTTATTTTTTTCCAAGACAGATTCTGAGTAGTCCCAAGTTTTATATTAGAAAACCATCCATTATATATATACGTATGCTATATATATATATGTTTTTGAGGAGAGAGAAATGGAATACAGAATTGCTGTTTTTCTAATCAGAAGCCTTTAGTAATAAAGACCTAAAAGCAAGCCTACACAGAGTCACTGCTACACTTCAGCAGGCAACAGAGTTCAAAGGAACATTTGTTGTGTCAGATAACCACTTAAGGAGTCAACTGTGAAACCAGTGCAGTAGTAAGCTAATTTCTGTGGATTGCATTCCCAGCTATTCCTTCTTTTTAATTGCGTAGCTTTAATCACTTCAGCTCAGCACTGGTAGTAATCAGAAGATTCCTACACCAAATAAAAACCCCCAAAGTGCAACTCGTGAGGCAATGACTCAGCACCATCTGCGGCACAAACCTACCAAGGAGAGAGCACCCCAGCAAAAAATCCTGACAGGAGAGGTGTTCGGGAAGACACGCGGGGATGTCTAACAGCCGAAAGGTCACTGCTCTGCAGATGCAGGGAACTGCTGCTGCTATTTTTGCAGTGTGTGAGCGGAATGGAAACTTCAGGACCAGAAATGACATCCGTAACACAGCTTACAGTCTGTTTGACACACTTCATAAGTTTCAGCCTGCAATTCACATATACGAGTAGTAACAGCGTGTTCTAAATAAGTATGCAAATTGAGTAAGATATCAATAGCAAGAAGGATTATTAATCCAAGTGCTGCATATACTGCGGAGTCTTTCAGTTTAGTGCTCAACATTTAAACACCAACATGCTCGGTGAGGAACATATATGAATGGTTTAAAATCTTATTTGCAATCCTTGTCCTCAGTCAGCTACATGTGACATTTCCTCCCATGCCTAAGGATCTGGCCCCCAATTTCAATACTGCCACGAGACTTCAAGCAACTGAGCTTCTTCCTAAAACTGAGACTAGGATTAAAGAAGTAATCTATTCCACCTGCACCAGTCCTAAAATTCATTCCTTTTCCACTCCTTGGAGACTGCCTGTGGGACAGCACAGATTTTTCATTAAGCAAAGCAGAATTTGACTAAGGTTCAGACCACAGCAAGTACAAGGGCAAGCTACTCACCTGAAAACAGAATGGGGAGATGCTAACATATCTCTTGTATATCCACTTGGAAACTTATTCAGCATAAATCGACGAGGTTAAAAATATTCCATATTTGATGCCTGTGAATCACTGTAGTATGTCCAATTTAATAAAACTTTCCTGTAAAAGGAACTGAGTGAACTGTGTAGCTGGTACATCGGCATAAATATTTATGAATTGTTACGAAAGCTAACAGGATCAATCAGGGTGCAACTTAAAAGGTTACATCGCTCTTGGTAAGTACGGGTCCAATTCTGTTGCAGGTCATGTCAAAAGAAGAGTTTATCACTGCCTCTCAAAGACTCAAGACAGGGAGCACAAATGCACAGAAGTAGTCTGCAGCCTGTATTGTGCTCTGAAAGCAGCGCTCATGGTTTAAAGGTTGCTTGCAATACATCGGGGCTGGTGAGAAAAAGTATCTTGCAGTCTAAAAACAGCAACAAAAATAATTCTGTAAAGTGGCAAGGGGTAAGCACAAATATGGATTGTTCTGAACAACTTTTTTTTTTATCTGAGAAAAAACTAATCTAACGTTCCCACTAATATCACCATTGGCCAGCTGCTCCCTTCTCATTCCCCTGGGCCCTTGGAGTTAAATATCTGTATGGGGAGTTTTCTATCTGCTGTTTTACCTTCCTGTTTCTGTGGGGGTTTTCTGTACCTTACTCTGCAGCACCACTGGCTGAGGGCCCCTGCAGCTTCTTCTGTCAGATCCCACTGTTTCCCTCAGACTACAGGAATATTTGCTGGACCGTGAAGGCGAAGACTCCTGCTCCAGAATTAAGAAGGTCCCGCTGGCTTACAGTCACTCAATCAGTTAATATTTCAGTGTTTGCTTCAGGCAGCACATTATCCGTACCCACTGTCCCACTACAAAATACCCTGTAGCAAAGTCCACAGAATAATCTCAGGAGGGTTCAGTTTGCATCTGCATTGGTGCAGGGGGGAGGCGGCCAAGCACACCCCTGAGAGGCCCACACCAGGCTGGAGGAGCAGCAAAGGCCCTGAGTTCAGAGGTGAGCAGCTGGGGGTCCGTCCCTGGCCCTGCTGCCGCTGGAGCTGGCAGCGAGCTGGGAGAGAGGCCAAGACTTGCCCAGGGGAGTGCCCCAACGCATCAGGTGGAGAAACAGAGGGCAGCAGCAGCAGGCTTAAAAACTGAGCATTTTCTGCCTGCCCCTTGCAGTGATAGAGCAGACCCATGCGAAATTGCTCACCAGAGTGCAACCACACTCTGCAATTCCCCTGCTCCAAGTGAAATTACAGAAATGCTGTCATCATAGGAAATGTTGCAGTGGTAATGCTGGGAAACCAGCACTGCTGAGCTACAGGTGATGGCTTTAAGAGAGCCTAGATATGTGTAATTTGGGAAATAAGCACGTTGTAAACACTGCCTGGTAGAATAAAGAAGACTTTGGGGTCAGAGGTGGCCTGATCCTGTTAAGGAGATACCCCTTTGCAGTGAGAAAGTGTGGAATTTGTAATGCGTGCGTAATCAAACTGCTGTTGAGTTCTTGGCTGTGAGTTTTACAGGAAGAAATTCAGAAGTCTGTAATGCAAGTTAAAATTATCATGAGGACTAGCTGTAGAAATAAAAGGTTGAGTTTGTAACAGGCACGTGAGCCCAGCCCCCAGCACTGCGTGTCTCCTCACAGAAGGAATTAAGAGGGAACTGAGCATAAATAAAGGTGAAAACAAGGGGAATTGAGACTAGAAAGAGAGGAGGACAGGTGCTAGACTGAAATTGAGGATGGGGAAGGGAGAAGAAAGGTGCTTCTCTAAGCGTTATAATTGTTTATCACCTTGCTTTTGTAAATATTCAAATCAGTAGGTTAAACTTGCTAATAGAAAATATGTGAAATCCTGAAGTCAAGACTGTTTTATCCACAGCACTGGTGTTTAACCAATTCCTGCACAATTTTTGTAGTCCTAGACTACAATAAAAAGTGGAGAGGGTTTTCCACTTCAGATTCTGCAAAGTTAGCCCTTTTGCTCTTTGTTTTTCTTTCAAATCTCTGGATTGAAATATTAAATTTCTAAACAAAAATAAATTTCAATTTTTTTTTCGTAGGGTTCCATCATGGTTTTTGAGTTGAAAGGTCAAACAGAAAAACAGTAATCATTTCATAAACATTTTTTCATGCAGCTCTACTGTAAACAACATGTTGTAAGTTTCTGCAGAACATTAAGTATATTTAGCAGTCTAATAGTTATAAAACTAAATCTTCTCATTACACTTTCATAAAATTAAAAGTCCAGATTGTTCGTGAAGTTGTTTTTAGTTAGGTTGCAGGATGGAAAGGGGTGGTTTTTTTTTTTATTATTTTTTGTTTGTTTGTTTGCTGTTGGTTTTGTTGTTGTTGTTTCATGTCAGAAACTCAGCCAACAATAGCTGGAAGGAATATGTCTGAAGACATAAACCAAGCCCCTCTCAGAGAAGCACCATTCTTAAGAGCAATAAGTAAGAACAAAATAGGGGAAATCAGTATCAAAACTATTTTCCATGGAAATTGTGTGCTGTATTAAGGCACAGGGGATAACAAGTGCTGTACTAGAAAAAATGCACACACAAAGCACAGAGCATGATGTCTTTGGGTTTAGGGGGACATATAAGCCTTACTGTGATTGCTGACAAAGTGCAAAAGGCTCTTCTTCCTCTGAGTGGGTGCATCAAAAACACCAGTAAAAGAGAGTCAAACCTCCCTTGCTTAGACTAATCAAATGATATTGGTCACCAGCAAGGGATCAGGTCCTAGACATTTCAGAAAACATTAGAAAGCACTGAGGCACACCTAGATGAAGGTGTGCAACCTTATATTCTGGTGTGTTGCTGAGACATCTTTCCAGTACCAGAACAGTCTATTCAAGACCTGAGTTAATGAGTTTCCACTGAACAAAAAAGCCAACAACCCGCTTAACTGGTTAGGGGTTGCAGCCTTCTAGGCCCTTCGGTGAGGAAGGAATTTGAGGGCTTACTTGTTTGCTAAGTCTTGGTTGCCAAAAGTGATTGGCCTTTTGGCCCAGTTTGCTAGTTCTGTTAGAGATGCTAAAATGTTCTCTCTGTCCTTTTTTAGGCAAGCTCTCAGCAAAATCAGTAAGGATTCATCTCTTTAAAAATCTACTCTTTTCATGTCCTTTCTATGAGGCATATGAATAATATCTTGCTAATGATTTTTAAATGCATCTCAGTAGGATATTAAATGTGGATTTGCATGGACAACTTTAGTGGTTTTGAAATGACAGTTAATCTCTAATAACCACTCAAAATTCAGTGTCAGGGTTTGTGTACATGTACTTGCATCCCAGCAGCATCTTAGACTTGTCTTATATAATGGCACTTTTAATTCTTTTGGGCCTCTTTTTTTTTTTTTTTTTCTTTTTAATTGGCTTGTTTTGCGTATTGAAACAGATGCATATTTTTCCATCCTAAATATTTAAGTGTTTGTTGTACATTTAATAAAGAGGTCACTCTTCCCATTTCCTCTTCCCTGACTCAACACCACTCTAACAGCAATGGGTCTCCCTCACATTACACAAGACCTTCTAGTCAACATGATGCACTGGACAGCATAGGACTTGAGCAAGGTGCAGGCAGTGGAAATTGTCCTGGGCCTGGCTGGGAGGGAGGTGACTTTCTTCAGTGCAACCCCCATGCTGCTGTTTTAGATGTGACTTGAGAAAAACAGCCACCACAAGAAGGCTTGGGAGGGGGCATTTGATGGTGGAGGGAGGGCGTAGCTGGGACAGCTGACCCAAAGTGACCACTGGGGAACATCATACTCAGAAGTAACACCTGTGGGTTTGGCCTTCCAGAGTAGCCATTGCTCAGAGACTGGCTGGCCACTGGTCTGCTTTTGGGGGTGGTGAGTGATGGCTCCTTCAGCTTACCTCTCTTGTTCTTTTTCTCTGTCCTTCTTCTCTCCTACTTTCCCAGAGGATGTGCATACCAGGGATGGATGAAGGAAATACAGGCAACCTCCATTGTTTTGTTTCATACACATTATTCACTGGGGAGCAATCCCCCGATTCCCTCCAAGAGCCTCCTGGGAGCCTTGGCTGTCCAAGCAGGTGGAGAAAATGCTCTCCCCCTCTTCCATGTCTTCCACCTTTCTCTTCTTTTTGGCTCTCTGGCTCCTGCCAGCTTTTGGGTGGCAGAGGTGAAGCTCTCTTAGGTGCTTAAGCATCAGGACAATGTTTCCTTCCATCTGGCATAACACCTCACAGCTGTCATAAGCGCTGTGGCAGCACGTCCCAAAGGAAGCTGAGGGTGTCTTGCTCATCACCTAGAAACAAGAGGCCAAAGAAGATGAAAGGGACATGGGCTTTGGGGGGGCTAGAGACATCTGCAGCTGGGCTTGGCCTCATCTTCAGAAAACTGGGTCCTGCTGGGCTGCTCCAGGCAGCATGATGTGCAAAGAAAGCCTCAGGCAGGCTCCATATTCTTCTCCCTCCTGGGTCTTCCTGTCCCTTTTCCTCTTCTGAAGATGAGACCCATCTCTGCCTCCCACAGGTGGAAGACCCAGGGCACATTAGGGTCCCTACCGAGTCCTTCATGACCACATGGGCTGTTACTCCTTGTCCTACCCATTACTGACCCAAAGTCCAAGGCCTGGCAGTCCCAGCAACCTGGCACTATCAAGCCTGCCTGACCTCCGTCACTCACCTCTCTGTGGCATCTCCTGGCTTTCCTCCACATGCAAATCCCCCTAAGGAAAACCCTGCCGAGCAGGCACAGGGCTGGGCTGCTCCTGTATAGCACCTCCACGTGCTCCTGTATAGCACCTCCACTATTTTGGCTGTGCTCCAAAATGCTCAGTGAGGAGGAGCTGTGCCAATGCAGGGGCATTGCCTGGGCACCCTAGACCCACGTTTGGTCTCCTGTGCTGCTCCCACAGGCTGTGGGGCAGCCGTGGCATTGCCCACAGCACCAGTGGGGTGCTCAGGGGCTTTGGTGGCACAGGCAGGAGCAGATTGCGGGTCCAGCTTTGGCAGCTCTGGGGTTGGAGTGGCTGCAGGACCTGCGGTGGGAGTTGGATCCATGTTGGGTGCAGCTTGGTAGGTGCAGGGCAAACCTCAGCACCTTGCAGTGCTTTGTGCCCTTGGGGATTGCCAGTATGCTGGCTAATACAGGCAGATGGACAAGAAAACTGACAGCTTCTTGGCTTGTATCAGAAACAGGGTGACAAGCAGGACCAGGGAAGTGATTGCCCCCCTGTACTTGTTTGCACCTCAAACTGTGTTCAGTTTTGGGCCCCTCAGTACAAGGAAGACATTGAGGTGCTGGAGCATGTACGAAGGACTGTGAAGCTGGTGAAGGGTATAGAGAGCAAGTCCTGTGAGGAGAGGCTGAGGGAACTGGGCTTATTTAGCCAAGAGAAAAAGAGGCTCAGGGGAGACCTTATCCCTCTCTACAGTGACTTCAAAGGAGGTTGTGGCGAGATAGGGGCGGTCTCTTCTCCCAGGCACCAAGTGACAGGACAAGAAATGGCCTCAAGTGGCACCAGGATTGAGGTAGGGTATAAGGAAACACTTCTTCACTGAAAGAGTTGTGTGGCACTGGAACAGGCTGACCAGGGAAGTTGTCGATGAGGCGCGGGCAGAGCCAGCAGCAGCAGCAGCAGCAGCAGCAGCGGCAGCAGGACATTTACATCGGGCGGCGCCGCCATTTCGCAGCCCCTCGCCGAGGCGACCGGCTCCGGGACAGTCGTTTTCTGCAGCGGAGCGGGGGATGGAGGCGGGCAGGGCTTTTTTTCGGCATCGAGGCCACTCGAGGCAGCCGAGGCAGCCGCCAGGGCCCGGCAGCCCTCACAGGAGAGGCTGACGAGGTGCTGGAGCCAGCAGCGCCGCCTGCGCTGCCGTACAAAGGCGGCCCCCGGGGAGCGGGAGGGACCTGTTCAAACAAATAAGTGTGTAGTAGTTCAACCCCACTGAATTTCTTGATCTTTGCTAGCTAGGAGAATTGAACAGCTCACGAAGAAACACACAATGGCAACGCACCTGAAGCTTTATTTAGTTTTGAGTTTCCAGTCCCTGCATGAGGTGCTGAACATGTTGCTTCTTAATCGGTTTATTTTGGCAAATTAGTATAATCTAAATGCTCTCAATATATATTCACGAAGGTTAAAAGGAAAAAGCAGTATATGTTCCTAACAATACCTTTTTATTAGCCTAAGATTCTTACTTGCTAGTTGAGAAAAATTCCCTTTGTTGTCGAGCTGCTACAGTAGGAAGCAGATGGCTGTTCAAATCCCAGAATTCCCACCAGGAAATGTGAACAGATGTCTGTAAACAGGAAAAAAAAAAAAAAAAAATCTTTCTGTAAGTCCATATTCTGGAAGCAGAGCTATTTATGAGATTTTATAAAAATCTATCTGCTTCCAGTAATAAGCCATTTTGTTTTCCATTACCTTTTTCCTGTTCTCTCCCCACACTTGGAAAAGTACCTATCGGTAACGTGAATAAGGCTTTGATAAATAAGACCAACTTTTAGTAGTGTAGGAATAGTTCCAGTAACCCACCTGACAATTGTGTATGTATGTGTCATCCCCAAAATGATAGCTGCTTTTTCAGATTTGCAAACATCGCAGGCACAAAGTCTGTCATTGGCACAAGCATTGTGTTAAAAAGCAAGGCTCAACACAAAGCTGAATTCATTTCTGGAGACCTAGCCATTATAAAAGTACAGAGATGGTGGTAGGAAAAGTTTAAGGCTCAGCTAAAGTTTTGCTAACACAGCCCAAATCCTGTATCTTTTTCAAATACTCATTTGTCTTCCTTGTTTTTCAGTGTTGTGTATCCAGTACACTAGAAAGGAGGACTACCTACTCTTAATAATGCCATTTGATCTCTAACAATACATAACATTTAATGTATGAACATGGAACGAGAGATTGACAGCTGGCCATAGGCACCATTTAGTGTCATGGATGCATTTTTAAAAAATTACTGGAGGGGTGCGTGTGTGTGTAAAGAAAAGGAAAAAGAAAAATCAGACTTTCAGATATGACACCCCTTGGAGATTACGGAATATAAAAACAGCTTAAACTCAGTTCTTGTACCCTTAAGGATTCCTCTCTGATTTTCTCCTACAGCTGACTTTCAGACCTTGAAACAAAAACAAGCGTGTCTGAGCTTTCGTATGTCTGAGTTTTCTCACGTTGCTGAGAAATAAAGTGGCTTTATTGCAATTAAAGGAACATCAGGGAAACAATCCTGTCTTATATTCACATATAAGTCAAGGGGTTTCAGCCAACAGAATGTGCTCTTGGGGTTGCTGTCAACTCAGTGCTCAGTAGTGGTCAAAAAAGCAAACTGAATGGAAAGTATTAATAGGAAAGAATTAAATAGCAAAATGGATAGCATCATTCTCAGAACATGTACAATTGTGGCGGAACACCATAAACAGCAACAGGCTTTCCCATTCCCTCCAGAGAGGGTTCAGAGAAGGACAATGATAGTGATTTAATGTATGCAATGGCTTCTGAAAAAGAAGAACAGAGTAGGTCTGCTCAACTTGGGAAAAAGACAACTGTGGAAGGACGTGACAGAGGTCTTTAAAACCCGTGTGCAGTGATGGGAAGATAGACAAGAATCAATTGCTCTCTGTGCCTTCCAGTGTAAGGGCTGCAGGCCTCCAATAAAGCTACTGGTTGCCTAGTTCAGGATAAACAGAAGGACCTAATTCCTCACACAGCATGTAGTTAAACTATAAAATTTATCATGATGCGTGGTGGATGTTAAAATTTTACACCAAATGTAAAATCACTGGGTAAGTTCATGCATAAATCCACTGAGACATTATAAATGCATAGAACCCCTCAGCTAAAATGTAAAATGTTTGAAGGTTGAGAATGCATATGAGCTTGTTCTGCTCTCATTCCCTGACATTTTAGTGCTTTCAGAAAGGAAGCTGGACAAAACAGATCTTTGGTCTAGCTCAGTTTGGCTCTCTGTTATTTTGTGCAGACAAACATCTACTGCCACCACAACTGGACTGTGGAAAAGATTAAGTACCTCTGTTCTTCTACATACTGGGAAACTACAGACATCTCTTTTATGCTGTAGAGAGAAAAAGAAAGAAAACAGAGCCATGGTAAATGCAAAGATGTATGTAAATCATTTAATTTTGGTAGGAGAATTCTGAAGGTTATTAGGCCCCAGATTTATCCTATTTGGACTCAGGTATGTTTTGTAGATACAGACTTGCATGCTATAACAAAATACACACTTTCCATATAGCATGCATGGGAAATTCAGACAGCAGCTGCATGCATTCAGAGATAAAATAAGAAATAGATGTGAACACAGAACTATTGCCAAAAGGACTATTGGAAACAGTCATCCCATTAGATATAACATCTTTAATTTTTTTAAATAAAATTGGGGAAAACACTGCAAAAAGAACAGGTATTAACCAAAATCATGTTTCAAAACAACTCATAACATACAAAGAAGCATTCTCTTTTTACTAAGAGTTAACCTAACACATTAGCATGTTTGGCAAAGCTGATAATCTGAGTGGAAAACATCGTCATTGGCACAGACACAAAAGATTATTATTTCAAGAATTTTAACTTTGCATCCTTGCTCTCAGTCTTCATTTATGATGAAAAGCTGAAGCTGTGAATCACACAGATCAAAGCCCCTTTGTTTATGATTAAATGTAGATAATGAATTTGTAAATCCGTGCCAGTGGCAATTTTGAAATCCATGATTCAGCTCAGAGCTATGAATTTCAGCAGGTTATGTTTTTCTCCATCTTGCCATATATACCCACAGTTACAGTATGAGTCTATTCCTGACCAAACACAAGGACACAGTCTAACTGTCCTGTTAATTCTGATAAACTCATAATGAATTTTCCACACAACTTACCCAGCCTGTTGTTTTTATTCAACTGTAGGCACTTCCTAGGTTTTGGTTTTCATTAAGAAGTCCCTAATTCTGCAGAAACTATGCTCCTTTCTTCTTGCCGGGGAAAAGAAAAACTGAAATCCATAAAATGAAGATTGTTTTCTACACCTTTCTGTCTCACTTTCCCTCGAGAATCTTTCAGTATTGACAGACAGTTATTACTGGTATCAGAGTTAATTTGATATAAAGCCATCATTTCTTTTACTCCTCAACCAAGAGATGCCAGCATAAGATTTAACAGAATACACTGATTTAAAGTGGACTGTCTTTAATATTATTTCGTCCAATTTCTTTGCAAAGCAAACTAATCACGCAGGAAAGCAGACGATGGATATGGAGGTGAGAGGGTAATACTCAGGCTTCCTAACAATGAAACTGCTTGAAATAACCAACAGCATTGTTTTCTAAGGTGACGCTACTCTCCTGACAGCTATCGTGTGTCTTTGCCACAGGGCCTAAGTGACCAAAGCACCTACTTTCAAGTGACACTCACGAGAAAATAAGTAGTTCTTTATCGCCAATTAGCCGTGACCTTGGCTTGTGAGATATTCCAGCAAGAGCTGTATTTTTAGAATGTAGGTTAATACACTGAACTCAAATCTGCAGGGTTCATTGCAAGCCAGACATTCATATGTGGAAGAGGTGTCATAGGAAGATCGTATATCAGGATAAGGAGCTCATTAAATGGAAAGGAAACCTGCAGTAATTTCAGAAAATCTATCACTTTTGTTAAGTACATGGTCTAGGGACTCATGACAAAGTATTCAATTTTAATGCTTCTGTAAAACCGAAATCAATAAAACAGGAGCCATGCTATGTATTAGGATCAGCGTACCCAGGCCGTGCACAGAGCAGCTATTTAGAACCTCAGAGCCAAGATGTCTCTGTTTTCCAGAAACAGTGAAACAGTTTTTCTGGTGGCCTTCTGCTCTGGAATGAACACTGGGTGAGAGAAGAGAAAAAATAAAGCTGTCTACATTCATGCAATGAACTTCAAAATAATAATGATAATTAAAGCCGTCATGCTTGAAGCAACTAGCCTATGTATACAGAAATGCGCTGTTCAACCTTCTGCAAAGTGCAAGATGTCTGGAACTTCACCTTCAGCTGCACACAAAATAAAATGTTCAATTTCGATTAAAAAAAAATCTAAATTTAAAAATTTCTATCAAATTTGTGATCTGACTGTCTTTAGAGAAAGCATCCAAACTAAGCCTTCAAATGTCTGTTCCTTCCACCTATCCTGACATGTAAGTAAATGCAATTCATTTCTCCCCTCCCTTTTCTCACTAGGCTTTATTTTCTGTTGAATGAAAACGAGAGGGTTTTCTTCCAGTGAAATTGCAACCAGAGTGCACCTGATTTTACACTTGCTGTCAAGGAGTTGTACAAGCCAGCAGAGCCACTGTTTCACAAACACCAATGCTGCACATCAGGTGGTGCCATGCAGAAAAAGCCCACATGAATCACATGCCTTTGCAGGAACCGAGACAGTGCTGGAGCCTTCTTTTCTCGCTGAGGATGCAAGAATGAGGCAAAGAGAAAGTTTTTAAGACAGAGAAAATAATAACTGAGGGCTACAGCTGGGGGCCTGGCTAGTTAAAGGAAGAGCACAAGAGGAATTTCTGTACTTCCAAAGTGCTGTTCTCTCTCCTCCCTATATAGAAAAGAACTCTACAGAAAGTGAAAGAATTAAGTCAACTGCTTCCTTTAGGATTTCACTATATTACTTTCAGAATTAAATGTCTGTGACACCAGATGTCTTATTTAAGATGTACAATAAGGTGAGCTGGAAAACCCATACAAAACGTTTCTTTACCCTTAGCTTATCATCCAGCTGCATTCATCTCCAGACATTTTATGCTGTTAAGGGCAGTAATTTCTTTCTCCATAAACTGTTTCTCTGACACAGCACGAGGACTTCCCTGTTATAACTCCTGTCTCATAGACAGCCCCTCTGCGTCTCACTCCAGTGCTTTCAATAGTAGCAAACTAGCAAGTCAGTTCCTTTTTTTAAGGTCATATCTGCGAAAAAGTTTGTGAATACTGACAGGAGCAAAAATGTTTAAAGAAAAAAATAACAAAATCTAGATTTCATTTTTGATTTTTTTTTTTTGGTAGCGGTAGTGGTTGGTTTTTGTTTGATTTTTTTTTTTTTTTTTTTTGTATTTCAATTCAGAGTCTTTCTTGTAGAATATTTAGTATGTAATGAAAAGGTTATTTAATTATCACAACAGTAACACACGGTATTCTACTCCTTTTCCTCCTTTTTTTTTTTCATAACAGAACTATGATTTACAAAACTTTGCATCATTTAAGAAACTAGGCCACTGGCAGTAGGTGTTTAATTTCTGCGGGTGCTGTAATTTCCTGATGCCCGTCTCTCCAAACTGTTATTTGGTTTGCCATCTGTTTGTGTGTGAAAATCTGCACCTCGCTGATGATCTTATACAGATTTGTCAAACTGCCTGGAGTTCTGTGGGTATCACCAGACCACAATATTAAAGAGGCTGTCAAAAGAGCATTAAACATACTGTCATAAGCATTGCATACAAGCTGGTTTTAGCAGGTTTTTCTGCGTAAGTGCCTATCGCATACTCCAAGACAGACTTCAAACAATGGTATTCTGGATGTGCCTTTTGCATATAAGACCATGCCACGTCAAAAACAAAACACATTTCTCTTTTTCTTGGAATCAAATTACAGGCACAATCCCTGATTCCAGAAGTAAAACCTCTGTGTAAACAAATAGCTGTTTCATTAGAGGCAAAAGACTTTAAAAAAGACTTTTTTTGGTGGTGGTATAATGCCAGAGTGAGTTCTTTACAACATAAAGGTCTGGACAACACAGAACGTGAGGCTGTCTCATAACTGATCAGCAGTGGAGCTCTATGGAGCTATTCCATACAGCTTTAGAGTAGCTATTTGGGGGCTCCAGAATTTGCTCACACTCATTTTTATTTGCAACCAAATTTGAAATTGGAGATAGCAGTTTGACTTGAAAGTAGCTTTCTGCATCCTGCACATGTGGTGGTCAGTCACATTCTTAAGTCTGGGCAAAAGCTGGAGACTACAATTACAAGTGAATTGCACTGGAAATAACAGTCTGCTCAGCACTGGAATATATTTGTACATTTTAATTTCAGATACTATCTCATTTGAAATACTTTTGGGCACACTGGAATTCAGGGAATAATGAAGAGTCTGGCTACCACAGCAGGAGGCATTAAAACAAGGTGAGCAGGGCTGTCCTGGATGGCAACGCTGCATTTGATGGTGGTTTTCTCACTGCTTTGGCTATATAGAGAAATAGTGAGCCACTGGAAAACTAAACTGGAATTTGTGTGTCAGCCAGGTTAAGTGCTCTGTTTATTCTCGTAGATTATGCTCTGCTTGTTATCTGCCACTTCCTATATATTTGCTGCTTTAAAAATATTTTCGATTTGTACGTTTTGTGTATTAGATGAAATGCATGAATGACAGGAAGAAATAAGGGATGCTAAAAAGCATATGATAGATTTTGCTCAAGAAGAAATAAAATGTTAAATAAAAAAAGAAGATGAGGCAAATAAGTGGAAAGAGAATGTGGAGTGATCTGGCTGTATATTCTGGCTCATGTATTATTTTTATTTTCTCACTTAGAAATCACTCAAGTCACCACAATTGCCTAGGCATTAGATGCACAATAAATATTACATCTGGATCTTTTTTAGCTTTGCCATTACTTCTTAATCCTGCACAGCACTACAGCACATATATATCACTACCTCAGACTCCTAGACCAGAAATCAAAGTATAAGCTGGCTATACTTTGCTGGTACAGTATGTTAATGTGCTAGTTGCCATGGCGATGCACTTATCAAGTTAACTCTTGACTAACAGTTTGCCTAAATAACGCGGCAATGTGAGTCAGTGCAGAGCGCTGTGCAACGACAGCTGGATCACTCCTGATTTTCAAGTTGAGTCCTTGAAAATTAGCAGAGGCATAGCTAAGTTACATGGCATTTTGCAGTGCAGCTTTTCGATATGCTTCATTTTCGGCAACTGAAAAATGCCTCCCTGTGTATCAGAAAACAAATTCTGCTTTTCTTCTCCTGCAGAAGGATAGCAAGAACATCGTGTTCTGGATGCTGTTACAGAGAGAAAGCAATTGAGACACAGACTGTCGTCTCGATGCTCACTTGCAATCTATTCATAGCTGAGTGATGTTAAAGCCCTAGTAATGAACCCACAAATTTTGGATGCTTGAGTCAGAATAAAGATTAAGGGAGCAATGAGAAAACAACCTTATTGCATTCTCCTGCCCTTCTCTATCTGTACTTGTATCTCTATTCAGCCAGAAAACATTTCCCCTCCTTGCAATTTACCGAAAAACATTTAGTGACACTATCATCTTCCTACTTTGTACTTCTAGCCACCTACAAGTGACATTGTGTTTCTCTAATAGGCCATTATGTTGTCTGCCTGAAAGCGTTTGTTTGATATAATTTCTTACAAATGTACTAGAAAAGACAGATTTGTTTCTAGCTTTCTAAAAATGTATTTTAGATTTATTTTTTTTAATGATGCTGCTTTTATTTCAAACCTCTTTACCTATAACTTCAGTTTTGTTCTCCCATAGTATGATGGATCTTTCCTTGCACTCAGGAAGGCTGCAGTTAAGTCATTCAGTTTTAGCACTCTTCCTGAACTGACACACAAGAAGCCAAGTTTTATGAAAAATAAAAAATAAAAAAATCCAGCTCTCTCAAGGAGGGCTGATTCATTCCCAGTGATGTGGAGGGGCACAAATGCTATAGGTCTGCTATGGGAGTAGGGTTTTCAGAGCCAAGCCAAAAGAGAGGAGAATTTCAGTTCTGCCCTTAAGTTGCAGGCATTTTTAAAAAATGATTTTTCTAATTGAATTACTAGTTGCTATTAAAAAAAAAAAAATGGTCTGTTTTCTGGGCATAACAATTGTACATCCACATTGAAAGCAGGGGGGGATTTTTCACCAGATCTTTCATTTTATAATTCTGCTTTGAGATAGCCCAGATAGACCAGAGGAGCCAGCTGATTCATCCTGAGAACAGCAGACTGGTCCAGGCACGTGGCAGAGAGCAACCATCAAGGTGAGCATTTGTAGATGCAGATGAGCTCTAATACCGTAATGTCTGATGTGCGTTACATGAAGGCCACTCTGCACCAGCACTAGGTGATTCCAGATATATCAGTGGGTAACAGGTTGAGAGGAAATGGGATTGTTTACTCATCCACTTCCATTTTATCATTCAACCCGCAAGTGATTTCTAAAAGCAGAGATATCCAAAACCTCTGTGTGCAGTGAGGAGTCTGTTGAACAAGAGAAGTAGCAGGAGAAGGTCCTGACCCATAGAGGATCTCCATACTGTACAAACATTAGCCAGACAGAAGTAAACACAGGGAAAAGCATTAATTCCTTTATAAGATCAGGCTGTTCGTAATATATTTTGATTCAGCACCTTGATGCCCCACTTTAACTGATCTTCCTTGGAAGTTTTCTATTCCCCGAAAGATTTCCCTCGAGCAGAGATAAGAAAGAAAAAGCAATCCAAGTAGTAGTCTTGAGGAGCTCAAGAGGCCACAGTGGGACTAAGTAGAAATATTTATTGCTGCTCCGTGTTCCTTTTCCATAGCAAGGGAGCATCCTAATGTGAATTACAGCAAAGAAACTTACTGAGTATTTTTCTGTTTTGGTGACAAAGCCAGCAGTATAAAAACATAGTAAATTAACCAAAATAAATAACTAGATAATAATAATAATAATATAAAGAATGTATTGTATGTTAGACCAGTTGCTAGTATTCTGTCTCTTGTCAAACTGTTGATACTGTTAAGGACAATGCTAGAAAAATGAGCTAATATGAACTAACCTGAGATTCAGCAAGGACAAATCGAGGAAGCAAGAGCCCCTTGCAACACCATGGGCTGGGGATGGACTGACTGTGGAGCAGCTCTGCTGAGAAGAAGCCCTTGGGGCTGTTGGTGGGTAGGTGGCAAGCTGAACATGAACCAGCAATGTGCTCTGGCAGCAAGGACAAGTAACAGCAGCCAGGGTTGTATTAAGAGGCAAATAGCCCCTAATTTGATGAAAACAATTATCTTTTTGTTCTCAGTGCTCATTAGAATACATCCAGGCACTGTGTCCAATTTCCAGTCCTGCAACACGAGAAAGTTATCAGTAAGCTGCAGCAAGGTCAGCAGTGGCCCCTGGGATAGTGGGGGCTGAAGGTTGTGGAGTTTCTTTCCTGGAGACATTCAGAAGCTGCCTGGACATTGTCCTAGGGAACAGGCTCTAGGTGGCCCTGCTTGAGCAGGAGGGTTGACCAGATGATCTCCAGAGGTCCCTGCCAACCTCAATCATCCTGTGATTCTGTGAACTAGAGAACTCCAGAAGTCCTTCCACCCCAAGTGATCCTGAGATCCTAAGAGACACTTCAAAGAAAGGAGGCATATATAGCCACTCTCTGCTTCCCTAGCATTCGGAATTGGCATATAAAAGATATCAGAGTTTATATGCCTGTTGCTTTTTGTCTATTAACTTCTTGTCCATGAACCTGTCCAAAACTATTTTCCTCCCTCTACTAATACCAAGTATATGATATTGCAATGCTAATTTTAGAACAGTTTACAAGTATTCCCCAAGCAGAAAGAAACTAAATTTAAATTCCTGGGGGGAATGATTTGCCTAGCTCTGATGGCCACAGTAGCAGCTGCACTTTTAATCTCCTATTCTGCAAATATTTATGAAAGCCATTTTACTGACTAAGCAGTCCATCCACTCTTCACAGGATTTCTATCCATTTTTCACAGGATTTCTCATCCAAGTGCTAACACTTATGTTCATGTTTGCAAGAGTAGGTAATTAATGCTATTTCTGATTTTATCTTCAGCCCAGTAGGAAGACAAAGTACACAGAGATCTGTTCAGAGAGTTTTTTGAACATAACAATTTCCAAATCCTTAACCGCATTTTCTTCCATGCATTTGCCTTCATGCTATCTCCCAAGCAGCAAACAAACAAAAAGAATATAGACCAGAAGATGTCATTTCACTGTTTCTGGAAAGCACTGTCGGCATCCAGAGAACTGTTTCACTTTTAAACACATTGCACAGTGGCCACTGAGTCTCATCTCCCATTTTTTATTCTGAGCTCCAACCTGAAATTATTAAAATCTCAGAGGTTTTTTCCTGGTGCAAATATTCGTATTACTGTGAGCCAAATAAGCAAGCACATCACGAAGTGAAATTAGCACGTACAATTTGGTTGTAGGATGGATTTTATTTTTTCCAACGTAAGGAGGGGATCTAAATCTGACTTTTCAAGTTGTTTATTCTTTGAAACAGCCTCCTCTCCCTGCAAGAACCCCAAGGCACAGACCAACTATGAAGCATGTCTGTAGTTGTCTTGCCACTGCTGATGGTCTCCTACACCAGCCGGACCTGTTTTGCCAGTGCTAGTGCCAGCCCCGTGAAGTGTATGTTCCTTTTTCTTGTCCTTTTGGATAATATATTAAACCCTTGCGAGTTTCTCAGGATGGGATTCCAGAGCCCCTTAAAAGAGAAACGGCACTTTCCTGGACTACAATGGTGGATTTCTGTCTGTGCCCAGCACTGTGAGGCATTTATTTCATGTTCTGGCTTTCTTGTGCTTTGCTCTAAAATCACAAGAGTTTCTTGATTGGCAAGAGCATTGATCAGCCCAGTAATAATCTGCTTACATGCTTCACTGATGAAACAGAGCTAGGCTACAGCAGGATTGCTCTCCATGTCATTACCATACCCACTGGGGATTGGGATGCTTATTGCAGTGAGCAAGGTCATGGAGAGAATTTTGTCCTGACCATGCTTTTCCCGCTGATGCGCTGTGGCAGCCATATCCCCAGTCAGGTTAATCAAACCCCCTTTAATTTGTGTTTTCTCCATTAAGATGGCAGCTGCAATGGAAAAGATAACCTCTCTGACCTCGGCGATCATCTCTCACTGTGTTTTTTCATCCCTGAATCTGTTAATTGAAACTACAGAGTGACAAGAGCAGCACTCCACATAGTTTAGTCCCAAATCATGTGAGGCCTGCATCTCAGCTAGGAATTTATGTATAACACTAATTATGACTGACATTGCCTGTTAGAGTGGGAGATAAAAATCACATCGCAGTGTAGCTGGAATGGTCCTGCAACCTCTTTGCAGCTGGCTTAATGTTTCTTCACAAATAGCTTGACCTTTAGAAAAGGGAGGGGGAGGAAACGCAGGAGGTGTTTTGAGCTTTAAATGATTCCCATTTGTAACTCTGTGAATGGCACACTGGGTCCGATTTCCAGTCTCTGGCATTTCTAAACTGACGTGTTACAAACAGGCAGCAGGCTATAAGCTGCCCCCCGGGGGGAAGGAAGGAAGGAAGGAGGGAAGGCAGTCACGTAGGTACCCCGGCCAGCAGGCCTGCAGTGCCACAGGCACCCACAGGCCGTGCTGCAGCTCCACGGGGTTACGGCACATTCGTAGCACCGTAAATACGTCAGGCTGGTGCCCTGTTGCTGTGTACAGATTGATGATGCCTCTGCAAAGCGATTCTAGAGAGGATATAAAGTCTGTGGGGAATTGGGACTCGGTGCCTTTTACCCACGCTGCTCTTAATTCACACAAGTACTGGAGAAGGCGGCTCCAAGCCTAATATTTCTTCCTGCCATCCTCAAATGGGATAAAAGAGACTGGGAATAGAAAACAAACAAACAAACAAACAAACAAACAAATAAATAAATAAATAAAGGGAAGGAATCAATGTGGAAGGAAAATGGAGGCTTTGATTGAAATCCACAAGAGGAGTCTGTAACCCTGCAAGATTTGCCTCATGCTGGCATCACTAAGAAAAGCTATTCTACTCCAGTTCATACACTGAATTTCAGGAGTAATCACTGATGACAGCCAGCCACTTTACAATGTAAATAAGTAACGCAACTGGGGGATTTGTTAGAGATTAATTTTTATTTTTTTTTTAGGAACCAGATCTGGTTGTTTTGCTGCAGACTTGAATTTACTTCCTATTTCACCCTTAGCTGCTCCCTGATCCAGGAAGTATTGAACGTTGGCCTACAGATGTGCTCAGGCACAATGAAGTCTAAGTTCCTCATTTAAATATGTCACACATACCCTTGCCAGAAAGCTACTTTGTGATAGTAGGGATCATCTCTCAACTGAGGGCAGTAAGCCAGAACCAAAGTAGACAGTACTGATAAAAGTGGAAAGCAAACCCACACAGTGGCTAGCTGTACATGAGGCAAAAGCATTTGCTGCCCCAACTGATGCCAAAAGGGAGAAGCCCTTTGTTATTAAATCAATGGCCAGAGAGACAAGATTTATGGTCTCAATTTAGTGACCTTCCATTGGGAAACAGGACACTGATTTACTCCCCTGAGAGTAACGAGGAACTTAATGCAGGAATTGTTTTACAATAGCTTCAAAACAGCACCAAGCTGTCAGGTGGCAGCTGGTGACCCAAGCTCACAGGAGCTACGTCCCTAACTGGGAATGGTGCACTGTGGCTGCAGACCCTGGGTGCCCAGCCGCATGCCCAGCCACTCCACGCAGTGTCTGTGGTGTAGGCAGAGCTGCAGTCAGTCACTTCTACTCCTTGTAGGTGAAATGACTGCAAGATATCCAGCAACCAAGCAGGCAAGCTCCCCAGGCACACACCAGCTGCTAGGTACAAGCTTGACTGTTCTCAAGTGCAGCTCTCCAGTTGCCGCGTACAAGAGCAATTCGCGTGTTTCTCATGCACTCAGTTTCTGTATCCCACTGGGTTGAGCACCGCAGGCAGGAACGATGAGCTGACAAGTACCTGAGAGAAGCCTCTTCTGCCTTTCTCCAGCACCAGGCTATGCTCAAGTCGGCAGCAGTCGGAGACCAAACTACAGTCAGGCTTGTTTACTTCCTGACCTAGCTTAGACGTGCACAATCTGCTCCCCACTCCTTTGAGGCTGCTGGAAGCTTCTAGGAATCAGTGATTCCTCAGGCGTGGATCTTGCTAGGAGAAGAGTCTGTCAAGGCGTGTATGAACAGAGGGTACCTAGAGACTGGCAAACTACCATTAAAATATCAAGTGGAAACATCTACAATTTAGAAGGAAGGTTAAGATGCTGGGGGGAACAAACTTTTGGGGGCTCTAGTTGGCATTAAAAAGCTTTTCAGTTGAAATTCTACAAATATGTGTAGTTAAAATGTTTAACAAAAGCATGAGAAAGTAACATTTAAAAAATAATCAGGAACAGTTGAGGCATTTGCATGCTACAGAGAAGGCAGGCAAAAACAAAATGACTGAAATGAGCTAAAAAGAAAGAAAAAAAATCTGCAAAGCTTATATGAACTGCAGCCCCCTTTTTATGGCTCCCTTAAGCCTAAGGCCTCGTGGCTCTGTTAAGACAAAGGGTCATCTTTTTGATTGCTCTACCCTCAAAATGCAGTTCAGCTGTTCAGTTTTAGTTAGAATAATTGGGCTTTCTGAATTCATTCTTCTTTCCCCATTGCGGGGGAATTTTAAACTGCCTAAAATCTTGCTAAAGCCCTTTGTATGAGAAAGATAGTCACGTAAGTCTGCTTGAATTTAGGCAAAGCTACTAGTTCAAATTCAATAAAGAATGATCTGGAATTTATACTAAAGAGAAAAGGAAATAAGGCTTTCAGAGAAAATAAGTTCAGAAGATCATGTTTTAAGAAAAAACTGAGGCAGCACACCTGTGCATGGATAAAATCAGTCTCCAAGAGTAAAAAAAAAAAGTCATCCCTAAACAAAAGAAGAAAAAAAATTGCAGATATATAGTAGAAATGTTTAAAAACTGTTCAGTGAGGTGTAATTATGCAGCATCTCAAATGAGGAGAAAGGAAATGATGGAAAGCGTAAACACTCACTAAACAAATTACAATCCATGGGTATCCATCTATTTGGTTAAAGCATCACAGTGTATCAGTAGCACAGCTAGTAGGCTTTGTACTAACTTTTTTTTTTTTTTTTCCTTTTATTTCATATGTTTTTTTCTCAAAACTGGTATGAAAGATAGGATTTTTTTCCTCCTGTAGTGGTCCCGGCAGACTTTCAACCTTTTGGCTGGTATCGGCTATCTTCACAAAAGAGAAAATAAACACCCAAGACTCTGAAAACATGCTCCTTCAGAAACATGCCTCTCAGCACGTTAGCCTCATCCAAACTCTCTTCTGCAGAGAGAAAAGTTGTGCAGGATTTAGGCCTGTAGGGACCGTGCTTAGACTGAAGGGTTTTATGTTTGCAGGGAGCGCTATGCTCACTTGAGACACGCTGGGAACAATATGCACTGCAGGTGGCAGAAAAATACTTCCTTGGAAGTGACAGAAGACACTAATTACTTTCAATTTAAAGCTGAAAATACACAAATTTACGTGGCGTTACACGTCAGTAGTCAACTTCTCCGTATCATTAGTCCTTCCACTGACTTGAAAGCAGAGCAAGTATCTTTCACTAAGAAGCATACTTTCATTAGTGGTATAGTAACATGGACTAGTCCTTCTTTTCCTCTCTTGTCCTTTCTCCTCTCCCTTCCTCTCTTTCCAGTTCCCCACTGAAAAGGAAACTAAATTTCAAATCAGCTTTCCTATTTTCTTGCACAGGTGCTCAAGACAGACCCAAAAGAATAGCAGTTTAGGAAACAGTGGGAGAGAGCAGCCTTTGAAAACATGGAAGAATCCTACTGTGAGAGTCTTTCTTGATGGATCAAGAGCTGTATTTACAATAAGGGAATTAAAATAATCCTGCGAAATAAAATGCTCATTTTCACTACTTCACCAATTGGGTACATGCAGAACTTAAATAACTATATGCATGCTGCAATATAATTAACAACTCTATTACATGAACTACACAACTTCTGCACATAGCTTAGAGAAGCAATTCAAGGATAAAGTCTTCCCCACAGTGTTCAAAATCTGGTGGTCCAAAAAGCTAGTTTTGAGCAAAACAGTAATTTGGTATCTGCATGCATTCATATACAAGGCCACTTAAAATGATTTTACTAAGCTTGACAGACAGCAAGATTGGCTCCTGAATCAGATTTCCTTCTTTCCTTCTCATTTTAGCCCAACAGGAAATCCATTTTTCTTCTCAGACAATAGGTGAGGAGGGGGAAGAGAAAGATAAAAGCAGCAGTCTTACACTTCTTCAAAAGCATTCAGAAGAATGGGGGCTGGAGTGCAGGAAAATAAATAGTTAGCCCATTATGGGTGTCCAAATAAACAACAGAAACCTTCTCAAGTCTGTACATATAAGTTTTGCATTTAACAGTCGAAACAACCTTCTGGTAGTGCGCTGACCCAAACTGGCAATTATTAGAACCCTGTCTTTCTGTTTTATTTAAATTTTATCTTTTGGAGGCAGGCTAGTTCAGTTCCAGTGTCACCACCTCTGCTTCTCCAAAATGCTGGAGATTATTCTATATGAAAAGCTTACTGAATTGAAATTACACCCCACAGCATTTTGTAAACAAGGGGAAATAGGGACAGGAGACAGCATGGAAAAGGACAGGCTTTTATTTGCAGAAGACAGACAGCATAACCTGGCTCGTACATGCATTTTAGGTTTGATAGCAGTTTCTTGTGGAACTGCATTTGGATGTATTTCAGGTTTCTGCTTTGGACTACAGCTGTAGCTATTTACTTCATATAGCTATAAGGATTTAAGGTAATTAAATATTAATGAATGAAAACAACCATTCAGGCATTCACCACTACCCCCACCTCCTGTTCTTTCAGCATTGCCTTTAAGGCAGATTTCTATAGGGTTTAGCCAAACAATACATCAGATTGGCAACTAAATTTGGTACAGAAAGAACCATTGCTAAGCAAATGCTAGGTAGCAAAGTAATTTGACAGGAACTGTGCTTGTAGATTAAATCAGGAATAAAGGGAAATCTGAAAGAATCAGTATTTGGGTTTGAAATAGGCTAGTTCAGACCATATGTTTAGTTGTGCTTTTGTTTGGAGCAAAGATAAAATACAGGTGTCAAGTCAGAAAAAAAAATCGTTTATGTTTTAATAATATTTCTTTTTTCCTCATCAATTTCATGAAATACAGGCATCTACATATGTATTTTACCAAATCTGCCACTGAAGTTTTACAAACAGAAAGATGAGTTAAATGTTTACCATCTTTTTTTTTTTTTTTTCACTGGCAGGTGCACCAACAGAGTAGTTTGCACATGGACAGGAGTATACCGGCCTTCCTTATTTCAATTTTCCAAATACAACAAGTTATAGCATAATTGGCTGCTGTGAGGAAAAAACAAGGGAAGGTTACATCACTGCTTTAAGTACAATGCTACTTCTCTTAGAGTCAGTAAAGATCTGGGATATTTCCCAAAAAAGCTGTATCAACCAACTGTATGAGCTTATGAGGCAATATTTCTATCCTTCACCAATATTTCTAAGTGTTAAGCCAATAAATTATTGTGATACTTTTGTCTAGCTCTTGGAAGTCTTGCATTTTTAGTAACAGAAAACAGATAAAATGACATGCATGTTATTGCTTTAATTTAGAGATATATCTAATATATCAGAATGTAACCTACCATTAAATGCTTCGTTCTGCTTTTTCTCCCCAATTTAAAAAAAAAAAAAAAAGGTATGAAGAGAAATGAAAACCTATTATAGTTTTTGTCTCGCTGAGGAAAGTACAATGAAGTTTCATTCTCCTTTATTTATAAAGCTTTTAGATTATGCTAAAAGTGCTCCAGGCCAACTGTGACAGATGTGGTAAATATAATTTCAGAATTCACATAAAGAGAAACAGCAGAATAATATGTTCAATCCTTTATGTCCCCATTCTTTTAAGAACACTGAAGGAATAATTCGTTCCTGCTTAGTGACAGAGCATTGGATGGTATTGTTCAAGTATTTGCAGTTATATTTTTAAAGGTTATGGATTTTATTTTATGAGCAATTCACCTTTGTTCTGTCTTGCTCCTGTTTTTCTAATCTAATAAAAAACACAAAATTGTTCCTAAGTGCTATGTAGCAGGGCTATGTATGTAGTTAGCATCCAGGTTCCAGAAGCTGGGTCAAGGAGCGAACTCGTCTCAGGAGCTGAAGGCATTTCGTGTAAGAAGGAGCCACGGGGGAGAGTCTTCCCTGTTTCCATTTACTTCATGTAATGTTTTACAACAACAAAGTTCAGGAAAGTAGCTCATCTTCTGCATGCCACTTCATGCTGGAAAACGCAGCAGCACAAACAGAACAGCAGCAGATGAGGAAATATGATCCACAAGGTGCCTGGTTTCATGGTTTCTCATCTTCAGCTCTCTCTCTTCCACTTGGAACAATGCAAAGATATCTGTTGCTTTTACAGCTATTGGGTGGATCTTGGTGCAAGTTTAGCCATAGATTTCATGTTAATTGTGCCTAAAACCTGCATATTTATACCTACCCACCTAGGATTCTTAATTAAAAAATACTGTTCAGAGAACCCAGAGCTCCAAATATGTTTAGGTACATAATTCCTACTGAATTAATTGATGTGGGATTGAAGCATTTTCATATTTCATAGATGCTTGAAAACAGTCATCACCCAATGAATATCTATAGACTTAGGTAGTGCAGATAAGAAGGAAGGAAATACTCAGGAGACCTTTTTGTAGTAGATACAATTTCCATAAACATCAGACATAGAGAAAGATTTGTTAGTCTGGAAAATAGTCATACTATGTCTAAAATAGCACACAATTAGCTGTCCAAAATTTGTAAGCCAAGAACTAATTATTTTCTTAGTGCACACAACATTTCACTGCTGTTCAAAGTTGCTAGATAACTCTGGTCCTCTGGTCTCCATGTCTGTTATGGGTTTGTTGCCCTGGATTACCCAGCAGGGACATGGCACACAGGACTTCTCTCCTTTGCATGCCTCAGTGATGTACACATGAGCTACTTTTGTGACAATTATGAAGGCATTTACATTCATACACTTTTTTTTTTTTTTCTTTACAGAAAAGAGTACAGCTGACAATGCAGGATCCAGGAGGCGGAACCTGCGAGCAACACAGGAGCATCAGCTTGCTCAACCAAGGTATGACAAGTCCCCACCCCAAGCCTTTCCAGGATCACTTGTATGCACAAAAGTAACAAGTGCATACACTTGCAGTCAGAGAAAATATCCATTATTTTCCAGAACTCATATAGCTGTATAATAAGTTTCCACAAGGTGATATTTCAAAACAACCATGTTAACAGTGGGACTTAATCTGTACACTGAGCAGCTTCAAGACCCAGCAAGGGAAATACACGAAAAGTCCAATTTTCAATGCAATTTGCAAATCACCAGTTCCTCACAGCAGGAGAGCAGTGGCATTTTACAGCTTTCAGGTCAGTCACAGAAGCATGACCTCTCTCACCTAAATTCACTGGAGGATTCAGAGTGAAAACTTGTTTGGTGTTTACTAGCAGCTGAGCATCAGCCATCATAACAGCTTCAGTACCTGGGCTTTCTACACAGCCTGTTGGTCAGATAACCAAGAGCTCACAAACAAACAGATACCTTACTGAAAGCACAGGCTCTCCAATACCTGAGAGGCAAATTTGAAGTTCATACCCTCACCACAGTCCGGGAGGTAGCTAGAGAAAAGGTACTACTTTATTCCAGCACTAATATAGAGGGGGAAAAAAATCTTAAAAAAACTACTAGCAGAATTTGAGTGCCAGAATTCTTTTGGAAATAAATAAATAAATAAATAAATAAAAATACAGGAGGGGGGAACACTTTGTATGGCCTTGCATAGTGAACCAGCAGTGGGAGGCAATGAAGACCTACTTGCCTCAGAAGAGGTAGCAAGGGGGAGTTTCAACTCTTATCTAGATACAGTTGCTCTTTAATCATGATAAACAGCAATATGAGCAGGAAAGACCTGTGCTGCAGTTCATATTACTCAGATTAATACCTTAAACTTGGAAACAAATTAAAATTTTCGCTCTTGTGAGCAAAACAAGCATTAGAACACATATTCCAGCTCTGTTTTCCCATAAATATCCAATTTCCTTGCAATTATCATATTTTCCTGTTAGTTGGAAACTTCAAATGCTCTCTCAAAGAGAACATTTAATCTAAAAATATCCTTACTTCAGGTTACTGATGTCACTGCTGTTTTCTGCTTGAAGATCAGGCCTGTGGCTGTGGCCTACTGAAGCACTTCATATTAAATGACTTTACTGATACACTGACTCTGTTTCTGATGCTCCCCTCCAACCTTGAAACTAGTAAACAAGTACTGCTAACTTTATTTGTATTATGCAACTGAAAACTCCTGTTCAATACCAGAACTCCTCTAGCAGAGAACAGCAGAGTAAGACACAAGCTTTACCCTGAAGACAGACAAATTAAACTGCTATCTCCATTGTACAGACTTAAGAAGCAGAGGAAGAGATTAGGCAGGTTGCCAAAGGTCACATTAGAAAATATCTGCGATAGCATAAGGAAAATGCCTTGAATCCCATCCAGAGCCACCAATCATCGTTTTTCTTCAGCCTCAGAACTTGCTCTGCTGCAGGAAAAGCTTTACCTGCAAGAGCCTGGAAGGAAGGCTGTTTTTCAGATTTATTAACTTCATGAATAGCTTTGTTGATCTTCCCTGTCAAATCCCCTGCTGTTGTTTATAAGGGTCTCACACTGCAACAAGGAAGAGAATATTAGTGTTTGAATAGCCAGGAAATATAAATCTTGTGGAATCATCAGAAGATCTAGCAGGCAGGCAGAGCATCCTAAACCACTTTAACACATTCTTTAATTGAATTGCTTTCAAGCTGATTGGGCCCCTTAGGCTTTTAAATCCTAGTATACAGACCATCTATTAAAAAAAAAAAAAAAAAAAAAAAAAAAAAAAGAACCATCATTTGGTCTGCATTTGTAACTATATGATTCAAGGTCAATTCCAAGTATGAAATCTTCACACAAATCCTCAAGATGATTTAAGAAAAAAAAAAATCTGGAAAGAAAATTAACCTCAGATGAAAGCTAGTAATAGTCTTGACTTTTGACTCCTGATGCTCTTCACAAAGTGAAAGAGGGTTATTATTTCCTCCCATCCCCTTAAAAGAGGAAATCCCAGACACAAGCTAAAAAAAAATAAGATATAGATTTTTCTGAGGCTACACTGCCATCTATTGTCACTGCTACACTTTGCCCACTTTTAAGCCTCATTTTGCAGCCCATCAAATGTGTTCAAAAACAAAACCTTCCCTTCTCCCTCAGTCCAAAAGTGAATTAACTCCAGCTCTCATATTCTGCTGAAGATGCATTCCACAGTTTCAGAATTTTATTACTGGTCTTTACAGCTACAGTAGACAAAACAGATTTAACTGAGATGAAGCTCATCTCCCAGTCTACATTTTGCAACTTAGACTCTCTTTTTTTTTTTTTTCATTTAGTTACCTTTATTATTTCTAATTTCTAGTTTTTACAGTGTACATCTTCCTTTTACAGCTCATTTCCTTGTACATATTCACACATGTTCTACTCTCAGATCATAAATACCAAGATGTTTTCAGAAAATACCTAATGGCGCTGCATAGGTCCATGTATAGCCTCAGTAAAACCGTGAATTATATCTACTCCCATAGACTGACTTTATTAAGAGGCATGGCAAGAAGGCTCATGTAGCCAGCACTTACCTCCTGAGCCAAACCTTGAGTTGAGCCTCTAGTGTAGCCTTCTGAAAAGGCCTGAAGAATCACCTTTCAAAATCACCTAGCAGGTAGGTGATATGAGATAGAGTCATTTCTCAGATTTTCACCTGAAGGCACAATCTTCAGGTTGTCAGATATCCCTCAAAATATTTATTTTTTTGGCATTGCTGAGCTATTTCAGAGGGAGCCTGCCGGCACCACCTGCCACAATGCTTTCAAGTACAGTAGATCATGCTCTGAATATATATTAATACCTTTGCACGTTGGTGACTCTTTGTCTTTCTACAACCTGGGAAAAATGTTCAAGTGAAGACTAGTCATGGTACCAAAATCAAGTGCAGGCTCATGTGCTCACATACTTTTATTATGATGAAAACATCACGGTTAGGACCTTTGTACATCTTACTCAGACATAACGGGGAAAAAAATACATCACTAAAGGCTTCTACTATGGCTAGAAGTAAATGAGTCACCATTGCTAGAGGCGTATTTTTGCTATTCAAACATTCGTGTATTAACTTTAATTTGGAACTACTCATGTATAAATGTAGAGTGAATATATTAATATTGATGCATAAGCACTGAGTAGGTGAAAAGCAGTGAAGGATCAGGTCCTAAAGGTAACTTCTGGAACTGTTTCTGGTTTTTGTCAGTTACTCTTGGTGTCTGGGTTATTGTACAAGGAACGCTGCTTACAGAGGTAAAAATTCATGAGATGAGTTTAAATACAAATGCAAATATTTTCATATTAAAAACCAGTTTAATGTTTGCTGCCTAGAACCACCAAGTAGCAAATCCCATTACTAAACTAGAATTTCCCTTTTCAAAGGCAAAATTTGCTTTCTCTGGTATTAGAAACCTTGCAGCATCATTTATTTCTGCAGCATTTTATATGTAGAAAAATCTAAGGATGAATATTTTCAGTCTTACGTATCAAAGAAGCTGAGCTGAGAGAATACACATATCTTTGAAGAGAAAAGAGGAAAACTTGTTTGTTGATTTCATTTTTAAAATTACATACACTTTGAGGTTCTCTGGAGATCAAGATGCTACGTTTAGCACCAGAAATAGCACAGCAACAGCCAAAGTAAGGAGTGCAAAGGCAGCAAACACACAGATTTACTTTTTAAGTGGTTCAGTGGTTCATCACAACTTCCGAGTGTCACTTGGGGAAGCTGCAGTGTTAGGCAGGGCCGTAATCCCCTCCTCAGCACTGCCCTGGGGGTGCCTGGTGTCCTTCTGCAAACTGCTGTGGTCGCAGCACCCCAGGTGCTTGCGTTTAGTCTGGATGGGGATGGCTAGGTGCTAGAAGTGTGATAGGTGGCAGGAGAAATAAGATTCTAAAAGTTGTTTTTTTCTTCAACCATTCTTGTTTACCGCCAGTGTGATGATTCCTCCTCTGGCTGGATCTGACCCCAGCTTTGCCTCAGAGAAGGTGGGGAAGGTCCCTCCTGCCTTCAGGCCCTCTTTGCTCAGGCGCATGCACACACCCTGATACTTCAAACAGGAGCTGCAGGCACTTCCCATAGCCCCTGAAGGGTCTTGAGTGCTATCCTTCCCCTGCCACTGGAAAGGACAGCCCGTTTGTTGTGCACGCCGTAATTCTTTCAGAGATGTACTAACAGTTTCACTCCACAGAGACTTTGCTAGAAGCAGTTATTACAATAGCAGTTTTGAAGGGTATGATCGTGCCTTGCAAGCTCTTCTTCTAATGTGTTTTAAGTAATAAAATTTAGTGCCAAAGGAACTTCTTGGCAAGACAAGATCACTCAGGCATGAAAATCCATTTGAAATATAATTACTTCAAGTAAAGCCAGTCCTATATACTCACCAGAAGCTGTTAAATCCTCCTAGTTAACAAAATAACAAATGGGCAAACAAATCATGTGGGGGAAGGGGGCAATAAAAAATAAAAAATGAAGTATTTTGACAAAGACCCAATAGCAAAACACGATAGGAAGTTGTTTTCTGAACAACTGGAGGCAGTGATACAGTGATGCAGGAGCTGGGGAATGTTTCCGTCAGGTTTTTTGAGCCCTTTAGTGGCTGACTGAACCCTGCAGAAGAAGTCATGAGGTCAACCTGAGGCATACACAGAGCAGCCCTGTGCTGTATATAGCCATTAAAAAAGCAGGTTGGGGTAGGGTGTGAAGGGGAAGAGAAATCATCTGGTTCCACGTCTTTGCTTTCCCTGCGTGATTTGTTAAATGAGGGAAGATACGACAATTTTGAAGATAACTTCTGTAGCAGATCTCAAGCTGAGACTTAGTGTTTTAAAGCAACCTTAATCATATGGAAAAAAGCTTTTGATTGAATTGTAAAGTCTCTACAAATACAAGCCCCTTGGGGAGAGTGTTTTTCCTTATTATAGTCACTTCTGTTTATTTTTTCTCTTGATAATTCTTGCCCTTTGACACGGCTGAGCTACACGGGGTAGTGAACAAATGTGCAGCTCCAGCAAATGAACTTGTGGAGCCTGTGGGATGGAGGGATACAGGGCTGAGTAAACATCAGGAAGCTGACTGGACCCCAGACCATCTTATCCTCAGCACGAGGGCCCATGCCAGTTGTTGAACACCATTTGGAACAAGCACAAGTTTGGATGTGATCTCTTCCTTGTAGCTGGCAATAACACGAATACCAAGGAGACATATTTTCCATTGCATTTTCCTCTTAACCTCCCTGCAGTGGTTTCGCCTTCCCTTTTTTATCTCAACTGTTTGAGATTTGTTATAATTTCCTCCCACAGCCTTCCCCCTCCTCACCCTCCAACCTCACAATCTACTTTTCTTAATGATTCCTTCAATTTATTTTTCTAGCTTTTCCCTACACAAGATCAAAATCCCCCGCTGTCACAGCTGTGTGCTGCTCACTCTGTTCAGTGTGACAGTCCAACAAGCCAAGTAAGTATATATGCTTAGATTATCTGAGTAAAGCCATTAACTTCTAACAAGCTAGTTAATATGAAGCACAGCCTCACATCATTTGCTAGGCAGGGACTAGTTTTTATGGAGCATTGACCTCTAGGACCTCATTTCATAATATTCTTCCCATCCCACCAGGATGACAGGGGAGGTGGCAATAATATATGCACATATCCTGTGCAACAGAAAACCCAGAGAATTGATATTTGCTGCCCACTGTTGACTTAATCTCAGACTAAAGAGTTTTATCTTACAACTCAGGTAGTCCTACGCAAAACCAAGCTCAAATAAATTGCATCTGATGAATCATATTGTCAGCACCACCTCCTACAAGCATACCGGGAAAGTAACGCTATTTTAATATTTATAAGTGCCATCTTGTGGAGATTCCAGTATTAAGTGTTCTTATTTTAGGACATAGCCCCAAATGAGCTGTTATCAGAGGGATGCTCTTTTTGTTTCCCTCCCCTCCCCAAGACCTGGCCAACAAACTTCCCATAGGAGCGAAAGGGATGCTTTGGGAAATGTTACATCATGGGAGCCCCTTCGTAAATATCCCTCAAAATCTTAAGGCAGCATTTCATGAAGCCCAGTTCAGACTGGGATACCTCAAAGCCTGCCGGCCGTAGCCAGTCCAGAGGCCGATTCCTATGAGACTTCACAACATACAGGCTTGTCCGGGGTGTCACAGCAGTCACCGTCACAGCAAAGGGACACAGGGGCAGCAGCTCCTCCCGGCTTACCTGTCCCTTGCCCTGGCTGAGGTGGGTGGTAGGGACCAGACCCAGTTTAGGCAGGAGCCACTGGAGGTACCAGCAGCATCTGTTGATTCTCCTGCACGCAAACCTCAGGCAAGGCTGCTTGGCCTCTGGACATGCATCCAAAAAGGGCTTCATCTCACAGCCTCCTCTCTGAGCCTTTTGGTGTTGTTATTTTCGGTGACAGACTCTGCTAGCTCCTGTTCAGTTCTCAGCCCACCTCTCCCTCACCAGCAGTGGGAGTTGTAAGACTACTGTGAGCTATTTAGAATTGAATATTTAATCTTTGACTTTCAGACTTCTCTTTCAGGTTCCTTAATATTACCCAGTATAATGCAGTGTGTATGTGTGTATGCACATATGAATATATGTATGCATATGCATACACATACATATACAGACACACAAAAAGGACTATGCTAGAACTGAAAGTACAAGAAAGGAAAAATAGTAAGCATTGCACTCTCCCACTGCAAATCCACCCTTACTGCATAATAGGTAGTATTTAGAAATGAGAGCTACTGACAAGACATTGAAAACTCAGCTTGCTACACTACTTTGCATTAGCTGAAAATCCAGTCTTATGATTTCAAAGCTTTCTTCAGAAATGACAAAAAATTCTTTGCATTTTTTTGTATTTTCTTTGAAAAAGATGACAACATCCTTCCAGATCCTTCAGCTATAACCTAAGGATGTTGATTCTGTCCTTTAACTAACTGAACTCATAAAATGAGTTTCTATTCATGATAATCATGCGTGACTAGCTTATTGTGAGTAAATTGGTTGTGTCTAATAAGAAAGTAGAGGATATTTTAGGGTAAAAAAAAAAAAAAAAAAGAAAAAAAAAAAAGAAAACACATTTTAGAAGTTATCTGTATTTCAGTTTTTATTTTCTGTTGTAGTATTACACCTTTCTTCCATTCTCACCCTAACCAAAAGAACAGCCGTGTCCCCTGTATCCTCTTGGCTTATTCACAATACCCAGTTCCCAAGATGATGCTCTAGCATGTTAATGACAGGTTTTCTGAGATTATTTTTTTTTTTCCCCAAAAATCCAGTAGGGATTCAAGGTTTTTTATTCATTTTCTTGTCTGAAGTGTTCTTTTCTTTAAAAATCCTGCAAAGGGTAATTCAGAAAAAGTAGGAACTTGCACAAAATATCACTCAGCCTAATGTATTACAACAGATATTTTACACGGATCATAAGCAGACATCCTTGAATGTAGAAGCTGCAATTTGTCTCTATTTCAGAATGAAATGGAGCACTTCTGGGTACTTTTGTATCATACTGTGCTTTCAGGTATTTTTTCCTATGACTACAGAAAAGGAGTTACGCTTGAAAGAAATAATATTTGAATTCAGTCCTAAAATACAGGCCACTTTTTCTGTCCTTGAACCTTGACAATGTTGTTTAAAGGCCTGAGGTATATTATCTCCAACTCAGGTTGGTAGTAAATAAAATGAAATTGCTTAGAGCAATTCCCAAGGCCACTTTATGGCACTTAACTCACTCCGCACAACTCATCACGGCTAATGTTCTGCTTATTGCCCACCTCACCCGGGAGCACAGCAGCACCAACGCACCTCGCCCAACCTCATGGGCACAATCTCCAGGCAGCGGCAGGGAGACCAGGGATTTCCAGGGCTGACACATTACATGGTTGCTTTGCTTTTTGGGGATAGGTGGGGATTACTCCCAGCCACTCCAGGCTGGCTTGAAAGCCATACCCTGGTGACACAGGGCCCTACACAGAAGACAAGAGAAAGGTTGTATGGGCAGTAAGCCCATTTATCTGTGTAGGAGGAAAGGAGTCTTCATCCATTTAGGACAAGGAGTAACAATTTTAAACTCAAAGAGTAGTTTTAGATTAGATATAAGGAAGAAATTTATTACTATGAGGGCAGTGAGCCACTGGCACAGGCTGCCCAGAGAAGCTGTGGATGCCCCATCCCTGCAAGTGCTCAAGGCCAGGCTGGATGGGGCTTTGGGCAACCTGATCTGGTGGGAGGTGTCCCTGCCCATGGTGAGGGGGTGGAATTAGATGGTCTTTAGGGTTCCTTCCAGCCCAAGCTATTCTATGATTCATTTCAGTGATGATTCATTTCATGATCAAGGTATGTTTACATATTGACTTTTTTTTTTAACTAATACAAATAAAGTGTGCATTTCCCTAAGTCTTAAGGAGTTTTGGGAGCAAAACTTAAACATAATTGCAATAGATATTTGCTATTCATGATGCCTTTTCACATACATGTCCATATATACATGTAGTCCACTTAAAGCTTCATAAAATATGAGATCATTTTACTAAATTATGTACTGTCTTTATCAATTTGTTTACTCCTTTTGATTATTCATTAATTTCTTAGAAGTATTTCAAAGGAAAATAAGAAGCACCTTGATTTTTAAAGGCTCTAAAATTTCAGTTCTGCGTATTTGTCCGTTATGCCCTTGAACAAATAAAATTAAGATTTCTTCATAGTTATGGCTATATTTTTATTACACATAATTTCCAGCTGCAAACTTGGTACTGTAGGTGGCAGTGTAGGCCCAGCAAAGAAATAATTCACCTTCAGCACAGTAAAGTCTAGCTGGTTTCCTTTCCTCCCAGTGCAGGAGCTGAATAAATTATTTAAATCATTAAAACATACACTAGGAAATAATGGTGCTTATCTAAAAAAACAAACAAACAAACAAAAAATTATGGAGAAACTTTTGGAGCACCTAAATCTTCAAATAAATATCCAGATTAAGATAAATAAATAAATAAATCCATTTATCTGGAGGGCAGATGGACTAGTAATTTAAATAAGGAAGCTACTTGGTAGGTTTTGTGTGTAGCTAGAGCACTGCATTGCACAGTAGCTACTCATAGAGATAAATGCTAGGAGGTTTCAGTAGAATTCGGTAGAAACTGAATAGAGATAACATAACAGGCTCCTGGTACCTTCTTTGAATGATGAATTGCCATGTTTTCTGGGCTCTAAGAAGAATGCCTACTTCCTAAATAGTTTATTTTCTATTTTGTGTCCACTTTAGCTATTGCATTATAATCACTTCTGTGGATGCAGTCTCTAACACATATTTGGATAAAGCCTTACAGCAGTGGGACCCCATTCTCTTCTAATCTCTAGGCATTACTGTGAAAATAGGTGCAAAAAGCTTAACAACATGGTCTGGAGAGAAGATATTTCATAACTTTGTTTTTTGTTGTTGTTATTATCCCCCTATCAGCTGATTCATAATGAGGTGGGCCCATCTGAGGCTCTAGTTTACCGCTTTATAAGTGAAATCAAAACCAAGGAAACTAAGATCCAGAGAAAAGAATGAGAGGCTGCATTCTGACAGAACAGGCTAAAGAAGCTACACAGAAAATAAGGAGGAGTAAATATATTTATGCAAGCATGATGCCTCCAAGAAGCCCAGTAACCAGATAAACTCACACGCTGCACATGAATGAAAGTTGCAAGTGACCCCCAAAGGTACAAAGTCCTTTTTCACTTTCTAAAAGAGTTAAATTTCAATGAGTTAAATTTCTTTTCCTACTGCTGACTAAGTCAACCCAGTATCCAACTGCCTTGGGCACTACAGTCTCTACAGATTGATCCACTTTTTCATGTTTTCTATGATGAAGCCTCATCACTCGGATCACCAGCCCAGCCCACATACACCCACATCTCGGGCAGAGGCAGCCAGAGCATTGAGATGTTTTTGTCACCACGAGTTCAGGAGAAGCTCCATTATCTCAGAAGTTGTTAGAGCTACTGACCTGAACAGCACCCTTGAACCCAAGGGGACCTCACCCACACTTTATTCAAAGCTTCTGACAAGAAGTCTTCCTCCAGCCCCACAGCTCTATAAGGCAGGAGACACACTCAGATAGATGGGATGGGAGCCTATGGTCAGGGCTCTGTTTGCACTTATAGGCCTTGATGGCCCTGACCATGCTCCCCTGCATGTCCCCAGCTCTACCAAAGGGCCCAGGAGAACTAAGTTCAGTCTATGGGGCTCTTTCCTTTTCTCTGAGCTGTGGGTATACCTTTTCTTAGTACTGTTACCTGCTTCCCACAAACTGCTGCTTGATTGCCCTGCTGTTATTCCACTTTTTGGTGCTCAGTGAGGTGCTGATGAAGCCTGTGTGTATCCTGTCCTTCACCCTTACCTGCTGAGGTGCTGTGGGGCTGTCTTGTTGGTGAGACATTTGTCTGGCTTGTGGCCGTCCTCAATTTCCAGCTCTCTCTTAACTGTGGAGTGGCTTTGCCCTCACTTTTGACCCTGCAATTTTTGCCTATGCTGTGTTCCCTTTCCTACACTTCTGACTTAAAACTGGAGTAGTGAGTACAAGGATTTTTCTGAGTGTTTCTCCTGTTCATAGGAGTGAGACAGATGAGTTCGGGAACCTGGTACCGTAGCTGGGCACTCAACACGTGAACTGGTCTGTCACAGGCTGGCCTGGTTGTGAGGCCTGGTTGTGGGAGGTGCTGTGACCCTTGGCTGTGGTTGCTGTTGTGGTTCTGTGCCCTGTGTTCAAAGGGGACTCTGAAAAGCCCATTCCCCAGACAGCAATATAATGCTAATTCCTCCTCCTTCATGTGACTCTGTGATTTACAGGTCTGTGGCACTGCCAAATACCAGACATCTGCCACTGCTTTCTCACAAAACACGAGGCATAGTGTGTCACGGACTGGCGCTGGGCTAAACCGAGAGCTTTGCCTAGGGAGTGCCAGAGTATAAAAAGTTGGGTGCAAAATGCAAATAGCATGAGATATCCCACTTGGCTGGCAGCAGAGCCAAGTGAGGCTGTGGCTCAGGACATAAATGTACTATGCATGGGGCAGGAATTGGCTTATCATTTGATCATAACAATTATTTCTGGAAGATGTCAGTCAAGGAAAATATTACGATGTTGCTTTTCGCATTACTTTAATTGGAACAGGTTGGGACGTGGAGCTGCTTGCTCCCACCCATGAAGAACAAAGGTTTAAGAAGACAAAGGGGGAGACTTAAAAGACAGAAAAAGCAGAAGAATGTAAAAATTGAGCTTACATCAATATTTTAAAGTATGGAAAAAGGTAGTAAAGCAAATACTAGTTTTCTTCATTACATTCCTGGCGGTTTATGACTGTTAAGCTTCAGTTAATTAACATACCTAAGCAGCGACGTAATGTAAATACATTGTTAGTATTTTAAGTAACATGTAGAAATTACAAACAAGAAAGCTGCTAGCACTTGTGTAGCGAAGTTTATTTTATCCAAAACGTGTTCATATTTATTATAACCTTATGTGAGAATTCACTGCTGTCAAGGTATATTTACTGACTAATGCCAGGTGACATGGAAGGATTAATTCTCTGGCAGTGGCAATCTGCAACACCAAATTTATTAGGTCATGTCAGTGCTAACACTTCCAGTACTCTACTCCACAATAATTACTTGCAATACTGACTTGACCTAATAGCACAATTGCAAATGCTAGCTGGGATATTCCACAAATTTTTCTTCCAGGACTCAAATACTTGTGGTTTTTCTTCAGAATGTCCTGGAGCAAACATTTGTGGCATGTCTAGACCAGCACTTAGTGTTGAATTCAGTTAACCTAAGTTAATTGGTGATCAATTAACTGGAGGTAAAATAGAACCAACCCCTCTATTCTAGGCATATTCAGACCCATCAGGCAACAGAAACAGTGCCACAGGCTGACTCTGCATGATCCTCATCTTTTCTGTTTAAGTGTAAGGTACATTGAAAAACATTAGCATTGGAAAGTCAGCAGCAAAAGAAGTTATTTGTACAAGAGCCCTGCATCTGTCTGTAAGCTTACTGTGTCTCAGAGGAGTAAATTTTTCCAGTTATGATGATCTCCAGGGCATAAAAATGAAAACTTTTGTACAACTGGTCTACAACGGATCTGGGGAAGTAACGCAGTGGGGATGTGCATGGGGGGCACACAGCTGTAGGTGAATGCATGGCACGGTTGGAGGCTGCTTCCCCAGCTGCATGACATGAGGTGGCCGCAGCATCAGACACGGGGGGCATCACGGACTGTCGGGTGGCTGCTGTTGGGACTGACTAGCCATAAACAAGGTTCAAAGGCTCACTGGAAATTGCCCTCAATACATGTGCTGTCAGTGGGTACTGAAGCAAAGTGTTGTCCAGAATGTCCAGTCTGTGGGCAAGTTCCCCCAGGGATATTGCCTGGCTGAGCAGTGCATTTATTAAATAGCAATTGCTTTTGCTTTTTTTTGTGTGTGTGTTCTTGGCTGGTGTTCAGTTGGGTGCTCCTTCATAGGTCCTGTAGCCTTCACAGCAGATAACTAGTACTAGTTTTTTGACCTGGAAGTGATTGTACTTCAGTAGTATTTCTGTTTGTGTGCATAACAAAAAGTGCATAAAGTGTGCTGAGAACCCAAATCTTTATTTCACCTCTAAAAATGAGGCAAGCTAATCATCTTGCCATGATACCACCTGATGATCTTGTAGAAATGGCTAATCTGAGGGCTGTGTTCATGTAAACAGTAGCAATGCTGGTTATACATACATACAAATGTAATGTCTCTGTAGACCCATTGATAGAAAGTTTTTGTTTTTGTTTTTGTTTTGTTATTTTTGTTTTTTATATCCAGTATTGGAGAACCTTTGAGTTCCTACGTTTCAGCTATGTACAATAGTTACAGTGTTATCCTTTGATAACCTAAGTGTGATTCACCCACTGAAAGAAGCAGGTACAGCTTAGTCTGAGTTAGCTGTTCAGGGCAGGCTTCAGCTTTAGCTCTGTTATAACACAGTCGTTCCTCATGTGTCAGCCACTTGCCAAAGCTCACTTTATGATTTTATTGATGCATTCAGCTTTGTCTTTGTCTGCACAGAGAGAGTTGGGGCTGCCTTGCTGCTAGTTTCCAGGCCCAGAGGATCCTTGAACTGCTTTTCAATTAACTGCTGGAGGTGCAATAGCAGTTTGTAGCAGCCAAGGTTGTCAAAGCCTGAGGTTAAGCTCCCAGGACTATATTTAGGCACTTCAGCAGGTGGTCTGATGTACAAAAGTGCTCAGCCTGCAAGCTCCTACTCAGCTACTTAAATACTGAAATCCATGGACCAGCTGAGAGGTCAGGACTAGTGAACATCCAGACATGTGCTAAGTGCCTAAATGTGTTCATAGGAACATACTATGAAGTCTTTCCTTTTAATTTCCTTAATCTATTTCTACTTTTGGGTTAGAAACAGCTTCATCTAGGTAATCATAGTCTCTTCACTGTTGTAGAAAAGATGATGCCTTATTTTCCCGATCTCTTCCTCATACAAGTGTCAGTTCAGTTTAGATCCCACATGTAGTACTGGAGTAATACTAGCTAATTTCACCTTTCCATTAGAAAATAGATGGCAAAATTCAGTGCTGATTAATTATCAGTCAGTGTTTCACAGGCAAAAGATGAGCTATACTTTAGTTTCCCCTTGTGCAAAATAATTTTGTCATGTAGGAATAGTTTATGGAGCACTGCTCAATTTCCTGACAGGTTTTGAAGTCTGGGCATCTATTTTTGTTCACACTGGATGGAAGACAAGTCCTTGGAAGAATTTCACAAAACAGAACTCTCTCCAGACTCTCTCCAGATACCCGAATTCTGATCAAAAAGAGCATCTTGATCTTTTTCTGAAGTTCATATGAGGTGTGATAAATCCTGCATTGAAACTGCTGTTAACACTGACACATCTGTATGAAATGTTTTAATGTTGATGGAATCGGGTATTTCAGGGACTTACATGTTCTTCAAAATAATAAGGATTCTTGCAGAATTCCTGAGTGTTTGAATGCATCTGATTTTGCAGCCTACTATTGTTTTTCTCGTGGAGGTTATATGTGAAGTTGCTTTTTGATACATAATACAGCTGTTGAAAGTTTAGTGATCTTTTGGTATGTGTCAATTTAAGCCATTATACCTTGCAGACAGTTCATAACTCCTAGACAAAAGCTAAATACTACTTTATCCAAAGTTCTTAGATGTGGCCATTGCTTGGATCAGAAACTCCCTTGTTTGGTCTAGAGGCAGACCTGAATGTGGGCTGATCCAGCGCAAAATCTTGCTGCCCAGATTCTGAGATCGTATGAACAACAGACTGCGCCTGTAGTGAATAATTAAACAAATGAGCCTAATGTTCCCTGCCTGTGTTGGTTTTGGCTTATTAATTGTGTGTGTGATCCCATGGCCCATACTTCATGCTCCGTGTTCACTGCAAAGAGCAGCCCCCTCCCTGGCATCGTGTCGCGCTGCCTCCTGCTTTGTTCTCCACCACTGAACAAACACGGTATTTCTAATGTATTTAGTTTAACACCCCTGCATAAGCAGGCTCAGGATTAGACCTTCTGTTTATAAGACGAGGTTTAAAGCAAGTTTGTTTTCTCTGCTTAATCCAGATTAATAAAAGATTTGCATTTCGTGTCATTCTTTATTAACTATAAAGTCCATTAGGATATATTGCTTGCTGTGGGGTTGCACAGACACTGCAACAATACTCTTTGATTGTGAACTCAGATATAAGGACATGCTTTATAGCTGAGTGCAATGGATTCTCTAATTGCTTTAACATGATGCATCAGTTTTGTCGTACTTTTAAATTCAAAAGTATTGACTCTGTCTTGAGAATTATCAGCTGCATTAAACCTTGATTTAGAAACAGTACAGGGCAAGCACAATAATTTATTGTTCATAAATCATAATTGCCTGTTTCAAAATAACAATGTGTATCCATACACTGATATTATTGTTGAGGTTGCGTTACTTTTACCTAAATATTCAAGGTGTTCTTTGCTTTGCTGGAGCTTTCTGACGAGGTAACTCTTAGCAGGGTTTCACAATTGTTTGTTTTTCTTTTGAGGCTGAACTCTGCTGTCATGGAATCTGATTGCAAATCTCCCTTGAACATGGATCTGAGAGTGTGCCATAAAAAAAAGAAAGCAACCTTTTTACATAATAAAATCATCATAATGTGCTTTTGTGCTTTTTTTGCAGTCATGCCTGGGTTTGGAACGAATATGGCCACATCAATGAAAGAATTCTAAGCTGTTTTTGACTACTAGAAACCAAAATATGGACTATCTATTAATCTGAATACCACAGAACAAAATGGTAGTTAATGTTGCAGGTATGAATTCCAGTCTCACCTCTGAGAAGGAAATGAAGTGTGTATTATTAGGGGGTTGTATGCTGTGTTGCTGCCTGTCCCTCCTTTTCCCCTCACCATAGACACAGATTTTTGCAGTACTAGTCCTTCACAGATTTTTGACTGTTGCTTTGATTTTTGGTACATAGCCAGTTCAAGTTAAAATGAGGACAGAAAGAAGGGAAGGATGTCTGTGATATCTCAAGGATTTTTAAAATCAAAGTAGATAACCAGATTCAGACTAGTTCAAAGAGCTGGAAAGGACTGTCGCTGATTCTGCAGCCTGAACTGCTGAATGTCAGGCAGCCCTTTATCAACCACCTGGCCTATCCAGGACTTTCCTCCCTGGCAACGTACTAATTCACATTAAACCTGGGCGCTGTGCAAGTGCCATATTTCATCATCTGGGTAAGTCTGGGAATGACCAGACCCCAGCAGTGTATGGTGCAGGGAGTGGAGATGTTGGGGTCACCTCTACTGCTGATGCAGAGCTGGGAAGGAGCAGCTTCTTGCTGAATGGTAGACTGTCTATAAGCCAGATTCGTGTATCCCCATGGGAATCAGGACTTTCCTCCTCTTTATCTAGGTCCCAGCTGAACATCATTGCGGACCCACTATCTTTCTCTCTATCAGGAAAGCTGTCTGCTGTCCTCCTCTGCCATCTGTGCTTCATCCATATTCCTGCATGTCTTATTCTGGCTGCAGCCTCATGAACTTTCAGTACTTGCAGCCTAACATGACTTACACAGGGGCTTGAAAGGAGAGGTAGGGCAAGGTCATGTTCTGAATCTTGATTAAATGGTTTAGTAGGAGCTGCCTGAGTCTGTTTGAACACAGAGGCCTTGAGCAAAAATTCCCCTTGCTGCTCCTTATCTCAGCAGAGATCTACAGGTTATCTGCACTGTTCCAGCAGTGCTCAGCAGTTAAGGGGGGGAAATCAGACTGAAAGCTTTTCATAGAGATAAGACTGTGAATTGCCTTTGTACAACGGAGCAATAACAAGCAGAGGGCAGCACTTTGATGCAAAGGAGATCATCCTTCCAATCAGAGGACGTTTGCCATATTAATTGAGAATCAGTTCATAAATTATTTTGTAAAATACTGTTTCATGATAAGGAGAAAGTGTCCTCTGTCTTCCTAAAACAGAAAGGAGGAAATCATGTTACATTAAAGTACAGGTTTTAGTGCCTCCTGAATTAGCAGTTTAAGTGTTAAGCTGGATATACCAGTATCCAGAAGAATTTTAGGATTACAATGAACTGAAGAGACAGCTTCTCCAGGAGGGGTTCTTTTATGGATTAAAAATTCCATCAGTGGATTATAAATATCAGATGTCATTTTCACAAGTGAGATCTTCTGTGCATGTGAAGTGCTCAGCTGGGTTAGATTTTATCACTCTTTCCTGTTAGGAGACGAGTTTTGGTATGACTGGTGTTGCAAGCCTTAGCCCCGTGTTTGTTTCAAAGCCTCTGTAGTTCACTAGAATAAAAGACACCCAGTGCAAAAAAAAAAAAAAAAAAAAAAAAAGTCAATGTTTTAAAAGCTTTCTAATACTGAATCCCTGCCCAAGGTGAGGAGGAAGATGTCTGTCCTTGTGCCACTGCCTGTCCTAGGTGAGGGCTGTGGCTGAACACTCAGAGAAGAGCCTGTTTGTTGGGACCATCTGGCACTACAAATCCACCTGAGGAAACTGTTGAAGTGTGGCCTCTTTCCTTCTTTACCTAACAGTTCAAGGAGACAGACAAGCAACCTCTCTGTGGGGTTTCTACTCGCTTGTTTTCTTTATCACTTAGTGCAAGTCCAGAGGACTAATCTGAAAAGTAAAATTGAAAGGCAAACTCCTTAGTGACTGGTGTCAAGTGGCACAGGTCCAGGGATTGGGCCTGCAAGCTTTAACCAGTGGAGCGGGTTTCTCTCCTTCTGGAGCACCTAGGGATGCCTTCATGGTCCTTCAAGGCATTTTCTGACATGCAAGACACAAACTCAGGCTACAACCCAGGTAGAAAACTTTATAAATTAGCAAAACAGAAACCAGCTCACTGGTCTGAAGGCAACAGGATTCTTGTCCCATTCAGCTCTTAAACAGATTTTAACCTAGAATCCTAATCAGGAATATTTTGTAAATTATCAAAAATCCAGATAGACACCTGCAGCCCAAGAGAGAGATTTAATTGTTCCCATAAGCATGGGATCTGCACGAGGTCTGTTTGCTTATGCATACAAATATTTATGATCAAATTTACATTCATACTGATTTACACAAGAGAGATGAGGTAAGACTAGTCTTTCTGACAAACTTTTCAGAAACCTGAAAATATGTAATGTGTATCTGCTATACATTGGAATAATCAGTATGCATCTGGTACATTTTCTTATTAGGTTTTATATTATTGTGCCCATTCCAGGAAAATATCATGATTTTACTGCGAAGAGTTAGATGAGACTCCTGCTCTGTGTACACCAGGGGCCTGAAAGGCAAAAATATATATATAAATAAAAATATTTGGAAGCATAAAGAATGGGATGAAAACTAATACAGAAAATATTACAATGGCTTTATGGAGATAGTTTCTCTTTTCTCCTACAATTCCCTGTCCAATATTCATCAGCCCTCTCCTAAAAATGTAAACCAAAAATACAGCACGTTCAGAGATGGATTAAAAAATAGCAGAGGAATGTAAAACTGCCATGTGAAAAGAGGAGGAAAATATTAGATGTGTTCATATTACAGAGGAAGTGTAAAATGAAAAATAAATTGATAGAACTATTTAAAACAATGAGTGCTGTGAAAAGGAAAAAAAATAAGTATTGAGATCCATACAGTTATCTTGTAATACAAGCCTTCCAGAAAATTGAAAATAGGGGCATTCCAAGTGGAAGGAATGCTTTAAAAATACATATTTAGCCTGTTGAACTCAGTGCTGTGAGACAGTGGTGAGGTCACGTAGGTGCTGGCACTCAAGAAAGGAGTGAATGTTTACACTGATAAGAACATCTGAACTCAGGAAAGTCCATAAAGAAGAAAATTTACAGCCAGAACTGTTGTGGAGTATACAAAACCATCTGTAAATAGGGATTATCACAGAAATTGTATGCATGAATTACTTTGCAATTTCTTACAATGAAGTCTCTTGCTCTCCACTCTGGGATAGGTAGTATTGGTCACTGGATAAGACTAATATTCTGCTGATTTAACTGTTCCCCCAAATTGTTTATAATCTTGTGTTTGCAAAATTAGTAACAAGTAATTTTGCACTGAGGATGTTTATATCAGCACGGGACTTTTTACGTCAAGGTAAATAATGCTGGATTATCTCAAGTCACTCCAAATGTTTATATTAATTGACATGAACACTCCCCCCTGTTTCTTCAAACTACAAATATTTATTTTTGGTTAAAGCTTGGAATACACTTGTATGTGTACACGCTGACTGGGAAAAACACATTTTAAGTAGTATGATAATTACCTGCTAACTGACATAGGATGCAGAAGTCTGACCATGAAAACAAGTTTTAAATCCCTGCAGGAGCTCATTTTGTTGACATAAAGACAGATAAACTATCAAGCACGTGTTCGAGCATTTGTCGTCTTTTCCCATAAACACTTTTCCCTTGAAACATGTTTGTTTTAACTTTCATATTTTCTAGATCAATTTGCACTAAGTGAGCATCCACAATGCAAAGTGGATACCTATTACGAAATTACAAGGTGCTTTTTTCCTCCAAAGTTTATCTTACGGAAGTCACCAAGACAAAGCTCAGTACTACGCTAGTTGTGAAACATAACGAGATGTGTAACAAGTACCTATTCAGTAGGTTAGTGCTGATGGTAAGATAGAAATTAAAGCAAATTCAAGCTTCAAAACAGTTGCCATTTCCCTCAAGAAAAGGCTGTTCTTACTTATATTAGAATATGCTTAAAAAATATACTAGCAAATGGCTATCACATTCCCTGCTGTTGGCTCTTGAATGTCCTTCTTGCTTGTGTCTTGTCTGATGTAGACTGGAGGAAAAAAAAAAAAAGAAAACAAAAAGGTAACGATGGCTACAGCATTCCTGTATGCTCCTTCATTCCCATTTCTTCTTCTCGTTAGTCCTTAAATAACAGAAACTCTGGACAAACGGGTATGAAACACAAGATTTTTTGGCTTAGAACCATGTTCCTTTAAAGAAAGTTAAAACCAGTGACACGGATTCCATCTGAAAATATAATTTCCTTGCAAAGAAATGTAAGCCTTGTTAGTCACTGAACTACGTACACCAGTAAATGTAGTCAATGTCAATGTCTCAATGTCTTGCACTTTCCAAGAAAGGCCAATTAGCTGAGTGTTATGGTAAGATCTCATTATATCATTATTTTTAAGATAATTCAGATCATTATATATGTATATTATATATTTCCACATATAATATATTTTCAGTAAACTGAAAGTGAGGAAATGTTTATAGCCAACTCTTCCAAGAATGCTCTTGCAGCGTGGAATCAGACCTTGCTTCCAGTTTTCTCTGCAGCCAATTCAGTGACTTTCTGAGTTGCAGCAAACTCTGCAGTCTCCCCTCTGCTCCCTAGCAGGTTTTCTTTCCAGCACTTCAGCATTGATTGAGTAGTCCCTCCATCTAAGCACGAGCTGTAGGTTCTGAGGTCTGTCCTGTGACCCTCACCATACTGTCCAAGCCGTGAAACCTCATCCTCATCAGCCAGTTACGGGAAAGTGGCAACATTCATGTTGTCAGGAGGAACCCACCTGGCTTCTCATTTGTTAAAGGAAGATAATGGAAAATGGTCAGGAAATCCATAAAGAACACAACATAGTGTTCTTCTTGCTCAGTCAGTCAATGACAGGACAAGGGGGAATGGTTTTAAACTAAAAGAGGGGAGATTTAGATTAGAGGTTAGAAGGAAATTCTTCATTCAGAAGCTGGTGAGGCACTGGCACAGGTTGCCCAGAGAAACTTTGGATGCCCCATCCCTGGAGGTGTTCAAGGCCAGGTTGGATGAGACCCTGGGCACTCTGATCTAGTGGGTGGCATCCCTGCCTATGGCAGGGGGTTTGGAACTAGGTGACCTCTGAGGTCCCTTCCAACACAAGGCATTCTATGATAGTGATGAAAGAAGAGGATTTTGATCTGTATGTTAGTTGACTGTGATTTTAATAGCCAGCTCTGGAGAATCATCCGTCATTCAAAAATCCCATGTGGTTCTGGCTTCGTACATTACAAATGGTAAAAAATAGGTCTTAAGGGATGCTTTTTTGTTCCCATTGTGTCTCATCTATGTCCTTAAGATACCTTAGCTACCTTTGTGGCCTCACTGACATCCACAAGCTTGAGAGCTTGAGCAGTTACAATTAACTGGAACTTGATGAAGCATAGACAGTCCTTGGTCTGAGGTTAATGAGTAAACAGCAGGACTCATTCCCTTTAGAATCAGAGAAAATGGCTGTGAACACATATACATGCTTTAACGGATGCAGAATTAATTATTTTCAGAATACATTTTACTTTACAACTTTGTATGTCACATGCTTTCTGAGGAAAAATCAGGACTGTCCAGCAGAGGAGGGCAGTTTCTCTAAGCTCACCCACCCCATTTTTTGAGGAACTAACAAGTGAATGAATCTGGTGACTTCAGAATCAGGCAAGAGGACCTCATAAGTAAGCCCTGTAAATGCCCCTATAAAAAAACCATGAGTGCAATGATAAAATAAGTTACAATGACTTTTTCAGAGTCTTGATGAGTGCATTTCCTTCTTTTCTTCACAGGCTGGTGTCATTTGCAGAGCATCCATCCAGCCTAAGCTGAAGTTGCTGGCAGCTACACTTTTAACGTGCCATGTTCGTCAAGGTTTTGAACTCCAGTCACAGGCAGCCTGGACTTGGGCAGACAGCCGTGGTGGTTACTTTTGACTTTGTCTCCATTTTGTCTGGTAACACTCCATCCATAAAATGGGGGTAAAATTACTTCCACCCTGCAGAGGAGTGCTGTGAATGTGTATTAATAAATAGTTGTGAAGCATTCATCTGTTATAGTCCTGAGCACTGGAGGAAATCTCTTGAGGAAATTAGCTCTGTCAACAGAACAGGGCTTAAGTAGCATGCAGTGATTACAGCAGGAGAAGGCCTTGAGCATGAAACAGTGAAAGTGAAATAAAATGCCTGTGCATATGAATTAAACTCCCTTGCCTATGGGCTCAAGGAGGCAGGAGTCCTGTGAGAGACTGCAAGTGTGCTGTATGAAATGGCACTGTGCAATGTGCCCATCACACAAACCTTATTTTTTCCACCCTTTCATCAGTGGCAATATCTTCCAGAATTGGCTACCTAAGGGGAAGAAGTTGCAGAGGGGACAGGGAACGCCATGGCACCGCTGTCAGAACATCCAGCGGGTTCCAACATCCTGCGACAGCATGATCCATGGAAAAATACAGCAGTTGGTTTTTCCCAGTTTGTGCAGGATATTCAGGTATCTACGGCCCAGTGATTTTGGAAATGTACACCGTGAACTCATCTTCACCACCAAAATACAGTATTAGCCATTTTTAGTAATATAGACTATTGCATCCTTTACATTATTAGACAGCTATGACATGAGAACAATTTTCAGTAACAACCGACTGATTTTGTATGTGTTGTGCAGCAGTTAAAGCTTGATTAAGACCACTGACAAACTTCTGGACCATTACAAGTCCTTACCTCCCAAATAAGAAATTTTCTATTAGTTTTCTTTATTATTCCCCTTATATCTTATTATATATTTTCTGTGATTCAGTCATATGAAACCCATTGCAACCAGAACACTTTCTGTAAAATAAAATAAAATAAAAAATAAAATAAAAAAATCATATTAGTATTGTATCCCTGAACTACCACTCCTCAGTTTCCCCATCTGTAGGGTGAGAATAAGCAGGCAAAATTTAATGATAACAAAGTGCTTTGAGATCCGTGGATGAAGGAAGCTGAAATCCACAGTATTATTCTTGGTCTCATGACAGACTAGATTTCACTTACACTCCATATTTTGAAAAGTGTGTTATGTTATTTGCCTGTCCACTTTAACAATGACAATAAATCATTTCCACACTTCAGTAAGAGAACTAAGTTTTATTTATAGATTATAGTGCGGATAACGCAGAAATACTATTCCCATCACTACAGTAAAGGATCTGTCAGCACTTTCATTAGCGCACTTTAATTCCAGTGGTTTACAAGCCCATTTTGATTACCATTACCAAATAGACTGCTTTTTTTCAGCTTTATTAATGTTAAGTGAATAAATCATGGAAGTTAAAATTACTTTTGTTCTCCCACAACTAAAGTCAGCTTGAAGTTGAAAAATGAAATTTGGAGAGCAGTTCCATTTGTCCAACAGAAAGAGAATAAGAAGTGGAAGAAACATTTGTTTCATATGCTCATGTTATAATTTAGCAATCATGCATTCTAGATCTGTATTGACATGATAATATACTGGAGAAACTAATATTCCTGTGGAGCTACTCCAGTTGCTTAGATACCTTGCACCTTTTTTTTTAAAAAAAAAGATGTATCTGCTGAAAAACCTATTAACGTTGGTTCAGGGTGGTCCTTGGATTACGGAACATGCTTTCAATAACTTTCCATCAAACATATATTTTTTTATTTTTTAATAAAAAAGAGGAAATTAAAGACAAAAAAAAACGTGTTATTTTAACATTCAGGTTTCAACAATAATGAAATTCAAAGTTAAGCTTGACACACCATTTTAACTCATTCAACAGTGTATTTTTAAGAAATGCCAATAATGGGATGAGTTAAGAAGAATAAATCAGCCCTGAATGAAAACTCCTAAGTTATGTTTCATTCCTAAAAGAATGTGCGCGCATGAAGGATTTCCCTCTTATGCTTTTGTAATAAGAGCTCGGGAGCTTAGAACTGTGAACTCCATTTGATCATGCACAAGCTTTATTGTTTTGGAAAGTGCTTGTGAGATGCACTTGGGGACCCCAAGGTCAGCAAGTAATGGAGTTTGCCTTGGTTGCCTGCCCCAAAAAGGGGACTCGCTCTTCCATGATACTTCCAAAGGTGTAGGGACCGCAGCCTGGACTTTGCTGAGGCTTCCCCAGAGGTTCTGAATGCCCCGGCTGATTTTGTTCAGCATGAGCAAGAAAAACAGTCTCTCCCCCTGAGAAGACCTTATCTTCTGTGAAGAGAAATGCAGTGAGACAACCACATACACCGTTCTTGTCAGTGTTTTTGAGACATTTACAATAAGGAAAAGGTATAGGTAGACGTGACTCAAAGCTTTGGCCAATTCAGGATCCCTTCATGTTTGCGTTCTCTCTTTTCCAGCAGTCTGGCCATATGAAGCATCTCCACTGGCCACTTTGTATCTGGAAATACAACTGAAGATCATGACATGCAATGTCTAATTCTTCCTTATGTGATTTATAGTCTGTGGCTAGCTGTTTTGATGTTGAACCATTTGATTTCTATTGGCTACAAGGACTGTATTCACCCCTTGCTTTTGTGTTCTGGTATTGGAGGAAAGATAGCTGATGCTGTCACACAGACACTATATAAAATCTTGGATTCTGTGATTTATCTAAAATTGTCCTCCAAGTATTAATGCCTCTGTAACAAGATAAGTGCCACATATTAATTCAGTAAAATTCCAGATTAATCCAATGAAGGGCAATCTTACATCACCCAGTATTGATCACAGATTAGCAGCAAATGCACTGATTTGTCTTATGAAAATTAAAGTTTAATATAAATGGCACTTGAGTAAATTATGATTAACAAAAACTAAATATGCTGGTTAATCTTGGCTTTACATTGTGACAGAAAAACACAACATATATAAGCAGACAGATATGCTTTAATATGGTTTTATCCAGAATCTAAATATACAGTACTAAAGCAGATGCAAAAATATATTTTCTTAAAATAGGAATTTTAAATTGCTTGGGTAAGAAACTCAAAACCAAGACTTCACTGAATGTAGCTTTTGATGGTGCTTGAGGATCAAAAGAGAGAGGCAGTAATGAGAAATGGGGTGAGACGACCCATATGCCCTTTTTCTTGCCCAAGATGAGGAGGAAGAAGAAAAAGAAGCGTGTAACACATTGGCTGTGAAAGTTCTGAAACAGCAAACTAGGTCCTGAGTTTTAAATATTTGTTGATTTTAGTCATCTGTGTGCTCTTTCCTGAAAATATGCATAACTGTAGGCAAAAACAAATCATGACAAGTCACTCCTGAGAATATCAGAACCAGTGGGTCAGACTGCATGCATGCAGAAATCCCCTTTCGTCCTGGGGCTGACAAATATTCCCAACCCAGTAATCATTTTGGGCAGGAAACAGTTGCTTCATCTGTATATTACGACCTAGAGGTCTCGCTTTCTTGCTCAAGACGCTTCATTTCTGTGACAAATCCCCCCAATTCCTCACAGCAGTCCAGTTCCCGTCCTGCAGCCCCCGGCACGAAGGACGAAAAGGCAGGCAGTGGTGGATCACGGCCATAAAGCTCGGCGCACCCGGGAGTGCTGACAGACATCAGGCCCATGCTCAGTGCCTGGAAACGCAGCCAGTTGTCCTCTGGTGCTGTGAGATCCTCCTTGCCTGGCCTGCAGCTTGCTTCAGGTCCCTTCTCCTGCTGCCTGTGCCTGTAGGAAAGAAGAGCAGGGAGCAGGGCACGTTCCCCACAGGCAGGGCTGCAGAGCGATTTGGGCACACGCAGAAGGCTCAAGGAGGAGGCTGCCATTCGGTGTGTGCACGCCGGGTGCTCAGCTCAGTCCTTTCCTTGAAACAGGCCAGCGTGATGGAAAATAGGGCACAATACAAAGCATTTTTTTTTAAGATTTGTCTATTGGGGGTGTGGGGGATACAGCGTGGGGTGTGTGTTGGCTGATACGCCAAATAACCCCCCGATATCTATATAACAACCCCAGTAATTACAGGGAGGGGGTTTGTATACATCCTGAGAAATCCACCAGACACACTTGACGCCCAGGCTGCAAGCCGGTTCCCGTTACTCGGTAGCAAAGCAGGCATTATTTCCATTTTCCCCTCTTCACCCTGATCAGCAGCCCCCACAGCCGACTGGGTTGACCTGGCCACCAGCTGCCCCCGGCCATTTGCAGCCCCTCTCCGGGAAGGGGGGGGGGGGGGCGAGCCAGGAGACCCCCCCTTCCCCTTCCCCCTCGGCTTGGGGGATCCCGGGTGGCGAAGAAGGGCGAGAAGGAGGACAAGGAGGAGGAGGAGGAAGAGGAGGAGGAGGAGGAAGGGGCCGGCCACGATCCTTGAGGCAGCGGCCGCGGGGGGGAGCTCGCCGCCCTGCGCTGCCCGCGGCAGCCCCGCTGCCCCCTCAGCGCGCTGCGGCCGGGCACGGGGGAGCTCTGCCCGCGGCTCCTCCTTCTCCTCCTCCTCCTCCTTCTCCTCCTCCTCCATCTCCTCCTCCTCCTCCTCGCCTGCCGGCCCGAAGCGCTGCCGCACTCCGTCTCCCGGCGGGGAAGGGGCCATGGGCCGGCTCCCCGGGGCGCGGCGGCGGCTGTGAGGCGGGCGGGAGGGCGGGCGGGGAGCCGGGCAGGCAGCGCCCAGCCATGGCCACGCTGCTCTGCCGGGTGCAGTTCCTGGACGACACCGACCCCTTCAACAGCACCAATTTCCCCGAGCCCACCCGGCCGCCCCTCTACACCTTCCGCCAGGACATCCCCCTCGGCACACAGCTGCCCGGCGTGCACCGCCTGCTCCGCGCCCCGCACAAGGTAAGGCAGCGCGGCGGGGACGGGGAGCACCACAAAATGCCCCAAAATGACTCTCTGGGGTGCCTCTGGCAGCTAAAGAGGATGGTTTGGGGGTGGCAGGGCTCTGTGGCGCTCTGTGGGGCTCTGCGGGCCCGGCGGCTGCTGCAGGGGCTGTGCTGGGTGCAGGGCTGCAGGCTGGTGCTGGTGGCAGCCGCTGTCAGCTCTCACCTTGCTGCCTGCTACCTGCTGGCAGCCTCAATCCTGCCCTCCAAACCAGCCATCACCCTTGAATTTTTCAGGTTTTGCGGCAACGCCATCAATTAGCGGATTAATAACATCTTTCCCTATCGACCTTGCATCCGCACGCTGGTTCTGCAGGGTGTGCTGGAGGAAAAAAAATTAAAAAAAAAGGCAAAGATGTGCCCTTCTTTCATTTCTGTCTTCCCCCCCAAGACAACAAAAGTTGTAAAACTTTTATGTGCTTCTCTGATGAAGTGGGAGGAAAATGTGCTCTGAACATCACTTGTTGCGCTGCGTCTTCCCCTTGGGAGCCTGCCGGAGGATGACAAAGGGCTGGCTGCGTGTGCCCCTCGGTGTAAGGATATCCAAAGCCCAATAAAAGTATTGCGGAGAAAAGCTCTGGGAGCAGACAGAAGTTTTGCATTTGTAGAACAGTTTCGTGCATAATAGTTGCCAAGGATACAGCATCCAGAGAGCAGAGCGCTGCCTAACGCACAAAAACTTTGGGAGCTCGCGGTGCTCTGGGTCAATGCTGTTTTCATGTGCTCAGTAGTCCCTCATTCAGAGCCTGGTCCCATTGTTTCCAAGGGAGGCTTTTTTCGGAGTCAGAGCTAATTAAAAGAAGGACAGGGCAGATTCTGACACCTAATAAAGGGAATAAAAAGATCGTTTTTATCTGAATTTACAGCTAATTCAGCCTCATTTCCAAGAGGATTCCACTGTGTTGTGTTTTGCTTTTACTATCCATTCAATGCTGCCCTTGCATTTTTTCTTTATAACTCTTTACTAGCCAAAAAACCCCGAGGTTTTTGTGTTTTAGGAGCCACCCCAAATTCAGGATCGCTTCTATACGTTTATCTCCTGCCTGCATTTCAGCATGCAGCGTGTTTCTGAAGTTTACTTCGTGTTTGGAGAGTGGACTTACAGGCTTTGGATGAAAGATGGCAGAAGTCCCTCGAGGTGCTACTGAAAGCTAGCTGCTGGGCTAGAGGCAGCACCATCCTGGTGGCTTGTTAATGTGAGGCTCTGGCTATTGCAAACATTTGTTTCTGCTGGTTTAATTATGGGTAGGCTCATGGGAATCTGCTTACGTGGTTAAAGTTACCTTTGTGCTTGTAGAGTCAGGGCCTGTTTCTGGGGTGCCTTAATTGTGTCTCTTGGCGTTCCCTTAGCTTTTACTAGGGGAAAAAAAAAGTTGATTAGACTTGTTTACCTTTACTAGATGTACATAAAGCTTAATTCTGTGTGTGCACTTGCTGTTAGAGCAGCCATGCGGTGTTCATCATTAGACCTTGTGTATGTGGTTTTGTAAACCCACTGGTTTGTGTCACTTCTTAAGGAAAGGCTTTCCACTTCTGCTTATGGTGGCGGGGGTATCTTTTTCCGTAGCTTTTCCTTCAGACTGTATTCACTGGGTCTTGAGGAGGTCACCACGTCAGTTGACCCAGCAGGGCATTGCCCCAGTTGTGTCCTCAGGTTTGCCCTGATCTCAGAGGAATGCATCTGTCAAAGCAGAGTGCATCTTGAAGCTCAGTTGTCAGTTCAGCTTGATGTATTTGAGGCTTGATTGATTAATTAATGACTTTGCAAATCAGTGAGTTAATGGATTAACTCCATTTGGTGTCTTGATGGTGACTAGCGTGAAATATCTTGAAACAGACACAGGCGCGTATAGCTGAAACGGGTAGTAACACTGATGTCTAAATCATCCTGAAATCTTCTAAGCTGTTGGCCTTCTTGCCAATGAGTCCTGCAGGTGAATGATCGACGCTTTCTTCCTATCATCAGTTTTTAAGTTACCACGTTTTGACTTAGATGAATATTGACTGATACTTTTGTTTGGAAGCGAGGTGCCTTCAGATCACCACTTCGTACATCTGTGTGCCTGTGTGTGACTTTGTGGGGTTGTAATTGGTGGTGACAACGGTATTTTTATAGCTAATAAGAAAATAACTTGTGTATTTCAAGTCACTGTAAACTGCACATTATAATAAATTATTAAGAATCCGTCCTAAAATTCAAATGAAAAAGCCTTTGACATACTGAGCTGCTAAAGAATCACGTTATTAGCTTTTTTTGCAACCAACAAATGTCATAGTTTGGCTCCAAACAGCAATTCAGTTCTTTGGAAATAAAGCCAGCGTATGAAATCAAGAGGTGTGTTTCTTCTTCTGTGTAAACTTACAAATACATTTGAGTTTGGAAGCAGGTCTAGAACTGTAAAGTGTCTTCTGAGACTACAGTGTCTGGCAGTGCCTTTGGATCCTCATGGAAGAGTGCACTGAAGCTGGATGGCTACGATCTGGGAGCACTGGCTGGGATGGGGTGGATGTGGATGAGGTGAAGCACTGCAGCAGGGAAAGCTGAAGAGGAAAGGATTCTGCAATCCTTTTTTTCCCTTTGGATTTAGGTGTCTGATTGTAACCTCCTCCCTCTCCCCATTTTTTCTTGCTTCTCTGTGTGCACATGCCTTTCCCTACGGCCGTACCGTTGGATGAAGCAGCTCACCGTGCATGGTGTTGCATCCATCCCTGCCTCGTGCACCCAGTAGGTGTTCCCAGGGTTATGTGCTGAACTGAATCCCGTGGGGTGCTGCCTCCAGGAATGCTTGCCTGCTGTGTCCCGTGAGGTTTACGATGCCTTGATAGGGGGTTTCACAGAGACGGTGACTCATGGAGGTGCAACTGAGTGACACAAATTCTGTCCTACTATTTCTGGCTGTGTCTAAAAGTTCTTGTTGAGAAACTAAGCCACGCTACAGAATTTTTACGTGTTGCTCGTGTTGGTTTGGTTGCCAAAGGTGCTATTTTGCCACATAGTTTCAGAGTATTTTATGTCTCTCTTTCTCACTGTCCGTGGTATTAATGAGAACTGGATCCAGTCCGGACTCTGAATTCAGATGTCCCTTTTGCCCATTTCGGTGAACCTTGGGAAAATTCAGAACTGGATCTAAATTTGTGGCTTGGGCCCCGTGCCAATCATGTTCTTTGAATCTAATTCGGTGCTTTGGGTTTGTTGGTTTTGAATTGCTTTGAGTTACTTGATACCTCTGACTTGCTGACACAGGGTCATTCAGGAGAGTGGATATATATACATGGCCAATGCAAAGTGGTATGCTTTTTTTAGAGATCTTCTGAACTTATTCACATAATTACAGCATGCTGAGTGTGTTACCCATATTTCATTTTCACATCCCGACCATACTGCTCAGTGTTAGGACAGAAGAAATACATGTTGGTAGTAGTATAGGAAATCACACTGTTTAATTTATAAAAAAAAAATGTAATTGAAATACTTTGTACAACAGCGGAAAACCAAGAAATCTCATGGTGCGTGTGGTGTGCTGGTTGTCATGGTGGAAAGGAGGAAGATAAAATGCCACGAGGATTATGGGTTTGACCTCCCGTTCCCCCTGAAAAAAGTTGAGGCAACTTCTCTTCCAAGAATTTGTAAGCAGGAGCGGCGTCATTTAAGAAATAGTGGTATGAGGAAATAAATCCAATCAGTGCTACAGGGCTCGGGCAGTTTCATTCATAAAGCAGCCGTCCGGATTTCCACCTTTAAGTGCTGTGATTTAACCCTAGATTAAAAGCCCCGGCTGAGCCTGGGGCATGGCGTGGTGCAAGCTGATAGCAGGGACTGTCGTGTCCTGGTGTGGGGCTCAGCCCTGGCACTGAACTCGATGCCAGGAGATAGCATCCTGGTTTTCTGAGAGCAAAAAAACGTATAAACTTGCTCCTTTTCCCTAGGTTTCCTTGAAGCATAGCGGCATCAAATACCTTGAAGCATAGAGGCTAAGCAGAAGGATAAAAATTTTGGTTTGGATCCTGATCCTGCTGGATGCTGGGGTAAATAAAGCTGCTGTTCTCTGAAGAAAGGGTGTTGGGGTTGGCCATTATGCTTCTCCCAGGAGGTAAAGAATAGAAGGCAGAATCTGCAACAGTGTTGAACCTTGGAAAATGGACCCACAGGCAAGGGAAACTGGCTGATGTCTGCAGGTATCGCTGTAAAGGACTGTGATGGTGTGGTTGAGGAATGTGTTCGTCAAGGGCTGTCGAGATGCTTGGGTCTTTCAAATTCTCCCTGAGGCCGGTGAACATCAGCCCTTTCTCATCCCTCTAGAGAAGAGGGGATTTAATAGAGCAGTTATTTCCAACAGGTTTTAGCGTTTTCTGGATTTAACCAAGTATTTCTGTAGTTCGCAAAATCTCATACTTCAAGGGATTGACCCTGGAGGGGTCATGTATGTGTGAATTTCCTGGGGAAGCATTTACAAGGGCAAACGAGGTAAAATCAGGCTCTGTCTTTCGACTTGAGAGCATGGACCGCATCAGAGCCCTTTATGAACCATGCTGCTCTGCAGGAGCATAAACATATTCAGCAGCACAGACGTGAAAAGCTGCTCAGGCTCTGGCAGCTTGCTTTCTCCTGCCATATGGGTCTTCACAGAGGCGAAGCATGTATGAATTAACTGTAAGATGCTGGATTTTTTTTCTCAGGCAGTTTAATGTTATTGAAGTTCTTGCAAGATTCATTGGATAAGTTGTAGCTTGGACAGGTCGTAGTTCAGTTTGGTTTCAGTTCAGTTTAGTTGTTTGGTTTGGGCTTGAGAAGTGGGTTGTAAAAGCAGCGGAGCAGACCTGTCTGCAAGCTTGAAGGTCTCAACTTGATGCTTCTCCCTTGCAAGATCTAAAACTTGTCTTTCTAAACCTGTAGATGCATCCTTTCTTCCAGACTCTTCTGGAAGTGCTCTGTGAGGATTGCTGATGGCTTCAGTTATCAAGAGACTAAGACGACATCAGTCTGTGTCTGTGGAGGAATGGTCAGGGAAAGACATGGGACTTGCTGTGCTGAAGTCTCTTCTTCATCCTGTGTTGTCCCAAATAAGAACAAGACTTTTAAAAACTTTTTGGAACAGTTTTCTCTTGCCTGTGCTTTCACAGCCATCCTGCTTTCTAAGCAATTAGGGTCTAAATCAGAGCCCCTTTTCTTTGTCTGATCGGGCGTGCGTGGCTGTGAGGAGGAGTATTGCTGTGTGCACTGCCCCGTTGTAAGGCCAGCAGGCATTAAGTTGCCCATCCATCACGTTATCACCTGTGGCAGTGCTCTCATGTTTAAAGTCCTCTTGGCTGTTTAAACATCCACAACTCTTTGCAGCATCAGTCTGAAAGGTTCACGGAAACACCCCGACTGGAAGGGAAGCTGGTACCTACGCGGAGCTTCAGAAACATGCAGTCATCCTGCCTGGAATTCAGCCAGGTTAATTCAGGTTAGGACCTCTGCTCCTTCAGCAAACATCTTGCGGTTTTTGGTGGCTGCAAGGGGTCTGGGCAGGGGCTGTGCACCTTCTGCAGTGTACAGTGCTCCGGGAGGCTGTGCCTGTTTGCGAGGATAGGATACTGCTTCGGTACGGGCTCGGGAAAGGGTGCCAGCTACTACAACTCTGTCATCACTTTCCACACCACCTGGATTGCATTATATTCATATTAACTTTATATTGTATTACGGTTATTAAGAAGACAGCAAGGAATGTTGTTGCATATTTTTAGCAGAGGAACAAGTTGGGACAAAAGTAGCAGGGAGCACTCTGGTAGGCTCAGCTCCCTTGAAACATCTGCAACCACCTGGCACGTGAAATTATTGAAGTGAAGGTGAGTGAGACTTAAAAGTTCACCCTCCACATGTCATCAGCTTAACACATACATGTTAAAAAATGCATTGCAGTTTCCAATTCCAAACACGTAAGAAGTAATTCTATCATTCCCATAGTTTTAAGAATGCTTAAAAAAAAAAAAAAAAAAAGCTTAGATGACCTTTACTTTTACTTACAGTATAACTGAGTGACTTTAGTAGTTGTACTACTAAACTGACCCTCAGCCTGTTTTGTGAGTACAATATTCACCTGAATTACAAAGTCTGGAAAACTCTTACTTTTGATCCTGGATGACCAATCACTGTTGCTAAACAAAGACTTTATTTAAAATTCTCCTGTATGACATAAGCTGATAGACTCACTGTGTGTCATTCCTCATACAGTGAAGATCACAGAATCATGGCCTGGGTTGGAAAGGACCTTAAAGATCACTCAGTTCCAGCCCCCTGCCATGGGCAGGGACACCTCCCACCAGACCAGGTTGCCCAAAGCCCCATCCAGCCTGGCCTTGAGCACCTCCAGGGATGGGGCATACACAGCTTCTCTGGGCAGCCTGTGCCAGGGCCTCACCACCCTCTGAAGAATTTCCTACTCACTTCTGGTCTAAATTTAGTTTAAAACCATTCCCCCTTGCCCTGTCATTATCTGATAGAGCAAAGAGTTGTTCTCCATCTTTTTTTTTTTTTTATAAGTCCCCTTCAAGTGCTGAAAGGTTGCAATGAGGTCACCCCAGAGCCTTCTCTTCTGCAGGCTGAACAGCCCCAGCTCTTCACAGGAGAGGAGCTCCAGCCCCTTGATCATCTTTGTGGCCCTCCTCTGGACCTGCTCTGTCAGCTCCACATCCATCTTGTGCTGGGGGCTCCAGAGCGTTATTATTAGTCTCTTGGTAATATCAGTCATCATCTTACACAGCAGTGCTCAGTAGGTTGTATAGCAATGAGTGGGATGACTGAATCTCCCTTGAGTCATTTTTCTAGAGTGTTCTTAAGACAAAATACATAAACTTGAAAAAACTGGACTCGGTGGTGCCTTGTGATCACTAACAGTTAAACTCTTGGTGTTGTGAAGATGAGAAAGAGCTGCACAAATAAACAAGCTGTAATACAAAATCATGCCAGGTATGTATTCTAATGCATATGAGTGAAGCTTTATGGCCTTAAGCCATAAAAATAACAAATCATTTCTTGTGCTTTGTGTAGGGAAAGTTGTTGTATTGGTTTTAACTATATTGATACCGACAAAGCAATACACTGTTCCTCTTGTACATAGCAAGCTGTAGTGGTTTTTTTTGCTGGCTCTGTTACAAGCAATGAGATCAAGTTCTTGGCCCCTGCCTGGTGGGGCTGCTCAGCATAGTCTTTGTGAACCACCTGGCACATTTTGAGGACTGGCAAAGGAGGAAGCTGTAAGCCATAATTTGGCTACCTTGGTTGCCCATCTAAGGGTCATGTGCAAGGTAAGGCTAAATGAAAGAGCATGTGTCCTGTTGCCATTATCGTGAGGCTATTTTACAGCAGAGTTTGCAGGGAAAGAGCATTAATGGCAGAGCACGCAATCAGGACTCCAGCAGGAAACTCATTTGTGCTAGTGAAATGCTGAACAGGGACCTGTGCCTGGTTTTTGAGGGCAGAACAGCAGTTCTGGGTTTTCTTCAGAGCACCGGGGATGGCACCTTTCTAGCTGTGTGGTAAACAGCAGTCTTTCAGAAAAAATTGGCATTTTTTGTCTACCCTGTGTTTATTACCATACTGCAGCTGCTGCGCCTGAAGGGTGACCTTTGGCTCCGCATCCAAATATTTATGTATTTTATCCCCACCACTCCATCTCTGGTGTTGTGAGGGAGTTTGCCTGCAAAAATCTGAAGTCTTTTTTATGGTGTAGGCCCAGGCAGACCCCTAGGTTTGCCAGGCAGAGAGTTAAGGATGCCTAGTGAGCTTTATTTCTTGCACCTGTGTGGTGCAGCAATCCTGCAGGGGCTGGGCAATTAAAGGCAATGAGCAGCTGGAGAAGAAGGGGGAATCACCAACAGTGGGGAGAAACATTTTCCTGTACTCTGAGGTGTCCTATGTCTGAGCAAAAAGAGGTACTGGAGGGCAAATAACACTATTTGTGCTTTTCAGTCTACACTTTTTGTTCTTGTTCTCATCGTTATTTTTTTTCAAGTAATTTGTATTATGCTACCACCTGAGTTAAACTTCTTTTATAAGTGTAGAGGGCCCCTAACTCTTCAGCAGCGCCAAGTAAGGTATACAGTTTTATTAATGGGTGAAAAGGTGGGGTGTAAGTAAAACAAGGTATTTTAATGCAGGCAGACGTGTCAGATTTAATCTGTTAGTAGTCTAAATGATTCATATATTGTAATGATCATTACCAGTCACAGTTCAAAGGCTGTTACTTCACTGAATTTCTTGTTCTGGTTTTATTATAATACACGAGACGTTTTTTCTTGTGGCTGTACAAGGCAGAAAGAAGTGTAAGTTGTCTGGATTTGGTAGATGTTGCCTTGTTTGCTTGTGACTCAAGCACTCCTCTCCTGTCCTATGCACCTTTCATTTTATATTGTAACGTTCCTCACTGTGTTTGCTTTTGTCCCCTTTTCACGTTTTTGAACGGAATAGGGAGTTTGAGTAATTAAAATGCATTAAAAGCAAAGCATTTAAATTTAGCATACCTGCCTTGTAGATTGTGGCGTGTTAGATGCTGAGTTCAGTTGTTGCTTTTTCAGCCTTGTTAATCAGTGAACTTGTGCGCTATAGTCGTTTCATCTGTTGTGCGGTAGGTTTACTCTTCATTTGGGTGTTTTTATGTTTCACGTGCATTGTAGTTAAGAAGCTTCCTCTAGGCTGAATTTTGGTTTAGGAAGGAGAAGAGGTTATCTTTCTGATAAAGCTGGATGTTAGTGTGTGAAACTTGTTACTATTTGGTATAGTATTTAGATATATTGTAGAGGATAAGCGATTACATTTTTATGTCATTAATTTTTTTTGGTCTGTTTTCATAGTCTCGAAACATCAGGACTTAAGTCTGAAATCTAAAGCTGTCTGCATAGTCAGACATACGACAGCAGGCTGTATGTAACAACCACCTTATTTTTTTTCTTTAAGTCTGTATAGGTGCAGAGTAAAGGCCTGAAAAAATGTCTCATGGAGATTAAGAGTTTACATTCAAGTGTTAACTGTTAATTAAAAATGCTATAAAAACATACTGGGTGGCTAGAAGAAAAGAAATTTTGCAATATTTTTATTCCTCAGTCATATGATGGACAGGTATTTCGAAGCATCCTTGTAAAAGCTGTTTAAGTACAAGTCCTGTAACTGCTACCTCAGCACAGAAATTAAGGATCTTGCAGGACGAGGACGCTCATCTCCTCCTTGGTAGCGTTTTCAGGGCAGGACTGAAGTGGGCTACTTCAGTGTTGGCAAAGCTAAGTCATCTGAACAGCTGCCAGTGAAGGTAAAAGGATATTGATTTTTCAAGGTTGCCAAAATGTTATCTTCCTGTCATAAGCACTAGATCATATTGAAAGGAGATGGAGTGAAGCTGTCATTTGTTTTAATGTTTTGCTTTGTGGGCTCTTAATCGAGACAGGCGAGATACAAGCATGGGCTCTCCTGATAAATACATTTGCTAGCGCACAGTAAGCAGCTTCCTAGTGCTGCTCCTCACCACGCTGACTGTAGCTCACGATCACGTTTTCTCAGCGTGTTTCAACATGTAATTGCACTGGCCTATATACAGTAACTTGGCTGTCTTGGGGCTTTAATCCCAGCCATTGTAAGAGTGCCGATTGAATTGCAGGCTAAAAATAGGCTGTATCCAGACATGCTGTGTGCTATCTGTCTTGGCAGTTTGCTGCTAATATGACATAATTAAAAGTTGACAAAGGCAGCAGGCAGAACGCTGTTCAGTGGCTTCTAGGATTTTGTGCTTGACCAGGGTGTTTTCTTAGCTTGGTGAATTTGACTAGTATGCTCGCACCTCCAGCAAGTGGCCTACTTTATTAAATTCTCTGGTAGTTCTCGTAGGCTGCTGAAAGAGTGCCTTTGCCTTAAAACCATTCTGTGGATTGATGTTACTTCTGCGGGGAAGCCGCTGGTAATAGGCCATAGCATTTGGAAATCATTACAGCTAGGTGTGATCGGAGTGACAAAAAGTAGATTAGACATATTTTTCAGTGAGGTGTAAGCTGAGCTATATTTACTTCCTTTATGTTGTTATGGTTTGTCACTGGTATTCCAGCAAATACTTCAGGAAGATGCATGCAGCTGGCGAGGAGAGAATAGCTTGCTATCTCACCAGTAGTCATCAGCCAGTGTTATTTTAAGAAGTCTCAAGGGAGATTGATTAGAATCGTACTCTTGTGTTCTTCATCCACCAAATTAGGTTGCTTGAAATAAAAACTGTAATCTAAATCTCTGAGATAATTAAGCACCAACTCATAAAATATACTTTGGAGAATTAATCAAATGGAAGGAAAAAAGAAAAACTCCTCAATGAATTCTTCAGAAGGAACTGGCATGTGAGAGATGCTGGAAAGCAATCCTTTTCTGTGTTTTTACGCTAAGATCAAGAAAAGTAAAATCAAGGCAAAATAAACTACAAATAATTACCATAACAATATTATTTCTAGAATCGTTCTATATGCATATGAAGAGGAACTTAAAGCAGTTTTATACCTACCTCTGTCTTCTAGCGTTGATTATTTGCCCATTTCATCTAAGTAAGTCAAGTCAATACTGAAATGTATTCTGTGGGTGAGTCCTGGAGGGTTAATATTGAAGTTGAACTCGTTCCTGTGTGTTACTTTTTAACAGGCTGTGTGTTTGACTACTCAAAAATAAATGTGACTGATCTAATGTTCTATTTTCATGTGGCTACTAATAATTATTATGGTTTCAGTTTACTTCTGAAGCCAAAATCCCAACAGAACTGAAGGTCCTGTACAGGAACTATACAGTTTTATTAGCCCTCGAATCAGAAATATAGTCATGAGCAGATCATTAGCCAAATTTAGCATCTTTTCATTGTGCTTTATCAGTTGTCATTTTGTGAATTGGTGTTATGATGAGACAGTCACTTTTTTTTGGAGGAGAGTATGTTCTGGTAAACCTTGTGTATTTTCAGGATCTCTGTTAAATATTGATGGGACTTGTGAGAGACTTGAATTAGCTGCTTGGGGAAGTATGTGAGTGATTTGATGTTAGTGTTCTTACAATTTTGTGCTTTTGCAAACTATGGTATATCTTTGTACCTGCCCTACCTGGGAATCTGGGTGTCACATTTGCTGTTGCTGAAGAACTTTTACTGGCTTGATTGTGAAGGTGTTACTGCTGAGCTGTGACCTGAGCAGTGCTGAAGGTCCACCTTTATGAACTGCAAATGGAAATGGAAAAAGCTATTTACTTGATCAGATACAATTGAAACTAATTACAGTATTTAGTTCCCTTTTGCTGGGGAGAAGGGAGGTGAATGCAAATCCACAGCCACAGAGTGTTTATACAAATACATCTTGGTGTTTGGGCAATTAAGATGCACTGTGTAGCAAAGCAATGTTTGTCATCTCTCATTCTTCCTGCCTTCCCCTTGCTGTTTTTTTTTTTCCCCTCAATATCACAGCCTGTGCTGTAACAGAAGGTGCAAGCTCAGTTTACAAGTTGAGGTGGTTGGCAGGTCAGTCTGAGACAGCCTCCTCTAGGAGACAAATTTTTGCCCTTGAGAATAACTTCTGAGTTCCTCTTGCTTAACCGAGGCCGTGTTGACGGATGTTTTCTGCAGTGGGACAACTGTCTCAAGTGTACCCAGTGCCTGCTGCGGTCATTACTTACTGTAGGCAACAGTGGAAGGAAACTGTCCCAGGAAGAGGGCCATTTTTGCACTGGGTGGTGTAAAGCTGACTTGGAGGTTTCTGAAGTTTAAGCGAAGAGCTTCTGTTGAAATTGAGCAGAGTTAAAGATTTGAAGCTCCTGTGTGCAGGGGGGTGGACAGGCACAACTACATTTTCTCAAAAGGAAGAAACAAACAAAACCCTTCTTACATAGACAAGGTCTGACTTGCCCAAAGATGCATTAGTACCTTTGTGGCAGAATGGGGAATGCAAAATAAATGTCCAGTCTCTTTCCTGTGTTAACTCTTGAATAGTGGCCATTCCTCCTTCCCAGTAACAGGAGAGGATTTGTAGTACAAGCCTTTGACTCCTTGGGCACAGGAGTGGGTGGACAGAGGAGAAAGGCATTTGGGATTCCTGGAGAAGTGCTTTAGCTGAATGCTTCCTAATGGCAAAATGGTGTGACATTTAAATACCAATATTGCTGCCTGCAGATTTTGAGAGTTAACACTTTGTTCATGTGGTTCTCCTGTGGGTATTATATTGTGCCCTTAGCATAGTCTCCTAAAGCTATGCAAAACAAAGTACCAAACTGATGAGCAAGCCTTTATTGCGTATGGCACCTTGTTTTGACCTTGTCGGTAAGAAAATAGGGTCATACCTCTCTTGTGCCTGAATTTTAATGTAACTATTTATGTTACCATCTTTCACTTACAGAAGCTTGAAGAATTTAAAGTAAGGTTAATGAGGTATGCCTCTTGCTTTGAACAAAAAATATCAAGTCTTCCCAGCTTCAGTGGAATAAGTTGTATACCTGAGCTAGTCCCTGTGAAAACTCTCACAATTCACAAACGAAGTGGTATCCAGCTATTTTACTAGTCTGGGGGAACAACGATGCTTGTATCTCAGTCTCATCAGTATCATAGTGGCAAGTGTTTAAATTTGCTGTGAGGAAAAAGTGTCATGTTAATATATCCCAGATGAAACACATTTAAGTTGTGAAGATTTTAATACGCTAGTTTGGTGTGGTAAAAATGACTGGTTAGTGCAATAAAACTGTATCTGGATGGACTCTTTTTCTTCTCCCCAAGTGTAAACCTCACACACTACAGGTCAGAGGAGGCATTTTTCTTGTAAGTTTGAGTCATCTGAAGTGGATGCAGAGGAGTACTGGGCCGTAAGTATGGCCTTAAAGCGCAGTTCAGCTAGCCCTTCACACTGTCTTTATCCAAGAACTTCTTGTTTTATGGTGGAAAACAGCTTATGGAGTAAGTTTCTGTGGTAAAACTATTCATGTGTAAATTATAAAAATTGTTTTATTATTCAAAACAATGCGCTTCTTTCAAACAGAAATACTATTTGATTACTGAACGGGTGCTTAGGTGCCTTTTCAGCACAACTGACATGCATCATGTATCCTACTTCTTGTGACTTCATACTTGTATCACCTGTTACTCCCTCCTTAGCGTGCCTTGATCATGCTGTCAAATTATTAAATATATATAAGATTAATCTCATTCTGTTTTTTACTTGTCTGCTGAATTCAGTAGTTCTTGCGCTTTCTTCTTTTTCTTGGAAAAAATACATCCTACTTGGTATTAGAGTGTGTTTTTTGTCAAGAGACATTATTTAGGCTTCTGTAGCAGTCAGCCAGCAGCTGCTGAAGTCTTTGCATGGAATTTGTTGCGTTTCTTTTATTATTGTTCTAGGCTTGGAAGCAAAAGAAATGCTGCTCCCTCTTAGATAAGGGGATACCCAAGACTATAGAGCTATGTGAAGCCTGACATATTTAAGAGTAACTCAGCACAGTGGTTTGTGCATCAAAAGTGCTCTCAGCACAAATTTAACAATATACAGTAATGAATATAGATTCCTTTCTCTTAGCATCCTGTTGAGGTTTGGGCAACCACTATGCAGTTTCCAACCAAAGAAGGGTCAGCTTATTATCATGACATCATTATTTAGTAGGCAGGGCTCTGACCTTTCAGGGGTGGAAATTACTGAATTACTTGTGTCTGCTCTTTGGAAGATGATCATAGTGTACCAGAACGGTTTATGACTTGGGAAAGGAACCTCTTGAATATTTTGTGCTAAATGTACCGCTGTTCTCAAATGTGACACGTGTCATCTGAAACTGAATTCCAGCGAAGACCATGGTGGGAGGGAAGCCTGGATTAGCCCCTGAGAATCTGCAGGCCCACGTGTTAGTTACGGTTACATTTATATGCTGAGGTGCTCATATGCCTTTCTGCCAGATGACCCTCTGTGCACTAAAGCTGTGTAAGCTTTGTTGTTGTTGTGTGTTTTCAGTTTTCTGGTTCAGTGTCTGACCAAACTGGGTGGCTAAGGGCTGGGTTCTGTCACTGCACTGGGGCTGTTGCCTTTGCTTAGCGAGGAACCCAGCTCCTGTAGCTCATGCTGCCGCTCATGTGCATGAATCTTTAAAATCTAGACCATCTTAGTAGAGTCAGGTTAAAAAAAAGTACTGCTCATTTCAAATGACTGAAAACTTCAGTCCAGTGATGCTTTATGACTTCAGAGTCATTGTAGATCTCACTTGTGGTGGTGGTCTGACCTCTAATTCCCTTCTGTAAGGATTGACAGGCAGTCATTGGGAAACCATAGCAGGTGTTTTGGTTTAAATTCAAGCTAATAACATGAAGCTTGAGTAAAATAAAAAAAACAACTGAACAAAAATGTAGGTGTGATTTAGTGTGATGTGGCTGTATCCTGGGGTGCATCAGGCACAACACTGCTAGCTGGTTGAGGGAAGGGATTGCCTGAATTTGCTCTGCACTGGCGTTGCCTCACCTTGAGCACTGTGTAGTTTTGGACACCACAATATAAGAAGGACATTATTATTTGATTAAAAATATTAAAGAGTATCCAAAGGAGAGCTATGAAGATAGTGAAGGGTCTGGAGGGGAAGACATGAGGAGTGGCTGAGGTCCCTTGGTTTGCTCAGCCCCGAGCAGAGCAGGCTGAGGGGAGGCCTCATGGCGGCCTGCAGCTCCCTCACGAGGGGAGCGGAGGGGCAGGCGCTGAGCTCTGCTCTCTGGGGACAGTGACAGGACCCAAGGGAACGGCATGGAGCTGGGGCAGGGGAGGGTCAGGCTGGGGGTTAGGGAAAGGGTCTGCTCCCAGAGGGTGGTCGGGCACTGGGACAGGCTCCCCAGGGCAGTGGTCACAGCACTGAGCCTGCTGGAGTTCAAGCAGTGTTTGGACAGCGCTCTCAGACACGTGGTCTGATCTTTGGGTAGACATCTATGGAGCCCAGGAGTTGGGCTTGATGACCTTTGTGGGTTCCTTCCAACCCAGGGTATTCTATGACTCTACACCCTTCTCCTGAAGGATATTTCCTTATTGGGAGTGGTATTGTTTAATATTTTTATTAATGATGTAGGTGGTGGGATTGAGTGCACCCTCAGGAGTGCTGAAGATGACACCAAGCTGAGTGGTGCAGAGTGCACTTCAGAGGGATGGGATGCCATCCAGAGGGACCTTGATGGGCTTGAGAGGTGGGACCACGTGAACCTCATGAAGTTCAACAAGGCCAAGTGCAAGGTGCTGCAGCTGGGTGGGGACAATCCCAGACATGGATACAGACTGAGGGGATGAATGGATTGGGAGCAGCCTCAACGAGAAGAACGTGAGGGTAGTAGTAGATGAAAAATTGGACATGAGTATTTAGCATGTGCTTGCAGCCCAGAAACCCAGCTGTATCCCGGCCTGCATCAAAAGGAGCATGACCAGCAGTTTGAAGGAGGTGATTGTTTCCCTTTACATCCAGATCTATTATTTCCTATGAGGCTAGTAAGGCACTGGCACAGGTTTCCCAGGGAAGCGTGGATGTCCCATCCCTGAAGGTGTTCAAGGCCAGGCTGGATGGGGATTTGGAAAACCTGGTCTGTTGGGATGTGTCCCTGCCTATTGCAGAAGGGTTGGAACAACATGGTCTTTAAGGTCACTTCCAACCCAAACTGTTCTGTGACTCTGTATTGCCTTCTCTTTGGAGAACAGTGGTCGGCTGTGCATTTATAGCCTGGCTTTATTTCTTGCAGTCTGATGGCAGCCAAATGGAGATTGAGGTGGTTGTTGCCCCAGTCTCTGCACAGAGAGTCTTGGTGAGACTGGAGTCTTGAAGATTTCTTTTAAGAAAGGGACCATCTGTTTCAGTACACCCTAACCTCAGCTTTTCTGGCATTTTGGGTGGATGTGGTCACAGACCCATCTTTTTAGGTTGAGCATAGGAAAGGGGTAGGAGGAAGACAGAGACCAGCCAAGGTCCTGGAACTTAGGATCTGGTGCCTCTGTGGCCAAGATTTCAACCACTGTATGTAGGAGGTTAGTTGGTTGGTTTATTTATTTTTGGTTGTTTTTGTTTTGCCTTTTTTTTTCTTCCCTGGTCTAAACAGGAAAACCAGGATTGCCAAAGCTAATTGCAAGGAGCCTGACACTGAAGTTAAGAGACACTAGACAAGCTTAAATACTAAAGCTTTCCTCTTGGGATTTCCGTCAGTCATGTGCTTGCAACATAGCTGGATTTTGTATGGCACACTGAACATGGAGTTTTATGGTTCCCCTCCAGTGTAAGGACAAGGTTACTGTTTATGTAACAATTGAAAAGTATAGCAGAAATTGACTGCAGCTCTGTACTGCAGGCTGTTTACAATCCCCTGACTATTCAATAAGTCACTTCTAAAGAAGAACCATGTTTATTCGCTGCTAATCAATATTTTCTTGTGGTTCAGGAATTGCTCTCAGGACAAATGAACTGTGCCTATGAACTTTTTAGGGGTTGGCATATTTAGGTCCAATTACTCCTTGGTGCAATTTCTTATTATAAATGTCATGTCTAACTGAAAAAGGGGAGTAAAATAAATTTTTATTCATATATTAAAAAGATTTCACGCCCCTATAAACATCAAAGCAAGAAGTTTAGTGCAACTCAAGGTATAACTTCTTATAATTAGTCCTAATTAGTCCTTTTTTTTTTTTTTTTTTTCTTTTAATGGTATCTATCACTTTGCTACAGATCATCTTCACTGAACGCGGTCAGGCTAAATGAGAGCTAATTGAGACGAGAACAAACTGCCTCCAAAGCTAAACAAAACTACACAGTGTAAGCAAGTCTGTGTGAAGCAGATTGCCAGGGTTACTCTGAGTGGAGGCAATGAAGACAACCGTGTCCAGATTTGTGGAGGAGCTGGGCTTATGGTGAGAATGTGAAGTCTGTGTGTAACTGTGCTCATGACATGGTCCCTCACTTACTCCAGAGGTGCAGGATGCTTTTTTGTTTGTTTGCTTGCTTCCTGCAAATCAGGGCCTTGATTTCTTTTGCTGCTGAGGAAGAATGGTCTAAAATAAGCAAGACAAAGCTGCAAAAAAGTAGTGATATCCTTTTCTTAGATGGGTATGAGAGCCTTTTCTCAGGTCTGAAGTAGAAATAAGATACCTTGCTGGCCTGAATGCTGGGCACACTTGCTGATAGTTTAACTGGATCATGTTAACACACTAAACAATTAGAGAAGATGGCTGATAACTGGTGCAGAGACAATGTTAGCAAAAGTAGTTGGCTCCTGTATTGGTGGAAAGGCATCATTTGTTGCCTGTAAGGCACTGGGAAGCTACCTGTTGATAGGGAGATGCAAACTGGGGACATGACATATTGGCTACTGAAAAATCATGATCGGGGTTATGCATTTTAGCACTTAATGATGTCAGGACCCACAAAACACTCCATAAATCCACAGCGAAACTGTCTGCTCAAAGTAGTCATTTACAAGTCATTTTATATAAAGGAGAACAAGCCCTCGTTTTGACCTACCTCATCTAATTGCAAATGGAGATCATGCAGTTTTTAATTATGTTATTTCTGACAAATTTCGTCTTCATTGGTGTGCCAAGTAAGAATAAAGAATGTGCAATGTACAAGGACTAGGAAGACTTACTTGCTCACTTGTTTACTCTGCCAAATGATCCTAAAGCCAGCTGCAATGGGTGCAGTTTGCACCCGTAATCTTGGATACATTTATAATAAACCCATATGGAGATTACTGGGGGGAGAGAGAATATTCATGGCTCTCATGTAGGAAAAATAAGTTTGGACTCAGAGATACCTGAGACATCTGGAAGGGCTGTGAGTTTCCTGGTGAAAAACCTTCTCAGTGAAACATCTGGGGCTTATTTCTCTGCCTAAACCAAATAACCTGAAAACTGTTTGAAGCATGTATTTAAACTTAAAAGCTAGCAGGATGTTTTTTTCTACCAATGAATGCTTTAGGGAAAATAAAAAAGAAAAAAAAAATACTACTGATGCAAAATTTAAAGTATCATTTAAAAAAAAAAAGGTAGGAATGGCTTTTTGTGTGCATAGTTGCTCTTTACACTGCAGCATTGCTCAGAAAATGTTTCCTGATTTTTTTTTTTTTTTTTTTTTTTGTGGAGAAGAAAAGTATATTTTTAATTTCTTCCTTTGAACTTTTCTTCACGCATGACAAAAAGGCACATTCCTCTTCTGTTTTAGCATGACTGAGTCAGCTATTCCTTGCCTGGCCAAGCTGAACAACCATAGCTGTTGTTTGCGTTTTAGCTGGACTTCACAATGGCTTTTGGATCGTCGGAAACATCCTACTACTCAGGTTGTCAGCAGTTTTCCCATCTGTGAATCTTTTCTGGTTCCTGAGTGTTTTTTTTTTTTTTTTTTTCCCCCCCTTTTGGATGATAGCTAGCATGGTCTTGAGCGTTGCCACTCACTTCTTAAGTTGTGGTTTGGTTGGTGGGTTTTCTCTTGTTTTGTTTTTGTGGTCTGGGGAACAAGAGCTCAGTGGGAGCAAGCACAGGCACTGGTAGCATGCACCCATATGGTGTGGGAGTGCTGTGGGTGCCCACATTTGCTGCAGCCCCTAAGTGCCTGCAGAGTTTCTGAACTTGTTCCTCTTTTGCTGATGGCCTCCTGAGAGCATCCTCAATATCTGGTCCTTTTAAATAGAGCGGAGCTAGCTTTCTTTGCAACAGGGGAGGAGGATTCGGGCGCTGAAAGCCTCCCCAGACAAAGGTTTGGGCTGCCCCGCATGCTGAAAGGACCTGTTTCTTATTTCCCTGGCACGCGGCTGGAGCAGATGACATCATCCCGTTGGAGCTGATAGAGTTACACCGGTGTATAAATCCTGAGATTAGCGTGGTACCAAAGACCTTCATGCTTTGCAGACTGCTATTGTTTTTATGCTTTTTTTGGTTTTACAGAACTGTTCAAGAGTTTTGCATCTGTCCTCTTACTGTGTAGTGTAAGACAGCTTCACCAAGCTAAGCTACTCTTCCCTCTTGAAGGACTGCTTTTAAATTAATTGGCAAACAAAAGTACCATGAATAAAACACAGCTTTGTGCTTCGTATTTCAGGGTTTTTGATTGTAGCTAGCTCATGCTAGTGTGCGTGAGCTATTTGAGACACTTACCCATAGCAAATGGAACTGGAAGGATGAACAGCTACAGCTCCGAGGTAAAGAAAGCTCAGTTAGATTTTGAGTTGTAATAGCAGTTAAGCTCATACGGACAATAAACTAGTTCTTGATGTAATTCTTAGTGAAATCAATACCAAAGAGAGACTAATAGCTGTTCCTTTTTACTTGACTGTGTTATTTATTTGTGTTTTAGGATTGTACTGTGTGTTTTTTAATTAAAACAGCAAAGACAGCATCATGATTATAGAGGGAATACAAAAAGTAAGTAGTGTGGAAGGGAAATGTATTTTATTCATTATCGTTAACTAACACAGTGCTTTATCTAGCATAAAGCAGTATATAATTACCCTTTCTTCTTACATGAGAATTGTACTTCTGGTTTCAGACTTCTGAGAATGCAGCAAGTACCAAAAGGCCTTGCTTAGAGAGGAGGAAGGATCTTGTGGTGAATGCCCCGATCTAAGGATCGGGGAAACATTTGCTCTTTCTGAATGTGCCAAAATCTTGCTCCGTGTCTATGGGCTAACCACTTCAGGATTGGTTCAACTCTAAGTGTGACTCTTCACACAGTTTAAAAATTACTCGTAACTTTTGCTCCAAACTGCAAGGACTGGGCATGTTTCTCCATGTGAAAAGCTTCACTCTTCTCTGCTTTTAATATTGAAGATGTCTTCTCTAAATAGTTAACAAACTGACTGCTTTATAACCACCTTTGCATTCTCATTGAGCTCTGAAGCATAAATCAGTGTTTATTGCAGCTTTTTTTTTTTTTTTTTTTTTTTTTTTTTTGCCAAAGAACAGCCCTCCATCACAGCTGGGAAATCCCTGGATTTGTATGATGTGAGTGTAGTGTTTCTGCACCTTCTGGGAAATAACTAAGCAGCAAGTGCATACAGCTTCAGGGTGTGTGTGTATGATACAATATTCCAAGTGACTGTGCTACAGGTAGCTGTGAGGAACACTTGAACTCAAACGTTTATCAAGGTTTATGTGTGGTACAAAATGTTGCCCCAAATAATTTGGGATTAGAGAGGTTTGTACAGTCTAGGTATACTCCTAAATAACATTTTCCCCAATCAACTTAGGTGTCTCTAAAATAATTTTGACAGCATAGTCCTCAAAAGATGTCCACACTGTCTCTTCTGTCCTTACTATTTTCTAGATACTTAGAAATTTGTTCTTCCGTAAAACATTGGCTTTGGTGACAAGTCAGCATCAGGCATTTCCAACCAGGTGCTCCTGGGCTGTTTCAGTAGCTTGCTGATGTATTGCAGGGAAAGCCTTGTCAGGACTTGGATGTTCAGTGGTCTGTGTCAGAAGGAACCACAGGAAGGCTGTTGCAAGTGAAGGACAGTGGACTAGGGTATGGAGATGGAGCTGGGCTTTAAAGCTGAGAAGTGCCAAGGCCTTGGCTAATGACAGCATTTAGGTACATAAAGCTGCTGCGTGCGTTTGGTCTTGTATGAATAAGTAGAAATTCTCAGCATCTCTTCTGAAGGCAAATAGATTTGGAATCAACCAACTAGACATGGCGCAAGCTTAATTCAGTAAGGACTGCAAAAAATAAAACCTCTTCAGTCTTAGCGGGTTTGACCCATATTACCTATTAAAACTACTATTACGGTGTTTTATTTCGGTAGTTCAAATGTTTAAAAAAAAATAAATCGAAGTTGGGAGCAGGCACTGGAGTCAAGGACCCCATGAATATTCATTTATAGGAGCTTTCATGCTTATAACAAAGTGCAGGCATGTTCTGGTTCTCTTGTGCATAGGGAAAAAAAAAAAAAGTGATAACTGTGGCAGTGATCTCTTACAGTAGCTGTACCAGATGGTTCAGAGGGATATTTGAGCGCTACCATAATGGATAAATTTAAATAATAGGTATTGGATGCCTGTTGTCTTGAAGCATACATGTTTTATATGCTCTTAATTATGAAGTAGTTTTCGAATTTCTAGAAGCATTTAATTGCATTTGATCTCTAAGCTTTGAACTCTAATTATAAGCTTTTATTGGCCCATTTTGTACTGTATTTAAGTCTCACTTTTAACTAGTTTCATAGTTTTTCATTAATTTATTCCTTTGTTCTGTAAAAGTCTGAGCATAATGAGCATAATGGACTTTTTTTTTTTTTTTTTTTAGCTTTTCAGTACCATTACCCTCTCTGCTTTTTCTAAGCTATCTTTTTTTTATTTTCTCTTATGGCTTCTTGAACTAGTCCTCACTGTTACCACTTAGAGCTTGTTCACTTCTAGGGAAAATAGATCAGGAGTTGTTGCTGAAGCCATTTGTATTTAGCTATGTTCTCTGTATGCCTCTTGAAACAGGACGGTCAGAGTGTAAATGAGGGATGAATACTCGATATATGTCCGATGATAATACTATGCTCATCGTTTCCTTACAGAGTTGTATTTTGCTTGTAACTGGGTTTGAGTGTGTGGTTTTCTGTTTGAGTATTGTTAAGTCGTGCTCCTAATGAATGCCAAAGTTCTCTTTTGTTTTCCTATTCTGGTCCAGGCAGCTCTTTTAAAGCTGGGGCTTGAAACTGCTGCTTGGCAGCTACTCAAACGGAAGGAAAAATGGATGGTAAAAAAAAAATAAAATAGGTGAAGCACAAGTGCCAAATAAATTCTGCTTAAGGGTAAAAATCTTCAGATCCCTTTTGCTTTTATAAATTTGGGAGTAGGAGTTAAAAGAATCTGCAAGGTCCATGATTCTTTACCATTTGTCTACTGCTCTCTATTGAATTTCATTCTCATAAACTTCTTAATCATGCTCTTTTAATGATTTTTACAGTTGACGTTAAAGGTTTTGTGATTCAAAACTTAAGAGTCAGTGTAAGTATCAGAAAGAGTTGATGACAGTAGTCATTAGAGCAGTTGTTAATAGACAAAATCTTTCACCTAACCCTCCAGGATTCAGGTTGTGTCTGAAAAATGGTTCCGTTGACAAGTGCGTGATGTTTTCTTCAGTGATGCTGCCATACTTTATTTTTTTCTTTCACGTTTCTGTATTTTTTTTCCCTTGGTGTTAATGTGTTTGACACAATGCACTTTCCTGTACATTAACCCAAAGGGTTGTGCCCCCTTTTTTTAAATAGCTAACCAGAATCCTCCAAGACAAATTTTGACTATAATGAAAGATAGTTTACCCTGGGCTTCCTGTTTCCACTAGTGACTCTCTTTGACTATCATTAACTCTAAATCTCCCCTGATTTGGCTCTCTGAAACTTGTAAATTTTGCCAGGACTGCTGTCAGGTCCTCTCTCACTTAGGCTGTCTTGTTTTCCCCCAAACCTCCCTGTTCCAGGTTTCCAAATGGCCTGATATCTTGTCTCTTCTTTCCCTGTTTTCCTTACTTTTAACTTCTCATTGAGGAGGAATTAAAGATGCAAACACTCTGTTCTCTCATATACTGGTTTGAAGCAGAGCTGATCTCAGGACTGATGTTCCAGCTGCCGTGTATATGAAAGGGTGCAGATGTGGGTCGTGGCTGCGAACACAGAGTGCTTGTGGGGTTTTGGTGTCTTGTTTTTTTGTGGTATGCTGTCTACTAGGTGCTTAGCCACTGCTTCAATGAAACCACTGCTAAAGATGGATTGTGATTTACTGCTTGCTGCGTCCTTGCTGCGTCCCTGTGAACTGTGCAGGTGGTGGTGTGGCAGTTGAGTATTTTAGCTTTGTGATAAGGTAGTGAGCAACACACAGTGTGCCATGTGCAAGTAGAGTAGCAGAGGTGGAAGTGCTAGCATGAAGCCTGAGTCTTCAGCTGCAAACTGGAGGGTGCTGGGAGACAGCTTGTTCGTAGGGACATGTGTTAAAAGGCTGCAAATCCTTGATTCATTCTGTGACATCACTTTAAAAGTATTTCTTAAATATGATGTATTTTACAGTTTGTAGTTCAATAAGTACAGAAAAAGCAGTTTGAAGTTTTGTCAGGAGTTCAGTACAATTTTTGCTTCCTTGGACTGTGCCTTATCTTTAAAAGAATGATTTCTGTGGTTTCCTACACACACAAGTTTGAACAAAAGATTCCTCAGATGATAAACTCCATTGAAGCTAATCCTTTTCCTCCTCCTCTCCCTTTTCTTGACCTATCTGCTGCTTAGAGATTATTTCCATTTCCCTGGATACCTTCACAGTAATTCCAACCAAATGGTAATGAGAGCATGTCAGCTGTAGGCATCCCCTGTGTACCAGCCAAAAAGCGGTATAGGCTTCCAAATAAAGGCTCCTGTTCTTACGGCTGCTCTCCTTTTTGTTTGGCTGAAGACATACTTAACCACGAAGGCCAGAAGAGCTAACTCTTTGTGTTCGTAGTGAGGAAAAGCTGAACAAGGATGGGGAAAAGCAATGGAAGAATTGAGGTGCCAAAAAGTTAATGAGCAGATGCAGAGGTTAGCTTTTTAGCATCGTTGTATGTTCATTATCTTTACTGTGAGAAAACTAGAAATGCAGTATGTTTTTCTGGCTTAAAAAGCTGGAGAGATTTTTGGTCAAAACAATTTCACTTTGAGCTGTGCTGTTGGCTGTTTGGTTCGTGTGTTGTCTCTAATTTAACTTAAAATTATTAAATTAGGCGGGGGAGGAACGTGCGTCAGTTCTCATGCAGAATGAAATTTTGCGTCGTTCTTATGCAGAATCTCAATTATTTCTAACGTCTTCTGGTTACTTTGTTCGTACTAAACATTTCAGTAGCCCCCATCTCTAGGTGAATTTAATTTGCTTTCTTGTTCCGCGCTTGTTGACATTTTGAGCACTCGCATGCTTCCCAGCAATGCTCGTGTGGCTACTGATGGAAGCCCTGGTGTCTTGTTTGGAAGCAGGTACTCCAGTAAACTCTGAATGGCTCCCTGTGGAGCACTGTGCTAAAAGGGGTCACAAAGTGAAAGCTCTGGCGAGTCGGGGGCATAATCCACTGCCTAGGAACTGCAACAGGTACGTGTCCGTGCATTATGCTTTCACTGCGATGCCTTGCCTGTGTTTGAGACCCCCGAAATAGCACAGCTCCAGAATTTTGAACTCTGAACTTCCTTTTGTTATTCTTAAGTCGAACCCATAATATTAATGTAACAGCTTTCAGTGTTTGTTTTCAGTTTCTTTGTTATTTCAGCAGAGTATTTGTATTGGCAGCGTGTTGTTGCAGTGGCTCTCTAGGATCTCACGTGGCATTAATGTTTTGCTTCGTGCGCTGTCGTACCTGACCCCAGCAGTACTCGGTGGCGTCAGCCAGGCCTGAGAGAAAAGCTGCTGTTTCAGACCAGGACTACAGGCTACATATGAAATACCAACATATTTTCATCTTGGAGTAGTAGTTCCTTTCAAAGGAATTGTGCTCTGACTGCCCTATGCCTGGTCACGCAAACCTGCAGCCTATAATTTGCGTAGGTGCCATCAAGGAAACTGCGTGTAAACTCTTCAACATGCACAGGGGCTGTGGAGCAGTTTGACAATTAGTGTGCTAAAAAATAAACCAAAGGTGCATTAGCATTAATAGTTCTACCTACGAACTGTACTAATTGCTCCTGAGGTGCCACAACACTGGAGAATGCTGTTATGCCTGCTAAATTAGTTGAAAGGTCAATGGTCTAGCAAACAAGTTTCTTTCCCTAGCCTTGAAATGGGTACGGAGGAGTGGAGTGAGTTTAGTAGGGTTCGGAAACTTTGCCGAATTTTGGGAGCAGAGCCTTCTTCAGAAGTAGCCATCTGTACAGAGTCTGTGGCTGAGCTTAACTTGAAAACTCTGACCTCTTGGAAGTATGGGCTTTAAAATAAATCAAGTACATGGAGAAGAAAATACAAAACTATTTAAAAAAAAAAAAAAAAAGTATTGGGCAGGAAGAAGTTTAAAGTTTTGTTTTAAGCAATTGCAGTGGAGTTGCTGAGAGCATTGAGATTTTTAGATCAAGTTTCAGCGATTGTATGCTGTGTTGGGTGTCTGTCAGACTGGAAGATGAGAGTAGTTCTTAGCATACACCATTCATTTTGAGTGCTAACATCTGGCTTACAGATTACTTGCTCTCATTTCATCTCATTGATGTCAAGCTTTGTACCTAAGATAGATCATGCAGCATCACTCCTGAGCTGGATGCTTTGGTCTCTTTTTTGTTATATTACCTCATGACTGGCATGTGCATGTCCATGGCATTCCTACTCTTACAAGAAGGAAGGAATCGAGGCCCTTGGCCAGAGGGTAGCTGGTAGCAGCTCTGAAGGCAGGTAGGTGGGTTGCATGTGGGATGCGTTCAGACCATCCCCTTGTTTCATTTCTCTGTAAGAACTAACAGAGACGGTGATGCTGTTATGTCTTACAAGGCTAGCAATGTGCAAACGCAGAAAACTTATGTCTGGTGATCCATACTAAAATTTCAAAAACACTAAAATGTGATGCCATCTGAATAGAGTACGGTCATTCTCCATTTGAAGCTCAGCTGTGGGTGAGAGCATTAAATATTGATTTGCACCATTTTGGTTTCTGTAGTTTTCGTAGGAATACATAATATGTTTGGTAAGCAGGCAGAGCTGTTTTTTTTTTTCACATTTTTGCTGAATAGAAATAGTTGTTTTGTTTTTTAACAAAAAAAAAAATAGGGGTAAAGGGATGAGATGGCAAAGCAGAGGGAAAACTGGCATTTGTAGGCCGTGGTAACAGGATTGCCATCCCAGTAGAAGCAGCTGAACCGGAAAGGAGCACCTTTTAAAACTGTGTAGCTGGAATGTGCAAATGTGTAAAGCAAAACAAGGCTTTGGATTTAAAAATGGAAAAATGAGTGTTTTTATTATCACCCATTCCACCTATTCTGCAAAGCATCCTGTAGGTGAGTAAGGAGCACGCCAACACTAATAGGAACAATTACCACCAAATGATGTTTAAATGAAAGATGAGCTAAGACATTTGAGTAAGATAAGGATTTTCTGAGTCTGTGCCAGAAGCTAGAACTGAAGAGGGATTTTATTTCTACAGCTTGTACCAGATTATTCCAACTTTTTTTTTTCTTTAAGGCATTTCCTTTCCCCCTCATTCTGGAAACAACAAAATGAGCAAAATAATCTGCCCAGTAACTTTAGCTAGAATTACTAGAAACTTGGTGAATCTGATGTAGTTCCAGCTGGTGGCTGAGGAGTCGAGCAGTTTTATTTTCCAGCGTTACCACACAAGTTATCAAATTTATCCTTCGAACTCATAATGTAGGCCTCTTCGCACTGTGAATGGGACTTGTTTGCTATCTGAACTGGATCTCTGAGTGGTGCCTACATTTATTTAAATGGAAGATAAAATCAAGAAGGTGTTTGGAGCTGTCTTTGCACACACTTGCTGTTGACTTGTCAATGCCTTATGGTTTGGGAGACGTGAGCAGCCACTTGGCCAAAATCTGAGTGGATTCTCGGGGTGAGGGAATAGCAGCTCCCCAAGACTGGTTGTTGAAAAATGCACTGATGTGGTCTCTGAACAAACAGTGAAGAGAAGCTTTTTTAATGGTTTGTGGTTCTTCTGTTGTGATTTCTGAAAAGCAGAGAGGGTGCATGTGGCATTTCCACTGCCCTTAACCTTTGCCAGCCTATACTGCCTTGGGACGGAGGGGTTAAAACAAGACAAAGGAAGGGAAGCCCACCTGGGACATCTGCTAATCTCGCAGAGCCCTGTGGAGGAAGAGAAAGCAGACTTCCAGAAGTTTCTCTTGGCACAGTATGCTGCATGTTGCCTCTGTGTTGAGGCATTTACCCACAGGCTTCTTGATCAAGATGGCCGGTGTGTGCGTGGGGTGCTTGTGAGGCAGACCCTGGCGCTCGGCCTACGTGTGGCCTGCTTCATGCGCCTGTGCTCCCCTCTTGTGGCCGCCAACACCTCGCTTTCAGTGTTTCTCTTGGATCATGAGGAGGAGTTGAAAACAACGACTGAACTCTGGCTTTTCTTTATCTTCATTCAACCAGTTCCTCTTGTAGGGTCTGAAGGCAGCAGTAGTCACTTACCGGCATCGTGTGACTGGTGGATGGTTGTCTTGCTGTGCTGCTGCTTTTTTTGTTTGCTTTTGTTTGCCCTTACAGTAACTTGATCCTTAAGCTGTAAAATTCAGTGATCACAGAATGGCTAGGGTTGGAAGGGATCCTAAGGATCATCTCGTTCCACCTCCCACCAGACCAGGTTGCTCAAAGCCCCATCCAGCCTGGCCTTGAACACCTCCAGGGATGGGGCATCCACAGCTTCTCTGGGCAGCCTGTGCCAGGGCCTCACCACCCTCTGGATGAAGAATTTCCTCCTAACATCTAATCTAAATCCATGAAATGGCGAGCCTTCCTGTTGCACAACAAGGGCTTCTTTGTGATTTTCTCCTCAATGAAGAGAAATGGGTGTTATCTCTTCCTTCAGGTCACTGTGTAAAACAAAGCGAAAGTCATTGCCTGTGTACTGTCATCAAACTATTTTGAGTCCTGTGAAGTTCAGTGGCCTTGCAGTGCTGATGATTTTGGCCCCATGGGCTGAAGGACTAGCCAAAACTGACTGAATTTGGTTCCCTGCGGAAGATAATGACCGACTGAGCTTCTGTGCCAGGTTCTTTGTTTCCTGGTGGCCCATAAGGAGCATTTGCAAGAGATGCTGGCTTGACATTGCCCTGCCTGTGTGATTTCATGGGGCAAGTGGGTAACGTTTGGGCTCATGGGGACCCCCCAAGGGCAGGGCAAAGGAGCTCAGCAGGGCTGACCTCGCTCTGCCCACTCCTGGCCAAGGACTGAGGGCAGGACACCTCTCCTCGGGTATGGTGTGCTGGAGCTTCCCTCTGGCAGCGTTAAATGTTAAAGCAGTTAAATGGCAGCGGATGAGGGATTAGTAAACGCTGGTTTTAAGTGTTCTGGTATTTTAACAGCTTAATCAGTTTGCTTGCTTTTGCTTAATTATTTGTGTTCAGTGTAACTATAAGCTTGTAGTATAACTATTGCTCATACTCTTACAGTCTTCTTATGTTCTTCCTGTTCCTTTTTCTTACATTTCCCTGATATAATTATCTGTGGGAAAACTCTATTTCAGGGTTATTTAAAGAATTTCTAGTTGCGGTGATGACTCACTGGGGCATCGATAAAAATTTCTTCTGATGAAACTATCATTCTGTTTCAATTTTTTTTTTAAAGCTTTTGAGTACTTTGGAAACAATTAAAAGACGACAAACTTTTACGATGCACAAAATAGAAATTGTAAATGTCACCTTGACTACTTTGTTATATTACATAAAATTTTTGGCTCTTCTGGGCAACACACAGGTGTGATGGAAAAAAGCGATTAATGATTTGAAAGGACTGGCAAGAGAGATTTTAGAAAAATTTGCTTTTTATGTTTATGGAAAAAAAAAAAAGGCCTTGCAGCAGTAGTATTAACAAGTTGAGCAGCTCAACAACAACAAAATGCTTGTCTGAGTTTTGGGACCAGTAGGGAATACTGAAGAGTCAAAAAGAATAGTAAAGAATAAAGTGAAATAAACAGAAATAACTTCTAAAAAGTTGAATAGCCATCTTGTTCATGGTTATGGAAAACAGCTCTATTAAATATTTTTGAAAGACTCTTTATGGATTCTGCCTTTTGATCATTCTTGGAGAATATGTGTGCTAATAAAGATTTTTAATGTGAATTGTGATCAATGGGAAGAGCATGTCCGAAATGAGCTAGATAGAAGCTGTCTGCAAGGGTCTCCAGAGATGGGAAGAAGTGATGTGTGTTAGATAAACATGGAATTAACACAGAACAGAAGGGAGAGACCTAACATCTTGAATTGCTACTAATAAGCACTAATGAGTGAACATTGGCCAGCCTTTGTGTTGAAAAAGGCAGGCGATTTACTAATTAAAAAAAAAAAATCATAAGGTAACAAATCTGTGTGTTCTGTCTATAAAATACGAGTACTGGTGAAGCTTGAAAGGGAAGATGCGAAGCAGCATAATGACCCTATGTAAGGGTGATTCCAGAGTTTATTGCATTAGTTCTTGCTGCTTTTCAAAGTGTTGTTTTGCTCCTTTTCATGTCTGTGTGTACACAAGCAAGAGAGACTTTTCTGGCAAGATTCACTGTTAAGTAAGGGAAATAAAAGATACAGTAATGGAAGAAATTGCAGTCACTCCTATTAATGGATAAATGGATACTGCGAACAACGCTTTAAAGCCTGGGCGAATACTATGTTGAGCTGAAACTATGGAGATGAGATGAAAATAGGTAGAATGCGCTATTTTCCTTTATCTTGTACGCGAAGTACTTCCTGTTCTCATCATGCTTTTTATACACTAAAGTCAGAAGACATTAGTAAGGCACTGTTCCTTTTCCCTAATTGTGCAGTATAATTGGGAATTGTGGGCAAATCTCCTAATCTCCATAGTGACAGCAGAACATTTATCTAATTAGTAGTTTGCCTTTTGGCATTACTTTGAATAAATTAGCATTTCATTTGATATCCTGGGCTACTGGGAAAAAGTTTCCCAGAGCAGTATTTAGTCTTTCTTCTCCAAAGAGTGTATTTTGAATTAGCATAGGTTAATAATATCCTTTGTACCCAGGGAGATGCAGAATAGTAATACTGTTGTAATTCTTAATATCAGGGAGCTGGGCCTGGAGGTGCTTTTCTTTCTTTAATCCCCAGGAGTCAGGGTGAGAACTCATGCTGCATTATTTGGTGTGCTTACTCTTTCACTGAGGGGGAAAAAAGAGAAAAGAAAAAGTGGAACAGGTTCAAATGCAGCTTCACCTCTTCCCTCTATCCTTTCCGTTCTCCAGAAAATGAACTTTTTCTTGCAAGCTGTAAACAGTGCTCAGCACAGTGATGTGGGCTACCTCAAAAGTCGTGTTCTATCAGTTGCATGTTAAAAAGTTGCTCTTCTGCAGGACTACCAATGCAGCTAATCCAGAATGGCCCTGAGAAGACTGTTGGTGTTTTTTCTTGGACAGGTGATAAACAGGGGGTTCATCTTAGATGGAGTTTCAACTATTTTCTAGTGTTAAAAGTGTCATTTCTTTGACTCATTGGCTGCTTTGGACCCTTGCTAACCCCTCCTAAGAACTGGTTTCCACCTGCAACAGCAGGTTGGTATGGTGAGAATAGTTCTTCTCTTCCCAAAGTGGTCTCTGCCGTGGGGCTGCAAGTTCATCCCCCCTCCAAAAAAAGCAACTATGACAGTGGTAGGGTTGAGAGGTATGCAATGGGGCCATCATCTTGTTTTGCCACAGCCAGAGGGATGAAATGTCTCGTGTTTGGCAGGTCAACCTGAGGCTGGATTGTATATCTAGTAATGTGAAACACCTGGGGCTACAATACTGTTGAACTTGGAACTGGTTACAGAAGGACCCCAGCACTGTGACACACCGAGGTCCCCAGCAGCTTTTGTCAGACTGGGCTCCGTGATGGCAGCTCCTCTGCTTCTGGGTAGGGTTTCCCAGGGTGTCTGAGGTGGACGGTCACTTCTTCCCTACCAGGAAGGTACGACACCCTGTATTTCCACCTGCCCTTTTTCTTGTTTCCCTGCCTTGGGAAGGGATTTTCCTTGTTTCTTGTAATTTGGCACTGGGCCGTCATGGTGAGAGAGAAGTTTGTGTTGCTTCTTAGCTCTTCCTTCAGGCTTTTTAAGTTACAAATTATCATAGTGACCAAGCATTATCTAGTGAACGTGGACTTGGGATTGTGTACAATGTCTAACATCACTCTCTTCTACTTCCAACATATGGTTTGTTTTAGGGAGATTTTGGACCTGGAAAACGGAAAGCCTATGTTAGAGGTATGTCAAAAAATTACTGCTAAAATCTGATGTTCTGAATTTTGTCCTACAGCTTGATGACTGCACTCTACAATTGTCTCACAACGGTACCTATCTGGATTTAGAATCCACTCTAGCAGAACAAAGGGATGAGTTGGAAGGCTTCCAGGAGGATGCTGGGTAAGTCAATGTTTGCTAAATTTTGATTAATAAGCATACTTGTCCTGGAAGCATTGAGGTTTTGGGAGCTTTTGTGGTTGACTTGGTGCATTCAGGTCAACGTAGGAACAGAAAATGTAAAATTATTTCCTTAGTAAGCATATGAGCCCCTTTCCCCCCTCTTCTGTAATTAAGAACTTTTTGACTTCTTCATCTATGTTCACTTATGCGATCTTCTTTTAGAGAAATGGTACTACAAGAAATCTGTGAGGAAGACTATTGAGACTAGTCTAATCCATATTATTGCTCTTTGGGGTTGGTTAGTTCTGGGAGCTCAGAGGTACCAACCTGTATGATAACAGCCAGAGTAGAAGAATACATTCAAGTTGTGTGCTTTTGAAGTTACAGACTTAATTTCTTTATGCCTTGAAATTTAAGTCCTTATTATATATTCTTGAAGAAAAATCTTGTATTGGCTTTTTTTTCCCCACTCTGACTCATGGTGTGTGGTATTTTCTGTGGTGATGGTACTGTTTTTTGATGATCCTTGTCTTGCCTTTTTTTTTTTTTTTTTCTTTCTTGAATTGCTGGCATACGTTTGATGCTATAACACAGCTTTCCATAAACTATCTGTGGTGAGAATTGTGAAAACAAAAGGATGTTTTCTGGGCCTTCAGGTGACTGTCTTGCTCAGAATGTAAAATGAAGAGACAGTCTAAAGCTATTTTAGCTTTGTTTGTTGCTATATTGGACTGGGTAGTTGTTATTAATTGCATGGGTGCGTTTTGGCATAGACTTGGTGCATGTGAGTAACGTAGCTGTGCCAGAAGGAAATTAACTGCATTCTTAATTGGTCAGGGCTTGTTAACATTAGGAGGTGTAGCCCTTTTACTGTTTCCTCTACCTTTTGTGGTAGCTGTCATGCCTCTGATGAATACAAATACGAATTCTTAAAACTTGAAACTGTGCCTCTGAAGATTATTTTATATGGAGAAGATTTTTAAATAATGTTACAGATGCCTTTCACACATACCAATTTTGGGCATGTTTTTATAACTATTGGAAGACAAAGAAATGGTTCAAAATGAAAGCAGTTACAAAGAATGTTGCTCAACAGATAAGAGTAGCCAATAAAGCTGAACTGAGCATCGCTTCCTATTCAGTAGGAGCGTGAAGTGTAGAAGCTGATCTAGTCATCAGTTTAAAGCAGTTTTTATCACTGCATAAAAGAATGAGAAGTACTTATTCCCTGCTAACTTGATAATAAGTTAAAATCAAGTAAAGATGGACAGTCTTCTGATGGTTGTTTACAATGCTGTAGTAACTTTGTATGCATGAATGAGTTGTCACCTCACATTTCTTTTTCCTTTCCACTGATGTCTCCACGATAATTCTGGTAATTTTAACTCCATTGCCTTTGATACCCCACAGTGTCATCACTGAGCAATTTGGCAAGCCAGAGGCCAGTTGGTGCTTTTCCTGCCAGACTTCTCACTCACAATTGCAGGCAACCTTCCTTCCAGCTTAGTTTTAATTTCTGCTGCCTTTGGGTGTATAAAATCCATGATGTGAACTGTTCCTGAAACACGAGTCTAATTTTGTCTGGGGTGGCTCTCCTAAGGAAGAAAAGACAAACGAGCACTCCATCCCACCCCCCCTAAACCAAACACCCAAAAAAGCAAACAAAAAAACCAAAGCACCTGGACATGTGAAACTGTATCTGGGGACTGCATGACTATGGTATCGATCTGATCTGAAAAATCAGGTAATATTTCTGTGTATTTTGCACGTATGTGCAGGCTGCCTCTTGTGCAACCAACCGGCTGTCAGTTGAGCAATTAATTCTTGCAGTGGTTTGTGCTGCCAGTTCACGTGGAGCGTGCTGGGAGCTCCTCTATTTCTCTGCCAAGAATGGGTAGGGAGGTACGATGCACCTTCATATGCTCAGCTTCATAAAAGCTTGGGATACAAATGATTATTGTAATAGTTTTACTAAAAGGTTCATATGAAACAAAACAGTTTCTGCTGTGTAGCCCTTGCCTTCATCAGTCTTTGCCCTGTTCTCTGAAGTTATCCCTCTAGTAGCTGTGGGTGTATATTCCTACAGTGTGCTTATCAGCAGTGCTGCTTAATGACATGGGGGTTGTGTTTTAACATAAATTGTTGAAGGAATTTTAGTTCCATATTTCCCCCTCCACGCACACATCTACCCTGTAGCTTGCAGGCTGGAGCCTTGAAAACTTAACATTTTGCTTGGCTGCAAGGGGATTCTGCTTAGTGAAGTACAAAACCTTGCATTTAGGAGTAATTGGTTAAGGGACAAGCAGGTACTGGTCAGGCAGAATGTGAAGCAAGAGGAAAATTTGACTTGTCAACAGCTTTTCAGGAATGGAGCTGACATTTTAGGGAACTGTGTGCTGAAAGCAAGACTGATTACGGTTCTGTGTAAAAGGTAAGGAGAGCCGTAAGGTGTAAAGCGCAAATTTAGCCCATGAAATGCAGTGACCTTGGTATCTTCAGTACTGGTTAGGCTTCAGCCATGGATTTCTGCATCCCGCTTTTGTCCATGTTTAAAGAGAGTATTCTCTCTGTAATAAAAATAAACAAGGAGAAAAATAAGAACAATAGCCAAAATTTCTGAAATCTGTGAGGTAGCTTCCCTGTATGACTCGGTAACTTTGTCACTTCAGACTAAATGCAACTCTTGTGAAACTATCCAGGAAAAAAAATGAAAATTAGACATAGGATAGCTGCCATACAAAGTTTCTGGCAGACTAAAATCTGTTTTGGGGACTTGTGGCTCTGATCTTTTGCCCCTGCAGAGACCAAAGCACTGAGCTGGAATACTCCTGAGCCGGAGAGTTGGCTGAGGGCATCTGGGGCTTAGCAGCCTGCTTTCTGCGAGTGACTGGCTGCAGAAACCACTTAGTCTCTTTCTTTCTCTCTGGGTCATTTCAAGGTCCTGCTCTTAATCTTCAAAGCTTTTAATTTTCTGAGATTAGGCTACCTCAGGATCTGCCCCTCTACCATTCCAAGGCTGTTGTGCTCATCAGGGTCACTGAAGCTTGCTGAACTCTGAATGAAGGATTTAGTAGCTGGATATTTGTGGCATTTTTTTTTGTTTAAATTTTAGATCCTAAATTCCTATTAAAAGTGACCAGAACGTTCTGGAATTAGTTTTCAGCAACTTTTTCCCAAATGTTCCTGTTTGAACTGGCAAAACTGTTAAAATTGATTTTATTTATATTTATTTATTTATTTATTTACATATAAAAATACTTTAAGCACACTGCTAAAATGAGATTTATAAATAAAGAAATAAAGCGTTCAGGAAATACAATTTTACTTTCTTTTTTTGTTATTGGTGTGGGAGATGGTAGGCATCTCTTTACTGTAGTAAGGATGGGATGAACATACTGGAAAAATAGGAAGGATTTTTCTTCAGGAGGAAAGAAAAGGATGGTGGCAGTTTGGCTGGAATCTTGTTATGTAAAACTGTAAATAACAGGGATGAGAAGGGCACGCACCCATACATGATTTTGAATGAATCATCTTCACTTGCTGAGTACAATGAAAGCATGCTTTTAGTAGTTGCTATCCGCTCCAGGAGAATCTAAACTTCTGTGTAGGGGAGGAGAAAACCCAACCCACAAGCCAGCTCCTTTTAGCCTGTAGGGCTAACGGTGAGTGAAATGCAGCCTGGGCCAGGACTGTTTTCCAGCATCCACGGGTCTGTTGCATAGCTGTGGGACTGGGGAGAGCAGGAGCATCTCTGTTGGGGATGGGGAGGATGTACAGCCTGGCCTAGCACTGGGGCTGACCACAGAAATGCTGGCCCCGCAGAAGGTATCAAGGTCAGGAGACAGGTCGATAAGAGCACCTAATAATTTCCTTCCTCTTCAAGCCTGGCATGTATTCATTTCTTGTCAATTATTATTATTCTCACACAAATTGTTTTGTGAATCACTAATTGTGTGAGGAGGCAACGTGGAGGCAGGCTGAGTTGGCTGTCTGCTCCTTTAAGGAGTCTGTGACAGATAATGATCTTCCCCTTTGTTTACTTGCGATTTTGTAGGATGAGCAAGAACTCTCACGAAGTTTGTGTGTTTGTATTAACAATAATTGTCCAAGTTCTCGTTGTGGGCAAGTCTTAACAGACCCTAGTGGTAGCCTACAAGGTAACACAGTCCCGAACCACAGAACACAAAAGCTTCTTCAGACAGCATGCTGCAAGCGATGGGGATTTCCTCAGGGAAGACATTCTGAAGGTTTCTATTTAGCAGAAAGATTGTTTTGAAGTATTTCTGACAAATCATTTCACTGTTGATGGTTTTGCATCCCTTTCACGCTCCTTGGCTCAAACCAGTTCTGCTGACTGAACCTCAGTCCAAGTTGGATTCCCCACACTTTCCCCCTCAATGCTGCTCATTCTGGACTTGATTCAGGATCTGCTGAAGGCAGGGAAGTCTTGCAGGGATCTGTAATATTTTTTTGATGCCTATGTACTGTACTTTTTACCTGATTAGACTTTGCAGTTAACTCAGTTACAGAAATTAAAACTCCTGTTGTGTGTCACTTCTTTTGCATGAGGAAGCTGAGAATGCACTTGAAGGTTGACTTCAGTTTTTGCCTAAGAAAAATGATGTGGCTCATATCTTGAAGCAGTAGTGCAAGCTAGCAGATCATACACTGATATTGTGTTATTTCGGGCAGAGTATATTTGTGTTGGAAGACTTGACTTCCGACAGCTTTCTCTCCAACTTTGTCATCTTCTCTAATGTTTCTCAGTTCAAATAGCAAGATAAGTTAGAGAGGTGCCTATGTAAGATTGTCACGGTGTTACAAACAGCAGAGACTGGAATAGTTTAGTGTAATGGTTTATCTGTGTTTTGCAAAATGCACCTGATCACCTGAAGCTTTTGATTTCTGTGATGCCTAGTTATTACTCTGAAATGCTGAATGTGGGAAAAAAAAGTGATGAATGGTCACAGAAACTTGCAACAAAGGAAATAAGGTTTTCAGGTTAAAACAGCATCAAGAAAACTTCTTCATATTGAGATGGATTGAATTGTTTGAAGTGGATGTGTACCTAGAGCAGGTGGGGTGTGGAAGTCTCATGTTCTGTTTAAGGTATTTGTATCTTGTGTAACATCCCTTGTCCTTATCCACTGTGCAGATGCAAGGAGTGCAGAGGCTCAGAAATCCAGACGAACGTGCTGCTGCGTGGGGCTGAGTGGCAAAGTACCCAAAGGACTGTGTTGTCCTGGCCCTGTTAGGTCCTGAACAGCCTGCTGTGCTGAAGGATTTCCCTAAATGTGACCCCTCTGCTGTTTCTCCTGTTTTTTGGTTAGGGTCTAGATCTATTTGCGCTGTCATATAGCTGAGAGGTTATGGTAAGCCTTGGAAAGCTCATGACTTTCTATAGGGCAGCAGTATTCCAGTCTATAACGCATCAGATGAAGATGTTGAATTGCATTTTGAAGTGAATGATTAGCCAAAACTTTTCTGTTGCAAAAGAAATGGTTATAAAGCTTTCAGGTTTCTAATTAAATAGTTTTTCTGGATGGATAGGTTGCAGATTTTTTGGTTCCCTCCCTCCCAAAGCTGGAGAGAAGTAGTTGTTCCTACATGTGTTCACAACTTCAAGTAGCTTTTAAAATTCTTTATGTTCTTTTAGTCCTAAAAGCATTTGTTTGTTTATTTAAAAAAAAAAATAAATTGAAATTTATATTCAGGCGGAACTGTAGAAATTAATTTCCATAATTGCTTTGCAATATTCCTTGACAACAAAATGAAATAAATCTCAGGATTTCAGGTTCCATCTGCTTTCCCTGCATCAGAACAGTAGGCAAGCCCTAAAAATGCTCTGCAGTCTGGTTTTTGGTGTGAGTTTATTTATTTATTTATTTATTGGGGGGTGAGGTGGTGACTTTTATAGCTTGGGGTTGTCAGTAGCTGTGTCCTGCTTTGCCCTAGATTTTACTCACAGCCCTGCTATAGAGGGAATCGTCTACATCTGTATTCGATATTTTGGAAACGTTTAAAGATCTACTCTTTTGTTGTGATCATCACTGGCAAATGAACGTACTGAGCTTTTCAAAATCATTTACACTGCAAAATGTATTGTGGAAATATTGTGCTTAGCTGTCTCTCAGCATGTTGCGTGCTGTATGCGGTGCCAAACCAACAGATGTGTGAATGACTCTTACAGCTTTCCCGAGGACAATGCTTCTTAACATAAAGTCTAATTTGGCATTCAGGTTTGCACATGCAAATATCTGAGGAGCCCAATGTTTTAAGGTGGAAACTTAGAGAAAAACAACTATAGAAACAACTGTTGCCAGTTATTTTATTTAAAAAAAAAAATATATATATTTTTTTAACATTGGAGCTCCCCATCAGCTGCATTTGCACTTTGCCACCCTCACTGACGAAGAGGTCACAAAGTGAGCCGCTCCTGAGGCATGGAAATGTATTGCTTTTCACTTTGCAAGGAGGAGATCCCTTCCCTTCTGCATAAACAGATCATTGATAGGGCTGCCAGGAAGAGCTGTAGGGCTGCTCAGAGCCCGACTCCTCTTGGGAGGAGAAGGATCAACGTGAGGGTCCAAACCTTGAACAACAGCCCGCAGGAAAATGTTGCACACCCGCTGTCTGCTGTTGCAAGTTTCACACTGGTGTGGAGTTGCCCAGAGCACACAAGCAGCCAGGCGAGCTTCTGCTGGGTAATTAGTAAAAGCTGTGAACTTGCTACACTTCCTATTCCGTAGCAACTGTTCGTGTGCTTGCTCTCACCCTGTGGTAAGTACAAAGTGGGTTTGTATAAGCAAGTTTACACTCCTGTTTATCCCATGGGAATTCATCTGCCCGTGTACTTGGTGTGTGGGTTTTGTTTGCTTATTTGCTTTCCCACTGGCTAAACTAAGGCAATAATAATCCACTTCTGATTTAATAAATAAATAAAAGAATCTCCGGTTTAACCTGCAGCGAGGAACTAACAGCTCAAACCACAGCAAATCCGGGAGTAGCCCAGGCTCTCCTGTAATGAAGCTGTGGAACTAGTGACCTATGCCAGGGGTTAAGAACATAAACAAGCACAGCAAATATTAATTTGCTTTTTCATGTTTATTGCTCAGTAATTATGCTTGCTAGCAAAAGCATTGGTGGCCCAGCAATAAATGCAAAGCCTATTTCAGAAGTGGGATTAATATATGGAGAAACAAGATTTGGCTTGAGGGCAAAACACTGTTTAAGATGTCAAATTATGAAGCAGCCTTTGCCAAATATGAAATAGAAAAGTTCAAAAAAAAAAACAGGAAGAAAACCTGAGGAAGTATACTGGTCAATTTGAAGTAGAACCTATACATGTACTCATATGTGTGTCTCCTACTGCAAGGTAGGACAGCCTTAAAATAGTTGTTGCTGAGTCTGGTTAAACTGCTCACATTCTGAGAGCGTGTAGCTGGCTGATTAGGTCAGTAGGACATCTCTTCGACGTGTGCTTTCTGTCACCTTGGGAAATCTCATCTTCAGGCTGTTATTTTTTTTAGTATCATCAATTAAACTGGAAAAATTGCAGAAGCTAGGGCTTCTTCCTCAAGGTATTAGAGCATGATTTCTAGTAGAAGGGAAAAGTTTGTGTAAAAATCATTAAAGCTACATTTTTCCAAGCTCATTTTTGATTACTTTAATTATGAAAAGAGTAGAGCTGTGTTTAGTACTGTAAGTTGGGTAAGTTAGTAGGGGTCTTTGTGCGAATGAAAATTACGGTGTGGGTGCCCGCTGCAGTTGCAGGACAGAAGCAGTTTTTCTAATGAGCTCAATCTGTCATTTTGTTCTCCTGGAAGCAAAGCTGAGTCCCACAGCGTGACTGGAAGCACCGGAGGAGCTCTGCCTGAAGAGGTGGAAGTGCCACGTCATGGCAGCAGTGGGAGATCTGTTTCACTTTCTTCCTTGCCTCTTAGTCCCAAGGTTTGTGGCTGATCAGTAGCATAGGATCATAGAATCATTCAGGTTGGAAAAGACCTCTAAGATCATCTAGTTCAACCTTTAACCTAGTACTTAAGTCCACCACTAAACCATGCTACTAAGTTGTACACCTGCACGTTTTTTTGAAGACCTCCAGGTGTGGTAACTCAATCGCTTCCCTGGGCAGCCTGTACCAATGCTGCGCAACCCTTTCAGTAAAGACATTTCTATTATCCCTTTTCAAAAGTCCTGTTTATTTTAAGGCATCTGTTGCTTCAAGTGAAAATCCAAATGTAACATGAATGTCAAAGTGCAGGTGACACAAATACTACACGACCAGAAATTACCCAGTCTAAAGTTGCCTGTGAGGAATGTGTAGCCAGTTTGACAGTTACTGACAGCAATGGGAAATATATAACTTAAGGCTGGAAAAGCACTGGGCAAGTGATGTTATCTCTGCAGATGAATACTACGCGAAGTTGACAAGAAGTGAGGAAACAAGCCTTTTTTTTTGTTTTTTTTTTTTTTTTAAACCCAGAAGCAATCTTATAATTACAGTAGCACTTCTAATACACATCTCTTTATGAGATGGCAAAGAGTAAAGTCCGTGTTTTCTTCATGCATAAATAAAGATGGAACTTTAACTGAAAATGACAACAGTGTTTCACAAAATGACAGAATAAACTTACTGCTGAAACAAGTGTGTATGGGTTGAGATTTTGATCAGCTTTTGGGGAGGGAAGGAACACAAAACTTTGTATGTGAGTAAGGACAGCTCTTGAAAAATGGTCACTGTCAGACTGTGAAAGCAGCAGACAACCCTTAAGAATTTCAGGGGCCTTTAGAAGATTATCGTTTTACTGTGTGGAAAATGAGGCATTGGAAACAGAGAAATGACCATCATGATGATTCAGAAAGCAGGGGGAAGGGAGCTGAGACACAGATTCTCATATTCCAGCTCCTGAAGTTTGCCTGCACAGAAACTACTGAAAAGAACAAATGAAACAGATGTGTGTCTCCCCCCCACCCCCGTTAGGCTTGCTACATTTTCATAGCGTATGAAAGTGATTCACTCTTTGTTGGCAAAAATCATTGCTTTGTGGTAAAGTACACAGAAGACTTTATCAACATTTACTCAGAATACATTAGTAAGAATAATTATGAACTATTAACGTCGATCATGAGACATACTTAGTGAATCCCTTGAAGGTTTTACTTGACCCTTTTTGATGTTTCTCATCTTCTTCCCCCTTCTGTTTCCATCCAATTTCTTTTCCATTTTAAAAGGAAAAGAAAGGAGAACTCTGCCCCTTTACTGTTGTTCTTGGGAGGAGCAGGTGGGAGTAAAGACTGTGACCTTGCAGTGGCAATCTGTGTATAGTCCTCCCTGCCACAGTTATACAGGCACTCACAAATTGCTCCCTGCATGGTGTATAGGTTGTTAGTAGGCAATGAGGCAGCTAGTTGTTATATTCATGTTGGAAAATACAGAACATAATAATATTGGAATAATCTTTAGGGAAAAAGTGCATGAGTTTCAGCATACTTTGTTCCATTGCATACTGTTGTTTTTGCTCATTAGTCTGCAGCATTTTGCCTGCTTAGTCCTCTTTCTGGGAATATGCTGTAGGAGTTATTTCTACCTGCACTGGTAAAGTTTTAGGGTGTGTTTTTTATTTTTATTTTATTTTTTTTAATAAAGAATGAATTATCATCTGACTAGTGTCTGCCTACTTTTATCCGTTTGAATGGGTTTTGCTTTAGTCCGTGTGTTATTGTCTAGCAATGCTCTGAATAAAAGTTCTGTGAAATGATTAGATGACTTGCAAGAGTATTGCAAGAACAGGATGCAGACATATTATGACTTCAGTCTAAGTTTTTTTTGGTGGAAAAACTGAGGTAAGATTGGAAAGTCTACTGAAATCATTTAAAGATGAATTTGTGTGTTTGCCTCTAACTATTTCTTGTACCAGAAAGAGCTACTATTGCTGTCATCCATTTGTAGTGCACTTGGAGGTAAATTTTAACATCCGAGACTCTTTTTTTCTTAGTGTTTAACACGCTCCTGACCCCTTTGTTTCTATTATTTAATGAGAATGTGACAATTAAATGGTCAGATAGTAAAACAAACAAAACCCTCAAAGGTTATTTGTTTGGTTATGACTTTATGATGACTTTCAGAGAGATTCTTAATTCCTCTCTCCTTGCACGTGCATGCTCTTGGCTTTTACACAGCATTTTTTTTTTTTTTTTTTAAGTATCAGATTATTTTATTTTTTATTTTTTGCATTTCTTCAATCTACAACTAAACGGGGAAGCATATCATATTGAAACTGCACTCAAACCATATCTTAGTGGCTTTGAAATCAAAGCCCAGGATTTATACTGTCTGATTAATGGCAGATTAAGAAACACTTTTCTTATTGTGTACTATCTGGCTTGCATATCTTTTTTCAGGGAAAACCTGATAGACTTGAGTGCTTGAACTCTTGCAAAAATTCCATCTCTACACACACAACAAGGAATAGTTTGTTTTCCTCTGATTGGGAATAACTTAAACTATGAAGCAACTGAGTGTGAGGTAATACCCCATTGTAGCAGCATTTTTCACTGTCTGAAAGGTGTGTGCAAGTGAAGATGGACGTGTATAGGTGCTGAAACGAAGACGTGAAAACCAGCTGCATTGTAAAAATACCATGCTTTAGGGAAGGCCCGTTGCCACGCGTTTGCTTCTGGTGGCATGCTATTGACCAGGCTCTGCTCTGAGGAGGCAGTGGCTCGTTCTTGAGCTTAGGGATTGCTGTTGGATGCTGTTCTCATTAAGCTACTCCTCTTGAAAAACCTGGATGTGATTACTGGGGGGAGGTTGATGGTACACCAGGAAACCTGAGTGCTGTGAGAGGCTGTAAGAAAACGCAAAGCATGTGTTCTGCATGTGTGCTCTGAAAACTTTCCGCTAAAGAGCTGCATCTGTGTTAGATAGGTTTTCATAACATTTGGATTGTTACGTCAGGCAGTAGTAGATGCAGAGCTGTTATATGGGAAGTTGTCAGGTTGGGCTGGCTTTATGTGCTGGCCAAATCCGCAAACATTTCCAGTGCTTATTATGAACTGGTAGATGTACGCAGGTACTAAGTTGACGTTAGTTTTCAATCCAGCCTGATGCTCTCCTTGGGGTGAAGGGGCAACAGCTGAAGTGTTAGTTAACCTCAATTTGGTAACTTGGTGTCTGCTTTGCTAGTGGTTATGAAAGATGGTGGAAATAACAGATTTCAGAGAGGCTTGGGCTAGTTATGTGGATGCCTGGCTTATCTAATACTGCCTGGTTCACAGTTGGCCTTGCTGTGAGGGATTTACTGACACTGAGCTTGTATAACAATGGAGAAGACAGTGTAATAGCAAAGACAGTCCAATAGCAATAACGAATCTGACATCAATGTAGATCTTAGCAGAATCTGAGATCATCACATGATGTAAAATTTGCCTACTCTAATATTGGTCTTAAGGTTATAAATACTTCTTGGCGCTTCCTTAACATTAAAACAAACAACACCAACAAACAAACCCAAAGTCATTCTAAGACAGCTGCAAGCCTTATAAGCCCTAGGTAAGAGTAGAAGTGTAGTCTTTATGACATGCATAGGTTTTGTTTTAAATAAATCAAACCTGTTTACTTGAAATAATTTCTTCCCCCATATATTTCTGAATCCTTTTTGTTTTTAGCCCAACTGCTCTGTTATGCTGTGGAAATTAGTTGGCCTGCTCCTAGGCAATAATCTATGAAACCAAGTAAGATGAGCTTTATATTGATGGCTGTCTAAGCCAAATATATAACTGGCTGTCTAAGCCAAATTTTGGAGATTTTCTTTGTTATGTAAAGGGTGAGGGTGGGAGGAATTCAAATGTCTTTATTTTTAAAAGAAAGATCTGAGACTGCTGTCCTTCACACTTGGTCTGTGTAATTATTAGCGCTCTTATTAAATGAAGAAATGCATGTAAAGAACATCTCCATAAGAATTTTTTCTTGTTTTCAGGTAGAAATATAAGCTGTTTTTTTTTCTTTCTAAAATCACGTGCAGGATACTAGGAAATACGACTTCACACTGGGGGAATTCAGGTGTTGCTGTCCTGAATTGGCAGCTTACCATCCCGCTGGCTTGGTGTGGTGGAAGGTAAACAATGGCTTTAAACAAATCAAATCAATCTTCCCCGTGCAGGAGTTGAAATCTCATATTTAATGCTACCGTATTGTTACTTAATTTACAGAAACCTGATGCCAGTTTTCATGCACAATAGTTAACGCGACCAAAGGCTGGTTTTGCTTCTCTATCCTCTGCCTTTATTTACTGTGGGTTGGTGGCACTTTCTGGAAAAAGGATCGAGTTCCCTTCATCTGTCTCAGAGCCACAGCATGGCAGAGGCTGGCATGGCCCTCTGGAGGCCGCCTGCTCCAGCCCCCTGCTCCAGCAGGGACACCCAGAGCAGGCCGCCCAGGCCTGGATGGCGTCCAGGTGGGTTTTGAAGATCGTCAGGGACGGAGACTCCACAGCCCCTCAGGGCAACCTGTGCCAGCGCTTTGCCACCCTCACAGTACAGGAGCTTTTCCTCATGTTCCTAGGGGACTTCCTCTGTCTCAGTTTGCCTCTAGTCCTGTTGCTGGACACCACTGAAGAGTCTGGGTCCGTCATCTTGACTCCCTCCCCTTGGATATTTATGTATATTGATAAGATCCCCTCTCAGTCTTCTCTTCTCCAGGCCTTTGATTTTGGTCGGGCGGCCTACACATAACATAAAGCATTGTGGACACTAATAGGAATAACATTGCAAGTGAGCTTTGCTTTGGTTTCAGATCAGTGGGTAGAGTTTTGGTGTAATCATGAGAGGATTGTACAAGAAAAACTTGAATTCAACTGCATTGAGAGCAAGTTTTTAAATTCTGACTTGTATTGCATGTAACTTTCTTGTCCCTTAATAGGGTGTTGCAGTGGATTTACTGCCTGTGCTGGAAAATTCAGCCTAAGCTACAGCTAGAGCCTCTTGCTCAGTGTAAACGAATGGCAGGAAGGACTCTTCTCTGTTTCTCTCACATTGTTTTGTTCCTGGCTCTATCTAATTCCTAGGATCTCCTTCCTACTCTACTGTCTCAACATCCATCTTGAGAATCGTGTAACTTCTTTTGTCATCACCTTCTTTCATACTGAGTTTCTCTCAAGTCTTGAGTGACTTTCCCAATGTTTCTGGAGAAAGAAATTTCTGAAACAAAACAAAACAAAAGATTTTGAGCAATAATGGTTGTTTTGTGCTTTATTTTGAAATGTACGTGGTCAACTGGTTTCCTCCTCCCCCTTTTTTCTTTATTAAGTTTTCAGTAAAATGAATTACAAGCCAGGAAATGAAGCTGATACAGACTTAGTGCATTTAAATAGATAATTTTCCTTGCTCAAAGAAACATGCGTTGAAGCTTATGAATAGCCTCTGAGTAGTTCTGTCAAGGTCAATGGGCTCACTCATGCATTTGAAGCTGTGTGTGTAAGGAGCAATCTAATTGCACAGCTGTCTTGGGACCTTACCATGAGATGTTGTCTTTGAGGATGGGTACTTCAGCTTGCCAACAGCTTTGAATCTTGAGAGCAGATGGAGCAGCTAGCTGTTCTGCTGATGGCATGCTGCATTTATCTGTTCTTTCCTTGTCTTGTAACTGAATGGATACAGCTGCAGCTTGGCAGTCAGGGGCATCTTCATGAAGGAGAGCATCTAACCCAAGGAGCTTAGCAAAATTATTTCCCATTTACAGAGGTTTCAGTGATATGAAGAACTGTGGTGCCTTTGAAGGTAAGACTGGCCAGGATAAGTCAGGCTAAGCAAATCCATCAAGGAAGGGCAGGCGAAAAGAAGCATTTCTCTGCACTGAATCTGGTGCTGGGGAGGGCAGGGGATGGAGTAAAGGGCAAGGTGGCGGTGTAAGTTTGTTTTGGCAAAAGTGCTCAAGAGTCCTGGGTGCCCTTCCTGTCAAAGAAAACAGAAAATCAAGGAAACCATGAGGGAAGGGTGGGGAAATTAAATAAACAAAGAAAACCACCACCACCTGGAACAAAACATTAATCTTTTCGTTCCATAAAAGATTTCTTCCTTTTATCTCAAGTAATGGGGGGTGAGTAGAATACTACCATCTTTGGATGAGTTACTAAATATACCATAGTACAAATATGGCGAGTCTTGTTCAGGTGAACTTGAAACATCAGCAAGTGATGGTAGCACTAACATCTTTTTCTACTGTGTCAAAGATTCCTGTAGTACTTCGTGAATTAAATATTCCCCAGGTGTCCTGGCATCCTTGTTGAGAGGGACAGCTGGGAGCAATTCACAGGCCGTGAAGCCCAGCGAAGCACGGTGTCCAGTTGAAGTAGCAGGAGGAGTTTAGGTAGGCAGGGAGTCAGTCCTAATGCTGGAATTTCTCCAGGAAAGTTTCAAGTCTAGACTGCAGACCATTTTTGTGGGGGAAGAGCAGCAGCATTAAGGCAACTTAGATACTTTTCTTGCTTTGTCCTTGCAGAACAATTAAAGTCTGATTTGATTTAAAGTTTGATTTTTTTTACTTTTATTTTTTAACCTAATTAGAGAAAAAGGTTGCCATTTGGAAACTAGAACCAAGTCATTTATTAGCAGGTACATAATTTCATATTAACCACTTCATAAATTGTTTATTATGCTTATTTTTCTCATTTCCTTTTGATAGTGATGTTTTTCTGAAAGTATCTGTCACTACTTTACCAACATGGTTTCCCTGCAGAGTTTTCTAGCAGGTAGTATAAAGCATGCTATTTTCTTGTTGAAAGTAATGAAAAATATTTTTATTCCTCATAACAACTATGGACAGAAAGCTGAAATACAGTAAGGTGGGGAAGAACCTTTGTTTTCTGGAAAACGATGGTTTTGTTCTGATTAAGTTATCCAGTGGGAAATTTTGCTGGATGTCCATGCAAAAGATTGAGCCCTGAAATTTCCCAGCAGAATCATGAAGCATGACTGAGGCTCCAGTATCCTGGTCATCCTCATGGACATCTTCTGGACATTCTCTAACAGGTCCATGCCCTTCTTATGCTGGGGGCCCCAGAGCTGAACTCAGGGCTCCAGTTGGGGTCTAATAAGAGCAGGACAGGGGGGAGAATCACTTCCCTCGCCTTGTTGGCCGCGCTGCTTTTGGTGCAGCCCAGGATATATTGTAGGGACTTCAATGACAGATCAGGGTATGTGAGCAGAATTATGAAAGTTTAAGCAACTTCTACCTTGACCTTGCATTTTCTTTTCACATCTGACTCTAGCTTTGAAGTATTTATGTGAAAATTAAAATGTGCAGTCATCACTTGATACTTCTTTAATATAAATCTCTAGAGAATCTTTTTGTTGAGTTGACCTTGGACTAGCTGCTAGGTGCACCCCTAGCTGCAATCCCCTCCTGAACAAGACAGGGAGAAAACAAGATGGAAAAACTCTGGGATAACGACTGGGAGATTACTTACCAATAACTATAAGGGCAAAACAGACTTGACTTATGGAAAAGTAATTTATTGTCAATTAAAGTACAGTTGGATGGTAAGAAACAAAGAGAAAAGCCACAACACTATCCCTCATCCTTTTTTTTTTTTTTTTTTTTTTTTTTTCCCCAAGCTCAGCTAAACTCCTTCATTCCTAACTCCTCTATCTCCTGCCTATGTCTTCATATATTTTTCTTTTCTTCTACTTTTCAGGAGGGGCAAGAAGCACAGTATAATTTTGAGGACCCAGCTGTCAGTGAGAGTCCATGCCTGCATCGGTAAGTGAAGTTCCACATGCCTAAAAAAAGAGAAAAAAAAAAATAGACAAAATGGATCCCTTTGAAGCACATCTAGGGAATATGAATCAGGCTTGCTGTGTTGAGGATTGTAGGCCAGTACATCTATTTCCTTGTTGTGTTTGTTGCTCTGTAAAATTGTTACTGGTTACATTATCCTTTAGTGATGTTAAACATCTCAGAGAAGTATAGCACTTGAAAGTGAAGTGTGATGGTTGGAGATGCTTTGGAGAAGAATTTTGGATTATTTGTCTTGCTGCTGCCTTCGTATGTGCCTAAAGAAGATGGTGTTCTGAACTGAGAAGGAAATCTGAGGTATTGTTGGCTCACAGCAGCTACAGCATTTTAATAGCGTGTAATATTTACTGCTTCACGTCTTTCAGATCTTGGCTACTTACTGTCATTATCGCAGTGCTGGTTTCTTGGAAGTACCCTGGTTAAAACAGTGCTGTCACGAGGAAAAGTCTGAATTAATAAAGTGTGTCACAAGAGCTTTAAGACTGCCTGCGTGGAAGCAGACGTGCTGTCACAGAGCTCATGTTCTCTGCTGTTCTACAGACCAGCGTGTTTCACTGAGTGCTGGTGGCAGAGCTCACGCTCATGTTTGGGTAATGTTAAGAGAGATATTAGAGATGTCTGGTTTAAAATCAAATCCTTTATCTGCATGCCACAGTTGCTTGATTTGTTTTCAGTTTTTCTGTAGTAGATTCAACACCCTAACTTGTTTACCTCGTGGATGGATTTGCTTGAAGAGATCACAGCTGAAGCATTAGAACATAGACACCTTCCTTAATAAAAGAAGAATAACAAAGTTTGTGTTACATCCACAGTGCTGTTGCTGTTGGAGGGTTCAGGCTTTAAGTACATCTAAACTTCTTTCCCCTGCCCCCAGGACGTGTTATGAAATGGCTTTTATGGGAATTTGAACTGAGTCTGAGCAACCTACAGAATTCCTCAAATACCTACCATTGAGTGCAAAATTCAGGCTGCATCATGCAGGAACAGATTCCCAATTACTACTGTTGTTGGAGAACTACAGCAGAGCAAGCCTGTGTGTTAAATATTGGAGGAGAAACAGAGATAGTGCAGAGTCTGGGCTGATTTTATAAATATGAATGAAATTATGAACAGCTTGGGGAAGCTTGTTTTTGTTGGGTCTGTGGATATCTTCAGCAAATACAGACCAGTGCAGCGTGAGAAGATGCTGTATGATTCCTGCATTGACATTTTATAAAACACTTTTAATGTGAAATCTATAATTTTCCCAAATTTCAGGAACTGTTGCCAGCTTCTCTGTGTGGCTACTTGGTTTTGATCTGTTTGCGATCAAGCTTAGTGCAGGCAATTAGGCATGTTACTGGGCGTGTATTGTCATTGCTCTTGTGTGGAAGCGTGCTCCTTTGTCAGGTGCTGCTGTGCTCTGGCAGCAGCGATGCAGTCAGTGCTCTGAGTACAGAGGAAGCCAGGCTGCAAAACTCGAGTCCAGATTTTAGCATCCTAGAACTGAGGTGTGTTTGGATGTGGGTTTTTGGCACGGGTCAGTACAGGCATAAAAGCCAAATGCAAGATCTGGTTCTAATTTCCAGCCCCCCTCCTGAAGTTTAGATTTTCAGTGTAAGTATTTGTTTCAGCCCATGGTTTGTTGTAATGCAGTTTCTATTCTCTCCTTTTTCATTTTGATGTATTAAATGTACCTTATTTTTTTGGAATGTATTCGTATGAAGCAGTCAGGAACCCTCTGCAGTTCTTAATAGTGGCATTGTGTGATAAACTGTGTCTGCCAGTCAAACTTGTCACAGGACAGGAGGGTTGTTTCTCTGTCAGTGGTTGCTTTCCTTCATCCTGCATGTACTTTCACGTCAGCTGCCTGTTAGGTCTCTTCTGTTTCAGAAGTATTAGGTTTTGAGGTTAAAAAATGCGTTACGTATTTGGAGCAGAAGCCAGGAGATAGAGCAACCTGAGATACTGTTACGTGGCATAAAAACATCTTGCTTTGACTATTTTCTTTCATTCCCACCTGTCTGTTGTTAGAATTACAATTGTCTTCACGTTATCCCTGGAAAGCATTGTGGTTAAAAATGTTTCTGACTGTGCAAAGTCAACACCAGGTAGCCAGGGCTGCCTTCTGAGGAGTCTTGGCTTGTTCTGTAGTGCCCTTGCCTCAGAGCCATCCTTGCACTGAAGGTTTGTAAATCGCTTTAAAGAGCCAAGCGGTGTACAGAAATAGCTTCCATGTCATAAATTCTCCCATTGGGAAGCTGCACCAACATCTTCTTCTCTCCAATATGTTATACTTTTAATTGTGGGAAATGCACAGCTGTTTATGTTCAGATGTCCAAGTAAAGTTTTCCAGCATTAGTGGCTTCAGTTCTCCAGGGGATTCAATGGGCCTTAGTGTCAGGATGTATTGACTACAGGCCAGTATTTTTTAAGACTTAGGAAGCTTTAGTAAACCCCAAGTCAAATGTGGTGGTGTGTTTTGGTTTGTTTTGTGATTGTTTTTATTTTATTATTATTATTATTATTTTTTTAGCAGGGCAGGGAATGAATAAATAACCTGTGTGTGGAAACTGAGAGGGAGAAGTGTTCTCTGCTCTGTTGCATACCAGTCACTCCAAAACATCTCACCTCAATTTAATGCATTGGTATATATATGATTTTCTCTCAAATTGAGTTCTTGTCACGTGCTTAGACTAAAGGACTTTCAGCATCAAGGAGCAAATTTTCATTTAAATATAGCTCTGCTTATTTTCCCATTTTTGGCTTGATCCTGATTAAAATGTCAGTACTAATTAAAAGATAATTTCAAATATGAAAGTGAGGGTTTTTTTTTGTACTAACTGCCATATTTACAATGTTCTTTTATAAGAAAAGATTTGCTGAAACCAGTTTTGCTCATAGAATCTAGATAACTGAAAATTACAGAGGTATTCTTGCACCTGTTGATGTTAAGGGTACTTAGTGGAGGAAGATCAATTATTAAATTTTACAATGTCAATTGTAGTGTTTTTTTTTTTTTTTTTTTTTTTTTTCCCAAATCTGTCAAATTTAGCCTTTTATTTCAATTAGATTTATTGTGACTTAATACCCTGTGGGAAAAGTCTTTCTGGTATTTTTGGCAGCCATGTGACTTTCCTTTTTTATATTTAGTTGTGCCTTACCATAAATTTCATTTGTATACATTTAACAACTACACGGCTTCAGCTGAAGCCCTGATTAAGTCCGATGTAAATGAAGGATGTAGCTCTGAAGTGGGAACCCCAGCAGGGCCAAAAACTTTTGCCCTTAAAACTAAATGGAAGACTTTAGTCAGAGTGACTCTGACAGGGAGGTTTTAAAGCTGCTGTGGAGTTTGAGCTCTGCTTTTCTTGGGCTTGGTGCCTTTGCTGCGTGGCTGTTTGGACAGCTCTGTTTGCTTCAGCTGCTGCTTCCTTTGTGCTTCGTGGGCCTGTTGGTTGCTTCTTAGTAGTTTCCTCTCAAAATCCTGGGTAGTCTCTGAGGGAAAAGGCACCGTTTGCTATTGTGTTCCTGTGTGCTGTACCTAGCCCAAGAGTCCTGTGTCCTCTTTTAAAAAGGTTAGGTTTGGGACTGAATCCTTAGGAGTGTTACGCTCAATATTGTGAACGAGCTTGGGCACACCCATGACAATAGCTTAGAATGCTTCTGCCAAAAAAAAGAGTGAGATTTAGGTGTTAATACAATGTAATACAAGAAAAATGCTAATATTGATGGTATGTGTAGTTCTGGATACATGTATTGGCCTGGGATTGGCCAGAGTTATGTAGCTTGGAGGAACAGAAAATGTTGCAAGGTGTATTAAATGTTACTTCTCCTTTACATCAGTCCATTATTAAAAATGGAATACAAAACAAAATGACCTTGGTTGGTTACTTTTTTTTTTTTCATTATAAAATTACACTTTAGGATTGTTACAGCCTCGTCCTGCATTTATGTGAAGTCTTGCTTTCATCTGCTGCTAAACGAGAAACACCAGTGTGCATAGATACTTGAGTATTAAGTTTGTAGCTTGAACCAGGTAGGTCCTTACACAGCGTACAAGTCTATGACTGCAAGGGTCTTGTTAAAATGTGTAATCTAGCTTCATTATTAGTCATCATAACTGTTTTATAAGCCCATTCTCTTGGCTTTTGCACATAGGCAGCTCCAGATTTACTGGAGCTTAGTGGATCTACAGCGTGCCTGCCCTTCCCCATCCTTCCACGAGTGCTGAGCCGTGGATTGCTCCCAAGAATGTGATGTAACGTTGGCCGTGCAGCACCGCAGCTGTTTCTAGCCCCTGTTATTAGGGCATCTGCTTTATCTAGCCATGTTAGCACCAATATTAATCTTTTTCACGCAGATCTTTGGGCTGCCTTTTTGACATCATCTTGCTCTTGATACCTCTTATGAAACCTGGCCATAAATATCTTTGAGTTGTTTTTGTTCTGCTGTACCTGAGGGAAGCTACAAGCTAGCTGTAACTACAGGGCTAGTGCAAGCCAGCTGTTTTTATTTGTCCTTTCATGGCTGAAATATGCATCTAGTCCTCTTTTCCATGTACAGTTTTCCCTTCTGTTTCCCATTACGTGGACTTGTTGTATGTATTAGGGCAGATATGATTAGGTCCTGCAACTATTTACGCATACATTGAACCTTTGGTATGACCTTTTGCTCCAAGTGCTTGAGCTGCAAGTCCCTTCCCGGTGGAACCGCGTGCTTTCCTGGAGACAAAATCGAGGCTCGAGTCAATAACTGCATCTGGCACTTTGCTGCAGGGACGTAAAGGTACATAGAGATGGAAAAAAAAATGCTTTGTCTTTTTGTGAGTATAGTATGGAAGAGTTGAAAAGACAGCGTGGTTCTGGTTAAAACATGAAACCATGTTGTATCTCCTTCTCAGAGGGCAGAGTTAAGCTTGTGCCTACAGCCCATGTCATTGGTACTTTATCACTTCAGATGCTTCTCCCTCCAAACCTCATTATCATATTGCATTTGTCTGGCACATCCACATTTGCAGTGTGCTGAGGACTGGAATGGAGTTCTCAAAGCTATGGAGACTGTGAATGAAGCTCCTGTAGTTGATGCTTCAAAACTTTCTGCTGTCTCTCTTTGTTTTTGTTTTTCTTAAAAGGAATAGCTTATTGAATTTAAAATAAACAGCTTTCTTGTGCACGACTGTCCAAAACACGCTACCAGGAAGAGTCTAATTAAAAAGTTTTCCTAAAGGAAGCTTAGATGTGGCATTAGGTCTTCCCTTTGAGCTCTTCATTTGGGCCAGCTTGATTTATATACTCAAGTCTCAAGAAAAGAGGTACTTTGGGTTGTTTGAAGGGCATTTTATGGTTTTCTGTTCAGCGTTAGGCACTCCTAATAGAAAACATTTTCTGCTGGGGAGAGAGAACATGTGGAGAGCATTAGCAGTTCAGCAAAACGTGCAACCGATTCGGATTTAATTTAAGGGGAACAAAAGAGGTGCCTTGAGAGTTTGTCGGAAGCGCTGTGGTTTTCAGTTCTGCGCGCTGCTGGTAACAGAGAGGTGAGTAGAAATTGCTTTATCAAATATGTTCTTAGCATAATTGGGACGGAGGAGATGGTGATTAATGGGTTTAATAGTGCTACGTAGGGATCCCACGTGCATTACAGATTTGCAATCATGATACGCTTCCTATGATTCTTGCTGTTACTTGCTAAAAGTCCTGGCTTAAATGAAGATAATAAACAACATGTTTATTAGATGTAAACTGACATCACACAAATTGAAAAAATGTGAAAAATGATGCTGGAGTTCAGAGCCTTTTTTTTTTTTTTTTTGAGTTATTTTTTTTAATGGTATGATATGAGTTCTACTTAGGACAGTGCAGACAGTATTGGGGCCTGCTTCCAGATGTGGTTGGAGATACGATTGGTTCAGCTTTTTTTTTTTTTCCAACTTGAGTGAATCATGAAATAGCTGCAAAGGCTATGATAAAAATACCTTTTTGAGCTTTTTAGGCTTATTTAAATTTGCTTCACCGAGAATGTGGGACACAGATGCTTTAAGTGAAATCCCATGGTCTCCGGATCAGATTGCTTTGCAAAAAGTTATCCATATAGATAACTTACGGTGTTACTCTTCAAAATGTCCACCTCTTTAAACTGAAATATTACTTATGTTGTACTCCTAGTGCATGGTTATAGTCAGCCTCCTTTGTCGGATCAACCTCAGCTCTTCCTCATAACCTGTTATTTGCCTGCCTGTGTTGGTTCTGTATGATTTCAGACAGTGTTTGAGACTAAGCAGGGAGCTTTCCAGGAATTGTCTCTGGATTTCACGTAAATTGCAATTCTTAAAGTAGGCTTTGCAGCAAAAGTAACCAAGAAGCCGTAGAGCAGATAAAGCCTCTGTGAGCAGTGGGCTGTTGCTTTAGAGCGCTGAATTCCTGTTATAAAAGGGCTTGTTCCAGTTTTGAAAGGACCGCTGTGGAGCGTGCAGTGGGATGCTTTTCTTGTCTTGGGAGGCTTTGTGTTACAATGTGGAAGCTTATCTGACTTGACTTGCACCTTGAAAGTGCTGCAGAGAGTGAGTGAGATGTCTTTGAATGGGGATATCCTCTTTATGACTTCTTTTAATGACAGCTTATGTTTCCATTGCAATTCACTTTTCTTACGTGTTTAAAAAAAAAAAAAAACAACAACTGCATGGGAGAATAAATCTACTTTTAATTCTCAACAAGTGAGAAGATTTAAAACAAACTTTGTTTTTTGAAAAAGCAAACTAAAAAGTCAAGTCATCTTCAGTAGTATCGTAAAGGAAACCACCTCTTCATAAGTCAGGAAAAGATGAAGTGTGATGCTTTGTTTCCCCCCTTTTCCCTGATACAAGCCAATTTAGACTTGTTCAAAATGTGTATGTATCTGAAACGAGTTATAAAGTGCCATGTTATTGGTAAGTGGATTTTTTTTAAAGTTGATTTTTTTTTTTTTTTTCATGCAGTCTAACCACACATCCTTCTGAAGATTAACAGATTCTACCAAAATACAGTATTGGTCTTATTTTGTGTATGTAACCACCTGCATGGTGTTTGGAAAGTACTGCACCTGTGCTAATGAATTCAATGAGGTTGGACTTGATGATCTTGAGGTCTCTTCCAACCTAGACAATTCTGTGACTCTGTGACTCTGTGAAAGAAAAGGAGGATTAAATTATCAAATTAATGTGAAACTTCATCTCGGGTCACCCAGGTGGGACAGCTGGGGGTCTCTCATCCCCTGGGCAGTGTGAAGGGGAAGAGGTGCTCGTAGCTGTCCTGCTAAGATGGGGATCTACAGAAATCATTACTGCTGTATAGCTGCTAGATGTGAATGTGGCAAGCTTGGTTTTACTACTTGTTAACAGTCCCCAGATTTTCAAGGAGGTATCCTAAATTTCATTAGATATAGGAGTTTGTGTAGTTCTCTCAAAAGAAAAATAGCAAAAAAAAGTTTCTTATAACCTCTCAGTTGCATCAGTAGCTCTAGTTAGTTTTCATATAGTTTCCCTCCAGCTGTTTGTGTTTCCTACCTCATAGCCTCTGTATTGAAAGGCAAAGCAGCTCTCTTTGTCTTTTGGTGTATTGAAGACAGCTGAACTAATCTTGCTGCAGACTGAAGCACAGCACGTTCAAGCCCCTAACTAGGAAAAAAAGGTTAAGTTCATGTTATATATCTTCATTCTCTTCCAACCATAACGCTAATTTATTTGGAGTGATTTGTTTTCTGCCTCTATCTAAACCTGTTCCATCAGAGCATATAAACCAAATGAATTTGGTTCAGATTAATTATCTTGGGACAGTACACAACTCAGGCCTATTTTAAGCTTTGCCCTGCAAAACTTGTTAGAAATGAATCAATAAAAGAAAATTAAGCACTTAAAATTATGGAAGAGAAATTAGGAACTGCTACTTAAACGCTGTGGGTTTGGACTAGGAAATGTTGGTAAATCTTTTGGCTGTCGTTCTCACTCCTGCTGCTGATTTCATCCTTGATTATAGGGAAGGTGGAGGGACGCTGCTTTTGCTCATGTGCAGTTAAGGTAAATGCAGCTCCTACCTCGCTCAGATGTTGTTAGATGCATGGGTGGAATTGGCTTTGGTTTGCCAGTTGTCTCTAATCATGTATGCTGAAGAGGCTATTAATATTAAATATGTTTTTTGTCTACTAGCTTTGATGTATAGAAGAGTGTTATTCTTCACCTCAGGTTGCCCAGAGGGGTTTTGGAGCCTCCCTCCTTGGTGGTCTCCAAAAACCACCTGGATGTGGTCCTGGGCACCCTGCTCTGGGTGTCCCTGCTGGAGCAGGGGGTCGGACCAGGTGGCCTCCAGAGGGCCCTGCCAACCTCAACCATGCTGTGAGTCTGTCTTGTTCAGCTGTAGATTTTAGCTCTTGGTTTGCTAAAATTTTGGGAGTTGTGTGGTGATTCTGGAAGCGTCTGCAGTGCAAGCTGTGTCTCTTCCACAAGTTTTTGGGTAAAGAAAGAAGTGGATTAGGGATGATTATTTTTGTACAGCATACTTCTACTATAATGTAAGCGCAGAAGTATTGTTAGTCCATAAAGTACGAGTTGTGCTACTATGGAAAGGAGGTATCAGTCTGTTGGGAGTGAATCCATCACATGGAGGGCTTTGGAGCGGGAGTCCTGGAAGGGTTTTGGTGTAAGGAAACTTTGCCTATCCTCTTTAGTACTAACAAAATACTAAGCCTCTCAAAATACAAAACCTCTGCATGCCTAGAGAATGTATGGGCTATTTTTTCCCCAGTAAATTGCAGAGGGAGATCCTCTGCAAGAAATAGGGAAACATTTCATGTGTGTATTCTCTCTGTATGATTTTTTTTTTTTTTTTTTTCCAGGCACTACATGTCTGATTTCAGCTTTCTGGTGGATGGTTTTGTTCTGTTACTTGACTGGCATGCATCACAGAGGAATGCATGCTCAGTTATGCTTTATGGGGTTTTATTTTTTACTAGCTTAAATAAGGTAATGTATGTATACCATTGAAACACAGGGTCACACAATCATACATCTGTTTCAGTCTGCTTGTCTTTAAGACATCAAGCAAAATGGTCACTCGTGCCTCAAACTCATGCAATTTTCTAACTTTTCGTGAGCTTACTGCGAAGCCAAGTATATGGATTGCTTCTTTTTCAGTCTGTGCAGTGACAAGTCAGTTAAGTTTTGTTATCATCTCAAGATCTTATAGCGGGTGGTGTTGTGATATAACATACATCTGGTTTCATAAGATAGTCACACTAATTTTTAATCCAGTTTACTATGAAATGTAATGCTAAATGCACTAATAATTCAACAGGTAAGATACAGTTGCTCAGGTATCTGTATTACTGCTGGATTGCATGTTACTCAGGTTTTCGTTGTGCAATTCAAGTAATGTTTGCTGTTCTTTTATTGCCTTTAGCTATCCTATTCTTCTCTCATTTATATCTTTTGATCTTTTTCATGTGCAGCTGCTTTTATTTCTGTATAAGTGAAGATGATTTAATTTGTAAATTGGACGCATATCAACTTCTTTTTTTCTTGAAAGAAATATCCCAAGGACTACGGAGCTTGATTTAGAATAGGTGGCACAGCTCCCTGGTGTAACATGTTGCCTTCTGTAAGACTTGCAAGTGACTATATCTGCTCTTATTCAAGAAAAAACATGTACTATTGTGCACAATATTGCTATGGTGCCTTCAGAAGCATTTAGATAAAATGGTCATCTCAGTTCCAGAATATGCCACAAGCAGATGTCATGATCACTGAGGTTGTCACTATGGTTTTGTACCTGTATGAGTCTGATGAAGTTAAGGACACTGTATCTCCATCTGGAAATGGGAGGGGTGTATGGGATTTTTGGAGTATTTCATTGGCAGTATGGTAAACAATACAAAACGTAATGTAGATAATTTCCTTTGTTTCACAGCTTTTGATATTTTCTGTTGTTACTCTGTTAGCTGCCCTTTCCTATATTTTAACAGTGATAACATCTCAGTTAAATTTTTCTTCTCCCTATGCAAGTTTCAATAAAATAAATAAATAAATCAGGCTCCAAAGAGGTAAAATTGCAACTTCTTTATTTAAAACCGAAGCAGAAGTTACTGTGGTTGGCCAGCATGCTATTGTAAGTGGTGGGATGTCACAAGCCATGTCAATTCATATTTAGCAGGTTGAGATGAGCCTGGTATGTATGGAATTATAGCTCGGGTTTCTTTTAACCTTTCAGGCATTAAATATTTAGCTCTGGTCTTACTATTAAATCGTGAAGAGGAGTGCATGAAGTTGACTTGTTGATATGCTGAGGAGGGACATGTAACTGTTGGATGTGTTCCTTGCTTCTGCAGTCCAAATTTAGGTTCACTGGCTGTTTAGGAGCCTGCTCAACGTCAAATGCCACTGGAGAGATTTGCTTGCTGCCTGGCCTCATTTGTGACACGGACAGGTGAGAGTGTGGAAAGCTCCTTGGCATATTGGGCATGGGAGGAGGCCTGGGGTCTACTCACTGTGCCCCAGGGCCAGGGTTTACAGCTCAGCCCTTGCCTGGCTGCAGAGCTTGTTCTGCATAAGAAAACATGGGCATGTCTGGCATCATACGTAACAGTATCCTGAAAATCTTTGGGTACAACCCTCAGAAGGGAGTATAGTATCATCATCCATTGCTCATTTGTGTTCATTAATTTCTGATACATTACAAATATTTCAGATCTAGAAAGATTAGGTGAGGAAATAAAATCCTCCTTACATCTTTGCCTGGACAGCCAGATAATAAATACAATAGTATTTCTAGGGGCTGTGTGCTCTGGGAGATGGCAGTAAAAACCATGCTTGGAAGAGCTCCGTAAAGCCTGGGCATGTGTATGCATTGCATCATGTTTCAAAGGTTCATACGAGGGGTGAGTATAGTGCACAAGCAGCCACGCATACCCTAGATCATTTGCTGCGGGGTGCCCTTGTAGCTGTCCCTCTGTCTCCTGGGGTTTCTCTCCGAGGTTAGTGGTCTGCGCATTGCTGTCGCTGTGGTCTTGCTGTTTCACGACGTGTACCTGTGCTGTGGGTGTTGTGTGGCTTAACCAGCAGCTGTTTTCTGTTCTGTGCTCCTTCGTCAATGTGCTGTCATTCAAGTATCTTGTGTATTTCCAGCCACCCTCTGAGACTGCTGGTCAGGGAGGCAGGAGGTATAAGCAATCCAAGCACAGAGGTACCCAAACAGCCCCTAAGTTTCTCTGTAGTGAAAATGGGAGGGGAGGGCCCATGCTACACAGAACAAGAATTTTTGTAATTGCATCTGCTTTGTGGAGACTGAAAACCCTTATTTCTTATTTTTATACTACTTTTATTTAGAAAAACAACAGAAACAAGCCAAGACCACCACCAACAAAACACCATGGACTTAGTTCCTTCCTCTTCTCCTTGTTGCAGGAAGGATGTAGGAGCCTTGCAAGCCTAATCCAGCTGACAGGGAGCTTCAAGTCAGGGGCCTTTGTTTTTCTCCATATAGCTTGAGTTGTTCCTAGCTGTGGTGTACGTCTGAGAATAGCTTCTAGGTGAAGCTTTAGTGCTGTATCATTGCCATGCTGTCTTCTTGTCAGCCTCCCAGTCACTCCAGACATGCAGCCTGGCGTCTGTGTTACCCTCTAGGCTCCCTCTGTCATCGGTGAACAGAGTTTGTCTAGAGGGCACTTCAGAGCATCCCAGTTATGCTGCTGCCCTGAATTGCTCTCCTTCCACTGACCATAAAGGGAACGGACAGGGAGAGGAGCTGCCTGGCGGAGAGGGTGATGTACTCGCCTTGTTCCTTTCTGTTTTCTGTCTGTAGAGCCCCGGTAGTCATTCTGGGGTGAGAGTACTTTTCAGTGAAATCGGGTTCTTTGCCAAGCTCTGAAAATAGTTGCACTGATTTCTTCTTCCTAATTTCTACCAGCATCTGATGTGTTTTGACATTCAAGGTGGAGTTGTCAGTGAAAGGCTTTGACCAAGAAGGACAAAGAGGGAGCTGAGGAACAGCTGCTTTGAGCAATGTATTCTCCTCTTACCTGCCTAAAAGATACCTGCTGTATTTTAGGAAACTAATATTGTCTCTAGCAGAATTAACCTGCCTCAGTGAATGAATTTTTTCTGCTGGATGTTGTTCTCGTGTGCTAGTTGTGCTGGGATGATGATGAGGTCCTTCAGCCCAACATGCTATAAAAAGAGCAAGAAAGATGTCAGGGGTATGGGCAGTGAGTTACCCTCCTTGTCTCTAAGACCCGTGGTGTAGTTGGAAGCAAATGGAGAGAGAGGGGGGTCTCTGTGGCTGTGTCCAAGAGCCTTGTTAGGGCTGAAGCAGGTATTTTGGATGTGGGGTCACCAGTTTGTCTGGGCAAATTCCCATCTCCCATAAGATGCTTTGGGGTAAGAGGTGATCCATTTGACCTCTGTGGAGCACTTGAACCTGATGGTGCTTTTTGATAGCTTGTACTGGTGTTTCCTGGAGGGCAGGTTTGCAGGCAAGTCCCTTCCCAGGCGAAGGAGAAAGTTACAGTTCTGCTAGCTCCAGGCGTGGTATTTCAGACCAGAACTTCCTCAAAGCCAGCCAGCGCTTCCAGGAGTCACAGCGCCTGCTGTGCTGCATGCGGAGCTGCAAACACCTCCTGCCGAGTTACATACACAGAAGGGGAGGATTTATTTCCTCCTCACGTCTTTCTGCGTGCTGTAGTTACTTGTTGTTGTTTTTTTTTTTTTTTTTTTTTTTTTCCTGGTTCCTCTGAGCCCGTGTAGGCTGGTGCCCCATCACCTCACCCCTCACCTGGGGTTTTTCAGCCGCTGCCTGTCTGTTCCTGCAGATGGATGGATGGATGGTGGCACAGCACGCTCGCCCTTGCTCATCCCTCCCTTGGAGGGTCAGGTCGGCTGTACTTCAGCGTTAAGCTCCCCGCTGGAAAGATCTTTTTCCTTGTTTCCTGTGAGTAAGGAGGAAAAGGAGGAGAGAGGGGCTCCGCAGGCTGCTGCCCTACCTGCCCTCCCTTCTGGGAAAGCAAAGGATCTATTTTCAGGGCAGCTGCCTGCTCGGGGGGGTGAATGTGATACCTTATCAGGGGCTGCTGTAGTGCATGTCACCGTTCACCCCTTTCACACCATCTCGTTGGGAGATAACGAAAGGGTGCCTTTTGCATATCATTTCTGCCTTCATTAGGTGATACCACCGAGAGCGTTACGGTGACCCAGCCACGGCCCTGTGACCTGATCGTAGCTCCTGCAGTTCGGTGCTGCTGTTCTCCACATGCTTGCTCATACGTGACAACATTGTCCTTCAATCTTCTCTTCTCCTACCTCGATGACAGCATTTTGAGTGTATCACAGCCTTAGTACTTCTCAGGGATGCCTTGTTTTCTCCAGAAAGAAAAGCAGAAGCATGGTTTGGACAAACAGCCTAAATTTCCATCCTTCTCTACACTCTTTTTTCATGATTTTTTTTGGGTTAAATAACATCAAAATTACACAGGGAAACTCTTACTTTTCTCAACCTCTAATTTATGAATAAAACAGCTGCTCGCTCACAGACACGTGTTTGGGGCTGCCTGGGGCTGTGAGTATTTTAATGTTGGAAGGCTTTTAGTTGGCTTACACTGGCACATATCACCCTCTCCAGCATCTGCTGCTGGCTCTGTCTGTTCAGCAGCAGCCAGGGCAGTGATATCCATGTCTTTCTTTTCTTCCAATGCTTTTTCAGTTAATCCTGTGGTTAATGTAGGGCAGAAAGAAGAGTACATGCAACTGAGCCCCTGACTACTCATGTCTGAGACTTGTGAGCTGCTGACTGATAAGGTGGGCAGCTTCATGGCATTCAGGAGTTTCAGTCTGACTGAACGAAGCATGCGTTGGGGAACAAGTTGGTGATGATGGTCTTTCCTTGATGCCTCGTTGTGCTGCAGGTTGCTGGTTCAGTTCCTCCATTCTGATGTCGTTAGGGTTACATTTCACAGGTTCATCTCCTTGGCAGTCTCGGGCAAATACAAGAAAATTAAGTATCTTGGAAAAACGGGGTTGCTTAAGGATGGGCATTTCTCTTCCATTTTGATTTGGGACGCTTCAGTTAAGGACCTAATAGCGCAATTTTCTCAATCTGTTCCTTGTCCTGTGCTATCTTGTGTTATGTGACTGTCTCAACTCGATAGGCATGAAGGCAGTGGTGTACTGATAACTTTTGCAGAGGGTGACTGAACACCTCTGTGCACCTGCAGTACAAACGCTGGTTATTGAGACACTCGATTCTCTGCATTCCAGCTCTATTAATTTCCAGTGTGGATGTCTCTTCATTATTTTTTTGATTGCTGCCTTTCTATAACTCTGCTTTCTCCCTCATTATCTCTTGAAACCCATTATATCGTTCCTATTTAACAGCTGAATCATTTTCACATTTTTTTTTAAAAAGGGTTAGCTTCTTGTGACTGGTGTGCAGGTAGGAAATAGGATGTCTATGGGCAGGATCTCTGTGAGCATTCCTTGGCAACAAGCACGATAAAAGCATATTCTGTTTTCTAAAAGGAACGTAAATGAAACCATTTCTTAATCCCTAGCAACTAAGCAGAAAGAATAATAAGGACTGCCCAGTCCTTGCAGCATGGATTTGCAGATTTGGAAAAATAAGCAGTAATAGCTTAATAGGAAATAACTCTGATTATTTCCTAAGGAAGTAGCTGTTTGTAGGGAAAGTGTGTATGTATTGTCTTGCTACTGTGCTTTATTGAAATACATTACAAGGACACATGGCCAACAGGTATAACGCAGGTGAGTGCAGAGCTAATTTATGTTATCTTGCATGATCAAAGACATGATCAAGGTGGTTGCCTTATTCTGTAGAGGGTTATCTTATAGAAATATTCAGATTATTCCTGAGGGATAACATATGAAAGATTTTCATCTTCTCTCTTGCAAAGAGTGGGCAAGTGTGAAGTCAGTCATGAAGGGGCTGTAGAACAAAATGTCCTTGCTGGGTCAGATCCAAGGTCCCCCTGCTTCTTTCTTAATCAGCCAGTAACAGCTGCCTAAGGGAACAGTACAGGAACAGAGCAGGTATTTCACCAGAATATTATGCAGCCTCTTTCAGTTTTGTGCTTCATGCTCTTTGTTGGTGTTGTCTTTGCAATTAGTAACCCTCTGGATTTTTCTTTCGGGAATCCATCCAGGTACTTTTAAGACACCATCCATGCTTTTTGCTGTATAGGAAAGGTCACAGCTGTGAGCTCCCACAGTTCAGCTGCACTCAGGGTGAGACAGCAGCTCTTTTTGGTTAGTTGGGACTTTAAGCTTTCATTTGGTAACCCGTAGCTGTGTTGAAAAAGATATTGCTGGTTGACCATACCTTGCATTGAAAGCTCAGCAGTGGTCGATGTCTGTGTCTGTCCTGCTCTCACCCCAAGCAGTCATTTTGCAGGATAGAAGTCCCTTGACCTGACTGCCCATTCCTCCAGAGGAAGCCTCACTGTCTTTGTTATGTGATGTTTCCTTAAAATACTTCAGCAGTTATTTGCTATTAATCAACCTTGTCATTGTGTCTTTTCTATTTCTGCTATGTAGCTTCTGAGACCAGGAACCTCAGATGTTCCCCCTATTAAAAATGTCACTACACAATTTCTTTAAATCATGCTTATAATTACATTTTCTACTTTTGTTTTGTATTCCCTTTAAAACAATTCCCAGGGCAGTTTAGCTCAGGAACAGATTAAAAGCAGACTGGCTACAGACCTGGCATCACCTGAGCATCCTTTAGGTGATAACAATCAATTCAAATCCACAATTGTATGGAAGGTTTAAACACTTTTTCTTTTTTTTTTTCCTGTGATGCTTCTCTACACTGAATTTCCTCTGTCACTTGTATCATCCAGCCAGGGCCGTGTGCTCCTTTGGCAGTTCTTCACGCTTGGAGCTCATCTTACCTGCTCTGAGTATCTGAGAAGTAAGAAACTTTGCTCCTTTTCTGGGTACCATTTTTGTTCACATTCATTGTTCTCAGTGATCAGTGCAGGCCCTAGCACCCCTTCAGTTAGGCCGAATTGTAATTTTTTAAATAATAAATTGGATATAATTTTGGGTCTGGAATTGCTGAGGGTATAGTGAAAGGTCTGCATTTGCCCTAATAAATCCACTCTGATGTGAAAATGAAGGTGTAACTATATACACACGTTCAGGTGTATTGAATGAGCCAGAACTAACACATGTTCATTGTGCCAGGGTAGGCTTGTCTTGACTTGAACGTGATTAGCCACCACACATCTGTTTTCCATCCTAATTAAAACGTAACCAATACCTCTTTCCGCTTGTTCACCATCACTGCTTTTTTCAGGGATTCATAGCAGCGAGGCTCAGGAAAAAAAGTTCAGTGCGCTTGGCTGAAATTTGAGATCATTTCTTCTCGGTATAATTGATTGAACATGACCCCTACATTTTAATTAACAATATTCAGTAAGAATACTGACTGTAATGACTTTAATTTGACACAAAGCGGGTCTTTGCTGCACGAGCTCATTACCATACCTGAAATAACACCACTTGTCTGCTACCACACGCTCCTCTCTTGTTGAGATGCTGCAGGGACAGCACTCCTGGGGTAAATTCCACTTATTCATCATGGTGGTAGGTGCAAACCTTCTGAACGCTAGAATTATGTGGAAAATTGCCTTTTTTAAAAAAAAAAAAATAAAAAAAATAAAAAAAAAAAGTTTTGGAAAGTTGACTTGGTGAGCCAGTTGATGACTTTTTCTATTGCTAGAGGACGCTTGTCCCATGGCTGTACCCACAGGTTTTTGGCATGTTTTTTGGCATGGGATTGGGAATGGGGCTGCTTTTAACCATGGTATGTAGCACTCACCACTTGTACACACAGGGAAGCTGGTGCCATCACCTTATCTCTCTCCTTTACTTTTGGCTAGAATTAGCTTTTTTTTTTTTTTTTTTTTTTTTTTTGCCACTTTCTGAAGTACCTAACTGGTTTGTTTGCTTGGATGACATGAATGACATAAATTACTAATTTCTGGATTGCTGACATGTCAGGAGGTCATTCATACTACCTGGAGAGTTAGTGTGTGGACTGTAAAGGGTTTTGTGATCGGTCAGGACCCTGCTTACGTGATCTTATTATTGGGACTTAGCCAGAGATTAGAAAATTGTGGAGGTGCCAAGGCCATCAAGCCCTTCAGGTGATAAACTTGGTCTCTGGGTAAGAACCCATATTTAAAGAGCCCTAATTTAAAGAAAAGGGCTACTAGTGCTAAAGGACATCCTATACACTCCTCAACTATAACAAAAGACAAGTTTCATGTTTAAAAGAAAATAAAATTTTCATGTAGATGATGAACTTCTGAGAATTAAGAAAAACCAACATATGTTCCCTCTTCACACTGGGGAGTATGTCATCCAAACCAATAAAAATGTTCTGTTGAATTTATTTTCCTGTCCTGCTTCATTAACACATCTTAAATCTCCCATCTTTGTCTTCCTGGAACTTCTATTCTCTGATCATTTTTTTCCCAAGTTTCCTGCATGAAACAGTTGCATTAATTTCTGTTGAAGCTACATGTGGTAAGTTTGCCTGAAAATCAGTCCTTGCATTTGTAAAATATTTCTAGTTTTTGAGATTAATATGTTTTTTCAGCTATCAATTTTGAAATTGAGCCATTGTAATTGCTTGTCCCAAGATCACAATTTTGTTGCAATTTATCCTTAGGTCTAATCTTGTTGCAATTTATCCTTAGGTCTAATTTGAGGAAGAGAGTAAATTGTTTCTTGTTGTTGAATGAAAGGTTTGCACAAATTAAAAGGTAAAAACTGAAAAGGTAAAATCTGACCATCCACCCACAGAAGGAAGTCCTTTCTGCTTTGCAGTTTTATAGGACTAACCCCTCTGGTCGTTTGTTCGCCAGCAGGCAATATGCTGGTGACTTCAGTTCTATTATTTAGTTGCTTGTTAATTGTGATTTTCGTTAGAAATTGCTGGAAAATCCCAAAGCCTCAGGGTCTGTTTTCACGTGTAAATCTGTCCCACAGAGGCACAAAACAGTATGAGCATGCTGAGGGCAATTAATGGCGAGCGTGGAGGGCAGCTGATATACGTTTGCTGCAGAAGAGATCAGCTTACCACAGAAACTCGCAAAAAGTCTCTGCAAATCTGCTATGTACATCAGAAACATAAAGCTACTAGGGAGGCGTAAGCTTTGCTTTTCATGAGAAAAAATCCTCCACAGCTTTAGTTTTTATGCACGAGAGTGTTTATGGATGTTAATTTGAAAAGTTGCATGCACTTTCAAGGCGCTGTAAAGAAAGTGCTCTGGCAAATCAATAATATTTAGTACTGTTTCGTATTAAAGTTAGTTTACTCCATCATGTCTAGTAAAAATCACTTTAGAAGAGTATTTCTTTTCTGATAGTCTCTATGAAGGGATTTAAGGCTGGAAAGCACATCCTCTGAGACCAGTCCTCTGCTGTCCCACATTACATAATCTCCTCTATAAAGTTACTACCTAATATACATGAATGTAGCAATAATTTTTTTTATTTTTTTTTTCTCTCAGCTGCATTTACAAATTGCTAAGTTAGCTCTGTAGATACTGGATAAAATCGAATTTCTGCTGGCTGGGCAGCAGCCTGAGATTTAATTACTGCTGACCTCACTTGGCATCCCGACTTGGGGAACAGCTGTGTGTGCTGAATCAGATCTTCAGCCTGTGCAAAGTAATTCTCCTCTAAGTCAGCTGAGAAGCTCGTACAGCCTGTATGTCACTTCTGTCACGTATAGACAAAAAACACTTGCACTGACTGAGCTCCCTTGTTGCTCCGTGGATCCTGGGTTCAAAGCAGCGAGTTTTCCTGGAGGAATCTCAGGGTGGAAAGAAATCAATATAAACATCCTTATACTGAGCAAGGAAGGAAGGTCTCGTGCTTGAATTTCAGATGGGGTGTTTGTGTGCCTCAGTTATCCCTGGGGTGTACTGCGGAGCTTGTTTTATGCTGAGCATCCTCTCTTGGCATTGATTTTAAACAGGAGAGTGCTCCAAGTGGTCACTGAATAATTAACTTAGAAGCATAGGGATGCTCGTGTAGGGTAGTGGGAAGGCAGAGGGCACGACTTGGTGGCTGGGTCTTGACTTTCTGAATCTGGGCTGTTTGTCTTGAGCAAACTGTGACAGAGACCGCTGCTGGACGCGGCCGTGCTACATACCCTGCAGGTTTCCGAAGGAGCAGCTGTGAAAGGAGCAGCGAGGACTTCCACTGGTGTTACAGTAGGCTGTTTGGCACTGACAGTGAAATGTGAGTACGTAGAAATACACAGGAGGCTACTGGGTGGGCTGAGGGAGGGGAACAGGGGATGCTCCCCCGTTAATGAAGGGAATGCCCGCCTCTGAGGATGAGGAACATGTTGCTGGGTGTATCTGTACAGCAGGGCGGTCACGTTCACCATCGTATCCAAGGTGAACACTGCAATTTCATCACTGTTTAAGAAAAAATGGTATCAGTAGAGGAGATGTGGCAGGGCTGGCGTAAAGGGATACCTGGATTTAAATGAAGCTGAGTTAATTCGATACAAGCTCGCTGCTAGAGGGCAGGTCAGCTGAGCAGGGATAAAATATTGCTGTAACAGACAGATAACTGCTTGGGAAAGAGAGATTGAAATAGAGTAAGGTAATTAGGGCGAGAGACAGATGTATTGCATGACACTAGGTACGTGAAAAGGGCTGGAATCAACAGTTACCTTCCTGAAGGCTTTTGGCTGTAACACCAAAAGGGAGGCATGTAAAAATGGAAACAAAGCAATGTTTCTATTATCATTGCTTTTATACGGTTACAGGCGAGGTACTTTCCAAATACTTGAAAAGGATAATCCTGTCTTCAAAGCACTCATTTTTGAAAGGTAGAGAGAGGTTAGGGGAAGGGTAACTAAATCAGGAAAGTATATTTAATTGAAATGCCTAATTACATATCCAGAAAATATTTGAAATGGTCAAGGTTGAGAGTTAAAACCTCGAAAATCAGAAAACACTGGAATTATGGTAGGGTTCAAAGCTTTAATGGTTTATTTCAAAGCTTTTATTTGTGCATCTCTGTTCTTGGCTATGCAGGCTGTAGAAGAAGGAAAGACTGAATGGAGATACCTGGCTTATGGAGCCTAGCCCCTGCTATTTCTGACCCCGTGCACGTTAGGTGTCTAGATGAGAGGAACCTGCGAAGCACAGGGCACGCTCTGGGTCACGGAAAACTTCTCACAGTCCTGCAGGCAATCAAAGAGCAGCAGTGAGTCCTGAAAGATGTGGATATAGCCTAGAAGAGAGCATTTCACAGGGAAACGTTCAAGGAGCTCTGTGTCCGACTCGCAGAGCTTTGTGAAAAGGACCCTGAAGGGGTCTGCTGCGTGGAGCTGAAAGCTGGATGCAGTGCTTCTGGCAAATCTTCAGATCGATTTCTTGGCACTTACAGTGGCATGGTAATGGATGGCAGGGGCAGGCCGAGGTCTTCTGTAGGAATTTGTATTTTGCCAGTGATTTTTCTCAGTTATTTGCTGACATCAAAAGAATGTTTACATCAAAAAATAAGTTTTACCTTCAGGTGCTGGAGGGAACTTGCTTTAAAAACCACAAGTTTTTTTTCCTGTATCAGTAGATACAGATTGTTCGGGTTTTCTTTCTAGTTACTGGTACAGGAAAACAAAAAAGGCACCAAACAAAGTTCCTGTGTTGTGCAGAGTGAACCATTTTTTCCCTCCTTATCTTTCACTAACTACCTCTTTGCCTCCAAGGAGGGAGCGAAGAGGAGAGAGACAGCAGACCATATGGCTAAAGCTTGGCTAAAAAAATAAACAGCGGAGAGTGGAGTCTTACAATAACAAGTGTTAGGTGACGTTAACAAGAGGCAAGGCTACCAGAGTGACTTGTAGCTAACCTCCTGGTGTTCATGTGGACCAGAAATGTCACTCAGAGGTTGTGAAGGATGACTGGTAAGACATCTGCTTCTTCAATCAGCAGTCTTGGTCTAGGGATAATAAGATTCTCCTTAACAAATAAACGTAACTTTGATTTTAGCACGTTTCTCTGTTACTAACACTGAGTTGGTTGGTGCAGTGCAGCACGGAAATCTTTTTTTCCTCCTATTTTTAGAATAGTACTCAGTAGGGTAACTTCTTTCTGTTGGTAGAAAGGCCGCGAGAGGAAATCTTCATTAACTAGCACACGTTTGAGCTGTTTGAATCTTCTTTCAAGATGATACTCAGTTGTCCAAATATCTTTCTGAAAGGAGGTTCTCACCAAGGACTTCTTGTGGAGGTGTACCATGCGTGATTGCCAGCACCTCCAGAATACAATTTATTGCAGGAAAAGTGTCACGTTGAAGCATAAGTACCTCAGTTGCCAAACACTGGATTTTGGGCTATAGTATTTCTATTTGCAGCTCTGTGTCTAATGTACATGTTGCATGCTCAGGTGTCCATTTCTTTCAGATAAACATCATTTACTGCTTTTCATCATTCCTTCCACATCGCTTCCCCCATGTCCTAATCAAAATCTAGAGAAGTGTACAATCATCTCTCCTCTCTGCGTTGACACACAGTCAAAATATTTTACTGTTTAATTTGAATAATATATATTCTCTGCTGCAGAGCAAGCTGGCCAGGAATGGGTATATAATATGTGTTTAAAATATCAGCCACTTGTTTCTTCATATTCTTTTCTGGAGATGGTTAAAATACTCAGGAGGTGACAAGCATATTATTACTTCAAATAAACTTTATGAAACTGTGTGTGTAGTCCTAAAGTTAAATGTAAATATATGATACTTAAAAATTTTCCAGTCAAGTTAATATTATGAATTCATATATTCTGGCATTTGAACCATACTACTTTATTTAGTTGTCTAATTTTTCAGAAAAAATCTGTTCAAATCCCCCCCCCCATTTTAGGAGATGCTCACAGTAGTGTGTATGTTCATTCCCTTTTTCTGTTTTCTACTTCAATTTAAGTATCAGTTTAAGTACTTTATTGGAGGCTATCACTGATCTGCTATCTGTAAAAGTCATGAGTAAGAGGCTGAGAGAAACGTGAAATGGTATTGCAACGTGATGGTTGCAGGCATCATGAGAGAGTTAGTAACCTCTGCACAAAGCCTAAGGCTCAATTTGGGTGGACTTCACCATTTGGTCTGCCAAAATGCAGATGCATGTCTGTCTTGTGAAAAACACTTGGAAAGAGCAAACTTTCTTCAGATGCTCAGGTAAGCAAAGATTTTAAAGAGTTAGGCTAGGACTCTGAAATGTTACTGTGATCAGTTACGTATGATGAGGCTCATGAGTTGGTTTTGTTGTTCTTGTTGTTTTTTAATTTATGGCACATAGTGTTTGAGGTGATCTGGGTTGAGCTCCTACTTGGCTGTCCTTAGACAACGACGTGTTTTAGAGGTGGTTTTGGTGTGGAAAATTACCTGGTGATAACAAAGCATGGATCATTTTCATGAGACTTCTGATTGAGGGAAACAAATTGTGGATGGTTTCTTTTGTTTTGCTTTTTTCCCTTGTGTGATAGACGAGCCATGAATACTTATACTTTAAAAACATTTAAAATATGCCAGCTATTAAATGCTTTCTCAGACCACACTGACAGCACAGGCACATGTTCAGTCAGTCAGTCTGCCATGTAAGTTTCTCCTCTTGTCTCCAAGTAGTTTCCTTTACCTACACGTTACTTCTGTCTTAATAACTATAAAGCAAAACAAACTAAACCTTGCTTATTATTACTTATGCTTATTATCATTATTTATGCTTATTATTATTACTTATTATTACCTTGAACCTGCTTTGGTGGGGGGATTGGACCCGATGATCTCTGTAGGTCCCTTCCAACCCCTGCAGTTCTGTGATTCTGTGATAAACCAAAACAAACTAAACTAAACAAAAACAAAAATCACCTCCATGTGATAGAGGATTTCTTTGTTCTCTTGATAAGGTTACGTACTAGATTTGACACCATACTAGACTTATTGTGCAACTGTGTAAGAGAACTGTTAGGCTTACACATGCTTCAGTTGCTATATTGTGGTTTGAGCATCTCTAGTGGTAGGATGCATCAGTTTGGTGGGTCATGTTTTGGGAATCTCCCACAGTAAATGTGAAGTTACAGAAGCAGCATTTTTGTTTATCCACCTGTACAGAGGATAGTGACATTGGAAAAAATGATCACCTGTTAAAAGGGGTCTGTGCATACGTGTACAGGAGTGTGTCCATCCACATTCAGCAGGGAAAGGCTGTTGGGCATTTGGAAAGTAATCTGCTTTTCTTTGGAGAGGGAGAGAGCAGTGGAAAGAAGAAAAGTGAGGGCATCAATTAAGTACCAGTAGTCAAAGTAGAAATATTCTTGCCTCCTTTCTCTTTGTCATCCTCTAGAAGATGGGAGCACTTAAGCGTTTCTTTTGACAGTAACCACCACCACATTCAGCTTCTTGGGCGGTTTGTCTAGAGCAAATTGTAAGGCATTGCTGTTTATTTTCACTGTTTTGAGAAAAAATACTTATAAATTGCAAAAGCATTTTGTAATGTAGACAAAGGAAGCTAACTGAAATTTATGGCACTAAATCTCAGCTCTGATGGCCTGTATGTTATTGTTTTGTATAATGTCTTCATTCATTTGTCAAATAATTTTGACAGACTGTATCATATACGCCAGATGAAGATTTGTCTGCGTTTTCTGAAATAATTTTCATTTTTCAAATAGACCAGAGAGTGTGCTGCTCCTTGAGATTCAATGAGCCCCTGCATCTGGCGTGGCTATCATTGCATGTGTGCGCCACAGCAGTGCAACAGCTCTGTAAGAATTCATCATGTACATTTCCTAAAGCATTGCGGAGTTATTTTTTGTTGATGCCATGTACCAGGCCTTCTAATTAGCGAAGTTCAAGAGTCCTATTACAGCTAAATTGCTTCCGCCCTTACTAGCTTCTCAGAAGACTAGTGAAATATATCCTGGATTAGAGTGAACAGAAATAAATGGTCAAATTAATACGACACTTTCTCCTTTGAACACTTCTGCATTCCTAGGCTTTGGATAGCAGATGGAGGTAATCAGATTTGGTTCCTTGCTGAAGCATTCAGCTGGGTACTGCAGGGCTGCTCTGTCTGTCAAAGGAAATCAAATCTCTCCTCTTCTGTAAGCAGAAACCTGTTAGGATGGAGGCAAGTGCAATTATAGCTTAAAATTGGATGCAGCGCTGATGTTGTCCTGTTGTAGGAAAGTTTTGCTCTTTATTAAGGATCCAAAGTTTGCACTTTTTAAAAGAGCTGGCACAAGGGTGAACACGTTGTAGAGGTGGTCTGCAAACAAAAGGGAGATGTTTTCTCCCTTGGTATTACCAGGCACTGGAAACTGCTGGGTACAACTGCTCTCAGTGATGGAAATGATGCTGAAAAGATGAGAGCATGCACTTAGCAATGTGTATCTAAAGGAACCAGGCAAAAGGTAGAACAAGGCTCTGGAAAAACCATCAATAACACCCTTCCTCATCCTCCTGAGCAGAAGTCAGGACAGCCCCTCAGCATTTCACGTTACTTTTTGCATTACATATCTTTCCTTTTAGTAAAGTGTAGCCTCCTGTTTTTTTTTTTTTTTTTTTTTTTTTTTTTTTTTTTTTTTTAACTTAATTGTACCCAAAGCCCAGTTTTTGTCTCCTTCGCTCTTGAGATTCCAGTCCTCTAAAAGGACCATACAAATCCCAGGTTATTTTCTTTAGATATGCCGTATCACTTGGTTTGGGAAACGACTCCCTTGACATGCTACAGTTGTGACCTTCAACCCGAGTAAGGGGCTTTGGGAAATGGGCAGTCTTTTTGAACAGCAAAATGAAGAGGGCAGTAAGCATTAGGAAACATCACTTAGTGTGGCACTTACCAGATACGTAACACTTTCTAGAAATGCTTTAAGAAAAAGAGCAGAGCAATGGCTTTCCCAGACCCGTCTCTGCTATGTGGAGAGATCTTTTCTGCGTTGCTGGAAAGTTAGGTTCAGATTTCTCCTCCATGCTGGAGAGAAGGATATGTCAAAGAAATTCCAGGCTGGCTTTTCTTGCTTGTCTCAGCTGAGCCCTACCGCTTAATAAATGTTTGCTTTGCCATCGGCATGGATCAGGGAGCTCTAAATGCCTCATGAAGAGAAAGTTGCTCGTGGTAAAGCACTTCCTTTCATTTGGTCTGAAAGCAATTCTTTCTGCATTTTTGCTGCTGCAAGGCTCAAACAGCCTGTCCTGGGGCAAAGACAAACGCTAATGGTGGAAGCCTTGTGTATCTTCAGGTAAAGTTATTTGCTTATTTTAAAATAAACCTTTGAGAGAGGGGGGAAAAAATGTCTCTCTCAGAGAATAGACTGTAGCTTGTGTAAGAAAGCAATCTGCAGTACAGTACCCGGCCTACCCCCAAAAGCCTCAGCCAAAAGCTGTCCTTTCACTTCTTAGCGTGGATCGTTTCTGCTCTGAGAGCATTCTGTGTGGGGTGTGGGAGGAGAGGACAGCAGCAGATGTGTGGGGTGTGGATGGCAGCCCTCTGCCAGTACCTGGTGGCTGTGGGAGTCTGGCTACAGAAGGGAGACTTGGCCTGGGCGTTTCTTCCTTTGTTTTGCTCAGAAAACAGCACCAGGGATTTCTCTTGTCCTCGCATTTAACAAACTGGGGGGTACGGGCACTTCACACTTGGGATGCGCCATTGTCTTCTCCTCCTGAGGGATTCCAAGCTCTGGGATTTGCTGCGAAAGTGCAGGGATCGATGCAGCTGATAGAGGAATCATTACTTTTGGGTGGGATGCAAACTCCCTGGTTACCACTGAGTACAGTGGATAGCTGCCAGTAGATTAAGACAGCCCTGTATCTAGAGGAACATACAGAGCCAGTGAAGGTGATGATTCATAGTGGAATTTATATACACACACAAGTTTTCTCCCAATGCTCAGACCTATGGTCTAGCAATTAGTTATTGCTGGGAGCACAAAGGTAGCAGATCGGATTTTAACTTGAGTTCTGTTGGAGCTGGTGGAAAACTGCTTTGGCTTGAAAAGTGCTGAGAATTTGTTCCCTCTGTGGAAAAATATAAAAAAAAAAAAATAATAATAATAATAATTATATGAAGCACTCTTCATCTAGTGAAGATTTTACGTGATTTAACTCCCGTGTTGTACTTTGAGATCTGTATCTGATATAACATAAGCAGCAACTCCTTCACCCTTCTTCAAAAAGCTGGACCCCTCTTCAAGCTACCCCCATATTCTCCCGGTTCAGTTGTTTGATAAAAGGTGCCTCCTGGCTGGGGATTGTAATGAATGTCACTTACTACATCTATTCCTTAGCTGGCAACTGAAACTGCCCCAGTGAAGGGCTGAGTTACACACAAATACTTATTTTCCAGAATACAAAAAAAAAAACAAACTCAGTGAAAAGCAGTTAAGTATCTTGCTTGCTGTAAGGAACGTGCTAACTCTAACTTGAAGTAGAGCTTGGCAGCTTTAAAATCTGCACAGTTTAGCACTTAATCGCAAACATTTTGATAATAGTGTCCCTGATCACTGCTAATATAATGGTTGTTTCACCAATTGCTAATTTTATGAGATGAGAAACTATTGTATATTCATAACGTGATTGTGAAGTTTGTATATTAGATTTTCTCTGCAGTAGAATTGATTTTGACCTGTCATCTACTGGCACACACCTCAGGAATTCTTTGGTCCAGATTCCTCCATATATAGTTACATATATTATATATGTATTCAGTCTAGAAGCTCAGTAATGAATTGCTATAGGTCAGAAAAACTGCTATTGCTGTCTTAAAGATGATACTGTTAAGTTCAATGAAAAAAAAAGTAATGCTCATTTACATTGCTGGCTCCAGCTGTACTCAGGCTCCAGGCCAAAGGAGATCCTGTACCTTTCAGTGCCAGGTTGTTACTTCTAGTGATTTGTGGCAGTGGACTGTGTTTGCTGGTTAGGCAATGCAACTGGAAATGCAAAAACATGTATTTTTAGATTAGGGTGTTATTTCAAAACTGGTGTTTCCTTCAGGCTTAATGTGCTACGTAAAAGCAGCCTGGGTGTATACAAGCTCCCGTCCTCTTTATGGTTAACATAAACCAGCCGGTGTGAGAGAATTGAGGAAAACTGAGATCAACTCTATTCTGTTTGTCTAGTGAGTCATGAATGCTGTTTTTTTTTTTGATAGCATTAAGAAGTCTGATTGCTTTAATTTGAAGTAGCAGTTGAGAAAAGTAATTTGAGTGAGTTGATTTTCGTAGTGCCATAGCAATTTTTTCTTAATAACTTGTCTTAGATGAAATTGATTAGTTTGTCTTCTGATTAATATTGGCTCTGCTCTAGAGGATGTTTGGAAGAAGCATTATGTTATATGCCATGACTGGTGGAGTCCTTTCTCCTGCAATCTCTGTGTAGTTGATGGAACAGATCTTTATTTTTCTTCCACATACTTTGCTATATTAACATGAGTCTTAACTGCAGTAAAAATCTCTCAAAGTAAAACTAGATTTGTGTCTATTTTCCCATCAACTCCATTATTAAAGGATTAAAAAATTGGAGGAAGATGTGAGGTGCTTCTTTTCGGTTTTATGCCAGAAGAAAGAAGTTAATGTTAGTTAATTAGAGGGAACGTGCCTGAAAGATTTTTGTTCCAGCTGAAGTAGTTATTTTGCTATATTAATAAGTGATACTGCAAATGATCTTTGTTACGATTTTAATCTGGTAGAGCAGTGTTGCATTTAAGTAACTCTTGGGCATGGGAGTTGGCTTCAGTAGTTCTGCTCGGGGCCCTCTTTCAGGTGCTGTTCTCTAAATCAGGATCTTGTACGAGTTAATGTGCCAGCAAACTGACAGTAATATTGCACCTCCCAGGAGAGAACGATTGCTCTGTAGCATTCAGAAGTGGGGGGCAAACAGGACAACCGTAGCCAACCAACTTTTGTTGCATCTCAGGTGAACGGAGGACACACGCTCTGTAATGGCCTTTGCCAAGTCATGGCTGGAGAAACTGTATACGTGGTCCGTAAGCGTGCCAAAATGCAGGACAGGTGTAGCCTGCTCGCTTGTTGTAAACAGGAGAGAATGAAAAATAAGCCTGTGACTAACTTCTGAATTTAGACACGAATCCTTGCTGCGCTCCTTGCACTAATGCCTTTGGTTTCTCTGGAAGTGCCAGCAGAATTGTTAAAACTAATTTGGGGTGATACCGTATCCTCCAGCAGCTCGCTGCAGGTCTTTTCTTGATGCTGGAATAAGTCTTGAGCAATGCAGACATGGAGTGTGGTTTGGGAGGAGGTAGGATTAGCTGTCAAGGAGGACTCCAGGGGAGCCACCTGTTAGCGCTTTTCAGCAGGGTTGTGAAGTAAAAATACCAAACTTTTTTTTGTTTGTCCTTGAACAAATGTATTAGAAGCCACTGGATCAACTCTGCAGTAAGGTTTTATCAGTCGCTTTGTCTTGTCCTGTATGCGTCTCCAGGGTGTTCATTCTTCTCCTTCGCCCTCCCTGTATCTCTGTTCTCAGCAGCACTGCTCTGAGATGAATATCAATTTTTCTCTGGCAATATGGGAGGTTATTTTGTCCTTCCAAATGGCTTTAGTGTGGAGGTCTACAATGTACGTTTGGAATGAATTAAAAGGTTTAGCCAAAAAAAATAAAGTCCTCCTTGTGTGACACTAACTATGGAAGTGTGTGCAGTGTTCATGAGAGGTACGAGCCATTCGTACATGAACACGAATTCAGTATTGCCTTCTCTCCATTTTTTCTGCTGGTGCTTAGTTGTGCAGTGTAGGCTGTCATAAACAAAATGGGAAAGAAGAAACCTGTTAGATAATGTGCTCCTTTGTTCTTCCACTGTAAGTTAGAGTTTATGTATAGTTTTAATATGCTTTTTTACTGCATTTGAATAACTGGCATTTTATGAAAACTTGCTTTTCAGCTTCACACACATGGAAGCTTTTATCCCTTTGATATTGGTTGGTGATTATTGCTTTTATTTCTCATGGTAGTTCACTGCTATTTGTCCACACCTTTAATCTTGAATTCATTACCTTGTAGACTGATCCCGTAACTCATGATTTCAAGAGGGAGGATGGAAAGTTGTTTCATTTGTGGTGCCATTTTTTTTTTTCCACCAGTAGTGCTTCAAACAGCATTTTTCTTTCTTTTTTTTTTTTTTTTTTCCAAATGCATGAGATGTTTTAAGCAAAACCTTTTTTCACTAATTAAATATGAAGCTGCATCAGGCGGCTGCATAAAAGCTATTGTAACTCTGTTATCATCTCAAATAGCTTTATTTTGCTTGTTTTAGCGTTACATATTCTGACTTTGTAAATGCTGCTAATCAACATGTATAATTGCCCCGTATCTTCATTAGGCCCCTTATTCCCTGTTAATGAAATAAATTGTTCTAAACTACCAGCTGTCATGTTTACCATTAACAAATAATCCATCGTCAAAGAGCAGAGGTAAACAAGGCAGCTGCTGTAGTTTGTTCGCAGATTACAGTGATTTCAGCAGCAGCTCAAGTGCTCTGCTTCCCTTCTGCAGGGACCGCCACAGCTAAAACCAGAAAGCTGGTGCCTATTCTTTTTTAATAAAATAAATCCTCATGGTTTCAGCACTGAAGACACCTGTTTCAGTCTGCAGTGGGTCAGCTAATATGAGAGATCTGTGGGACTTAGAGGGACTAGATGCTTGCTGGCTTACTGTGTGCATCATCTGGCATGGTTAGGTGTTTTTTGTGTAGCTTTGTTCACTATAGTTTTCCTAAGACTAGGCTTCTGTGCTGTTTTTAAATTTTAGAGAAGGCAATCCTTACTAGTTAACATTTAAAACAAATGATGCTAAAAATCTGTGCGTGTTTACCATATGCAAATTGCTATTGGGTGAGCATTTGGTGAATATGAATCTCATATTTTGCAGCAAATTACAAAATTTGTTTATGCTATTGTATATCCCGTTGCTTTTGCTGGAAAGCTGTAATTATATGTGTGAGTCAAGAATAATGGCTCGCAACAGAGCTGCTTGGGAGAAACAAGGAGACTTTCATAAATTCTCGGATAAATACGTTTTTATAATTTCTACTTCTGAACACAAATATGAACACGGGAAGTGTTTTTTCATATGGATGTCCTACTTTTTAGGAGAATTATTACAAGCTCTTTCCTCTTTTTCCCCTATTTCTGGGCAGACCTGGATTCTTGGCCATGCCAGCCTCTATCAGGACAGTTCCTCTGAAACCAGTGAAGCTGTGCTGTTAAATCCAGCTCAGAGTTGTGCCCACAGGAGATATGCCAAGTGTCCTGCAGTTGACACCAGTGCACCTGTCTGATGCATGTTTAATGGAAGTACCCTGCTGTTGTTTCTCCCTTGCTCCAAACTGCTGGATCCCCGTGGCTCAGGCTGAATGGTGACAGAGCATGGTGCAGACAGGAGTCCTGCTGGAAGGAGGGTTTTCCCCTGTGCTGTTGTGCCATGGCCCTTAGGAAGGTGTGTGCACTCAGCAACACAGCCAGAAGAAAATTTAGAGCCTTCATATGGTCTATAGGAAGCATTTTTGTAGTGTTTTGGTGAAAACAGATTGGTTGACTTGAGCACTCAGATTGCAGGGACTGGGTGGCAAAAGGTTTTAAGGAGGGGAAAACAAAAGGAAAAAAAAAAATCCTTCTAAATGAGCTTATTCACTAGGAAAATTCTGCTCATCACGGGGTGCTGCCACCAGGGAAGCCCCCTGAGGTGGGCACTACCAGCGTGCAAGGCTCAGTGTAGTAACACAGACATCCAAAATACTGGTTTTTTTTTTTGTTTGTTTGCTTTTTTTTTTTTGGTTTTTTTTTTTTTTTTTTTTGTTTTGTTTTGTTTTTTATGGGGAAGATTCACTTTTTGAACATAAAATCAATAATTCAGTTCTGTGATGTTCTTCGCCTCTGAACCGCAGGCATTCCTGCTGCCAGCACTGTGCGTTTTGGAGGCGAGTCATGCTGCAGGCATTTGACAGGTGGTGACTCCACATGCCCAGCAGTTAAGGAGCCTCTTCCGAGTGAAATCCCCGTCCCAGTCAAGTCAATGAGAACATTATAACCAGCTTCAGAGCTGACATTTCTGCTAGAGGCATTTGGCTTGGCTTGTCTGTGGACAAGTTGCTCGTGTCACAAGAGAAATAGAGTTGTACTCTGCCTACTCTAAGAGAAGTTTAAAAGTCTCTTAAAGAAAATAAATGAGCATATGTTGAACAAGTTCATCACCAGTTATCAGTGCTTCTCATTTTCTGTAGTATCAATATCTACAGTAAATTACTGTGTCTCATCCACTGCTGTGGTCTAATACTAAGCTTTACCTTTCATCTTAAAATGTTAGACCTTCCAATCATGTGCATAGCACCAAATACTTATGCCATGAAAGAGGGTGCTTGCATGCATGTGACTAATAGGAAATGTTTTACATATTCAGAATTTGCTACAAAGGCTTCCCTTTCAAGCTGTGCTTTCCAAGGTGTTTGGGAAGGATCATGTGGTACATCAAAATTACCAAGGTATGTTGGACTTTGGTAAAATTTTTTGACTCTGTGCAGAGTCCAGAGTGCAGGCATGCCTCCTATTATTTGTTTCTGTTTCCCTAATTTGCCAGTCAATATGTTTTGTGTTCTGCATTAAGCAGAACATCACAAGCAGGGAGAGGCGTGTGTTTGGAAGGAGATGGTGAGCCAAGCGAAGCTGTTGTTTTGAGCTATTAAATAATCACCAGTTCTGGCTAGCAGGCCAAATACTCATTTGTTTCATTACATTCTGGGTCCTGTAGTGTCTGAAGAAGTAAGCTGACCTCTGATTTGCCTCATGTCCAACCTGTCTGTGTATGAGCACAGGTTTCAGTGAAGAGCTGAAATGCTCCATGCTTCTGCAGAGAAGGATGCAACCCCTGGCCATCCATATGATTTCACGCTTTGTTCCTTCAGCACCCTGTTGATGTGGTTCCAAGTTTTATCTGCTGGGAAAATGGAGACATCACTACTGGCTTCCAGCTTTTGTCAGAAATTAATTATGATGTAAAAAATAACCAATGAAAAGAAAAATTGAGGTGTGATGGAAAGGCTGAGGTCACCTGCAATGCTACAACTGCAGCATTGCACAGGTTGCCTGTGTAGCTTGAAGGATTTTTGTAGGCATAAATGATTACATCTGTATCTCATGTTCTTTTACATCTCATCTGTATATCTCAAGAGCAAGGAAGAAAAATGCTTTTTAAAAGCTGTGTTAAATGTTTGGTTCCAAGAAATTGTTCCTGTTTTGCTGTCCAGTTTTGGCATAAATGCTCTTTGGTGTCATGTCCCATTTCAGTCTAGGGAATGAAAAATAAGTATTTTTCACATGCTTTGTTAAGGATGATCTGGAAAAAAATGATTTGCCAATGAGCTATTGGTATGTAGTAGTCCTACCTGTAGGCGTTGTAGGGACTAGCCCTGTTAAATTACTTGGAAAGTGAGTCAGTAAAGCAAAGGGCAGTTGCATCAATCATTTTCTAAGTCTTTATAAAATCAGAAAAAATGTTGCAGGCATTAAAACATTTAAAAGTCTTGGTATCTTTGTATAAGTTAATAAAGTTTCATAGTAGAAGTGTGATATAAGTAAGCTTATTTGTCTGGATGACTGTAAGTTTGTTTGACTGGATTTTAGTCCACCATAAAACAGTTTCCACCGGTGCTTCTGTGTTCATCTGGACTTGCTGTTGAGGCCGAGGAAATGTGCCTCAAGTGGAGCTGACAGCAGGACTGTTCCTCTGCTAGGTATCTTCTGTGCTTCTCCAGAGTAAATTTGCTGCGGTGCCCTTTTCACTTATGGCTCCTAACATAAGGCATTCCCCCTTCTATGTTGGAAAAGATTTTATAAAGTTGGTTAGGTCTCAAAGTTTGTTGTGTTTTTTTTTTTTAGTTGTCAAAACTTGATCAATTGTGAGCACATTAATACACAAACACTTTAGTGAGTGGTACCTTCAAGGTTAAGAGCACTACAGGTGCTTTAAGGGCTGCTGTTTGAGCATAGTGCTCAGTAGCAGCATTTGGGTTTTGGTCATGAAAGCATGAAGTGTGTCACTTTCCACCTTGTCTGTTTTATTCCTGGGGTGAGATAAATGCTGCGTATTCCAGGTTTTTCATGAAGTGCTGTCCTATAAGGAGCAGAACAAGTATCTTCTTCTCTGAAAGTTATTTCCTAAGAACGGTTTTACACAACTTAGTACTGGAGTCAAATCCTATGAACTTTGTGTTAGACATGCTAATGCATCTCTGTTGAATCTGAGCACTGAAAACTGTGGGAAACACTTCAGTCTGAAACAGAATCTAGGAGACAATTTTTATTATTTGAGCTTGGATCCTCAGAGGCACTATGAGTAAAGTTCAAATAATTTAAGTGTTTTCTAGTGCCTTCAGTGCCTGTTGCTGCAGGCTTCGTTTTTGAGTCAATGTCCAAAGAGGACCACTTGGTTATGTTAGCATAGACAATCCTAGATCCCCTAAGTGGGGTCAAGTCGGTATCATTTTAGGATTTCCTGACTCATTGCTTTTGGGTTAGTACTGAATAACATTTAATAAAGAGGAGGAAATATTAGCAGCTCTTACTGATGGAAGTTGCAATAATAAGATACTGCTTGTGACTACAGGTTCTGTAGTGGGGTCCTGTTCTGCTACAAAATTTTCCTGTGAAAGTGTGAAGTGTATCAGTGGTGTCACAGCTGCTTGTTGTGGGATGAAGTCTCAGTGTTGCTCCTCTTGATTTCTTTGGATGGAGACAAAGGCTAGTTTGGCCCATGCGTTTTTAAAGAGTGTTTTTCTTACTCTGCAGGTGGAAGAGGCCTTAAAAGGAATATTTCAGTAGACCACAGCAACCTAAGTGAGTTTTAGGCACTGCTGCTGTCTTGTAATAATATATTTCTGAAGGGTTTCTTCTGATCATTTGATGCTTAAGAGCATAGCTGGGGACTCTCAGGGAAAGGTGGAAGAAATTTAAATTAGCCAATGTTTTCCAATATTGCTCCCTCTGTGTTATAAGACCTCGCCTTGCTTTCAATGAATTTCCATTTTGGAAGGTGCAATACTGGCTTATTCAAATTCTTAAGATCACCTAAAGTGAGAGGATAGGAGATGCTTGGAGGAGAAGAGAAGAAGAATAAAAGGAGAAAAGAAAAGAATATATTTGACACTTCTGTACACTTCAAATTTCAGAAGAAGGAGGAATTTTGAGTAGAAGTTCTGTCAGAAGACTTTTAGGGAGTCATTTCAACCAGTACGATTATATGAGTTTGCTTTCTTATGGCACGTGTTATATTTAATATAACATAGATGAAGAATGACTCTCACAAATGCGGGACCCAGTTGAAAGCCTACTAAAGTGATCTGGATTCTTCCTCCTAGCTTTTCTCCGAGCACTGGATCAAGCCCTACAAAATCAGCTTTCAGAAAGGCTAACCCTAAGAAAGCTTGGAAATGCAAGAAGTTGCATTTCCGTGTCACCTTAAGAAATGGTCAAGGAAACCATGCCGCGAGAGGAGACAGCCATTTCTGAACACTCGTCAGCAGTGGTTTGCATTCAGGCCTGAGAAGAGACCTCTCGTGGGACTGGTGTGGACCTTGGAAGTCCAGTTCAGGGCTTCAGAACAGAACAAGGTGTGTGTAAAACGTACATAAACCTGCTCGGGTGTTTTCCCCAGGAGCTGGGTGATTTGTAGTGATGCCTTCTTGGAAGTGTCTAAAATGCGTTTGGTCTCATGGATTCAGTAATTAAGGTATTACGGTTTTGCTTGTTTTTAAAGGTCTGATAAAAATGAAAGCCAAAATTCTTGTGTAATTGGTGGATTACAGGATCTCCAAGAAGGAGTGAAATGCTATGATTCACAGGATTGTAATGTTGTGCTGCTAGCTTTAGCTACTTTTAATTGTGCCCAAGATGGTATGGCTGTGTTCAAAAAATGATCTTTGAAAATTCCAAGCTTTTGTTTATAGGAAATGTGGGCTCCCAACATGTTAGTTTTGCCTATAGATGATTTTATGCTAAATTAATTTTTTTCTTCCTTTTTCTTCATAATTACTATTAAATTATAAGGCAATTAAAGCTGAGAGGTCCATCTGTGAAGCATGGTACCTGCTTGCTGAAGAGGAATCAGCTGTGCTGTAACTGTGCTGCGTTCACTCTCCAAGGATGCTACAGAGCCGATGACAGTCATCTGCATGCTGAATTTAAGCTTGACAATAGGTTTGCTTTCTTAAATATTGTTTTCACACCTCTTTGGAATAGTCTGTGGACCAAAGCTTGAAAGTTGCCAGTGTAACATAGGATGTGTGAGAGCCTGTACCGCAGGGCTGTGCAGTAGGATGTGGATATAACCACCTGTAACGTGGCTCATTGCTGCCTGCAGCTCTGTGAGGTGCACCACAATGTGGAGACGCGCCTCGGATGCTTGCTGTGACGATAGTGGGTTTCTATTTCCAGCTGCTATTATATGGTCTGCATTCCTTCTCAAATCCCTCTGTTTCACTGGAGTGCTGCTTGGTGGTTGAAGTCATTAGAGGGTTGCTTGAAGAGCTTGCTCGTGCATTCTCCATGTAATTTTAGCAGACTGCTCACATGCTTAGTTATGCCAGGCATGACACTGAAGAGCATTTATTATCTTTGGAAACTGTTGACATGCCATAAACATATGGGCTGGAAATTGTTCTGTAGGCTAATGTTGTAAGCGGTTGAAGTCAGCCTCAGATAAAAATGTCTTATCTGCTCTCTGAGTAGCTGTTTCATTGATAAGTATGGTGAAGCTGTAGTAGACTCGGGGGGCAAAACGTAATGCATAACCTCCACTGTTTTTCATTTTATTGTGTTTCTATCATATTACTTTTTAATTAATAATGACAGTTTAAAACTTGCAACAAGCCCAGAGTATCACTTGGTGCCCTCAGTTTCCAACCCTCTATTGAGCCCCACTTTGGGGCAAATGGGAGAATCTTTGCAAAGGTCAGGACGAATGAAAATCCTGATAATAATCCTGAATGCTTTTTTTTTTTTTTTTTTTTTGGGTGCTGGCCAATAATGGTCAATGAAATAGTGGTGCTGAAGGTAAGGCAGTTTTGGGGAGTCTACTATTCAGAAGGGAGTTAAGTGTCTTCACTTCCGAGAAACAAAATAAATCTCCTTAGATGATGTCAAACTGAAATCATGACCGTTCGGAATCAAGAGGAGTGTTGGTAGTGTAAAATTAGCATCAGTCAGATAAGGGTGGGGACTGAAACGTTAGTCCTGAGCATTATTTGATAAAGTAGCAACAGGTTCTATTTCGTGGTGTGAGGGCTCTTTGAATTCCTGGCTTATTCTGATATTTATGTTTATTTCTTTATTAGACCAAAAAAGGGAGATTGGGGACAGAAGGATGTTTGTAAGTATGGATGCACTCATGTTTGAAAACACGTATAAATGTGTTAAAAGGAAGAAGCCAGAGCCTTGGAAAGATTAAAAAATGTACTTTGGTGTGGTGTTGAAAGAAGAAGCTATTGTTAGAAATACAACACCAACTGGGATTTGAAAGCGCCTTTCTTGCCAGAGACAAGAATAAATTCCATTTTATTTTCTTGCTTCTTATTTCAATAGGAAGGATTTTGCCTTATTCTCGTGGGAATGGTCACGCTTTTGAGCAGACTGATCTCTCTTTAATTAAGTTCTTGGGTCTTAATCACTAACCAAAGTTTCCATGTAACAAGTTTTTCTTAGAGGAATGGGAAAGTTGTTTGTGATTTTATTTTTACAAGAGCTTTTTAGAGAATGTTACAATGAAGACAGAAGGTCAACAATGAAATGTTGGATGTAGCTCCTGTTCATCGGAAAGGGAGAGATAATAGAGTATGACCATTTTTAGGCCCCTTTGTGCATTCCAGTTTGAGTTTTATGTTCTCTGTTCATAAATACATGGTCAAGCCCATGTCCTTAGAGTTTTTAGTCCTGCAGATGGTTTTATACAAGGAGATTCTGAAATCATGTGGATGGTTCACGAAAAACCACACCTATTAGTGGACAAACTAGCTGGAGGAATAGACTGCATGTTGCAGAGTAGGTCTTAGTGTACCATGAGCATCACTCCATCCTCTGTCCTCTGTACAGGACTTCTTTTTAAGACCCTGAAATGTATGGATGCAGCCTTTCAGTGTGAAGGAGGGCAAACCTCTTAACTGTTTCTCTTACACTCCATGAAAAGTAGGAGCGCTTCCATGATTGGAATCCCAGTGGGCTCTCCTCAGCTGTGGGCTTAGCATTTTAGATGAAATAGCCCCAAACTGAATGGAGACTCTCTAAATTACCTTTTATAATGCTAAAATTTATGGGGCTGTAAAGCTTCTGGGTTACTCTCATTCTGTGCTTTTGCATTTCTGGATCCTTGTAGTATTCTACAGAGATGTTAGCTATGATGCCGTGGTCAGGATTTGGCAGTGCTCCATCGCTTCCTAGAAGAGCTAGAAGAAGTCTGTCTTGGCTTGCAAGCAGCAGGCAGGCAGCTGTGCTGTATTGGCTTTCCCTCTCATGCTTTATTTTCCGAGTCAGAATTGTTGTTGAGATTTTGCACTAAGTGGTGAAAATAGCTCTTTTTCCTTACTGTGATGTGTGCGTGTGCTTTAATCTAAAAGCATGAGCTACATCCAGAACAGACCCATTTTTTAGTTGGAGGATCATGGTGTTGGTTCAGAGACTATCTGTTGCATGGCCTGTGTTTACAGCTGACTTCACTGGGTCATCTCGTGAGCCGAGGATATAACTAAGTTCTGGACAAGAAACGTCTTTCTGAGGGGTGGGCTGTTACTCTATGAGCACAAGCCACCTGTTTGATTCAGTTTTTCTGCAGTCTGGGCTTTTTATCTTGTTAGGATACAATGTTCAAGTGTTAGTAGTACTTTAGTGTTGGTTTGCACTGTGATTTCTCCTCTTCCGGTGATCAAATATTTTAATATTCCTGGTGTCCTTAACGTTTCATGTATGAAGAATTGCTTCATGCAAAGTATCCAGGTAGCTGCTATTTCATTCTCCTCCTACAATCCTTGTGATTTTTTTGTGTGCCTTTTTGTAGCATTGCCTACAGATTCCTGCCAGCCAGCCTTGCAGTCCTTGCCATTCCCGTAGAGAATTAAGAAATGTGAAGACAAATTACTTAACTATGAGGCAGGTGGGTGCCAAAAGTTTCGCTAACTGCTTTGTATATGCAGGAAGACCTCTGTCTTTTTGAAACTGCAAGAAGCCTTCTCTGCAGCTGTGAGGCTCCTTGCGGTGTTGTGCAGTCCTGAGGGTTGCATGCAGGGTGGGTGAACTGTGCTAGACGTACATCACCTCTCCTCCTAACGGTGCAAACTGCAATTAATGTAAGGCTCTTCTGGTAACACTCAAAACCTGGTCTCCAAAAGGCAGTGCAAAATGTCCTGCAAGCTGGCCAAGTGCGTTTGTGGGGTGGGCTTGTGGCGTGTGTGCACACACAGCTTTACCCTCTGCAAGATAAACAAGGAGTCTGGGAAGTGCTTGGCAATCCTGTGAATGGGCTGTGCCCACTTGCAGGAAGATAGCACAGGGAACACCAAAGTGGCCTTTTCTTTTCTTAGTCTGTTTACAGATAGCAAAGGACTGCTCAAAGGACTCCTGAAACGTGGTGCTTAGGCTCCCTCCGGCCAAGTATTTTGGTAGGGCCTTTTGTTTGCTTGTTTGTTTTTAGAGTTTGCTTTTTCTTTTTTTAATTGCAAACACCAGGAATAGTTAATTCTTTGTTTTGCAAGATGACCTGTGGGAAGATAATTAGGAGTTACTGTTTCATATGTCTTCAGTTCTAATTCAGTTGAAGGAAAAATTATCTTGACAGATTTGTGTTTTCTTTTTGAAAGCAATGTTAAGAACTCAAAATAACGTGGCAAATACTAGAACTTCGTATGCATGGCCTAAAATCCCTTCTGTTCACAGATGTTCAGTTTCATCCTCTTTATTCTTTCAGTACTCTCATTTTACTACCTCCTGTTTCTCAGGGCGTCTCCTACGGCAGGCAAGGCTTCCTGCATGGTTAGAGCAAAATATTCTCCCTAACAGTCCTGCAGTGCTAGAGGTGGGTCTCTGTTCGGCCTCAAGTGTGTATTTCCCACTTTGCTTATCGTGTTTAGTGAATGCATTTTTGAAAAGAGGAAGGGTTTTTGCTCGCCCTCTCACAGCAAGGACTGGAGTAAAATGGGGTGAACTGATGAACCTGCCCTGCAGTGTGCCATAGAGCTGGTGATAATTGTGAGGGCAGAAAGAGGGGAGCTCAGAAACACTGTAGGGGCTGCCTTTCCTCTCTGCTGGCCGGTGTTCCCAGGAGGCTGGGTGTTAAACCTCCATTTCACTAGAAAAAAGCTAGTCCTAAATCCTGCTTATGCTGTACCCGCTGCTGCTAAAGGGGAACTAATTGTAAAAACCTGTACTCTGAATAACTTGGCAAATAGCTGGGATTTACAGTGTATAATGGACGAAACACTCTTGAAATTACATTTTCAAACTGCTGCAGCCTCACTAAACTCCAGTGCTGCAACGTGCTGCTGGAGATTAGAGGACAAAACACAAGCACAAACTCATCCACAGATTTGTAGTGTAGTGACTCGTGTGTGCATGTACGAGAGAGAAAAAGAATGAGCTCTTGGCACTGTGTGGCATTCATCACAGTGTACTTATTAAATTGGGTAATTTTTTTCATACTTATTATTATTTCTCTGTGTATACTCATCATAAGGAGCAGGAAGGAGTAGCTGTGCACACGCTTGCTGTTTGTCCTCCCCATTGCTCCTGTGCTAGTGTGGAGTGAAGAAGCCTGGCTGGGGTTTGTGCCATCCGCAAGGGAGAAGCGCTGCCATGAGAAGCATTTGGAGGATGATGGCCTGGCATTGGTGGAACAAAGTCCACGTGGAGAGAATAATTTGCAGAACAAGCCACAGGGCTTTGAAAACATTGCCCTTGGACAGGCTCACGTTTCTTGGAGCCGTTCTTTGTAGGGGTGCCTGTGAATTTTCAGGGGTTTGTGCTCTGCAGAACTTCTTTGCATTTCATGAAAATGTCTGAAAATGAAATGAAAACATCACCCAACTTCACTTTCAGTTTCTGTGGATTCAGGGTGCTAACAACATGGCTGGCCTGAAGAAACATCCATTCCATCTACTGCAAGTCCTTTTATTTTCCATGTGCCCTTTGGTGGGAAGACTAAGGCTTTCCATAGATCTGTCAGACGCTGGGGAAGGAGCCCTCAGCCTGGCCATTTATGCTGGTATCAGTGTGATTGCAGCAGGTCTAGCAGGAGATTCGAAGCAGCTCCTCTGGTCGAGGCTGGTGCCAGCCAGGAGTCAGCCAAGTCCCTGCTTCCCAGCTGAACTTCTCTCCTCTCCATCCCATCCAAGACTTCCAAGCAGCATCCTGGGACAGTAAAGTGACTGGGACTTTATGGCTGCTCTGAATGGAGATGTATTAATTTGATCTGAATGTGGTGGGTTATGTGCCTTGCCACAAAGCAGTCTATGTTCTTAGGATCAGGCTGACATTACTTTTTTCTTCTGTCTCCTTCCCAATGCCTACTTGTTTGAAAGTACTCTTACCAAAGGAAGCTCTGGACCAGTAAGATGCTTAATGCCTTACTGTTCCTGCAGTGTACCCTGCAGTAGAAGGTGGTTTGTTTTCTCTTTTTTTCTTACTTGTTTGTTTGTTTGTTTCACAAGAAAGGCCCTCCCTCCTTCTTCCCCCCCTTGATGGATCTATTGTTTTGTCCTGGTTTTTGGCACTCAAGTGCCAAAGCATCACGCATTAAATGTGAGGCAGCATTCCTGCTAAAACCAAACATGAATAAAATGTGTTTGTGTTTTGTCTGACCTTTTGTGAAACACTCTTTTGTGTATTGTAGTTGTACAGCCTTTTCCACTTCATTCGTGTGCTTTGATTGTTTTGTAAGTTCCTTAAAGTGACAAAATTTAGACCTGCCTGGCTGGAATAGCATCTTATGTCTTACACCAGAAATAGGAAGGTAGTGGGGCTATTTACCAAGTCACTAGTCCTGCTGCCAGCATCTTGCTTTTAACATGTGTACTGTATTAGAGTCTGAGTTCTTCCTCATTTTGATGTTGTTTTCACCCTGCCAAAATAATAATAATATTTAAATTAAAAAAAAAAAAAAAAGATGAGGCTTGCTTCATTATTGGTGTTATATTGGTGTCATTATTCTGTTGCCTGCAGAACAAAGGGAATAAGAAATCTAAACCAAATCCCAGGCTGCCAATATTTGTCCCATGATTGGGTTGATGGTGGTAATTTAAAACAAGAGGAACAAAAAGAAAAGCATGTTGATCTGTAACAGAAGGGCAAAAGAAAACAATAGAAGAATGTTTTCCTCCTGTTCTCACCCTGCCATCCCTTAAGGTTTCAACAAGATGTTGAAGCAGTTCTGTAAGAACTGGTACACAGATGCCTTTTCTGTGCAACTTCAGCCAACAAAACTGGGCCGAGGTGTGTCACTGAGCTGGAAATCTTCGGAGAGAGGTGGGAGGAGGGCATTTTGCACTGAGAACAGCCTGATTTAGCTGCCTGCCCTCGTAACTGTCTTCAGTATTGTTGCTTTCAAGTGTATAAGCAGTGAGATTTTTGAAGATGGTTTGGTTTGTAAGTGATCAGTACTCTTATATCATGCAAACTAGAATTTCTTTCCTGATATGTTTTTAGGAAGTTTTATGAGAGTTTTCAAGAGGAGGGTGTGCAGCATTGATGGGACCACTGGAGAAATCGGAAAAGCAAGTCCCAATCTTTTTGTCACTCAAACTTTTTATTCCGTCTGGAAATTTGCCATATTTTTTTTTTTTTTAAGGAAGTAACTCAAACAAATTTGCTAAAAGCACTTGGAGTATAGATTTCTAGACAGCTCTGTGACATTGGTCAAATACCACCTATCGTTTCATTTCTCTTGCATTGCAAAGAAAAGAGTATTTTGTGTGACTGGCTTCTATGATTTGCCTGAGCCCAGCCTGCAAAGCAAACAGATAATCTGCGATAGCCCCTAACCTGCAAGAGCGGCGACACAGGAGGAAATCTCAGCATCAGCAGAGGAGCCGCGTTGAACATAATATTGAACAAATGTTTGTTAAATACCTCTCACGAGGCTGTTTGTGAGAATTCAACTGAATGTTCAGGATGTTTAAATGATAATCATAAAATAATACAGGAAGCCAGTTACAGCAGTAACTGCTGGAGGTTTTAAGAAGGTTGGGCTTGGGTGTAAACCAGTAAACTTTGAGCAGCCCTGGCAAGTGCTGCAAATGGTGTGAAAGAGTGGAAAAGGGACTTTTGTTTGCTGCTTCCTGTGTGCTATTGTATCGGCTTGCTGCTCAGTGAATAGTAGGTAGGGATGGAAAAGAAAAAGCTAAAATAATGAACAGCAGAAGACTCCTAAAGAAATAGGTTAACGTCTCAAATCGCTGAATGGCTCAGAAATGCTAGCTTGCTGTTGTCAGTTTTAATTTTCTATGGGTGCATTTCACACGTTGCTTGCATCGATCATCTGCAGAAGAGAGCAGCTAGTGAGCCTTAACCCTTTGTGCCACTGTATTTTCTCCTCCTTTTACCCCTTGTGCTTTCACTTGTGCTGTCTTCCAAGATAAAGGCAACACAACAACAACAAAAAGATGCCTTAACTCATCATAACTTAAGAATTTCATCATTCGTACTCCTTATTTGTTCTCTCTCTGAAATACTTTTTGTTTGTTTGCATGATCCAGGTGATAATGATGTTTATATATTTTTAATTTGGGAAAAGGTGCTCTGGAAAATTTTGGCTTTTTGGTGATAAATGTGTAGAGAGAGAGAAAAGGCTGCTGCTGCTGTTCCTTTAACTTTTTAATAAACACAGCCACTAATAATGATTTATTTAAGAAATAAAGATTTGGTTTAGCTTTTTGTTTGTTTTTGCTGTGTGATGTTGCCATGAATATCACTTGTTTATCCATGCACAGAGCATCCTGGAACTGTATGCTCGCAGACCTGTCATTTAGTGGTGAATGATGAGATGTATGCGAATTTACCATATGAACTGTATTCTTTTTTGGTCTTTTAATGGAATATATCCTGATTTACTTTAGAGCTGTTTATTTCATTTCACTTGAGCGAGCTCTGAATGTGTTAATGCAGTTTAAAATCAGAATGCGAGTGCAGATGCAGAATTTGTGGTGACTTTATTGACCAAATTGCGTTTTCAGTATAAGTATTGGTAGGCTTCGTGCAAACGGAACCATGGGGCAATGACTGGAATAAAAACTGCTACTGTTCACCCAAAGGTTTCTGACATTATGGCCAGGTATGTTACCTTCATGGCGCAGTGTGCATTGCAGTAGTGGTGAGGCTTCACAATACCTGACTGTGCTGCATACATACTTGTCTACACAGAGTTATACATATATTAAGTATCTGCCTGATTCAGATCTGGAAGAAATGAAGGTTCCTTTATTGCAGGTAGTCCATGGTTATCTACAGAAGTGACCTGTGCCTAATTCTGTTTTAATATCTTGAGGAGAAAGGGCTGTAGAAGAGTGTGACTTAAAAAGCAGGGATACAGCTACATGAAACCCATGTCTTCAGAGGAGCTTTTGATGAAGTGGTTAAGTAGCTTTAATGCCACTGTGCCAGAGATGAATGAAGCCTAGGCTGCGTGCTGCAGTAACTTAATTTGGAAAAAAAGGGAAGGTTGGCTTCCTGAGCACACAGCAACAAATGCGCAAGGCTTAAGCCTCAAAAATTCACTGCTCACAACAAATATATGTAGAAAGAGTTTTATTAAAATACTGTATATTAAATGCCATTCAGCAACTCTGTTAAAGCATTAGAGCATATTCTGCTGACCACAGTTTGCTGATCACTGCTGAAGTAGGGGATCTAAGGTGGGGATCTAAGACGGAATGTAAAGTATGATGTTAGGGGTTCTTGTCTTGTTTTTCCTTCATAATTTGCTATTTTAAGCAGCAGATAAGTTTCTCATGAGAGGCTCAGATTTTTCTTGTTTCCAGCTATCTCCAGTGCCATCAAACTGCAGAGCGTTATAATGCCGTATTGTAGTATTGTTTATCAAATTGAAGTTGAAGTATTTATTCCTAAGCTGTTTATCTTGGAAGATTGTTACTTCTATTTTAGTCCTGAAGAAGCATTTGAATTTCTTCTACGTTTCCGTATTTCTTCTAATTGAGCCTGTTGCTCCGATGTCTCTTCCTACAAATCTTGCTTTGAACAGTGGACTGCATTTAAAGGAAAATAATAGCAAAAAGGAAACTGGGGGCTTCTGAAGTTGCTTGAGAAGTCATAAACATCTAATTTTCAGAAAATTTAAGCCTTTTCCTTTTGAAAGCCTGATTCCAGTGGGATTTGTCCCTGAAACTGAGATGTTTAAAATCTCACTTCATTTTCCATTTTTCTTGCCATACCTAGACCAGTTGGAAAAGGTTTCATAATGCCAGGTGAGCTAATGAAATGCATCTGCGCACAATAGAAGCCAATCTAACTTCGGACATCCACGGCAAAAGCTCTCAACAGCCCTGTGGAAGTGCCTACCTTGGCCAATACATGTAGGATACATACACAGCTGAGTCCTTATCTTACACTGGCCTTACTTTTGGTGTTAGGAATTTAAAGATTCTTACAGCATGGCAGTGATCTCCACCACATGCTGATGGAACCACCTAAGCATGGTAAAATCTTGCCAAACACAGATGCAGTTTTATTGAAAAAATGATGTTCTGTATCAGGAGTTATTCCTTGCTGAAAAGAAGTGACCCATGCCAGCTGAATTCACCTCAGCTCTCATGCTGTAATGTAACTGCAACCAAATGATCAGAGAACCATCAAGGTTGGAAGAGACCTCCAAGACCATCTGGTCCAACTATCACCGTACTACTACTGTCACCCACTAAACCATGTCCCCAAGCACCACGTCCAACCTTTCCTTGAACACCCCCAGGGACGGTGACTCCACCACCTCCCTGGGCAACCCGTCCCAGTGCCTGACTGCTCTTCCTGAGCAGAAATGTCTCCTCATTGCCAACCTGAACCTCCCCTGGCGCAACTTGAGCCCATTCCCTCAAGTCCTATCACTGGTTACCTGAGAGAAGAGGCTGACTCCCAGCTCCCCACACCTTTCTTGCAGGTAGCTGCAGAGAGCAATAAGGTTTCCCCTGAGCCTCTTCTTCTCCGGACTAAATAACTCCAGTGCCCTCAGCCACTCCTTATCAGACTTGTGTTCCATGATGAGAGCTGTGCTAAAAGAGCCTTTAACTTAAAAAACAAAAAACAACCAACCAAAAAAAAAAAAAAAAAGCCAACTCACAGAAATCGAGAAACGTGACCTGTTCAAAATCAAGATCTTAAAGGATACACCCTATTTAAGAATCTAAATTTTGAATCAAAGGTTTTCCATTTGTATGTTCCAGTAATCCTCAAAATAAAGATCGAGCTTTCTTTTCTCGAGTGATCAGACTTTCCAAAGAAGCTTGTTGAATTCCTACTTGATAAGCTTAAATGCAAATTCTTATCATAATTGTCTAGCAATTCACTTTTAATTTCTCTATGCTTAAGTCTTTAAATAAGTTTTGAATTTCTAATTTTTTCTTATATTGGTGGATGACATGATTTTCTGCTCATTCCATTAATACACTAGTAAGTCTTCTGCAAATAGTTTACTCAGTGAATTATATTCTGTACTACATGTATTTTGCAGCTTTCTTAATTGTATTTGTTTTCAGTTATTTACTGTAAACAGTGTCTGCATAATTTCTGCAAGTAATGATTGTTCTCTCTAGATTTTTTGAGAAATTCATAGTAAATAGCAGTATTTCAAATCCCAGTCTGTGTAGTTGACCTCTAATAAATCCCTTGGATTAGGTGATATTCTGATCTGTTCCCCAAAGCAAAAGCGATTAAAATGCATTTACAGTCTAAACATTTGTATTTGTTTTCAAGTCTCCTCTACAGAATTTCCCAAAACAATACAAAACAATGCAAGCATGTGTGGATAAGTAGCAAAGAGTAGCTGCCAGGCTGAGGGCAAGTTGGGCTTTCAGTTTGGAGGGCTTGAAAGGGCAGTGCTGGAAGGAGCAGGAGGGTGGTATTTCAGCCGAAGCTGCTGGGCATAGCATCATTGCCGCGCAGGTGTTAAGCAGACATGACAGCCTCAGGATATGCTACAAGGCAGGCCCATGTCCCAAGCTGTGCAGTTTCTCTGAGCATTTACACACGTGTGTGCATACACTCGCCATGCACGAGTGTTTGAAACCAGATGGAGCACCTGGTTAGTGTTCACATCACCTCGTAGAGGTTTCATGTGCGGCATTTTCAAAGCAGGCAGTGGTAGTAGTGCAACACAAGCAAAGACCTGAGCTCCATCACAGCAGTAGCTTTGCTCGTGATCTGAATGCTCAGCACCATGCAGGCTGCTTCTGGCAGTGAATAATTGGCAGTGATACATCAAAGTAGGGTTTGTTCTGTGTGCTGCACATCGCTTGCATCCAGCAAATTACAGATGAAGCAATGAGATGGTTATTTCTCTGTGTAGAAAGAGGATTAAGTTTTACCTGCTGCTTGAAGGTAAGGATTATAGATGATTTTGGGGAGGGAGTGCAGGGAACAGAGAAAGTGACACAAGTACCCCAAAAGTACCTTGATATGGAGCCTGCATTTCTACATTAGCAATTTAAAGGGAATATAGCTTAACTAGGTGGCGTGCATCACTGTATTTCAACCTGAAGGGACCTCTTTGCTCCCCTGCCAACCGTGGAGACATGAGGAGCTCATCAGGGTCTGCTTCAGGCCCTCAGTATGGTACAGTTGCTGTGAGAAAATTGCTAGTGTAAGCTCGGTGTAAGATGGAAGAACCTCACACAGTAAACTACAATTTAACTTGTCCTGTCCTATGGGATTTAAATTCTGTGGTGTCAAGGCATTTGTTCAGAAGTGGACACAGCAGGAATCCCACCTGTTTTGAACCCACTGACTTCATCTTCATGCAGACGCACATGTAAGTGAAAATACCCGACATCTGGAAGGCTGCTGTAAATGCCATGGGCTCTTCTGAACGGTGAAGAGATTGGGTAGCGTTTTATATGAGCTTCTGATAGTATCACTTCTAAGGAATATTATTCATGTCTGAATCATCCATTTGTTTTCATGCTGTTCTGTCACTACAGCTACTTCAAGACTTTCTCACATGAGCTGCCAAAGATTAGTCAGTGGCCCTGTGACGTTGTACTCAACCTCTTCTTCTCCCAAGGGCCAAGGGTTTTATTCCCCTTGCCTTGTGGTGGTGGTTTGGGTCAGTGCTTTTCTTGTGGCTCTCTGGAGATGGGTTCACAGATTTTGGCTGATGTTTGGTTTAGGAATAGAAAGGGTATAAAAAGAGCCTGTTGTGGTGAAGCAGCAGAGACATCTGCTGAAGGGAGGGAGGAGGAGGAGGAGGTCACTACCCAAATGCAGCAGCAGGGAGCTCGTGGTTCCTCCTTCTCTGCTTGCCACTAGATGTGAATGTGCTGAAACACGAGGCATGGCACCACAGCACAAGCTCCAGAGGGAAACGGGTCTCAGGTCAGCCAGGTAGAGAAACTTCGAAAGAAAACATTAAAACTGCATAAATATTGGTAGATTCGCTTCCCTCCCTTTGGTCCCTAATCCAGTTTGGAAGTTGTGCATAACTCCAGTGAAAGAGAAAGCAGGGCATAGCCACGCAATCTGCTGCTGCAGAAAGTAATGGCAGCCCTCATACACACCTCAGCCCTTTGGATTCATGTAGGGAAAAGAGCCAGGGATCAGAAAATAAATGACTGAAGGTAGGTTTCTAATCGCACCCTGCAGTACTACCTGAAGCGTACAAGCTTCTGGCTTGCTGCAGCTGGGCATATGCAGGCAGACCTCTCTCTCCTTGCTTGGCTTACGCGGTGGGAATGGGTCGCAGAACTTGTGTGCAGCATGCAGGATGTTGTGATCCTCTCAAAAGCAAGCTGCTGATTCAATTAATGGTGATTTATTGCTTTTATTGGGACCAGAAGGCAGCAAGTTCTGGGAAGGGGTGAAAAAGGAGGGGAGGGAGATTTATTAGGAAATGAGCTCCAATCCTGATCTCGGAAGTTAAGGGTGAGAGCTTTCTACAGGAACAAAGTAAATATACACCAGAAATTTTGTAAGCAAATATTACATCAACTTACTGAGAAGATTAAAAAATTAGGTGAAAGTTTTAAGTTCCCACCGTGTAACTTCAGGGTCAAATTGTTGGCTTTCGTAGCCTTACCACATCCTTTCAACTTCCCGATTTAATCAGTGTTCGTGCTGTCAGGACAAAACGCCGAGAGCCAGCGCAGGAATAAAGTAGCAGCCCGCGTATTTGATCTCCCCTCTGAAAACTGTGCTTGCCCTCTAGATTTGCAGCTGTATTTGCTGGAAATTTGCTTTTTGTGGGACCAAGATGCAACGAGCAGGGTAGAAACAGAGCCCTTGTGTTGCCTGTCCAACCTGGTGCTGCTTTTTGTTAGAAGGAGGAGAAGAGCAGGCGATGTGTAGCCAGCCTGGTGTTGTCGCATAGTCCTGTGGGGTGGCCGAGTTTTGCTGCCCAGTGCTCCCCAGCACGAGGAGGAAAGGACAGGGATTTGAACACGTCTTCAGTCGATGATCTGCAGTGACACAAAGCATTTGTGGTCCTGGGTATCTTCATGCTGAAATTGCCAGGGTGGGTGTTTTTTTTTCTTCCCCTTCTGTTGTCATGGCACTATTTGTTGTGGCCTGATAAATTTTCCAACACTTGAGGTAATGCACGTTTTGGATCAAAGCTAATTTTCATGCACTCAAGATAATGCACGTTTTGGATCAAAACTAGTTTATAGCCTTTCATGTTGGCCATCTAAATAGCATGTCTAAGTCTAGATTGTTGCTAGATACCACAGGCTTGGCAAGCTCTGGCTTTAAGCAAGGCAGACAAAGTGCAGAGCTTACTGTTGAGTGATACTGGACTTCTTGGTAGCAGCCCGGTGATCAGCTCCACGCTTACAGCGAAGCACAAGGTAGCAGCTAATGGAGTTAATACCCATCATACTGGGAATTACTTTGGACGTTGTTGTCGCTGAATTTTGAAGTATAGGTCATCCTTTATCCTTGGTGATTTGATTATATGCTACAGGAGGCAAACGTTATGAAGTTACATTATTATGCTCAGCAGTGCAGTCTTTTTCTAATACATTAAAGCTGATGGGAGACGTTTTTGTAAGTGTGGAACTTGTCTTATTGTCATTGTCTATATGTGTTTGCAAAAGGTCCTGGCTTCTTATAAGAGAAATGAAACTGAAAACTGAATTACACAGCAGCTCAGAATTGGTGTATTTCATTTTAAGCTTGTGATGGTTTTCCTTCTCTTTGCTTAAAAAAAAAATGCTCTCGGTGGTTTAACTTCCCTCTTAAACCAGCTGAAATTAGTGGTCATCTCTTCTTTGTGAAGACATTGTTTAGTCTGAAGAGGAAAGAATATTTAGGGACAGTAATTTGAGACTTGGGTCAGTCAAAAAAGCCCTTGCATTTCGAAAGTTCAGTTCTCATTTTTAGATGATTTTGGTTGCAATTTTCCTTTATGCTTCCGTTTGTATGATTTATTTATTTATTTATTTTCAAGTTTTGAAACTTCCCTCCTCCTTTTTCTTGTCATTTAGTCAGCCATATCGAAGAACCAAATTTCCTAAAAAACCTCAGTTCATGAAATCAAGGGTTTTTACTGGAGATCATAGCTTTGGGTGGGAGTGTAAGTCTGCGTATTTTTTGGTTTGCTTGCTTTATTTTTTTAAGTAAGCAATATCAAATTTTGATCTGCTTAAACTGAGTGAAAACCTCAGTTTAATGAAGTATTCCACAATTAAGTGTTCACTCAGAATGGAAATTGTTAATTTTTATTTATCTGAATGATTTTAATGAGTCTTAATAAAGTATTTTTTCAGCATGCAAGTGTACTGATGTTTTTTGGAACCTTTGTATCCAGACATAGGTACTAACTTGTGATTTTTTCCCCCCTATTGTTATGCAGTGGGTTCCAGAAGGAGTCGGGGGGTAAGTTGTTCCTTTCTCATCTCATCAGGGAAAAGCAGATATGCTCTTGCAGCCTCGTCGGTGCCACCCGAGCATGAAGCATGCGCTCGCCAGCAGCGAACAGTCTCTGTATGGAGGTTCTCTAACAACAGAAACTAAACTTCTGCAGGTTACTGACAGAAAAGCCCACGTGAAGTCCAGCTAGCTGGGAAAACGTTGAGTTGTGAGCTAATGCTCTGGGGTGTTTTTGCTTGGTTTAAATCCATTTTTGGTTATGTTTTACGTGCTGTTGGCAGTGAGACGGTAGATCCTTCTGTGTACACGGAGCGTGGCACACGGAGTACTTTATGGTGGTGGCTCCGAAGGGCAGCTCAGATTCCTGGTCACTAAAGCGTGAGATAACAACCAAATAAAAAATAAAGGCAGAGAGCACTTCGGGATAACACCGAGCTTTTACTGTTCTTGCTTTCGTAGCTTTTCTTTTAGGATGGCATTTAAAATAAATAAGGGAATTCTCTCGAGCTGAGCAATGCTGGGTGAACTGCTTGTCCTTAATCCTTGTGAAGGTACCTGATGTTAAACAGTGCTTTCTTTCCTGTGGTAAGCAGTGTTCTCCTGCAGACACGCAGTGCTCTGAGTCCCATCGTACGACACCCGCAGCCAGCCCTATCAGAGCTTTCATCTGATCTGTCCTTACTTTTTCCTGCTGTGAGAAGGGATGACAGCTCATTTTATCTGCCCTGTGAACAAACACAAATGCTGGATTTCCTGTGTGCTTTTTTTTTTTTTTTTCTTCTTCTCCATGGGGATGAAGGCTTGTGTATGAAGCGACGCTGAGTAATTCCAGCTGTTTCGTTTGCAGTTGAGGATGGGTCCAAGCTGAAGTGCTGGAGACATTCACCACCACTGGAACCTGAACACAGCCCCGAGATCTCAAGCTCTTTCCCTTTGATAGGCTTTTCCAAACCCAGAGTTTGAGCTCCTCGGACGTGAGGTGGCAAATCTGGATCTTCATCTTGAGGCTCAGTTTTCTGCGTATGTGTATCTATCTAATCCATGTTGCCTATCTAATCTGTGCAAGCATGCATAAGCCATTAAAACACTCGGTGCTAAAATGTTTGCTGAAGCTTTTGTACGAAGGAAATGATACGGCACAGCAGATGGTTGCAGAGTAAGGGACTGATAGTTGGCTTTTGACACAGGAGCTGACTGGAAGGTCTGGCTGGAGGGTTCTGCACCAGCACCATTCTTCCCTTGTGCCCCCCTTTCGTTTCTGCCCCTTTTGATTTTCCCCCATCTCATCCCTCTCGTTTCTAGGAGAAGCCACCAGCAGTTTGTAGAGAATAATAAAATCTTGGCAGCAGAAGAGATTTTTAAAAAGCTATTATGAGAAGGGCAGCTTCCTAGACAAACCTGACCTGGTTTACATCCCCCAAAAGGGGAGTGGGCTCTGAAGAGTGCACTGAAGTTGGTGTGAAAACTTGATACTATGGAAGGTCAGGGCCGAGGAGTAGGGGCACGATTAGCAGCAAGGGAAAGAGGATTAAATGTTTAACGTATATTTATGTAACATAAAGCATATCAAATCCAACTTGAACCTAATGGAATGCATCTATGTTTTAAATTTTTTTTTTTTTTTTTTTTTGCATAATCTGTGTTCTAGAAACTTTTGTGCCATATATATGTTACTTGGAGCACGAAATTGTTTCTCCAGCCTCGCTGACAGGTGATTGTTGATGGCTGCATGGGTTACTGCCACATGCTGTAGGCCAGGAGCAGGGAGCTGACTCCTTGCTAAGGGCCACTGAAGCTTCTTAAACAGCTTTTGTGGGCCACGTGTTGATGCGTATCTTCATGTTACCTGATACAGATAGGATACAGAACATTAACTACAGGTCATGTGAAATAAAGCTGTGGACTGTATGCATCCCAGTAAGTGCTGGGTGCTGAATCCTGTCAGTTTAATTTGTATTCAGTCTTAATGTAGTTAAAAATATATATAATTTACTCAGTGCTGTACGATTCTAGTGCTACAAAGCAAAAACATACAATGTACACAGTATCTCTCCTTTCAGTCTGATTTCACGCCATGTGTTTCTTTCTGAAATGAAAGAAGACTTCTTCATGTTTCCATGCGTTTACACGATGTACTTTAGGATGCCTGATTGAATTTATCGGGAGTGGGAAATGGAGAGTTGATCTGTACGATAGGGTATCAGTTCTCAAACCCAGGCTGCTTTCTGGAGACCTGTCCATGTGAAAAGCGGATGGAGCATGTCCAGTTTGGAATATTGTCATTAGCTTTTGAGGTAAGCTTGAGATTTGACTTTGGATGTTTTGACATGTTTTCAGCATTGGAAGAAACAGCACAGTCCTGCAACATTATCTGCTGTAAGATGTAACATTGACGTGGTATATAGTTTGAATTCCACAAGAAAATAGTTCTTTTTTACAATGATACTTTTAACTTATTTTCTTGACAATCTCGTTCCGCTGTTTCTGCTTTTCAATAGTTATTTAGCTTAGGGATATGGTTTAGTGGAGGGCTGTTAGCGTTAGGTTGGAGGTTGGACTTGATGACCTTGAGGTCTCTCCCAACCTAGGAAATTCTGTGATTCTGTGATTCTGTGATTTGGCAAACCTCACAAAGAAGTTTAGCATGTTCAAGAGAAACATGTTTTGCAATGTGGCAATTACGGCTGGCATGGAAGTCCCTTAGAATTATTGGTTTTATGGATAGCCCGCTTGGTTTGACTTTTTTTCCTTTTGAGAGGGACTCCGATTACTCTTTATTTTTGCCCATGATGTTTACTGCGATCTATAATTTTCTTTCAGTCATATGCGAAGCCAGCTGGATTCATGTTTCAAAACAAATTGCCGCCTTTTCTTATTTTAAAACTTTTTAAAAATTCCCTTCTTGTTAGAAGTCTTTTAACTTGGCAGGCACTGTCTTCTGATTTAATAAAACTCTCTGTTCTTTCGGCTGCGTCATGGCCAAAATCTTTATTGTTTTTCTATGTGGGGATAGAGTTGCTTTTGAAATTTGTATTGTGTATTCTATTTCACTGTAGACGACTTTTGCAGAGTTGCAGTTTCACGGAGAAATTTCTCTTAAGATGATTGTCTTACATGTAGTTGCATGCTTTGTCCAGTTACCTGCTTTTGTGTTTCTCTTCCACGTTGCTCAACCTTTTCTTGCATCTTTCTTTGTGAATCTGCTGTGTATCCTTTGGTCTTTCCTTTGGTCTTCCTCTCCATGTTCTGTATAGCTTCCTGAAGCTAGTTCCATTACGGATAAAGGCTTTGCAGCTTTTTGTCTCTCTCCAATGCAACTTAGGGCATTGTAGCTGTGTGGTCTGTGCCTGTCACTTACAGAGCTTTTTCCATGGCATCCTCTACAGAATGAGTATATGGACTGGGGCAGAGAAAAGTAGATTTATACGGAGATGTGAAAGGTGAGGTGTAAATCAGCAGGCAGCACTCTCAGAGTCATTTATAAAACTCACAAATAAGGCAAATATGTGCCTCCTTGAAAGGACAGCAGAGACTCTAAATCACTGACGTCAGTGGAAGCCGCTTTTGGAGACTTGAGGAAGCTGTAAATCAGGCTGCAAGAGAAGGCTGGTGGGAAAGCACTGAAGTGATGCAGAAGAGGATGAGGCAAAAAGAGGAAGGGTAAAACCACCACAAGGGTGGTATCGGGGCGATGGGCCTGCCCATGGACGTGCTGCGGACCCTGGTCACCTACCTCCAAGTGCTTCCCTCCCTGCCCGGAGATGGCGAGCAGCTGGGAGAAGGGCAGGTGGAGGGAGAGAGACAGGGCATTGAGACAGAAGGCATTAGCAGATCTCAAAGCAGGGCATCGTGTTTGGTGTTGGGTTGCCGTGCCTTTGTGCATGTTGATGGTAGCTTTCCATTGGTTGTGTTGGAAGGATCTGCTGGTGTTGTAAAGGTGTTTGAAGATGGAAAATGAATTCCTAAAGTGTGTTGGCGTGGTCATTGCAGGCAAAGCTGGAGACTAAAGAGACTTTAATGGTTTCTGCTTATTTTTGTATAAACCAGTGTCTTTTTTGCGCCTACATCTGTTTGTAACTATGAGGTCGTAATATTATTTTGTCCATTTTACTTCAAATAATATTGCATTGAAGTAAATTGCTTGTGTAAGCCTTGTGTAAGCTTGTGTAGCCTTGCCCAATAAGAGGGGAAAAAAGAAATACGTGATGAGCTCCTGTTGTGCATAACCTGTGGCAATCTTGCAATTTATTGCAAGATTAAGGCTGACACTAAAATGTATTAGAGGAGATCTGATCTGGGCCTGCACGCAATTGGCAGACTTTCTGAATTGCTGATAAAAATGTAGTAACAGAATATTTTTTAAGGTGCTATAGCAAGCAGAACTACTTTATACCCAGGTGAAGAGTGGAGAGGTCATAAGTGCCTTTGAGACAAAGGAAAACCATCTGGGGTGTGGGGCCAACTTGCAAAATGTGACTAGATCAGGATTCCCTAGCCTACTTCTCAAGGAAGAAGAAGGTATCCAACATAATTTCTAAACAAACAGACAAACAACAAAAAGAACAAATAGTTGCACATTTGGACTAAGTTATCCTGACCAGTATTATGTATTATTGATGATTGTTTGGTTTCACAGAGCGTAAATATTTATATTGTTGTATTTGCAAGTCAAGGGCCGGAGAGTGGTTTGACTCTTCCTCTTCTTCCCCAAACTATGCTTTGAGGGAAAGCTTTCTAAAATTTCTGATTCAAGGATTTCCAGTATCTGTGAATAATGATTGACTGCTTGAAAAAATGCATATCATAGCATAGCATATCATGTTGTTTGGAGTCCCAGCCTCCGCTCTGATTCCTTGATATCAGCCTTGCTGTCCCTTGTGGGTGGTAGCACATCCAGCTCCTTGGAGCCCTTCCAGTTGTCCTAGAGCACATTCCTTTTGGAGAGCATGTTTTAGGGCCGTTGTCTCCAAAAGAAAAGCACAGTCTTTGGTCTTCCCTGGTAAGAGTAAATGTTGGCGTGGCTTAGGAGCTCCAAGGAAGATGCAGTGGGAGCTCTCATTGGCATTGTAAAGTAGCATCCTTTGTACGAGAGGCCCTGGGTGTGTTACAAGCTTCTTGTCTTCGGAGGAGCCGCTGTGCTAGGCTGCGGATGCCTCATCAGTCAAAAATTGCTGCCAGTCAAAATAGTTCCGGCAAGGAGTCAATGAGCGCTCTGTCTCGTTTCCTTTGTCTGGCCACTTTCTAACAAAGCGCCTGTGTTCGCGGGGTGATGGAAATGCCATTCCTTACCACAATAATCTAAATGGAGGCTACGTTAAAAGTTTCCATCTTTAGCTCCTCTTAAAATAATGAACGGAATTGTCTTGGGCAATGTTGATATGAAATGAAACTTTGAACTATTGAATAAATAAAGCCACTGAGCATACGTGCTTCCAGCTTTGAACAAGCCGCTGAGGTGCTCACAGTTCTTCCTTCCTTAGACAACTACATTTAATTCTTTGGTCAGCTCAAAGGTGTAGTTTGCCATTTAAAAATAGCCATTACAGAGCATTGCTGAAGTTTATTCTCCATTTTCTCCCATAATAATTCACAGAAGTTACTCTGTCGTTTTGGGACAACTCAGGGGCTTCCCCACTACTCTTTTTCTCTCCTGGACAAAACAGGTTGCTTTCATCTGCCTCCCCAGCATCAAGCTACTTGTGTATATCCTTTCTCTGTTTCTGTTGTATTTTAATATGTTTTGCTAGAGCAAGATACAAGGTGGTAAGTCAGACTGCTTGTGTAACACATGGTTGTGTTACTGTGTATGTTGGTAGTTAAAAGACAATGAGTAACGTGCTTAGAGTATTTAAAGAAGAAAAACCAAATAACAAAAACAAAGCTCAAAAGTATGCCAGAGCTTGCTGGCACATCCACAAGAAAATCTTTTTGCTGTATGTAAATCACAAGAGGACGAGAGGGCGAGACTCCATATAGCTAACAAATGGGATGGCGGTCAATGCAAGCAGAAGTGTCAGGTTATTAGAAATTTTAACTTGTGCGATTCCAAATTTACTATAAAATGATTGATTTTTAATTTGGCTGAATACTGTTAGCAAGACGGTTGTTTGTTTGTACTGTTTTGCCCAAATCTCAAACAGAAAAATAAATTGAACAACAATTTATAGTACGTATAATGGTATAGCTTTTATGGCATATGTTGGCAATGATGAACATGTAGCAGTAGTGCTCATGGTCTGTAGGCTTTATTTTCAGTTACTTATGTGGCCTAAAATGGTGAGAAGCTAGAAAGGTGGAGAGGCAGCTCTGCAGAGCAATGTGGCCTGTTTCTTGCCCTGGTTCATGGTGAGATTTGGCAGCCCTTGACCTGGCCCTAAAGAAAAAATGAACCTCAGGGAGGTTCCTGGCAAGTGAGCAACTCTGCGCCCTGCAGAAGGGGCTCACCGTCTGCATCCTTGTGTGGCACCAGCCTGGTGAGACCCAGGTGGCCCCGGTGCCACCCCACAGAGGGCAACCTGCTCCTCTCTTGGGCCACCTCCCTAGGGTGCCTTCGTCCTTGTGGGCCTGAGGACTCGTGTACCTCACCACACAAGCAGTAGATACCCTTGAGCCTGTGTTTAAACCTAATGATTTTAGGGTGGTTCCACTAAAATTCTCTTCTTCTGTGTTTTCAAGTTAACCGTTTTGCTCCTTTTGATCTCATTTTCGTAGTGTTTCTGGGGTACTCTGCTCTTGCGGAAAATTAATATCCATTAAAATAAAACTTGCAATTAAAATAAATGAATAAAAAAACCTAAAACACAAATTCAAAAATCTGTGGGCCTTTCAGATGAAATATACTAAGGAAGGGAATGAAGGTAGAAGACTGGAGAAGGGAAATGACTAACCAGGCCATAGCATTTACTGAGCTCCGACTTGCAAAGGAAAGCAAAATGCAGAATCAGATAAAAGAAGGACGAGAAACTGATGAGACTTGAGGAGGCCCAGGGAAAGAAGAAAGTAGGTCTGATGATAAATATGGAGCTTGGAGGCAGAGATGAAAGTAGCATTTATTTATTTATTTATTTAATAATAAAAAAAGGGGGTGAGAGGAATGCTTCATGTGCACAGATGTAAATATTTTTGTGATGTAGCTCAACTGGAGGATGTAGCACCGCATGGTCAGTCATTCATTGTGATACATCTTTATGGAAGGAACAGCATCGGGGTGGGGAGTAAAGGGGAAGAAGTCTTGCTGTCTTTTAGTTGGCCTCAATGAAGTTGGTTTTCTTGACAGATTTAGGCTGTTTATAGCATCCATTTCCCATCATTACAAAATGTGGGAGCTTGGGAGATCTGTAAACTGGAGAAGGCAAATAAATGTTTCACTTGATACATCCTTGCAAAAGCTTTTTCTCTGCCTGCAATGAGTCAAGTGTGTATGTTAAAATGTCATTTAATGAAAATCCTCAGATTTTTTTTTTCATTATATAAAGCTGTAATGTTGTACAAACAGTTGTTGTTTTCCTAGGAGTCTTACCTTGTTATTTAAATCAATACAAACCAGGTATTTTATTGACTTTTTTTTTAGTGCTATAATGGATCAAAGTTGTTTAGATTACAGAAAAATAACTGCATTTGTGACAGGCTGAGTTTTAGTGGAATACATTGATATCTTAGCCAAGGCAGATATACCAGTGATCGGTATTGTTGCCTAGTTTATAGTGTACGTTTATAAGAAAGGGTGGCTACAAAGGAATAAAACAGAATATGTCCCTTAGAGAAACCTGGAGAAAATTTCTTTTCAACTTGATGCTGTGTGTAAATTTGGAATACTTTTGTCTTAAGAGTAAAGATAAAAACACTGGAATTCATAGTAAATTCTTTTTATTATATTTTTTTTGATAGAGCTTGCTTATTTGTCTTCCTGCATACTTATTTGCAAGCAGATTTTATTGTGTTTTCAGCTGTCAGATTTAGTGCAGCTCAGCATTAATGTCAGTATTCTCTCCCTTTTATTTGTGAATGTTGCACCTGCCCTTTACCTTCTGTGGCTGCTGTCTGACAGCCTTTTTATTTTACTCCTGCTTCATTTGAACATGTTTACTGTTGTGATTATTTCTTCTTGGATGGTAAGATGTTTAACAGAGAGATGAACTACTTCTGAGCCATAGCTGGTAGAGCCAAGGGTCTGGTGGCAGCTGTCAGTGAGACTGCTAATACCCTTGCAAAGATTTTCCTCACACATGGTAGATTTGAAACTGCTGTGCATCCACACACTGTGATTTCTGCACTGCTTTTGAGATTTTGTTTGCTTTCTGCATGTTCTACACATGCGTTTTTCACGTGCTATGTTTTGCTTTGTGATGTCTGACCCATTTGTTTTGGTTGCATAGTACCTGCTTTTTCACTGCTGCTGTTGAATGTAGTGGGTGATCCTTTTAACATCCACCACTTGCTAAAGATGCTCATTTTGGTACTATTTTTAAACCTGAGTGTTGCATACAGAAATCTCTTTTTGTGTTTGGATTAGCAGATAAGACACCTACAGCAGTATTTGCTATCACTTCTTCTGCTGTAAGCAACCAGAAATTATAAGGACATTAATCCTATCAGACTTTCAAAGGTGGGAGTGAGATTTGACTCTTTCTCACTCTTCTCTACTTTCTGACACTTCTGGAAATTGCAACAAACAGGGCAAGAATCTTCATACAGACTTTGTTGGCTTAACCTCTGCAAACTGATGTCATGAATATCTGCCTTGTTTTCAGGAGTTGCTCCTGGATTGCAGCATTATCTATCTGAAGCGAGTCAGGGGATGTGGTCTTTGTCACTGGCTCAGGGGCTTCACTTTAGCATGTACTTGGGATTGCCCCTCTTCAGCTGCAGAGCTCTGGGGACAGGTGGTAGAAAAGTTTTTGTTCTGGAAAAAAACAGGGAGCTGTGTGTGGTTGGCCAGGCACCACCTCCATGCCGAGTAGGCATTGCCATTCATTCCTTTGAACACAAGTAGCTTTATATAATATAGACTGTGACACACAGATAGAAGGTACTTTATGCTACAGACAATCCCTCCATTTCTCAGCAGCTTGGAAATATGCTGAACAGTACTTAGCATAATGCATGACAAATAGTACTTTTGTCAGAAGCAGCCAACACACATTTGGCACTTTTTGCTCTTCTTCTATTTTTTTGCCTTCTTCTTATTACTTTTCTCGCCTCTGGCTATGCTCTGTGGAGGAAGCTTGTTTATAGGAAACAGAAATGGTGCTGCAATACTGAAGAGTAGTGCAAAATTCAATGTGCTGTACTAGCTGGAGTGTGACAGAAAGATAAATTTGTTTGTATTAAATACTTTCTTTTACACTAGGGTGGGGTTTTCTGAAGACTCACTGCCCTTGCTAGGAGAAGTATTTTTAATTATTGATAAAAATTATTAAACTTCAAACTGAAATTGGAAGATTGGTAGCACACAGGGTATTATTGTTCAAGTGCTGCAGACTTCTACGTTGCCCTTCTGAAGCCGCTGCTGACCGCAGTCTGAAGTAGTGGATTAGACCAGGCACGCACTGGGTCTGATCCAGCACGCCCATTGTCCTAAAAAAGCCAAGAATAGTTGATACTTGGTGGTGGTATTAACACATCATTCAATAAAGCTTGTTACTTTCAGTAAAGTTGTTCTCAGGAGTGGAGTGACTGGGGGAAAATTTGGGGTAAGAAGGAAATTTTTAACTGTCAGGTTCTTGGAGGCTCCTGTGAAAATGTTTCTAAATGTCTCCTAAGACTTGAAATGAAATGGGGAAGAAAAATAAATAAAGAAAGAAAAAAGAAAACAAAATCTCGAATTTACTAATTTTTAAATGCTTGGTTTATTTTTAAAGTCTTAAGATTTCGTGGAGCAGCTGAGGTTGACAGCACTGGGTAATGGCTAGCTTTAAAGATGCTGAATACCTTTGCTGCCAAGTATTCGTATCCAAAGCAAGAGCAGGACGCTACAACCCATTGCTGGTCTCTGAAGTATCGTATGCTCAGAGATGGAGGTAGAGGTTCTTGGAGTTGGTCTGCTCTTCTGACAGCTTGCTGTGGGGTGGCCGAGCTGTGACAATGCCAGATCTAGCAGCAGTGGTATTAATTTAGGATAAATCATGTACTCTCTTGGGTCTAGACAGCCAGAAAGTTGTAAACTGTATGGGGTACAGCTAGGGCTGTGTTATTCTGTGCTCATTCTGCTGGAGTTAATCACTCGCTGCTCCAGCTGTCAACATTGCTCTGTGTTTAATACTCATGAAGAGAAAGGAGGAGAAGAACAGGGACCAGTGTTCTTTGTCACATTCAGATTTATCTCGTGATGTTGTCAGGCTCTTTTGGACAAGCCTTTTTTTTTCTTTTTTTTTTTCTTTTTTTCTGTTGCTGAAACTCAAGACCAGTTTCAAAAGTGAATATGCTTTTTCTCATATTTCAAAGTGGAACAAGAAATTCTGATTCAGCTTCCAGGGTTTGAACATACCCTACTGTTTCCTTCTAACCACATTTCAAAGAATTGTCTGTCTTTTCTTGCGCACGAAGGAGGTGCAGCCAAAACAATCTCGTCTTCGTTCCTGCCATTCAGCATATCATTGGATTTAACTGCAATGAAACTAGTATTTATCTCTGAGCTGACCTTCAAGACTGTCAATTTGTTCAGCTTAATTTGTGTCCAGATATTGTCTTCTGAAAGTAATATACTTCAATTGCCTAAGTGAGAGAAATACAATTCGATGATGCACGTTTGCTCTTGGGTTTGCTGCCTATCAGGATTTAATGTGGTCTTACAAAACAAAGAAGGCAACCATATTAAATGCTTGTGGTGATTCCAGAAAATATCAAAAATCCCTTGTCTCTGCAGTATTGAAAATGTGCCCAAATATTACAAGATTATTCTGTTTATTAGTCTGGGATGCTTAACAATTTCACTAAGTCTCCTGAGATGAAAGCAAATTGAGGTGGTGTTGGGACTGGTATTGCCATTTGGCTTGCAAAAGCTGACAGGTTTTGCAGCCCAACTGCATATAAAGTAAAGTGCAGCTAAGGAATGAAAACAACAAATTAAATCAGTAAATCTGTGTAAAATTACTGTGCAGTGGGGGTCCAGTGAAGGTGTAAGTATCTTCCAGTTCCCCTCAGAAACGTCAGGCAATTCCACTTTTGAGGCAGAAAAATCTACATCTTCTGAGGCACGGGAGAAGAAGTAGCTGGCTTAGAACAGAAGAATTGAAGGAAGAAAGAGCTTTATTTAACATTAAAACTCAGTCTTTGAGAAAAGCCCAGGAAGACCAGGTAAGCAGCTGGGGAGGCCTGCAGAGTCTGAGGTTGCTGACAGCGTGCCAGGAGGCCCTCAGGCCTTTTCGAAAGGGCCAAGAGAGTGACAGGAGACTGAAGGAAATACTGGAGGTCTGTGAGTCTGGGGAAACTTCAGTGGGGTCTCACAGTTTGGTTTTAAAATGTAAAAATGAGCCGAATCCAAGTTTCTTGTTGTGTCAAACGTGCAGATAAAGACATCTGCAGAAATCTGGTGAATAGCTGCTCTTTCCACCTCCACATAAAGAGATGACATGATTCAGCCATTTTATTAAGCTTTTCTGGCATAGCTCTGAAAAATCAGCATGGCAAATCTCCTAAATGTTATTGGGTATCTTCAAAGAACAAAACAAAAGAGAAAAAACAGCTTGTAAGTGTTTTGGAGACTAAGCGGAGACACAAGCACAGGTACAGAGCCTGGCAGGTGGGACGGGAGGCTCTGGGAGCTGCAGGTGCAAGGGCCTGTGTCCTCTGTTGCTGGCATCGACAAATGATTTTATGTTTCATTTCATTAAATGAAAATAAATTTCAGTTGTCAGAACATCACAAGCATCAAATCTAGAGCAGTTTTGTTGTTCAGGGCATTCCAGCAGTTGAAAACATATCAACTCCTCGTGCCTGTTGACCCTGAATCTGCAGGATGACCTGGAGTCAGTTGGGCAACCATACGAAGATTGATCAAGACCACGGATTTTTCTTTATCCAGGGGTCCTCCATGGCTGCAGTCATGACCACAGATGCTGGAGGAATTTTCTTCTCGATCACATGAGCAGAGAAATGACTGAGGTGTTTGTCCAGTGTTGTTAACAAAAGTTTATTGAATGCAAAGTGGAATTCCGATCTGTGACTGCCTTAATCCGCTTTCCTTACTTTTCACCCAGACACAACCAACCACATACCACTGCTGCAGTAACATGTGCTGATTATGGCAGCACACCTGTGTTGGGGAGTTTTCCTGGCCAACATTTTATGATTGCTTTTAACTGCTTTTTATCTTCAAACCATAATTATTTTATTCATCACAAAGAGCCTCTATCAAGGTAATGAAATTCATTGGAAAATGACTTTATCCAGACTTGCAAAACAAATTCCTTTTTTAAATAGCTTGCTGTTGGTCTGCTTAAGACCCTCCTAAGACACTTCTCTGGTAGAATATAGTGTCTAAAATGATAAAACTTTCACTTTTCATGGTTGCACTATTTTATTATCAAGAAATAAAAAAAGAAAAATGCCCAAATGACAAACTATTACAATCTGTGCTGGTTTTCTGATTGCAAGCTAACACTCTGTGCTGCTAGAATGCATTTTGTGTCGTAAGAACACTGAAATACCACCAGCAAAAGAAAGCAAGTTTTATAGGACAATATACATAAGGACTGCTAGACATAAAGCCAGACCCTTACTGTTGAAATTGCAGTGGGTCTGGGATGTAATCAGCTCTTGCTTCTTAATAAAGAATGATGTCAGTATTGTCTATTAAAAGATGTGAAAGTAACTTTTTGGTCATTATGTTATTTATTTTTTTGTGCTTTATATCAATATGTTTTACATCATCAGTAAGTTTACAGAAAACAATGTAGGTTTCGTTCATTTTGTTAATCATTACTGCTTTCCAGTTCAGCTCCCTCTGAGTGAACGCAGCTGCCAACCCACTTGATTCTTGAGTGAAGCCAAACTGGTTTTTCTTTTTAGTAATTTTTAATGTGTGATGACATAAGTGTCCAGTAGCAGATGAACAGATTTTTAGGAGTAATTGGAGTAAATGCTCTGAACCTATATGAGAGCTCTTACTATTTTATTTAATTTTTATTTGGTAAATGGATATATTTAATTTTGCTATTATTCTATAATTGATTATATTACAGCACAAAATCATATTTAAGAATTGTTTGGCAATGAGAAAAAAATCTGTTAATTCCCATGTCCATTAGAGTCCTTCTTAAGTGGAACATGCAACTGCTCTTGAGTTACAGCAGACAACACATGAAAAGGTCTTTCTGAAGTACACATGCCTTCTGTTTGCCACGTAAAGAAAGATTGCTTGAATTTCTGCAAATCAGATAACACGTTACAAGTCAGAAAGTAAACAGTGTCCTTTAGCATACGCAATACAATTGTTAGATCAGAAAATTCACAGTGTATTTGCATCTGTCACTTACGGGCGGCCTGGTCATTTGTTCACAAAACTATGGTCAAGGTAGCTATTTTAAATTTTGGGAGTGGGATTTTAGACATGCTGCACAGAGATTCATATAGTTTCATTTTTATTGTTATTAAAGCTTTCCATGTACGACCTTTTTTTCTCCTTAAATTTCACTTAAAATGTATGTGTTTTATCCCTTACATAGTAAATTACATGCTGTGTATTAAGCCCTGAGTACCACACAAATAGGTATTCAGGTAGAAGGATGAAGCGAGTCCTGCCAAGCAGGAGAACCCACCCATGGAGGCAAGCCTGGTGATCAAAGAGCTAGGAAATTTGTTTAATGTTTTGATCTGCCTGTGTAGTTATGAAATCATTTGCAGAAGCAGCTGACAGGGCAATTGATTTAGGATCTGTGTTTGACAGTACCTTGAGGTGCAAGTGCAACAAATTCAGCTTCTCTGTCAGCAGTGGAGGTGCTACCACCACCAGCTGTGGCAGTTGAATTGGAAAGGAGGACTGAGAAGTATCCTTTCCTTGTACTGTGTGCTGTGTATTCCCAAGTTTGGGAATACAATGGTACAAAATATATACAAAATATAATATATATAATATATATATAAAATATAATATATATAATACAAAAATACAATGTTTGGGAAACAATGGTAGGCATCAGGAGCGAACCACAAATAAATTAGTCATAATAGGCAATACTTAGGGAAATAGTAATAGCAGATGCAAGTTACATATTACAAAGTTAATGTCTGTATTTTAGTGTATTTCACTATGTTGTTTTACCACCAGTAATAGCAAGACTGATGCTTAGTATTAACCAAAATTGAAACAGCTGCTGTCAGTTTGCCCCCACTACCCCCTGTAACTCCTTCGCAAACCATCTCCACATTCAGAGACAGACATTGAATTTTAATGCATGTGCAAATCCCCCAAAGGATAAAAAATAAAAAATGAAATAATTACAGGCTGGATAATTATCTGTGTATTGACATGTGTTGTGAGCAAGTGTAGTGACATGTGCAATCTCTATAAAAATCTAAATCGTGCTTACTACCTTAGGCATAAAAAAAAAAAAAAAAAAAAAAAAGATATGTATTAGGAAAAAAGACTTCGTGAATAGCAGATTAGAGATTAAGGTGGAGTTTATGTGAGCCACTGTCTACACCATGCTATACATATAGTATAACATACTATACATATAACGTAATAGTATAACATACTATACATATAACGTAATGTAGCATACATATAACATACTATACCATACAAAATACTTCTTTTTCAGAAATACCATAAATTATAAGTGTTATCTTCCTTAGTAAGAAGCCATCAGGATGTGTTCTGAATCTGTACACGTGCAAAGGTTAGAGGGAGAAAGATGAGTAGCTTGGGTTATCCCTTTCAACCATCAGTAATTTTACTGAGGGGAAAGAAATAATTCCTTAGAGTGAAAATGATGAAAACAGTACCAAAATAGCATGTATTACAAGACTTGCAGAAAAAGGACTTCTTGAAAGGTGCTTGAAATACTATGATATATCTTCAACTTTCATTCCATCTTTGCCTAGGTGATACAATTCCTAGAAATTCCAGATTCACACAGAATCACAGAATGTTAGGGATTGGAAGGAACCTTGAAAGATCATCTAGTCCAATTCCCTTACCGGAGCAGGAAAACCTAAATCATGTCACACAGGACCACGTCCTTTCTTCTTTGTTAAAAAATGATACAGTGTTATCAACCTTTCATTTCCCAGATGGATGTAGGCATAAATAGTACTTGGGCATCACTATTCTGCTTCTTGAGCCATCTTGGATCTTGCTTACAATTAAGGAAAAAAGTGGCAAAATAACAAATAGGTGGCACAATGCGATACAAACAACATTCACTTTAAAATACTTCAGCTGAAAAGAAGGGAAAGGTTGTCATATTACGGAATCTCATTTCATATATATGAAATGTATGGATACATACACATTTCAAACATTTTGTTCAGCATATATCATTCAGAGATTTTGGATAGTGTGTTATATTTCTTATTCTTTGTAAGGTTTCTCATTCCTGGTTATTCCAGACGTGACCATGTCCAATGTGCTGCCATCTCCTTCAAAAATCAGAACCAACTAAGCACCCCCCTTTTCCAAAATAAATACCTAGTTTTATTCTGAAGTGTATATGATTCATTCCTAACAAAATGTGTGTGCATGTGCATATATATGTAAAATGCAACAACATAATTGCATATACACATGCACAGAACCACATACATTAACAGGTCATGAAACAATTCCACTTAAGTAAGGCCGTGATATAAATCACGTTTCAGCAGCAGCCGTTCTGGTTTTGTCAGGTTTGTGGAACTGAAGAATGTAGCACTTAGTAAGTGATGCCATCATTATTTATAATACAAACATAAGCTCCTACCTTTGCGGTCTCTTGGCATACGTTACATGAGAGATTTAACTCCTGCAGAAGAGATTCTTCAGTAGGAATATTTCCTTACCATTGTTAAAAGTCTCTCTAAATCTTAACCTTATGGAGTCCTCAGAGCTTGCATAATGTTCAATTTATCTTGTACTAAAGAATTAGGAACTTCAAAATGAATATTTACTTACTTTAGAACACTAGTATATTTTGCACTTTAAAAGTCTTGCTGCTCTGGAAAGTTGATAGAGGATAGTACTGTTGCCTTTGCGAAATACGTAGAGAAAGGAGATATTTGGTGGATGCTATCCTCCTTTTTACAGAATGTTTTTGTTTTCTTTTACAAGCTTTTGGCATTAGTGAGAGCATGAAGAGTCGGAGTAACTCAAAACTCATCATAAGGGTAGGTTAGCACAGGCAGGCAGCTTGCTCAGGGCCACCCGTATAGACATGAACACTGCTTCTTTCCACTTCCCTTAAAAATTGAACTGATGTTGTTCCTGCTCAGCTGTATTTCAGAGCGAAGGCACCGAAGTGCCAAGATTGTGATTTACATTGTTGATAAGACTGAACCTACAAAGAAGGCTTTTCTAAAGAAGAGTGTCGGGGTAGCTTGATGCTTTCACAGGAAATGTCTGCCTTCTAGCAGTGCTCAACTCAGCCATCTGGTTTTACTAAGACGTATCAAACTGAACCTGAATGCAGATGATTCTTTGGAGTTCAGTTGTTTCCTCTGCTTATTTATTATCCTGAATAAAATCTCTGTATAAATGGGAATTAATTGTTTGCCTGCTGTTTGGTCCCAGACTGAAGAAACTGGAGGACAAGTTCGGGCTCATCCATACCATATGAACACCCCCCAAGATCCCCAAATAAATTGGCTTGAAAGTTAAAATTCAGTCTGGTAGAGCTTGAAGTCACCTAAATTCCTGTTTATTTTACAGAATTATGATAAATTTTGCTAGTATTTGTTCATCTGGGACACCAGGGAAAACTCTAAGGTACTTCAATGTTTTGAAATGAATTATTAAAAGTTCTGTTTGCTAAAACCATGGATGATTAGATACGTGGCTGAAAAGAGTAGCTTCAGCTTTATTCAGGAATTTATAAGCATTGGAGAGACTTTTTCTTTATTTTGTAAAGATTCCTTTGCTAAAAGCCTTAAAGAAAAGCCACAAATCTCTTAGAGATTTACTGGTAGTTATCGCAAGAGCGATAAAGGCCTGCTTATATCATGACTGCCCTTTTATTTGATGTTGAGTGCATATTGGCATAGACCCCAGATACTGACTGAAACTCCACATGTGAAACCAAATAATTACTCCTGATAGGGATAATATATCAGTACTAGGACACTGATAGTGGTAATTCTCCATGTCGTTTAGATAGTAGATAACAGCACTACGGCAACTGATAAATGATTAGCTTCAATCATGAAATGAGGTACGTGTGGGTTGTTCTTTTCTTTTCCCTGGTGAGGTATGTGAGAATTACAGATAATTTTTACTTACTGAATGCTTGCAATATAGACAATGATTTCAAATAATGGATTTATTGAATCAGGAAGAGAAGAATGTTTTCTCAGCTTCCTGTTAGATACCTCTCGTTTTCCTTCGGTATTTCAGAGCATGTGGAAAGAAGGGAAAGGCTTGGTAGGTCCTACAGAGCTGTTTCTGAGTAAGACAGGAGCTCCATAGAATCATAGAATCATAGAATATCCTGAGTTGGAAGGGACCCTTAAGGATCATCAAGTCCAACTCCCTCATTAGTCCGTAGGGAGTTTCCAGACATCCCCATGTCCATAGGATGCTCTTGTCTATTTCCAAACCTGAATTGGAGGGGAGGTGGAAGGAAACGTCTGTCTTTTCTTCCTGTTTGACAGGCAGTGGCTCTGAGGCTGCTTCTGCTAAGCTTTTGGGCACGTAGAAATAGCCAAGGAAAAGGCTTAAAGTCGTTTGTCCACCCCCACACCATCCTTGGGTCTTCCTCCTTCCCCTGTAAATCTGTGTCTGGTTACCATTCATGAAGAGCTGGTTAACCATTATCTGTCTTAATCTAAACTCTTACCTGTTAGAGATCAAGATGCACCTCAGGATCCTGGCTGATTATCCCACATCTGTCTGTGGTGGAGGTCTTGCAGCCCGCTCCACAGCAGCTGGGTTTTGCAGCTGTCAAGTGGTAGTGCATCCAGGCTGATTTAATGCAGCAATTTCTGTCTTCATCGGTTCCAGCTTTGCCTTCCATTATGAACTGATTTTCATATCATTCTGAAATGATGAGCAAAATCACGTATAAAATATACATCATGCTTTTCTTAATGCAGCCAGATGTACTTAATGAAAGCACCGAGTCAGAGGTAATGAGCTCATTAATGAGGCCGAATATCGATCCTTTGCCGTACATGCTACCTGCATACACTTGGAGTATGGAAACTGAGTATTTTGTATGCCTGCTGCTGCCTGTTAAATGAATTGTTTTGCTGGTAGTCACTCATTTTTGCTCTGAGACTGTGCATTTGTATGAATTTGAATGAGCTTGTGTGAGGAGATTGGTTAAAATGCATTATAAAACTTGAAATTATGCCAGGAACGGATGTTCTTAACAAGGGTTATTACCTTTATAACATTTTTAATAGATACTTTCTTCTCCTACAATGTGGCTGAATCAGGCTTTAGCAGCACGGCCTGAAAGTCTGCCTGTGTTTGATGAAAAACAGAATATCCTGTAAGAGACGTAGAAAAATTGCAGTGAAAGAAGCATCGTGGAAGAAAAAGCAGATTCAACCAATTCTTTCAGCCACCCACACTATCACAGCAGAGCTTCAGGAGGTAAAGACAAAGGGTGGGGAATTTACAGTTTGATTCAGATCTTGAAAAAAAAATCCAACAGACCATACTACACAGGCTGTGGAGATGCTCCTGAGGCCAGCAGTGATATATCCAGGCCTTATATATGCTGGATATACCTTCCTCCCCTGTAATTAAATAGTGTAGCACTGTGCAGTGCATCTACAAATGTTAAAGCCATACTTTTGGCTGCAGGGGTAGCTTTTGTCTGGAGCACTGCTTTGAACATTTAGGGGAGGGACACGTAAAAATTGAGTGCTTAGTCCAAGACACCCCTAACCATAATTAAAGTTGAAGCAGGGAAGAGCAGTCAGACTGTGTAATCACTTCTTACACATCTTTTGGCTGCTGGAAATGTGGTCAATCACCATAAATCCCGTTTTATATAAAGATAAGTAGAAGTCATTACAGCTTTTTGGCTGTTTATGTTTCGCTGGTGGCTATTGATACGTGACAAGGCAACATTAATCTTGTCCCTCTGGCAGCTAGTAAGAAGAGAACCGCACATGGGCATACAGAGGCTGCAGAGGAAGCACAGAAATATACACACTGGAAAAGGTGGAGAGGTCAAGTTTAGCATTCAAATCCTGCTCATGACTAACTTAAAATATTACCCTTCAGCTGCTAAAGGCTGGATTTCAGCAGCAAATTTGACCAGACAGACCACACAATGAAGTCATCAGCGCTGAGACCCACCAGCTTGAAAAAGCAACAACCCCTGGTGTTAAGACAAATGCTTTGAAGAGTGGTTGATATTAATCAGGTGGTGCTACTGGTTTGGAGTTCCTTAGTCATTCCGTATGAATAAAAACCCCTGATAAAGGACATAATAACATTACAAAGCCAAAGCAGTTTTGTAACACAAGAAGCCACGCATCTGAGCCCTACTTAGAGGGAATTGGTCAGGGTCCATTTTAAAATTCCTGAAGCCAACTTTGTCTCTGGGCTAACTCCTTTGATGTCACCGGGGTTACACAAGGAATTAATTTGGTCCTTTGGCTCTGTACTTCAGCAGAGGATCTGAGTAGTGATCCTGCTGGCCGTGTTGGAGGTTTATCGTTTCAGCATGGTTTCCTGAGAGGAACTCCCAAGGCAGCCTGTTGCATTCCCGTTGCGGGAAGCCCTTGTCTTCCCCACCCTGTCTTCTCATCTGTTTCTTAATTGCCGTATCAACAGCTGAGCAATTTTGTTATATTTTTATTTTTTTAAACTATTTCATACTATGACTAGATCTCCTTTTTCGTTTCAAGTGTTTGTCTGTAACTATATTTGGTGACCTGAATAGAATTGCTAACGTGTCAAAGCTGGGCATGGCCTTGAGTCACTGAGAGAAATTAAAATTTGGTGTGCTTGGCTCTGCTTAAGCTGCAGGCACAGCATCCCTTGTAGCACATTGTCTGTATAGAAAATTATATTAGCTGGGGTAGATAGAAAATAAAAGGTGCCGATGACCATTGTAGCATTCCCCTTTCCAGTTCCAGTACTGCTCCACGAGGTGAGGTGAACCAGGAAACCAATGCGACTGAAAATTAACCCTGCATCTGTAGAACCGGGCCCATGCTCCCGTGTTTAACATGATGGGTTGGGAGAAGGGAGTCTAAGAGTAAGATAATATGACACTTAGAAGGATAGATGATACCCAGTATTTTCCAACTAAATGTTGTTGTTGTTTTTTTCTTGTTTGTTTGCTTTTCCCTAGAAGAATGTTTTAAAATAGAACAGACTCATATCTAAGTATTATTTCTTAAAATAAATTTTGTTCCAGTACGCTTGCTTCTATCAAAGGGTGCTTTGGATTATAGCCCTGTTGCTAACATAAGGCTTCCCCTGAAAAGTCCATGTCTTTTCCCTTGAAGGAAATACATTCTGGCTCTGGCTCGTATCAGCCGCGGGTCTTGATGGATGGTGAAAATGAATGGCAATGGAATAGATCTCATGGTATTGAAAAAAGTGAAGTTGCTTGCATACCTAACTTCTCCTCTTGCTTCCCCTTTAAAAATCAAACAAACAGCAAAAAGGACCCAGTGGCACAGGGAATACTGAAAATGTGATCTGTAATCAAGAATTAATAGTAAAGTCTTAAACAACCAATTTCAATTATTAGTTTGATTTTAATCTGTTTTTCACCAAACAGTGGCAAATGGATACTCGTTTATTTTTTCATTTCATTTTTGTAGTCCAGTCCCATGCCTGGAAATGGTTACCTTTTGGCTTAGTGCCTTAAAACTAGGGTTTTACTCATACATCTGTGTCCTAGATTTTCATCATTTGATCTCCAGCTTTATAGCATATGTGGTATTCTTTTATTTAATGCAGTGCAGGAGAAAACTTTCGATAACAATGAAGGATTTTGATAAACTGAAGCTATTGTTACTATTTCTTTCAGTGTTACATTTCTTTTCAGCCTAAATGCAGGTAGGTTTAGAGAAGTAGGATGTCAGTGAGCAACACCTGAATCAAAGTGTGGATGGGGAGTTTTGTAGGTTCTTGTAGAGCAAGAGAGAAGTTCTCTGGCAGGCTTTTCTGTGCTGTTTTCACAGAATCACAGAATCACAGAATCACAGAATTTCTAGGTTGGAAGAGACCTCAAGATCATCGAGTCCAACCTCTGACCTAACACTAGCAGTCCCCACTAAACCATATCCCTAAGCTCTACATCTAAACGTCTTTTAAAGACCTCCAGGGATGGTGACTCCACCACTCCACTGGGCAGCCTGTTCCAATGCCTCACAACCCTTTCAGTAAAGAAGTTCTTTCTAACATCTAACCTAAAACTCCCCTGGCGCAACTTAAGCCCATTCCCCCTCGTCCTGTCACCAGGCACGTGGGAGAACAGGCCAACCCCACCTCGCTACAGCCTCCCTTGAGGTACCCATAGAGAGCAATAAGGTCGCCCCTGAGCCTCCTCTTCTCCAGGCTGAACAAGCCCAGCTCCCTCAGCCGCTCCTCGTAGGACTTGTTCTCCAGGCCCCTCACCAGCTTCGTCGCCCTTCTCTGCACCCGCTCAAGCACCTCGATGTCCTTCTTGTAGCGAGGGGCCCAAAACTGAACACAGTACTCGAGGTGCGGCCTCACCAGAGCCGAGTACAAGGGGACGATCCCCTCCCTAGCTCTGCTGGTCACACTGTTTCTGATACAAGCCAGGATGCCGTTGGCCTTCTTGGCCACCTGAGCACACTGCTGGCTCATATTCAGCCGACTATCCACCATCACTCCCAGGTCCATCTCTGCCTGGCAGCTCTCCAACCATTCCTCTCCCAGTCTGTAGCTCTGCTTGGGGTTATTGCGCCCCAGGTGCAGGACCCGGCACTTGGCCTTGTTGAACTTCGTGCAGTTTTGGAGCAAGGTAATTGAATACATTAGTTCACTTTTTTGTTTTGCTTTGTTTTTTTAAATTCGATGTGCTGTCTAGGATAGGTGTGGAAATTTCCTGGTTTAAGCCAGCAGGCAGCTCAGCACCACCCAGCCACTTGCTAACTCTCCCCAGTTGGGTTGGGGGAGAGAATTGCACGCGTGAAAGTGCAAGAACTCACGAGTTGGAACAAAGACAGCTGACAGCTTACTAAGTAAAGGAAATCCATGCATCCAAGTACTTCATTCAGTATTTCCCACAGACAGGCAGCTGTACACCCCCTTCCAGGAAAGCAAGGCTCATCACACGTAACAGCTTCTTGGGAAGGCAAACACCATCACTCCCACATTAACATCTCCTTCCTCTATCTCTATCACAGCTTTTACTGCCAAGCATGATGCCGTAAGAAGAGCTCACACAAGCCTCAACGCTTATCAAAATAAATATCTATTTACACAATGTCTTACAGGCAAGCCTGCAAGACATCCAGTCTGGTGGTTCTGGCCAAGTTAGTGGTGGGCGCGCAGGCTCTGCCGCGCGTAGGGAGCTGTCCGGGCACTCTTGCGATGGTCTTGCCGGGCTCTGACGACGGACACCGAAGATGTGCCAGGGGATCTCCATGCTTGTGTCAGTGGTAAATCCACTTCCATTGGTTCTTCCGCATCTTGTGGAGGATCCACCTCCATGGGCTCCTGCTCATCTCGAGGCGGATCCACCTCCATGGGCTCCACCCTGTTGGCTGGCAGACGGACGTGCCTTTGTCCCTGGTTCTTGGCAGGATGATTGTAGGGCCGTTGTCCCGCACCGTTCATTCTCCAGGCATTCTGGGGCCCTGTGTTGGTTGCAGCTGCCTGCAGAGCCGCGCTCTGCGTTGCGCTGGGCATGTGGACGCTGGCCATCGCCGTCTTGCCATAGTAGCCATTCGTCATCCCGGTCTGGTTTGCTGGATGCTGGGGCCTCGCACTGCTCCCTGATGGCTTCACAGCCGCGCTCTGCATTCTGCCGTTGACGTGAACGCTGGCCATCGCTCTTGAGAGAAAGCCGATCTTCCCCTCCCACTGCGCTTGGTCTTCTGATGATGCAGACTCCTCCTTGGGTCTGAGAACACCACCAGACGCTTCAGTGCCTCACACAATGATGGGCACCCACCCGTCGTCTCGCTCTGGCTCCTGTTGCTTCCGCTCCGCCTTGGCGTTGGAAAGCCTCGCAGCCTCGCAAGTGGTGGGCCGCCTGTGGGGCTCCTGTATTTATAGGGCCCAGCAGGAAAGGCACGGTGCCGGTGGCTACTGTGACACGAGCAGGCCACTGTGATGGCCATTGTGACGGGGGCCCACACCTGTAGCCAAACATGGCCGTGTTGCCATGGGAAGATGTTGGTGGGAGAAGGAGCTTCAGCCTGAGGGGCTCCCATCCCCAGGCCCTCAGGACCTCAGGGGCCCTCCAAGAGACTTCTTCTGTTGCGCTGGCACTGCAGCCCAGAGGAGGGCAAAGTTGCAAGCGAAGTTGAAAGGCAAAAAAATGTCCCCTTCCAGCTTCTGCTGCACCCCCAGCTTCCTCGCTGACAGGTCAGTACAGAAGCTGAAAAGCCCTTGGCTCTGTGTAGGCCCTGCTCTGCCACAACTAAATCATCGAGGTGTGATCAGCAATAATGTCACCCCAAATCCAAAACACAGCATTTTGTGTTCCTCAAGTGAAGAAAACTCTATCCCAGCAAAAGACGTGAAGAGCATTTTGCAAACCGGGGGCAACAATTTCATTTGTTCACAAATGCTCACTAATAAACATTTTTCAGGCCGATAGTTCAGCTGTCACCATTGAAGCATAGAGTCATCGAATCATTAATGTTGGCATAGACCTCCAAGATCGTCTGGTCCAACCGTGCACCTACCATCAATATCACCGACTAAAACATGTCACTAAGTATCACGGCCAGCCTTTCCTTAAACACCGCCATGGATGGTGACTTTCCAAACTAAACCTCCCCTGGGACAACTTGGCACTTTCACCATACTACCACTGTCACCCACTAAACCATGTCGCGAAGTACCAGGTCCAACCTTTCCTTGAACACCCCCAGGGACGGTGACTCCACCACCTCCCAGGGCAACCCGTCCCAGTGCCTGACTGCTCTTTCTGAGAAGAAATGTCTCCTCATTTCCAACCTGAACCTCCCCTGGCACAACTTGAGCCCATTCCCTCTAGTCCTATCATTGGTTACCTGTGAGAAGAGGCTGACTCCCAGCTCCCCAACACCTTCCTTTCAGGTAGCTGTAGAGAGCAATAAAGTCTCCCCTGAGCCTCTTCTTCTCCAGACGAAACACCTCCAGTTCCGTCATCCACTCCTCACAGGACTTGTGCTCCAGGCCCTTCACCAGCTTCGAAGCCCTTCTCTGGACATGTTCCAGGGCCCCAGTGTCCTTCTTGTACTGAGGAGCCCAACGCTGAACACCATAATCGAGGTGGGGCCTCACCAGAGCTGAGTACAAGGCGACCATCACCTCCCTGGTCCTGCTGGCTATTCTATGCTTGATACAAGCCAGGATGCCATTGGCCTTCTTGGCCACCTGGGCACATGGCTTGCTCATGTTCAGGTGAGCATCAATCAGCACCCCAAGATTCTTTTCCTCTGCACAGCTTTTGAGCCACTGTCCCTCAAGCCTGTAGCACTCCATGAGGTTGTTGTTGCCAAAGTGCAGGACCTGGCACTTAGCCATGTTGAACCTCATCCCGTTGGCCTCTGCCCATCGACCTGTCCTGTCCAGGTCCCTCTGCAGGGCCTTCCTACCCTACAGCAGATCAACACAACCCCTCGACTTGGTGTCATCTGTAAACTTACCGAGGGTACACTCCATTCCCTCATCCAAGTCATCAATAAACATGCTAAAAAGGATGGTCTCTAACACCAGCTTTTAGGGAACACCACTTGTGACCTGTTTGCCAGCTGGATTTCAATCCATTCACCACCACTCTCTAGGCCCGACCAGCCAGTTTTAACCCAGCAGAGTGTACCTGTCCAAGCCATGGGCTGCCAGCTTCTCCAGGAGAATACTGTGGGAGACCATGTCAAAGGCCTTACTGAAGTCTAAGTAAACTACATCGACAGCCTTTCCCTCATCTGCCGGGCAGCTCACCCGGTCACTGCTTCAACCACTGGGTAATAGCCCAGTTCTCAAAAGATCCAAGTAGAATGGGGGTGAAGGACTCCATGCTGAACACTTGAAAACCTGGCCATCGTTGGCTGCACTTGTTCTTTCTTAGGATTCAGCAGGTATCAGGGCCAAACATTTATATATGTGGCAAGGTGTGAGCTCTGCAGTCTGTGTTTTCCAGGTAGGAGTTAGTGTCCCCATTCAAATGTAAACTATGCAGACAGCAGCATTCCTTACATTGTATGAGGCATTAATGTGCTCTCCTTTACTGCTTCAGGATAAATACATTCCCCAGATTCAAGTTGCAGCAGGCGTTAAAAAAAATGAAATAGTCACTAAAATCACATTTATTAAGCACACTCACATATTGTCTTTTGAAAAGTGCATGAAAATTCAGTTAAAGGCTGGCGTTCTCAGGTTTTGGTCTATAAGGAAAGTCTCTGCTTCACTTTGAGACTGGAGGGAAAATGACAGTCTCTTATTGCTGTCTCTGATTTTAGTGTTCTTAGCACTGTTTGTGTTTTTAATCAAGCTTTGTTACTCCAAGCTGCTTTTATTATTACTTTTTTGCATGCATGCTCGCCAGAATGTTTTGTTTTGATTTATATTTTATTAAGCAAATGATGGAAGGAATTTGGGTATGCAGTAAACCTGCATAAATGAATATAAGTTTTGCCAGACCAGAATAATGGTAAAGAGAGAATCATTGTTACTTCAGAGAGGCATGAAAGTGTAATTGAGTGAATCTGGTCTATTCAAACCTATGAGTATTGGGCTGGGTACCCATGGACCTGGATTAACATTCATAAAATGCTTCCTTCACCATTTCTCATTTTAAGGGAGAATGGCCTTCCCCGAGAAGTGTTTTAATCAATGCTGCTTTCCTTTGGGGGTAGCAGTTATTATTGTTAGCAAGTCAGAGTTTGGACTTCTTGAGAAAACAAGAAATCATTTAAGGTAACAGCAGCTGAATTACCAAATGAGTACTTCATTGTCTGTAGAAGCCAAAGCTAGAAAATCGAAGGGAATTCAGTGTGCATGTCTTCTTTCTTAAGGCTCCATGGATTTGTGTGGAATTCCAGTCTTGGAATTGCAAAATTAAAGCATGTTTTCAAAATTGAGTCTTATTTATGGTGTCTTGATGAGGGCCTCTCGAAATACAGAGTAGTCCATTTTCTTGAATAGCCTTTTGTTTATGAAATGTTTAGAAATGTATTTAGTGGAGCCTTTTTCTTCATGTTCTGCTTTGTTGCCTTATATGGCTCTTTCGCAGCTATATGCTAGATTGAAATCTTAGACTATACTTTGGTTGTAAGTAAAAAGGAATGGCTGCTTATCTTTTCTGGAACTGACATGCGGTTCTGTAGCTTAGTGTGTTTTTTTGGAGAAGCTATTAATCTTCTGTGCCTTTTTTTTTTTCTTCTTTGTTCCTCTCCACACTTTGCCAGTGGTTTTTCCTAGCCCCAGTGTCGTGTTCAGCTGCTGACATGCAATCCTTGTCCACCTCAGTGGGAGCTGTGTGAGTCTGAATGGGTTGATGAACCACACGTGCTCTTTGATTTTTATTTTTTTTCCAGTCATTTTCTTAGTGTAGAACTTCAGCCTTTTTCTCTGTTACACTTGTATGTTTTAGTAAATGATTTGATCGTTCTGACTTAAAAGCTTTGAGGATGATGGTGAGAGGAGTCTTTTAAAAGGGTAGGAGTTTCAAAAGTGTGCTATAGTATAGTATAGCGTGTAGTATATCCATATACGATAATATGCTATAATGCCTGCTCTTCCCAAAGCCTAATGATAGTCCATACTAACCCCTGTAACAACTACAAAACAGCAGAGAACATACAGCTGATTTTGCAATGTTGCATGCTGGAAGACCTTTTTTTTTTTTTTTTTTTTTTTTGCCATTTATGTATAAATGATAGTTCATGCAATTATCATTGTTGAATAATCCCGCCTGGGTAATTTTGGTCTTCTTTTGGTAATTTAGATACATAGTCTAATCAGAGATCACATTTAAGATGCAACTAAATCTCTTGACATGTTTTTATGAAGTTTTCTTTTCTTTTTTTTTCCAAGTTGCTGCTATCATTAGAATTATCTACTGAAAGATAAAATCTCATAGGATTAATTTTCTATCATTATGAGATAAAATCTTGTGCAACTTCAGCTTAGCTGAATTGGAAAGAAGACACTTCTACCCCATCCCATGTCCAAATTCAGAAAAAAGTTAATTTTTGCATGTTTTAAGTACAGCTCATCTCTCCTAAGCAAAATAATTTTTGTTCCCATGTTGTATTGCATTAAACTTTTTTTTTTCTTTATTCTTTTTTCATGCCCTCTAGAAAAGGTAGTTCCTTCTGAGAGTTGTTCCTGCAATAATTTTGAATTGAACTCAGTTTGTTCCAGGTGGCTTTTGTCACTACCAAAACCTTGTGAGAAGAAATCAGTCTGCAAAACTGCAAGTTGTCTTATTCACATTGAGCCTATGCATTCATCTTCTTCCAAGCTCTTTTTGTAGTAGGCTCTAGAGTCCTGCCAGATTTGTCCACTCTGTCATGTACTGAAAAACTGAAACAAGCAAACAAAAAGAAGCCTTTGATCTAAAAACAAAATTCAGAAAGGCACAAATAATCACGATGGTGTGTTCTTGTTTCGGTTTTCTTGTCTTCTACCTGCACAGCAAAAGGAGGATGGCCCCAGCTGTGTCCCAGGGTGGCTGGAGCACAGCCTCACCATCCTGATGTGGCCTCAGGGATGCAGCCCTGTCCTTGTGCCGACATACAAAGCATGAGTGAAAGCCTGGGCCAAGCAGCAGACCCAGAGCTGCAAAATACACCGCAGTGTCTTCTGATATTTGTAAAAACTGACAGTAGTTCATCAAAGGGTCAAAACAGGATATGAGCGATTACAAAGCCCGGCTCCGTGGCTCAGACTTGTCTGCTGTCTGCCTCCCATCATTGTGATCCATCTGATGATGGACACTGCTGTCATAGAGCAGAACAAGCCAGGGTTGGAAACGGAGTCACTGGACGTGCTGGTCTCCACAGAGACCAGCATCCTCTCTGGAGGATGCGTTGCTGCCTCTCTTGTTCTTCTTGTGCTTTGGTTTTGCCTCAGGATGAAAGGTGTGGCTTACAAGAATGGCTGTCTAGAACTAGGATAGGTGGAAAGCACTTTCTAAGTGCCCTGAGCTTTCTGAAACTCAGAAAAATAGGTGTTACGGACCCTCTTCGTCTAGCAGATGCTTGTGCTGAGAGTTTGCACACAGATGCAGAAGTTGGCACGCTGACCCTAATTAGCTGGATCCAGTCCATGGTCTTCACGTCACTTGGCCTTATTAAATGTGTGCATCTGTGAAAATTCCCCTAACATATACTAATTCCTCATTCTAACCAGCGTCTAAATATTTCAGACAGAACAAGTAATAAATTAGACTGAGGAACCAGTACTGACTAGTGAGATAAGGGTTAGATTGCCTGTACATGGTGATGAGTGAATTATGATTCACAGGGTGGTGAGACTGTCTTGCTGATGCAAAATGAAGTTGCTGCTAAAGGAAGGGAAAAAAAAAAAAAAGACATTAAAAAAACTTGTTACAGACAATCGGTGACCAAACAGCTTTTGTGTGCAAAGGTTCTCTCTTGTTATCCATACACAAAACAAGCCCTGTGTGTAAACCTCCGTATTTGAGCCCTAGCAGTTTGGAGAAGAACGACTCACTCAGCAGAACACAAAATGTGTAAAAAATGGTGTGGGCTCATTGGGAACATCTGAGTAATGTTGTCTGGCAGTGCTGGTAGGCTGATGCTATGTTGTGAGAATATTCTGAAAAAGAGAAATAATTTGTAGCTATGTTCACATCCATATTTTTTATCCTCCCTTGTAATGGAGTAAACAGTAGTTATTACAGAAACATTGCAGTGTAATGTATCCATCTAGCATGTGCCTTGCCATAACAAATGATACGTTGCAGTCATTATGTTTTTGGTCAGATAAGTGACCATAAGATAATGATTTTCAAATTTAAATTTTATTTTCAAAGTGTAATTCAATTAAGGAGCGAGTTTGGCGTAGATGGAACAAAAATAATGTGTGCATATCTGGTACCTCATTGAAAGTAGCTGCTTTGTAGGAGATCCTCGAGAAACCAGGTGTGCGTCTTTTTGGTCGCTAGTGTTTCAGGTTCTGACGGATGCCCCCAAGCAGTAGGTGCACAGCATTTAGCCAACTTCCAGCTGATTGCTTTCCTTTTATTTCCCTCCAGGATTAAGAGTTGGTCCTCTCCAAATGCAATACTATGGCCACCTCGATGGGTATCACGCTGAAACGCATGCAATTGCAGTGCTCTGCTGAGCAGTCACCCAAAATCTGTTAAATGAATACATTGCTCATTAGTCCTTGAGCATCAGTGCTGTCACATATAAGATATATTAGTGTTGTGCAAGCCTTAGTTGCATGACTTTTTTTTGTTGTTGTTATTTTTTGGACACATTTATTAGATGGTTTTGTATGCTTATGTTGCCAGGGTTTGAAATGTTTCTGAAGACTGTCTTTAAATCCAGAAAAGAGTCTTAGGAGAAGATCTGTTAAATCTTGAGCAAAATAGCAGTATAATTTTGCGGTGCCCTTGTTTGTACTTGCATAACTTTAGGTGTGAAGCTCAATTGGAAGAGTGGCCGAAGGGTTTAGCACTGAGCTGATGACTCCTGTAAGGCCCTGAGTTCAAGCTTCTCCATGGTGCTGCGTGTGCAGAAAGTGGGGTCCGGGGGCTAACAGCAGCTACAATGAAATTTTTCTCTCTCCACACATTTTTTCTTTTTCTCTATAGCAAGCACTTAGAAACTTCTTGCAAGATAAATGAACTGTGATGGAAAAGGGGAGCTGAATGCTTTCCAGGATTTAAAGAAGAGGTATAGTATTTCTGATTTAAGGAATGCTCTCTGAGAGAGAGGAAAAGGTGTGTTGTGAAAGGTTGTTGACTAAAATACTTCACGTGTGTTCATTCTGCATCACCCAAAATCCAGGTGGAAGTCTTTTCTTCAGTTTGCAGAAGAATCAGGAAGGGATTCAGTGTGGAAGCTCTGCAGAGTCACCAAGTTAGCAGCATATAGCCTGGAGTGATGGGTCAACAGAGGTTATTTGGAGGATGGAAACACCAGTTATATCAATTAAAATGTTTGTTTGCTAGCTCTGTAATACTGAGTGACAGCATGGAAAAATCCTATTTGCCCTCATTTGGAAAGCCGTGCCAAGTTCTGCTCGCTCTCTGCTGGTGGTGGTGCGGCTGGTGCCCTTGGAAAAGCAGCTCACGCAGTCCTCTTTTTTTTTTTAATGTGATTTGTAGCTGCTGCTTGGGGGTAGGAAAGCAGTGACTCCTGACTGTAGCACGTGCCCTTCTAATACTTTGCAAACTTGCAGAACTGTTTGCTACCAGTGATTTGCGAAGGAACCTGAGCTCAGGCATTGTGCTGACTCAGGGGTTTTCTCGGAGTTACTGCAAGAGCACAGCAGGCCAGGCGATGCAGAATCCAGGTTGTCTTGTGCTGCTTCCAAAAGCAATGCCTTTAGAAAAGCTGAGGGAAGCAATCTCTGCGAAATGGAAAAGGACAGTGGGAATGTGTAAAATGCGATTAAACTCGGAATAAGAGCATAGTTCAGAAGGAATTACTTGTTTAATTTTTAGCACATGTGGTGGTAAACGTGCAGGTCGTCTGTTCACAGCAGAATGGATGCTCAGCATCAAACTGGCTGACTTCTTTAAAGCTGCCTTCCTTTGCTTCTCTCTAGATTAAAGCAGCGAGGGGAGGACGTGGTACCAGAACTGAGGGCAGACGCCTGCTCCTCTTTCAGCCTCACTTCCCTTTTTCAAACTTTCCTACCTCTGTGCCCCAATAGCTGCGGGGGTGGTTTTAAGGTTGTGCTGCATCTCACCTCTTGACACGAAATGTGGACAGACTCCCTGGCTGGTGCCTGGGTACTTTCATGTAGGAAAGTGAGGGTTTCCCGTTGTGTTAACGGGGGCAGCTTTAATCATTTGGCTGACTTGCATTCAGAAATCCATACTTCAGTCAACACAGATTTTGTTGTCAGAAAAATCAAGTCTTAGTGACTGTGACAAAGCAGCAGACTGTTTCTGCCAGGCCTAATTGGAAAAGCAGAAAAGAGGACAGTGAGCAGTGCTTGCCTGAGTGAATTGACAAGTTGTTACAGGGATGAACGGGAATGGATTGGATTCACGGCTTGTTTTAAATGGGTGCAGGATAAGATCCCTCTCCTTTCCCAATTCCTTTTTTTTTTTTTTTTTACTTATTTAAAATGATAATGCTAATTTAATAAATAAATAAATAAATAAATAAAAGGTGATAGTTGTACCGTATGCAGGTAAAAATGCAAGACTTGTCCCAGAATGTTTTCTGGAACATCTAGGGACCTGAGAGCATAAAGATGGGACCATGAGTCTTAGATGATGATGACTTGAAATTTCACAATAGCATAGTTTTGCTTCTACACATTGATTTCATTATTTCATAGTTTCGGATGCTTTAGGGGCTTTTTTAATCCCAAACCTTAGAAAATTGGAGCACAGAAGTTAACAAAGACGAGACTAAAAAATAAATAAATAAAACAAAACCACTGATGGTAATACGCGTTGTGTGACAGAGGTTGACTGATAAACCAGAGCAAGAGCCTGTGATTGCAAACAGATTGTTCCTGCAAATAATAATACGCATCATATGTCTGTGGTTAACAGCGTGGCTTAGATGCCATGGGAGGTTGTGGTACATGTTTACTGTAAAGAAGGCAATCAATGCTAGTATGAATAGAAATTTTCTGGCCATACCAGAAGATTTCTGGATGCTGAACCTCCAGTCCCAGGAATGCATGGATGGGTTTGGTTTCACGTCAGGTCTCGCAGGGCTGAGAAGAATGATCTTCCATTTCTGATGGAGCTGGAAGTCTTCAAATGTGATGAACGACCTCATGGAAATCTTTGAATGTTTCACGAGTTGACCTCCAAAACATGGCCATCCTTTGTTAGCTTTTGCCACATAACATGTTTCAAGCAAGGATGAAGGTGTATTTTAGAAATGTCATGGAGTCAGTCTGTGCATTGCCATGAACAAACATGTGTAAGTTCATTCTTTAGTATCTTCACCCTCTCTAAAGACAGTGAAAGCTGACGCTGCCTATTTTAGGATATATTCTCCAGTTATTCAATGGAAATATGAAATTATTTTAATCATGAGAAGGTTTTGAGACATTTTCATAAGCAGCTGCTGAACAGATGGTAGAATATTAAATGTTGCAATGTACAGATATGTTCTATGGGTTCTGTTCAGCAGTCTTAGAATACTTGTGTTGAAAAGATTTTAAGTGATTTTCAGTCTGATACCTTTCCTCAGGCTGATATTCATCAGAAAATGACTCACTAATTGCTTTCTCAAATTGCTGGTATGTTGATGTGACATCCTGTATTTTTAAGAGAAAATATACTGATTTTAATGCTTTAGACGTAGAAAGCAGGAATCTTCAAAAACTTGCTACCAGCTCAAGAATTTGGATTGTAGGGTCCTGGAAAACAAGCGAGCAAACAAACTAGCTCTGGCTTCTTGGAAAGAAGCCACTTCCTTTCCACTGTTGAGGAAAAAAATGGATGCCTTCCTTATATCCCGCTGGCTATAGTGCAAGCCTAAAAGCATAGAGAGCGGGTTATGGATGCTTTATGAGCAGCTGTGTCACTGCTGCATATGACAGCATTCTTACTGTGGAGCAGTTTTCCTAAAACGAGTTGGAAAACTTCAAAGCTTTCATTGCATCTCCAGTGGAATAACATCTGTATTTAACCATGCCTCTTTGCGTAAGCCCGGTCTTGGACGATGATGTCTGTCCATGGCTCAGAAAAGCTGTGTTTTGGGATCTCCATTACTGTCCGAGCTGCATCTGATTCCAAATAGCTTGATATTTTTGCTGGAGAATGGAGAAATCGCGGTGGAAACCACAGAGCCAGTTGGGATAGAAGTAGGATGTGTCAAGTTTTGGAATTTAGTTTCCTTTGAGTCAGTCTTTTGAGGTTAATAAGCACTCATGCTGCCTTCTGTGGGATAGCTTTCTAATCCTTCATGCTGTACTATTTGTTGACCACAGGGAAACATTGCCTGGAAATAGGAAAAAAAATAATTTTATTATTGGCTAATTGTAGAGTTAGGATACAGCTAAGGATGCAGTAAGTGGTCATGGTTATTCTATTTTCATAACGTTTAGGCTATTTTTTCATCGTTCATTTATTTGTCTAGGAATGATTCTAAAAAGTCCACTGCTTTTTATACTGCTAGACTGCGGTGTTATTTTCACAAGTGTCTGAGATGTAGAGATTAGTGCTCGCACGGCCATAGGATGTATACATCTGTAAAGACACGTACAGAACATTCATACACTAAATGGATAATTTAACCATTTAAAAAGCATTATCTACATTGCTCAGAAGGCACTTTTCAAGCAGATTTTTATGGGTGCAATCCTTTACTTGTGTTTTAAGTAAAAATGACTTTGAAAGGCTAACTTTGCAACAAATTAAAATCAAGGGCAACTTTAACATGAAAACTAGTTTTCATTTCTTGGTAATTTGACATTGGCATAAATGAAGAGCTTTTGGAAGGGATGGAAGGCTTTTTTTGTCTCTGAACAGCTCTCAATGCCAACTTTTCTGGTTTTGGCTTTGTGATGAATTTGCTGATCCTCAGAGTCAGTCATAGGACGGCTGCCACAGCAGGCTGCTGATTTCATTTGTGTTGCAGAAGGTCAAAGTGATCCTAAGGTCTTCCAAAGGTGTAACTGCAGGAAGGAAAAGGTCGGTTTTGCACCTCAAATACATGTGAAGAAGAAAAGCTAATGCAGACTACGGTTTTGTAGAAGAAAGACACTTCAGGAGTCACAGAAGGCATGGCTAAGTCTGATGTATGGGCAGGGAGATTAGATTTATAAACCGCAAGGCAACAGTAATAGTTGTTCATGTTTAAGTTGCAATTTGAGATTTTTCTGCTTATTTTCTTTAGGGTGCTGGCAAAATAAGATTTTTACACAAATACTTGGCTCAAATTATTTTGCTTTATTCTCCTGTGGGTCTCGGAGCAGATACTTGAATTGAGCAAACTATTTGGCCCCCGAAGCTATTATACGACAGACTGCTAACATATCTGCTAATCTGAAATACAGTAAGCACATAACCGAAGTGTTTATTGCCATTACAAATATGCTCTTGAATCTTTTTTGGAAAGAATAACCTTCGGGTGATTGCAGTCTTTGTTTCTTCAAGGTTTAATTTTCCCTTTTTTCCTCCTCTTTTCCTTCCCCTCAGGACGCCTTGCTGTAAGGCTATCTGTGAATTCTTGCTTTGGCAGTGACTTGTCAGTTATTCTTCTTCACAAAACTGCACAGACACAGCAAAAAAAAAATTATTCAGCTCCTACCAAAAGGGTTTGCAAGAAAATTCTTGGTCCTGGGTTGCTCCTGAACCCTCTTGGGTGTCGGAGGAAAGGGCAGAAGGTTGCCTTGCTCCGTCTCCTCTCGTGACCGGTTTCCTGAGCAGGCGCCTGCCTACAGCTTGTGGAAAACTTTATCTGATGCTGTGCAGGTAATAAGGTTGGTAAATGAGAGATCCCTAAATATCCTAAGATAACCGCCGCCATGGTTTGTCAAGACATTATTTTAGTGTGAGGCTTTTAGGCATCTTAGGGCATGAATTCTTCAACTCTTCGTTAATGGGCTGAGACTTGTGCTGCAGAGCCCTGCGGTTTTGGGTAACTGCGTCAACAAGCCAGGCTTGGGCTCAGTACGTGCTGCCCTGTGTTTCTTGGTGGCTGTGACAGATTTGTCCAATGCAAGAGGATTGCTTGTTTGTACAGGAGGCTCTTCGGTGGGGTGCTTTTAGTAAGCCTTGGAAACTCACAATTCCTGCGCTTCTCTTTGCTCTGCCCCATCTCCCCCGCCACCCCCTGCTGTTTTGTCGTCCCCACATCAGCCAGTTTTGGTCCACAACAGTAATTTTAATATACTTCTGAGTCTTTGTTTCTGGTTCACAAAGTTTGCCTGTATCCTCTTTCACATGAGAACAAGAGTGGTCTACTGCACTGATTTCTACATCGTAAGGGAATTAGATTAACTCTTGTTCTTTGGCCTGGGCCCCAGTCCAGGGCTGAAAACTGAATCCACGTATCCAAGTATCAGTGCTTGCTTCTGTTTTTTCCATATATATGTACCCTGCTAATTACTCTTCTTGGGTCTTGGATTGGACAATACCCAATAATCACATGGCTGGTGCTTAATCTTCACCTGCCATTGTTTTAATTTGTGCAGGAATATAATCAGCAGCATGTCCGGAAGGATGTACATAGCATTTACACAGGGAAATGCAATTCGCAGGCTCACAGAATGGTTGGGTTTGGGGTTGGTGGGACCTCTGGAGCCATCGGGTCCAACCCCCTGCTCCCCCTGTACTCTGAAGTACAACAGGTATTCACCTGATTTTCGGGGTAGTCCCTCAGGATAGAGGGGTCTCTGAACAATGCTGACAGTAGCATGTTACCCTCCATCTCAGTGGGAGCCACCAAGCCACAGGTATGTAACAGGGCATGTGGTGGAGTGGGAGCTTCGTGCCCTGCAGCTCCTCGCAGTGACTGAAATCAATTCCAGCTTGCAGAGGACACAATAGCCCAGCGAGGCCAAGGCTCTCTGAGGCTCCTGCCAAACTACCAGCGTGATCATCTACTGTAAGTCAGCTTAGTCTTTATTAAGATTTCCCATAACTTTCATCCTAGGCTTTTAATCAGTTGTTTAAATACAAAAGAAACACGGATGTCATGTTTTTATCCTATGGATACATTTGGTGAGGCTGTGATTGGTCTAAGAGCAAATATGGCAACACTGCACAGAGGAGAAAAGACAATTTTGTGATTTTTTTTTTTGAAGAGAAGTATTATTAAATGATGATCTTTCTGTTAATGTGAAGCATAAGTGGAGGTCAGGAAATAACCTCCATGAACTTATCAGTTAAGGAAACTGATAAGTGAACTTATGAACTTATCAGTCAGGAAATAAACTCCATGAACTTATCTTTCTAGAAGATTTAATTGGATTCTGTCAAAAAAAAAAAGACAAAGGTAGACAAGATATCCAAGTAAGACTTTCTGGGTTTAATTTTCATTACAAATGAGAATTTCCCACTCTGTAACACAGAGAGCTGAGGTGAATTCGTTGAGTTGGGATCAACAGACTGTGGCCCCGTCTGTTCCAGTTCACAAGGCAGTGTGTCCTCCAGCAGTACAAATAAAAATCTGCTTTGTAAACTGAACAAGATTCCTGGAATAAGCTCATTTCTTCATGCTTTTCTCTAAGTACTGGTGTTCCTTCATGGGCCAGAAAAGTAGTTTAACAATAGCTGAAGGAAATACGCAAGCATCATGCTCTTCACCTCTTTTCTTCCTTTTATGTCTTTTTTTTTTCCAGAACATCTGTGCTCGACTCACTTGACATGGCAGTAAAATGATTACTTTTTTTTATGCCAGCCACAGGTCAGTGGGCTGAGCCTTCCAAAGGAGAACTTCCCCAAAACCAGTGTGCCGTGACAGCCAGAGGCAGAAAGCACAGATACGTTCCCTATCCTTTGTTTTTTGTTGCTGGCGTTTCCTTGGCAGAAGGCTGTTTTTTGGGCACTTCAGCTTCTTTTCTCACTCTCCACCTCAAAATACTCAATTTCTTGCATTTGCTGTTGCTGCAGTCCTGTCTGATTGTCAGAATGAGATTTCTGTTTGAGTGGTAATGCTGTTAGAAAGCAGTGGGGTAACAGGAGTTAACCACACGTTTGATCTACTCGGCTTGGTGTTTGCTGAGAAGGGAGCAGCCCTCTCCTCTCCATCCAGGTACGGCCTGGGAGCTGAGGAGCTGCTGCTCAGGCAGCGGGAAGGGTCCGGTGACGGTACAAAAGATGACTTGAGATAAATGAAGATACACACCAGCTGCTCTTGTAGCATTTTGATTAATTTCTTGGTCTTGGAAGGATAGCTTTTCCTCAAGGCTTTTCTTGCATTCGACAGCACAGAAGTTTCAGACACATTAATGTTTGCTTTAAAACCATCTTGAGTTAATTCTCTAGAGACAAACAAAGAGAGAATATCTGCGAATACTGCTGTTGGTGAATATTTGTATTATTATTATGAAGTATTCTTCGAGACCATTTGTTTACACAGTTTCAGTAAAATTGCATCAGAAGTGCAAAATATTAATGTGAAACTATGATCATTTTATTATTATTATTTTTAATGGAGTTTTTTTTCTGTTATGTACTGGGAGGCTTTTTGTGTGTCATTTCCAAGTGTGTTTTTTTTTTTTTTTTTAATGGTAATCTGTATTTGTTTTCTGTGTGATATCTTATCTTCCTACTTCCCCCCCGGTTGCAGAGTCAATGTCCGTCTTCCCCTTGAGTCTGTAGTCTCCATGCAGACCTGTATAGCTTTAGGGGAGAGCCTTCCTGACAAATATGAGGTAAAGAACATTGCCTTTTTTTGATTGTTTGTTTTATCTCAGTCCATTTGATATAATCTGCTGTGGTATGTTATGCAGACATATTTCAGAAAAGCCTTAAAAAGCAAAACAAAACACATTTTTGTGTGTTTCCATTGTCTAGTGTCACTGCAAAAGCGCTTCAGAAAGCAGGGGTGCAACAGAGCATGGTTTTGGAAAGCGTAATGCTTAAATTCTGTGATATGTGTGAATGTGGGAGTCTACGTTTGCCATCACAGACTTTCCCAGTGTGGGGGTCATCTTGTCAATGCCTGTAAATTCCTGAAGGGAAGATGCAAGAAGGATGGAGCCAGGCTCCTTTCAGTGGTGCCCAGTGCCTGGACAAGGGGCAGTGGGCACCAACTGGAGCACAGGAGGTTCCTCCTGAACACCAGGCAGCACTTCTGTGCTGTGCAAATGACTGAGCACTGGCATGGGCTGCCCAGAGAGGTTTTGAAGCCTCCACCCTTGGAGATCTCCCAAAGCTGCCTAGACATGGTCCTGGGCAACCTTCTCTAGGTGTCCCTGCTGGAGCAGGGGGTTGGACCAGATGGCTCCAGAGGTCCCTGCAAACCTCAGCCGTGCTGTGAGCCTGTGAAGTTGTCCTGAATGCTACAACCAGGTTTTACTATGTCCCTGGGCTGTGGTAAATCCTGGAAATTGCAGTTCCACTGTCAGTTCTGCTCTTAATTGGTAACAGAAATAAACAGTTTGGTGTGTGGTTAAGATGAATATGCCTCTTCGAGTTATTCATTTGTTGGTCAAAATTGGTCGGTGGAATTGCATAGGAAAAAGGTTGAAAATGAGCATCTCTGTGGAAGTTTGAGTAGCTTCTAATATTCCTGGACATGCCAGTTCTGGAGCACGAATTGCTTGTCTCCAGTATATTAAATTCCATAAATGAGAACAAGTCAAAATTCCCCAGGTTAACCAGGCAACATGATTCAACAGCCAGCCTTGAGGTGACTGCTGGCTTCTGGTAGGTATTTCATTTGGTAGGTAGACCCCCCGGTCCACCCAGTGGCACACAGGACTTGCAGAGATCATTGTTCTTTCCTATTAACTTTGACACAATATATTGTTAATCTCAGAGCTGAGAAAGACGTGGGAAAGTGGAGTCACAAACATTTGTATTTTTGTAAGTCACAGCAGTCCCTCCTGATCGGCTGTCTTCTCGTTTCACGTTTTAATAGCGCTGGAGAAAGTATTGCCAGGATGATTTTTTTTTTTTTCCCAGGCTGCGCAAGATCTCTCTTAATAATTTATAGCCCTGGGGTAAAACTTTTCTTAGTGTATTCTTGTGCTTTACAAAATAAGGGGGGATGTCTGTTTTTTATTTCCATACCTGGAGAACGCAGAAACACAGTCAACATCTATCTGAGGGTACCTTGCCGCTTTATTCGCAGACGTATTTAGGTGAATTTTTCAGGCTCGTGCTTTTTGGCTGTTTTAATACCAAAGATTTTAATGATGTCCAGAAGACAGGTTTCTCAGAACAGCGAGCCAATTGTAGCAGGAGGTTTCCCCAGGCCCTCTTCCAGGGACCGCTGCTGAATTGTGCGCGTGCTTTGTTCTGCGGGCTGCGGAGAAGACAAAAGGTTGTGTGTAACTGAGGGCTGAAAGGAGCAGGTCAGGAATAAGGGGAAGATTGATTACTTTCCAATAACTTTTTGTGCCTGGGTAGTTTCCCAGTGTTTTTCTGTCACTCTCTTGCATCTGGGGAGGAGGGGGGTGTCTCAGACCATATTTCAAGTCTTAAGGCCAATTACAGATATGCAGTGATTTTAGAGCAGGCTGTAGCTAAAAGTTGGGTCTGGAACTGCAAATAACTCTTGGAGCCTCGAAGGTGATGAGAACAAATCATGTGCTCAGACGTGCTGTGGAATTTGCCTAAATAATAAAGAATACAGGATAAGCCAAGATTAAAAAAAAATAACACTAAAATGTTTGGTGCAATTTTATATTGAGACTTCAGGCTGCATTTCTTGATCAAATTTTATATATATATATATATATATATATATATATATATATATAAAATTCAATTATGTCAAGGATATTTGCCAAGAAAGATAGCATTACAACCATAATATCTTTGGCCTTTCTGTAGTGCATATAGAAGAGCCTGCTTTGTGATCAGAGGCAACTTTTTGTGAGGCACAGAAAGAACTGCCAACTGCCGAGTTATTCGTGGCGCTGCATTACGGCTAGCAGGGGAGAGCAGGCTTGCGGCGAGGCTCTCCATAGTCATCTAAGTGTGTTGCTGGAGGTGCATCGTGAATACTGATGAGCATTAGCAGAACATCAGGTATGGAGGCTGCACATACTGCTGCTCACGAGCACCTGCGGTCACTTGGGACTCAGCAGAAACGAAAGGGCAGGTGTAATGTGTGTCTCACCACTGCTGCCAGCAGCTGAATCAGCTGGGATTTCTGTGTCACCCCCTTGTGCTTCCAAGCAAGAGTCGTGGAAGGGAGGAATCAAAACATTTTTGAAAATGCCTGTTTGGTTTGGGGGAACTTCACTGTGTAACTGCACGGAGTGTTCAGGAAGCATTTTCCAAAGTAGTTTCTGAACCCTCTGTAATAAAAAAATAACAAATAAGAGCAAAAATGTTGAAATAGTTCAAATTTAGAGGATGGAGCAATCTAAAGGCAGATCCAGAGGCATCTGTAGCAATGTGATTTTCTGCAGGACTGAAAAACTGACTGCCACAATGTGGTAAGTGTTCACAAGTATAGCATTGGGAAAGTCGTAATCCCAACTTGTATTGCCCCTGTGGCAATAATTTGGCAATAGTTACAATTTTAAAAGTTGGAATCAAATTGTCATCATGGCAAGCCATTGCAGGCTAATCTTGATTACTCACTTACTGGAATAATTTAGTTTAAATGTATGTCAGAATAAATGAAACGTCCTTGGAGGGATTGCGGATTCTCATGAAATAATGGAATTTCATAAATGAATTTATATTTAATAGGGTTTGAGTTGTGATTTTGATCTGAAACTGTGAGGTAATAGGTGTGTATCAGATAGGCTTTGTGAGCGTTTGGTTATGGATGGGTACTGATGAAAGCTGTGTATTTTATGAAATTAAATCCTAACTGCTTAGGTTGAAAAGATGTCGTAGATGCGATAGGTCATTGCATTTAGGAGGTTCTAAAATTATTTACTTCAGCATGAGTTATGTGTATTTTATTTTTTATTATTAAAATAGGAAAAAAAATCAAACAACTTTTCTTGGTAGGCTGCTCTCAGATGCCTGGCATCCCTCCTTGCCAAGAAGGGGAGCTGCACGGCGGCAGTGCCCATCCATACCCCAGTGTGGGTAGCTGCCTGCTTGTGCTCCTGTCTGGCCCAACTGCGTCCTCGCTGCCAGACACTTCATCTCCTCCCGTCATGCCCCGAGGAGACCTTTGAAAAGCGGGTGTTTTAGCTACGTGACATGTTAAACACTGGCTAAACAGCAGCGCTCAGCAGCAGGGCCGCATTATGGCTGATCGTAGCCTCTCTCCACAGGTGCGGCTGCAGCATTTCTGCTTCCCCTCAGTTCCGGGGCACCCGTAGCTGAGCAGCACAGCCTGAGCCTCGTGCTCTCCATCGCTGCTGCGTTATTTTTGCTGCTCTGGCAGCTGCTCGATGGGGCTCGCTCTGTGCCACCAGAGGCTCCTCTTCTGTGAGGAATTACACAAGCAGCCTCACGGTTTTGTGTGGTGAATACCTGGCCCCGCTGGCCGGACACCGAGGGTCTGGACATGTACTCAGCATCAGAGCAGCCCCGGCCTGGACACAGGGGGTTTGTGCTCAGCAGAGCAGGGCTCCAAGGAGGACGGAGGTGTCAGGAAGAGGCTAGGCCACGGCGGAGAGGGCCGCAGGCTGGCTGTAGCTGTATGGTTTCTCTGAGAGGTACCTCGGGGAAGCTTCTGCAGGGGGAAAACGCAAAGTCCGGTTGGTGTAAGAAGCAAGGAGCATGGATTGGTTTGTTTACACAGAGCTGTTTTAAGGTGCAGTAGGATGTGCGTTTAATGGAGTACTTGGCAATAGCTTGTGCAGGACTCAATATCCTTATAAGACAGAGAAGGGGAAGATGGTGTAAATAGGACTAGCGGGAATGGCCTCAAGTTGTGCCAGGGGATGTTTAGGCTGGAAACGAGGAGACATTTCTCCTCAGAAGAAGCAGTCAGGCACCGGGACGGGTTGCCCAGGGAGGTGGTGGAGTCACTGTCCCTGGGGGTGTTCAAGGAGAGGCTGGACGTGGCACTTAGGGACATGGTTTAGTGGGTGACATTGGTGGTAGGGATGGTTGGACCAGATGGTCTTGGAGGTCTCTTCCAACCGTAATGATTCCGTGGTTCTATGATCTAAAGCCTGACCCTTTAGGAACAAACGTGAACCTTGCCTTTCCTTTTGGTGAAGGCAGGGTTACACCGTTCATTCTGCATTTTGCTCAGGCATTGCATGCCTGCAAGAAAGCCAGTGTGGAGGGCTTCAGAGTTAAATTTAATAAACTTTGCAAGCTGTTGGAGCTCTTCACGTGACATAGCAATGTGAACATGTCCCTGAAGTCTGTATCTTCTGCAGCACTGAGCAGCACTGCCATTTTGGAGCTGAAACTCATGCAATGAGAAGGACAACGGGAAGGAACAGCAGCCATTTGTCTCTCAAGTACCCCTGGCTCTTCGTATTTGCTCAAATGCTGTCAAACTCTGGAAACTATAAAAGTTAAAGCATTAATGCTTTCTTACTCCTTCCTTTCTTCTTTTTTTTCCCCCACCCATAATGTTATCACTTCCTACATTTAGTCTTCTAATTACAACAAAATATTTCTGGTCGGCTCTCGTTTTCAGCTCAAGCAAGATGATTCCTAGTTTGCTCTATTTTTTTTTTTTCCCTGTGTAGATTCGGCCTCCCTTTTAGCCAATAGCTGCAGCATCTCACCCTTTGCTTCTAAGCACATTTCTGAATAGCCGGGCAGAGCTATTTCAGTGTGTGAGCCCAAGCAATTTTAACAGCTGCAGATTCTTTGGTGTAATGGATGTCTTTGGATAGAAAAAACAGCCCTTGAATGATATGACCCTTGCATTTGAGAACCACTCAGTGGAAGAAAGGGGATTTGATACTTTTCATTAGCGCAACAGAGACTTCGCAAGTGGATGTAGCAAACTGTGGCCCCGTTAAAGGGAATGCTGGGTTTGGGTGTCCTGGTATTTCCTGTTTTTATTGCATGCAGTGTGGCAGCTAGTTCATGTGTGCTTTGAGCGGGGGCTTGGGCCAGATGTCCTTGAGTTCCCTTCCCACCTAGATTATTTTTTGTTTCTATAACTTTAAACACTTCTTTTTCTAAATTTGGATGACGTGTAAAAGTATGTTTGCACCTTGATTTCTCCTAGGACATGCGACACACTGAAACCATGGCACATCACAACTAAGGCTGTCTGAGATTTGTTCCAGAGCTGCATGATGCAATGCTGGTGATTAGAGGAGCTGCTGGTTGACACTGCTGATCCCCTGTCATGAGAATGGGTCCATCATTCTCTGCACAGCGTAAATGGAGATCTGTTGCACCCTTGTCCTCCTTCTCCCCTCTGTAAACTCACTGCTTGTGCCTCTGCAGCAGCATTGACCCGAGAGCAAGAGCAAAAACCTCTACAAAGTGCTGAGCTCCAGTTCCTCTGTTGTATCGGAGGCTTTGTAGTCCCGTGTGCTTCATATTGCATATTCATGTGCTAGGATGAGGGTAGGCTCTGCTTTGCAGCAGCATCGCCAGAGTTGCTCTTGATTTACTCTGCAGCAGGGTTGGATCAGGGATCAGGAGTCCTTGTTTTACGTACCTGGAATCATGTTTTACACAATCTCTGCCTTCCTTGTACATGCTCTGTCATTTGTGGGACTGAGTTAAAACCTGCTTGAGGGACAGAACTGTGGTGTTTGAACACCATGGCCTGGGTGTGAGGGGCGACCTGCGTATCTCCCCCTCAAAACATGATAAAGAAGCTAGTAATGGATTCTGGTTGAGAAAAAAAGTCATCAGTGTGAGTGAATGGGCGTCACAGCAGAGACTTTCCAGAGCTGGTCTAGGAAGCTGTTATTTCATTTAAAAGGCAGTCTGTTTCGCCAGTCACCTAAGATTCGAGGCTGATGCTTTGTGGGACACTTGGTTTTCTACTATTTTGAAATTGGCTGGAAATGTTTCAAACTTATTGAGGCATCAAGGCTGACATTTGCCTTTAGGTATTTGTTAAGAAAATGGTAAAAAATTACCTTTGATTTATTTTTTTTTTCTTCTCATGAGCAAATAAACCAGGATTGCAAGAGCTGTGCTAATAGCCCCAAGGATCCTGGGCTGGCTCTGTAGGGACTGGCTTCAGTCCAGTGTGGCACAGTAGCTCAGGCATCAGACTTCGCTGTCAGTTTTTGTTAACTTGATGCTGAATGCAACGGGACGTGTGGTGCGAGGTTGTCTGAGCTTGACTCCCTGAGATAAAAGTCAGAGAGCGGTAATGTTGGCTGTATTTGCTCTTTACAAGAAAATGAGCATCTCCCTCACACCCTGCTAGGATAGCCAGTGCAGAGTTGACTTCAGATAATTACGCTACTTAAGCCTAAAATCCCTGCTTCTGGGGTCTAAAAATACTTCCCAAAATAAATACTAATAATGTCTGTATTCAGAGCTTGTGATTCATATCTTTAAATTCTGTAAATTCTACAGTTTATAATTTTTTTGAACATTCTCTGAAATTTTGCAAGCCATGGTTTTGAGAGGAGGATGTCTTGGGAGTAAGTGTGGGGTACGAATCACCGCAGGGCTGTGAAACCATCTGTTTCTGACCAAAGACAGGGCTTCGTAAAGCAGGGCAGTTGATTAGTCATCAGTAATTTTATTATGCATTATGTGAGACATTCAAGACATAACAGGAGACGTTCCAGGATATACGATATGCCGAAGATCAGGCAAAGGAATTGCGGCATCCTCCTGAATCTCTTCCCCTCTTTGCGGTGCTCTGGTGGTGCCCGCAGGAGGGGAGTGTTCTCTTCACTGGTATTTGAAACCGGTCCAGGCTCAGAGTCACTTATGCTCCAAGAAGATAAATGATGGGGAAAAGCTGAAGGGATTATTAAGGGGAAAAAAAAAAAAAAAAGAAAGAAAGAAAAAAAAGCCCTATTCAGTCAAAACATGTTGTTCAAAATGTAACCTCCGAACCTGGACAATATTAGTGAGCTAACTATTTTAGGCACCATAGCACAGTAGGGTTTAGGTGAGAGTGTTATTCCTTAGCTAGAAATATAATACAAGTCTCTTAAAGAATTTCTGGTCTGACTGACAAAATGAGATACATTTTCATCACAGAGGGACTCAAGGTGAAAAGTTCAGGTCTGGATCCGCTTTGGGTTTGGTCTATTTATATGGATAAATGTGATAAAATGCAGCTGCAAGCTCCAGACTCATGTTTTTCTAATGTTTAGGAGAACTTTGATTCAGTTGGGTTTTGCACCTTCTGCAGTTTCCGGGGGTCTGCTGCCAGGAAAGGAGCGGTGCCACTGAACAATGGAGCTGGGCTTGTGTGGGAATCATGCTGTTCCAAAAGTAGACTGAAATCCTAGATCATCGACCGTCGGAGCTAAACCATCCTGACACCTCCCTCGCCCCCCTCCCCTTTCTGCTCTAAAATTATTCTCAAGTCTAAAATCTGCTGAGTAACAGAGCAAGACACCGTTTGGGTCTCTGATCTGGGGCTGAGGAAGAGGCAAATAGCTGGCCATGCAGCTCAGTCAAATTCCAAATGGAATGAAATTTGTGAAGTGATTCGGCTCCACGAGCCAGCTGTGCGGAGAGCCAGGTGCAAATGGTGCATAGCAGCAAACCACACGCCTCTCAGGCCGGAGATTGACATTGTATGTAATTGTGTCAGATGAATCAGATTTGACTCTGCTCCCTTTGCATTGAAACCAATTGGGTTTGCATATAACATGTTTGGTGCTGTATTGCATCCAGTAAAAAAAATGTTTGTTTGACTTGTGCTTGTAAATCTGTCATAAAACAAGCTAAAATATCCTGCACCAAAGGCATACCTGAATTTCTGTAAAGCATGAAAACACGATAGCGTCCATTTTAAATACAGGAAACCAAGATACAACATAATTGAGCAAAGATTGTGCTGGACTGAGCCTTATCTTTGCACATAAATGGTAGGTTTGACTTTGGGGCTTCGTTCAGAATTAAGAAACGAGTAGAAATTTCTTAGATCAAAGCCTGTTCTGCTTGCAGGATCATATAGAGGTTGTCTAAGATCACCTTCCTTGTGATTGTTTCTAGGCTGAAAGAAAGGGTTGTGAAGCTACTCATAGCATAAATGCAAAAGCTGAGGAGGCAAGCAGTTGATATGCAAGGAGAAACAAAAAGATGGACACATGCACGTGGCCAAACATATCTCCTGATTCTCTCACCTGAAAGCTTGAGCAGGTGTTCACTTTGATGTGACTTGTAGGCAGCTGGCAGAAGCTGTCAGTTGGAATGGTCTATAAGAAGGTCTTGATGAGGCTTAGCAAGCATTTCAGTGTGAAATCAAAACTTGTTCTGAGTGTTGTACCAGAATAGAGAAAACCTACCTGACTGTAAGTCCTCTATTTCCCTCTTTACTGCACCGTGAGTCCCATCAAGGGAGCGCTGCTTCAGTTGAGTATCAGTAGCATGGTACTTGCTGCTTCATATGCCAAAGGAAAAAAAAAAAAAAAAAGAAACAAAAAGTGAGAATAGCACTTGAAACATAATGTGCTGTTTGTAATCTCAAGTGTTGCTTTGCATGAAGTTAAGGGGCTATTGGAGAAGTTGCAATTTTAAGGCTGCTTATCAGTCTAGGGGCTGCCCGTGGATGTCCTGTGACAATGGATTCAGCCTAGTGAAAAGCTTGAGTTGACCCTGAATTGACCCATGACTTTTCTTGAGAAAGCTCAGGTCTTCTGGGGAGGTCTGCTAAGCAAAAGCCATCACCACACACGTTTATTTGCAAAGTTGGCTTTGTTTGGCCCATTGGGGCTGTGTGGAATAGGGCAAGAAGACAGACAAACACACACACATGCACCCGTGTTACCCCAGCACAGAAATGGCATGGTTGTGGCTACCCTTGCCAATGGGATTTTGAGGCTAAACCAGAGGGTTTCAGCCCCACCAGCGTGCTGCAGAGCCACCCGGAGCCCTGACAGCCCATAGGTCCCTAAACCAAGCCAGAACAGTCCTGTTTGTCTCCCCTGTTAGTGCTCAGATCCTGAGGCACCTTGGATGGAGCTGCAGCAGGCTGCACATACTGCAGTGCAGCAAACGGGCTGCGCAGTCGAGTTCGTTACCTGGGGTTTGATGAAAAACACACATTTTTGACTGCTTCTGTAACACCTCAGTTCCTAACGTATACGAGAAGTCAGGGATTTGATCTGATAATTTCATCTACTTCTGTCAGTCCTTGGTGAATATATTGTGGTAGGCCATACTGAGCACACTCAGCCTTTTAAAGAAAACAGCTTGTTCCCATTGTGACATTAAATGAACACTAAAAGTGGTCTTCTCTTGTTGCAAAATCCCTTAAAATTACACTCATTTAATAGTAAGAGATTTTGTACTTCTACCTAGTTTAGGAATTGGGTCTTTTATTGGGAGACAGGACCACAAAGCACTTTTTATCCCCACCACACCTTCCTTCTGAATCTGAGTGGCTCTCACCTGTGTTGTATTAATATATGATCTTTATAAAATTTATTTTCTATTGAGCTATCTCCTCAAGATTTTATTGTGACGATGTCAGATCCCAGGCAGCTTTGTGTAACAAATTGTCTTTGTAAGTTACTTCACCAGAAAAGTTCCCTTTGTTACACCCCCGGCATGATCTGATAGTTAAAACCTGTGCCTCTGCCAGCACAGAAAATTCAGGTTGTGCTGTGAATGGATACCTAATGAGAACTTAATGGGGATGAGCTGATAGCTCATATAGCTGATGAGCATATATCATCATATAGCTGATGAGCAATTCCATTCAATTTAGTGTTTGCCTAAGTTACTAATTTAAAGCTGCGCTTACCATTTCAGCAAAATGCTTAGGCTGTAAATAGTACTCATAAATTGTCCAAGTGGCCTAGCAGTTGCTTTATTCCTAGTGGAATAAAAAGCCTAAGCCTACCAGGCTTTGGTTGTAGTAGCGACTGTGGGCAGGAGGAGATGTGGGAGCACCAGCACCAGGTTCAGCACGGATGAAAGGGAAGATGACGGTCAGCATTGAGGGGTTTGGTGTCATGTAAAACAATAGGTGAATCAGGCCAATAAGGTAATCAATGCTGAACTGAAAGGAAATCAAATAAAATAATTGAGTAGATGTCAGGAAGTAATTCACAGATCGAGTTTTCCCAGCCGGGGCCAGGCAGCAGTGATGTGAATGTATCCGTGAGTCATCTCAAAGAGGTTTGTTTCTTCTTCCAGAAGCTCTTTTCTGCATGCTATAAATATAAAACAGAGAAATCTTCCAGGTTTGTCAGTTGTGCTGAATGGCAGAGGTGTTTGCGCTGCAGTATGCATAATTTCTTGTCTTCAGAAGTATGCAAAATAGAAGTCAAGTTCTGCTTTCTAAAATACATCACAGCACGATGGTCCTGCAGTTAGATTAAGCACTTGAAAAACGTAATTTTTGTTTCTCAGCAGAGTATACATCCAGCCACACGCATTTCTGTTAATGGGGAAGGAGGACAGTGAAGGAAGCCAGCCTTTGAGGACCGCTTTTATGATCACCAGATGGGGAAGCAGCGCCTACATTTTGATATTTGTGCACATCTAATCCCGCCACTGTCAATGGGATTTAAAATGCCTACTAATCAACGTGATGCATATGGTACGTGTCACGGAGTGACTAACGCGATGTAATGCAGTAGCCACTGTATACAAAGGAGCCTCCCATGTGGCTGTAAACATCTGCTTTTGTTATCAGCCACTCCGGAGGCGTAATAGTTGGCAAAGGGGAAAAACCAAACAAAGGAAGGTTAGCAAAAGAGGCTTCAAGCTTTAATCTACATGGAGGCCCCTGAAGTGAAATACCCTGTGGGGAGCAAAAGGAGCCATGCGTGTTCTTTCTGCACAGGGCTCAAATAACCCCGGGCTTCCTCCGCCAAGTGACTGTCCCCAGGCTGAGGGTCCCAGCTTCCACGCAGAAATCACTCAGAGGCAGAGGTGGTGAACAGTAAGTTTTTCTGCATGGGAATGTGAGAGAGTGAGATTTTCAATATGAATATACCCTGGTTTGCTCCAGATCAGTGCTCCTATCCACGCTAATCCTCGGTAATGGGCCCTACATCGTTCTCCACTCACCTCCCACTCTGTGGCTCGAAGAGAAGGACGTCGCCTGGCTCTGGGCTGTGTGCTGGTGTCAGAGGCAGGTCAGTGAGGAGCTGCTCCATCTAATGCTGAAACCACGTGGCAGGAGCTTGCTGCTTTCCTCAGGTGGGCAAATGCCAGTGCTCCTCTGGCTGCCTGACTTCTGACACCCTTCTCAGGAACATGATGTCCTTCGGGCGCCCTCTGTTCACAGGTATTTTGTATGGGGGCATTCCTGAGGTTCGGGAAGCAGTGATTTTATTGCATCTCCCACAGTGCGTGCTGAAATGTGGCAGGTTTGTTCCCTAAAACAGGGTCTGTCAGGTACGAGGGACATAGCGGTGGATCTCCTGGTGATGGTGCTTCTGTCAGTGGTGCTTTTTGGGGCAGGAAGGTGCTGCTGCTGGGTGAGCACACCTGCTGGTTTAGGCAGATTAAACAGTAGAAAGTCACAGCTCCTAGGACCAGTGGCACACAGAGGTGACAGGTTTTGTGCCATGGGTAGCTCAAGTGCCTACTCCCATTTTATGTTGGTATTGCTCAGAGACTGTAAGGCAGTCAGTCAGAAAGCTCTTAAAGAACAGTATCTGTGAGTGGTAGCAGCAGGGCTTGGAAGCAACCTTCCCTTTTCTTTTTCCTTTACTGCCTCCTTGTCCTCATCTTCATTCCTGTTGGATGTAATATTTTTCCAAGGTATAAATCCAGTGAGCTTTTTCTAATATACGGGCTCTTTGTTTCAAGGCAGCTGTAGTGTCAGGCCCACCCACACCATGCTGTCCCTGTTGCTTTCAAGCCAGTACTTCTAACATAACATAGCCATCCAAAGCCTTTGGTGTGAAAACAGCGGGTTTTATGTTCTGGGCTTTCACCTGAATAAACCAAATGAGCAGAAGATTACAGGACTTCAGCCTTGGGTTGTCACTGGAACTACTTTTGAGTAAGCAGTTCGGGTAGGTGTTGGTGCATACCGTGTCTCCATACCTTTTCTAAATTCACAGCAGTTTTTTGATGGGCTTTGCGTGAAATCGAGAAGAAGTATTTCCTTGTTACCCTCGCTTAATTTCTTCAGATTTTGGCAGAGCCTCGCCTGCGGATTTTACACGTGTGGTGTGGGAAACGGGAGAGCAGTTTGGCTCCAGGCAGCACGAGGCAGCGTGACTCCGCTGTGCGCGGCCGGACCGGGGATGCATGGAGATGCTGCCGTGTGATTTCCCCGTTCAAAAACCCCTCCGCACAGGATTTTCGCGGGACAGCACCTCAAAAGGAAAAGGAAATACTCCTTCTGGCACACTGATTTAATGGAGTTTAACGCTAAGAAAATAACTGTCAGGGAAAATTGAAGCCAGATACGAGACACCGCATATTCCTGAACGGCTTAACCTGCCTCCAGCAGCACATGTAGCACGGCTCGAGCACCCCGGCTTCAGGAATGTGGATTTCTTTAGGCAAATTCTGATGTAATGACAGAAAAATGGTGCTTGATTTTAATTGCGTAATAAAGTCTCGTTTGTTTTGATAGTCTGTAGGAAAAGCACGTTTACCACGTTCAGATTCATCTACAAATCTAGAGCTCGGGGAATAATTGAATCTGAAGTTCAGGCCCCGGGTCACTTCTCACAGGAACTTTGGTATTTTTTCTTTGCTGTTTTCTTGCTTTGGAGATGTTTGAAGTGAGCTGATGTTGTGATCTTGCACAACTCGCTGCCAGGCACTGGCCAGCTTGTTTGTCCAGGGTATTTCACTTGTAGCCTATGAACTGGTTGTTGTCACATCCCTTCATGCTGGGAAGAAGGTCGGCATGCCAAAGTAAGTGCAGTTGCAGCGCGTATTGCTTTACATGTTTCAGGGCATGTAATTTTTCAGTGAAATGTCTTATGTTGGTATTCAGGCAGCTGGTAAGTACCGTATGTAAGAAATCCAGTGTTTCAGTGATGTTCTGTCTCACTTATGTTGGTAGATTTACTTTCCTGTTTATGTCCCCATTACTGCAAGCCACGCCAGCAGAAAGGATGAGCTGCAGAGTTCAGGAGGCTGCTGTGGGCTCCTCTCCTCCATGCAGTTTGCCAGTGCTGGATGAGGGGCTGCTCACAGGAGAAAACCTAGAAGGCAGAAGCAAGTGGTGGGTTTTTGCAACAAGTCTTGTCTTTTGTCTCCTCTCCATCAAGGTCAGTGTTTGTATCCTGAAGCAGAGCTTGCAGAGCAGGGTTTGAAGTGTCTCTACGCAGCAGCACGCTCTTCCAAAGTGACAAATGATGGCAGCCAGCTCTTTTGCCCCGGATCTTCCCCGGCCAAATGTTACAGTGGTGCTTGTCCTTCTCTGCTGGTGGATGGTCCCTGGTTGGCTTGGAGTAGTGCCGCAGGGGAGGCTAAGTCCGTCTGTAAAGTCAGTTGTGTTGCACTTGATCCAAATTGTTGCCATATGCTGATTTGAGCAGTAGGTAAGATTTGTTGACATTTGTTTAAAAACCCAGACATTTGCACTGTTTTGGGGGCTGGCCCGACTCTCGTGGTGGTCAGGCAGAGCTACGCTGATGCTGGAGGAGCGTTGCCCACGTTTTTGCTGGGAGCAGGCACAGGGAAAGCAGGCAGCAGGCTGAAAGAGTTGTCCAGACATAACCAGGGCTGCTGCAGGCAGAGGCCCTAGGAGGCTGAGGGCTCTCAGAGCTCATTCCACCGCCCCTGCCATGGGCAGGGACACCTCCCACCAGACCAGGTTGCCCAGAGCCCCATCCAGCCTGGCCTTGAGCACCTCCAGGGATGGGGCATCCACAGCTTCTCTGGGCAGCCTGTGCCAGTGCCTCACCACCCTCTGAGTGAAGGATTTCCTCCTAATGTCTAGTCTAAATCTGTCCTCTGTTGGTTTAAGACCATTCCCCCTTGTCCTATCATTATCTACCTGAGTAAAGAGTCCTTCTCCATCACTTTTATACCCCTGGGGCCAGGGTGGTATTTCCGTGCTGCGCAGGTCAGAGCGAGCTGCATGCAAGCTCCTTGCTCTCTTGTTGTTTCTCAACAGATGTTTCTGACAAAAAAGCCTGGATGTCGTTATGCCACTGGAAAAGAGCAATATTCTCCGTGTGCTTTAAATAACCTTGTTAGCTGTTCTCCACTAATTAAACTATGAAGTGTTCAGAGAGAGAAATGGTGCTCGTGGTGGGTTCACTGACCTTGTGAGGCGTACCGAGGAAGCTGAAGGAAAAATAAAGGAAAAATAACTGTCCTCTGCCGAGTGGTGTTCCCTGAAAGAATAGGGGAGATGTAAATACCACAGACAGGCTTTCTAAAGACAGCAGTCAGAGTAAGCCAAGGTTGCCTCCCATATTTTTCTTTAATTGTGTTATAGGAAATGGTTTTGAATTGTTTTATTTCCTAATAGTCACATCCTTATTAGCCTTGTGTTTTTCCTTCCCGTGCCTCTGCTATGGGCTGTGTTGTACGTGGGAATTTCTACACTATAAAGTCTAAAAACTTGTTAGAGAAAAGCAGTTCACAATTTGTAGAGCTGTTAGTCATTTGTAGCCTTTTTTTTTTTGCTTGCTCATCTACGTGCTCATACTGAAGCATCCTGTGTTTTACTGTAGACATGGGCAAGATTTGAGAGGATTATTCAAGCTTTTTAATTGGCTATTTATGATTTTATTGGTCTTCATAAATTACATGTCCTCTTTATTTGGGAAGGACATGTCAAAAGGCAAGAAGGAAGGGACTGAGGACAAGAAACCTGTTGCTCCCTTCAGATGCAAATTCTTTTCTCCCCCTTTCTCCTGCGCACTGTGGGGTGACCGGAGCAGTGCAGCTTGTCTGAAGCTTGAGCTCAGCATTGCAGGGAACCCTGTGAGGTTCAGAGGAAGAGACTTATTGTTACCTTTGTCATTACATGTGCAAATTCCCTTTTTTTTTTTTTTTTTTTTCTTTTATTTCTGCTGTTCTTAGAAACTAAAGAAATCATAACACATCATTCTTGTTTGAAGCCTGTTTATGTACCGGGGAAAAGACCTCTACCAATTTGAGTCTTTTTCTGTATCTGTAAACAGTCTCAGTCGAAGCCATCATCAGTGTGCATTTAGAAATTATTCATTTTGTTTCACAGTTTTATTGGTTTGCTTCCTAACTGTTATCAGTGAGTTAGAGCTGAGCTTTTTTAATTCAAATGGCATGATGCCCAATCCTCTGAGATTAGTTGGCAAACGATTCTGGGCACCTTGCCACGTGGCATTTTTCAGAAAGGGGCTGCTAATAAAACACCGGAAAAAAATAAGATTGTTCCAGACATGCAAGCCCCTGAAGTTTCAGGGAGTGAGGAGTGACAGAGCTTTCACAAACACACCCAATATTCTGTGGCATGGCTCTGAAACTGCTCAGGAAATACCATCCTAATACCTCTGCACAAGAATGATATGGAAGCAAATGTACTTTGAGTGCAAATTAATTTTCCCTTTCTTCAGTTTGCAGCTGAAATGCTTGTTCCTCATTTTCTTGGTGCTTTGGCTCCAGATTGAGCTCTCTGGGATGCCTGCAGTGGTGTTTGGGCTCTGAGAGATTTCGGCCTTGCAGGAGCAGCAACTTCCCACAGGACCATCTTAGGGCTGAAGTGTCCCAAGTCTCCGACTATAAGGAATCTAGGCAAACCCCCTTAGGATCCTATTTTGACTCTAAATAACATTTGTTGGCTGCAAAAGACTTCGAATGCAATGTTTCCAACACAGTGACCAGCATTTTCTGCTTATAATTCTTGTTTCGTCAGAAAACCTCCAAGAAGTTTGACTCCTGGATAAATAGGTCCCAAGCCATTTAAAGCTTTATAGGTCTAGACTAACATCTTAAAACTAGCAGGCTGCCCAGGCAGATTGTGCCTCGCAGATTTAATATGCTCATGAATTAAAATGCCACTAACAAGCAAGTTGCCAGAGCCTGCACCAGCTGAAGTTTTCTAAACACATTTGACAGGTTGTCTCATACACAGCATATGGCAGTAGTCTGTCGGCACTCATTTGCATAAGTAGCCTAGCCAAAAGCAATAAAAAAGAGGTGCACAGTAGGAAATAGTTCTTGAGTCCAAGAAAAAGGATTTTTTTTCTTTCTTATGGTTGTTTTGTCCCTTCAGCTTCACTGTCTGCTTTCTGTGTCGCGAGGATTAGTAGCGGTTGCAGACTGGGAATGCCACTAAGGCAGCCTTGAACAACTGGTTATTTCTTCATGGTTTTCCTTCTGTAGAGAGCAGTAATAATATGTCCTGCGTTTCTTCTTAGAAACCACATTTTCCTGTTTTCTGAATGTAATAGAATATAATCAGATGTATAAACCCTATTGTGTTTTTTTTTTTTTGCTGGAGCCTTCTTCTGTACTCATCCCCTGTCATCATCCCCATTTTTTAGTGGCTTTGTGTAGACTTTAAAAAGAATGACCATGTTTGCAGGGGTCTGGTGGAGAAGGCAGTGGGATCAGATCCATATTAGCTCCTGGAAGGTAAAGACTTTCCAGTGCAGTGTTAGAGAGTTGATTGACTTCAGAGAGTCAGAGGCTTTTCACTCTGTTTTCTGCTGTAGCTTGCACCTGGGTATTATTATTGTCTAAGAAGTCCTCTTTTCTTGTGGCAGTCCTTTAAGTTATACGTAGCTTGCTCTGTGTGTTTCCCAGCCATCAAGTAACATCAGCATGGCGTGAAGCTAGTACTGTACAAAATTATCTTTCTTTTAAATAAAAAACGTAAATCGTCTTTCTAACCTTCATAGATACTTATGGCCACTTTGGGTGAATGAATAACCTTAATTTCTGAAAGACCTCTGTTCTGTGAGCCAGACCAGTAGTTAAGTAGTTGCCATGATAAATGAGGCATCAAGCAAGGTTCCCAAGTTGTTGATACACAATTTTTTTCTACTACTTGCTAAGGCTACAAAAGAGTAAGAAGGAACCCATATTTCTGCTCTAAATAAGGCTGTAGAAGAAGAAGGAGGATAAAGCTGGTCTGCATCTGTGAAGGCCTCAACTTGAATGCCATGAGTAGAAAGCAGTAGGAGAGCACCCTTCCAGGCAGAGGCCCTCCAAAAAGGTCTCCTTGGCCAGTGCCAGGGTGGTTTCCCAGTATGGGAGAGGCTTTGCAGGACAGCAGAAGCCCCCCTGTCCTTTGCCCAGCTGGGGTCCACACAGCCCAGGGGGGTTTGTCAGGCCTACTCCTTCCCAAGGCTGGGGGTGACACGTGTGTCTTGTGCTTATCCTCCTTGCTCGGTATCTGAGATGCCTTTCAGCTGGCTGGTTAAATCCTGGCAGCCAACGCAGATGCCAGCAAGGGTGTTTGATGTCTGTGGCAGAAGAATTTGGCTCATTTTGATGACTGTATAAATGAATTCAATTTATGTTTGGTGTCAACACCCTTACACAGGAGAAGCCACTGGTGCCAGGAGTGACTTTATTTACAAAAGAGACTTGGAGGAGTGACTGGATGCTTTTATTTTTTTTTCTCCTTTTTCAAGCAAACAGGAATTGAGATTGTTGTTGGGAAGAGTCTAGCAATGTTTACACTCCGCTTTTCCTCCTTACCTTAGCCTAACAAACACACCAGGAACAAAGGGAAAATGCCCTAACAGAAAATACAGTATTTGTTACCTCCTATGGAATATCTGAAAACTAAAGCTGAAGTGTGTATGTAGTACTCCTTTTGGATTCAGTCTCACAACAAATATGTTTGGATAGGGTCATGGAATCAGTGAACAGAATCACAGAATGGTGTGGGTTGGAAGGGACCTCAAAGACCACCCAGTTCCAACCCCTGCCATGGGCAGGACACCTCCCACCAGACCAGGGTGCCCAAAGCCCCATCCAGCCTGGCCTTGAGCACCTCCAGGGATGGGGCATCCACAGCCTCTCTGGGCAACCCATGCCAGTGCCTCACCACTGTGAGTGAAGAATTTTTTCCAAATATCTGATCTAAATCTCCCCTCTTTTAGTTTAAAGCCATTACCTCTTGTCCCATCCCTACACTCCCTGACACAGAGTCCCTCCCCAGCTTTCCTGTAGGCCCCCTTTAGGCACTGGCAGGCCGCTGTAAGGGCCTCTCTTCTCCAGGCTGAACAACCCCAACTCCCTCAGCCTGTCTTCATGGGAGAGGTGCTCCAGCCCCTTGATCATCTTTGTGGCCTTCTTCTAGAAGAAGATCTGTGCAGTCAAGTGAAAATGTGATGCTGTAGTTCACAACATTGTTTTACACAGTTCTTCAAGGAAAAAAAAAAAAAAAACGTAAAATATGAGACAGCCAAACCTTGCAGGAAACAGTTGTGGATTTACCAGGAGCAGTCAGTGGATCTTGAATTCTCATAACATGTATGATACTTCTTGAACTATGATTTTTTTTTTTTTTTAATCTGCAAAGCCTATCAAGTACCCTGAAGGGAAGATCTCGTCCTTCAATGTTCTTGCAGATCCTAGCTGTTCACTTGCTTTTAGTTGCATGGTTATATACTTGTCAGTATGATTAATGAGCAATGTTAAGTATGCCAAAAAAAAAAAAGAAGGGGGGAAACAATGAAAGATCTTCCTTCAGCAAGAGACAAGAAATGAAGAGGAAATACATTACTTGTGCTCAGTAATCACTGAAAGCCAAACAGTTTTTACTTTTCAGTTGCAGGATCTGATTCCAAAATACATTATCAGTTCAGTTGATGCTTATACTAACCGAATTTATGAATTTTATGTTCCAGATTTCACAGTTTTTCATTAAGTAGTTGAATATGTGTAACGTGGATGCTGTAGTAAACACATGCTTCAGCTCCACTGAGTGGATAAGAAACTGCAGATTTTTTTGAAGACTCTTCACACAACCATTGAGGTGGGACATCGCCTGCAGTGGTTGTCCAGTCCCAGCCCAACTCAGCTGTTCAGGGCAGGGGCAATTTGAGCAGGCTGTGCAGGGTATATAGTACTGAATACCTCCACGGTTGGAGACTGGACAACCAGTTGACTGTTTTAACTTATGTGCAAAGTTATTTTCTTATGTTTGGTTTAGCTGAGCTGTTAGGAAACAGGAAAATTGCCTGTTCACTAACAGAAACCGTACCTTTATGCACATTATTGTGCAAATTGTTTTATGTAAAAGTCATACTGAATTTACCACAGTATTTCCTCAGTGAAGGCACAAGTGGTACACAAATCCACAAGAGCTTGTGGAAGGTGAACCCGGAGTGATTGTCCAGTGTTCATTGTGCCAACTCTTCCTTGCGTGTACTTTTAAGATGGTTTTATGGTTTAAGAATGGTTGCACTTGTACATGACTGTGATAAGAAACCAAAGTTGTGTAATGCTGTGGCTGAAATAGGAGCTGTAGTTTCATGACCTTAATACTTAGCAGTGAATCATTTAGTTTTGTAACTAAGATAAATACCCTTTCTGAGATGTGGGGCAGAATTTGTATGACCTACCCAGGAGGCATCCTCAGTCAAAGTAAAACTTTCCACATCTTCATGTACGTGAGGGATGTTGGCTCATTACCTGTGAACACAAAAAGGAAATCTGTGTGTTGATCCAACAGATGGAATAACTGGCTAACTTTTTCATGTAACTGTGTGCTAAGTTTATCTTTCCGTTCATCCTCTCAAGACATTTCACTGTCCTCAGAACAACTTCGAAGTTAGTATTTCTGTTCAGCTGTTGTTTAGGGCGATCACTGGAACTCACCCAAGCTGGCCCAAAAGAGCATTCTCAGGCTTTAGTTAGAACAGCGACCTGTTTTAGAAATGAAGTATCTCTTTTGCAACAAGATCTGCTCCCACTACTGTAATGCATTGCCGCCCATAGCTGTAAGATTTTAGCCTACGCCAGGAAACTGCGAATTATTCATGTCTTAGCAGCTCTGCGCTGGGTGACTGCCTTTTGCTTCACAGTGAGTTGCTGTCTTCATGTCGTTCGTTGCCTCCCAAGAAATATTACTTACCAGTTATCAGCGGACAGAAGGGGTGGAAGAGAGTGTTGTCGTAGGTGAGTAATGCAAGAGCAGTTGAATCACTTGACTTAGCACTCCTTGAAGAAAGATTGAGCAACACACTGATGCGTGAATAATTTCTGCATCAGTATCAGTGCCTGTATGTCTTTTTCTTGACAGACTTTACAGCCAGCTGTAATCATCATATTTGTGATATACCACGTTTTGGTAATTGGAAATGATGGAGCTAAGAAAGATAGTAAAGTGGAAAAAGGACAACAGAAAATGTTCTGAAGAGCTCATAGTAGTTTTCAAACTTGCCTGTAACCAGTGTTTTGAGGCTATTAATATAATCCTGGATGGGGTTGTTTTGGAAGCAAATGGAAATAGGTGATCTAGACAACTATGTGTGTGTGCATAGATGTATGTGTGCATGTATACTTTAAAAAAGTGTTGGGGGTGAAGCTGGAAAGCTTTGGAGTCAAGCATCTAGTCGATTAGCCTTACAGCAGTTCTGGTTTTGTTTGGTGTTTTTGAGGCTCTGAAATGCAGATCAGCAAGTATTTGCTATGACAAATGGGAAGCTTACGAGGAGGAAAAAGTGCAGTATTTTATTGAACTATTAAATTAGTTTTAAATTTCCATTAGAAATCCCATTGCTGAGAGAAAGACTTGAGAAAAGGCCCGTAAAGTTTCTAATGGCCTTAAAACTGGAAACATCTGCACAAGTCAGGTGCTGCTCGTTAGGTCTGTTCAGCAGCTGAAGGGATTGAAGTTGAGCTGTGCCGAAGCCAGTGCTGAAAATGGGTTTAAAGGGAGATGGAACCAGAAGCAAATGGGCCAAATGTGTATTTGGGCTCAGGCTGTGGAGGCTTTGCTATTGCTATGAGTGGAGCAGAAGAACCCATGCTGTCACCCTGAGGGTCACTGCAATGCTCATGTTCTCTGTAAGAGTGAGAGAAAGTGAGGAAGCAGCACTGAGGGACCTTACGGTTTGAGTAGAGAAATGCTTTGCACAACAGGCAATTGTATTTATATTACAAAATAAAGTTTCCAATCCCTGTGGCGATTAAGCTGCTTTTTCTTACCACATGGAGCCTCCTAAAGGGAAACCATTGCCTTTATATGTTTATAATATGTATAACTAATATATAAAAATATAAATATATATTTGAATATATATAATGTTATATACGACTAATGTATGTATATGTGGTGTCTGTATATATTTAGCATGTGTGTATACATAGCTGATATTCCCCTGATTAATTAGGTAAGTAGGGCAAGGGCTTTTTACAGCTAGTGCCTAAATTAATAATGAACAGAGAAAAATGTAGTGTAGATGAATGCTTTCGTGTGGCTTTGGTCAAATTACTTTGAGGTGGAAATAATCAGCGGTTGAGTTAAGTGAGAGGCATGATATATGCTGGAAAACCTCCATCATATGTCAGATCTTTTACAACTGTGATAAATGACTTCAGATAAATAATGCTAACATGTGTTAAACAAGTTCAGGCCAAGTGCAGCACGGTATGGTAAACAGAGATTGCACTTCAGGAATGTTTGAAAATATAAATGGATGATAGATGGTTTTGAAGAGCCCTCTGAGGATAGTGCTTTCTCTGTGGAGGGTAAAAGAGAAATTCTTCTAAAATGCTTCAGAAATAGCTTTTTATTATTATTACTGTTTTTAACAAGTACAGGCGTAGAGGTTTGCTGGTGCTGACAACGCTTGTTTGGGTTGTTCAGCTGTTAAGGGGTGAGCAGTGTATTTCGTGCCTATTTCAAACCTGCCAGGACCAGCACAGAACCGACCCATATGGAAAGGAAAGCAATAGCTGAAGTGACTTCTCTTTTAAATTATATTTATTAGGAAAATTGTTGATGGGGGTGTGAAACCTCACCAGAAAATTAGTTGAAGTGAAGCTAGAAGCTCTGTAGGGTCTGTCACCGTCATGAGGTCTAGAGAGCTGCTTCCCCATAGGGGAAGCATGGCTTGGGGAGGCATTAGGAGGCTTTTCTCTCAGAAGAGCAAACCCGTTGATAGAGCTGTTTTTTTTTTTTTTTTTTTTTTTTTTTTGTTTGTTTTAAGAAATCTTCTTCCAAACTGTCATGGTGCGGAAAAATATGTATATATGCATATACATTAGGTTGTGGATGAGCTTGACATTATATTGCTGCTGTGGCAGGGGAAGTTGGATCCTTCTAAGTAACGTGCCCTAGCTGAGTGAATTGCCATTTGTGTGTTTTAAAGCTTATAGTACGTAAATTTAAAGATAAGGATTTTAATTACATTTTCCTTTCACCATCGTTGGCCTGTAAGAATGATCCAGTGCTTGAACTGGACAACGAAGTAATAAAACATATTGCCAGTTCCTTTGTGAAACCCATGTCCCACGTGCTAACAAACAAGCAAAAAAAACAACTTTCTGTCAATCTAAATTTACAAATGTATTGAAAAGTCTCTCTTCATTTTGCTTGCAAAGAGGTGTATGGGTCGTAGTCTGCTGAGGAAATAAGAACATAGTGAATACAGTTGAAAACAAGAATTTGGAAGTAAAGTTGACTTCATTCCGAAGTTGCATTCTGGTATTTTTCAGTCATGTTTTGATATAGTTTCTCAAGTAATTTTTGCTGCTGGTCCTTCTCTGAACTTCCTTCCTTGATCTGAAGGGCTTGGAATTTCATGCAAAATTCATTGATTTCCAAATGCAACTGAGAGAAGCATTTAGCATGGAGTTTTTTTTTATTTTTTATATTTGTTGATGGAGGTGAAATGGTTGTTCAGGTATTCTCCGTCACACTTATATCCAACCATGCTGTCGTGGAGACTAGCAATGCTACACGTTTTGTTCCTGGAACATGTGTGGTATTTTTCACCTGTAGAAATGGAGGAGAAACTCATGGTCATCAAGTGAGAGCTTCACTTTTTGGTCATTTATTGGTAATTCACTTTATTTAAAAAATAAATAAATGCGTGTGGCTTTGAGCACCCCCCTTTACCATGGCTGTGGTACATGAGAAGAGGAACAATACCCTGCTATTACCTCATATTTATAAACATGTGAAGGGCTGAAATCCTTCCTCTGTTTTATCTTTGCGGTCTACAGTCCATTAGATAATACAAAGGCGTGTTTCCCCACTGCTGGAGAAGCCTTTGCATTCACAACAATCAGTAGTAATTAAAAAAAAAATCACCTGAGGGAAAACCACTCTGCAGAGGAGAAACAGAGCAAGTGCAGGGCTGCCTCACAGGGCTGCCAGGTCTGGTGCGTGGATCTCAGGCCCGTCAGCTCCCACATGGTGTTACCTCTCCTGCTGGCGTGCGAAGCTTATCACGGTGCCTGTGCCACGTTCCTGGGATGCCTCTGCACGTCTCTCGGGCTGCAAGGCACCGTGCAGCAGATGCAGCAGCAATGGGCCGGCCGCCAGGCATCCACGGCGGGTAAGATTCCCGCATTGGCACGGATTTAACTAGAGGCCCCCTTCTACTGATTTCTAAAATCTTACCCATTCCGTTCCAGTTTATTCGCGGGGCTTTCTTTTCCTTTCAGTTGTCAGAATGGTGCATTTTTCATCCGTCCCAGCGATGTCAGAGCAATGGGAAGCTTGCTGACCCTGAACTATTTTGACATCTGCTTCAAAGTATTTGTGCTACCCTCTGCGCACATCTGATGGTTTCTTTGTTCCTCTTTCTGTTACGAGTCAGCTTATATTAACTTAATTTCTGTTAAATTAACTATATTCTTTGTGTATACATCCTCTTCCAGGATTTGGGTTTTCACAGAATCACAGAATTTCTAGGTTGGAAGAGACCTCAAGATCATTGTGTCCAACCTCTGACCTAACGCTAGCAGTCCCCACTAAACCATATCCCTAAGCTTTACATCTAAACGTCTTTTGAAGACTTCCAGGGATGGTGACTCCACCACTCCACTGGGCAGCCTGTTCCAGTGCCTCACAACCCTTTCAGTGAAGAAGTTCTTCCTAACATCTAACCTAAAACTCCCCTGGCGCAACTTAAGCCCATTCCCCCTCGTCCTGTCACCAGGCACGTGGGAGAACAGGCCAACCCCCACCTCGCTACAGCCTCCCTTGAGGTACCTATAGAGAGCGATAAGGTCGCCCCTGAGCCTCCTCTTCTCCAGGCTGAACAAGCCCAGCTCCCTCAGCCGCTCCTCGTAGGACTTGTTCTCCAGGCCCCTCACCAGCTTCGTCGCCCTTCTCTGCACCCGCTCAAGCACCTCGATGTCCTTCTTGTAGCGAGGGGCCCAAAACTGAACACAGTACTCGAGGTGCGGCCTTTCATACAGTCTTTCAAATACAGTTTTCATACAGTCTTTCAAATAGCTGTAGTGTGGTTTCTCTTTCTCATTTTGATCCGTATATCTTGAGTATGCCCCAGGACTGTACATAATGAGGTGGGTATTGCGGGCAACCAGGTCAGGTATCCAGGACAATATTGCCCTACTGCTGTCAAGAAGAACCCTAAAACACATCAAACTGCATGGAAAAAGACTGGTCAACTTGTTTTAGTAGGCCTTTTTCCCTAACCTAATGTCTTTTTCTGAGATCATGGCTGCTAGGAACTGTGAGACTATTGCTTACTGGGACTGTCTGTTCTTGGCTGTGTAATACATAACTAAACAAAGTCTTGGTTGGTTGAAATGATCTTCTCTGTACTCAAACTAGGTAAAGCCTAAGTTTGGCCGCTTAAAAATGTTCAACGACTGGCAGAAAGACTGGAAAGTCTCTGAGCGTTGGTAATGCAGACTCAGGTATTTAATTAAGCATGCACGATACCATTGCAGCCTCTAGCAGCGTTCTGAGAAGCAGCGGCTTTATCGGATTTTTATCATAGCTCCCTGCTGATGCTCTCTCTTTTGCCTGCTGCCTTGCTGTCAGATACTCATCTGGTCCATACCTGCTGCCTAAATTTTCAAGCAACCTCTGCTGGGGGTCAAACACCTGCAGTTGATTAAGAGGCTGCATCCTCAGGGATCTCTAGGCCGGTAAACCCTGATGCACTTCCCGAGGATGGTCTGGGGTCACTGAATGCCCTAGTCCTGCAGATATCCTCTGACCTATTTTGGCACATCTTATGCAACAGTGAAACTTGGTCTGAACTTGAAGCTCAGGAGCTCGTTCATGTTCTTGGCACCAATCTGTGTTCTCGTCGCACTCGGATGTTTTTGCCTTTTGATAAGCTGTCAGCACAGATAAGACAGTCGTAATTCTAGGGATAGCAGGTGTGTGTGCCTACATTTTTTTGGCCTTTTTTTTTTTTTTTTTTTTGATTGGTTGCTATAATTTGCTCATTGGTGTTTGCCTCCTAATACTTGCTGAATATGCAGGGCAGCATGTTGGCACAGCGTATTTAAAATGGAATAAACCAGAAGACTCGGATAATGACTAGCTGACTAGCATCATGCTATTAAATGCTTGTAATCCAGGAGGCACTGATATGCTTGCTCAAGCACAGGCATACAGTTCAGCATTTCAGAGACCTCACTGTAAACTAAAAGAGAGATTGCAGATTCGTCACGACTCATGTTCTTCTATAATTATTTTCTAGCCTCAGATTGGTTACAATAATCTCTAAAGAAAACAGTACGTTCTTCTATATTATTTTCCTTTCTAGCAGTTTTCCCTGGCTCCATTCACTTGAATTATGTAACCTATATTTTAGTATAACAACTACTTTCCTACTGTATTACTCTCTAGGGACTAATTCTGCATTAGCAGGGGGATGAACAAGATGACCTCTTAAGTCTCTGCCATCACCACTTTCTGTAATACAGTGCTGTAATATTTGACCTCATTCCCTAGCCTTTTCCCTTCTCTAACCCTTTGACTCTTACAAGAGAGCAGCCACAGCATTTTTTCGGGCGTATGGAAGTGCCCTCCTTTGAAGTTATCAAACTGCAATGCTGTTTCCTGCACTTGAGAATTAAAGAGCGTATTAGTGCCTTTGCATTCAAGTGAGCAGGACCTATCTAAATAAATCATTGCAGAGAAATGTGCTGCAGTGCCTGCTCTGTCGCTGGAATGAATATGCTGAACAGGCAGAGGATCTTTATTTTGTTAATATGTTGGCAAGGCTGTAACTTTCGAATAAGCCTTTCTAGTGCTGCTTTTTATGTCACGGAAGGAAGGAAGACCTGCTTGAGCAGCCTCTGCCAGCTCAGTGCTTGGTTCACAGACCTGCACAGCGTGCTTCACTGCCACTGCTCTGAAGAACAGAAACATCCATCCCCCTGTGCTCAGAATGTGTCAGCAGGCATCAGACTGGATGCGAAGTACAACTCGAGGGAATTCGATATTCTAGCTGGCAAAATCAGGAAGGGTAAATGTGGGAGACGTAGTTTGGGAATGGAAAGAAAAGCTGTGGTGAACTCCGGTGGTCAGTGAAAGATGCCTTGCTGTCCCTGCTTGTTCGCAGCCTTCAGCTTGTAAAGAAGGGCAGATGCTTTTTGTGGCTTTGGCCTGGCAACAATTTCCAAGAACTCTCCAGCTGGTCCAGGCAAGCCAGTTCTAGAAAATATTATTATTATTATTATTTTCTTCAATGAACAGCCCATGTATTTTCTTCACCTCTCCAGAGGCAACTAGTTTATGAAGCTTGATTTCTTTTTTTCCTCCCACTGTTTTCTGTGCAGTTAGTGTGTTGACACTGGGTTTTACTCTCCCATTTTGATTTTGTAGTTCATAATTTAAATGTGTAACCTGCTGTTATGCTCTTCTGCTGTTGGGCTTTTTTACTGCCTACATCCTTGTTTTCCACAGCACCAGTAGGAGACAACTGGGATGGCTTTCTGCAGAACTGAGTGGGGAAAGTAGCAGTGAAAAGTAAGGGAAAATGCAGTAGCCTGCTTCTGTCAGCCAGCTTCACCCCATTCTCAGCTCACATCTGCTTCTATTTCCTTCTTTGTTATTTATGAGAAAGCAGGGCCTTAATAGACTAAGCAAGTTAAAAATCAAAATAGTGAAAAGAAGTCTTTACACCATCAGTTTTTAATATTCCCTTATTCTTACCATGACAAAATGTACAGCAATGGAGAGTACCAGACTCCAGACCTGTAACCTGCAGGATCCAGATGAAAACGAAGATTGCCTCTTGCACTTTACTGTGTAAATTATTAATGTGTTTTAGCTTCTCCTTTTAGTGTAAATCACTGGCATTTGTTTGTTGTAGTGAGTATGGACAGTGTGATAAATGTTCTTCCTAGCTCCATGTCGATGGGGCTTTTCACTTGTGATAGAGAGTAGTACTTTTGGTGCTTCAGAGAAACATTCAAAAAACATTAGCTGAAAACCTCCCTCCCCAAATGAGGTCTATCCTATATTTCCTCCTTGTGGAAATGCAAAGGATGTTTGTTGCCAGTGGCTTCTTGCAGCAGGAAAAGCACACCTAAGAGGCAAGAAACCCCTGAAGTGTGAGAGTAGAGTGTTGCTCTGGCATCCTGCTGGTACTGGGTATCTGTCACTCCCAGCAGAGGTCCCACTGCTCTCCCAAGAGGTCCCAGAGGTTCTCCCAAGCCCGTGGGCTGCCCTGTATGTAGAGATGCCTTCCTTCCACAAGTGGCTTGTGTCACCCACTTCTTTAAGCCTCTGTCTTCAGGATACGGGGCAGGACAGGATGTCTGAGGCTGTTTTGTGACTCTCTCCTCCCACTCCCCACCTGTGGACCCTTCACAAGGAACAAGGATGCAGGCTGACAGTGCACTCTTCTCATATGCATGTGCAACAGGATCCTCTCCCCACAAAGGATCCCCCCTCTTGGGGTGGGGGCAGAGGACCTCATGCTGAGGAGAGGGGCTGTCCCAGCTAATTAGCTAAGCAGCTGTGCTGTCTCCAAATGAAAACGAGCTGAAATGGGTTTTGTCCTCTTTGTGAGGCTGGGCAGCATTCCTCACCAGGCAAGGAAATTCCTCGGGCTCGGTCAGCGTTGACAGTAAGGTGGACTCGGGGTCCTGCTGCCAAGCTTAGCGTGAGTTGTGCTCAGCCTGTTGCTTTTCATCAGGTCGTACTTTATTGTGGAAAACCCCTTTTTCCTTGCTAAGTGCTTGGCGTTTGTCCCTGGATTAGTGGGAGAATATATGGTTTGAGATTGTGTGACACTGGGCAGTCATGAATACATAACCATCTATTTGTACATAGAAAATAAGATCAGATTCAGGATTCGGGGGGAAAAAAAAAAAAGAGTAAATGTGTGAAACGAAGTGATCTCAGCAGAAGCAGCAATTATGTTAATTTATTAGTGGGCAATCTGCCTATGAATGAATCCTCTCTCAGTGTATTTTCTAGGGGGTCCAAGAGTAAAAGGAGAATGTATTGTCTTGGCAGCAAATTTATTACTAGCTTTTGTGGACAGAAACAAAACAACAGAGAGACTCTTCTTGGCATAGGACCAGGTCTTTTCTTAGGGTATTGCTTGAATTTGTTTGACGTACAGTGAAAGAATGGCACACTGCACTAATTACTTTTAAATACAGTCATTCTATAGATCCATAGTCCTATACGTAGCCATGGGCCCACTTGAGTAATGGGGTAAGGTCTGTCAGGCTGTTCCATGAAGCCAGCTTTCAGGATGGGATGCCTAACTTTTAACTTTGCTGCTCAGGTTTTTTATCCAATTCTCTGTAATTTTTTGGTGTGAATTCATTCAGATAGCGTAACACCCATTTAAAGTTGTAGTAACTTAGTAATAAATTTGGAGGTGTGGTACTTGGCATTTACAGAAAAGAGGTTTTTCTATTTTTTTTAAACAATTTTCTTTTTTCTTTTCACGTCTTGTTGCCCCACCCCACATCAGTGCTGGTGGAAAACTACCCAGCTGATTTAAATTCTAAAAGAGATAAACTATTACTTCCTTCTAGTGAGCACTTTAAACAAAAGTGTTTTATTCATTGTTTCAGGGAGGCAAAATGAGATTTGAGTTTCTAAACACTAGCCAGTTTGCTAGAGGAAGACGGAGAATATTGCTGCTTCTGTCCCATTCACGGACTTCAGCAATGAATGGCAGGAAGTGTTTAAAATGCCTTTTAATTAGATCTGCACCAGGTACCCTGCTAATGTAATCAAATGTAGAGTTAATCTTCCTTTCATGTTTTTGTAAGGAAAGGAGCTTCATCTTGAAATTATCGTTTAAAGAAAAGAGGCATAGATGGGAGATGTGGAGGTCACTCAGGCAGCAGCAAGTGAAGCAGAGCAACTCCCATTTGTGCTCAGCCAGATGTTCGCGAGCCTTTGCCAATAGCTCAAAAGGCTGATGCTACATAAATTACTATATCCCAGGGACTAATTCAATGGGTGTGATGGAAGAGGAAGGGAGGAGAATGGTACCCTGTCGGTCAGAGGTCAGGTGTAACACATGAGACTGAACCAGGCAATATTCAGCCAGTTCTCTTGTTTTTATTTGTATTTTTAATTGTGGATTGAAAATAGGTATTTCCCCAATGAAAGTACTGACTTCTCTTCCACTTTCTCCAATAATTTAAAGGCCAGATACTATTTTCTTTAAAAATCTCATTTCAGTGTAGTCAAAGGAGTTGAATTCTCACTGAAACTTGAGCCTCTGACAGTCATTTCTGAAAACATATAGTCACCTTTGAAAGCTACTGGTGGTCTGATAAAACAAATACCTTTAAAGGCTTTTCTTGCTTTCTGAAAAGATGCCAATTGTAGACTCTGCTGCCTCACATCCAGCATCACGTTTTTATGAAATTTGTCTAGAGAAATCACCTACCATGTGTTGTTTTTCTTTCCTCTCTAGGAGAATTATTTTTATAGAAGTAAAAGCAAACAAATAAAAACCTAGGGTAATAAATAATGGTTTTCTTTCTGAGCATGAAGCATGTTCCCCAAGTGCTGTTATTGCTTGAAAAGAGGTACTTCCAGCTTGCTGCCTCTTGTGTATGTGTTTATATCACCAGCTCAGTTATATTTAGCATCCTGCTTGTGGGAAGAGGTGGTGAGCAAAGACTGTCATTGTCTGTCAAGAAAATACACCTTATCCATATGGTGCAAAGGATAATTTAAAAAAACGTGACTCTTGAGTGTTACAGAAAGGCAAATGATGATGAAGCTTGTACCTGTTTTTCTGTCAGGTGGTTTCAGAAGAGTTGGCACTGATTTTGAATGTTTGAGGATGGCAGTGCTGAAGCTTTTTGTTTTCTCAGGATGTCATGCGGGCCACAACTAAAAAGTAGGCTTTCAAGGTTAACGAAGTGCCAATTTTAGCATCACAGTCAGTATTGCTTGATCAGTGGGAAGCTGCCATGGAGGGATAGAGTGCCTTTTCTTTCATAAAATAAAGAAATAAGCAGTGCCCTCTAGTGTTAGCTACCATCAGAGGAAACCACCAGGAGGCCTCTATCATCTAGATAACTGCAATTAAACCTTCTTCACAGATATAGATGCCACTCTTTCCTTTCTGACTACTTCTGTTCAAGAAATAAAAGCAATAGCACAGCTTATCGTGACATAACTGTCAGAATTTTGGTCATTTATAGCTAGGTAGACACAGTCAGATACCTCAGACTCCCTGACGTAATTTATCTTTTCCGATCTGGAAGTGTATGAGTGTAGTTTCTCCAAGTCCATACTTGACCTGCACAAAGACATAAAGATAAGAAGTTTTGTGCTGTGGGTGTTTTTTGTTACAAAAGGGCCAGAGGGTCATTATGCTTTAGGGAAAGGCGTAGCAGCACATCTTCCTGCCTGAAGTTGAGAGGTTCAGTTTCTGTGTAATGCAGGCCTGGCCTAAGTATTTAAGTATTTATACAGCACGTTTACCCAACTCAGGTCTTTTGGGCTGTCCTTGGCCCTTTTCATGTTCTGGTAACAGCAACTGTGGTCACCTCTGTACTTTAAAGTGGAAAGCTACTTCTCTCAATCTCTTTAAAAGAGAGCAATGCTTTAAATTGCTACGGTAAAACAGCCAGCGTTAAAAAGCATTTGCTATCTTCTTTGGTTTCTGAATCACCTTCAGTGTGAAAACATTGTAAGCAAATGTGCCTTTCAATCTCTGTTTTAATTTGTTTTTCTACCACAGCAAGAGGCCTTACTGGTTATTTTTGCCTTCTGTATTCTGCCCCTGTGTTTTCATAGCTTTGGTTCCAGTCCGGGCCTTTTGGTACCAGGCCGGAGGCCCCTGTGGTGTTAGGTCACTGCTGGCAAATGGGGATCCCATAAGGCCCAGGAGCTTCTTAACAAGTACCCTGGAGCTTTCATCTGGTGAAAACACTTAGGGTTTTCTGATATACAGCACACAGAAACAGAATAAAGCTTGTAGAAAGCAGCCCATGACAGACTTTCTTACTTGGGCTTTCCTGCCTGGGCCAAGGTTGACCCTGGACCTGAGTCCTCTACACCAAAACATCTTCTCACAGAGCATCGCTCAGAGGAGCGACTGTTTCATTTACCTCCTTGGGTCATGCTCTGTGAATCTTTCTGGTGGCCACCAGCAGTATCAGAAGTTGGTTGTACTGCCCTAGAGTAAGAATATTAGGTGAAATGTTGAGAAACTTGAGTTTCTGAGCTGTGACACAATGAGCTCAAAGTGAGGAGGGAACTGTGTACGTTTGTGTAGATAGCTGTACCTTTGTAATAAAAGTCCGAAATGAGACAACTTACCTGCACTGTTGCTCCTCAAAACATGTGTCAGACAAGCTCCAGTGTCTGGGCTATGTGCTGCTGTCTTGTTGCCACCGCTGTTACAAAAATGTGATGCTGCCAGTAGGTATTGATCCTTCAGCTCTAATGATAGGCCCTATTTTGGACTGCATTCATTAATTTGTCATCTTTTCTGTGTATGAGGAGGGATAGCATTGCCAAGGATGATGTTATATTCTGTGAAAAGACCAAGAGAAAAAATGTTCGGCATTGTTCCCCTGAGATGTACCAAAAATTTGCATGCACCAATGAAAGCAACTGGCGTTATAGGATCATGACAATGGTTCATTAGTACTTTACCCCAGGCTGGGATGATGACTGTTCCTGTTAAAACAAAAAACAACAACAACAACAAAAAAAAAAACACACCGATGGCATTTGTTAGAAAGTTGATATTTATGTACAAAGTTGCCAGCACTTTAAGAAATGGTGCCTCTCTTAATTAAGATGATAATGTGCTGCCTTGTTTGGAGAGACTCGGCTTGTAATGATGCTGAATTATGAATAGAGGGAAATTAGTAATAACAAATGCCAGATGGAGGTATCTTTCAAAGAGGAATATTTTGTGTTATATGGCATGTAAAGTTGACAGAGCAGGTCTTTAAAAGGCCTTTATTATTCTTTAAGCTTTTCTGACAAAATTACTCTTTATCCTGCCAAGAAGTGTAGTTTCACATGCCAGTGTGTTTTTAAGCTAGAGTAATTAAAGTACGCCTCTAAATTTATGGCTTCGAGTGAAATCCATTCCTCCAATGTTTTGTCAGGAATCTATAAACAGTGCAAGGAAGGAGACAACTTACAACAACAATAGTTTTGCCAATTCTACGCGTTTTGCCTTTGAAATCAAAGGCAATTAGGGATGAACAAAACTACTTTCAAAGTTTACCAAAAAAAAGTGTAAGCTTTGCTGAAGTTTTATTTCACTTTTTTTTTCTTGGTTGAAGATGACTGTTGGGAATAAGGAATGTTTTTCTAAAATTAAAATCTGCCTTCTTTAATTTAAGTTGAAAAGGATTACTGAGTTATAAATGCATTAAAGCCTTGAATGCTGGGCTTTTTTTCTTTTTTTTTTTTTTTTGGTGATTTCCCGAGTGAGAACATTTAATTTTATTTTGTAGCGTAAATTAGTAATTAAAAGAGAAATAGATGTGGGAAAGCAAGAGAAAACTCAGATTTTAGAAGTTTATCTTCTCATATGAATATTCCCACTCCACAGGCATGTCCACATTGATCTCATGGCCTGCCGAGTCCACTATTACTGCCTATTGCAGAGCAGGTCCTTGTAGGATGATCTGTGGGTCAGGAGAAGCATGTCACAGCAGGTGGCCACAAAGATTAGGTTTTTGTTTGTAATTGACCTCAGATTGCATTTGTGTAATAAAATTCAACATGGTGAAACTTAAGATTGTATAAAGTGTTGTATGCAATGTCTCTATCAGATATGCCTGTGTAGTAGGCTAGAAAGACTCGAAGAGCCGTATGTTCTTCTCCATCCATCCATAGAGTTACAAAACACTTCCAGATACACAGCAATGAACTCGAGACATATGATACAAGAGTTCTTCCAAAGGCACAGATGCTGTGGTAGGATACAGAATGATAGCAGAGGAGTTCCTTTTGTCTACTTAAAATTATTTCTACGAGTATGCACTAATAGGGGAATAAATGACGGCAGATATATTTCAGTACTGGATGATGTAAAGAAGACTTCTGCTTCATTTAGAAAAAAGATCAAGATCAGTTTTCATGAGAATAAAACACTGTTTTGAATTATGCTTAGAACAGACTGTCCGTCTATTTCTGGTATTAATGTTCATTGCCGTTGTAGAATGGAATTAACAATAGAAAGATGAGAACACAAGAAAAGAATGTCTAGAGGGAAGGCAGTCAAGGATGGGATTCAGTGGCTCTAGTTTTGATAACAAAAGCAAAGACTGCTCTGAGTTATATGTTTTGATACTAATCTGGTATTTCAATAAACCCTACGTTTGCCTTAATGCAACAATTTGATTATTTCTAGGCATTTTTGAAAACTCCTTACAGCATAGTTTCTTGCTGATGTAGTTGAAGCTATAGTGAATTTACCTGGGAGATGCCATTTGAAGTTATGGACAACTAAACCCAGGTTTTACTTGTGTTTTTGATAAGTGAATACTGTCTATATATAGATATAGATATATGTATCTATCTAAATATGTATTAAAAAAAGAATATTGCTTAATTTGACAGAACTCTACCTAATGGGACATTGGAGCACTAGCCATCAAGTCTTTCAAAATCTGTACTGTTTTCTTTTTGGTGTTGTCAGTTTGGTTAATATTGAACTTCCTGTTGTTGTCTTTTTTTCTTTTCCAGAAAAACTTTACAATTCCAATGGACGGGAGCTGAGACGGGCACTTTTCTCATTGAAACAAATATTCCAGGTGAGCAAATACTGGCTCTCCATTCTGTGATTTGAATATGACTTCAATTTCAATCTCTCTCTCTCTCATAGGGAATAACTTACAGTTTCTGGTAAAAGAGAGAATTTCAGGACTTCATTTGTAATGTGTGATTATCTGATTGCTTCTTAGGGCCTTTTTTTTTTGTGTTCTTCATTCCTGTTCGTTCAGTCTGTCAAAAGGCAGAACCAGATGCAAAGTAACATCAGGCTTAGTGGTTGGAACCTGACAGGAGAGAAGAAAACTGGAACTCTTGCATGGAAACTTAGACTGCTCATTTGGACAATGGCATAGTTTTGCATTGGGAAGAGTGGAAGAGGGGCAGAGGGGGGAGGAATATGAAAAGAGAAGCTAGGAAACTGTAAACAGGGGTGGTGGCTCCATGTTGGGTTGATTTCCATCTACAGACATATTGTTGACAAATAGACTAGGTTGAAGCCACACCAAAACCTGAGACAAGGATGCAAGAACCATAGGACAGATCTGATGATGAACCAAAATGTAGTGGTAGAGCTCTGAAGATGTTAGAATTACTTATTTATGGATTAGCCCCGAGGATTCTTTGTGGAGCTGGAGGGTGTTAGTTGTGACTGATGGGTTAAGTTTAAGGAAAGGCAGGTGTGTTCATGCTCAAAGGAGTATGTGTTCATTTTGGAGGAGACCTGGAAACAGCAGGATTGTTTGGGGCCTGTAGAGAAGGAGCTGATGTGATAGATTAGTGGTGTGAGTGATATGTAAGTGAACTGGATAAAAAGCTCAGATTTCAGATTGGTTTTATGGGCTAGGGAGATCACCTTGGAAAAGATGCAGGGCCAAAAGGAAATCATTGTTGGAGAGAAGAAGTCAGGAAAAGGAGGTAAAAACCAGAGCATATTGCAAATGTGATACTAAAATGGAATTCAGGATGACACATTCTGTCTTGATCAGTAAATATAAATGAAATCAATAAGAAAAACACCTGACCTCCTTTACTAATGGATCCATATGGAGGATGACAACCTTCCATATGTTATTTGGTGCAACGGGTAGGTGCAAGTCTGTGAAATAGCTGCAAGGGTTTCAAGCTGTTAGTTTAGCAATTTTTATTTTGTTTTAAATAAACATTTCTTATAGGGAGAATAACATTTCAGAATTCTAGGACTGCAGAATTGCAGTTTTCCAAAATACGCATTTTATTTTATTTTATTTTTTTTAAGTTTTAAGGTGAAGTATTCAGAATTTAGTAAATGCCAGGATGACGATTTTTCTGAGCACAGGAATAGCTGATAAAGGGTGATTTCATTTCACGGATAATTTTGTAGTTGAGGTTGTTTATTTTTTCTGGGTCAGAACAAAGCTTTTGAATTTTGAAACATTTGGAAAGGAAAGGAATTTCAGTTCCCAAACAGGTCTGATCATCTTGTAGTCAACTGATTGGGAAAAACATTGTCTCTTGAAGGCATTCCCAGGGAAAGGCTGTTTAAGAATTGTGATGATGCAAATTGGTTTTCCCTGTGAGGCTGCCAAGTAGGTGGACTGTTTGCTTAGAGGAAATCAGGCAGCTTTTCAAGAGTCCTCTCTGGTTGCTTTTCTTTTGGCTCACCTTTGGAGAAGTATTTGTATTTCTATCAATTTACGTATTTCTTACATGAATCTAAGCATTCAGACACACTTAACTGTGAGTGCTAAGCCTTTTTCTTCCCATCCATGCCACATCTCTCACACCTCCCATCAAAACGCTTCCCAGTTTGGATGTTTCCCATGTAGGTTCTTTGAAGTCTAGTATGTGTTTCTGAGTACCTAGCACGCAGTGCTTTCAGAGAACCCACCAGTAAGATATGTCTTCCAGCTTGTCAGCTGTTTTGATGGAGATGTTGTAAATATTTATCCATCTAGTAAATTTAATTGCAGTGGGTTGAAGAGGAAACGGAAAAGAGAGGCACATAAACACTGTGAATGAACTGTGGTTCTGCGGGAGACCGGGATAGTAAAACTGTGATGGTGCATTTGAAGACTTTATCATAATCTAGTCATAAAAGTTGCATAGGTAACTGATGTTATCCTCATGTTTCCTGGCTTTTAATTTAATTCCTGGCAGGTCAACGTTACTCTCTCAACATTTTAGTTATTACAAAGAGATAACCAGGCTTTCTGTTGGAGATGCATTGCCTGCCTAGTTTTAAAGAAAGAATTCAGTTCAAATCTAGATCATTGGAAGTGCACCAGGAGTGAATTTAGTTTTCAGGTTGTCTGTCTGACAGTTTCAAAACATAACTCTCCTTGAAGAATTTGACTTCCCTGCTCCCTAATGTATATGATACAGAGAGGAATTTGGGAATTATCTGTTAGCACATTAAGTAGCTACTTCTAGTAGAGATGTGGCCATTCATCAGATGAAGGCACACTTGGTAGATCTTTGTATACTCTCAGAATACAGGTTCTCATTAGCGAAGAACAGAAGAAAAATCTTCCACAAGCTGCAGAGTATTCATCCCGTATGCTTGAGTATTTGAGGTGGTGTACTAAATACTGGAAAACGAAATGCTGCATGATGTATGCTTCGTTTTACTTGTCAGCTTCACTGTCATTAATAGTTAGCAACATTGCTAAAGGCACCTCTCAAGCATGATTTCGGTTTATCTCAGAACGAACCATGAGAGAGGATAAGATAACTTTTGTATGTTTTAGAAAAATTAGCTATTTTTTTAGTGAAGAAAAATACAACTTAACATAAAACTATAGACCAAACACTATTGTCCAAATGGTCATACCCAATTTCTCTTCTAGTCTGACATTAAATAAAATTACCATTAGAAATCTATTTTTTCAAAATAAGCATCTGTTTGATTTTATATCTCATTGTATTTAGTATTTTAAATTCTTCGGCATTATATTGTTGCAGAAATAAAATGTTGACTTCAAAGCTAGTCTTTATTTTTATTTTAACAGCTTTCAGAAAGTTATGGAGACTTCATTATGTCTTTAAGTGCCAAGACAGTTCGTAACACCATGTTTTTATAATCATTTCATCAGAGCTGAGTTAATTTGGCACAGTTCTGTGTCAGTATCATTTTTTAATTTAAAGAGCTTCAAGGTAGTGTGCAGTCGCTTATTTGCACTAAGTGGGAACCAGACCAAGTTTTACATCAAATATGAATTCCAAATAGTCAGAGCTCTTGGTTTTTCACGCAAGGCTTCAGCGAAGCTTAGCAATGTTTGGCAAAAGTAGTGTCTTTGTTTCAGATTTTAAATGAAAGATTCATTTGGCAAGTACAAACATGGAATTTCTGTTTGGTTTCTTATGGTGGGATGTTCTGGCGAAATGATAAAGCACATAAGAAGCATTTTGCTTTAACAGCAACGTTACTTGATTGTTGTAATTCACTCTGAAGGGTTAATAAAGTCATTGCCATGATCTCTTGCTGGACTGTACTCCAGTATTATTCTTCGGATTTACCAGTACTCTTTTCAGCGAAGAAAAGCTGATGGAGCAAAGAAAGTAATATTTGTACTGTGGAAGCACTTGACCTTAAAATAACCGTGTGCAAGTGTGTGTGTCTGTGTGTGTGTATATACACACATGCATATACCCATACAGATATAATTGACAGTCTGAAGGACTGCAGTTTAACTCTCTTGTAATGTATTTTCTGACAGATTTCTGTGGTGCCTTAAGTATTAGTTCTTGAGGTCATTAGAAACTTGTGAATTTTTGTGTAAAGTGCTGAAAGTCTCAGGGCAGACCTTATTGCTCTCTACAGCTACCTGAAAGGAAGTTGTGGGGAGCTGGGAGTCAGCCTCTTCTCTCAGGTAACCAGTGATAGGACTAGAGGGAATGGCCTCAAGTTGCACCAGGGGAGGTTGAGGTTGGAAATGAGGAGACATTTCTTCTCAGAAAGAGCAGTCAGGCACTGGGACGGGTTGCACAGGGAGGTGGTGGAGTCACCAACCCTGAGGGTGATTAAGGTTGAATGTGGTGCTTAGGGACGTGGTTTAGTGGGTGATACTGGTAGTAGGGTGATGGTTGGACTAGGTGATCTTGGAGGTCTTTTCCAACCTTAATGATTTTATGAAAAGACTCAAAGGCGTACAGGAAGAGAATACAGTGAAATGTGGCACTTAGAAAATCAGCATCTGAAAACAAAAACATTGTGCTACCTGATCTTGATATTTTACAAGTGATAAAAATACACCTGCTTAAAACATTTAATTCAATCCTTATCAATTTTAAAAGCAGATAAATTAGGTTCAAGCACTATAATATGTGTAAACAGTGCTATGGCAATTTCTTGATACTAAAAAGGTTTATTTTACAAGACCTCTGATATGAGTAGACTTAATGTAAAGTAAGCATGTCTTAGAAACTATAAAAAAGTGCCTTGCAGTTTCAAAGCATAGCTTCAGTTTATGGTGATTGCATAATTTCACAATATGAATAAGATGGATAAGAATATGATGTAAAAAGAGCTACAAAGCATATTTCAACTATGTGAAAATCTGTAATCTTGTAAACCTACATGGCTTCCTAACATTCTGGAAAGTATTTTTAACCAATCTTTAATCAATCAATGCATTAGGTTTTCTAAAAAGCAGACCTTAAAAGATATTTTAAAGTATTAAGGAAGAAAGTCAGGTTTCTTTTAGGACATTTTTCCTCACTAAGTGTCATCTGACAAATGTGGGAGACCTCCCACTATCTTCCTTGAGGAGCCTAGATTCCCTTTTTGTGCTGCTACCAGAATATCAGACAATGCCGTTGCAAAATTCTCTTACAGAATTTTCTTCTATTGTTTAAAACAAAAAAAAATCATTAATCATTGAACAGCTGAGCTTTGTATAAAATGTTACATTGAACAGCTACGTAGGGGCCCTGGAAACATTAACTGGAAGGTGTTTGGATATACATAATCTTATCAGTGAATGAAATCAAATGTCACACACTTCAGCTGCTAAGGGGTCATCAATCATCCTTAGCTGAGTAGAAGGAGTTTTCTGTGTGTGCCTCATTGATCTCAAGGAAGGAGGCTGCTCCTTCCACTCTTGCGAGCATGACTGATGACTCCTCGGGGTCTGAAGTGGCATGGCACTTGATTTAGGGGCTGCTGTCATCACTTGTAAAGCAGACTGCCACCTGTCCCCTCTTGGAGGGTCTCTTGATTAAGTCATGAAAAAGAGAGAAACCTCTGTTGCCTGTCTGCTTTAACTTCCTCAGGTAGGTAACATAATGCAAGAATATTGTTTAATCTGCTGCTTAGCTGCCATCAAAGAATATCCCTATTCTAAGAAGTTGCTTTGATTTCCCTAGAGAGGATTGTTCTAAAAAAATAAAAAATAAATAAATAAATTGCTAAGAAAGTTTAAAACTTTTAAATCTTTTCATGAATGCATGAAGTATTTGTTGTCTACCTGCTACTATACTTTTATTTCTGTTTCTTGTTGGCTGGAATATACTGATTGAAATTTACCTTAACTGTGTCTAATAAACACTGATTTGACTCTAAGGAATCTCTACAAATGTAATAAGGCAACATTTGATTCTTATCTATAAGTTATTTCCTCAAGACTTCTTCCATATGCTACTGGATGGCTACTGGAGTAGCTATGCTGCTGATGCTGGATGTCTTAGGTGTCTGAGTATCTGTTGTTTCTCAGGTGTTGTTCCTTGAGAAGTCTTTGCATTCTTTGAAAAGACACACTCATACAAGTGTATAGTTGATGAACAGATGAACAAAACCTGAAGATATTTCAGATTTCGTTCCCAATATCCTCAAGGTTGAAGTAATTCTTCATGTACTGGAACTGCATGTTTGGTATTCGAATATTGGTTTAATTTTCATGTGTTTTAATTTGAAACGTAATGAAAACTACTAAATTGAAACTTCTGATTTGCCCCTGTGTATTCTTCCAACTCTTCAGAAGAAACTGCAAAATGGCATACAATTTAAATCTGTCCCTTTATAAAGCAGGTGTGAGATAACATGTTACAGCTTCTTTGCTAATAGGAAATGCTGGCAAATGCTTATTTGTTTTGCTGGTGTTTTTAATGCAATACAAAATGTGAAGTTTTCTGTTTTTGTGGATCAACAGAATATTCATTTTCTGTATTGATGATGTTTCAGAAGAGAGACTCCTGGGGATTAATGGCTGTAAATAAAACATTACTTTTGCTTATCAGCTTATTTATGCCAAGGTGGGAATCCATAATCAGCAATAGTTTGGACTGCATTTGAACTAGTTTAAATAGAAGATCAATTTTCTTTCTTTCCAAGATTAATGGCATAGTGTTATCACAGCTGTACATGTGATGAATTGGCAAGGTGGAAAGGCTGGAGGAGGGAAGTGAATAGGAGATGTGGAGTCAGTGCAGGGCAGGGGGTGAAAGCGGTGGCACAGTCAGCGAGGGCTGCAAAGCAGCTGAAGTGCATTTGCAATCAACAGATAGCAAGAAGAAGGAGCTTTGGTTAAGGGACAAACTGGCTGCTTCTGCCACTGCCTTGGTTACCTCCACCAACTGATTGCAGTTTTGGGACGTGGCAGTCTTGGGCACTCTTGTTCTTGCGGGACTCTCCTCCTAGTTGTGCTGGGGGAAGGTCAGCAAGGACAACAGCTGACCTTGCATCCTCAGCTTGGGATAGTTTCTGAGAAGAGCTGCCAAGCAGCAGAGAGTAAAAATACTTTGAGATGGGCTCTTCATGATGGCAGAAGACTCTCCTCCTCGCTGCCCCTGGGAGATGTGCTTGGTTCATGTTCTAAAAGTAGTGCCCTGCCTCAGAGCAGGTGTTTCATGGCTAAGATTTACCTGTTTAACCCCTGACTCATCCACATCGAGAAATGTTTCATAGATGCTTAAGTAACTTAGTTTTGAACAGCAACACAATCTTGAGGGACTCATAGCACTTGCACTGACGTGTGTATATATATTCATGTGTATGTGTTTGGGATGATTTCTTTCCAGATTTGTTTGCAGTAGGTGACTTAGCTCTTAAAATGGACTGAAATAAACAGTGACAATTGAATTAGATACTATCAGGCACTTCTGGATTGGCAGTGTAATACTTTAATTATATCAATAATTCTGGAGTCCAAAGAACAAAACTATAGTTTAAAGTGTGGGAAAATAACTATAAATTATATCTTGGCGGTCCATGCTCCTTCAATCACTTCCTGACCGTGTTTACTCAGTTTTCAAGCCAAAATGAGCTTTTCTGACTGCAAGCATTGCAAGCCAATCTTGATATATAAAATGCAACCTGTTGCTTAGCCAATAAAAAAAGCTGGACTCCAGAAACGGCCTGGGATTTCTGTTTCTAATAGAGCACAGCATAACTCTTTTATTACTACATCATTGTAGTCTTGTCGATGGGAGCAATTATTTTGCTGGTAACTAGCAGATGTGGTGTGTACTGAAGGCAGGTAGCAATAGTTAAAAATATTCTCGTGGCGGCTTTATTGGGGGATATTTCTAATGTAGGCTCTGGGGTCATGTTGCTAGCTAGGCAGCTGAAAGGGCCGAGAGGAACTGGCTGCTCATTATCCATTGCTACTGGGGCAGAGCACCCTATAAACGTTTTAAATTATATGGGGGGCCTGTGGATGTGAAGCCCTCAGGTAAGGGAAGTGCCTTCTGGCCGCAGCCAGGTGCTCCCACGTTGCTGGTACTGATGGGCTGTCAGGTTAGGGACCAGCTCTGGGTGGTTTTGCACGCATTGGGGTTTGCCAGAACCAGGGAATGAAAAAAAATAATAAAAGGAGATTTCTATTCTCTGTGCAATATTAGGAATGTGAAGGGTAGAATAAGGACCATCATTAATACTATAGTTAACAGTAAGAAACGCAGATTTTATTATTCTGCCTTTACTTGCTTGCTAACAGAGGAGGCTTTTTGCGTATGTTGGGCAGTAGTGCTGCATCCTTCTTGTGGCAGAGCACCAGATGTATTGTCATTTGAGATTTATATGAGCAAATGCTTGCAGTCATGCATGCTTTGCTCTTTGACCTGCCTCCTTCCTCCCTCTCCTCACCAGTCAGCTGCTGTCCCTCTGCTGCTAATTTACATCCCCCAATGAATAAAGCCTAATCCCTAACCCTTAATCCTCCTAAAATCAGCTCAACTTTGTGATCCTATCTTGACTTTAAAGGAGATTTAAGGTTTTTCTTTTTTTCTATTTTTTTTTAAGTCTGTCTGTCAGTTATTTGGGCGCAGGGGGGAGTTCCAGTGAGTGGGCTGACATTTTAGTGATCCTGTATTTTTCCTCTTTTTTTTTCTTTTTTCTTTTTTTTTTTTTTTATTTAATTTATTTATTTTTCCACATTGAGCAGGAATCATCCAGAGTTTCTTTTTCACTTCTGCCCCCTTGCTATGCAGCATATATCCCTGGAAACAGAATCTGAAGAAAAGGGGTTTCCAAGGAGACATCGTTCTTACATGTTAGGGTGAGGACAGCACGCTTTCCCAGCACACTATGTGATTGAGCACAGCTATGAATGAAGATTTCTCTAACTCCCCAGTCAAAAAGTAGGGATTTTTACCCCTGGAGCCAGTCAACATCTGAAGGGATCGTGCCCTTCTTGAAGGTCGGGCTCTGTGTCAGTGCACTGCCAGTATCCTGCCCCACAAAGTTTCAGAGTGCAGGGGAGGCTATTCCTTCTCTTTGAACCAGGTAGGGTTTAAATTTTTCCTTATGCTAAACCCAGGACAATTTGAATTATCATGATATTAAAAATGTGAATGCGGTAAAACTTTGCAAAGTTGTCTTTTTTGGCAACTTTTCCTTTAAAGGCAAAATCAGAGGTGGCCTAAAGAACCAGAGTAAATCTCTCTTAAAAGGGATCTTGTGGAGTGACAGAGCAGCGAGGGAAGCTGCTCCACAGAGGGTGAAATGTGTGAACCCTGGGTTCATGCTTGGTGTGAGAGCAGGCCCCTCCTGTAAGACAAAGATCAAAACTTTTTTTTCTTTTCCTATTTGTGCTTAGCAAGAAGATTCTTGTGCATGTGGCTAGTACCTTGGCTGCCTCTGCTCTTGTCACTTCTACGCTAACTTATTGCAACTTTCGCATTTTGGAAAGTTTGGTCGGTACAGAATGTGATTGCTGGCTCGCTAAAGAGCGTGTCATGTGGAGAGCACAGGCTGGGGAGTCCCACAGCTCCGTATTTAAATAAGTGAACTTTATGAAATGTGCGATGTCTAATTTTGTAGCAGAAACAGCAGAGACTCATACAGCATACAATTAAATATGGGAATGCTCAGGCAACCAAAAACAATGGGATAGTTCGTGAAAGGAAGGAAAAAACATAAAAATGACGTTCCCTTTGGTGGAAATCTCATAGACAAGCATCTTGTTACGATTCCTTGGAAAGACAGTGCATTGCACAGCTGTTAGCCATGTAGAAGGGAAATATGCATGTGCATATCCAAGTGTGATTATTCAGTTACTAATCCAGTTTCCCCAAATACTTGGAATAGAGCTTTCACCAGTGGTTGTTAGCTAAACCAAAAAAAAAGTTTTACTTGAGAAACTGTGTTCCAAAACCTTGATTCTTATTAGAAATCGAAGCAATTTTTTTTTGTGGAGGGAAAAAAAAAGAAATCATGCTTTGGGTAAAACTTTTCAAACATATGGTTCACAGAAATAGCAGGCTTCAGGAAGATTTATCTGTAACAGTACATAAACAATTTATCTTTGTACATGTAAGCTGCACGTCAGATAAGATGCATTCGTGCAAAGTGGTGTTCCTTGAGAAAAGCCCCAAGTCTTCATCTCTGGATAAGACCCTACAAAACTTCATTAGAGATGTACCCAGTGGTGCAGAGGCAGGAGAACAAGTAGGACTGCAGGAAATCTTGTCTGCTCTTCTTTGCATTAGTGGCATCTGAGAGTGCTGGAGACTCCTTAACCACAGGGTTTATGGGGTTGTTTCTGATAGCTAGACTCTTGTACAGGTAAAAGTATGATTTGTGCATTTTTTCAGTCATTGGTGTGATAAGCAAGCTTTAAACTTACCAGTTTGAATATATTTAACAATTTTTTCATCGTTTGTTGGTGTAAAACAGTTCTGTGACACAGCAACATACATGACCTTGTGTCTTGTTTTTTTTTTTTTTTCCTTTTTTTTTTTTCCTTCCTTCCAAGATGCCTAAACAAAGGAAAAGACAGGATCCATTCCAAATTTGTGAATGAAAGTGTAAAATACCCAGTTCTGTGAGGGAGGCCACCAGTATCTTTTCATAAAGACTTTAAGTAGCTCGTCTTTGTGCCGCTGCTCAATCTTTATGGCCGCAGGAGCTTAGTAGGAAGCCTAGAGAGCTTTAACCGTGTTTTGCTGCTTTTCTCATCAGTGCTCTAATGCCTCCTGATTAGGGGCTCATAAATCTTCGCAATATTAGTGGAGGAGTCCATTTCCATAGCAAATGACACCCTTTCCCTGCCTCCTTTTAGCTGTTATCACACGTATGCGGCAGCTACTTGTCCATATCGTTGTCACACGCTGCATGTTCTGTACAATGAATGCTCTCTTCCTGGAAACCCGAGCCTCCTACCCCTGCTAGAGGGTAGCCTTTCCTCTTGAGGTCACCTAACTTGGCAAGTCAGTGAGTTAATGGGTCCGAAAAGATTATCCTAGCACAAAATTGATGTAAACATTCCCCTTTCAATTTAGAATATATGGGCCCGGGTTCCTTTCATCTTTCTGTGCACATTCCAGATGTTTGCTTCTTTCCTCTCATCGTATATACATGATGGGATAGATAATGTACTGAGTTCAAATTTATGTCTAGAGCGTGATGTGTTTGTGCTCTGCTTCATTACACCTTCTTTTTCCCTTTTATTTGGGGAAAGAGAAGTACCTTAAAAGCCTTTTTTAATTCAGGTTTGATTTGTTTATTCAGTGCTTTCCAAAAGCAGTCTGGTTAAAGTCCCTCATCCCCTTCATTTCCTCTGCAGTTCTCCTGCAATATATCTCGTTTCAGTCAAGGATGACTCTATGCTGCAGCAGTTTACTCCTTCGGCTGCTTTGAAAAAGTTCCAGAAGGCACAGCTCACCATTTTCTTTTTGAATGTCCTTGTTTTGTGTGTTTTTTTTTTTTTTAATAATAATTAAAAAATAAATAAATAGTCACCAACATAAAGCAGATCTTCAGCATGGGGTATTTTGGGAACTAGATGCTGCTTTTTCCCCAGGTCATATCCTAACGTGCATTCAGTGTTAAAGATCATGGGGAACATCTTAAAGTTGTAAAGGGTTTCAATTTTTCTTTCACTGCATGTCGACAGCCCTTAATTGCTGTGTACTGTTAAAACTTTACTTTCGTTCTTAGTTTTGATCTGAAGTTTTCTGCAGCTGGACTACTTTTAACTTCTCTGTGCATAGAGATAACTTGTTCAGTATCTTCTGATTATTTATTTATTTTTCAGAAATGGAAACATTAGGTCTGCTAACATCTACTAACAAATACCAGAACCTGCAGACCGTGGTTACTCCTCCTCCTCCTTCTCACTTATCCAGTCTTGTATATTTGATTGTGGGTCAGTCCTGGAGGAGGTTGTTTGTTTTTTGTTTATTCTTAAACTTATTTTTAAACTTTGACTCAAGGATATGCCACACACTTCTCTCATCTTGATGCAAAATCAAGATGTCTACTGAAATATCAATAAAATATATTTGAAGAACTAGAAAGTTCTGGGGCTCCAACAATTGTTATCATTGCAAACATTTAACTTCATTAAAAAAAAAAAAAAGGCATTTATTTGTCATCAGGTTTATGAGAAACTGTTCTGAAGGATGGATTTTCCTCACAGCTTCTTTTTTGATTCTGCAATGTGTTACCACTTCGTTAGTTTTCCTTCACTCTGTGTACATCTGCCCTTTCTGTCTCTTGCCTTTGTTCCCACCACTGCCCACTCTCTTTGTAGGGGAAATCTGGCAACTTTTCCTCTTTAGTTTAGTAGCGGGGAGTTTTTAAGCACCGACCTTGGCCTACAATGTAACTTACTTTCCAAGCACTGTGAATGCCATGCAAAGTCCTTGTTGAATTTCCACGGAGTTTAGAGTTAGCGTGTCTCAACCCCGAAAGTACTTGACTTTAAGCTTAGCCAACGTATTCCAGGGAAATCTTCCTCTCCTTTGAATTCCACGAGAAATAATTTTGAAAAATCTAGGACAACAAGATTTTCATTGAGTAAAACAAACGTATAGAAAGGGATTTGGGGGAAAGAGCAGTTGCCTGGCTCTGAGGGGTGGGAAGTCATCTGGGCTCCCCTGGGTATGGCTGTGCCTCCCTGGCCCAGTCATTTTATTTTATTTTTTTACATTGTGTTTTTGAATTTTGTCATCACTTGTTGCACAAACTAGTTTGGGATGAATTGCTTTAGCATGAAGTCTTCTTTGTGATGGCGTTTGGTTAGGGCCCTGCTGCTTGGAGGAGGCAGCCGCAGGCCTGAGTGTCCCACCTGGCCAGGCCCCTTCCTGGGCCCTCTCCCGTGCATCGGGACGTGCTGCTTGGGTTGGCACCGTGGCCACGGGTTTGGTGGCCCTGCTCTTCAGCCCTGTGCCTGCCACAAGTCCCCTGCTGTAGAGAGGTCCTTTTCTCGGAGCGAACACCTCATTTAGCTCCTCACCCCTGTGAAACCAAAGGGAAGGCCCCACTGTTGCTGTGGGGTCGATATTTGCATGCACCTGTAAAACACTATTAAGTAAAACAGAGGAATTCAGAATATAATTAATGTCTTCTGTGTTAATAAGCTGATCCTCTGCATACTCTTTCTCTGCTATCGTGGTAGGCCCATTGTGTTTTGAGTTTGGCAAATTGATAGATGGAGGAAATCTGTCATCTTCATAAAATTCTGTGCTTGCATATATAATGCCTGGTCCGACATGGGAGTTTGTAAACATCGTGGCTCTTCAGACAATGTTATCAAGGCATTTATCTATAGAAAGAAAAACATAATCCCCTCAAATAATAGAAGTCAGAAATAAATAAAATTTAAAGCTCAATTGTGGATTTAATCTTATTGATTTTGGGGGGTTTATAGTATACTTTTGCAAAGATGTGGAGAATGATTGATTGTATGCTTAATTTTATCTACTTTTTAAAGAATAAATAACCTTTATCATTGTAAACTTTGTCTATATACATTAACGTACAGTGTATATTTAAATTGTTTTAATAAATTTCACCATTAAATAGATTTTTCTCATGATTTCTAAACTTCTGATGACTTGTTAGGTCACCTTACAAATATCCCTGTATCAGCTCTAGTGAAAGAAGAAAATTCATACAGAATAAATTGCAGGGCTAGAATTTTCATTGAATGAATTCATTAAGGGACTTGATTATTTTATTTCACTTGGCAGCTTTGAAAGTGTATGCAGTGAATTCAGCAATTGCTCAAAATGAAACTATCTAATATCTGGATCTTGGCTTCTCAGGGCCGCATTATTGGAAATCTGAATTTCTATATAATGCGCATTTATATATAAAAATAATTATATTAAAAATAATCCAAAGAGGGATTCGGCAACAATGATGATTTTCTCCACAGAGTAGTTCAGTTTCATCAATATTTCAAATTGTTTTCAAACAATTTGTGTAGCTAATTCATGAAGTGCTGTTTAATCAAGTCTTTAATAGCCTCCTGTTTGTCTTCATGAACCTCTGTAAGATGAGAAGCCAAGCTTTAGATACAGTGTTCTATATTCCCTTGGCGTCTTTTTCAGTGTTTAGCTCCTGGTATGTGATATGGTGTCATTCTGCTGCACTAAGGAGTATTTGCTTTTATATTAAGTATTTTCCATCATAATGTGAGAATCCATGAGCGTTCTCTTGTTTAACAGTATAATTTCCCATTGTAAATATAGCAAGTATCACAGAGTGAAAAATATAATATGTTGTAATAAAAAATAACTCTAAAAATTTTGTATGCACTTCAAATACTGAAACTGTAGTGATGCTATGGCATAGTGGTGGCTTTCTCTTGCTGATACTGACACTCTAAGGCTTTCAGGATGTCTGTTTATAAAATATGAAGAGATTATAATATCAGGTAGCATGACTGCAAGCATTTAATGAAAAATCCAAAGTCAAATGTTTTACTGGTATTAATCTTCTTCAGTTGACCTAAATGTAAACGCTTGGTTTTTATCACTTTGTATCGTGTATTTAATTCTGATTTCAATATGTCTTGTATATGACATCTTCCACATAAACTCGCTTAAATCATCTGAAAATACAGTCAGTGTTGCAGGCATACATTTGACTTTGTTGTGATATATCCTATCTATTTGTCTTCCAGAATTCTAACATAGCTTTTCCTTTCTTCTGTGGCAGGATGACAAGGACTTGGTTCATGAATTTGTTGTCGCTGAAGGCCTGACTTGCTTAATCAAAGTGGGAGCAGAGGCAGACCAGAACTATCAGAACTACATCCTGAGAGGTATGAGAAATGTGTCTGAAAGGTGTTTTTATTGCTGTGAAGCTCTCACAGGTCGCTACAACTTGCAGCATGTTGGAAACGTACCCCTCTGGTCCAGAGTCTTGCAGATGTAGGAAAATTAAGGTGGGATTAATGCTCACTGCTGATCAGGATGAAATGGAAAAATAAAATACTGATATTCTCTCTGTTGTCCAGCTTTTCATTTCAATTATATTGAAAAGCCCTAATTCTAAGAAAGAAAAGGCATTCTAGAGCTTGCACTGGATAATTGTAAATGTCAAAGGTCACAGGGCAACATAACTTTGTGGAATGGGATTAGTAGCTTGTCACATGGTAGGGAATAAACAGTGAGACAGTCATATTTTAAGGTAAGTTGGTTGGAAGCAGTTTCAGCTATCTGATATTTTGGAGCTAAGTAGGTAATCAGAGGACTGTGTTCTGTTCTTTGCACTTAAAAAGACAACTGGCAAAGGTAGAATTTGGGGAGCGATGTGGAAAGAGTTGTACTGAATTAGAAAGCTGACTTACTGTATAGTGTTCCTGCATGCATATCATGTGTGCCTGCATGCAATTTTTATTTAGCAAGGAAACCCAGTCTGCAAATCAGGAGAGTTCCTTCAGTGTTTTGAAGGGTTATGACTGAGGGCAGAGCAGTCATAACAAGGGATCCATACTGGTGGGTGATCTCATAGTCAATAGAGAGCACTAATGGATGCATAACTGTGGTGGATTGCTCATCTGAATTTTCTTAGACTGACGTACAAAGCTGTCCCTGAAAATGTCAGTTTGATATATTTAGCTGACAACACTCAATCTGCAAATTGAGGAGTAAAATACGAAAATAGAAAAAGATTTTTCGAAGAACCAGAAGTGCTAAGTTACTGAAAGCAAGAATTCAAATAGTAAGTGTGGTTTTGTGCAAAGAACTTGAAGGCTGTACAAATATCAGCTTTTGGGATTGGATAAGACACCAAACCAGTACCACAGAAATTATGTTCTGTGTCAGTAGTCATGCAGTGATGTAAATGTAATTGAATAGTAGCTTGCATATAGTCAGAAGTTAAAGACTGTTAACCACAACGCAAGTAGACAAGAACACAGAAATATATGAGAGGAAAAAAGGCTTTCTTTACAACTGGGAAAAACAAAAACAAAACTTTCTGGGAGAAAATCAGCTATCAATACTCTCCAAAAATTCAGTCTGGAAGCAAAATAAAGGTGCTGCATTAGACAGTCTGGCCTTCAGTCCAGGGGGTTACTGCTTAATCAGCTGAGCATTGATCTAGTGGCTGGGTGATGTCTTTGCCCTTCAGCAGGCTTTTGCAGTCAGGTATTGGAAACTCAAAGCAAGGAAACCTGATAGGTGTTTACACTACCTGAGCACCCAAGTGGCCTTGCAGTCCAAACACTGGATTGCCCCGCAGCTCTTCTTTTCCTGTATCAGATAAGATCCAGGGCACTGAGCCTCCTCACTGACAGAATGACCCACTAATACCAGAGTCGCTCACATCAGAACTAAGATCCTTACGTTAAAAAGATGCTTTCAGGGATTGGTACTATCTTACAAATACCCAAATAATGGCTTTTGTTCCGCCCATTTTACTGGCTCTTGACACTGAAGTAATTTTCTGGGTAATATATCCTAGAGTCTGCTACAATAATAGGATTTTTTCCGTGTGATGGAGCTTTTATTTCAGAAATTAAAATTTTCACGACTGTCTTTCAGTAAGTTCAAAGCTTGTTGCAACTCCAAGGTTTTGTCAGCTGGTTTTCAGTTCCAGGAGCTAGCGTGTGCTCTCCGAATAGGTCTGCATGTGCAACGAGATAAAGGTAGGTTTGGAAGTACAGTGTAGCTGGCCAATCTTATCCAAATACATTGAGGAGTGCTGAAAAGAAACATTAAATACACAAGAAAAACACTCTTACATGATGTATTATTTTTGGAAGGCCATAGACAGTGGCTGAGTTTTTTGTTATTGAGATTTAAAAAAAAGAAAAGTCTGTCTAGATTTTTTTTTTCCCTTACTGCTGTGATGTCCTGGTCTTGTGGTTCCTATTGGAGTGGAATATATCCTCCTTGTTTTCAATGGGCTTAACGTGAATCATAAAGGGATAGGATTTCTCTTTAGTCCCATATCCTGTCTGTATTTCTCCAGCACCTCTCATTTAACTCACTGTTTTCCTCCTATGCTACTAACACAGCTTACAGGGCTGACCGTAAATAGCAGCCTTCGCCATTGCATTGCTTCTACTGGCAGGGCTTACCCATGTGCTGTCATCCTTGGTTTTGATGAAGTGGTTTCTGAGTGTTTCCTATTTGCCTGCAGTCTTCAAGAAATAACTTTGTACCTAAAAGTGAAAATAGATTAGAAATACAGGCATCTGTGGATGATGTAGGTGTTCAGTACCTTCTGCGTTCCCAGGTACTAGCCATTTCTTGAACTCGCTTTCCTTTTTTTCCTAAAAGTCTGTGTTGTTTCACTCTAACGCTTCCTGATTGTGCATTTCTGCTTAGCAGTTTTGACTGGGCTCAAGGCTGGCTGAGCTGCCAAAAAAATGACTAAATATGACTCACAAAAGTTTTAGTTACTTTAATGGGTGAATGGAAGATAAGTGTGTCTTTTACATGCAATGCTGAGAAATCAGGACAATTGTTTGTCGAGTGCTGAAGAGTGACCGTTTATTTCTGGTAGGTTCTGTGAAATAGGATTGTTTGACAGCACCTCTCCGAAAATACTTCCTTTTGTCAGTCTGTAGTCTATGGATGTGAAACAACGGTAGTCAGGGCTTCACTCTTGAACTGTTCTGTTAAAATACTAATTGAGGAAACAGATTTTCTTCTTCCTTACTAGTTCTTCACACTAAATTTTCCTCTTTGATTTTCCTTTTAATTGTCATGGAGATGTAAAGAAACTGTGTTTTGTGGGTTTCCCCCCTACAAACAGGCTTGCTTTCCTTTTTTTTTTTTCCCCTCTCCCCACTTTGGGAGAGAATATCCTTACGAGCAATGAACTCCACTCATTGCACTGAACCTAAATGTTTCTGTGCCAGTTACAAGATTGCCTGAATTTTCAAAGCCAAATGGAAATGGTGAAAGATAAATGAAAATAGTCACGATTGATGAATGTGACACAAGCTAGGTGTCCAGTCCAAGCAGAAAGAGGCCCTGGCGTTACTGCAGTCCATGGTTTCAAAAACTAAGGGTGAGGAAAAAATTGCAGCATCAGTGTGTGTGTGTGCTAGGGTGTGCTTGAATGAACCTCTGCAGGATGCAGAAGCTGTATGCTTATATGGGGAATGAGAATTTGGGTTTAAAGTCTGGATGAGATGTTTTTTGTTTGGTGGTTTTTGTTTGTCTTTCATTTTTGAAGGAAAAATGGAAATGTTTGGAAGGAGGCTAGGAGTTAGGATTTGAGGCAAAGTTTGTGCTTAAGCCACCTCCTCCCCCAGAAAATCAAAACCATTATAATAAATCCGAAAAGAAAGACATGATGTGTCGTCTACTGGAATAATCTGTGCTCCATTCAATAATCTGGGCAGAAGACTGGGTTGTAGTGGAACCAGTTTGGGGTTTTGTATTGCAGGATTGCACTTCTGATGAAGTGATAAAGTCCTGTTGGTCTCTACAGACACTGTAACGAGCACAGAAGGTGAATGTGATGGTCCTGGCTGAGGGATAGGATATATTCTCAGGGAAAGTGGCACAGCATTTAAAAGGATTAAAAGTCTCTAGCTTCATATACACAGTCAGCAACATCTTTAATCTGCTAGAACAACAGTTAATTATTATGCCCAACATTTTTTTTCTTAGTAAATGTGGTTTATTTTGGAATTGCATTTTTTTTACAAGCATGCTTTTATCTTTGCACAGATAAAATGAGCATATAACAGCATTCATTTTCTCTCTTCATTTTGTGAGGCCTTTGGGTATTTTTAAGTAATTTAATGGGAGGCTTTTACCAGAAAAGTCCTGTGCGAGCCCTAAAGTGTAAATAAGAAAGAACAAAGCATCGTAGATCACTGAAATCATGTGTGAAAAGTAACTCCAAGGCACATTCTGATCTTTGTTACATGCTTAAATTACGTAGGAGTCCATTGAATTCCCTTCAAGCTTAGTATCTGTGATCTACACTGTTGCAAACTGCCAATGCCAGGGGACCAGGGAGGTTACCAAAGCACTGGAGCGGGAATTTAGGAGCCTGAAACTTCCCAATCCCACAGTGGGACTTGAGGATGAGGAACCCTTTGATTCCTCGCCAGTAAATGGGAGCCAAACTTTGCAAGAAGATAGATGGAGAGAAAGGTGGCCAAGAAGGCCAACGGCATCCTGGCTTGTATCAGGAACAGTGTGACCAGCAGGGCTAGGGAGGTGATCGTACCCCTGTACTCAGCTCTGGTGAGGCCGCACCTCGAGTACTGTGTTCAGTTTTGGGCCCCTCGCTACAAGAAGGACATGGAGGTGCTTGAGCGGGCGCAGAGAAGGGCGACGAAGCTGGTGAGGGGCCTGGAGAACAAGTCCTACGAGGAGCGGCTGAGGGAGCTGGGCTTGTTCAGCCTGGAGAAGAGGAGGCTCAGGGGTGACCTTATTGCTCTTTGTAGGTACCTCAAGGGAGGCTGTAGCGAGGTGGGGGTTGGCCTGTTCTCCCACGTGCCTGGTGACAGGACGAGGGGGAATGGGCTTAAGTTGAGCCAGGGGAGTTTTAGGTTGGATGTTAGGAAGAACTTCTTCACTGAAAGGGTTGTGAGGCACTGGAACAGGCTGCCCAGGGAAGTGGTGGAGTCACCATCCCTGGAAGTCTTCAAAAGACGTTTAGATGTAGAGCTTAGGGATATGGTTTAGTGGGGACTGCTAGCGTTAGGTCAGAGGTTGGACTCGATGATCTTGAGGTCTCTTCTAACCTAGAAATTCTGTGATTCTGTGATTCTGTGAAAAGAAGTATGGCCGTGGAAGTAAGGCCGCGGGTCAGGTTTTCTACCACAGCAGGCGACGAGCTCAGCCATGAATGTGCACTGAGGCCGCCAGCAGTTCGGCCTATTTATAAAACCGGAGGCACGCGATTTCACCTGCACACCAACTTTAGCACAACCAGCTCTGCCGCATATTCTGGGAAATCAGATTAAAGTCCTAAAACAGCTCGGAGATGTGTGGTAAGAGACCATCTGGTTACTGTCTGTCACCAGCACGCTGTGTGCCCGGGGATGTCAAGAAGCTGGAGGAAGTAGAAAGCGAGGGTGAGGCTTTGCAAGCGGGCAGTGGAAGCTGCTGCTGATAACCCCTTGCTCTGAAAGCCAAACACAACGTTATCAGCAAGCTGAGGGTATTTCTGCATCGAGCCAAGGGCTACTTGGAATGCTTGGGTTTATAAATGTGCTCTCTGTAACAGGGGCAACCCATTTCCAGGAACCAGCTGGCTGCATTTACCTAAGAGACCCCTCTTTGTTGCAAGGACCAGAAATCCTCCAGCGCTCTTGAATTTTCCTCCCGCACCTGGACAGACTGTGGGGCTTTAGCCTTTTGCATTAAAAATTGGGTACTATGAAGCATTTAGCATAAACAAGCATGTGTTTCTGCAGTAAATGTATGCAATGCTTTGTATCATTGGCACTGCTTGTGCAAATACCAAAAGAATAGAAATAAAATGAATAAGAGGCTATGTCTATGCTAAATAAATGTACCTTGCTGATTTGGTAGCACAGCAGTAAAACAGGTGGTAGTAATGCACGTTTGGTAGTGGAAATAGAGCTAATGCTATGTAGCGTGCATACCTTGACATTTCGTTTTCGGCATGGACTGGAGAGCTGTGTGAGGTATTCCAGCTGTAGGAAGGTATTCCAGCAACTTCAGAGCGATATGCTGAGAGCTTAAATAGAACAGACAGCACACGATGAGGCTTTCCTTTACATTTATTTCTTGTTCTGAAGCCAAATACCAAAACCTTCCTGATGCTCTGCTCTTGAACTTCAGTGTGCAGGTATCCACACGTAGCTGTGAAGTTCTTGTCCTTATCTTTACACATTCAAGATGGCTTCTTATGTGCAGTCCTTTAAAAATTATGTAAACCTCTCAGCTGATCTTGAAATAGCTTCAGTAAGGGCCTGGGCCTTAAAGAGAAATCAAGTGCCTGAAGCTTGATTACTTAGGGGTATTGCTTCTGAGAGGGACTCGATGACTTAATCGCCCTGTGAAGCCAATTCTTTGATCTTTCTGCAGAGTCCATTAGAAAATGTATCGGAGTTGGACACCTGTCCTGTAGGGATTTGACCAGTGCCTCATTCATTCATGTTACACGGGACAGCAGACTGCAGCCCCGTGAAACTGTGCCAACACTCAGCAAATCCTCGTGGAAGCTCCATGTGGAGGTACGGCCTTGGTTTCCCCCAAGCCCACACCTAAAAATGTAAATAAATAGAATCACAGCTGCATTAGCAAATTAGTGTACCTGTGCAAGGAAGACCTGCCCATCAGCAGCACTGCTGAGCTTAGGTACAGCACCTCTGTGATGCAGCCACGGGGTCTCCTTTTGAGAGAATCCCACACTGCCAGATTTCCATCAGAGAAATATCGAGCTCATATCGAAGGTAATAGCGATGGCATGGTACCTTTTACTATGTACAGAAACCATAGATTGTTCATTCTTTTGTGTGTCGTGAAAAGCCATGGAATCAAAAAATATGAATGGATTTGGCATCCTGGTTCATGAACTCTTTAGAAATGATGAGGTTGGGACGTTTTTCATTGTACTGGAAAAAAAGGCACAGTATACCCTCTCCTCGGCCATAATATTAACAGCAGACCTTGGCTCAGAAGCTGAATCCTCTTTCATTTCTGCAGATCTCTCGTTAAGGCCAAATGCATTTATTTACTTTTCCAAGGGTAGCGGGAGAGCTTGACCTTGGAAACCTTGCAGTTTAAAACGACAGAAAGCATCCTACTTGCTTTCCTCTCTATCCTCAGAGCACTTCCTTTCTTGTTTTCTCATCTGCGTGTTTTTAAATGACGTTCCTTAGAGTCGACCTACACATTTATTGCACTGAGAGTTTCCTACCAAACAGCAACCGTAAGTGTTCCCTTAGCTCGTGGAGGAACCCCCTTCCCTCTCCTTCCTCCCTCCTCCTCCTCCTCCGCTTCCCTCCCTCCTCCCTGGATGCGATTCCGATCCGTGATCCGTCTGGAAGCAGAGCCAGATGGTCCTAACGCATGGCGTACAGCGCGGGTCCTCCCAGCCTGGGATGGGAAATTGGCACTGAAGCAAATGTGAGTTCAAAAGTTGAACCACCAAACAGTAATTTACACATCTACAAATAAACCCAGCGGCTCCGTGCGCCCTGTGGGACTGGCCGTCCGTGTTGTGACTGCTTGTGAGGAGAAGATGGTGTTCTCAGAGCCTACGTGGAATTCAGCAATAACACCACCATAAAATTATGGATTTCCCTTGTTTTTAGAGCTGACAGAGTCTGGAAGGCTTCGGGTTGCTTTCTGTCTACATGAAAATGAATCTTTGGGTTTTTGTGCAATTTTTTATGCTTTGTGAAATTCCCATGAAACGTGACACCTCGGGCTATGCAGGCTCCATGTAAAACGAGGAGCTGAACCATGAAAAATGCACATCCTTAACTACTAAGCAAAGAATAAGTACTTGGAAAGTGGTCTCCGGGGTCTTAAAAGCCATTTTGGATGTTATATGATTTAACTACTCGAACTTTATGAACAAGTCTTGAAAACAAGGCACTGGTTCCAACCGGTAGGAGCACATTACAGAGGATTTTGGCCTTTTTGTAGTAATCTTTGAGCGTGAAGTAGCCAAAACCTGATTCATTAGAGAAGGGAGAAAACGTGCAGAAAATAAAGACATTCGTAAGCTGGTACATACTTGCACAAAGTACCCTGCTATTAGGGATTTCGCTATGAACTGTTTGTCAAGAATATATGCATTTAATACGCTACAAAGTAAAGTGGGGAAAGTAATGTTTGCTTGTCCCCATTTCAAGATAAGTAAGATGCTTCTACAGCTCTTTGTGATTGCGATCATTGGGGTCGCACACGGAGTGCTCTATCCCAATACACAAGCAGGGAAAATTAAGGACTTTAAATGGATGCAGGGGGGGAGAGTCAAATGTGTATTTTAAATGTAGGATAATTAGAAAGTGCTGACTGTTATTCCATCGAGATGATAATTATAATGATGTGTCAAAAATGAGCTTGTTTGAATGTCTTCAGAGTTAATTTCCCTATACAGATATACCTGAATTATTTTAAGCTACATCTGAGCCCCTTTAGTCTATATATACTTTTTTTTTTTTATAGATGTGCATTTCTATTGCTCATGTTCTCATAGGTGCAATCAGAAAATTAGAGTGATAGACAGAACGCCTAAAATACTTATCTTAATTGCTATGAATGGCGACCTTCTTGAAGCCTTTGTATCAGAATATTTTTAAAAGCCCCAGAGAATTTAAGACATTAAAATCTAAGATACTTGCATGTGTTAGTGTAGTGTTATTTATAAATGTATCATAGTGTTCATGTGTATGTGTACAAGGAAGAAAATATATAATCAGAAGCTGACAACAGTGAGGGATGATTTTAGTGAGCATATGGGAATATTAACATTTCTTTTTGCTGCTGTGGAGGGTTCCTGCTTACCTGTTCTTCTGCACGGCTCTGAGGACCATGGAGAAAGGTACACTGTAAGGAGGCAGAAGTAGTTAATGGATGCATATTTGCAAGGGCTGAAGAAGAAAAGATGGGAACACTTATTGCTGCTCCTTAATGAAATACAGGGAGCAATTTACTGTCTGTTAGTGCTCTGCCTCTCCCCACCTCCAACACCTTCCATGTGCAGGACTCGAGCTACTAATGGTGGTATTACAGTGAAGAGAGGAGAACATGCTCTGGTGCCCTTACACATGTAGATGTGAAGGTAGTCAGAGTATGGGGGCAGGGACTGAGAAAACCCTGGGTATGCAGCAAAGCCCGGACACAATGGCAAGGCAGACAAGTTATTGCATCTTCCCTCTTGAAGCCAGAAGGAAAAGAGGTGAGGTTTGCAGTCCCTGCCTGCTAGAGGAGGGAACAGACAGGTTTAGTGCATTCCTTAGAGCTTAACAAAAAGTTGGAATTGAAGACCACCTTGAACTGTGGATTTATGATTTTTTTAACATGTTTCTTTTCTCATCACGTTTCCAGGCAAGAAGGAATTTTTCCAGTTTTCAGTGTGTGAGGCATTTCCACTATTTTCCACTTAAATTTCGGTAGCTACAGCCTGTGCTGTCAAGACAGGAAAGAAGGTACTGATCTCCTGCCCCCTAGTGACACAAGGCACTGAGTTTCATTAGCTGCCAAAAGTACTGTATATGCATTATTCAGGGCGTTTTTTTTTCAATAATGGATCACTTTGAAATTTCTTCCTGGAGGTTTTAGTGAAGAGTCTATTGATGTAGGTGCCATGCAAAATAAGTCCTTCTTTTCATTTGCCTCTTTTTAATTTGTCAACAGCTAGAAAACAGGCATTCTCTTCTCCTAGAGATGATGAAAGTGATTACAGAAAAAAAGAAGAGGGATTATTCAGGGTGTACAAGAGTAGGGAGGATCTGTTGCCCTAAGGCCAAGGCTGGAGTGTTCCAGTCCCACAGACAGATGTTTCTGAAAAGCAATGAGTAAGTTGTAGGAGAGGGGTGATGTATTGATGACAATCTTGCTCAGAAACCTAAACATCTTTGGAAGAAAGAGCACGTAGAGGAGTTTCAGCTTTGCACTGATGGCTCTGCATCATACTGGGCCCAGAAGGACACATCAGAGGAGAGAAAATGGTCTGTGAGCTACAGAGAGAGTCTCCATAAAGAAAGATTTCCCCACTGCCAGGAAGCCAAGGAGGGGTAACGTGCCTCAGGAAAGATTACTGATTAAGGGCAGATCCTAAGGGTTAGCTTTAAGGAAAGGCTGTGATGGACAGACTCTTCTGGAGTTGCTGGTTTTCTTTTTACATTTCACAGTTCCCTGAAGTGGATAAAGTTTTAAATAAATAAATAATCTGTTTGCCAGGAAGAATACAGTTAGAGGGTTCTGATGTTACAATGCATTGACTTTAATTGTTGAGGTGCTACTCAGGAATACCTAGTATACTTAGAGCATGTTTTAAGTGGGTTTATTTAAATGACAAGTGGGGTCTTAAAGACTTCTGCCAATATTGAGCAATATCCTGTTTCCTCCTCCTATACCTTATCACCTGCCTAGACAAGGATCTGTTTCCCCTCTACCTGTCCTTCTGTGCCTCCCCACCCAGTGCCCCGATTTCCTCATTTTGTAGTCCAAATCTTTGCTTCAAAACCAGTTCTGTCATTTTTTTTAAGTTACACCCCACACTGGCTTTGGGTATGGTGGGGTTGCGCAGCACTTGCTCGTGCTGAGTTTCTTCAAGTCTCTGTTTGCAGACTTTTCCTCTGGCTGCTCCGTATCTCAACAGCCTGCCTCTGTGCAGAGGGCAGTGTTGGGGAGCAGACTGTTTTCTCACCCTGCAATGCAATGAGCAGAAGTTTTGCTTTTAAGGCAAACTTTTAAAGTAACTTTGAGACATGGTTTCCAACTTCTCAAAAATCAGTACTGGGACTCAAGGTGGTTACTTTTAATATATAGGTTAATATCAGTGATGCAAACAGTGATTGTAGTATTTATTAATCATGTATACTGGCTTCTAAAAAGGATACATCTATAAGGCTTTTGATAAATGTTCCTAAAAACTATGTTCCCCAAGATGATTATGAACAGATGCACTTAGAATACCACTAAGCTTGATTAATAAAAGCCTTGAAAACTAATAAATACCTGTATGCCTTATTTTGCATGCATGCATGCCCCCTTTGTATGCAAGCTGATAGTCTTTGATCACACAGTGGGTATGGCTTTTTCCACAGCTGCTCTGATTCAGCTAGTGAGCCCTGTCACACCTGTGCACTTCATGAACACCTTTTAAATAGCTTGTCATACCTTCAAGGCTTTCAGGTTTATTTCTTGCTATGTAAATTCTGTTATGCTTGTTTCTCTCATGCATTTTTCTGTGGTTTGTCACTAATTGTTATCCAGGACCTTTACAAATGCCACGCTATTTCTAGAAGCTGAAGGGGCAGCGTTATCTTTATGTGGCAGATAAGGAAATGAGGTACTTGGGACCAGATGTATTCTGAATTCAGAATGATTCAGTGAGACTAGGTGATGTTTGAGACTATTTGGGCTGGTTTGTCAGACGTCATATGGTACTTTCTGTTCATGCCTTTTTAATCTTTACTTTTTTGACTTCTTTTCCAGTTTAGACTCTTGCCTAGCCTGTCCCACTTTTCTCTCTCTCTAATCTGTATAGACAAGAACCATTTTCTCCTTCCCACATCAACTTCTTTTCACTGTCACCATATTATCAGTTCATTTATATTATCAATCAATATTTGTCAAATAATTAATCAATAATAACTACACATCAATTCTCATCAATTCATTTGCACGAATTTATTCATCAGTGTAAACTGTTTTAAACATCTTTTCTCCCATCACTTCTTCCTACCTCTGCACTGTCTCCTGCGTTCTGGCACCACAGCTGTGTTTGTGTGAGGGTATAATGAATTTGACAGAAGAAATGTGTACATTTGAAAAATTGCTCGGTGGGGTAAAGAGGTGGATATGTTGCTGTTGTTTTGGATGTTTCTCAGTGCTGTCAAATAACCCGGTCCAGTTCTCTGTGCTGGGACACAAGCCCCTGTGCTGGCAAAACCCTGAGTTTGACCCAAAACAAACAAGTAAGGGAGAGTGTTTCAGTACTGCTATCAAGTATGTTGTCACAGTTTCGGTCTCTTATCTCTAGTCCGTTTCTTTCCTCAACATCTCTCACGTTAGTCCTAATCCCTCCAGCCAAATAGCTTTTAGTCTTTCCTGTTACTTCCCTCATTTATCCCAGTCACTTCATCTCTTTGCATAACTTTCAGATGCTCATCAGCACTTCGTCAGAGTTCCTGCTTTAATTTTTCCATTTCTTTGGGCTTCTCTGAGTTTAAACTTCGTTTCCTTCTGCATTCAGATCAGAATTCTCCTCCTCACTATCTGAGTAACCAGATAGTTCATTTAAAAATAATAAATACAAATTAAAAAATAAATAAAAAATGATTAAGAAATACTAAAATCACGGTTTCCATCACTGATACTAACCTATATGCTAAAAGTAACTGCCTGGTATTCCAATATTTATTTTGAGAAGTTGGAAACCATGTCTCAAAGTTACTCTAAAAGTTTGCCTTAAAAGCAAAACTTCTGCTCATTGTATTGCAGAGTAATAAATACTTACAAGCTTCTTGGTCTTATTTTGAGTGCGATGTCCTTCCTTGGTGGGCAGTTGCTGGGATTGTTACAGGGATATTTTGAGCACCGAGGACTGAGGTTGATTGTATATTTCAAGTAGAGACTACTGTAAGAATCAAACATGGGTCATGTCAAAACCTTTTAACTACATAATTTGGACACATCTTAATCTGGTCCATATGAGCTTTTTTACTGACATGACATTATAGTCTTCCTGAATTTTCCAAAGAGCACAACATATTTATTTATTTATTTATTTATTTTTAGAAATCAAACTCAGCAATATTTTTAATTCTGGTAGTATGTTCTCCTTCTCCTTTCTCTTCCTGCCTTCCACAAACCCACTCTCAATACAGGCAATATTAGAAAATGTCCAAGAAAAAAGAAAATGATGTGATTCAAACACCACACAGAGGAAGTTTTAGTCCAAACTGAAAACTTTAAAAATTTTGGACAACTAAACCCAGGAGAGTTTTCAGCAGAATTATCAGGCAGTTGTCGTAACAAGCAGCAAGACCTGTGCCGTATGTAATGAACCTTCAATTTTAGTTTCACGAGGCTGATGGCTCACTACTGAAAACATGTAGGAAAATCATGTTTTATTGGCTAAAATGTAATATCCCTCTTGTTGCTTTATGCATTGCTTTATTCTGGTCTTTAGCTATCATAACATGTTGTTAAGTGTGACTAATAAACTGGTTACACTCATAGTGTAATGGTTTGAATTTTATTAAGGAAGAATAAACAAAAACCTTATTAATTTTTAAGTAATATTCTAATGTAGCGTTCTTGTGTAAAATCTTCGCCGTGAATCAGCAGAGCAATACTTGACTGAGCAGTAAATTTTGGAATGCCTGTTTGGAGCTTAATTTTATATCAGTACTTCAGAGTAAGTATGGGCAGTTAAATACGCACTGTGTATCGTTTGAAATAATCCTTTTTGGCTGGTTTGTAGGGCAGGATTCATCTCACCTAATTCCAGTTAACTTGTCTCAGGCAGTCAGCTAGACCCCAAGAGAAAACACGCCTTTGTGATTGAGCTGGGTTTGCTGCTTGATTGGCAGTTTTTCATATCTGCTGTTATCTTTTGTTTCTCTGTTTTCCATCTCAGGCCATTAGTCTGTGTCTGCAATTACAGTTTAACGTAGGAAGAATTTGAGCACTTGATGCAATTCAGTTCATTTTAGTATGGACTAGTACCTCAAAAACAGTGGAAGGAACTCAGCAGAAACTGCTTCAGACCTGTAAGCTATCTCTGTTATGACAAGAAAGTCATTGGTAATATAACGTCCCAGGCTGAATGTCTGTGATCATTTCCCTCAATTCACTTGATTGGATGAATAGGTGGAAAACAGGGGGCCTGTTTCTCTTTGAAGACATTCAACGTGCTGTCATATAGTCAGCTTTGTGAAAGTATTTGTCCTTCAGTGCCTTTCATTGCATTTTGGGTTGCAGGGTGGAGGTGGGGGAGGTATTGAGGTGAGGAAAAAGACAGAAAAGCCCAGACAACCTGCTCCTGAACTCAGGCATCAGAGAAAGCAAACATCTACACTTGACATTTTCAGGTTTTATGAGTCCTGATGGTACAACATGTTCATTGCTCTAGCGTAGTTAATAACTTGCTGTAAAAAGCCAAGCCACCATTATGTGTTTAGTGGATGTGATGGTTCCCTGAATCATCCAGTAAAAGAGCAAGACTTGCTCTTTGATTTTAGGAGCATCTTACCAAGATGATGCCCTTTGCTGATTTCCTTGACTAGCATTCATGGATGGCAAAATGGTCGTTTCAATAATTTTTAGCCTCATTGCTGCAGTTGAACAATGATATCAGTAGAAACATTTGTGATTTCTGAAAATCGGGAGAGAAATCCAGGATTTTATTCATTAATCTATGCCAGCCTTACCAGCTTTGGCCAACACAAGTTGTAGCACACGTCCTAAACCTGATGTAACAGCTCTGTGGTCAGATGTGCCACCTCGAGCCAGTGAGGGTGGACGTGGTGGCCCGTGTGGGCCCAGGTTTGGGGAGCTGAGTACCATGGACAGGGGCGGCACAGCATCAGCCTGTGCACTTGCCAACAGTGTCAAAATAGTTGTATGAGCCTGAAGAGTTGGTGCCAAATCAGCAATTATTAATTGCATGTAAAATAGGTGTGCCATCTTAAGCTCTTTCTCGCAGGCATTTTGGATTCAGACCTCCATGCAGTTGTGTTTGGCCCAGAGGTGTTCAAGGCCCTAAAATGCTGTGTGATAAAGAAAGCAAGAAGCTTTGAGAAGGTGCTGCATGGGTTCGTGAAGTCCTCTTACCAAGTGTTTCACACTTTGTGCTGAGAAAACCCTTCCTAATGCCTTTTTGTGTGGAGTGAGTCTCAGGCTGTCATGGCCTGTACCCTTCAAATGACATTTTGTTTGAACGCAGCGATGCTGTGATCTTAACCAGCCCTGTTCTAAAGTGGTTTTTTGAGTTTCATGTGAGCTAGGCTGCATACGGAGCATTGACATGCTTCTTCCAGATGTCTACCAGAATATATTGCTTTGTTCCAGCCAGAGCGCTCAGGCGGCTCTTTGGTGGTGGTTACCCATAGATGGGTGTTGTTGGAAACATTCCCTTGCACAGGCTGTGGCAAAAAAAAAAAAAAAAAAAAAAGTTTTGTTTTTTTTTTTTTCCCCATACTGGAGCATAAAGGTTCGTTTCACTAATGACTGTTGACAAAATCTTCTTGCTTCAGACAAGACCAAGTACAGAAATGAGACCAAGACATTATACTTTGTGCTTGGTGTGTTGGAGAGCCACGTGCAACATCAGAGCAAGTCCAGGAGGAATGATCCATACTCGAACACAACTTCACCACCTTAATCATTGCGTTGTCTTGCTTGCAGCTAGGTTGATGGTTTTCCCTTCACTCCAATGTCATGTTATTTTGCACTCGCTGCTGTAATTCAATTTACAGGCTGAATTCCATAAATAAATAGTTTATTTTGGTCTTCCTTGTCAGTATATCAGTGCATTGCCCTAATGTTCAGGGATTCATTTACTGAGTGTGTGTTTTCAGCAGCAGTTTCTGGCCTACGAGACTGAAGAATCCCAGTGCTCTGAAGTTATGACTAGTTTAAAAAACAAGAAGTTATTAGAAATAAAAATAAATAAAAATATATAAATAAATAAAACAATATGGAATCTTTCTGTTTATAGATGAATTTCTGCATGTAACAGGTATAATATTTTTAATTTTTACTCTGCAGTCAAAAGACCAAGAAGCTCAGAGGAGGTTCTCAGCTAATGACATCACTCCAGACCTGAGATTGTAGTTAAAACACGACCAGATTGCTGTGGAGTTACAGGAACTGCTCCTTATCAGATGATGGTGCTGCACACAGGCACGATGCATGTACATCGTGACACATTTTGGTCTTAGGTGTTGTAAACCGGGATGGTTCTTACCAGCAGGAATTCTGGAAGTCTCATTTCAAACAAGATTAAGACCTGATTGGCCTCTTGGTTGCACTTTTGTTTATCTCACTGACACGAGTAGGAGTTAACTCCTGATGTGTATGAAACACACAAATGGAATCCAGAACTCCTAAAAAAGAAAAAAAACGCCCTTCATAGTTACTTGCTTGTCATGTTATAATGTTCATGCAAACAAAAATACCATAATACTGAAAATTATGTTAACTATTGAAAAAATAATTTCTGTCTTTCCTACAGCACCAAAAGATGAGTCTTGATTATATTGACATTTACTGGCTTTTTTTTATTATTATTATTTATTTGAATGGCATCATAATCACTCCCTCAAAACACAAGAGCTTTTTTTGGGTGAACACTCTGAAAAGTTCATTACAAATAATCAGGGTAATTTTTTTCATTAATGTTCTTCTGTGTTTGTTTATAAACTTTTTTTTTTTTTTAATAAAAAAAAAAGCCCAAGATTAAAACATCCTGCTTACTGGGTTATCCCGTGAGAACCACAAGCACGTTGCTGCACATCTTGAAATGCCAGTACATATCCTAGTATATACTTCATATAGAATACATAGGACTGTGGTTTCTCTAAATATAGTGTTTTGTTTTGTTTTTTGGCATTTCTACTCTGCCCCCAGTTGTTGTGTTCCCAACAAGAACCATATTGCATCTATGGGCTTTTTTATATTCTTTAATAGCTTGAAAGAATTTTAAATCTATGTTCTTCTCGCTGCTAATGAGGAACACTTCATGCTGTATTTTTGGAAATGATTTCTTTTGCATCTTATTTTTCCGAACAGATGAAATTCAGAGACCTTTCCGTCCGTCAAATGAAAGAAAATTTCAGTTTTTTATGTCATCCTCTTGATGCTCCAGTTATTCTTTATACTGCCATTATTGCCAGCGGAAAGGATCCAGCAAATCAAAATTGTAAAGACAGCTTTAATTTTACAAAACAATATTCCCACAATAATGGGCTTTAAGCTTTCTATTGGCATCACTTAACAACAGTACGCTGTGATGTATGTACGTCAGCAAAAAGATAGTTTCTGCTGCCTCTAGCTGGAAGAATTTAGGGAGGAAGGCATTGCCTTCCTGTCCCACCACAGCAGAGCAAGACAGATTCGACTCTAGCTGTTTTAGTCTGACCACCTGTAAAGTCTTGTTTCATTTATTGTCTTTAAAAATGTTTTGTTTTGAATTTTGTGCGTGAAATTACATACTCAGGGTGTTCTCTTGAGCATGAAATGAGGCTCCTCCCTGTAATGATTGGACTTTGATTATGCTGCTTGAAGGTGGAAGCAGCAGGGCCCTTTCTGCTTCCAGAGGAGGAGGTTGTCCTCGAATGCCACAAATGGGAAGCACTGAGTTGCAGACACCTGGGAAGTGACCTGGAGAACTCTACTTGCTGCTGCTCTGAAAGAGATGGAGGGGAGCAGCACGTGGCTGCAACTGCTTGAACAAATTTGTAAGACGAGTGCTAGGAACTAAGTGTAGAATTCTTCTAAAGCACGCCAGAGAACCTGCAAATGCTTTCAAAATAATTTCATATTTTTATATATCACATATAAATAATATATATTTCATATACCTTTTCCTAATACTGAAGTATGAAGCAAGACTAAGGATGTTACAGGATTGCTTTCCTGTACCAGACTAAAATGCAGCAGTCTGAAAGTTAATAGTGTGTATTAGGAAGCACAGATTGCAAGGAGGTTTAACTTAAATTGCCATTTAACTCACTGTCTGTGTAAATTATTCAGGATCAATGATATTTGAATAGAATCTCATTGCTGAAGAGAAAAGCAAACTGACCCCCCTTTTTCTGAATGCAGTCTTACTGAGGTGTTTGAGATGCAAAAATATAAGGAGGATGAAACTCTAACAGTTTGCAGATGTTGGCTGTGAAAGCAGGCTAATGTGATTCCCTCCCTGCCACCTTGATTATCACACTTAGCCCATCCTCTCCCTTCAGCTAGGTTGCACCTGTGTTCGCTTTGCCTTGTAAGAATCAAGTTTCTGTTCTCTCCCTTGAATTGTTAATACAGTGCTGTTAATACATCATCTCATGCCATTTTTCAGATTTGGTTGTTGTAAAGCTGATTTCTGAAATCTATCTTTATATCTGTAATAGAATCTGTATTGCGTAGTATAATCCATAATCTGTAATTTTCCATTACATTCTTGACCTCAAAACCCTGGGGCATCCCCTCTTATTCCCCTGAATGCGTGACAGAGCTGGCAGTGCGGGTACTTTGACAAGATTTCATGGGCTCTGTAATATCTGCCCCTTCTATTATTCTCACTCATTTGTGTCCTGCATCAATGAAGCTTCTGTCTCGTGGAAGGGAAGGTGTTCATAAGCTAATAAGTGCTGGAAATCTTCCAAAGGAAAGGCCTGTCCCACTTCAGCAGGAAATCTGTTTTCTGATATACCGCAGAGACTGGCATAATTTAGGTAAATTGTCTGTATAGCTCTGCTCCTGTAATTCTCTCTCGTGGAAATAAAACTTAATGAGAAGGCACTTCAACTTATTAGGAAGCAGTAGGCTCATATTGTCTACATTTTTCACATTTCATTTATGGCTTTTTATAGCTGTGCAGAAAGTCACTCAGAAAAAGTCAGGAATAGGCAGTGGATGTGCATTGCTTCCTTTTTTTTTTTTTTTTTTTTTTTTTTTTTTTTTTTTTAGGTTTTTGTTGTGATTTACCCATTAATCACGTATTTACCTCAGCTAGTAGAATCAAGCATGGTCTTGTATACTCTCTCCTCTCTCTGTATGCGTATACATACTATCAGTGGAAATACTCGGGTCCCCAGTATCTCTGCTGTTCTTTGTTTTCCTCTTCTTAAATCACACATTTTGTTCCTGCTGCTTATACTATTGCAGTGTTCTTGCTTACGGAAGGAGTTTTCATGTAAAATGCGTCATTTGGGCTTGTTTAATGTAAGAAATCACAGGTGTTGCTCACATGTTTTCATATTCCTTCTTTCCAGAAACTTCTTGTGGCAGTTTTTCTTTTGTTTATTTTCCATCAGCGAAAACTATAGTTGTGACTTCGATTGGATGGACTTTTTGCTCTTAAAAACTCAGGCTGTAAAGGTGCCTTGCACTGAAACTCTGAAGATGACAGCAGCAGAACCATTGCTCTTCCACTAAATCCCGTTTTGTTGGCTTAAAAGCAGTGATTCAAAATTTGGGTTTGAAAAACTTTGTTAAAGTGGTGGAAAAAAAAAAGAAAAAAATACTTGCAGACCGGTGGAGACAGGCTAGGTCTCAAAATGATATTTTCTTGAGCTTTCTCTGCATCACCAACTGAAATGATACTCGAGTAGAAAACAGTGATGAAAGCGATGTGAAACATCAGCTTTTCTGTCCACGTATATTGTATCATCTTGGACGCTAAGCGAGGCAATGTCATCTGTTGTTTGTACCACGCATTTTGGCTGTAAAAATAGAATTCTGAAACCACTGCGAAGGTCTGGGCTTTGAAAGCATCGTTTGAAAGACCTTGTACAAACAAACTGCGGCCCTTTTTTAAATTGGTCGTACACACGTGAAAGAATTTATCACGTAGCGGCTTTATTGTGGTGCTATAAGACTAGTGTTTTGGGATGGGTGTGTGTAGATGTGGGTACATACAGGTAGGTGTGTTTACCTACACATGGATTTGTGTACAGGATGCATATTTATGAATATTTACTTGCACAAACGCGCACCAAAACAAATATGTGTAGCTGCAAGATGTGGGGAGAAGAAAAATGTTGCTGGACTGCAGAAGTGACCTGGAAGAAGTAATGTACACTGTAATAAAGGATTTAATCTCCTGTCTGGGATTTCCCAATCTTTTAGCTCTCCCAAATTTATTTGCTTAATCATAATTGTAAGTGCTAATGCTAGGTGGGTTTGGAAAACTAAAAGGAAAATATTTTCATGATTGGAAAGCAAAATTCTTCACACAGATCTTGTGTGGTGTTGCTGACACCAGGGTGTTCATGACTGGGCATGCAAGGAAATGCACAGTATGGCTAGCCCTTGAGTTCTTTAGCCTATCAGTTTTGTGTTATTAATGTACATTAGGTGAGCAGTACGTACTGCGCACGCTGTGTACGGAGGGCTTGTTAAAAGTTGGCAGTCTAGATTTGAGGGAAAAACGTGATGAGAAGGCGGCAGAGGCAGTAAGTGCAGCTGCATCCCATTCCAGCTGTGTAGCCGGGGAAGGCTGTGAGGACAGCCTGTGGGGAGTAGGACCCTCTTCAGAAGATGGGAGGATGCAGAGGGTCTGCAGCGTTTCCATGAGACGTTTTCAAATAGCTTTTTTTTAAGGAGATGGCGAGCACAGCTCAAGTTGACCAGTTAGCCCTACAGGTGCTGTTTCCATGAGGCGGCTGCTTTTCACGAAGCATGTGAAGTGCATGGAAAGGGTTTGCTTGTTTTGTTAGTTGGATCATTTCCTGCAAGCATGTTCTTAAAGCCCTTTGACTAATGAGAAAACTATAAAGTGTTTCTTTTGGCAAGACATAAATAAAATATCGTGCTGGAAATCATCCTGAAAAAGGAGACGTTCTGTGTTCAAGCAAATCCCCTCTCTCACCTTCTGAAAACTTCTGAAATATTCCTTGTTTCCTTCTACAAGGTTGGGGGGGGGAGGAAGGGAGGCAAATAAAGCAAAAGGGCATTATGTATGTGGTCAACCCAGGGGAGAAAAAAAATTCACAACTTAATTGCTTTGCTAATGCTGCAATTCCTCTACGAGACCTTTCCCAAGGTGTTACCGTTTGTGTTGCTGGACCAGCCAGCTGAAATACATGTAGGTTGTATGGTGGTGAACGTGGCTCCCTCCCTCTGACCCTGCTCAGGAATTTGGGAGGCTGCAGGGGAATTGCATCTCTTTCAGAAGCAGCAGCATGGGGCACCTTGCTGCTGCCGTCACCCCAGTTCACTGCAGGCTGGGCGGGGGGCTGGTTTCCATTCCTGCTTCGTTCAATAAGCACATTGCAAGGAAGAGCAGTCGTTCTTCTAAAGGAAGGTTTCGGAGGAAAAGATAGCTATCTGTCCCGCTAAAAAGCAGCATTAGGAAAAACTGGAAGGTTTTGTGGGGACAGGGCCTTATAGTCTGCAGAGTTTGTCTAGAGATTTATGTAGTTTGGATAAGAATTCTGGCTCTGAGCCCTTCTGTATGTTAAACTTGAAATGAGATTAAGGAAGATGAGAAAGAATAGACTTTATTATTTTTTTTTTTTAATACTTGTACCGACAATGTTGACTTTTTCTCTCACCACTTCATATTTTACTTTTTTTGTAAAGTCACTTGGGTTGCATGCAATTTAGGTCAGTAATTTCTGTAACTAAGAAGCTCTCTCGCAAGTTGGTGTGCAGCCTCTCAGAGGTTCACACAGAGCAGTGTATTGGAGTCTCAACACTTTCTCAGGAAGATGTAAAACAGTTTAGTAACATTTATTATGCAATGGCTGTGTATAATTTTTTTACAGGTTTAAATCAGCTTTGTTACTGTGGTGTTGATTTTTTAAAGCTCTTTGAGATTTTTTAAGCAGCAGCAAGCAGCTGTCCTTATTCAACTGATATAGTAGGATAACTACTGTTTACATTTATTTTTTCTGGTATTTGACCACAAAATGTGAATTACTGGCTTTGAGGCACTTCTGTTTCTCTTGCACTTTATGCTAACATAAATTTCTTTGAATCAAGCAGTGAATCCAAATGGGTATATTTCTGTTCCGCGAAATTTTCTTCACTGAAGAAGCACCTTGAGTGTTTTATTTATTTTTATATTTTTCCATTATTTATACTGTACGGAAAGCAAAAGCCTACCTTTCTGCCTCAAGCGATCAGAAAGGTTGAGGTTAGTGAAATTTAATTCCCAGTTGCAACTGTGAAGCAAATTTAACAACCCTAGAGATAATAGCGATCATTTTGTGAAGCGCAAGGAGTCTTACAGCTAAAGACAGCAGCAGGTACCCACCTCATAGCTTAGTTTTCTGTGGACAGTGTCGTGGTTCCGCTCGAGTGGGCAGCCGAGCTCCACCACAGCCGCTCTCTCACTCCCCCTCCTCAAAGAGGAATGGTCAGAAAATATGTGAAAAGGGCTCAAGGGTTGAGACAAGGATGAGAAAATCACTCAGTAATTATTATAACGGGCAAAACAGACTCGGCATAAGGAGATAGTAAGATTTATTGCCTATTACTAACAAGCGAGAGAAGTGAGAAAACAAAGGAAAAAAAACAAAAAACCAAAAGCACCTTCCCCCCCCATCCACCCTCTTCCACCTCCTCCCCCCGAGCGGCGCAGGGGAATGGGGGAATGGGGGTTATGGTCAGTCTACAGCACTTCTTCTCTGCCGCTCCTTCTCGGTCACTCTCGTCCCCTGTGCTGTGGGGTCCCACCCACGGGATGCAGTCCTTGATGAACTGATCCGGCGTGGGCTTCCCACAGGCAGCAGCTCTTTCAGAACTGCTCCAGATATGGGTCCGTACCACGGGGTCCATCCCTCAGGAGAAAACTGCTCCAACCTGGCTCCCCTACGGGCAGCAGCTCCTGCCAGATCACCTGCTCCTGCGTGGGCTCCTCTCCACGGGCTACAGGTCCGGCCCGGAATCTGCTCCGGCAGGGGTCTTCCACAGGCGGCAGCCTCCGTCGGTGCAGGGCCACCTGCTCCACCGTGGTCTCCTCCACGGGCTGCAGCGTGGAACCCTGCTCCACCGTGGTACTCCATGGGCTGCAGGGGGACATCCTGCTTCACCATGGTCCTCACCACAGGCCGCAGGGGACTTCTGCTCCGGCGCCTGGAGCACCTCTCCCCATCCTTCTTTGCTGACCTTGGCACCTGCAAGGCTGTTTCTCACTCCCTTCACTCTCCCGGCTGCTGTGTGGCGCAGCGTTTTTTTCCCTGTCTTAAATATGCTCTCACAGAGGCGCAAAACAACATCGCTTATTGGCTCGGATCTGGAAAACAATGGGGCCCTTCCCAAACATGGGGCAGCTTCTAGATCTTTCTCACAGAAACCACCCCTATGGCACCCTGCTACCAAAACCTTGCCACGTAAACCCACTACAGACAGAAATATGTAATTTGCCCCATTTTGTTTCACAACCTGTCATTTTACAAAGAGAACTTGTTCTGAATGGCAACAGTAATCAAAGTGTTAGCACTCGGTGCTTGCAGCAGTCTGCCAGATGTGAGAATACCAGTCCTGAAACAGGGTGAGAGATTTGCCAAACAGCTGCTTGGAGCTAAGGATGCTCTTCCAGGACAAGTGGGAGGCTACAGGAGCAGTGGTCTGGAGCAGATCAGAGGTCTGTTGTCTGTCCCCATCTCACAATCTTCCCTTCCCATAGCATGGTGCAAAGAGGATGCTCTTCATTCTGTAGGACTTAGGTTGGGCGATGAGAAAGTTTGGAGTTAGTGACATTTTATCTGTGCTGCTTTTAAGGAAACAGGGATATAGGTAAGAGGCATCCCAAAAGTAGGAGAATGATGTGGGAATTTTAAAATTAATATTAAGAAACAAGGATACCAGCTACAAAACAAACAAAGCAATATAATGCCTGTACACGCAGGTTTTCCAGACACTGGGAAAAAAGAGTTGCCAGTTCCTCTACTTGATTTGTTTGAATTGTGATCCAGTCTTTAATTTTATGATCTTTTTTTTTTTTTTTCTTCTTTTTTTCTTTTTTTGTTTTTTTCTTTTTCTTAGGCTTCTGCTTTGTTCAGTATGCAAGGTCAACTTGCTTGGACAAAGAGGAGGGGCCATCATGTGAAGGGGCTGTGCCTGTAGTGGCCCGTGCCTTTCTTTATTGCAAAACTTAGAACACAAATAAGTTTTGAAAGTGCAGGGGCCAAAAAAAAAGAGTGGTGTTATGATTAATTTGTAGGTGTCCTGGAATGGAGACAGAGATTTTGTCAGAAACTATGCCCTGGTGCTCTTACGCAATGAGTGCTAGGCGAGTAACTTCAATTAAACCTTTAAGAAAGTATTGTGATGTTCCCTGTTCTTCTGTGTTTGTTGTTTGCTGGGGAACTCATCTGTGAACATATTGTGACAGCTGAACATTAACCTCAGCTCCATCTGTATAATGGACCCTTGAAGTGATGTTATAGCACAGCATATTCTCAAAAATCAGATCATCTTAAATATGACAGCTACTGGAAGCTGCGACTTCTCTGCAGAATAGAGCAGAATAGCGAGTTTTTTTGTGTTTGTTTGTTTGTTTTTTAACCCATAGGTGTGCTATGCAGAAAGTGCATTCAGAGCTGAGAAGTACTCAGTGTGTTGATGAACATTAGTGAAAATCCTGCAGGAAATGAAATGCTTTGTCTTCAGAGGATGTTTGCACTAAAACGTTCCTAGGACCACACATTGTGAAAGTGCTTTTTGCACAGTATTTTCCAGCCCTAACTGTGAATAAGGCAGTAGTCAAAAGATCAAAAAAATATTTCTATAAATTAATTTTGACATTAAGTTTATGCGTAGCATTGGCTGAATGAAGTTTTCTACAGGAATCCTAATTCTGCCATTTCTTAAATGTTGAGTGCTTGATTTTGGTAGGTGTAACATTCCTTTAATTTCTCTCTAAGTATCCAGAAAGTGTTAATTAGCCGTGGTGGATTTGTTTTGATTGTGGACTAGCTATTGCATCAACGCATGGTCTTCTGCACCAGTTACGCACAGATGGTTTGGGTTCGGTCCATGTTAGTTACTGGAAGAGCCTGTGTAGAAGTGTCCGTGATACTTAAAGGACTGCCTTGGGTCTGGAAGTAATTTAGCTGCTTCCATGTGCAATCTGAGTTTATTTCTCACTGAGCAGACTTCAGAAACCTTAATCTAATACGAAGAGCAATTAAATTTCCCCGTCCCCAAATTGCCTCTTCATCATCTTCTTTAGTGTTGGTGTTACCCAGAGATCTCAGTCCTGTGGGCTCCAGCTAATGGAGTATTGACCAACCACGCAGACAGAGAAACGTGCTTGCATTCATACAGAGGTTTGCCAATGGTCACTGAATCGTATCATCACAACTCCAGTGGAATGAAATGACCCCAAAATGTTTTTAGAAGTAAACAGATTATTCAGTGGCATTTCCCATTTATGTAGTTACTGGTAAGTAAGAAATTTAGACTGCCACACTGATAAATCCTCCCCTTCCATCTTCATTTTAGCCAGTATGTGATTCTCTCCCCTGCCACCACGCAGGTGAAAACTAGCTACAAAGGACAGACCTTGTGTTCAGGTCAAATGAAATGTAGGTCCCCAAATACTTTCCTTCTGTTCTGAATATATTTTACTAACTTTATAATACAGTAAGAAATTGAAATGAAAGGCACAGATTCTGTAATTTATCTTTGTGTTGACCAGAATTTAGGATTTAATAATTTTTATAAGAATATTTTTGCCTGAGAATTTTGAGAAAGGGAAAAAAAAGTGTAATCAGTGTGCACTCTACCTGGATATTAAGCCATCTAAATTCAATTAGAGAAGAAAAAAAGAAACCTGAGCATGACAGTGAAGAAAATGATTCAGCTACATTTCTCTGGAAAAATTGCTGAAAGAAGATGGGATTCAGTACTCAAAGGAGTTCTCACATCCAGTGTGCTGAAGGGAAAAAAAGAATAGTGGGATTAAAAGAGAATTACAATTAATTTGGAAGGAATCTTTGCTCAGTATCTGTGATGAATGAGCAGAGACACAAAACAGCATTTTCAATCGATATTTTGGACATGTGTGAGCTCTATACTTTAAAAGGATTTGTAATGATGTCTCATCCCTCCACCTCTTTCTCATGGGAAGTCCACTTCAAATGCGAGATACGAACTTGTGCCTCCAGCACATTCTTTACTGTTAGATTTGAAAGGAGAATACATAACCCTAAATTTCACATAGCAGCAGACATACTTGAAACAGAAAGAATAAAAAGCACATTTAATGAAGTGTTGTATCAGTTTGCTTTCTAGTGCTGACTTTGGCTTTGTTCAGCCAGTACTTGAAGAATAGAGTCTTTCATTGATTTGCCCTAACAAGCATAAAATTCAGGAGATGAAAGTGAATTCTTTAATGGCACGCACATTACTGCAGGGTGGCGTCTGTACAAAACGTTAGAGACGAGCCGAAGAACAATAAATATCTGAAAAGTGTATCAGGAATTTGGTTTTGGTATCTGTCCTGGTCTGATTCCAATGGAGAAAATCAGAAGGATATACTCACTATTGTTTTTAAGGCAGCATAGTGAATAAAACGTGACAGATGTATGTTTTCTTAAAATCACTTTGTGTTGGAATGCATTCCTCAGTAGGCAAAGATGCGGAGATCTTGAATCAATCAGCTTTTATTATCAGGAGGTTTCGTTTGAGCTTTTCTAGACAGGACACTATGGTGCAGAAATTGGGATGCGAGGATAGCCTTACTTCCAGTCTTTGCTTTAGACACACTTCTTTGTCCTATTTTGCTTAAGAACTATTTTAATTTAGTTGCTGAGCTAAAAATATATTGAATTCTTACTTATCCTGATTCATTCTCTTGAGTCAATACTTCATAAGCAAGGGAGGAAACTCTTAATTTAAATTTATTATTCATCATTGATTTTGGATGGTTTGTTATATAGTTGGACAGGAAAAATATGGCTTGGTGTGCTGTTCTGCAGAGACTTTTAAATCAGGTGGTTTCAAAATGACAAAAGCACTGAAGAAATACGAAGTTTATTTTGAAAACAATAATTATAGAAAGTAAAGCTTCTTTATACATTTTTGCTACCATTTCAAGCACTACTCGAGTGTCCCCAAAATGATCACAATGCTCCTGTGTTGTTTGCTCACTTGTTGCATTTCTGCCCTTTGAGATGAGGAGGCACGTCCATTAATAGGAACTTCTCCGACTTGTCTAAAATCTTGTCGTTTTAGCAACAAGTATTAAGAAATGTTAAGTGTTACCTACTTAAGCTGTTCTGTGGTGAGATGTTTCTTCTTCTGTTGTGAAACTTTTTCACATCCCTTGTTTTGGGAGAAGAGGGAACACCATTTAGCATACATGTACATACACTGCCACATGAAGAAGCAATGTGAGAATTAAAACAGCTCCTTATAGAAAGAAAATGGCCGGAGACACTTACTTGTATTTTTTGTTCCCAGTGCAGCTCTTCCATGGTATTCCCCAAGCATAATTTACGCTAGCAGTTAGAATAAATACTGTTAGAGTTTGACTGAAAATTGGAGAGCTACCTAGGTGTAACTTTTGGCAGCACGCTTGTTTCCTGCAGAACCCTCTGTGGGAAGCGATGGGAAACACCAACGGTAGAAGATTACTATTTTCAGTGCTTCTTTTCACTCATCTTTTGTTGCTTCTCTGTTCTTCAAGAACATAAATTTTTATCAGTCCATGCTTATTGAGAAAATACCATAATATTTGGATATTGGAGAGTGGAGCTTTTGGTTTTTAAGTAGCAGAAATAGCTTTACATTCCCACAGATACCGTTTTTGACTCTGTGCAAGTCTCCCTGCTTCAGTTCCCTTACCAATTGCAATAGTCCTTTTTCAGGGTGCTAGATGGGCCCAGGTTTACCTGCTCAGAGTAGCACCCTGAAGAATGAAGTTGAACTTACACCAGCGCTCGTGATAGTAATAACGTATTGCTACATGACCACAGAGTGTTGTCGATCAATGTTTCTGCCTTTACAAGGAACGTGCTTAAGTCCTTTTATTTGTTTTATTTTATTAGTTCTTTTATTTGTCCTATTGTATGGTAATGATGGTCATTCTTCTTGTGTGGTTCCTCATTCTGCTTCCCAAGAACCTTCCATTTTATTTAGGAAAAGCATAAATATTGGGAAATGTGGCTTTTCTTGCAAGAAAAATAGGGAGAAAAAAAGTCAGCCAAGGATAATCCATCATTTATTCACTTCAAAACTGTCAGGTTTCATCCTGGAAGGTTTGCTGTTGCCCTGATAAGATTCTGTTAATCACCAAAACCATTTGGTACGTGAACAGTTAGCCTACCATTTGTCCTTTGTCTGTTCCTGTGCTATTCCACTCGCCAAACAGTCCAACTGTGTTACCCCATGATTTTATTTGTACATAGGGCAGGAACCCCAAGAAACTCTGCTTTTTTTTTTTTAATAATCACTTCCAAAGTACCTGAGTGTAGTCAGTTAATGCCCTATTTACATATAATAGGAGGAAAATGAAACAACTCCATGTATTCCCTCAGTTTTCTGTGCCCCAGGTGTGCAATCAAAATAAGCTGCTCTTGCTCAGACCAAATCCTAATCGCAGTTTCTTCAAAACACGTATTTGACTTCAGCACGTTTCCCTGTGAGAATGCCAGATTCATTCACGAGGCTTAGCTTCTTGGTGTTTAGAGGAGATGCTGGAATTCCAGCCCCATGTGCTGGGTGTAACTGATAATGATGGATAAAAGACAGCTAGCACCTGCGAGACCTTTCTTTGTGCAGGGTAAATAGGTTTCTGAGGAGTTCAAGAGAAGGGAGCTGCAGAAAGTGGTGTGTTTTTTGTTTTTTCTTTTTTTCCATTCTGCAAAGGTTGGTTTGTGCTTCTCTCTTTGTACCTTCAAAGTCAGGATTAGTATTGTTTACACAGACAGAAGGCTTACATTCACGATGATTAATGGGGAGGGGAAGGCCTTGAAATCCATCACATCTAGCACATTGCCAGACTAAATTACTCAATCGGCTGCCAAATAGAATGGCTAAGGCAATTTTCTTTGCATCTTGCCTACTGAAATATGTTATTTAGGGTCGTTGCTTGTTTAACCATTACACAGTTATTAATTGGGAGTTTGGCTAGATTTCCCTGGTTTAGCCCTAAAGTTAAGATAAATTTTTCTTTTCTGGCCTTTAGCTCAGCATGGTTTTGGCTATGGATTAATTTTCAATTTCAGTTCAGTTTAATTTTCGATTTAAATATTCTGGGAGGGAGTAGACACATGGCTGGAGGAAGTAAGAAGACAGAGTAAGTTAGACTAAAAAAGTCTAACTAATACCAAAGGTGACTGAATACTGACACAGGTTATCCAGAGAGGCTGTTTGGTTTTGACAGCTCAACACCTGGCTGGACACAATCCTGAAAAAACTGTTGTAGCTGACCCTGGTGTGAGCTGGAGGCTGGACTGGACAATCTCCAGAGGTGCCATCCCAGTCTGTGAAACTGTGCTGCTGTAAAGCACTCGGATGCCCAAGCATGATAAATCCATTATAAAAAGTTTAAAGATGCGTCTTCTCAGAACTGTACAGATACGTGAACTGTTTTATTGGAGATGTTTTAATGGAGATGAGGTGGAGACACCTAACCCTTAAAAGTAGAGATTAATTTCTAACCTAGAACAAAACCATGTCTCTTTTGCTGTGGGAAGAAGTTGTAGCCCAGGCTTGGGTGTAAGCCAACTGGAGTTAATGCTTTAGTATTCACACGGGCGGTGTCCTGCACTGCTTTTGCAGAATACCTCTCCTTACAAGAAGATCTCTCAGGGAATCTTACCATCGTTTTCTGTTCTTCAAGAAATGAAGATAGGTGGGCATGCGTGGAAGTCTCCGCGGAAAATATTTTTAAATTTAATTTTTTACAAAAAATACATAACTACATACACATTGGAAGAACATTAAATAATGTTTCATCCTATGTTGATTCTGTTGAGAAGCATCTGCCTGACTTCAGCCCTATATATGCTATACATAACAATCTGTAGTCTTAATTCAGGGTTACTACACGTTCTCTTTTTACACAGGAGTTTTGCTTCATAAAGCTCCAAGGAAGAATGGTCATCTTTTAATAATCATCTAGTCAACCCTTTTTTTTTTTCTTTTTCTATATGTAGCTCAATGCTTAATTTTACACACTACTCATACTCTTGCCCTGAAGGTAGAATGAATTTTCTCATGGTCTTTTTCATGCTATTCATCATTAATGAACGATACTTTGTTTACCTTTGTAGCTCATATTGATGCAGAGAAGAAATAGGAGATCCAGAGAAATCAAGGAGAAAAAAATCCATTTAAAAGTATTTCTATTGGATATATCAGCAGGAGCCTGTATTTGTTTATAAGGTTCCATCAGCTTTGTTGGGCTTTTTTTTTTTTTTTTCCCCCCACTGGAAATCTTGGAAATATGTGTCATTATTCCTCTATTTTTTGAAAAAAAAAAAAAGCAATTGTTATAAATTCTTGGTTTTCGTGTGCGTCTGTATCGGATCAATGAAAAATGTGACCATTTTGGTTTGCCATGCATGTAAAACTCTGTCCCTGGTTGAAATTACATGCACTGCCAGGCCTGAGGATTTTATATCTTTGTCTGAGATTTTGTTAGGAAAGCTACATGAGCGTTTCATACTTAGATGCTTGTAGTCAACTTGCAAAATAGTGCTCTAATGCTAGGAGACTTGCTCTTTTATTAATATTTTTGTTACATACTTATTTTTAATGGTTAAATGTACCCAGCTTATTGCATGTTCTTAAGTCTTATTAATCTTGTAAAACATGTTGGAATACGTTGCATTTAAAAATGTGAGGTCTGCAGCATAAAATGAGAATTAAAACAATTACGTTTAACCAGGCGAGGTTTTTATAATGCACGTGCGTAAGTCAGATTTCAGTTTGTGTAAAAACACTTTTTTCAGGTTAACTGCTGACAGAGTCAACTTGGAACATATCCTTTCCTTGCAGTCGTATCAAGTGAATTGCCAGAAATATCACAAAGGAAATGCTGGAGCAGGTGCAATTCTGGTGTGCTCCTTTGGCATCTGGCTGGCTGGCGTACTGCCACAGGTGGTGCACGTCACGTGTAAAGGAGCAGCTTTTGCTGAAATACTTGAGCTGATTAAAGCTGCCTGATGTCCTTTGAACTTGCTGGGTGCTGTTTTTTAAAGGGGGGTGGGGGGAGGAAAGGGTGGCAAGAGGAGCATGAAGTGGAGGAGGGTGAGGCCTCCTGTGAGGGCTTTCTGAGGTCCTGGAGTGGCGATGGGTTGGCCATCTCTCAGGGGAGAGCCATGTTTCTCTCTATTTGAATGCTTGAGGCACTAAGGGCCATTGGGTAGCAGGCTTTAGGGAAAGGAGATCATCGTGTGTGTGCCTTGTTGGAGTGGTACCCAGAGCCCTGCTAATTTAAGGGCCGTGGAGCAGAGCTACAAAGGAGTGCTCAGTGCTTTTTGCTCAAAAAGAAAATGGCTGGGGACCCCCTGCTCCCCACATGCCACAGGCACAGCTCGTCAAGAAGCTGTGCTCACCACATCTGCTTTATCTCTGGGGTTGCATCAATTTCATGGGACCAAAACCGTGTGTCTGTCTCATAAATATCATCAGAGGTTCAGCAAAAATTAAGGTTGTTGAAGATGAACAATTAGGTAAAATGGAGTAGCAAGAGGATGTATCTGGAGGTCTCTCTATTGTGTCAGGAGTGTAGGAATTTATAAATCTCCTTCAGTATTTCCTGTGGGCTTTTGTGGATGATGGAAATTATTGCCAGCCTGTGCCATGAGCAAAGTGTTAAGTATGCTAACGACCTGACTGAAATAATAAGTGTCAAAACTCCTGTGCCGTCTCTTTAGAATTAAAATAACGTTTCATCCACCAAGTAAAGCAAGATGTTTTGTTTCTTGGTGAGCTTATACTTGATTTTTAAATGATACTTTAAGGGCAAGTTATGGCATGCTTCTGTACCCACTGGGTTACACACCCAGAGCCAGCAATGTCTGTGGCAGGGCCCAAGCTCACTGAGCAGGGAGCTCCGTACTCCATTTGCCTTTGCCCAGAGGAGGCCTCTGAAAGGTGTAACTGGAGCCTACAGGACAGGGAAAAATCCTGGTCAACACTTCTGTCACTCATGTTCAGCGTTAAAAATAAGTGAGTTGTACGGTATCTTTGTACATTTTGCTGTTAATCTTCATTTTTTTTCATCCATTTTAATCAGTAAAGCCTTTGTCTCTGCACTGCAAAAAGATCTGAACTTTGAATAATGCTTTAGGTCTACAACTAGCTTCAGAAGCTCCCAAATACAAATACTTCTGAGGTATTAAAGTAGTGCATAAGAATTGCCTTCCTTGTCCCCCTCTGTGCCTATCTGGGGCAATCCCAACATGAATAGAGCCTGGGCAGTGGGTAGACAGAGAGCAGCCCTGCAGAGAGGGACTTAGAGGTGTGGGTGGATGAAAAACTGAACGTGAGTTGGCAATGTGTGCTTGCAGCCCATAAAGCCAACTGTGTCCTGGGCTGCATCAAAAGAAGTGTGGCCAGCAAGGTGAGGGAGGTGATTTTTTCCCCCCTGTTCTGCTCTTCTGAGACCCCACCTGGAGCCCTGCGGTCAGCTCTGGGGCCCCCAGCACAAGAGGACGTGGGCCTGTTAGAGCAAGTCTAAAAGATGAAGAAGATGATCAGTCTAGAACAAGGCCATAAAGGTGGTGAGAGGGATGGAGTGCCCCTCCTATGAAGACAGGCTGAGGGAGTTGGGGTTGTTCAGCCTGGAGAAGAGAAGGCTCCGGAGAGACCTCACAGCGGCCTGCCAGTGCCTAAAGGGGGCCTACAGGAAAGCTGGGGAGGGACTTTGTGTCAGGGAGTGTAGGGATGGGACAAGAGGTAATGGCTTTAAACTAAAAGAGGGGAGATTTAGATTAGGTATTTGGAAGAAATTATTCACCCAGAGGGTGGTGAGGCACTGGCACAGGTTGCCCAGAGAGGCTGTGGATGCCCCATCCCTGGAGGTGTTCAAGGCCAACCTGGTCTGGTGGGAGGTGTCCCTGCCCATGGCAGGGGGTTGGAACTAGGTGGTCCTTAAGGTCCCTTCCAACCAAAACAATTCACCGATTCGAAGACTAAAAGCTGGACTTTAAATAGTATCAGCTAGCATTGAAATTCTCATTTCTAGTAGCAATGCTATACATCTAAGTCTGTGCAGAACCATCTTTCTGGCTTCAGCTTAAAATTTTATTTCTGTGAGAAAGTTCAGTTCTTAGTCTAGTATGGGTTAATGTAGGTGCCCTGTAAATCAGTTTCTTAGCATGTTTCAGCCATGATGTCTGTGATGATGGGGAAAAAAAATAGCAAGGGCTAAAAAGAAAGGATTAGTCAAAGAGGGATTTAAAGAAACTTTGATAAGAAATAAAATATTCTTGTATCTGTGGCCAGGAATAAAATGTTTTTAATTTCCTGAATGACATTACAATATCTTTAACAGGAGGAAAGAAATGTGAATAGGTCTATAAACAACAGATACTGCATTGAAGCTAAAATGAAGCATACCAATAATAACAAAGAAAGAAAAAACATAAAAACTTAAACTGATTATAAGCCTGTGGAGTGAGTATGAATCACAAGGTTTGGCACAGTGCTGCTTAGTGCAAGATGGTTTTCAGAAGCACTGGAGAGGCCAGGTCATCTATTTCACCTGATTTCACCTCTTACAGGCACAGAGCTGTGCTGTGATTTCGTTAATTTTTGAGAAGCTGGGTGGTAACAAAGCTGTAATTAATGATGATTTTTCATCACCATCAGGGGAAAAGGATCTTCATGTAAACTGATGATGGTAACTGTAACTCTTCTAGGCCTTTGCAGTGTTTTCTGGCTTGTTTGCTCCATTATGGCATTCCCTAATCCTGCCTGTGTGATTGCTGCTGGTTGGAAGTCTTACAGTGGTGGTAGTCTGTGCCATGCAAGGGGCGATGTCCAATTGCCTTGAAATCCACGTAGGTTGCCATATAGGCTCATATGCCCTGTAACTCATGGTTTTATGGGTTGTGGCATGCAATGCTTGGACATTTCAGGGGCAATAAGGTCTTCCCTGAGGAGCGGTGTGCAGGCGCCGATGCTCGCCATTGTTACACAGCTCGCAGCAAACACCGCCGCGGCTGTTGGTGAAGTGCCTGCTGAGTTTGGACCAGGAGCTTCCCTGGGAGCTGAAACCTCCAAGCAGGGCCTGGCTTTGGCCCACTTCACTGTGGATGTTTGCTTATTCTGATTTAAACACAAGGTGCATTGCTGCCATAGCTCTTGACATGATGAATGGTGTTTTGGCTCTTTGGAAACTGAAAGCAAATAGTACTTCTGCTCATTCAGTGCTTCTGTTTTCTCTAAGCAGGCTTGCGGTAAAATATAAAGCAGATAGAGGTTATAGAAGCAGGTGTGTGGGCAGGAAACAGCTTTGAAAAGTTTGACAGCCTGGATGGGAATGTGATGATGTTTTGTGCTGGAGTTTTTCCCCTTTGGTCCTGTTAACTTTATAGAGGATCTCAGGAGAGCATCAATGCCAATACCGGCAAGTTTTTAGAGATTTTCTTAAACCTCTTATTTCACACAAATCTATGAAGTTTTTGGCTGGTCTGTCCTTCTCTAGCTAAGCCCTTCCTAAGAAATTCAGCAATTTTCCCCTCGAAAATAGCTACGGGTAAAGTCACAAACTACTCTCACAAAAGATTAAGGGTTTGACAAGGGTGGTGGGAGCAAAGAAATTCCAAATTAAGTCTGCTCCGTATTTAAACTCCCCTCTCCCAGCCCCCTATTGCACAACAGCAAGCTTTCCTAATGCAAGTATGCTGTTGATATACTTCCAAAGAGAATTCCAGTTGGCTGAGAGATGGGATTAAATGGATTAAATAACCTCCTCGGTTTTCAGTCAAAAAAAAAAAGTTTGGTTGAAGGCACGTATGAATGTGAACTTAAATGGTTTTGGAGCAGATTGTCCTGCTGAACAACCTTAGGCTGCCTTGCAAATTAGCTTGCCCTTCCTGGACAAGGCTGTGTGTGTTTGTGCATGTGCAAGCAGACATGCACACACGGGGTATGGGTGTTCACGGAGTGTGCAGCACAGCCACAGCTATCGTCGCAATCTATGGCCATGGGCTGAGATGTAGGCTAACAGTTGCAGAAAAAAGCTGCAGGGAATACCAAATGGTGTAGGGTGCCGTGTGTCCATGCAGTGCAAGGCTGGTGTGCCCTGCTCAGTCAGTCCCAAGCTCCAGGAGAGCCTGGGAACCCTGCAGCCCATCAGCTGGGCTCCTACACTGGTGCTTTTGTGGTCTCCTCATCTTATTCTACTTCTGTACTGTTTGTTTGATGGGTGTTACCTCTGCTTCTTCAGCACAGACACTTGATGTTAGGTGAAAAACATTTTACATTTAAAAAAAAATACAAAAAACATTCGACTCTTCTCATAGAATTATTTTCCTTTCCAAAGAAGTTATCGGGCATCAACATTATAGAAAGTGCACATAGATACTCCATAACTTGTTCTTCCTTCTAATGAAAGTCATTTTCCTCTCAGCACTGCCTATCATGTCTTGCTTTCATTTTTCTGACCCCTGGAGACAGGAAATAACAATATGAAGCTCTGTTCCAAGGTCTGTCAGCAGCTGATAACTTGCTGATAACTTGATGTGTGGCAGATAACAACTGGAGCCATGCCTTGTATGTGGACAGCATGACTCCATAGCAAACGTATCTCCTGTCTTAGATGTTTCATGGCATTCTTTGTAATTCTTTGTCCCATGAAGCTTATTGGCCACTTCATCAAGTGGCAGCACTAGTGGTTTTATCATGTGTTACTAACCTTTCACCTATAACCAAAAGACCCCTTCTGTTGCTGGAAAGATATAGATGCTATCATATACTTGGGATAGCGTTAATATTAACAGAAAAAAAAAAGAAAAAGGAAAAAAAAAGTTTGTTGGAAGGAATTGGGAGATGGGGGGCAAGGTTAGTAGTAGTAGTAGATGAAAGGAATCCCTTAAACTTTTCTGTGGCTTCTTTCTAAGGTCTACTGATTTGCCTTAACCTATTGTAGTGAAGAGCTGCATCTAAGAGGCTGGAGTAATGCATTCCAGATCCCCATTAAACATCCATTCTAATCGGTCTTAAGTATAAGCAGTAGGGTAATTTTGTATCGTGTGCATGTTTTGCCTTTAAAAGCAGACTTCTTGCTGCCTTTGATTTCTATATTAATTTGGAAAGCATGTGCCAAGAGTAAAATTTGTTTCACATTTGTTTCAAATTCAAATTAAATCCCTTCACCCCCAACCGAAGAATTTGTACAAAAAAAAAAAAAAAAGAAAAAAAAAAAAGGCTTGGTGACCTTATCATGACTGGATCTCATCCTGATCAAGGGCCAAATCTTTTTGGTATTGAAAGGAAGTAAAAACAAGAATTAAGAACTTTCTCTGATTACTGATGGGATAGCCGTGCTCTCCACTTTCTGAGACCTGCAAGGAGAGCGCGACAAAGAAGCCATTTATTCAGTTGGTGCACTTCTTATCTCCTTTTTTTGACTGCCTTACATTTTTGTTTTACCTTAACACTTGGGCCTGTGTCCCTGCCACCTAATGTTATTCACCTGAGCCATGTCTTAGAAGCACGGTGAAGGATTTCTTCCTGTACAGCAGTGGAGAGAGACGGGCACCTCCCCAGAACAGGGCAGCCTGCCTAAGATGCCAGTTATCCCCTCGACGCAGCACTCTTGCTCTCCTTTTCTCTGTCTTCATGACTGTGGAGGTTCAAGCTTTGCTTCTAGCTTGGTGTAACAGATTAGATAAGGAATAAAAGTCCAGAGAAAAAGGAGGAGACTTGATGTAAAAATGAAAGCTGCTCAGCTTATAGGGGTATTTAAAGCTCTCGCTTAACATGCACATTTCTTTGAAGATCTCCCCTCAAGGAAAGCAGTACTGCATGGTTCACAACCTACATAAAATTCAGCAAATGTTTAGAATGTGTTTGGAAGATTAATAATGTCGTAATATTCCTCACCCTGTGGGTTTTTTCCTTTTTTCCCCCATAAAGCGATGTACGAGGGGCTTGTCGGGTTGTGCCTTATATAATTGAGCTGTTATGCCAACAGGCTGTGCTGAAAGGTGTTACATCAGTGATTTCTTTTTCATCCCACTGTGCTTTGATCTCCTGCTATAAAGCAGAAGATCTAACAGTGGAAACTTTTGAAGATGATAGATGAATTTTGCTAATCCACTTTTCATAATCCTTATGAAAAATGTCTTTCCTTATCAGTCTGAAAAGATTTAATAGCTGTTTTCTCTAGTCTTACATTATCAGGATTACAAACTATGGAATTATTGTTATGAAATATTTTGCTAGCATGTTTTGAAACGTTGCAAATGCTTTAGAATCAATGAATAAAGATGATTCATTGTTGACCATGCTTTGTTGTATTTTCTCACTAAAATACAAAACTCTTACTGCAAGCGAGCACTATGCAATGGTGAATATTTGCTGTCCTTTTTGGTGTTAATTGCCCTGCTGTAATTTCAGATTACTGAAATTAACTGAAACGGCCAATCCAAATGCACTGATTAAAGCATTATATGGTGCTGAAACAAGTGGGGAAAGTTTTGACTCACAAGATCTAACGCATTTTAGGTAATGGATCTGTTAGGATAGTAAGCAGCACATAGGATACTGTTTTCAGAGTTTGGGGCAATAAAACCTGACATCCTTTAGAAAGGAGCAAGTGCCCATGCTTGCCACTGGATGAAATTCACACTTATATCATCCAGATGAAGTCAGTAAAGTTACTGCAGTTGCCCAGGATCTTGTCCAACAGAATCCTGCCCAATGCAGCTTTTGTTAGTTGGGCTCCCCGTGTCCCTGGAAAACAATGCTTACAGTAAATGGCCAGCAATTCTTAGGGTCATAATATATATATTCACCAGGTCTGATTTGTTGGTTTTTTTTTTCTCTTTTCTTTACAATAGCTTTGGGACAAATTATGCTCTATGTTGATGGCATGAATGGAGTAATAAATCATAATGAAACCATCCAGTGGCTGTACACACTTATTGGGTCAAAGGTAAGACACTCTCCAAAATTCTTGCTTTATATGTTTTTGGTGTTCTTTAAAAGCATTCTATTTGTATTACGTATGCATTAGGGTTTTAACAGACTGTGTTAGGCTCTAAATGAGTACATAACGCTCTGCATAGAAACCAGGGCACACTGGGCTGTTACTTCTTTTTCTAACTTTTTCCTACTCTTTTATGCTTTTGGTACTCGCTCTGTTTTTGAAAGCAAAGGTACTAGAATCACAGAATATCCTGAGTTGGAAGGGACCCACAGGATCATCGAGTCCAACTCCTGGCTCCACACAGGACCACCCAAAAAACAGAGCCTATGTATGAGAGCATTGCCCAAACACTGCTTGAACTCCAGCAGGCTCGGTGCCGTGACCACTGCCCTGTGGGGCCTGTGCCAGTGCCCGAGCACCCTCTGGGTGCAGACCCTTTCCCTATCCCCCAACCTGACCCTCCCCTGTCCCAGCTCCATGCCATCCCCTCGGGTTCTGTCGCTGTCCCCTGAGATCAGAGCTCAGCGCCTGCCCCTCCACTCCCCTCGTGAGGGAGCTGCAGGCCGCCATGAGGCCTCCCCTCAGCCTGCTCTGCTCGGGGCTGACCTAGAGATGCCTTTGTTACTGTCTGTGCTGCCAGTGCAGTTGACCATGGAGCAGATTATTTTTTTTTCTTGCAGTTGCAGTTACCAAGACATTAATTGAGACCACTTTGTGTGTGTGTGTGTGTGTTTTTTTCCCCTTTGCATTCTGTGAATGCGAATCTTTTTCTACAGTTTAGCCATTCTGTCCTGCTCAACTTTGCTGAGCATGGGGGGAGAACAAATTAGAACGGCTTCCTCCTTTGTCTCTAGAGAGCTCTAGTACTAATATAAAGTCTAGTACCTGGCTGCAGAGGATTCTTTGTTGTTCTCTGCATATGAGGAGGCAACAACTGAAGACCTATACCAGAGTCTATGTCGCTTGAGTTGGTATCATCCAACTTTTAAGGCTACCTATGTTGAAAGTTGAAAGAGAAGAACATATATTCTGCTTACACTCTATCCTGAACAGTTATAGGGTAGGTAAAGCCACAAATCTGCAATCTGTTGCAACTCCAACTTTAGTTGAAGTCTGTTAAGTGCCGCAGGGATTGCTCCTGCTCTTGCCGTCTCCCCACCTTCTTGGGACAGATCTGAATGACACAGTAAGTGGTATAGGGTATGTTAGGTATTGTTAACAACTTGAAAGATGCCATACTTGGTGGAGTTGAATCCGTAATTAGAATTATTAAAAAAATAAATAAAAATTAATGATGTCCAGAAATTTTTCCTCAAGTGGCTGAGTCACAGAAAATTGCTTTGTGGATACTGCAGTGACTCAGAGATGCTACTGCTTTCCCCCTTTCCCTCTTAAAAATAGTATCCATGACAGGAAAGAAAAAAAGAGGTCTGTGTCCCACGGGTGCTTTATAGCCACTACAGATTTTTTTTCTACAGTGTGAAAATTTCACTGCTGCAGAGGGCAATCAAACAAAGAATAGATACTGCAATGTTAACAGAACTGATTTACCTGGGTTGACTGCTAATATCGGTAGATATGTAAAAGTAAGATCATAATTGTGGTCATCAAATCTCGGGCTTGCTGAGCATGGTTAATGAGCAGTTCATGTTTGGGAGATGATGAGACAATTTTCCCCCACGTAAAGTGTTCCACTGCTGGCCGGGTGTTACGCTGGGCAGTTTGCCCTCCTGAAGCAGGGAACGTTAGCCACAGTTGGAAAAGCAGTGCCAGAAGAGAGAGAAATGGTTTGCTTGTTATGGATGCTTATTTTCTATAGAACAGATGAAAGAATCAAGCAAAGAAAGGAAAAAAAAAAAAGCTGTGATATCCATAATTACTTTAATTCTCTAGTGCACATAGTCAGGGAGATACAAGTCTGTATTGCTACCTTGCAGATGAAATTCTGGCTAGATTTTCTTGACCAGAGTAACTCTCCAGTCCTTAAACTCCTTCTTCCCTCCCCCATGGTCAGCCCAAATGATTATCTCCATATCCTGGCTCAGTGCCTGCAGCTAAGGAATGCGGGCAATGTGCTTTGAATAGTTTGGTTTCAGGTAGCATCAAGTTGCTTTTTTGTTATTATTTGACTGTCTTGGAAGAGATGTAAGTCCATGTCTGTGTGCCAGAAGCTAATCGAAGGTATGACAGGCTTACTATCACAATGTGGTGTGACAGCTGCTTTATGCACTTCAAGATGGTTTTGGGCTTTCTGTGAAAAAGAGATCTGTGGAATCTGCACCATACCTACAGCCTAACTTGCAGTCCTACTATGCCGGTCCCTTCTCTGCAGCAAAGGAAGGGAAAATCTGTTAACACTGCTGAACAAAAAGGAACAGTAAAATAGCCAATTAAGTATCAAGACAAATCCCTTTAAGAGGAAACAGAAGGCACGCAGCCGTTCAGCTGCCACAGCTGTGGCTGGACACATTGCTTCTTGCCCTCTCAAAAACTCTGATGAGGTTTAATAAACTCAGCAGTGGAGGTGGTTGAATTCTTTCCACAGCAGATTTTTTTCTGTCAATTTCTATAACGGTTTTGGCCTTTTGCTGTTACTTGCTCTGCTGTATTTGTGTATGGGGCTGCTGCCTCTGTCTCCCTTCCTCGCTTAGAGCAGTATGTGATTTCATGTGGTTTTCCACTGCAGGACATGCATTTAGCGAAAGACCTTAGGGTTTGTCACACTCAGCACTGTGACAGCTGTAATTTTGGCACCCAGCTCCACTTCAGGCACCTAGCAATATTTCTGCACTGTTAGGGGAAGGGAGGGGACTGAAACTTGAAATTAGTGAGACAAAAGAAGTATAAGCAATTAACTGAAAGCCCTTCTGGGTTGTCACCGTTATATGCGTTACTATTGATAGTTCCACTCTGGTTTTATCCCCTAAGCATCAATAGATTTTTATATAGATGGATTATTGGATAGTGCCATTAATTGTAACATTGTAGTTTAAATTTTCCCTGAACAAAGTTATTGGTGAGGTGGTTAAAACTGGAGCAGTGTGGCTGCACTAGTGCTGCTGCCCTTACACAAGGTTAAAGGCACCAGTGGCATCAGGGTGAGGAACTGAAAAAAGGGAGGAAAGTTAATCTTAGATGACTCGTGCTAGTGGAGAAAGAGCCTCTGATTCAAACTGGTATTACATAGGCATTAGATTGGAAACTTCAAGTTAGCTTCTGCCATGCTATTTAAAGATAAGAATACTATCAGCAAGTCCCAGACTTCCAGGGCCATTGCAAGACACCTGCACCCATGTGTGACCATGCTGGTATGTGCCAGTGGCCTTTCACAGCTTCGGTGTGCACTGCTTTCCAGTCATCAGTGGCTAGTAGATCACTGGAGCATCACATCCACAGGATAACCCAAATTTCAATATATGTATCACTGCTATTTCATCATTAGCTATGTACACAGCTATGTTCATTAGCCTTTCCCCATTTAATAAAGTATTCAAGTATGTGCTTAATTGTAGGTGTATGGTTACATCCTGTTTGCATCCACAGACTGGTAATCCCTAACTGAAGTCAGCAGTGTACTGCTGTGCTACTACAAAAGAGGGCTAAAGCATGGCCAAGGGCGTGATCATCCTATATAAGCCAGAAGTTACATGTATAGGGGGTATCTGTGTCAATAGGGTTTTCTCTCAGCGTTCAATGGTAGCATGAAACATTCATGCAAGATCGTTTGCTTAAAGACAGAACCCCCAAACAATGAGTCAATGAATGTTACTTAACAGTGCTTTCAGCATTGTTCCATTATTATTATTATTATTATTATTATTATTATTATTATTATTATTATTATTATTATTATTATTATTTTAAGTAAACTAACCTTTGAAGGATCTTGCTTTAACGATCTTGCTTTAACTGACCACATGCTGTAACCCAAACCTAGATTCAACCGTGCAGCATCTGGGAAATGATATTTCTACCACTTCCTTGTTTTTTCTGCCAGCTGTACACTGCTGCTGTTGAAATTAGAATTAAGTTTTCGTATCAAATTGCAAGTTATGTTTAGCCTGGTTGCAAAGGGACCTGAGGCACTTGTGCTGGCAGCACAGAGCCCTCTGGAGCTCTCTGGTGGCTCACCTGCAGGTAGGCTTGGTTTGATGGGTGATGGCAAGGACTGTTGGAAAATTTCTCTTACGCAAAACAGGGGACACCAGGTTAGAGATGTAGAAGTGCTAAGCCACATTTAGTCCTTGTAATGTGTTTTTCATCTGTTAACATGTATGAGGTAATATGTATTATCTTTCACATGCATTGGTATTCACTCAGAACTGTTAATAGAAAGCACACAATGCTGTATCAGTGCCTTACCCTCTCCAGGACTGGTTACCGAGCGTTTACAAAAACTACATTTCCAAACAAAACATCTCGGAGAAAAAACAACTGTTTATATCATCCAGTAAAGGAAGCAAAAGTTCCTTAGCATCACAAACCTGCAAGGTTTTGCCACTTCACGCTGGTCTTCAAATGTATAAGACATTAAGCATTCCACATCTTGAGTCTGGTTTCACCTTTTCTTCCCCTCCATTTCTGCCTGCTACTGATAATGATTATTTTTTCCCATTTGATGATCCAGGCCGTTCTAATTCTCCCCAGGGGAGCTAAAGCTCCTTTTTGGCATTGTTTTCAGTGGAAAGTAATCCATTTTCAAAGTGGTGCTGGGTAACCTCAGAAGATTGGGAAGAATGCTAGGCCTAGGCTGACACAACAAGGTTGATTAAAGATTCCTATCTCACATCTTGTTTTAATTTTTTTTTCTACTTTGCTTCTGTCTGGGTCCTATATTGCAAGGTTAAATATGAATTTTAGCTAGCAGGTTGTCCCTGTGCCTCGTGTGAGTTTTTTGCTTCCCTTTGTATTGAATAGTGACTTTCTGAATATTTTAAATATAAACCAATCCAAAAGAAGAAAAAGAATGTGTTTTCTTTCCTCTTTGTTTTGAAATCAGTGTTCAAATGGGACATAGCTGTAGTGTATGAAATTGTTGGTTTCAAAATAAAGTTTCTGTTTTCAAAAGAAAAGTTCAGTAGAGCTTTTACCTGTGAGGTTACTGTGAAACATCTACATGTATATGGTTGGCAAGTCATTTCATGATAATTTTGAAAGAAATAATATTGTTAGTTACACAAAGCACTAAACCTAATTTTACAAGTGAGTCATTTAAGGTATGTAGAAGCAAATACTCAGTTTAAGCACTTGATTAAATCAGTGTGTTTCACAAGCCCTTTATGCCTGCACTCAACTGAAGTCATGAACAGAGCAGAGAATACCATAGAGCTTGAACTTGTGTGTTGTTTTTTTTTCCTCAAGAAATTTCTCACCAAATCCTGTAAAAATGGATGTTGAGCTGGATCTACAGATCTTATGGTAAAGTGATTTATAGCCATGGAGAAAGTTACAAACCATAGGGAATTAAAAGATCTGAATAAGACTGGAGATATTAGCTTGAGTACCACAGAAGAGCAAAACATGTTAAATAAACTCACCACTAGAGATTGGATGGTGTACTTTCATGATGAGGTTCTTGGAAATGTCATGTATTTGCATTTCATGAATTTTTCTGACGATATATTTTGTAAATCATTGTGTATGGATGGCCTGTTTTGAGTTAACATTGCCTGGATGATGAAATGGAATATGCACAGGAATATGCCCAATTTTTGAGCAGAAGGTAGTGCTGTTGAATTCTCTTGCTCTTTATTCTTAATGTGTTTGGAGGAAAAGCAGGCCTGATAGAAAAATTAAGCATCCAGAAGAAATTACACAGCTCAAAGACCGAATTCGATTAATTTCATATGCTGTCATCTTCCCAGTCTGCTGCTGTGGTGGTTAATGAACTCATTTGCAGCCTTTGACAAATGAGACTCCATATATAGCTAATGTACAAACAACATAGATTGCATTATCTCTTACCTCCAGCAACAAATCCAATAACCCTGTATTTTTGTTCTGTTTTCATGTCTACCCCAGGTAGAAATGTCCATTAGGTGTCAGTGTTTCAGTTCCTCAGGTTCCTTTGCCTCCTAGAAGAGACAACTCTCCCCTTGAGTGCCCTGCCCCATGCTCGAGAACTTGAGCTGGGGTGAAGAGGTAGGACTGCTTGGAGTTCAGTGGAACTGTGACCATTCATGTCAGCTTAGGAACTGGCTCTTAAATCTCACCTGATATGCAGTTAGTCATTGAACTATTGTTATGAAAATGGTTGTGTACCGGAGAAAGAAAATCCTGGATTTATAGGAAATTAACTTTTCTACTTCCTGCCTTTCAGGGGCCTGAGCCAGTGCTTACTGAAGTCAGTGGAAAGCTTCCCGTGGTCTTCCACTCAGAATCTGTAACTACACTGTTGCATGAGCATAGTTTATTTTGAATTGTATTTAATTAGTGCTTTGAAGATAAGCATCAGGATGTTGCAATAAACTTGGAATAGGATAAGCCAGCCAGTGCAGACTACATTATGTGCTCGCTGTGTTCTGTCCGACCTAGCAGACAGACTGCTTCAAGTCCTTTTTTTTACCAGCCATATTTGTAGATGAGTTTCAAAGGCATCCCATCAAATACGGCTGTTTGCAGTAGTCCAGTCCCACAGCAGTAGTTATCAGCTCAGTCTGTTGCATTCACCCCAAGTATGTTGAAGGGATAAATACCTATTTTTCTACATTCAGAATGAACTCTTGTAGATCAAGATGATGCTTAGAAAGCACGCAGTTCCCCCATATCACGTCAGAGATCTTATTTCAACTCATTTGAAGTGGAGAATGAGAAAATATAATGATTAACTGCCAACAATGTGGTGAATGTTCAGGCTCAACTTTTCACTTGATCACATCTATTCAAGCATGTATGAGAAAATGTCCTGTTAGCAGGGAGTGAAATATATCCAAATCTTTTCCAGAAAATACCATGTTTCCATATAGATGTACAATTTTTTTGTTGTAAATGAAAGGCATGAAGAAAAAGAAAGTGTAATACTATAATTAAGTGTGGAGGAGAAAAAAAAAAAGAAAAACATAAAAATTGATGCTAACTTTTAGAATAGCATTGCTCTCTTTCACTGAAGCAGTTCAGAGTCACAGATCTATTATCATTGACATTTGTGAGCAAATTACTGTGCCTCAGGGCCTAGCTATTAATGTTTGCTGTTAGCTGCTAGTGTTTTTTAACAAGCAGTAAGTCCAGCGTTAGTATGAAAGGTGAAGATGCAGGTGGAAAGCTGGTTTGTATTGAGGCTTGTAGGGAAAGAAAATGGAGCCTGCTTGTTGTCACCTCAGCCTGCACGAAGCCACCAGTTTGAAACGTTCTTGACTATGAAATCTGAACAAGAAAAGCAGCAGATTTTCAGCCATAAAATTGTCAGATGGAAAAGAGGGAAGGAATACAAACGAGTTGTTCCGAGGATAAAAAGCAGATGATTGTAATCCAAGTTTATGGTATGTGCCATCAGATGCAAGAAGTATGCTTCCCTGAGATACTCACACATATCTAAACACGGAAATCAACTTGGCCTGTATGAAACACCCTGCTGTCATTATGCCAAACCTGTTGGGATAGCTAAGTTGGTTTTTTGCAGGTAGGAATATCATTATTACTCAGTCGGGATTTTAGTAAACTGCATTTTAAGGGAATGCAGCGTGTTATGGAAATAAAAGAAGCAGTTGTGACTGATTTTTCTCTGGAAGCACTGTTTAATGAGCTCACTGCATAATGCTTCAGCTTGCAGGGTTACCCATCCTCTGGTCTCTGTTGTTCTTAGCTGATGCAGGGGTGCATCTTTTCTGGCAGTGTCTGTGGTGCTTGGTGGAGGGCAGGTGGACTACTGTGAAGTTTTGATGAAGAACAAGGAAAGCTCATCTGGTTACTGAAATGCTACCAAAATCAAAATAGGTTACCTTGGAACTTCAGATGAGGCGGAGTTTATTACTCTAAAAATAAATGAGTGCAGAAATCCAGGTAATACAATTCATGCACTTCCTCTGAATTTCCTCGGATTTTGTTATCATAATCATTTCCCAAGTCCAGTCAGTAATTCAGTGTCCAACCACGAGACCTTAGCTGCTTTCAGTTTTGCAGCCCCGGGACATGGGAGGGCACAGGGAGTGCTTATTTGTGTGCACGCTTGCGTGTGGCCTGAGTGTTGGCATCCTGGTAGGAAGCCATTCATCCACCCTTCCCCGAGTCCTGATCTCCAAAACTAAGACTAATGCTACCAAATTTTACAGCATCTGATATTGGCAGGAGGGCAGTAAAGGAGCCCAGGAGCAGGGCATCAGCCATCTTCAGTCTGAAATGACCATTACTGAGAAAAAAATGACATTACTTTAAACCTGCTACAGTGCTCATCTATCAGATGACTGGTTCTGGTTTATGTACTTAATACTCCCAGTGAATAGGCATTGAAAATCAAAGTTGTGGGCTTGTGACAGTAGCAAAAACCCCTTTGTACTCTGTCCTCATATCCCCTTGGTCTCCCGTGCCTCATTCCAGCAAGCTGCTGGACAAGTGCTTGCGTTCAAGATGGGCACCAGATGTCCTGGTGTGCAGTGGGGCCGTGAGCCTTGGTGAGTGGGGGGATCAAGGCCTGCATCACATGTGGCAGGAGAGAAGTGTACAACATCAGCAGGAAAATAAGAGAACAAAGCATAGTGAATAGGCATGTTTCCAGAAAGCGCTACAGACAGGTACCTCATCTGTATTTCTTGCCCAATTGTTATGTTGTTCCTCTTCCCCCACACAGCGAGACAAGTGTAAGGAAAAAACTACTTGCATCCAGATTCTCTGAGGCTTAATTAAGTGTCCTGAGCTTTGGAAACAGGTTTTTGGTTGCTCTGCCAGCAGAAAGCGTAGGTATGTATGTATGCTGAGACCACATGTGCAGTTTTGTAGGAAGAAAGGAGGTGGTCAACTTTCTGCATTCGTTGGTGTGTTTTAAGATGCTGGCTCTTTATGACTGTTAGCAGGCGTTATGGCTAATTTTCATTTATTCCCTCAGGTTTGAAGAATGGAGGCAGTCTGTATTAACAGAGCTTTGGGCTTACCTTATGAATTTATCACAATATCCCCAAGATACTCAGTCTGTGACAAGTGTAGTTTAATTTAGAAGATATGGGCAAGATGATTTTAATTGCTTCATTTTTTCTCACTGCTTATAGTGTTTATAGTAAACTTTTGGAGCCCCAGAGTTAGTTACCAAGTTGCTGCATCATCTCCCCTCTGTTCTGATGATTACTGAATTGTTACTAAAGATTTCTGAGAGGAACTGCGCTGTTGGGGCCTACCCTTTTTATGGGATGTTGCCGAAATGCAATTTGTAAGGAAACAACAGCAGAAATTCCATGCAAACTCTGTTCAAACTTTTGGCTGCACAAGGATCTCGTACTCCTCTAAAAGTGTGAACTGAATCCACTGTGTACTCGGTGTCTATTCACGCGGGCCTACCTTTTTCTGTTGACCTGTGCTGTTAACCTTCTCTCTCCATCTTTTGTCTGAATTTCCTATCTTTCTGGAACTAGGAAACCCACTGAGACAGAAACTGAATTAATCAGTACAGCCTTGTCTTTATTCTTCTTCTTAAATTCATCTTGATTTTCATCCTAAATCAGTCACTGTCTTGGTTGCCATACATGTAGTGTGGTAGTGGGATCCCACCTACAGGAAAGGTGGTATCCAGCATTTTTCACAGCATCATGTAAACCAGATCTGACACAGCTCAGCCAACACGGCAGTTAATATCCCAGTGTTTCACTTGTAGCTCAGCCTGGAAGAATGACCCAGCTATGGAAAGAGTCCAGACTTTGGGACACTGAGGCTGAATACAGAGTCCAGGCACATTCTTGAACCGGTCTCCAAATCCCTTTGTGCCTCAGTCCCTCATGTGGAAAATCAGCGTTTGGATTTTACAGCCCTGGGGGGAGAACACGAGGGAGTGGAGGGACAGATTACATGCGTTAAAGACAGATATGTAGGTGAAAGCTGAACCTGATACTAATTGTTACCATATCTTTCCTTCTGGCGTCTCTCAAAAATGCTCATCATTCCTTTATTTAGCTATAGTCCTTCTTTAAAGCAACAGCTACTAGCTGAGGATACCTGGACAATGGTTAAAGTAATAATAATAATAATATTCTATCAAAAACTGAAATAATCAAAATGTACGTGATGGCTTTATATTCAGCAGGTAGTGCATCCTAAGAAACCTCTGAGCTCCTACCAGCTCAGGTCACTAAAATTCCTGCACCAGGTTGTTGCCCTAGTACTCATCTTTGTTATCTCTTAGCTTTTATGTTTGGCCTCTTCAGCTCAGGAAGGAAGATGTTTTGTAAAATATGTGGACTTCGAGTACTTTTCATAAGATCAAGATCAAAAGAAAAGTTCTCTATGCTTTTTTTTTTTTTTTTTTTTTTTTCCCTCAGTTCTCTAGTAGTGGTTTATACCATATAAAGTCTTTTCAAAATAGTTTCCAGCGTGCCAGCAGGTTCTCTAACTAGCTCCCATGGCACCCTGAAATGTGTTTCATCTGGACCTGCTGAGTACTCTCTTCCAATATTGTGATCCTCTTTGATCACAGCAACTGGACGAGGAGTTCAGATACTTCCTTACTTGCCGCCCCCTCCCTCTCCTGTTTTCCTCCTTGAAGACTACATTAATAAAAAGCAAGAATGTGTTGCTTAGTATAAAAGTACTGTTAATACCTTAACCAGTGTGGATTTTTTTCTAGGTTGGTCCCTTTTATTTTTGAATTTCCTCTTCTCATTAAAAGGCGCAGTACTGCAGTAAATGTTTGGTTTCTTTCATTTCCAGCAGTGTGTAGCTGCATCCTTTAGTGATAAATTTAAAGCATCCTCTTCAGAAACCTTTTTTTTCTTTCCTCCACAGCACTTAAAATTTCACTGTGTTGTTGTCTAAGCTCCTTATTGTTACGATTTTGTAGGGAATAGCAGCTCCTCTAACTCACAGTGTGAATACTTCCCTGGTAGAGCTTTGCATGTTTGCAGCCTTTTGTGCAAAACGTGAACAAAAGAGGAAAATTGGGTAAGAGACCCAAGCAGGTCTCTTACTCAAAATTATTAATCCCATGCAGACTGAATTTCTGTTCACCCTGTTTTCCTTCAAGTACAGTGAACAGAATTCCACTTTGCACTTTCTCCTCTGTGTCTCTGGTGGTATAATTTCCATGTGACTCTCAGTGCTTTGTACTGCTCTGCTCTTGTGTCACTTCTTTTTGTCTTCCTCACCACGTACTGGCTTCCCCATGTATATGCTCTCCTCATCTGATGTCTGCTAGGCTGCTCTGCTGTGCGGAGAGGAGCTGTAGGGTCCCCCATCGTGCAGATTGTGGGTGTCAGTGGAGGGAAGGATGGGGTAGACCTGAAGATGTTTGCTTCCAGATCTGAGCCGCCTGGTCATTTACTCAGCTGGCTATCTGTGGAAGCTGCAAATCTGATAGAGGGATTGCTGCCAAACTTACTTAGAGTCCTGACAGACTTCAAAATTCGCGTTGCGTGATCCCCCTTCTCCTTTCCTTGTCATCCCCCTTTGATAGAGGAGATGCAAGGTGAATGCCCCGTGGAAGATCCAAGTTCAGAGCAGAGTATCAGACAGAAAATGCCCGCTTACCAAGTAGAAACTGCTGTATGCATCAAGACAGCCATGTCACTTACTAGCTTAGTTTTTATATGCAAGCAGCAAGTACTCTGAGAAGAACCCAAGGAGCTGGGCCGTGGGACAGGGCCTGGAAGCTGAACGCAAGTCGTACCTGACGTCACCACCTGATGTGGTTAGTCCTGCAATTACTCATCTGGGGGGGGTTGTTCTGTTTTCCTCCCCTTTTGCTCAGAAGGGTGGGTTAGGATTAGTTGTCATCTTTGGCTAAACTAATACGATGTTATGTGGAACAGATGTGATGGACATCACCAGATTGACAAATAAGGGTAGTGACTTGCCCTCCCCTACAGGTCATGAGCACAGCGCATTTTGACAGCAGTTTGATCCCAGTTTGCACTAGATATGATGTTATGGACACAAGAGCACTGATAACATCCTGCCAATTGAGTTATTAAGCTCCAGAATGAAAATGAAGTCTAAAACAGCATCCTTCCAGTTACCTCCCCTTTCAGAGTGTTACTTTCTAAAGCTTTTTCAGTAGAAAGCCTTTCCCTGTGGAAATGAGTTGTAGTTCGAAAGGAAAAAAGAGTAATATTTTACTTGTTCTTGCAGCCTCAGGAGGCTTAAGACTTACCCTTTCATTTGAAACCATGCCGCTGATTTGTGTGTGTCTGTGTTTTAACTTTAAATCCTGCTTTGTCAATAAAAACATAATTTGCTTAAATATCCTGTACCTTCAAACAAATATCCTGTACACTTCAAAACTACTGCATGCTTGCAGCAATGTGGCCACTGCATGCTTGCAGCAAGGAAATCACAAGAAAGGAGACCAGACAGTGCCCGTTTAGTACAACCAGGAAGCAGAAGACACTACAGCTGTTCTCATGCAGAGGGGAAAAACTGAAACACCATCAGTGAGGAGACGAAGGAAAAAAATAAATAAAAAAAAAATCTGATCTCTGTGCCTTAGAAAAGCCATCCCACAGCACCACCTAGCAGACATTGTTGGGTACAGACGGATATGAACAGACTGAGGAAAAGATTGGGAGTACACAATGCCGAGCAGATCTGTGTGCCTTCAAAAAGTGATTCCACCTACTATCTAGCATGGGTCACTTCTACAAGCCGAGGTGCTCTGTCATGCCCTCGTGCAGCTGTCGTTGCCCTTTTAGTCAGGTATTTGTAGCCTGATGCAGCTAGTTAATCTCTGGGCATGTTCAACAAAACAGATAATTTCTGCTTTTTATTTGTATTCTGGAGTTGTGGTCTTTGTCCCCATGTATTTTTTAAAGCACTTAGCTTAATCAGGGTAATGGTTTTATTAATTCTGTTGCAATTTGTTTACCTTCTTGTCCATATTAGTTCAAGGTGCCAGAGCCCACATCGCCCAGCATCCTGCTGAGGAATACTGCCAGAGCACAGATTTTGAAGAGCACAGGTTGTGCAGCGTGGTCTCACCCACTGCAGCTGGGGGAAAGTGTTAGAAAATAGTCAAACTGCAGCTGCTGGCTGCCTCCGTTTGTCCTAGAGGGACCAGAACTCGAGCTTACTTTTGATCTGCAGAATGTGAAGTATTTATTTGTGAAACTGTAGCAGATTTCAGGCTATGGCATTTCTTTTGTTGCTTGATTACTCTTGCTCCTCTCCGTACCTTAAACTGCATTTGAACCTCTATTGCGCCATCCTGAACAGGTGGACTGTGGAAGTGCCACAGTCGCTTGTGGGAGACTGTCTAGGCTCTCCAAGAAAATATTCAGGAATACGCTGGTCTTCCTGTGAATTGTATTGTGGGTGCAGGCTGGAAGAAACATGACTCAGGAATGGAAAGGAGTTGTAGGACTTTCAGCTTGCAAAGCTTTTGAGTTTGGCATTACGCATGTGGGCAGATCTGCTTTACTACTCAGAGGTAGTAGAGAGGGATTTCTGGCAGCCATCCTGAAACCCATTCCCTTCCAGGTTCTGAGATCCTATTTCCCTGGTTAAAGCAAGGGACTGGCTATCAAGGCTCTTAATTTGCTCTGTAGCATTGGGAAAACTTTATGATGATGATGGTTATTATTATTATTATTCAGAGCCAAGAACTATACAACTAAATCCATATGTGGACACCTAAAATATTCTGACTTTCAGATATTGTGACGTTTTACTTTTATTAAAGGAAATGTGCCTATGCAGTACCTTGGAAGACAGAGAAAACTACTTTTATCTGCTATTTCCATGATCACTGTGGTAATGTCTGTCGTGCCCCTCACACAGTTGCTCCATGATACTTCTCTTTTACGGAGCTATTTAGATGCTTAAGTTAATGCTCTTTGTCAAGTGCTGCGAAAGCCTACCACGAAACACTTTCTAACATTAGGGAAAATAACACCAAAAGTCAGTCTGGTTTCACTACTCCTAATACACTCATATCTTCAAAAATAATACTCTGCTGAGTTGAAAGGGTCAAATCTCGACTACATTTCCCTTGGCTAAATACGTAGGAACTGTTCCCGTCAGACATTACACAGCTACCACAGCGCATTTCAGTTTAGCTTTCCGGGCTACAAAGGATCATGTTATGCAGTAGTTTATTTTACTGCCTTTGTGAACTGCTGCCCCTCATTAGGGCATTGTTGTATCTACTGATTTTGCCTGCAGTTACTCTTGACTTCCAAAAAAATTGGAAGTAAGCCGTTGTGGTTACTTCAGGAAAAAGAAAGGCTTGGGTGGTTGGTTTTGGTTTTTGTTTTCCCTTCAACTTTTTCCCCTTCTTTTTCTGTCTCTGCTGCTCGCAAAGACCTGAAACAGCAACCCAAAACTGATCTATGATGCAAGTCAAATCACTGCTGAGTATGATCTCATGCTTCTGGGGGTTCAGCTCTTCGCATGACCATGGCGATTACTTGGCTAAAAATTACGCAAGTCCCAGATGCTGGATAATTCTCAAATCCTACATCACAAATACATTTCATTCTGACAATAATGAAGCCAAAATGCACGTTAAATAATGACAGAGTAAAGGCTTGTCTGCAACCCAGGCAGTGGCTTGGTCAAAGGTGCTTTGTTCTCAGGTTTGGAGCAGGGCAACAGAGAAGGGTCAAATGAAAGGAAATGCGGGCTGCACTGCTCTGCTCCTGTCCTGGACAGTGCTGCTGAAAACCTGTCTGTAGCTTGGTAGCTACAGACTTCTAGGAATATCAACCCTTTTTATTCCCAAAAGAGGCAATTTAAACACATGTATGGCACAAATGGCACATTTCAGAGGAGTTTGGAGGATGTAGGTGAGGGATCTGGTCCAGCCTCATCTTGGAGCCACACATCCAGGTTCCCAGGAAAACAGGCTGTGGGAGACTTGTACATGCACCCGTGTGTGAGCTCAGAAGCACTGACGGACCTGTCTGTTTAGAAAATGGGTTTCTGAGCCTTGCATACTCATCATAGTCATGTTCAGGGTCTGCTGAACATATTTCTAACCCTTTCTGCCTGTCAAACTTGATCAAAAGTAAGGGTTGCTGTCGCTCTGGTGAGGATCTGAAACACAGATCCTGAGAGTCAGTGTTGTAGGAGGCTCATTAGGAAGCTGCTCAGTATTCTCTAAATGCTGGGGAAAACTAAGTCATGTAAGCTTGAGCATCACAAGTGTTTACATAGTCCCGGACCGCACCTGAGATGCAGAGAACGACTAGGAACTCATTTTATAAAAGGTCTTATCTTCATGTGATTTGTGCACTGAAAAGTGCATCTTGGACATCTCCATGGACATCTGAATCTTAGTGCTTGTAGGACTGCTGTTATACCAAAATTATATGATGACTGCCACCTTTATAAGAAGTGTTACTGATCTGTTTGACACTCCAGTGTCCCTTTCAGTATGTGTGTGTTTGGGGGTGGCATGGGTGTGTGTGAGACAGATGGAAAGAAAATAAGTTGCAGATGCCAGGCTTTGTGAACAGAAGAGGGTTTAAAAATAAAAACAAGGAATTCTCCATATTTTTGCTCATGTACTTGATACAGCTCAAAAAAAAAAAAAAAGTCAGATTTTTTTATAAGTTGTAACACAGACATTTGCTGTCAGTCAAGCTAGAGCTGGGAGCTGGGCATGGTGAGGAATCTGGATCCCAAGAGTCCTCTTATTTGAATGAATAAGATGAAGTTGAGATGAATGGTATCTCATTTGCCAACCTTGTGAACACAAGCTACCACCAGTGTGATTGGAGTTAACCCCAACTCAGACTTGGGAAGCCTTTGCCATGTCACCCGAGGAGTGCTTTATAGAAACACTTCCCTTTTCTGTTATTGAGGGTCCTCCTTGCACCTCTTTCTCCTTTCTGTAATTCCAAACCAAGCATACATCTTTTCTGTTTGTGTGTTTGATTTGCTGTGGCAGCTGAGAGTGGGTGTGAGCACCCACTTCTGCTCTGGCAGAAGTCAGAGGCAGACAGTAGCTGGGGACAGATGAATTGCATTATCTCCTTGTGTGGAAGCCTCAGTACCTCTTTGTCTTTGTTTTCTGAATAGATCCTAATGATATTTCTAATTTTTGGTTTTGAAAGTGAGAGGAAATTCACTTAGTGAAGCATCTTAGAGTTTTTTCAAAGCTTCGTATTCAGCTTGCAGTAAGGGCATAGTGTGCTTCAAATCTGTTACTCTAGGTAGACAAGAACTGAAAAGTTACTATGAGAAATTAACTTGGAAATATACGTATATTTCCAAGTATATGCATATATATATATACACATTTTGTAACACTGGAAAGTGTGCACTGCCCTGCCTGTATTTTTTTTTTATTATGGTATGAAAAAATAGGATGCTCAGATATGACCTGAGGAACAGATGTGGCAAGCCTTAGCATTAAGCCTGGGAAGGCTGTGACAAGTAGGTGATTGCTGGAAAAATGAGAATGCTTTTGATATTTGTATTTCATAGAATCCTAGAATGGCTGGGGTTGGAATAAACCTTAAAGATCACCTAATTCCAGCCCCCTGCCATGGGCAGGGACACCTCCCACCAGACCAGGTTGCCCAAAGCCTCATCCAGCCTGGCCTTGAGCACCTCCAGGGATGGGGCATCCACAGCTTCTCTGGGCAGCCTGTGCTAGTGCCTCACCACCCTCATAGGAAAGGATTTCTTCCATATATCTCATCTAAATCTCCCCTCTTTTAGTTTAAAGCCATTACCCCTTGTCTTATCACTATACTCCCTGACAAAGAGGAGCAAATTTGCTCCTCAGAGTGAAGCTTTATTTATTAACTTGATTTGGCAAGTTGTCCAAACCTAAATAAATGAGTCTGGTTTGCAGTCAAAGCACAGCTTCTGGGTTCTTTTTAGGGCCTGATAATACTCAGAAGTTTGAGAACAGAGAAAAACCTTCAGTCCATACTTGAAGTGAAACACTAGTGGTCTTAGTGTTCCAGTAATAAGTGGAATATATATCCTTTCGCTAGTTTTACTTTAATAGTTACTCTTTCAAGAAGGGTTTGTGGTGGTTTTGTTCCATAGCTTTACGTATGACACTTGTTCTTTCAGCAGTTTTATTATTTCAGTAGTTCAAACCACTAGTATTTCGCTTTTTAGGGTGCTTAAAAAGGATAACCTGTTACCAATCATTTGCTTAAGAAAGATGTTGCAATAGACAATATAATATGGTTTGAAACCTTTGCTAATACACTGATTTGAACCACTTCCACGCATTTCATACATAGATTGTTTTCATTTTTTTCATTTTGTGTTTTTGCTTTTTTTTGCCTTTTTTTTTTTTATATATAATATATTGTCTATGATATTGTACAGTGTCAGGAAAGGACTGCCAACCATATCATTAAACTTACAGGGGTTTTCAGGTGAAGTTACTTAAGCCCAGCCATAGTTCTGGTATTTAATGTAAGTACTTTTTAATGGAACTGTTGAAAGAACAAATTTCACGTGCATAAAACCACAGAATAATAACAGAGTAGTTTTCCACTGTACTTACAGACTCAAATAGTTTTTTCCCCTAGAGCCCTTGAACTCAACCTTGATATTATTTAAACAGGACATCGTCAAGGCCGCTAACTCTAGCAAGTTGTTTCAGGAGCGGTAGGACGAGCGAAGCGATTTGTTATCCTTTTTCTCCTCCTTCCTTGGTTTTTCCTTCCCATCCCACACCCTCTTGATACCATCGGTTCTGTTGCATGTCCTGTGCCCTCTCTGTACAACCAGCAGCGTGTGGTGTGTCTGGCTGGAAGGTATGCGAGGGACTAATTTTCTAGCTGGCTCCCTTTCTGAATGGCTGGAAACTTGCTTTTCTCTGATAGGAACACCAACTTGGGGTCTTTCCTAAGGCAGTTTGCAATTTGAGTCGGAAAGTTGAGTAGCTCAGCATTACGACCAGGTATGCCTGAATTCGGGGGACAGGTTTCCATTGTCAGAGGGAAGAGTTAGCCTACAAAGGGACAACGTGGCTGTCTGAGGAAGAAAAGGTGAAAATGGAGTGCTGTTTGTGATTGCTGTGGGTTTAATTTTGAAAGGAGGCTCTGAGAGAAGATACTCTAATAGTTTTATTTCTCTGTTTTCCTCTGGCTTTGGTCATAACTCTGCAGAGCCACACATTTTAATGGTAATGACTTTCACAGGTAGGAACAGGGTCCCCTCTGAAACTCCACCTGAGCAGCCGGTCTGTGCATTGGCTAGGAGAAAGACTTCAACTCCACATGAGGTCCTGCTTTGTACACACTTCCCATTTAAACACACTGCAAGTCTGAGGCTTGTGTCATGAGGAAATTCTCTTTTTCATCACCTGCAGGCCAATCTGTACAAACCAGAGACCTGGCTATGATAGGAGACGGGTCTCAGATGAAAGCGATTTGGTACAGAAAATTGATGTGGAGCAAGTGACTTCCATCCAAATAGTTCCTAACCCCTCCTGAAAATTACGCAAGTGATTTAATCATAAATTGAAAGCTCACATTTAGAATTATAAATATTTCCGAAAACACGCTAGTCAAATATTTATTTGGAGGCTTAAAAATGAAAGAAGATGCAATGTTACATCTTCCATATGCCTTGTAAACTCTCGATATTTCAGCTTTCCCATATGTGAAATGTGGTGAATCACTTCCTGCTCCACACAACTCTTGCATGGCTTGATTATCTGTAGATGGCTTTCAGGTCTTTAAATGCAACGCGTGAGATAAGTAACACATCAGTAACATCTTAGCACTTCGTAGTAGTAACAGGTTGTCTAGCTGTCTCCTCTCTTAAAAATTGATCTCCTTTTGTCTCGAGTGCTGTTAAGTTACCTTGTTTTATGTTAGCTGCCTTCACAGAGCAAGATGGCACTCAGCTGCGTAGTGGAAGGATGATGTGATACATGTATGAAGGGGATTTCGGAGAGGGGAATGAAGAGAAAGACCTGTCTGGGATTAAGTTCCTAAAAACTCTTTTCCGCTCTTAGTTTTTTTGGAACACAGCTAAGGAAATATCAACTTGGCCCTGCCCAAGGAAAGGAAGTTGCTGAAACTGCCATTCTCCCAAACTCTTCCTGTTGCCAGAGGTTCAGCCCAGTGAACATCTGCTGCGGACAGCAGAGTTCAAGGCTAACCTCATACATCAATGGGGAGGGATAGTGGGAAGGTTCAGCATGCAACACTTCTATCATTATAAAGGGGAAGAAAAAAAAAAAAAGGAAAAACAAACAGGTGCCAAAGGGCCATCTCGTGTAGGCACACACCCAGCTAATCTTGTAATCAACATAACAGTCCTCAATGGTTAGATTTTAGTCTGTAAGTCCATCTGTTGTGTGGAATTCTAATTACAAGTGGTTTCACATCTTGTTTCTTATTAACTGATTATTTTATTATCAGAACATGAAATATCACTGTTGTGTCTGTTGCTGAACAGATCATGGGCGTAGTACTCATGAGAGACGAGGTTATTTTTCATTCATTCTGCTCACCAGAAATGCACATTTTATTTAATAGAAGTATGACTAATTCCTAAGCACCATTCCTGTTTAAAATATGGGATGTACTCTTCAGCTACTTTGTTTGTGATCCATAGAGCTCAGGGTCATGCACTTGCAGTAAATACTGAAAAATTGACCAGTCAGTATGCTTCCAAATGCTAAGTTACATTCAAATGATATCATGTACTTCATAGTTTTTTGTTGGTGGTGGTGGTGGTTTTGTGTGTGTGTGTTTGTTTATTTTTTTCCCCTGTAGGACTACTTTCACATGTGCCCAACAAAGGTTACATTTTCAGAAGAACAGACTTCACTAGATAGTCTTACTCTATGATCTGTAACTAGAAATGCTGGAAAACCCTTGCTATATATAAACAATTTGAGGTGTGTGTTTGTAGAAGAAAAAAAAAGAAAAAAAAAAAAAAAAAGAGAAGAAAAATGCATGGTCCTTATCAAAAGCTGTTTGATAGCACATTTCATACTAGCATGAGTTTTAGCAGAAATTGCTTCTCATGCTGCTTTAGTTTCTTTCAAGTGAAGTGTTTATCTAGGATAACATAATCACAGTCCTTACCCAGTTACAGGAGGCAGGTCAAGAAGTACTGCTGGTGTTCATTTGCCTGGAGTTGTCAAAAACACCATCATTTCAGAAGGATTGATAACAGCATAAATGGGTTGAAACTGCACAATTTGAAGAGAAAAAAGAAAAAAGAGAGAGAGAAAAAAAAAAAAAAAGAATCCTATTGTAAATCTTTACAATTGGAGCATAGTTCCTGTTCTGGAGACAAATGGCAAATTTCCAACAAAATACTTTTGTTTTATGTTTTGCAATGGAAAAAGCTAAAAATGTAATTGAAACCAAACTCTTATGGTTTAGGAATTTCTGAAAGGTCAAAAGAGAAAGACATTCAAAATTGGGGAATAGCTCATTGCTCTGTGGTTAGGGCCCTTGGCACAAGGGTGTGATGACACCATCTCAGGAGTCACCTGAGACTAGAGTTTGACCTCGTGGTGTCTGCAGGACACTAACAGTGTCCTGTTATCTCCAGGGTCTGTCCTCTCCTCCTTTCTGGCTGAAAAATTGTGTGTAATTTTCACACAATGAGCAGTTCTTACAAGAGAAACTGAGGGGATTGTTCTGGCTGTAGGGTCAGAAAACCAGAACAGATTTCTCTCACTTTGTGTTTTGTAGTGTAAAACTGTGCATGATCTTAGATGGCATCTTGTAGAACAATGAAAAAAATAACTTCTAATTATTTAATGGAATGGGATGAGAAAATCACTTTCCCATCTCACTGGAAGATCATCATTGTTTTTTTCCAAAAGAGGAGAGGGAGGAATACCCAAAAAACCTGTAGCATTTCCTGTCTTATTCCAGGCTCTGCAGTGCTTAGCTTTTTTAATCAATGTCTGTATGTCTGCATGACATGGTGACTGCTGCATGAGAAACTCAGCTACATCATTAGTTCGATACCAATGGCTTAATACAGGGCCAACTTCTACCCCAAAAATATTCTTTTAAAGCTCCCATCAGAATTGCATATATTCATCTGATGGACACATTGGCCTATAATATGTTTTGATTTGTTGCATGAATTGCCTGCTTCTGTGTACATTTTTTTTTCATTTCCCCCCCCTTCTGCCTCTGGACCATGATTGATGATGTAAATAATCATTTCCAGGCATGAGCCTATTTTTTTCTTCCTTTCTGTTGACCAGTCACTAATCACTACTTGCTCATCTCTGCGTTTTGTTGGTAAGCCAGATAAATTTCTTTTTAATGGCCTTCTTTCTCTTCATGTCAGAAATCTCACCGCAGATAAATGGCAGATACACACCACATATGTAACAGTGTGCAGACCTTATAATCATTATTCGGTACGTTACAAAGTTCTGAGAAATTTCATTGTGAGAATAGTAAATGCATGCATTTCTCTGCCCTTCCTACCATTACAGGGGCTACAGAAAGAAAAGCTTAAAGCAATATTGTGAATTTGAAGGCCGTTTAATTGATATTTTTGATCATCTCTCATCTATGCTTCCAGGGTTTTTCATCTTGATGGAACTGAGCATATCAGGAAGAGAAGTAGTGTTATCCCCCTTTCTCAGCTTGGAGAAAGGAGGCACAGTGCCTTGACGGGCTGCTCAAACAGCAATTCACTGCTAGCACATGGAATCTAGCCTAATCTAATAATCTAATCTCATTTCTGCAATGTCTGCACCTTCAGTCTTGATCCTGCACAGCATTTAACAACAGTAAATTTGCCTTATTTAAGCATCCCTCTTTGAAGATTGGCAGAAAATGGCTGCATATTAAAATGGTGACTAGTATCATTTTAATATACACCAACGTAAAAAAATTGCAGTGCTTAAAATATGGACCATGGCATCACACAAATTCTTATTTCTGTTACTGGTATATAAGCATGTCAGTTAGATTCCTAGTGAAACAAAATGCCTATGCGTATGCAGTGGTTCCGTATCTACAAGGCGGGAATTCATGGACTTTATGCATACTAACTATTTTTACCTGTTGCTTCTCTTGCATCTCAGCTTTGTCTATAACATTTCTACATGCCCTCCACACCCTGTGACTTAGAATCATAGGATCATAGAATATCCCGAGTTGGAAGGGACCCATAAGGATCATCGAGTCCAACTCCTGGCACCACACAGGTCTACTCAAAAATTCAGACCATGTGACTATGTGCACAGTCCAAACACTTCTTAAATGACTTGTGCTGTTGTTGCCTCCTGATAACAAAATGGAGGAATTGGAAGGTCTTCTTCACAGCCTAAAAGCGGCTTTTAAGGCCCCAGGACAAAAGAGTTCTGTCCCTTCTATAGAAGGGTGATTAAACTCTTTTGAGAAGTTTTATGCTTATTTGGACTTTTAAATTTTTTATCATTCTCCTTAAAGGAGGCTTCCTAGATGTCTTTAAAGTTTAGTTGGAAAATTAGGCTGAGTAGAAACACTCAGCTCAGGTGATTCAGAAGGCTGTTATTCATCTGATCATTCTTATGTTCACGTGCTGTGAGTAGAAAGGGAACTGGATTACTAAATAAAGTTGTCACCCTTTTGGAATAAAGGCCATTTGGAATTTGGCCTCAAATGCCTTTGGAGAAGAGAGTCAGACAATGGAAACGAGTCTGTTTCTTTGTTTTGTAAGCCATTTGCAAATCCATAATTGGGCTTTCCAAATGTTTTCCTCGCAATGTCTTTCTCTTTGTTTGACATCCTATTTCTCCCCATCCACCTACCTTCCCCTTCCCACCCCCGCCCCCCCCCCCAAAAAAAAAAAAAAAAAAGGAAAATCTGATATATTTTTGTCTGGCTACATAAAGACTGTATGACACATTTACAAAGCTCTTTACTCTTTCTGAAGAAGTTATGATACTTTACCACAAACAGGCACCCCTACATGCTTCTGAGATAAATGATCTCCAGTCATCATGCCAGAGATGGCACTCCTTCCTGTGCAGCCAGTTTCAGAGTTGCTGCCTAGCTGGAAGCAGTACAAGTTGGCTTTCATCCATTCAGATGTGAAAAAGGTCCAGTGAGGTTCTGGCCACCCTGGAGATGTGCTTGCTACATAAATATGGGTGAATAACTTGTAAAATACTTATACGGTATTGTTCCAGAGATTCAAGAAAATGAGTATTTATCTGAAAATACCAGGATGATGTGTGAGCCAGTTATGTTTTTAAAGGACTGGCCACAGATATGCATCCTTGGCCAAAGGCATTCATGTGTCATGCATCCACGTACCTGGGACTGTGACTGCCTGACTGAGAAGTGAGGGCAGCCTCCTCCAGCTTTGTACACATCTTGATTCGTGGGCTGTTAATAGCATAATTTCTACCAACGCTGTGCTGTGCAAGCTGATGTCAACATAATGTTATCCAGTTGCCTTTCTTCTTCCTCATCTGTACAGAGGATTTCAGGAATTGATGTTTGTCTGAGACAAAGGCAGAAGTATTCCAGGTGCATTTATACCTTCCAGGGCAAGAAAGCAACAAACAAACTGGTAAGAGTTCAGGGAACCACTACAGACTACACAGCTGATGCCAGAAGCTCAGTAAGATGAGGGTGCCGTGTAGGTCATTAGAGGCAAACGTTCTTTCATATAGAACAGACAGCCCTTATTGCTGATATCCAGTAATGCTGAAATTGAAGCACAACTCTGAGGCCTCTAGTAAACCAATAATAAGATAGTGAGCTGAGAGCAAACAGGTAGATTGTGAAAACAATGTTTAAACACCGCTTCTTCAGATCTTCTCTTGCAATAGCAGGAATGGGGAATGGCAGCGTGCTAGAGGAATGCTTGATAAATGTCAGAATCTGTTAAAATTTGCTTGTAAGGCTGTTCATGTTAGAACATAAAAGTTGAAATGTACTTAGAAAGTTATTTCAATTTTAAAATTACTGCAGACCCTAAAAGACTACTGCAGGGTTGCCATGCCACAGTGTGACCCTCAGGAACTGCAGCCTTGCCTCTAGCAGTAGTAGGAGTTATTGTAGCTTACACAAAATAAGATTTTATACTGGAAAATACCCAGTTCAAACTGTAGTGTTGCAAATGCTACTGTTGGACAGTTAGTTGCACGTTTGGTAGAACTTATTGATTGTTACACTTACCTGCAAAATCTTGAGGTGCATAGTGCCAGAAGAAACAACATTCTCTGTTTCTTTTGTGCTTTTCTAAAGCTGAAGGGACCCACATTTACTAGAGTAATCTTTGTTGCAATGTGATCTTCTCTTACAAGACCTCTTTGAGAACTCCCTCTTGCACTTTCAGGGCACACTTTGATCTAAAGAAAAGGCTCATATCTTGGGCTAAATGAAGTTTATCAATCTTTCCGCCAAAGCTCAGAGAATGGAAAAATCTCCCAGCAGGTAAACAGAAATCCTCTGTTAATGATAGAACTTGAGAAACAGCAGAGCCAGAGAGAGATTAAGGGTGTATCTGCCTGATATTTTGCAGGTAGATTGCAAGCTTACTCTACCTTCATTCCAAATAGGCTACAAGTGCCATGAGTGAGTAGCAAAGCTTTGACTTCAGGGTGTATGTAGTACGTTGCTGATTTGTAGAGCATCTTTGTTCTTCAGGGATAGATTTCTGTTCTGATGTGTCCATCTGGTTCAAAGTACGTACGTTAAAAGACATTACCACCTGCAAAATATCTTGTCATGCTTTCAGACAAGTCACAAGTCAATTTTATCTTTGCTGATCTCATGAGGTTCATCCAGAGACATGCAAGCCAAAGTTATGCTTTGGTCTGACTCTTCTGTCTGAACCGGAGACAGAGACTGAGTACAAGAGACAGAAATATATGGAACACATAATGGGAGAATCTCAGTGTTTTGTTTGGTTGGTTGTTTTTTGTTTTTGTGTATCTAACTTTTCAGTAGATAAAGTAATATGCCCTGTACTTATTTGCCCTGTGATTCTTCCTTGAAAAAAAAAAAAACAAACACAAACACAAACCTTTATTGGCATCAAGTCCCAGTAACTCTTCTTAAAACACGTGGGAAATTATAGATGTTTCTTTTAGCATCACATCATTTAATTCCATCTACTCATTATGAATAAGAGAATATTAATGTGAACGAGAATTAGTAGTGTGCCCTTACATTACAGGTGGCCAACCACATCCAGAATTAGTGGGAGTGTAACCACCACATTGAAGGACGTGGTTCTTCCCTTTTGGTTCTGGTCAGACTAGAGCAAAGTTCAAGGGTCTTGTTTTGAGATGCTCTGTACCAGAAAGATATCCACCTCCTGAAGCAAGTCTGGTGGGGGTTCACTGTGAGCACATGATATATGAGGAGACGGAGCTGGGTGTGTTCATCTCAGATGAGAAGGCAAGTGGGGTTGCCCTTCCAAATTAAATTATCCTAAGATGCCATCAAGCTCAGTATTTTTCTTCTTCCTTGCTTATTACAAAGGAAAATACTGTAGTACAGCTCCTCACCTACTACGAAAAACCAAGAATGGGGGGATGATTTTCTCCCTCATGCAGTTGTTAATAGGAAGATCTCCCTTCAAGGCAAGGAGTTTATACTCTGAGCTTAGGGCAAGTACAGCTCTGATGCTTTCTGCACTGTTTAGCAGCAACAATAGTAGTAATTTCCCAGAGAAGGGACGTGTAGCCACATAAAGGTTGGGTCTCAGAGACTGGGCAAAGTAGGCTTATACTCTGGGTAATGTTACAGACATTTAGGCCATCCGAGTAAGGACGAGGTCCTGTGTCGTTTGACTCTAGGACCAGCAATTTGTTTCCCTTCCAGAAAGGCCATTTCTCCTCTTCTGAACAGACTGTGGTTTTGTCCTGCTGTGCCACATGAAATGGAGCAGAACCACAGATGCGATTGGGAAACTCGTGAGCTATTCACGCAGTGCTAGATCTGAAGTCCTGTGAATCCTGACGTGCTATGAGCAAGAAGGATTTTTAGCTTTTCTGTGCACCTCTCACCAGCTGTTGTGGTGCATGTTGTACTGCCACATTACTTCACCATCCAAAACGGTGTCTCATAGTGACGTGATGAGTGTGTGGCCTACTAGGCAGGGTCCACGCGGGGATTAGGCCTAAGATTAGACCTCAGATTAGGCCTAGTAAATTGCTAGTGAGACATTGGGTGCACATTTCCCTTCAAATTTGAATAATGCAAATGCTAAGCATCACCCTAAGTGAAATACTGTTTTACCCAATTTTGTTTCAGTTTTCTTTCTTTTTAAAAAATATTCCTAATTTTTTTTAAATCTGAACTTAACAAATGTCACTTCAGGCTCCAAGCTAATGACATTTTTAACAACGTTCCTCATAGACATCTAAGTTTTTCTCAGCCAGTGATTAATGGGTGGGACAAACCCTTCCATGGGACATTAATTTTGCAGTCTGTTGCGTAGTCTGTTTGGCTGGGTCTGTAACATATTTCCGATTGTCTAAACGTAAAGAGATAAAAAGAAAAAGGACTGCCAAACTCTACTGTATAATGTAAAGGAATGTTTATAATTTTTCTCCTTCCTTTTACATTGCTGGCTACATTTTATCTTTCGCCAGAAGATGCTAACATCATTTCCTCTCTCTAAATTGGCTTGCAAGTGATACAAAAATATAATTTTCTTTTTTAACTTTCTAACTTTTTTAATAAAAAGTTTTGATACTTCAGTGCTATGAAATTCAAGAATCCTGATTTAATCCCAGAGCTGTTAAAACATCACTTTACTGAGCTGGTGGGTATGTATATTGCTCTAGTGAGCCTTCTGTTTTAACTGAACAGTGATATTTAGGGTGTAAATTTGGAACTAATCACAACAACCAGTGTTCACAAAGCAATGATACCAGGGATTCTTTTTATTTATTTATTTATTTATTTATTTATTTATTTATTTATTTATTTATTTATTTATTGAGGTAGAACAACATATTTCTGTCTCTTTTATTGCTGTTATGACATCCAGTCCTGTCTGAACTAATAGTATGATTGCCCTGTGGATTCTAATAGAACTGGGACTCTGCTGAAACTGATTCAGATAGCTGTCTTTGCTACTAAACAAGAGTCCAGTAGATCCCAGAAACAGCCTTAAGGCCTTCAAGAAGTTATTAACACTGATACAAATAATTAGTGATTCACCTACTTAGGAATGAAATATGCAACTTGTTTCTGTTGCTCCCGTTACTGTGCCATCTGTGTGCATTATGTGAAATAAAATCATACCAGTGACTGGCAAAAACTCCCATGGCTTCACAAATGGAAGTACAAAAGTCAATGATTGGCTGCTTTTTTTTTTTTTTCCCTGTTAAATGATCTCCCTGTTTTTGAGATTTGCAGTCCTTTTATTTGCAATGTAGCTGTCAACCGTTGAAATAATTGGAAAGGCATGCCCTGCAAACACATTTCATAATTCACTCATGAAGATATGAGGATCTCCCACTTTGAAAGTCACTATAATTAATCACAAATGGAAACTTTCTAAATAGCTCTGGTATTTTTTAAAGTTGTGAAACAATCATTCTCGTTCTTGGTTGAAACCCTTTGCGTTGCGATAACCAACACTTAAGGTGTCATCAGTATCATGCCTGAGCTGCTACAGGCACATCAAGCCCATAGGGAGCTCGTCATGAGGGGGTCATTTCATAGGGAGGACATCGCTTTGGAGGCTATGTAACAAAATTCACAGTTTCAGACAGGTCTTGGCAACAGGTGTCCCTGGTACAGGTCTTTCTTTCAGAGACTTGGTGCCATTCTGGGTAAGAATTCATTTCAGTGTGAGCTCATCAGGCTCTGGAGTGTCCTTGTGTATTGGGGTGACAGACGGACAGATCTGGAGGGGCTTTGGTTGGCTGAGGACTTTGCTTTCCAAGGGGTGGTGCAGCTGCTTGATGATAGCCTGCTGTTGTTAAGAAGCACTGTTAAACCAGTATTAAAAAGCCCCATTGCAGGATGTGTGCAAAGGCTGTGGGGGCCACAAGTGGCTAGTAAGTCTCAGCTCTGGAGCCCCTCCTGTGCACATTGTGTGACTTAGTCCTCGGACTGCACTATTTCATTTTTGTTCTCGTCCAAAGCAGTAAGGAGGCTTAAAGTGCCCACACGTGTCTCAGTTGTGATTGTCTACCAAGCAGGAAACAGCATGTTTTTAATGCAGTTTTTCTCAGAGCTAGTGGCCATGCTGACTACCAGCAGAATACTGTCAGTATGTGCCTTCACCTCTTCTTCCCAGGGCTGGCTGACTGTTTTGTGAGGAGCTTAGCTTGCAGTGTCCTTCTACTAGCAAAACAACAAGTGAAACAAAGCCTTTCTAATCACTCCTTTTCTCCAGAGCTGCGTCTGGATGGTATTTATTACTTGTGCTGTCATCTGCAAGCGTGGTGGATGCAGGATGGCACCTGCAGGCCGCGCTCCGTCAGTCGGCTGGCCCAAGCCCTGGGCTGCCCCGAGGCCTTGGCAGCCACAAGCTGTGAGGTGCTAGCCGCTCCTTACAGCAGCTGCAATGGCCAGCAGGCAGCAGCTAGAGCAAAGGCGTTACAGAAGGTCGTTCATACTTTCTGGAAGAAGAAGAGAGTTGCAGATATTTGACGTAAGCCCGCTATGTGCCACTGATTGCTGTCACATGGAAACATACGGAACCCTGCTGTTGAGTACTGACGAGTAAACACATCCAGTTGTCAGCATCTGGCCAAGACTTGAGGTTTTGAGAGCCATTGTGAGTAATATCCAGGAGTGAGATTTCCTTTCTAGGGAAAGGATCCTGACCAGATTTGCAGTCAGCACACAGCTGCTTATCCGGGATGTATGCTCTTCCAAGTCTTGTTTGCAGTAATCTGGTAACTCCTGTTTTACAAAGAACCTTTGCAAAACAAGTGGAGACTTGCTGGAAGTTCTCCGAATATGCCTGTTAAGCACTTGAACTTGACTTGTAGGGAAAACATCATGGTACAGCAGAAGGAGTGTGGTATTCACATGCCTGGCATATGCATGGGTGCCCTGTGAAACCATGGGGAACTGATTTGTTGCTCCCTCACCGGTGTGTTTCCATGGTATAGTTATGCTGTGTGTCATGGGATTTCCATTTCCTTCAATTTGGCTAGCTCATGTATCACAGGGGTATCACTGTGGCAGCACAACTGCTAATTAGAGTAATCAAATGTCTTAAGGGACCTGGTCAGGTTTGTCAGCTGGCTGTGAGCCCTGAAAGTATCTGATGCAATGATACATCAGGACCGAAACAATCTAGATTCAACAACAGAAGATTTTGTATCCCTAGCAGCATCATTGCAGTGCATTAAGCTCAATTCACATGAGTGGGTAGAACGTGAGAAACCAGGGAAATACCTGGGTTGCTTGTTCACAGTAAACTCTGTGTTTATAGCTGTAAGCAGCAAGCTGCATTTTAGCTCACTGCCATAAATTGAGCTCTAGTACGTCTCTGTGAGTGGCAATGTGAACACAGTAGCATGTCCCTGTGCTTATTGCACTTGTAGTCTTTTTTAGGATCTAGATACACTTGCAGTCTTTAAATGGTTAAAGGTGATTCCTTGCTTCTTAGGAGAGTTATGTTGTGAGGAACTGAAAAACCAGGGGACTGGAAATGAGCTAATACTGGCAGAAACCTAGGTGTATACATCCCTGAAGCAGTTAGGAAATGCAAGATAATGATGGTTTTGTCTCCCAGCCTGGGTGAGACATTGCAATAACCAGGTGGTTTTGTTTCAGGCTGCCTACCAACTTAATATAATGAGACAAAGACAGGGATTTTCTGGGGGGTGGCTTATCTCTACATGGATGCATCTGAGAGATCATTTAAAATCTATTAATGGTGAAAGAGATTAATGACCACATTATTATAGCTATCTTATTAAAAATCTCACAAACTGTTTGATAGATTTATTGCAATATAATATAGCACAACAATGCAATAGGCTTACAAATGCCTATTTTTATGCAGCCTGATTTAGTCTCAGTGGACTGAAAATTGTGCTTCTGGGACCAACAATATATCCCCTTTTATTTGGCTTTAAATCCATGGTTTAGATTGAGGATATGTCATATTTGACCTAGAATCAATTCTCCTGCTAATATTCCTCTCAGCTGGACATGCAGAGCCCTGTCTAATAAAAAGTCCTCGTTTTTCATGTTTCATGTATTATTCAAAACTCCTTTAAGTGTGAAGACATTTCTGATCACGCCGCGTACATACCTGAAAATTCTTACTCAGCACTTAGAAAGTTCCCTAATAGTCAAATGTCCTCTCTGGAAATGGGAGATCTGTAACAAAACTGGTAGAGTTTGACTGTTGATTTCCATTTGGTTGGTTTGAATGATGATGAGTCTTTGCTGAACTCACAGTCTTGGAAATGTACAAAAAGTAAGTTTGAAAAGGTACAGGCGGAGTGCTCACTTCCAGCAAATCACACATCTTGTGACAGGGTGGGACAGTCAGAGATTAAACACACTTTCTCCCGGGTTGTATAAATAGTGAATATGTATTTATTTAATCATTTACCTGTTAAATAATAGCACTACAAGAAAAGAAGAAACCGTGAGGAGAGAGTCACTCTGTCATACAGGAGTTTCACAACATTTAAAGCTCACAATGAAAGTGGGAAGTAAATGTTGTGATGAGATACAGAACAATACATTTATTCTTATTCCATCAGGTTATGTGTACAGTAAGCTTTGAACAAAGATATTGTGGATAAGCATAAGTGTATGTATAGGTGGGACATTCAGTCTTTTATTATGTGTGGCAGCATTAAGCTTTTGTTGGGATTCTTTGAGTACTGGGAGACTACTTTCCAGTGAATGACATTTTCATCCAAATAGCTACCTGTCATTTTTTTGGTCTTGGCACAGCTTAATCTCTTCTGCCCACGTGTTACTACTGGATCTTGATTGTTTTGCTTGCACCTTGCTCAGTCTCATGTAGCACACCTGGCGATGCTGCGGTTTGCTGAATGACAAGTCTCACACTCTTTTCTTCCAGTTCCGCCTGGTGGTAAAGACAGCGCTGAAGCTGCTGCTGGTGTTTGTGGAGTACACCGAATCTAATGCGCCGCTTTTAATCCAGGCAGTATCGACAGTTGATGAAAAGAGAGGTGAGTACCCTTGCTCAGGGCTGCAAAATCCCAGCACTGCTGAGACCAAGGTGGCATTTTGTCATTGATGTCAGCAATTTTAGGGTTTCTGTTATGATTTTTGCTTTATATGCCATTCCCCTGATTTCTGGATTAAAAGCACACTTTAAGTATTTATACAATTTAAGATTGTTTTGAGGAATGAATTATAGTGGAAAACTAAGGAGTGAAAAGCTGGAAAACCATGCTGCTTCCGATACACTGCAGTCATTGCTTCCCCTTCCCTGCACCCGCAGGCAATGTAAGCCCCATTGCATATCCTGACCTTGAAGGCTCCTCTGGGCCGGGCCATCTTTCCACTTCCTTCTGAAAAGAAGCAGTCTGATTTACAAGAGAAAATGATATCTAATCAGCGTAATCCCTTTGAAGAGAAAGACGAGGTCAGTAATAGTACAGGCTTTATAGTAAAAGCAAAACCATCTGTTGTTACATTAAAATAAAGCCCTTGAGCAGATATTATACTATGAAATCTGTTACCCTTCAGGCTCATGAAAAATACTTGAATATGCATACTGTATTTTTTACAAATAAATAGAACAAAAATGGTTCTTTCTTATTCTTCCCACAAAGCTATTGCTAAGCTCCCAGGGCAGTCTCTCTTGATGCGAAACATTCCTTTGCCTCAAGGAGAGTTTTTGAGGTTGGGAGAACCATTGTTGTGGTCTCAAACACATGGAGGTTTAAAGCAAGATCCCCTCGGTGGAGCAACTGCCTCCATGCTGAACTTGTTTGAGCAACTTGATATGGTAAAAGTGAAACAAAAAAGTTGGGGGATGGGGAGAAAGGGGGTGCCGGAAATAGGAGAAGGTAGCCAGATTTTGTTTTCAACTACCTAGTGTGTTGAAAATACCATAAAAAACAACCCCCAAATTGTTTCTCATGATAGGGGAGCAGGCAGAGATAATCCAAAATCAATGTAACACTTTTAAATGGTGTACTCTTCAGGTTGGCCTTCTGTTTTGAAATAAAACCAATAAACCTTACAATGTCATCAGCAGAAATGTAATCACAGTATTCATGTAATTGTGAGTTCTATGATTTATTTTTACAGCCATTCATAGCATTTCCTCAGCTCTCTGAACCCCCTAGTATACTCAACATGTTCAAGTTGCCATCTGTTCACATGCAAGTAAATCTCATTAAAGAAAACAGAGCAAGTAGGACCCTGAACATACCGTGTGCTGTGTACTCCCTTCTGTATCTGTAAAACTGCCGCAGGCAAGTATTTCCATGCCCCAAAGCAGTAAAACTTCAGTATCAAGCTAAGACATGAAAAAAGTTATGTATTAGTTCAATGGGTGATTTTTAGTATGAGAAGAGGGTTTAGGGGAATTCTCATACCTGTGGGTTAACAGAACTCTTGTCCAAAACAGCCCAAAATACCCAGTTTATCCTTTTTTTTTTTTTTTCCTTTTTTTTTTTTTTTTTTTTTCTATAAGCAATTATGCTTAGCTATGAAAGAGATTTTTTTTTCTTGTTTTTTATTTAGTTCCATTTTTATGTCATCAGTGGAATAGCCATAGCAATGAAAGGTCTACATTTTACATGTATATAACATTTAGAAATTGGTGTCTTATAACTGAAGGGTACCTGCCTGTAATGACTGATTTAAGGGAACAGAAATAAAATGGAAAAATAGGGATGTGCCTTTTCTTGAAACATTGTCATAAATCTTGCAGTTATATAATTAAGTTTAGCACTGCTTTGAAAAAAGTCCAATGTTTCATGTACATACAAGGTGATGAGATATGACATAATTCCTCAACATGTGTACCACACATGATTAACATAAAGAACCCCATAATAACTCAGCCTTGTTTCAAAGTGATCCCATCTGTGGTTTCTACGCAAGAATACATCCATATGCAAGCTGAAGTACAAAGATCTATGGAAGTGCCTGCTTTACTCTCAGATACAAGCAGATTATAAGTGAATAACTGGATGGTCCTCATCATGTACGATGTAGGTTCTAGTTATATTTCCATCTAGATTCCTCCCCCCAGCTTCTTCTTGTTTCGTAGCCCCAGTGGAATTTGATCTCTTTTAAGGTTAAGCATACCAGGACTGTATGGGCTCTGGAGAGCGCAGCTGGCGTTGCACTGTGCTGTCTGGGGCTGTTTTATCACAAGCATTTTTTAGTACAGAGATTAAAGCCCAGTGGCTGAACTGGACACTGAAGCATTCTGTTTGTGAATTATGTTTCTGCTACCTGACTTATTGCTGAATTATTTAAGTGGCTGGCGTTATCAGTTCTCCCCTTTTCCTCCCATTTCGCACACTAAGATAACCAGTAAACTAACGCCCATCCTGTAGCTGTGATGTAAAGCTGTATGTTCACACATATTTAAAGGGTCGTGAATAAAAGATATTGAGGTATTTCCAAAACTCTTTCTATCCTATGGCAACTGGAGACTGTCTGTATGTTGGGGACAGCCCCCCTGTATGGTTCCTGCCTGTTGCAAAGTTTTTCATGCTTTGTATGTTATGTGTACATCCTGTGTAGTTGTAATGTAAAAAAAAATGTGTAAGGCATGAATGACAGGATGAAACTAATTTTTAATTTTTTTTAAATTAATTTGCAAAAATATTTGAAGGGGAAACTGAGAAAAGATCAAGACTTCAAGCAATGGGCGGCATTATTCAGTAGACAGTATTCATTTAATATACACCTAACTGTTGAAACCCCACAGTTCTCTGTGTGTTGATGGACTGTCCATGACTACTCAGAATACTGTGGTAACATCATGGTTGATGAGGCCCCAGCCTTCCAGACAGAGTAGCCACAATAATAGCTGGTACCAATGAGAAATCTGCAAAAAACAGTTGAGCAATTCCCATTTTACCCAGTAGAAGGCAGGAGAACACACACAAAACTCGACCTTTACTGTTTTGCTTTAGTGAGCCTGTTACGTCGCTCCCAGCAATTTTACCACAAGTCCTGCCTGGAAGTTGTAACCTTACGTGAACACCGCAGTCTGCTCTCAGAAAAAGATCTGGGATGCTACATCATCATTCCTTTACATCACGATCAGGTAGAGGAGACAGGCTGAAAGTAAGGCTTTTTGACAATTGGCACACAAAAATAATTGCAGTTTTAAAAAATAAACTTTATAGCATAAATTTTAAATGAATTTACTTTTTTTTTTTTTTTTTTTTAATAGAAATACCTGAGTTTAGGTTTTCCATAATTTGTTATATTCAGACCATTGCACAGATGGCAGCAAGCAGTAGCTTTTGGCTCTGCACACTAGCTTCCTCAAAGGTTCCTCTCTGTAATCAGAGAGCTTTTAATACCTTGCACAATACAAATATCTTTCCAAAGCAAAAGAGAAAATACATATCATGCTTTTTGTATCTTTTGTATGAGCCTCATTGTTTTACTACAGCAACCCATGACTTTTCTAAAGTCACCAGTTTCTGTAATGCATGATCTTCCAAAGTACCTTTCACAAAATCTTTCTAGACAGCTCATACTGGGAGGTGAAGGAGTTTTTTTTCACTTAGCCACCTTACCACACAAAAAAAATTGTGGCTTGGAAATTATTTTTTTCACGTAGACTCCAGCCTATGGACTCATCTTTAAGTGGTAACTCTCCAGGAACAACATACTTGGAAATCCAACCTTCAGGGCCTGTGTGTGGATGAGAGGAGAAACCTGCTTTAGATCCACCCATGCCTCATGCTGCTGGGATCATAGGTTACAAACTAGAGACTCTCATTAGTGTGAGAAGGAAGGAAATGGTGCAGCTTTCAGACCAAAACTGCCTAGTCCCCAAACTTGTAGACAGCATTATGTCTTATTTTGTGTTTATTTACTCCTTGGCTGTTCAGCTTGAGATGATAATGAGGAAAACAGCATTTGAAAAGCAGGGTTTAATCTGGTACAAATTGGAGTGGCTCAGTCAAAGTCCTTGTACAGCCTCCTGGTGATACCAATTGGGGAATAGATTGAATTTCAGTTGAAAAGAATTACAAATGCAAGCCTAGATTTTCAAAGTTGTCTAAGGTTAGTAACAGCATCCTAATTAAAGAATTCAAAGGATGGGTGAGCTGTTACTGGGCTGCCTTGCTGGCATATATTTTTTTAATTGTGGTCTGACACAGAGAAGCAGCATGCATAGAGGAAAGCTTTGTCGTCCATGCATGGAAACAGCAAGGGAATCCTGAAAATACTCCATTGTAATAATGGAGAAGTACACAGATATCCAGGCAAAAAAATAAAGAAATAAATAAAACACCAGGATATTGTCCTTAGAAAACAGAATAGGATTGTTTCACTATGAATAAAACCTGTCTACAAAACAAATGGGTATTCCTCTAGAAAGACTGTCACTGAATAATGTGGTGTGGATTAAATAATCAACTTTTCATGTTGTTGGCAACTCACTTTTTTCTAAATGGCATTGTTATAAGTCAAGCTTGTGCAGTTTCCCCATTTTGTTTCTCTTTCTTATTTTCTTCCATTTTTATTTTTCACTAGAAACCACAGGAAGACATTTTTGTAGTGAGGATATCATTCCTGCTGATCATATATCATTTGTGAGCCGAGTGAATTTGTTCCACATGTCTTTTGAACATGTACTGAACAAAATGTCTGGTAATATAGAGAGTCTGGTAAAGCAGTGTCTAGTGTGTTCTCATTACAGCAGTGTACTGAAATTAGTACTTAATCAGTAATGCACATAAATACTTTCTGAGAGATGAAGGTGAATCCCCTCTACTTTGATTTCTCTTGAGATAAGGAAGCTCTGCTTTATTATTCAGGAGAAAAGATCAGAGAACGTCTCAAAAGTGTGGGGAAAAGAAAACAGGAGAAGTACTGCTGTCTGTGTGTTCATTACTAGATCGTTTTTCACACAGTGCACTGCCATTGCTTTGAAAATGGGTGCTTGGTTAGTAGGGATCCATGTCTGTGCAGCAGGATTTATCTGCATGTATGTGCAATAGCATCGCAAATAAGCAGTGGTGGTAATTGCTGCGAGAGCAGTGTGGAAATTTAACCTTGGGGTCACTGATCAGTCAGCAACAGGTTGTTGGGATGAAACGTTTCGTTTTTACTGCCTGATTGTCTTCAAAGTGTTGTCATCGTTATAATTTTTAGGGGATGTGATCTGCTAGAATACTCCGCATTTTTCTCTCTGAATTGTAAAACTCTTGCAGTTACGATCTTGTAGGTGAATTGGGCATCTCTAAATTAGGGTTAGCTTTCTGATTTTTTCTCCCAACCTTTAACTTTACTCCAAACAAAACAGTGATTTGTAGTCTTTCATTATTTCCTCCATTTTCCTAGATAAAATAGTCTTTCTTTTTTTCTTTTCTTTTTTTTTTTTTTTTCCCCCCACTGAAAATGTCATCATCTGCCTTTTAGCCAAATTAAATGGAATGGTTTTACAAGGTGCCTTCCACACGAGACATTATCTTGAATCTGGTTGGCATTTCCTGCCTAACTCGTTTGGTGCAATAACTCGCTAAAGCCACGTGGGTTTTGGCAGCAGATAATCCTGCAAATGTATATCAAACATACAAATGCAAATCAGGCAAATAGTTCATAGCTAGAAGCACAGATTTTTGACCTTACTGAGTGAAAAAAAAAAAAAAGAGAGAGAGATAAATGTATCTGAAAGATCCATGGAGGGGATTCTTATTAAAAATAATCCAAGTAAGAACCACAGCAAAAAAACTTTTTTTTTTTTTTTTTAAATCTTACACGCAACCTGTAATTTGGGAAAATTGTCTTTCTCTGCCACACTGTTTTGTTAACAGGACTTATCTTAATGCAGTGTAACTCAGTAATATCACTAGGAATGTAAGCAACAAACACACTGGAAGAGTGGCATACAGACTTCTATGTAAGATTTATCTAATCTGTGGGAGCCTACAATAGGTGGGGTAAAATTCGTCCCACACGATTTTTAGAAGCTCACTGTCAATTGAGTGGGCTAACAAAGCTTCCTTCATCATCGAGGGAGAGAAATTAGTAGCTCTGGGGAAAGTCCGCCTGACATTTTAGAAGCCTGCCTCAGGATGTACCATTGCTTTCACTGACTGTATTTACTTGGTCCTCCACAGAGTAGGGCAGACTGGAGAGGAAGCTGCAGATCCACTTGATCCACTTGATCTTCCACTTGGCCACATCATTCCAGCTCATGCTGCCTCTTGGACAAATGTCGCTGCAACAGCTGTCCATTTTGGTTACCTTTACTGATGTTTTCTGCTTTATCTCTAGGAGCCAAGCCATGGTCCAACATCATGGAGATCCTGGAGGAGAAGGATGGGGTTGATACGGAACTACTGGTTTACGCAATGACCTTGGTTAACAAGGTTTGTTTGCTTTGTTACTATTACTTGGAGTGATGATATTTGTATTTTCAGTTGCATAATACAGGTCTGTATTGAGAAGATATGACAAAGAAGACTTGTCTCAGAGAAGTTGCAGGACAAGAGATGTTGCAGTCACCCAGAGGCAGCAGCTGGCAGCAGCAGAATTGCTATTTTGCTCATGGCTGTGCATAAACATATTATGACACAATTCCTCTCCCAAAGCTGGCACTACAGTGCAAAACAAAACTCAACAAACCAGCTTAACAAATTACCCAGAAGATAATTAAAGCAAGTACTGGTGAAAAGATCAAATGCTCACAAAGGCTTGCATTGTGCACAATTTTCTAGTTCCAGATTGTTTAAATTATGTTATTTCTTTCACTGCAAACCAAATATGGTAAATTAAACAGGTCTGAGAGCTAGTGAGAGTGTTTCCACTTTAAAAACTGAGGTAAAAACATGCTTTGATTTTTTCTTCTTTCTTTGTATTTTCTGGTACCATTTATTACAAGTAGTAGTTTTGCAGTAAAATCAAACATTTTCGGAAGCAGTCACTTGAGTGATGAGGAGGGAGAAAATGAAAGGACTGCAAAAGTTAGAAATTTATGAGTGTAAATTCCTTAAAAATTAATGTCTAATCTTCAAATTCTAAACAAATCCTAGCGTGACTAAAATTAAAAGTAAATCTTTTAAAGAGCACAGAAGGTCAACATACTGCTAGAAAATCAAAATAGCTTTGTGTTTTATAATTATACTTAATAGGTCAGAGAACTGCAGAACATTATTACTATTCATTATATTCATTTAAAAATCCAGAGTGTGTCCGTGGAGGTCATATACCAGGATGACAGCTTTCTGTGCTTGTGGCTGGGGCAATGGGTTGTTCTGTTTGTGTGTTTGTTTTAATGAAATGGTTTCTTAATGGCTGGTATTATCCAGTGAAGATGCCTGAGAGGGCCTGATCTCTCCCAGTGACATCCCTGTTGTCACTGTCCTTTTACTTAGAGTTGCCCTTGCACCTGCTTACATGGCAGTAAAGATCCTGTTGACTTTCAATGACCATCTTACATATTGACCTACTCTTTCTGAAAAGCATCACCTGCTCGTTGTGTCCGTAGCTGCTATTAAAGCTGAGGCTACTAGTTTTTAGTGTTTCTGTTCTAAGCCTTGTTGTATCTTGTACTGATTCCTCTGTCTGAAATAATTCCCTTTCCCCCCCGCCTCCGTTGCAACTACCCGGTGTCTAACTTTAAAAAAAAATTGTTCTATATTGACTCCTTTGTCATCCTATAGTTAATTTCTTTAGTTCGAGTTTTTCACTACATTTAAAGCTATTTTTAGGAGGAGGTAGTTCTTTAAAAGCAAACAAAAAGAAAAAGCATCTCACAGTCAAAGGAGTTACAAAGATCAAGGAACAGAGGAATCCCACAATGCCACACTTGTAATTATGATCTGGCTTATGGACAGTTTTATGATGTTTTTAATGGGATTTTTTTTCATGATTATAGAGAAAACAGTAAGCAGCATGTCACACTTGTAATTTTTTTCCCCCGCAGAGAATACAAAGAAGGCTCAGACGGTTTCAGCTTCTCCAGGCGAGGAATTGTCAAAGTTTTCAGTGCAGGCAGAAACATCATGGGGAATTTGTTTTAAGGAAGCATACTTCTCCTACTCCATTTTCTTTTTCCATGTATACATTTATAGACTGCCTTCCTTCCTGCTCAAAATCTGATACAAGAATTGTACCAATCCTTTTATCCTCATCCTCTCCTTTGTTGACACTTAACCAATTTACTTATGCTACCATTTCATTAACCATCTCTTAGTTATGGGGGATTTACTCATTAATGAATCTCTAAAATGAGATTGATCTCAATATATATACCTCAGATTCTGTGTAGTCCCAGTATAACCTATGATACCTTCCTTTGGTGAGTTCATATGGTCTGTTAGATCTTACTGTAATCCCTCTTTCTTTATTTATTGTTTTTTTCCCATGTGGCCCTTTATTGGAAGTTTTACTGAGGTCCAAACAGATTAAACACTTTATATTTCCTTTTACGTATAGACACACACACACAAATATATAAAAACTTCTAATCACCAAATGTAGAAGTTGAATTCTGTGTTAAATTCAATTGGCTTTTCTGTTTACTTCCAGACTTTCATTTACATGTTGTTTTTTACATTTGCTTCAAAAATTTTCTATTACTGAGATTATACCAGTATTTTTGTAGCTGTAAAATTACTGATGACTTTCTTTTTACCAGTTTTTTAAGATTATGTTTGTTCTCTTGCATTATACAATACTTTTGTTTTAAACAGGTAAGTAAAATTATTACTCAGTATGTAAAAATCAGTATGTTTTAGTGTAGCCAGATTAAGCACTGAGTGCTTTTTAGCAGATCCAGGACAAGACAAGTTTAAGTACAAGCTTCCAGGCCAGTGATTAGCAGTGGGAGCTTAGAGTGACACCCACCAGTGGTCCAGCAGCAGCAGCAGCTGGAAAAGTGCTGTCGCAGGCCACTGTGGTGTTAATGCAGCAGCTGGCACATCATTTCTTCAGCAATGATCTTCTTGTGTCCTGTATTTAGCATTGGCAGCAGCAGATGTTTTAGAAGAAGTTGTGGTTCCTGAGAAAACGCATGCATGAGACATGCTTCTTCCTATCCCAAAGCAATTGAAAACTCAGCAAATGCCCTTAAGTGTGTTTATTTACTATGTAAATTTACTGTGTTTTTCACCAAAGCATGTAGGATTTAGATAATATCTCTATATAGTGTGTGGCCCTCTATTGAAACCGAATCTGTTGGATGTTTAGTAACCAGAGCAGTACTTTTTATGTTATTTGGACGTGCATGCAAAGCATGCACACCAAATACACTTTGTTGGACTTTCTGTTGTCTGTATTCTGTCTGCACCACTGCTTTGTGCTGTGAATGTTTTCTAAATGACAAAAGACACTATACTTACTAATTTTGCTACCTAATGTCATCCAGCAATACACATTTAAAAAATCACAGTTAAAGAGAGCCTTTCAGTCTGAAGCTAGGAATAGGTTAGTGCTAATTTACATTTGGCTTTGTTAAGAAATGGAACCGAGGACAGGTCGAGGTAAGGTTATTCTGCTGTTACCAGTTTCATATGTCGTCTAATAGGATTTATCATGTAGGAAAACATTTGGCCTGTAATTCCATAGACCTGTGGTGTTTTTTTCTTTTCCACTGCCCATACAACTTCATCAGTTTCTTGCCTTTTTCCATTGGGACTGTTACAGTTAGTGGTAGGTAAAATGTATTGTTTAGGCTTTGGTAAAAATGTGGTTAAGAAGATATATCAAGCTCAAAACTCTCAGGCTAGGTTTTTGGTTTTAATTTAGTTCACCATTCCAAAAGCAGCTGCTTGAGAGAAAAGAACTCAGTGTTGTGCAAGCATTCCCATAAGGTCCTGAGAGCAACTTGCACAACTTGCACAAACAAATAAAACAATCTTAATTCGGGGATGTTTCCTCAAACCAAAACGGGATAGAAGCATAAGAATGACTGTTGACATTCTTATTTATTCCTCTTTTGTAGACCTGAATTCTAAAGAGTATGAGATTTGAAGTCCTTGTTTTCCTCTAAGCTAGGAGTAACACAACAAAATTCTACAACAAAACAAAGACTATGGTTTAAACACATTTCTCCAAGTGGCTATATTTTAATTCTGCCTTGCCAAGGCCAGGTTTCATTTTTTAAGGTTGCTAGGTGTCAGTTTAGGAAAGACCAGAATGTACATGGTATGTATTATCAGCACTGTTCAGGAAAATTTAGTTCCATGGTCTTCAGTGGGTTTTGAACAGAGGCCCTAAATACTGTCCTGGACAGACACAAATGTTTAATCAGATCCTAAACATATTATCCTAGCACTTTATTAGGGTTTTGTGCTAAGCATTCCTCTTTATTGTGCAACTCACTAGATAATCATCAGACAATAGTCCTTCAATGACTGAAGAAGAAACACAGCTTGGCACATTTCCCAGTGCCTCATTTCATAGGAAAGAGGTGCTTAAACAGGGCAGGGTATGTCAGCTGTCTATTGCTGTCTCTCCTTATTCATGTAATTCCAACCAATTTTTCTGAATGTAAAGTTTCTTGGTAGAGGGAGGTAGCCCAGAACAGCTGTTCTCTTTTTCACTTTGCTGCTCAGAGCAACTCTGGGAAAGCCACACTCCAGAAAACCAGTATTAGAGCACAGCTCATCCCATCCCATTCATTTCACCTTCTCACATTCATGAGAAGGTGAAACTGGCTGGAAAGTGTCTCCTTTTTGCCTGGGCTCTCTCTTTTTCTCACTCTTTCTCTCTTCTAGTGGAATTATAGATAAGTTACTTAGCTAATTGAATAGCTAGGAGAGGGGAAGCTACCTGAGCACGAGTATCTCATTGGAGAGCTAATCCAGACTAACTGTGTTGCTTCCAGACTGCACTCTCCCTTGTTTTGCAGAAGCAGCTCTGGGGTGACTGATGCTCACAAGGTGGCATGTGCCACTCTGCAAGAAGGCTGCACTGTATGTTCAGTAGTTCCTGCTCAGCATCAGCAGGATTAGGCCTATTTTTCTGCAGCATCCATAACGAGCGGTTAAAAATCAGCACAAGCTGAGCAGAAAATAATAGCAGACCAAAATAGTTGTGTTTTCTGTTGGCTTTGTCTGCAAGACTGGTGGATGAAGTTCACTTACGCTCTTTTCAGAGCTGTCCAGTGTCCACGTCCTCTTCCCAAGCATCACTCTGCAGTACACTGTTGAGTGGCTTGATTCAATTCCTCTTGCTATGTGCACTGTAGTGGAGTGTTTAAAGTACATGGTACACTGCAGAAGACCGCCTTCCATTTCTTCTCAGTTTTTTGTATTCACCAAAAAAGGAAAAAAAGTGCTTTCTCTCTTGAATATAGAGTGGGCACCATATAAAGCTCTGAATTCAAATAGTTTATTTTCAGTAGCTGTTAGTGCTGGCATTCTTTATTTTCTAGTGTTCTAATGCTCCAGTGTCACTGGTAACAACTTACCCCATAATCAGGAATCTGTAGTACTTTTAACATTGTATTGGAGCTAAGAAGTCAGCATACCTTTAGTAAGACTTTTAAGGTTGAAAGGGAGGAAAGAAGTCAATATCTCTGTAATATAAAACAATTTGTGCGTTGGGAGGATGACCTCTGCTGCAGGTGTTGAGGACAGTAGGCACATGGTGCAGGATATTTCCTGCTGTCCTGACATCACACAGCTGTGCATTTGACTTTTTCTTCTTACGGCCAAAGTTATAAGAATCAGTAGGAAATCAGCTTCACTGGTTTTAGCTGAACCATTTTTTTCTCTGTCTTTGCTTTTATCCTTGTGTTTGATGCTTTAACATTCTCTGTTCTTTAAATCTGTACTTGAATGAAGCCAGGAAGAATCCAACTGTGTATTTTAAAGACCCGCATTTTCCATACTTTTGTATGAAATAACAACATTGATTTGTTTTGCCAATTATTCATTTTTCTACACAGTGCATCGAGTTGTTTGTTAAAAGCTGTGCCACTTGTTTTTTATTTTCTAGCGGTGTCTCTAATCCCACATCATGGTTTTGTTTTATTGAAATCATACGTAGCACCACTTGCCACCCGCTTTTAAAAACCTTTGTTTAATTCTTTTCAAAACAAACAGATTTAAATGTTTTTCCTTTGTTTCTTAGACGCTGTCAGGGTTGCCAGATCAAGACTCTTTCTACGACGTGGTGGACTGTCTGGAAGAGCTAGGCATTGAAGCTATTTCACAGAGACACTTGAACAAGAAAGGAACAGACTTGGACTTAGTTGAGCAATTTAACATTTATGAGGTAACATAACATGCCCTGTTTTATGCATCTTACAGCTTGTGCAAACTTCAAAGCCTAGAGGAGGGGGGAATGTAACCTAGGTGAAATTCGGTTATCTATTTTATTTTAAAAGAAAAACATCTGGCTGCTAGAAGTATTATACACATTCGTATACGTGACCTGCTACAAGTATATAGCTGCTCATACAGATGCGTTTCATACTAATGCTGGGGTGTACTGCAAGGCAAAGCAGCACATTTACTAGCCTCTTTAAAGGCAGTTCTGCCTGCAGTGAAAACTTTCTTAGACTGCTTGTTACACATCCTGAAGTAAGCAGTTCTCTCCATATGCAGAAGTATTCGGCTCATGAAAAAGGTTCAGCTGAGCTTAGCTTCACAAATACCACTTGTTCTGCAGCTGAATACCCAGCAAGTCCTTGTTTACGAGTTTACCCTGGACCAGATCCTGTGCAGTTTGCAGCAATGGAGTAATGAACGACTCCACATTCACCACCTAGGTATAAATTAACTACTTCTGAAGAACTTATATACAAGGATAGGATATCCAATTTCTTAATAATTAGACTCAATTTTCAGGTTTTGGCAAGTGTTGGAAGTGGGAAGGTCTAGGCTGCAGTCAATATAATGTAAATGTGAATTTGTATCCTGATACGATGAAATGAAATGACTTTATCTCCATCCAAGTCCAGCAAAGGATGTGGTAGATTTGATTCTCCATTTTCTTCATCAGCTCTACACCCATGCCACTTCACAGAATCACAGAATTGTCTAGGTTGGAACAGACCGCAAGATCATCGAGTCCAACCTCTGACCTAACACTAACAAGTCCTCCAGTAAACCATATCACTACTTCACTAACTTTAGCAGAGCTATTTTTTATATAGACCAGTCTGGAGGAGGACTGTCAGGCCAGAAAAAAAGGAATGTGAGAATGAGAGGGATCCATGTTCTTATTGTTAGAGGCATCAGCTGATAATGTCCTCTGTAAAAAATGATTGTTAAACGTAAAAACAGATTATTTTTGTTTATGCTGTGCCTACTGAAAGACCTGATTGCAAAATTATCAATTTACCTAGTTGTGTACCAGCTTTGTCTTGATAACCAGATTAAATGTAAACATATCCTCATACATTCCTTCTTTTACTACCAAATTTGTGCTTTATTTTAAAAATCTCCTTCACAGTTTCATAGATTTTGCACCTTCTGCAGAGATATACCACTTCGCCAACCTTCATTTTGTCAAAGTCCCTTCTAGTAAGAATTACCAGAATAACAAGACATAGAAACAAGAAAATACACATTTTTCTGGTCACCCACATATCCCTGTGCTTTACCTCTTCCTATGTGAATGGATCCTTCTTAAATAAAGGTTGCATAAACTTTATGCTGCATTTCAGGTGAGATCCACCAGTAATTTTGTTTCTGCTAGCAATAGCTCTCTCTTTATGTACCGTATGATAGCACTTCTGTTTTTCTCTTAGAGATGTGTCACATTGGCATTTCAGCGGCATGCCATAATTCAAGATACTAGATGCTGCTGTGGTGGTGTAACATGAATAGGTAGCTAACTCCACCACACCCTTCTCTGACTCTCCCTACACTCCGATTTATTTATTTTTTTTATGATGAAAAAAAAATCATGGGTTGACATAAGGACAGGGAGATCATTCACCTATCGCTGTCATGGGCAAAGCAGACTCAACATAGGAAGAATGATATAATTTATTGCCTATTGCCTACAGACTAGAGCAGTGAGTGCTTTTAGTGAAACTAAAAGCAAACTAAAAAACGACCTTCACCTCCATCCACCCTCTTCTACCTCCTCTCCTCTGGCAGTGAAGGAGAATGGAAAATGAGAGCTGCGGTCTGTCCCTAACACTTTGTCTCTGCCATCCTTGCCTCCTCACTCCCTGCCCCTGCTCCACGTGGATAGATACCATCCTTCCTGAACTGAGCTTGCGTGGGCTTCCCACAGGCAGCAGCTCCTCAAGCACTGCTCCCACACGGCTCCGTCCCACGGGGTCCATCCATCCATCCCCCAGGAGCAAACTGCTCCAGCATGGGTCCCCCACGGCTGGGCGGCAGCTCCCCCCAGATCCCCTGCTCCTGCGGGGGCTCTCCATGGGCCGCAGCCTCCTCCAGGCCACATCCACCTGCTCCACCGGGGGCTCCTCCACCCACGGGGGGGCTGCAGCGTGGAGATCTGCTCCATGGGGGACCCATGGGCTGCAGGGGGACAGCCTGCTCCACCAGGGGCCTCTCCCTGCACAGCCCGCAGGGGAACTGCTGCTGCCTCCTGCCCTCCTTCTGCACTCACCTGGGGGGGCTGCAGGGCTGCTTCTCACTCCTCTCTCCCAGCTGCTCTCACACAGCATTTTTTTTTCCCCTTTCTTAACTCTGTTCTTCCAGAAGACCATCCAGCTCAGCTCCCTAGCTCAGCTCTGGCCAGCAGCAGGTCGCTTTGGAGCCGGCTGGAGCTGGCTCAGCTCTGACATGGGGCAGCTGCTGGGCTCTGCTCACAGAGGCTGCCCCTGCAGCCCCCCTGCTACCAAACCCTTGCCACGTAAACCCAATACAGCTACATCCATATTTTGTTCCTGGACTATTTCCAGTTGACGAGCTCCCAACCAATGTCAGAATTTTCTGTCAAATGTCATTGTGGCCATGCACAATGCATTCTCAGCATTGTTCCTTCCTTGTATAATGCATATGTTCCTCTGCACTGACAGTGCTTCTGAACTGGCAGGAAATGCTGAATTTTCCACTGAATGGCAGAAGAGAAAGTAATTATGCTAACCTAAAAATTGGGAAGCTTAGAGGAGATGTGTGGTCTGTGTGTTTTGCTTTTAATCCATTGTGGTATGAGTTCACAGAAACAGTTTTGTTAGTTTCTTTTCCTTTGTTTACTTTGCAGAGAGATCTGTAAAAATGGAGACCTTACAGAGGAATGCAGTTATGTATGCATCTGCTATTCTCTTGGTTGAGAATAAATGATGGCACTATCCTAAAATACTAGCCTATCTTTCACTCGGTCATTACCAGTGGCATGTCTGAACATCAGAAGTGTTCAACTGATCAGTGCCTAGGAGATCTTCTGTTGATTTCAGAAGTTCCAAGACTTCACATATGTATTTTAGAAGGAAATAAAGAGAGCTAGGTGTCTAGCGCTGCTTGGACTCCTTGAAAATTAAGTCCTTAAAAATAAATAAATAAATAAATAAATGAAAATGGCATGAATATATCTGTTGTTACAGGTCCTGTACTGTTTTATACAAGGTGTCAGTCTATAATTCAGTTATTAGACCTGCTACACTGCACTAGTGGATAGATAGCAACGTGGAGGGATATCTGTAGAAACAGTGCCTCACTCATGTTGAGATCAGTTGTTTTTTAAAGACTAGTTGTGAAGACCTGTGGTACCTATAGGACACATATCAGAAGCCTTGCCTTTCTTTCCTCCTCAGGTGACCCTGAGACACGAGGATGGAGATGAGAGCGCTGACCCCCCGCCCAGCGGGCGCAAGGACAGAAGAAGGGCCAGCCTGGGCGCCAGTGAGCGGAGGGGCTTGGAGCGCCGACGGAGCCGCAGACACTCGGTACAGAACATCAAAAGCACTTTATCGGCCCCTGCCAGTCCGTGCAGTCAGTCGAACCCCAGCTTCATGCTAGGCCACGGACAGCGCATTGAAGGTCTCAGTGAGAGGTAGGTGCCTGAGCTAAGGAATGGGCCCTGCTTTCGCCCTACTACTTTCCATTATGTTCATTGCACTTTATTAACCTGCCAGCCTTTTTCCAGCAAATTGGAAGAAAAATAAATAAATAAATAAAAAATTTGCAGGTGACTTCATTTTATTTACCTACATACCCAAGTTCTTATATAAGTTCATACCCATCTACCCTAAGTAAATGGACCCAAAACATGGTAGGTAGAGCGTTTGATTTGATGGAACTAACCAAGGTTAGTATCATCCATTGACAGATTTTATATTTAATATAGGAACATAATGGGAGGTTGTAACAAGGGTAAAGTCACATTAATACAGAGGTAATTGCCCTGCTTATGTTACTATTCATTGATTGTTTTTCCCCTTTGCAAACAGCCAGCATTCCAGCATAAATATTTTCCTTTGAGGCTACACTGTAGTAGTGAATGTATCTGATGTTTTATAATTAACAAAAGAGAGACAGTAATGACTAGTTGAGGAGCAGTCTGCATCACTGGAGTCAGTCAGAGCTAGCGTCATTGCCAGTACCATTACACTTGGCTTGGGCTATACATGCTTAGAAAAAATGGGAGCTGCAGACCCTCAGCATGTCTGAATACCACACAAGAGGGCTGGAATTAATTTTGCCTAAGTTAGATGTCTGATCAGCTTGCCTCCCTTTGATGTCTGTGGAGTGGAGCAAGTGCTTGTAAGACTGAAGTTATCTAATGTGTTCTACATGTCTGAAATTTCAGCTAAGATGAATCATGCTGTGAAACTAACAATTTCTCTCTTTCGACTATAAAGAGGATCTGGCTGACTAACTCACATGAAGATATGTTTGCTGCAGACAGCTAAAGCTGGACACATCTGTCATCCAGTGGCTCAGGGTGCAATTTGCAAAACCAAAGTGTGCTCCATGAAGAGTGTTTCCTGTGTTGATTATAACATTTGGGAAGTTCTTTGGGGGTTTCTGTTGGTTAGTGCTGGATAGAAACTTAGAGCCCTAAAACCCTGTATTACGTATAAAGCTGCCCATCTTACAGAGCAAACTGAGATGACCAAAGTTTAATGGCTTCTGTCAATAACAAAATACAAGACTCCAGATAATTTAAACAGTAGTTGAGTGATGTGTATCATAGAATGGTTTCTTTCCTTTTTTTTTTCTTCTTTTCTTTCTTTTTTTTTTTCTGTTTTTGTTTGTTTGTTTCCATTTGGCAACACATTCATGCTTTTCCATCACGTCCCATTGGCTGGCTGTTCAGTGAGATGGAGGCCAAGAGCCACATGGTCTTACAGGCTGATGACAAAGATGACAGTGCATTTGAGGCTGAGTTTAAAGCATCTTCAGTGTGAGTACAGCTAGGGGTTTCAGCTGCCCTGTGTGGAAAGCCTTGTGCATGACCTTATGCTCTGTTTCATGACTTACCAATGTGACTGGGAATCTATCAGCCGATGTGCAGCAGATGTCATTGATTTGTTAAAATGCTGAGCTTGGATTAAAAATGAGGGACTGCTTCAATTCTACAAAAATTGTTGATTCTCTTACTGCAATTAAACAAATACAAGTCATGCATCTAATACTAATACAGTTTCTCACTGTTAATGTTTGCTTGCTAGTTTTATTTTGCAGTCTTCAGTAATTCCTAATGAATTTATGTTTGAGCTGATTTTTAGTAATGAGTCAGTAGAAACATGGCAGATTAGTTTTGTTAGTTCTTTGAATTTTTTTTTTATTATTATTTCACCAGTGTAGCATAATTTCAATAATTATCTTCATTTTCTGAAAAAATAGCCATTTCTACTCCACATCCACCTGGAAGCTGACATAATTTAAAGCATAATTTAAATTTAAAGCCGAGAAATAAATCTTCATGTAAACATTTACAGATAAGTACTCATTTAAACACTTATTTCAAGTTTAATATCATGTTGAAGTTGTTCTAGCAAATTAGTTTTTCCCCATTAGTCATTACAGACCAATACATGTTGGTACCCGAAGATACAAGTTCTATGCCCAGTGAAATGTTCAAAGTTGCCATGACAAGAATCTGTCTGTGTTGGCTACCTGTAAGTCATGCTGGGTTTCTGGTAAATAAACTTTTCAGCAAAGCTGATTCTGTCACTCACACTTTTAGTATTTTCAATCTGTAATTGTGGTAGGAAGACTAAATACAGTCTTTCTGCTTTATAACATCCCAGTGAGTATCTAAACTTTCAATGGAATAGTCCAGGTGAATGAAACTATATCTACACCTGACAGCTGAAAAGGGACTAAAAATAAACAAAGATATTGAAATCAAATGACTCATACAAAGTTTTAGCATGTTTATAGAATTTGAATTAACCGTAAGTTGAAAGAAGTTTTCTCTCAGCAATGTTCCTGCTAGAATCTTCAAGTTTTCAAGCTTGAGCATTTGGTCACTGAAGCAACATTTTTATTTTATTATTTAAAAAAGATTAATAGAACACCATTAGTTAGGCCTTACTGCAATTTGTAATGAAATTTTAAAATTGTAAGTTAAAATATGACACCCTATGCTTTTGTCAAAAGAAATGCTTGTTGTGCCCATTCTGCTTCCATCACTAGCGTTGCAGAGAGGAATCTGTAAGAATCAATTAAAAATATTTCTTGCCTCATAAACTGGAAATATCTCTGTTCATCCAGGAAAGATCTGTCCTTTGCTATCAACTTTGTTTTAGTTCATAATCCTAGTCCCTGTCAAGGAAGGAAAAAAGTTTGCTATAAGGTTTTGCAGTGCTGTATTTACAGAAATAAATTCTGCAAAAGAGAGTTCAGTCTCTCTACTCCTTCACTACATTTGCTTTACCAGTAGGAAATGTGTTCATGATAATTTTATTGTGTTGCTCCTGCTGGTATCTAAACTTTGTGTGTGGTTGCAGATTCCTGCGTCTGGTTTTACTGTGGATTAGCACCATCAGGTTCAGAGGAATTGCTTCTGATGGGCATGATTAGAGATTAAAATCACACTCCTACACAGTTTTAGGCAATATTCTTGGTTATTTTTGGACTTCACTACCAAAATCAGTAGAAGGTTCAAGTTCTTCCTCAGCATTCTCCTTCCCACAGTGTTCATGTTTCTTTTCTTTCTAACTCCATCGGCTGGTTTGGCAGTTACTTTGCTTTTGTTTACCACATCAAACAGGTTGTCCACAGTCATCTGCTTTGTGTCGACCGATAAGTCTTCCAAAAAGAGAAAAATCCATGATGCCGGTAAAACAAAAAAGACAATATTGGCCAAATTCTGTTCTGTCTCACAATGCTGTATATCCAGAAAAGCTGTCTGAAGTCAATGGAGTTGCTCTGATTTATGCCAGGCTAATTGAGAGCAGACTTTGGGTTTTGAGCTGGGAAAAGTTGACCGTAAATGCTAAGGGCAAGCAAAAGGAAAACTTGCAGGCCTTTTTCATCCGTTTGGCAACCTTCTTCCAAAGTAAATGTATTGCTTTTTTACTTGTGGTTCAAAACAAATAAAGTCCCAAGTCTGCTTTGTGTTAAAATAGTTTTCATGGAGAGTGAAACCCAGCCTACTGTGTCTGTTACAAACTAAATAAATAAATAAATTGATAACTACTAAATAAGAAAGGCTGAAGGTTACTTTAAGGATACGTAGCTGCAGAAGCATTCTTTAATTGGTATGTTTTACCTGGCCAGGCCACCACCAGGTTAGCTTCGGTCAAAACTCCTTTCTTTTACCAGGATGGCATACAGCGCCCTAAAGCCTGGGGGCATCTTCTGTCCTGTTGATGTATGACACCAAGTGTTTCGCTGAGGGTACCTCCTAAGGTTTTCTGCCTGAGTCCAAATTCAGCGCTGTCAATCTGTGGTCTAGCATTCTGTTTCTCAAGTGGTAGACTTTCAAACACATTATTTCATGGTTCTTTTTTGTGTGTGCTTTTTTTTTTTTTAAGCTAGCTTTTTCCAACCACACAATGGATAGAGTCAGGGAAAAATGTAAGGAGTGGCATAGTACTTAACACTAGGTTGATGTTTTTATTGTATGCAGTGATTTCTGGCTATAAAAGTCTTCAAACACAAATTCCTATCTTTCAGTCATATTGTGTCTGGCTTTGAGGGAGTAGAAGGCATGTAGTTTGGGAGTTCTCAGTGCTGTCTTGCAGGAACAGGTGCTCTGCAAGAGCCCCATACATACAAACCAGAAACGACAACAACTCCCAGTTTTTTGAATGAGTCTGCTTCTCATTTTGCTGTGAATTTCCCTTTGATCAGTACTGCACAGAGACCATCCCTGTCTCTCTCCCTCGGTGTCCCATGAGAGATGTGTCAACCAGACTTAGCAAACATACTCAGGGAAGCCTCTATGAGATTTACACTGACAGCTCTTACCAGAAGTTAACTGAATGGCTCTCAAAGTTTATATTCAAAGACCTTGTGGTTTATAAAGATGTGAATAGCTAGGATTAGATTTTTTGCTACACTCTCTGCTCTCTTCTGTTTTTTGTTTTGTTTTGTTTTGTTTTGTTTTTTTTTTTTAAAATTTCTTCAATAGCTCAGAATTGGTTTACGTCTTCAAAAAAATGCAAAAGATTTATGAGGACTGGTCACCATACGTGTTCCTCTGGAGATACCTAGACCTTGGTCAGGAGTTCTGCATCAGTATTGCTTGGAGCCTAATATCCAGATCTGACTGATCTCTTAACTCATCAGAGTGGAGCCTGCACCCCAACACAGCAAGAGAAACTGCATTTCACAAACTGTCCTTTTTAAACCATGGAGCAAAAAAGTCCTAAGGAAGAGCAAATGTTTGGGTTCACCTGATCTTTCCAGATATATTAATCTGAAGAAACTCGGCCTTCAGGAGGCCATGTGCCGAGAGGGAAACAAACAGCAGAACACCCAACAGGGAATTATGTACCTACCATGAAATATAAACGTGTTGAGCCTCCTAAGAAAGGCTCTAGGAAACAAGGTGCTTTTTGCCTTATTAAAACTATTCTAGATGTGTTGGATCATTACAGAAGAGCAGCAAAGTTGGAAACTCCCTGGTAGTAATGTTAGGGTCCTGCCTGGCAGGCTGTGATGACTCTTCCTCTGAGCAAAGAGTACAATGGGGAATTCCAAAGTTTCCTCCAAATTTCCTGGCTAGTTGGACACAGCACTGTTGCATGGTGCATACTCTCAACTCAAGGACTTTCACACCCCGTATAATCCCAGAGAAAATTGGAAAATCGTTGTCTAAACAAAGCAAAGCTGTGCTGAGAAGCCATAAGGGTCTTTGTTAGAAAATACGTGTTTCTGATGCTTGAGGATTGCTAAGACTCAGGAAGGGATCTTGATGCTATTTTAGTTTTACCAGAAAACAATGAACATAGCTGAGCTGAAACATTTTTTCAGCTCAACTTCAGATTCCTGTCGAGTTTCTAACCAACTGCACAGGCCTTCGTTTGGCTATTATACCCCATTAACTGATTATTCAATTTGCTTCATGTAGAGCCAGGCCTGCAGGGGTAGTTTGCCCAAAATACAGCTGAGACTTCTTAATTTTTTTAAAACGATTTTCCATGTTTTCAGACATCCTAAACCATAACTAATCTTTGATTTTCCGTAGCATTTACCATGGCAAAATGCTAGTTTTTGTCATAACGTTTTTAAGTTCTGGTGACTTTCCACTACACTATGTGAAATGTTTTGATTATGTAAATACTTATGGCTCTAGACTGAAGTGCTGGGTACAGTGGTAGGTGGATTTTATTTTCCTTTTTTTTTTTTTTTCAGGATGGATACATTTCATGTCTCTTAGAGTCGCTGTCAGAAATACAGATAGGTATGAAACAGCAGAGAAGGGAGACTCGGTGTTAGCATTAATGGAGGACTTGGGTTCTGATACAGATACTAAAGGCCCAGAAGAGAAAAAGAATTTATTTTTATTGGTTTAATAGAATGAACCAAATGTATGTTTTCTTAGACATTTGTCCCTGCTTCCTGTTTTTGGTTGCTTGAAGCACAAATCTAGACAAAGAAGACATTTCCAGGACAAACACTCAGCCACATGTGTGGATATGCGAGGGATCCATTTAATACATGTGTGTGTGTGATCTGAGCCTCCGAGCATTAGTGGTGGCTTTGAAATAAAATGGATATCATCAGTTACAATTATAACTGTAGAGAAATTAACTTATTCATGTTTTGATTGGTATAGGCAAAAATGGAGAGGGGTTGTAAAAGCAAGGGTTTTGGAAAGGAGATTTATGTGTCCAATCAAACAGATCGGTAAAGTAGCACAGCATCCAACCTTTATCAGCCTTTGACAACAGTTACATACAAAAAATGATTTGTTAATGCAATTCTTATTTTGAATTTTGGGGCAGGGAGGCCACATTTACTTCTTTCATGTGGTTAGGGTTATGTGAGGCATGAAGTCAAGCAGATTTGAAAGGAGGGTGAACAAAAAGGTGAAATTTGTGACCTTGTGCTTTGTAAGAATGTCTTGGAAGAACCTGTAAGGAGTGCAATAGAAAAGAGGCATCAGAAAGGTTAAGAAAATTTTTCTTTTACATTCATACCATAAATACTCCATTCATGTATTGATTAATTTCTGTATCCCATGTACTGGTCCCATTACTGCCTCAGTTTTATACCAGTGGTTTTCTGAATTAAATACCTCTGTAGAAATGTCAGGTTTCATAGTAGGGGGTTGCTGTTTACTGTTTGTGGATCTTGCTGGAAAGAAATGTTTTATACTTGTTATACGTGCAGAGACCAGTTGACAGCACTGGACTTTGCTGTAGTAGCAATGGTAGATTTCCCTCGTTTGAATTTGAAAATGAATGAAAAAAAAACAACACTGAGCATTAAGTGATGATATAGTTGCATGGCAAATGCAGGCACAGCATGCATGCTGTGAATGCATGTATGCTTAGTCTTTTTTTTTTATCACTGCATATTTAGCTTAGATGAACTACCCGAGGAAATGTAACACGGAACCAGGATTTGAATCCTTGTCTCTGGAGGCCGGTGGTAGTGTCTGATGGACACGTGTCTCAGATAGTTTATCTCCCCAGTGGGTTTCCAGTATTTGTAAACATGATTTTCTGATGCCAGGAAAGCTTTTTTACACGTGTGATGTGATGGGAGGCAAAAAAGACAACAAATTGGCTTGGTACCATTTCCAGAACCCTCCCTTTGAAGTAAGGGGCAACAACAGTGACCTTGAGGTGTCAACCAATGTGCAGCTCCAAGCTCTGAAAACACCGTTTCTTCTCTCTTTCTGTATATGTTTCAGTATTTATTGCCCCCAAAGTCTCTCTACATCATGATTCTGTTTCTTTACCTCTGCTGCTCATGTAGATGTAAAAACAGCTACGCTGTTGGGTGATCAGACAGCTGGGACTCTTGAACTCTTTGTGCAGCCTTGCCAGTATCTTAAGCAAGACTCTGCTGTCTTGTTCTGCTTTGATGTGTCCTATATAAACTGACTGCAGCAATGAGAAAAGTGTGGTGCATTACCTATGTATTATTTAGGTGTGAAAAGTTCTTACTGATCGTATTTTAGGAACAAGAAAGTAACAGTAACCTAAAGATGAAGAGCAGTGTAGTATGAAGGCATGGAGAACACATGTACTTTACATTACTTGTTATTTTTTTCCAACCTTTTTTTTTTTTTTTTTTAGGGCAGAAATACCAGGATAATTTTCCTTTTGACCTTTGTAATTATGCATTTTAGTTTCCTTTCTGCACAGGAGGCCAAAGTTTGAGGCTTCACAACTAACTTGTTTTCCATCCCATTTCATGCACCTTCATCTTCACATAATTGCACCAACCACAACGGCCTATCACATGTAACCGTGGAATGGAATTTGGGTGTTTAATAGGTGGCTTCTTTTGTTTTTAATGGAGGAGGAAAGCATTACTGTTTCGTACAAAGTAAGAAATGATGAATTTGAATTATTAGCACTTTCAGCTTTCACATGAAAGATTAGTCGAATCTATTCTGGCAGCTAGCATAGACGAAAAGAGGAAGCAGCAGAAGTGTACCAAAGCATTTGTTTGTTTTACAAGGACTTAGGAATTTGGCTATGAATTGTGCTGTCTAACCAATGTAAGTGGAATTTTCACTCATAAATTGAGGACAATGGTAAGCAATTGCAAAAGAAAATAAAGTGACATCCACTGTAACTTATAAAGATCTCTCCTTGATGGAACATTTTTAATTTTCTATTTGTACACCTGTAAGGAGTTCAGAGAAGCAGCTTTCCAAGTCCTATGCAAGAGGTAAAAGAAGGACAGAGGTTTGAAGTGGGGGGGGACACTTGAAAAGAAAAATCGTGAGATCAACTGTAGTATTTCATTTAGGATAATATGGCAGAATGGCTAATGGTCACCTTCCTTCACTAAAAGTAGCCTCTAGTCCTAGTCAGTAGCTGCTCCTCTGAAAAGCAGAGAGAGTTTAAATGGGAGTAATTTAAAGAAGCTAAACTGAAAAGCACTTGACTTAATTACAAAGAGAAAGAGAGAGAGAAAATTCCTCATCAGTAATTTACTGCACATAGGGTGATTTTCAGAGAGTGTGGGAATAATGGCCAACAGCTCTACAATTCCCCTGTCCTTTATTTTCGGGGTCACTTCATAATGCGAAGGTCCCTTTCCTCACTGCAGTCCAGTGTTCCCACTTCTGGGGAATTTCAATATAATGCTGTGGGTGGTCTACAAAGGCTCAGACGTACACTTAGGGCCTTGTCTGATGACCTGAAAAATTAAAAAGGAAATATTTAGTAAGACTTTGGTAAAGATTAAATAAGCTCTACATGAAGGAAGATTTTTTTAATGTGCTATTATCTCATTTATTAAGTTATATGTGCATTATATGTGCAGACTATAAAGTCAGTAGTCTAATTATGGCTTTTCCCTGTTGTTCTATATTCAAACATTAGTGGTCAAATTCTTCCACTCTGAATTAAAATCATTTAAAGTATATCTTGCACTTCAAAAATCTCTATTGGTACCAAGCAGAATAGAATGTGTTTTTGTGCTCATGCTTATTTTCTGGCTTCGTTTTTGTTGTTGTGGTGGTTCCTTTCTTTTTTTTTTCCTTTTTTTTTTTTTCCCCTTCAGCACAGCCTTAGCCTTTGATTTTTCTATTAACCATGTTTTTGTTTTTGAAATAATAACAATTAAAAAAAGTATTTCTGGACTGCAAATGAGAACAACCAGAAGCCTGAGTTTCAAGTTGCAGTCATCAAAACTGTAAAGGGAAGTGTTTTGGGAGAGCCTGGAGAGGACAGAGACTAGATAACCTTGTACACGTTGTTCAGGTGTACATGTTGGAGAGGTTGGTTGGAGAGGGCTCAGATCTTGTAAATATTTTTCACAATGGAAGATACTGATTACTATTTTTGTGAGAAAGAAGTATGTGTCAGGATTGCTATGTGTTCATGGGTGTTAGGTAAGATGCCGAGCATCTTACGGGCTTTGCCTTGCCTTCTGATAAACTTGTAGATGAGTCCCTTGACTATCAATTCCTTTCATCAATCTGTGTTCATTAGTGTCATTAGTGTTTATGTCCGTATGTAATGCAGAGTGGCTGTTTAAGATCAGCAGGATAAATTTCTTTGGTGCTCCTTTCATTATTTATTTTTTTTTCATTTAAAAAAGAAGAAAGGCTAATCCATTAGTTTTAAAATCTTTGCCTAGATTTCATTTCGATGCCCCAATGGTTCTTTATCCAGAAACTGCACTTTTGTAATCTTTTTAAGCATACATGTATTTTAAAGCACTATAAATACTTCAAATACATCAACCTTTAGTTGAAACAACCAAGCAAAACTGTTTCCTAGTAGGTGTTTGTTAGTTGCTATGGCTGATGTTACAGTTTATAAAGATTTGTAGGATTTAGGACTTCTGTTTGTTTGGTGAGGCTGTCAGCGTGTAGCAGTAATCCATTTAAAGATGAAAATAAACACAGTGATTGTTTTTTAAACTTGTTTTCACTGCTGCAAAGATTTTGTTTAAATATTTCTAATCTGGTACTATTGTCATGGAACTGAAATAACCCAGCAGTAGTCTTAACATCAGTTGAATATATCAGAACCTTCAGTGTTAAATGAAACCCTTCTTCCCTGCCCCAGGAAAAATATTTGCCTTGTGTTGAACAAGATAAGTTGCTCTGTGCTACTGAAAAATTTGCTGGCTTCTGCAACCTAGTTTAGTTGAAAACCTTCTTATGAATCATTTTTCTTAATTTATGTCAACTATTGCACTGAAACAAAATTTGCATTTGTGTGCGGGAAAGTGTTTTTCCCTGCTATCCATTCTCCATTTCACACAGAAATGAACACACGACCCTGAAGCATCCAGATGACTTCCCAAATCTGTCTGCTGTTCTGTTTGAGCATCCCCCTGTCTGACGTTCTTAGTGTTACAAGAATGTTATCTGTCTGTAGTTAGTGTTTTCCAGTTTCGATAAAGATTCACGTGACTTTTTTTAGGATATCTGGTCTCTAACAATACAGACAAGCAACTGCCGTTGTTTTTGTTGAAAGAGCAGCACACTCGATTCACCAGGTCTTCTGGCTGTGAGCTTGTACAGTCTTATTTCCATTGTCCACATTTCCCTTAATCAAACTTGGCTGCCCTAGGTAATAATCAGCTGGAGGGGCTGTTACTCTTGTCTGCCTCTTTAGAGTACAGCAAGTCACAATGTCTGGGAAGTGGGGCTCTCAATTTTTCACTTCCTCAGATGAAATTACAGATAAACAGCACAGCAGACAGAAGTATTTCCTTCGAGTCACATTATTAATAGTTGTGACCCGGTATGAAGGAGGACAGAGCACGAACACTTCCTTCAGCTCCATGCAGGTCATATTACCTCCCAGACGAAGTTCTGCTTCTTCTTGTAGGCAGGAGTGCTTCTCTACCTATGGGCCAAAACGAAAACTGTACATGTCCCCAGCTGGTCTCTCCGTGATTGAGGTTTCCATTTCTTGTAATTAACTTAAAGGTGAAGCTAATTCCCTGTTTATTACTTAGTCTTCAACACAGTTTTTACACTTTTTTTACAGCTTTTACAACTATTACACAGCTTACCTGAAAGCAGGGTGTATGTAAAGAGCTATGGTCCTTTAAGCATAGCTCTCTTACATACACACACATTCTGAACAGCTTCGTCTACCTTAATCATCCTTTCTAAGGAAATGCTAGTGGTTACGGAAAATATGTCATTAATAGCCCTGAGAACTAAGATACTGTAGTGGGGTTTTTGAACTCTTGACCTATTGACCTGGGTTTAGTTGGAGCATTTCTCTTGTGATTCTGAAAGCTGCTTGGTTTTCTGGCTTTTTTTTTTTTTTTGCAAAAAGCTAGCCCTTCCAGGGTAAGGTGCAGTAACTATTTTGTGAGTGGCAGGTCATACATCCTAATTTTGTAAAGGCTATCTTATATAGGCTTAATTTAGGGCGTTTTTGTATTTATGATTAAGCCAGTTGAATGGGGATTAGATTTTCCCAATAATGGATTAGAAGGATGCTTTGCAAAGCAGTTAAAAACCCCAAGTACTGTATTTTAATCGATTACTGCTCACCTGTTGTATTTATTGTGTGATTCACTAGGCAGTCAAACACTTCTTACACAGAAGATCAATATTTTGAAAACAAGTGCTTAAACACAGAATTGTAAGTGCCAATTGAGTTCCAAAGTTCATCTGGCGCTAGGGAAATAGATTGTAGAGTAAAGGAAGCTTCAGGGCTTCAGGTACCAATTAAATATCCTGATCTGGTAAGTACTGATTATAAGATCTTTGAGTGGTGGGGATGGGAACAGCTTTCACTGCTGGTAAATTAATGACTTAATATTAAGACTTCAGACCATATGTTCAGGCTTATAAACATAAGATGCAAAAAGAGGATGACAAGATCTCAAGAAAAGTACTCAGCACGTGTCGCTTACCTCATAAGCATTAGTTTTGGGACCAAAGTGGTCCTGAGCCATGGGCCATGCCTTTCTGGTTCTGCATATTTTTTTCTTCTCGGCTTCTTTTTCCATTCACTGCAAATATAAAACTAATGGTTCCCAATTCAACCCATATTGTACAAAGTTTCATTGCATCATTTCAAGCTTGTGTCCTTAATATCATTCACTCAGGTGAAAGAATAAAGTTTCAAAGAACAATTTCAAACTTATGAGTTCCATTGTATCTGATGAATATTTCAGTTATGATTTGGAGCATTTGGAGACAATTGAGGAAGGTGAGGAATTTGACATCATCAATCTGGAAACCTGGTGGGAGCTTAAAATACAGAAGTAAATGGGGCAACTCTTGTTCATGTTAACAATAGCCATGCTCTCAGCTTTATAGGATGCATTGTGCTCTTATCACAGAACTGTGTTCTCACAGAGCTTCATGAGTTACTTTCCAAATGTGGTTGCTCTAGAGCTGGCAGATGCAGCTGTTTGGCCTTCACAGGAGATAATAGCGAAGCCAGTATTGATCTGCTCACTAGTAAGGAGAAGGGATTATATCTTTTTTTTTTTTTCTTTTTCTTTTTTCTTTTAATACTGATATATATGTGTGTGGAAGTCAAGAGGTATCTCTTTAGGGGAGGTGTGTGTTTGAGGAGAGGACAAAGAGATGGAGAGATGACCTGCTGCAACTACCATGGTTTTGTCACTGCGATACCTTAGGAATGTCTAAAAGCGTCTTCCTTATAGATGTTTGGAAAAACTTCCAAGTGCTGCCATTTTTCTGATTATTAGAAGGCTAACTCCATACAAATGCAACAAAATTTGGATTGACTCTCTGCATTATCATGATGAGTTCACGATCTCACATTGTGAATATTCATTGTTCTTATGACATGGCACCATACATGTATTAATTCTAAATGGAAGAAAAATGGACAAATCATCCCTTCAGAACTAGAGTAAAGAAAACCAGCTTTCAGAAAATTGCAAGAAATATCCAAGTATCTTACAAACTTTATTACTGTTCATACGCAGTATTTTTTGCATGGAACATAACCTAATGGTATTTATCATTAAATCAAGGAGAACTGGATAAACTGCAAATGCAGGAGAAGTCCAAAGAGAGAATATTTTCTAAATTTTCTATGAGTCTGTTGGTTTGGGGAGGAATAGGTATAATGAGAGGGAGAGGAGGCAGAAAATGCAGCCTTTTTGTTTTGTTTAATACAGTTTTATTTTTACTTATGTGGTTTGTAGGATATGGAAGCTTTATGCGTGACTTAAAATTCTTCTCTGCCAGACTGACTGCTGAACCAAAGCCTGCTTCAGCTATACTAATGATTCTTTACTGAAATAATTCATGTACTGGCATCCAATAACTGAAATATTGCTGTTTGCAAATAGCCCCAAACCGATTTGGTCTCTGTTATTTCTAGCTTAATGGTTCACCCTGCTCTGTTTCCTAGTTGAGCTATTGGCTGCTTAACTGGAATGTTTTATTTGTGTTAATTTAACAAGTATGATGCCCAGTGCCAGCTGTCCAATGCCAACACAGTTTGCACTGTCCTTTAAGCCAGATACGGCTTAATGACAAATGGGTTGAACACTGGTATTTTTTCATGAATGTTTTCCATTAATGCCTGTGTGGGTAGCAAATGGAAAGCCAAGCTCAAGAAAAAAAAACATTATATATATATATATATATACATACATATATTTGTGGACTTGAAAATTAATAAGATAAAACATAAATGGGGGAGAGGATAAAATTATTGTATTGATAACTACTCTTACACCAACACATACTTTGCAGGAAGTTTTCGGTGGCTGTCCCCAGTTTTCCCTCTTGGTGTTGTCTTTCCATTTCTAACCTCATTGCATTTCTCTTTCTGCGGACTCATGTCATTTTCTCTTCCACCTTCTCTCTTTCCATCCTACTGCATGCCTCTTTCCTTGGTGTGACCTCAGAGAGGAGGAGGAGTGTGAAGAAGAGGACGAAGAACAGCCAGTCACAGAGCCCAATACTGAGGATGAGGGGGAGGAAGAGGCCAGTAGGCAGGTCAAAGCCAGGTATCGGCATTCAGCGTTGTCCACGCACCTTTCCTCACTCTGGCATTAACTCACCACCCCATGTGCATCAGCATCTACATTGTCACTCACATTCCCATCTCTCCTTTTAAAGCCACCCCAAGGAAGTCCTTTTTCATCCAAAAGCTTTGTTGCTGTGTGCGCTAATGGAAATACGTTTAGTTGTGTAACTCAAGGCACTAAGAACTGTTTGCACTCCCTCACTTTGGTACCAAGTGAGGAACAGTCACAAATCCTAAAAAGATTTAGCAGACAGCATAGTTTCTAAGCATGGCTTAGGTTTATCTTTTAGTTAGGGTGATGCTGAAACATTGCTGTGCATTAATGAGTTAGGATATTGCTTGGTTTCTTAGGCTTTCATCCCTTTTTTCATAACATAGCCTTATTAGCAGTATCTGTCAATATGAAGAAGATTGACTTTTTTAATGTTGCCTATGTTTTATATCAATTTTGTTTATGTTTTTTAATAGGAAAGAACTACTTAGAGGCAAAGCTGAAGAGTATATGTCATTTTATACATACTTGCCCATCTGTGTATATATGGGTATAAACAAACCACCTATCAAAACAGTATTCTCATGTAAAATTTTCCACTTATTCTGAGGTATATATGGATTTGGCATCTGGCAACTTTATCCTAATAAACTGGAAGAATGAAAATATGTTCTTTCTTCCAGACAGCCATTTGATTTAGGTTAAATTGTTTGGCTTTGCAACTCAGCAAATGAGATTGGACTTTTTTTTATTTTTTTTAAATAAACCACATTCATGCAGACACTATACAGCACAGAAGGAAGAAAGGAAACTGTTTAATGTGCAAATTCCAAAGAAAATACTGTACTGTTGTTATTAATATCTTCCAGTCTGCAAATCTAGCCAATGGCTGCCTGAAATTTCAAAATTAAGTGATAATTTCCTCAAATCCTATTCTTAAAAGTCAAAGCTAAGACACAAGTTATTAGTAAATCACATGAAAATACTAAAATACTGTGAAAAAGTGTAGAGCGCAGGAGCCATGTAAAGGGTGTAATGTGCTGATAGGGCATTCTTGTTTTGAAATACCTCACTTGGAGGTAACAGGGTGATATTCCCATGACTTCTCTAAATACTTTCTTTCACCATCACTGTAGCATAACAAAAATTACCTTTACCCTGGCCATTTGTTTTGAATCCTGTCAGGAAGGGTAGGAATAGCCTAGTTTCAGGGATTCCTGTCATGCACGGCTGTTGAAATAGATGGAGGTTTCCAGATTCCCACTGTGTTTCAGTTGTGAGGGCAATTACCTGGTATATACCTGATGATTAATTTCATAATATCCTAACATATATAACCTATATTATATTGTTTTTGCATAGTCTTTGCCAAACCCATACTCCTCAGATAAGGTCCATGCCTTGTATGCACGGAGGTGGTCTCGGAAGAAGGAAGTCTTCCGCCTGCTGAGTGATCCAGCCCAAAGCCTGTGCACAGTGTTTGTGCTGGAGGTGCTAGTGAAAACAGATATCCAGGAGTGCTTTCACCTGCTTTGCTGCTTCTGTTGCTCACCAATACCTACCTTCACCAAAGTAAAGCAGATGTGTTTTCTGTTGCACGCAGTTGCAAATCTCTTAACACTGAGTCTGAATGGGATGCTGACACTCAGATAAATGTAGTGCCTTTGCTCCTAGATAACTGATGTGGTAAGGCATTGCTTTTAAAATCATTCTAAACCTTAATTTTGACAAAACAATGCTCATTTGTTGTGGTGGTTGTTTTTTTGGCTTTTTTTTTGCTTTTTGTTCTTGTATTTTTCATCTCTGATGAATAAAGTGGTTTTGCGTTTTTAGTTAAAAAATATAGGTTCACTGGGGAGGATGATAATCAGATACCTGGCCTTCAAGAGGCAGTCATGCAGATTGTATTTTGAAGTATTTAACTCAGTGTAACATATCATCTGGTGTGTTGAGACTGCTTTGTGCTGCTCTGACAATGTTTACAACCTATCTTTAAGTACTTGAAAATTGTTCAGAATGTGGTTGTGAAAAGGTTTATGAAAATTTATGAAGTCTGTGGGCTAAGTACCTTCCTTTAAGCTGAGTTGCTTCCACATCTCAGTATTTCCAACCCCCAAAAGAATCCCTCTATGATACAAAGATGCATCTCCTTACTTCTGAGAAAAATAATGATTGTCTACCATTGGGAAGGTTTCTTTTTTCCTGACTCTCCTAGACTTTTTTTTTTTTTTGTATGATCCATTGATCTGTCTTTCCCCTGTTTTGCTTTTCCCTTCCCTTCCCTTCCCTTCCCTTCCCTTCCCTTCCCTTCCCTTCCCTTCCCTTCCCTTCCCTTCCCTTCCCTTCCCTTCCCTTCCCTTCCCTTCCCTTCCCTTCCCTTCCCTTCCCTTCCCTTCCCTTCCCTTCCCTTCCCTTCCCTTCCCTTCCCTTCCCTTCCCTTCCCTTCCCTTCCCTTCCCTTCCATACCACAATGTTTTCCTCCTGCAGTGAGTTCCCAGGTGCACAGGAGGCTATGAAGGAAAACCTTTCACAGTGGTGTGATTCTTCAGCCATCTCCAGTGCCATTTCTCAAGCTGAGAAGCCTCTCCCCTGTTCTAGAGCAAAGAGCTCTTCTAGCAGCTCCTCTTCTGTGCCTGATTCATCTGTCTCTCATCATAATTCTGTTCTTTCATCGCCATCTTCACCTGCGGCAGCTTTGCTAAACTCTTCCCAGAATTCATCATCATCATCCATTACTCCAAAGGCATCTCCTACGGTAGAGAAATTACCTTATGTACCACATACTCCCTTTCACCTCTTCTCATATGACTTTGAAGAGTCTCCAGCATCTGTGAAAGAAAAGGAAGCAGAGGTGATGAGGGAAAACAGGTAGATTTTATACAGCTGATACGAATTTTTAGATAAATGAATGATGCCTTTCAAGACTTTTATAGTGGTAATAATGTGCTCTCCGTGTTGTATTATTTCCAGAACATACTGTATTAGTTTTAGTCATGTAAGCCTGTGTTTTGATTTGATTGATACTCTCCCCTTGCCTTTGTTGCCTTCATTTCATCTAACTCCTCTTCAAGGTTTATAGTTGGTAAGTATCCTGGCCTCCTCTGTGCAGCAGTAGATATATAACGTGATTTGGTAGATCACACAAAGCAGCATAATTTTGCTCTCATTTACAACAGTGTAATATGTAGGCATGATTTCATGAAAATTAATGGAACTCTTCTGATGTAAAACCGAGAGAGATCAGATCAGTGCTTGGAATTCAGGGATGAAATCCTGGCTTCAAAGACTGAACTGCCAAATCCTGAATTTGTTGCTAGATTACACAGCATATCCCTGCCATGTGCAATTTCAACTAGTGCTTGTAATAAGAGAGGTAGATTAAACCCCATAAAGAGAATATAGCACTCAGTTTTCCCTCCACAACATCTGGTCATGTTCGGTTGCTCATACATTTCTCATAGTTTTTACTTTTAAATTTGATTTTTTCTCCATTCTACCCATTTAAAAACAACCACTAAGAAGTTTTTTTGTCTCAGCCTGTTTCCAATAAAACAGAATGACAAAAGGTAGCACTGAAAGCAATGTTAAAGAATCACCTTTAAAAGAAGTTAACAGTTTTTAGCTGCTTTTTCCCAATGATCAGTGCTCCTGAATTACATGCTGAAAATGTACACATATATTGTGAGCATATGTATTCCTTCCCTTTTCCAGCAATCCTTCTGAATTTCTGCTTCTGAACAAATATTTTGAATCCTTTGTTCCTTTTATTTTTTTTTATCTTTGCTTTCTAATACATGGGTGTTTTAGTTGATTTTTTATTTTGATGAAAAACTTTAAAACCATGTAGCTACTGACAGGTACCTTAGTTCCCATATCTTTCCTAGATTGCAAAATGAACACTGGGATTCCTCTGAGTTTTCATATCCCTGCATACGTGCATTTTCCCTCAGGCCTCTTGCACTCATTTATTGGTGTGTTATTGCTTCTGCCTTTGGGGTTATACTTTTTAGAGAGGATATGTAACTTAATTTCTAAATACTTCCTGCTCCTGCAAGTTTAGTATTCCTGCAGGTATTTTTTGCCTCATCATCCTTGTGCTTCTCATTTTCACATAGGATAAAGGGGTGGTGTGGGGAAGGATTGTATTCTGGTTATTTGGAGAAAAGAGCAAAGCTTGCCTAACTTTGGCAGCAATGTGTTTATAGAAGAGGTAGGTATCTCAATATCTGGGGTTTCTTCAGAGTGGAGGCTCCTGGGACAAGGCCATTGCAGTCTGTGGCGGTATATGAAACAAGAAGGGAAACTGAAAGTAATAGCCACCAGTGGAAGAAGGATAGAAAGAGAAACACCATGTATAGGACACAGGATACTGTTCTAGCTTATGTTCCAGATACCGTCTCCCTCTAAATTTGTTACAGAGGGATGCTATGTGCAGGCCAGTCCATCTAGCATAATTTTGTTTAAACTTGTAGCCCAGAGCCCATGGAAAGTGTGTTCTCTCCATTTTAATTAGAGTTATCATTGGACTAATTGAACTTCCTTGATCTGAAAAATGATTCTGCACTATGTCAGCTGTTTCAAAGGGCAGAGGAGAAGAAAAGTAAGTGTAATAATAAGGTCTGCTATCAGTTGATTGGAATTGAAATGGAGCATCCTGTTAGTGTTAGGAACTCAGAGCAACTGAATTTTGCTTTCTCACTCAGTGTGGGCCCAGGCAGGATGTTTTGTGAGCTCAGGATGCTGGAAAGAAGACCTGTGCTAGGTCTGTGCCATCGGGGGGGCTCGTCCTGCCCAGCTACACAGCCCTCCACTAGGACTGCTTTTCTAGTTCGTTTTCTTCTAGGGCAGGCATGCCATGAAGTCAGTTATTTCCCATTCAGCAAAATTCCTTTTCTAGCTCACAAATATGCATGATAGCATTTTTTCCCCCAAAATGAATCCTCAGTTCTTGGGCAGTCAGCATGGTGTCTGGAAGTTGTATTATAAAACATAAAACTGGACTGTGGCAAAAAGGGAGCATAATCCCTTCCATTATAACTTTATTTTGATTTTAGCATGGGCCTTGGCAATCAGCAATACTATTGTACCCTAAGGAATGAAGCTTGAAACTGTGAAAGTTTGCATGGCTAGATGAGGGCGTTAAATGGAGCTGAAGGAAAGCAACCACTATTTTCAAATAAAATTGCTAAGTGAGGAGAAATTACTTAGTGCTGATGTGCATGGGAGAAGAAGCAGCCCAGGAAGGATAAGGTAAAAGAGGAAGTGTTTTGCATTAGGAATTATAATAAAGAAAATTATGTTGCCCTTTTTCCTGAACTGAATTTCAGTTTTGAGTTGGCCTTGTGAAATACTTCACCTACAGTGCTTCAGATTCTTTCTAAGAGGGAAAATGGTAACTTTTGTGAAAAGAAATGTTATAATTTTTCCTAATCAGGAATCTCTACATCTCCTGGATATGCTATTTAAATACAGTGGTTAAAGGGAACATAAAAGCAACACAACAATCGCCCTTTCTGCTCAGCACAGGAGCCAGGATGAAAGCACTGGTACAAGGGACTCTGGGGAGGTGGCCATTCCAAGAGCCCTGGAAGCAATTTGTCTTTGATCAGCAAGCTCACATTGAAGCCAAGCATTTTTGTGTTGGTGTTTGGTTTAGTTGGGTTTGGTTTGGTTTTACGTAGAGGGAATGGCTGATAGAAATTCTTAAAGCCATGCTTCCAGAGACATGTCATGTTAACCATGGTGATGATTTTTTACAGGCATCGTAAGAAATGGCACATGAGCTATGACTTATGCTGGGGGAGGGGAAAGAAAATACTGCCTGCTTTAATTGAGGAGGTTGTGGATGCTTTTCATTTATAAAGCAAACATTTGCAAATTATGTATGTCCGTGTTCATATCGTGCCTTAAGAATGCTGCTGTTTGCCTTAATTTCCTTAGGAAATACTACTGCTGACATGGACTGCTGGGTCCCTTTTCTAATGGCAGGGTATCAGCTCCCAGAACAGCTAATAAATTTGAGTAACTAAGCAGTAATTTAAGTATTTCTGCTCAGAGTTGTCACTTTAGAGGACCATTCTGATCTCTCATTATTTTCCATAACAACAGTTCAGTCTTTGAATTAAGTATTTCCATGACATGGTTTATATTAAAGTGAAATGATAGGCTGCATATTTTGGAGCTGGGGTTAAAGCAATATTTTCAGAAGGTGGATATTTGAGAAAGTCTGGGGTATGGTATCATTGCCACCCCCTAAACAAGAGGATCAACTGTTACATGTCTGCTCGCTGACGGATTCTTTCTGTCTCTCCCTTTCCCCTACTTTCCTTCTCACTTCTTCAGATACAATAGCTACGGCAGCAACTCTTACTCTTCACCGCGACCTTACTCTGGTCTGAGTGCCCCTACAACACCCACTTCTCGTTATGGGACCACTCTCTCGCCGCCTCAAGAGACCAAGTCTGACAGGTTTGTACTTTTTAAAACCACCATTTTATCACAGTTACGTTACATAGAAGACAAAGGAGATAAGTATAAGCTGTCCTGAAGGGTTATTTGAAATAGCCATATCTTTTCTAATACTGGAAAGAGAACGTACAAAATGCTCAACACAGTCATTTCCCACTCATTCTCAAGTCATTTGCTCAGTTACTGCTGAAGGCTGGATATGTTTTCATCCCAATTCTGCTTCTTCCACTCAAATGGATAAAACAGAGTTGTCTCATGTATGCTGTTCTAAGTACCAAAAAAGATAATTAAAGCACATTTTATTTATTTACATGTTTTAAATTCAATTCAGACAGATCTATTTTCACTTTTATCATCTTAAATCAAGTATAAAAACACAGAAATATGCTTAGCTCAGAATTCCCTAGGCCTTAATTTTGTCCTTCCTTGATGAACATGCATGACCTATATCATCGTATTTCATTGGGGCAAAAAGTTTATTGCTGTCGGTAAAGGAAACTCATATTAACCTACTGGTTCTCCTCGCACTTATTTAAAAATTACTAAAACCCACCAGAAAAAAAAAAAAAAAACTATTTTGAACAATCAGAATACTGTTTTGAGTTATGTAATGTGCTCTGGGAAGAAAAAAGATGGGAAAATGTTATGGACATATGAAAAAGATAATCTTTCTGGCAAGAGATTTGGACCACCAGAAATTAACTGACTGTTACAAGCTGAAAGTAAGTGACAACTTCAAAGGATATCATGCTGAGATTAAGAAGGAAAGGTAGAAGTTTTTAATTATACATGCTGTCAGGATAATCTACTAATTTCCAGTTAGGCCAGATGGGCTTCAAATTGTTGCCAAATTGCCCTCTAGTTCATAAAAATCCCATCTCCCACCCCCGTGTTTGAACTGAGGGCTGTTTTTTTCAAGATCCTTTGTCTATATTCTAATTCATTTTTATTAATGACTTTTGAATATTTATATATATATGTATAGAAATACATATATATATATGTACTTGTGCATACGTATATGTGTTTGAACCTACCTATTGCCTCACATCCTTATGAATCTACTATTCAGAATGGTTCAAATTAGGCTCTTCCAGCATGTATGTATTTCTAACCATGAGGTATTGATTTAATCCTTTCTTCAAGTGAGTAATAGCATTAAGTTTATCTCTGGAGAAAGGCATTGTTTTTCATTTGTTCATCTTCCACAAATAACTTGCCTTGATTTGTCTTTCCTTATCTGAATTAAATTATTGCCAAGTGAAACCATAAGAAAAAACTCCACATCAGCATTTTTACCCACTTTTACCCTGGCAAAATAGATTCAAGATAAGCAAGAATCAAAGGTATCCTGCTGCTTCTGAATGTCGAGCTTTCTACACCCCTGCCATTGGACAGCTTCTGGTTGCTACTGCAGAAAAGAAACCCAAAAGTGGTCAAATACCGAGATGGCTAAAGATAGTTGGGCTGGTCCTGCAAGAGGCTGATCATACTGGCCCCGATCCAGTAAAGGAAGCGAGCTTTCATTTCAGCATGCGCATAAGTGCGTTGGTGGCTTGGAGCCAAAATGCCTTGGCCCCACAGGATGAAGCTGTAAAATTCACAGATTCATAGATAGTCGGGCCAGAGGGGAGCTCTGTGATCATCTGTTCCAACCTGTAATGTGTCTCACAGAAGCTAAATGAAGGCACCCCATACCTTCATTGGTTTTAAAGTGACAGTGGGTAACTCCTGGAAAGCATTCCAGTATTTATCATCGCTGCTAGGAAAATATTTCATGTTTTGGAGGCAATCTTGTCTAGCAGCATCTTACAGCCATTGCACTTTGTTCTGCTTCTCACCGAAGCTGGCAAACACTCTGCCTGCAACAAATCTCTTTTACACGTTGCTGGAGTTGCATCTCTGTCTTTCCTTCAGGTTACATTTAACAACTTTCCAGCTCACCTGATAAAATCTCTTGTTTAAATTTGTAACTTGCTATTCATGGTAGTTGATCTCATCAGTCTTTCCACATTCTTATATTTGAGGGCCTGACACATTTTGTTTATGACTCCCTGAGAAGTGTGAAAAATGCCTGTATGCCACAGCTGCATGTTGCCGGCAGAAAGGTTCCCTGATTTTTTTTTCTTGAACAATAATGAAATCAGCAGGTTTGAATGCCATTTTGCATCAAGTTATATTATTTTTGAGTGTGCTGCCAATCCAGATGTAGAGTTCAGCAGGCTTTAATGACAGGACCATTTTGAAAGGCAGAAATCTGCTCCTATTTCATTGTCCTGAAGCATAGGAGTTGCAGAAATAGCCAAGTAGAGATCCAGGGTTAGCATTTGCTCATCAGAGAGTAAGCTGTATAGTGCATAATGAAATGGTCATCGTTAATTAGTAAGTGGAAAATATTGTGAAAGCTTTCACAGCTTTCTACCAACGTGTTTGCCTTAGATTGTGTAAAAACTATTTTCTACCTCCTGGTGGCAAAAAATCTACGTGGATTCAAACAAACAAACAAACAAACAAAAGTTAAAAGATGGGTTGTAAGGTGGGGAGAGAGGAAGACTTGATAAGAAGCAGATGCATCTCTATGGTTAGCTCCAAGGTGAATTTTCTGCTTTCAGCTTAGTACATGTATTGCAGCTATCCAAGGACTCTGCAGAAGGATCCCTGTCTTTCATCATGTAGGGAAGAGCTTCAGAGGCAGTTCCTGGTACTGTTTATCTGACCTTCGAAAAGGAGGAGGAAGGAAGAGGCAGCGTTTAGAGCAGTGCCCCGCAGAATGATTCATGTGCCATTCAGTTGTCCTGACAGGCCTTTCAAAACCTTGGCTGGGTTTTGCTTATGTTAACAAGAGCTACAACCTAGGTGGAAAGAAGCAGCGTGGTTGACATTTTGACATTCATTCTTTTAAAACCCTCTTTGGCTAAGATCAGTACAGAATCAAAAAGAGCAGTATGATTCAGTGCAAAAGCAACTAGATTTTGTTCTTTGAAATACACATAGTGTATATATTTTTGATTGTACAGTAGAAGAAAAGGCTTACTTGACTGTTTCTCGGTTTCTAAATTCAGCTGCAGCCTTTTGCCAATTTCTTGCAATACTGTTCTTCTCTCTCATTTCTCTGGGTCCCCTGCGGAGAGCCATGTTTCTGAAGTGCATATTGCAGCCATGGGAATCCTGCTGAAGGAGGGCAAATTGCAGGGCACTTTCAGCTCAGCCCTTTATTAAGAAAGAAGAAGGGGTTATTGGTTCTCTCGTATCTCTCTGCTTGTGAAAGTTGCTTCTAATGCATACGAGTACAACCCAGTCCTCCTGTTTCTAACTGCCAGACTGCTTTGCTCTGTAAATATCCTGCTCCCAGTTTTCATGACTTAAATCACCAGCTAACTCTCTCCCCAATTCCCAAAGGAAGAAAAAAGTATCAATCTCAATTTCATAGCCTCATAAATTTTGCTAACAAAGGGGAATAGCCAGACGTTGCTGGAGCACACCAGGGAGAAAAACATTTTTCTGTACCTCCAAGTTTCCTTCTTGTCTGGGGGAAGAAGGTGTTTGCTGCAAGACTCTTTTGTATTTCGCTGCCTTGTGCTCACATCTAGGATATTTGTTTAGCTAAAGATTGCCTTCTCAGACTCTGAATCTAATATGGTCACTGAAACTGAAAACTTGCAGCATCAATCTACAGATCTGCTCTTTAGGATAAAAACTGGGATAACAAACTCTGTTTTTGCAAAGCTTTATAACTCCTCTTACTTTGTTTCTGGTGTTGAAGTGTATGCATTATTGACTGTGGCTTTAGTTAGAAGAGACCCTGGAGGCGTCTAACTTCTGTGGCAGAAGCGCCTAACTTGGGAATCAGCTTTGATTCATTCCATTGCCAGAAAAATATCTTTTGTTCCCTGCTGCTGTGTTTGCCAAGGTAGGTTTCATCTGATGCATTTGCCAGGAGACAGATCCCACAGGGCTTGGTAGCCACACAGTTGTGCAATTAGCCAAGCTTGAAAAAGCCTTGTTCTCAGGAGCTCATAGTCCTCATTTTCTTGTCTTTATCTGTTCAATCAAATGCCAGAAAGTTCGGCTTGGAGTCTGGATCCTCTTGGCCAGTCAGTGTGAATTTAGTCTCCACTTCTGGCTGGTCCCTCTAATGTTCCTCCGAATCTCCAAGCTTGGTAAGGACCTGTTAGGACATTTGCAAATTATTCCAGTTTGATACGCTCTCCAACATTTCCAGACCATTAGAAAATAGACTAAAGAAAGAAGAAATTTGTCACATACCTTAAACTTCCCTCTGTATTACTTTCTTTATGATCTACAGCAATAGGTTATCTTCTACTTTTTTGATAAACCTTGAATTTTGATTGTTCAACTCAATGTTCTTAATATGTCTTTTAGAGGTAGTGTGCCTTCCAGTTTATCCTTAAAGCATTTATTTCTACAACAGGTGCACACAGACACTGTGCTTAGCGTGACTGGATTGTAGGTCAATTTTCTCCGCTGATCTTAAGGATATTTTAAATACCATACTGGAAGCCTAAGCAAGAATTTCAGCTGAAGTCTATAAATACTTTTCCTTTGAATGTTGTTTCCTCTCCAGATGCCCGAAAGAGTGATTTTCTGGTAATCTGGTGCTTTTACAAATTTGCATTTCCTTTAAAAAATAAATAAATAAAAATAAAAAAGTTTGAGAATGCTAAGAGCAACTTTTCATTTAATTATTATTTTTTTTACTGAAATTAAATTTTCCTGTAACTGACTTCACCAAGGAAGTGCTGCTGGATGAAGTTTCTTGGCAGGGTCTCACCTTTTGTTTTTTGTTTTTGTTTTTTTTTTTTTTGATTAGCCATCTATTGCTAACTAAACTGCACTCTGGAGTTATCTTATTCCAGCTGTCAAGCACTGAAGAAAAGCAAGAAACCTGTGAAACTAAGCCCACTATACAGTCTACAAAGCTGCTGCTCTCCCAGGAAGAGTTCCCCTTTCCCTGGCTTTCTTTTCTTTCTGCTTCTACCATATACTGTGTCAGACCAGTGGCTGTGGCTATTTTTTCTTGTGGTAAATGCCAAGCCCATCTTTCACTCCGAATAACATAATGAGGAAGGGATAGCTTGGTACTTGATAATAGTGGCCCAGAGCAAAAGCCTCAAGTTTATTGCTGAGATTTTACTAGGAAAAGCGACCTTGGGAATTACTGGATGATTTACAATTTGGGAAGCAGCAGTGGCTTACACTGGCCGGGTTGCTCATTGAACTACTGTGTAAGCAGTATTTTTGATTGCAGCTTTGGATGCTTCATCGTATAGCAGCAGCATAGGTTTAAACAGAAAGCATGAGACAGTTTGCAGCTTCAGACTAAAATGTGAGTATTACTGACTGAACACACAGCGCGTGTGGGGGACATTGTCACCCATGGGTACCTGCAGTGCTGATATTTAGGGGACATGGATGTTAGCCTCTACCTTAGCCTACCTAAGGGAGGTCTCTGCAAGCCACGTCCAGGTGATTTGTGACTCGAAGAAGGCTCAGAAGCTGCGGGTTGGCCCCTGTCAGACAAAGACAAGCACAATTTAAAAACTGTAAATGTCAGTCTGCTCATAGTGCGTGTCTCTAAAGTCCTGGTCCATTGCCCTGGCTCTGTGCAGCTATGCCCTGTTACAGCTGCATTTTATGGAGCCTTTCAGGGCATTTTAAAGTCCAGTGTTAATCAGTTCTTCTCTTGGTCATTCTCAAGTTTCTTCCTCAAAGGAAGCCTTAGTCAGTATTTTTTTCTCTCAAATCTTTGTTTATTTTTGAGAGAAGTTACATAAAGATTCCTCAAGTAATGTTTAGTCTGTTTGCAAAATCCTATATCAACACACTTTTGAATTTGCCATGTCATATAGAGAGACATAACACAAGGAGAGTTTCTTTAACTGTGAAAACCAATATGGCTCTTGGCAGCTTTGCCTCCTTTTTTGTCTCTTTGTAAGCTGGAAAGCGGATTTATTTGGTTAAAGCCGAGAGGCATTTAGAGTTACTTGAGGCCTGTCTTAGACTGGGAGCTGCCAACTGTTGTTCCCTTTTTGAAACCTTCCCATGACTGCTGGAGCAGGAGCACATTGGGAAAAAAATGAGTAATTAGTGCTTGCTTATTGAGATTATTAATGATTCTGACCCTTGTTATATTAAGGAAAGTTCTGAATATTAACTTAATGATCTAAAGGGATTTCATCTCATATGTCAACTGTTCTTTCATTTTAGCTCCTAAAATAAGCTTTTGTATTTTGTCTTCTTGCTGTAGATATCCACTTCCATTTAGCAAATTTTAAAAATTCAACTAACAGAGGAAAATGCAGCCACAAAAGAAGATCTTTCCAAATCTAATGAAGAGCATTTGAAGCTGATAAATGAAAATTTCATGTTACAAAGTGGCTTAGAATAAGACAGATATACTTTCTCTGTTTTTTAACAAGATTATAATAATTCAGGTCCCTTATTCACTCTTGCAACATATTGTCGGGTAACTGTCAGATATCTTGTCTCACAGAGCTTTTTATTATCATGATTACTATTTCATTGTTGTATCAAATGCAGTAGGTCAGGTGAGCTGAATTTTTCTTCAGAAGTGTTTTGGCCTACAGGCAATGTTTTTATTTTGTATCCTCAGCCCTGTTATATTTTTGTCACCCCTTCCTTCCTTCCTTCCTTCCTTCCTTCTTTCCTTCCTTCCTTCCTTCCTTCCTTCCTTCCTTCCTTCCTTCCTTCCTTCCTTCCTTCCTTCCTTCCTTCCTTCCTTCCTTCCTTCCTTCCTTCCTTCCTTCCTTCCTTCCTTCCTTCGTTTCCTTCCTTCCTTCCTTCTTTCCTTCTTTCCTTCTTTCCTTCTTTCCTTCTTTCCTTCTTTCTTTTTTCCTTCTTTGCTCTTTCCTGTCTTCTTCCAAGGTCATAATGGTACGGTACAGACCTATAATCACAAATCCCTAGACTTGGACATACTCTTGCTGTGTGTTTTCTTTCTGGAATGAGAATGTAATAGCTTATCTTGTTTAGCTTTTGCTGATTTTAACAGCAGGCAGAACAAAGCTTTTCTTGGTATTTTTATATTAACAGTCCATTCTTAATAGCCTTGTGTTCTCTTTGAGACTAAAAATAGTTGTCAGAGCAAGGATCCTTCTGGATTATGTTTTTGGAATTGAACAAATGTTTGATATTACCATTCCGTAACATAAGACACCAACATTAAAATGCTGGCATATATTAGCTGTAACCCAGTTTTGTGAGTGATCACTGTTATGCTTTCATTGAGCATTCACATATTCTTTTCTTTTAAAATCTCTTAACATTCAGTGCCAGATTCTTATTTTCTTTTTTTATTTATTTATTTTTTTTCTTACATACCCATTTTTAAAATGCAGCCTAAAGCAGTGTGACTTGAGCATTCCTGAGGCCCAGAGGTCTCATCACCCTTTAGAAAGCATCAGACCACCAAAATTATCTAAAGGCTTAGCCAAGCATTCCTGCCAGCTGGTTTGGCCAATCTCACTTCCATTTGCAACTCAACCATGAGTTCAGTGAAAGAGAACATTACATTTACTTTAAGCATTATTGCACAGAGAGAGAAAAAAAAAAAAAAAAAAAAAAAAAGGTTTTACAGACCAACCAGACGTGGAAAAATCTGTTTCCAAATTGTTTAGAGTGTTTGAGAAGTACATCTTACCACTTGCCTTCCCTTCTGGCTGTTAAACACCTGTATACAACCTGAAAGTAACACCTGTTTTCTCCAGTTTTAGTTATGTAGGAAAAGAAGGATAGAACATATTAAATCCTAAAATCTGCTCATTTGCAGTTGCAGTTTACATTAAAATACATCTGAATACCAATTTGGTTACAGTGTTTGATAGAAGCAGCGAAGCTGTGAGCTTACTAAAATAAGGCAAATCTTAGCATTTGATGTGAGGTGTGGTCTTCAAGAAGGGGAAAGGGGTCCAGCTGAGTGGCCTGGGCAGGATCTGACCACAAAGCAAGCACTAACCCAGCTCTATCAGTGCTGTTTCATTGCCTGGTGCTTTCTAAATGTGACTGGAACCCCTGACTATCTGTGCCTTAAGAAGTCAGTGCCACAAAATGAGTGAGCTAACTATCCCCACCTCTTTCTATCTTTCTTTGAGGTGCTTTACAGTTACCTAGAAGGAGGCTGTAGGAAGGTGGAGATTTGTCTCTTCTCCCAAGCACCAAGTGATAAGACAAGACCAAATGTCCATAAGTTGTGCCAGGGGAGGTTTAGGTTGGTTATTAGGTGAAATCTCTTCACTGAAAAGGTTGTGAAGTATTGGAGCAGGCTGCCCAGGGAAATGTCAGAGTCACCATCCCTGGAGGTTTTCAATGTAGATGAAGATGTAAATGTAAAAGTAGAGCTTAGTGACATGATTTAATGGTTGACTTGGCAATGCTAGGTTAAGGGTTGGACTTCATGATCTTAGAGGTCTTTTCCAACCTAAATGAGTCAATGATTCATTGTAATATGGCAGTCCAGAAGTGACTGCATTTGAGACGTGAATTGGTTCAAATATGTGTGTGTGCACTACAGTCTAGCTTGCAACTCAGCTGAAGTATGGGGTCCTTAAATAACCAGTGGGAAGTAGGAAGTTTTGGCTAGTTACTGTTGATTTGATTAGTTTCCAAGAGGTGGCAAACTAATAGGGCAATAGGGCATATGGATGTTCAGCAATTTCTTAGATGTTGTGTTTTGTGTTTTTTTTTCTGACTATAAGCCTGTGGATCTTTTATTTAGATTGCGAAGCTGCTGTTCATACATCTGCAAATATTAACCAAGTGAACAGTGCTAGCCAAACTGCTCTAGATCAGACCTCCAAACAAGGTGTTTTGGCATGTGGAGACACTTTACTACTAGGGTCAGGTTAGAATCCTATACGCACGACTGAGCTGCACATCTCCCTACAATTTCCCTGTAATCCCTTGGATAAGAATTTGTATTCACTATAGAGCCCCAAAGAGCTTAGTCAGAGCTCAAGGTTTCCAACCTGCTAGACGCTGTGCAGACTACAATCACTCTGTGAGTCTCTCAGCATCACCCCATCCTTTCCCTTCATTTTCCTTCAGGTTTTATTAAGTCAAACCTTCCTTTGATTCTAAATGGAGATTGCAGATTTAACGAAGCTAAATGGGATGGGACAGCAAGTTAAATACATGGAGCATACACTTGGTAGGAACCAAGGTTTTCACCATCTCTTCCAGTTCATTTCCAAATGGTTTCAAGTGGAGACACTGTCTGGTTTTCCACATCCTAGACCATTTTCTGATGATTGCTATGGTATTTCACACTACCACAGGGATGGATCTCTGATTTTTTAGCCTTAGTACAGTGGTGCCACTCTTTTCGCTGAGAGCTTTCTCTTGCAGCATGTACTAAAAGGTCAAGAGTTAAAATCAATTTAAAGTATGCTTAAGGAAAAAATTCACCGCACGTACTTGACTGTCAGGGGTTGGGGATTTTTTCCCCCCTTTTTCTTAGCGCAGAGGAATATTGGAGATTTTTATGGTTTTGAGTGTGATCCAGCATTGATACTGTAGCTCTGGAGGAGTGCCAGAAAGGAGGCTTACAGAATATCAAGTTTTATACCATCTTATGTAATGTTTATGCGGGTGGGATATAACATATTGAAATTCAATTTATTGAATTTATTGAAATTATATTCATACTGCCCTGCTTCCAGTAGGGCTGAAATGGCAATGTTCTGTGACATTGCTGCTCACACAGACGTAGACACTCCGAAGATTGTTTTGCATTATTATTTTTGTTTTCTCCTACACCTATTTTCCCTGGTGAACTAATGACATTACACAAAATGCCTATATTTTGCACCCATAGGCATGTAAATGAAAAAGGAAAAGGGTCAGAGTTTTTAATAATAATGAAAATTTATTCAGATTTCCATTGCTGGTTTGAGACACATCCTTTATACAGGGTTCAGTCTCTTTAAAAAAAGAGGCAATAACTATTTCTTTCATTAATCCTTTCATAGCAAAACTCATGTTACAACAATGCACAGAAACTGCTCTACATGAGCTATGTCTTCTTGATTTTATCAGTCTAATTCAATCAGTGTGGATACATTTACATCTGTATCAAGCTATCCTGTATAATTTAGATATTTCCTGTCTGAGAGACAGACAGACACGCACATTTGCTCTGAGGGAACTCTCATGCCATGTGAAAGGTTGGTGGTACCACTACCACCACTTTGGGGAAAAGGTGTGCAAGAGGAGCCACTCTCCTAGCCAAAGTAGTAGGTGCAGTTAAATAATAATAGTAATAATAATAATAACAGTAATCTGTGGCCAGTCTCCCGAGCAATAGCTAAAAGTTTGATATGCATTGCTAGTGGTGACACTTTAGACCTCTTCATTACAGTAACCTACTGTGGAGCATCTAGTTTTTGGTTATGGTAAGAGGACTGCAAATTAGTGCCCTTTTGGACTTATTCTTGATTAGCCATAAAGCAGCTTGTTCTTTTTGTTCACTGTGGACAGAAGAACAAAATGGGCTAAACAGCAAAAAATTTAAAAAAGAGTTAAGCTCTGAAATGAAGCTTCATTATCAAGAGCTTCTGAGGCAGGTCAGACAACAAGTTTTCAGGAATGGTTTGAAAAGCCTAAATCCTGCCTTGGGCAAGGCAAGGAAAATAGGTAATCTATTCTCTTCCAGCCCCATTTCATCTGATTTTTTAATAACTATTTTGATTACACTTAATGATTGTTATAGCTAGCTGTGCTGTTCCTGTGTATTTTATTTACATGTTCCTACACATGATTCATTTTGCCTTTACATCACAGGCAGCAAAGAAATTATGATAACAGAATTTGGTAACAAGTAAAGGAAAAATAAGCCCCTACTTAAGAGAGCATTCATTGCTGAAGGGAGCTTCTGAGATCTTCTTCTATTTGTGTTTTTCTGTGTACAGGACTCTCAGGTGTTTATGACACACCTGTTTTTAACATCACTGCATAAGACATTTGGGAAGTACTTGAAAAGTATTTCAGGCTTTTTTTTTCCTTCTAAATTTCAAAAATCCATTACAGGGTTCAGTTTTTCCATTAACAGGATTAAAAAAAGGAGAAAAAAAGATTTAGGAAATACTGCAATTTGAAATATGCTGAAGAATTCTCACAGGTACTTTTTTATTTGTACTTCATAAACTTGGCAAGATATGAAATCTACCCGACCTGTGATTCTTAAGATCATCATAGTATCTAAAATCAATTTAGCAATAAGATACTTAGTCAGCGGTTTGAAATATAAATGTCATGTCATTCTCTTGGTTGGGATTATGTTACTTGCTGAATGATTGCTACTAACGTTTTGCCAATATAATCAATAAAAGTGACATTGAGAAATCTGATCTCTTTTTTCTGCAGGCCAGCTTTGGGTGGTCTCCTTACATCATCTTTTCGGCAGCACCAGGAGTCCTTGGCAGCAGAAAGAGAAAGACGACGTCAAGAGAGAGAAGAAAGGTTGCAACGAATAGAACGTGAAGAAAGAAACAAATTCAAGTAGGAACCATATTCACTATCACTCTGTTGTCTTAACATGATGGGTCCATAAATCATTGAGACATTTAATTGCAAAATAATTGAATTGCTGAATAGTTCATGGATATCTTTAGATACCTTTCTTGATATGAGTATCTTAAGAACTGATATATTAAACACATTCCAATGAATTTTGTCATTAATAAACTAGCACATTCTTCCAGACAGTTATATATTTGCCAATTATTCAGGCTGGATATCCACACAGGCAAAGTTTGTTAGCTCATATGCTCCTTCTCAAAGTACAGTCTCAGTGAGGCATAGGTTTGAAGGTGAAACAGTGGAAGGAATTTATCAAGAAGGAAAGGGACAACACTGAGACATCTTTTTGCTTTCATGTTTTGCAAAGTAAAAGCATTTTTTTGTCTGGGGGTATACTTATTCCTGCTTTTTTTTTGAGCATGTATCTCTCCTTCCTGGAAACGGCAAGTGAAAGAAAATAATTATAAAATTATTGCTCAATCTGTGGCCAGACAAAGGCGCCATCTGAATATAGGACTCTGCATTTTCACATCTAAGACAATATCATAGGATCCCAAGATATCTTGAGGATAATAAGTAGTAAGTCCTCTCTTCCTGTTACATACATGTCTGGAAATCTCAGTACAGGCTGCAAAGACTGCAGTGGGCTTAGGACAGATAAGGTGCCTATTGCTGAGATGTCATGCCTACCATATGAAGAGTGTGCACTGAGAAAGAATTTTGTTTTCTTTTTTCGTAGTTAGGAGTGAAAAGTAAGCATATTTTCAGCAGTCAGAAGATATAATGCAGTAATCTAAATAATGGTAGGATAAATGTTTTGTTGCCTGAGAGTTGCTATTTAGGGAAAAGATGGCACTGGGTTTCATGTGAGTTTGTTTATTAGTATGCAGGATTGTTTTCACTGTAATCATCTCTAGTAAGAAGTGGAAATGGTTTGTGTCATAGTGAATTTGGAAAGAGGAATAACTTGCTAGTGGTTGGTTGCTTGGTTGAAGGAGATATTCTACTGGCTCCAGAAGATAGCTAGTTTGGAAGAAAATAAGAGGTGGAGGGAAGGTGGAAGAGCACCATAATAGGATCTTTGGCAGCCAACAGCTTCCCAAGTTCTCCTGAAACGGAATCAATCAGGTCTCAGTCCTCAAGCGTCTTCCAAAAACTTTCCCTCTAAGTAGTATCATCAGGCTGCAGCAGGCTGTCGTGGAAAGCCAACATGATCTTTCAGAAAGGAAACTCCCAGGCCAAAAAAAGCCACCAGGACATTTGGCAGCTTGACCTGTTTGAAAAACAGATCTACACTTTCCACTAAAGGTTGGCTACAGTAGTTGTTCTGTCACTGAAAGAGCTTCCTTAAAGTCAACTACTTTTTTTTTTTTTTTAATTTTATTTACATCTTCATCCCATTACTTCAGATTCAGAAACTGGTTAACTAAATGTCATGACTGTTACATACTTATGACAACAATTTTTCAATACCCAGTGTTTTTATCTTTCATATTTGAGTTCCCTGGTCACCCAAAAGTTATAGCTTGTGTTTGAGTAGAGGAGGGTCTCCAAAGCCACCAAACTTTTCAGATGGCATCCCACAGTTGATTAAACAGTACAGAAGGAGGAGGACAAAGCCACAGCAAACAGTCGTGGACAGTTTTGTAAGAGTTCTTGGGATTTCATTATCATATCATCAGTCTGGCTGGAAACCCAGCCCCTGAAGATGTATTTTTGATTAAAAATAGCACTTCCAATTCACAGCCTTTAAACTCGTGAGCAGTACTGGATTTACCATCATGACTCATGTGTTGTCTCATTCTTTCCAACTGTGCCTTGACAACGTTGCACTAGATTCTGGCACCATTATTGACAAATTGAGAATAATTTAGAGGGGAGCATCACCAGTTGTGAAAGAGCTTGTTTTTAGGAGAGGTGTTAAAATTCTTTAAAAGCTACTACTAGCAAAAGGAAAGCTTTACAAAATTAATATTTTTTCTCAGTAGGACTATTGTTCCTATTCCATATGTAGAACAACATGACCTAAAAAGAGAGGGCTACGCTTCAGCTGTAGGGAGAGGTGGAAGTAGTCAGAGGATACAAGTAATTCCTATGTTTTCCTGCTGAAAAAAATCCTAGTTAATTTTGTTTGTTTGTTTGTTCATTTTTTTTACTTAGGGGTTATTCCCATAGTTATTTTTATTGCAAATAATACTCTGAAAATATCTTTAAAGTATAATCAGTTCAGTGACTCAAAAGAACATGGAGATGGTCTGAAACAATAAGATATGTTCCATGTTAATGCTGACTTCTGAAGGGTAGCTGCAAAGAGGTGTTTGATAGCAATATAGATGGCAGGTAATTTATTTTATGACACAATACAAAGAGAAAAAACAGTGTATTCTTCAGAAATGGGATGGTTCTGAAAATTTTTCTGGTACTCATAGGTTACAGTGGGGAAGAACCTAACATTCTCAGCCATTGTATCCAGCAGATTCATCTAAATATTAAAATATATTGTGCGGAACTATTTTGCTGTGTTATCATGGCAGGCTGGGTGTTCATTGAGTTCTGCTCTTCTCTGAATTAAATTTTCTTGCTGAGGAATTTTTAATCTGTGGATGTGACAGGCCTACCTGAGGTTACAGTGCCCAGGCATCCTGCAAAGTTGACTTGGCAGAAATTAAGTATACAAGTTACTTGAGGGGCTGAGAAAGGGACAGATGAATTAAAAGGAGGTTTGTGTCTAGAACTCAGGGTGAAAAACAAAGAAGTGAAAGGATTTCACCTGTCAGATGATCTTGAATGTACTTTAAAAGATTGTCCTACTTGGTAATGCCAAAGGCCCAGATAGTCTGTTCTTCTGTTTCTAGCTGTGGCAACTACCATACAATTAGGAAAGGTGTATTAGAAGCAGGTTAAGGAGTCTGCTCCTCGCCTTGATACAACATCCCAGATACCAGCAATCATTGTTTAAGGGCGTTCCAGATGGAGCTAGTGAATAATTGTTTAACAGCCACTAATGGGCTTGCTTCTTAAGAAAGAGACCAATTCCTTTTGTCTAATTCCAGGTATCAAGTTTCAAAATGTGCTTCAAGTTATTATTATTATTTTATTTTTTTTATTACTTCTAATGACTATCCAAACTGTGTAATGGGTGTGCACATATATGTGTGGTAACGTGTACTTAGCTACTTTTCAGCATTTTTTCAGAGGACAAAATCTAATAACTTTGGCTGAAAACAGCCTTTGTTGTTTCTGATAAGGTTTCTTGTGCTGCTCTTGGTTTCTCCTACTGTACTTCTGCTGCTTACTTTATTCTTTTGGTTTCCTCTGCAACTTAATGCAATTCTCTTTTTAGCCGTGATTATTTAGACAAAAGAGAAGAACTAAGACAAGCAAGAGAAGAGAGGTCTGTATATGCTGCATCCATCCTTCCCTTTGGTTGTTTCCACTTCCTATACTGTGTAGCTGTTGTGTACTTACACTAACTATGCATGCACAGAACACTTTCATTCAAAAAGAACTCTATAAGAAAGCTGTTGTGTTATTAAAGAGGAAAATCAAGTCCAGCTGTAAGCACAGCAATAAATAAGGAGCAGTGGGACGGGAAAGCATAAGAAAGATTGATGATCTATCTTTTATCTATTTGTGTGGGAAATAAGTTTACTTGATTTGCCTCAGAAATTTGCCCAAATTTAGTGTAGTTATAAATTGAACAAGCCTGTCTTTCTCACCCAGTGGGTCCCAAGCTTTCTGGAGGGTCAGAAAAGGCAACTGAGGATAAAGGAAAGAAAGTGGGATAACAAGCATTGGAAAACTGCCACTACAGGCTGATGGAAGTGGGTCTGACCCACTCCCAGTGTTTTTAATCTTTCAGGGCCAAGTTTTCTTTGCCAGTCTTTCTAAACATCTGTTAGTAAATTATAAAGCTTAGCAGCATTTGTCATTAAGACATTGTTTTAGTTTTATTTAGATAGCATATTTAAAGGGACTGAGCTTTTTTCTTTTTTCTTTTTCTTTTTTTTTTTTTTTTTTTTAACATTCAATTAAATAGTTTAGAAACTCTGGGCTAGTCTGGGAGCTATGTGCTTATGAAAACACATTTTTCAAGGAATACTTGAATAAAGACCTTTGCCTTTCGGTAGCTTCATCTCTGCTTCCACTAGTAATTACACCCTGGAGGGATCTCTTGTTTTTACCTGGAAAATATGCACATTACTGAACAAATAGTAGATGAAAAATCATCCAGATTGCTTCAATACTGCTTTAATGGCCCTCTAGAGGTTGCTATATAGAGATACTTTCCTGAATTATATTATCAGACTGTGAGAGCAGTCTTCTCAGCAATTGTTGTGATGCTTTTTTTTTTTTTTTTTTCATAAGCTCATCATACACCAGGAGGCATTTTTTTTTTCTGCAGATGGAAGTCTCATCTGCCAGCATATCTGTTGTGGCTAAAGTAACTGTATTAAAATATGATTTTGACATCTCTAAGAGTAACAAACGTTTGATGATCATTCTTTGTCATTCTAGACACAATTACAAATTACTTGAAGGCATTTTCTAAAATGAAATGCATCTGAGCACATAAGCATCATACACAGATCTCAGCTGATTACCACTTTTTGCAGCAAGCATGCTCATCAGCAAGACTTGAAACAAATTAAGTGAGCTCTCCAGCACTTTCAGGTTGTAATGGAACACACCAAGTCAACTGGAGAAGTTTTTTGGAAATGCTTACCAGCAGACTATCATTGCTGTGCAGTCTGAGACAATTTTATTCATCAATAATAGTGTCCCTCTGTCATTAGGGGTTTTTTGAACTGAAACGTTTCAGTTCTTCCCCATAAAGAAGAAAGACACATTTGCTTTGACAGAATATAAATATTGGAGAAAATTCCTGCAAGTGAGGCCAGACATCAGTAGTCTATTACATTGTCTTCCTGTAACTTTTTTTTTAAATTACCATTTTTGCACCAATGAAGTTTCATTTCATATGGCAAGTTGAATTTTGACTTGTTTTAAGAGAATGCAAGGACAATAAGAACATGTTATATCCAAAGTGTTCAAATCTTATTTAAAATCTATCAGTTAGGAAAAATAAAAGGAAAGATTATTGAGCATGTACAGAAGGACTGTTTTGTCTAAATTTTCTTAAATCTGTGATGCATCCTGTGTACTGTCACATCACCCTTGAGCTCTGGAGTACAGGCACCCATGTTTCCAATGCTTCTGGGTGGCCTCTGTATCAGGGAGAAAAAAGGGTGCAGTCTGAAGGGTTCAGCACCATTCATTTTATGTGCTCTTTCTGTTCGATGATTTGAGGTTTTTCACTTTGCTTGGTTGGGTATTTTCCAGTGGTAGTTTAAAAATAACCCAGCAAAGGTGAGCTTCCAAACCCTCTCTAGTGTGATTTACAGCTTCGATGGGATGGGTCTGCTTTCCACCCAGCGACTCTGTTGGCCCAGAAACATTTTAAGTTGTCCTCAGGGCATTGCCCTGAGACATAGAAAACTCACAATATTTTTGTCTACTTGAAGATGAAGAAGTGGAATGTAATCTTCACGAGACATACCAAATGGATAGCCCACAAATTTTTGGCTCTTCGCCTATAGAAATGAGTCAGCACAGGCGAGAGGATGGCTGCTGTTTTCCATGATTTGCAGGAGTATGGCAGTATACACAGGGGCAAGGCATCGATCCTATACTGGAGGGACTAAATGCAGTGGAGGGATGGTACCTCGTCCTTTCATGAGACCTTCATGAGACCTTGTGTATTTGATGCTGGTATTTATTCAGCGCTGAGACACTGGGTTGAAACAAGAAATCCCATAAATATATGTTGTTTATCGAGTGTGGAGCATTAATAACTGATTGTAGAACGATTTTATTTCCTGGTTAAATTGCCACATCTGCTTATTAGCTTGCCCATTTGATAACTGGTTATGCTCCTGTGCTGCCATGGGAGCTGCCATTCTGGTTTCCTTTTTTTCTTCCAGTATAATGAGCAGATATATTTTGAGAAGGCACATTTTCGTGGTAGTCCTCTGCTCTGCTGGTTAACTGTGAAGTACACAGCAACAGAAGCTAAAATGGTAAAACAGCCAAAAAAAGAGCTGGGGACAATAAAACATTGTGGTTCCCCTGTTACCGAAGGATCTATCCAGATCTTGGTTGGCAAACTGCAAAAACCCCCGTTGCAGCCAGCTGGGCTGTACCTGTGTTAGCGAAGAGATCAATTCGAGTGGCTCTTTGTGAGACTGGAGTCCCGTCTGCTCTAATTGCGAGGAGCTGGAAGACGCAGTGTGGAAGTGACCAAAGTGAAAAGAAAGACTGGTTTCATTAGCTGTAACAAAACATTATGCTAATGCCGGCAGAAGGCTTTCTCCTCTATTGAAAAGGCAAAAATCATTCTTTAGAATTGGCTTCATGTTAGAACTGTAAACAGTTCCTATTTTATAACCATACAAGTATGTGGCTTGTTATATTTTCATCCAGAGTCCGTAGGGGTTCTTTCTCTTGCAGAATTTGTTCAAAGCGTGTGCATACCTCTGGAGGAATAAAAGAAAATAAGTTTGTTCTTCATTGTTGCTGTTTGCAATAAAGCAAATTGCCTCTGAAAACACAAGAAGTGCTCTTCAAAGCCACGTTTCTTTTTGTGCTCTGTATGGATGTTTGCAAACGTGCATGTGTGTGTGGTTACCATATGTACTAAGCATGTTTGTTGCCCCATGTGGCTGACTCCTGTACCCTTCCTGCTTTTAATGCGCACTTGTACACTAATTCAGGCTGTCAGGGAGGCAGGCTGGGGGAGGAGAGGTGTTCCCTGTTATGAAGTGTTTACAACAGTGGGTTAGAGGAGGATGACCACAGCGTTTCAGGGACGTAAGCAGTAGTCTTGATTAACCTGTTTAACAGTTCACTTGTGGGCAAGGCAAACAGTCTAAAGCCCGATCCAGCTGTATTCATGGCTTTATTCGTTAGCAAATAATGGTGGATAAAATTAGCAGACATCTGGAAGAGGCACGTATTTCAAAGTTATTCTGGTCGAAATGTATAAAGCACACTATGAAGAATATGATTGGTAGCTGGTCTTAATAAACAGTTAGTGAGTTCTGCCTGCCTAAAATGCAAAACAGATGTATCTTTGTTCTTTTAAAGTGACTTTGATGAATAAACTACATGTGACGTCAGGTCCAAGCTATTGGATGTCTGAGTCCGGCAGAGAAATTTTTTAGAATAGAAAAAAAGAAAACTTTCCATTGTAGGCTCCGGAGAGAACAAAGTGAATTCCAGTGCATTGCTCTCAGAGCAAATAGAAGCAGGTTCAGAGACTTGAGATAGTCAATCCAAACATTTATTAGTGGTATTATTTTCAGGGAGATCTGTTTTTGTCTGCTGCACTGAACCATTTTCCTCTCCTTGCAGCAAGTCTCAGACTTTGGCTATTTGCATCAGTATTAAGGGGCTCTGGCTTTGGAGGTCGTTTTTTTTTTTTTTTCTTTTCCCCTCCCATTTTAGTTTTGGGAGAGGGAGGGCTGGGAGGAGGAGGAGGTGAAGGAGGAGGGTGAAAAGGAGGACAGACAAATGCTTCCAAAAGGAGAAGGACTATGCAGACACAATACTATATCTGAGGACTCTTTAATTCTGCTGCTTTTTGCTTTTGTTTTGTCATGAGCAATTTAACATTTTTCAGGGCAATAGTTTTTGCTTTGGTGTGCATTTTTTGGCAGACTGACCAAGCATTCGGTTCAGTGCTGTACACCTTGTGTCAGGAAGTCAGCTCACTCTCTGCAGGTGTTTCATCCATAAACAAGCATCAGCCACAGACTTCTTTTTCTTTACGGAAACCCTTTGGAATTTAACTTTCAGATACAAATACCTGGAGAGGTTGGCAGCTGAGGAGTATGAGAAGGAGCTGAAGAGTCGGAGTGTAAGCCGAGGCAGAAGTGAGCTGTCCTTGAACCTGCGATCTCCTTCAGCCCCATCCTCGCCTGTGCCCAAGTGTGTCAGCCCAGCATCCATAGAGTCCCAGGAAGAGCTGAAGACCCCTTCTACCCCCTGTGGAACCCCTCAGCACTCAGAAGGTAAGTGAAAAGCAAGGCAGGGGAAAAGAGGGATGGTTTTAAGATTATTCTCTCCAGCTAGCAGTGATTTTTCATGCATGAGTGCAAGGATATAACCTCTGAGGAGCCAAAGTAAAGGGTCTTGTTATAGTGTTCCACGCCATCTTCCTAGATTTCCTTTTTTTTTTTTTTCCACATAGATTTGGATATCTTCTACTCTATTCAAGCAAAGAATACACTGCTAATCGTCACTATGATTTATATTAGCATTGTCTGTTGCTATTAGGATGAAATAATTGGAAAATACAGCATACAGAGGGTCTTAATTTTAGCATCATGTTCCTTGTATATTAGAAGTTACTGAATATTAAACCAACAGTGTTCCTGCCAACAGATTTTGCTTATGTGGATTCTCTGAAAGAAATGCAACAGATGAATGCCAAGATTATAATAACCTTCCAACAGAGCACAGGCTGAATGGGACAAACAGAAAAGCTTTTGAATTAAAGGCAGGGAGGTTGTGTTGGTTATTTTTAACAACAACAAAAGCTCTTAAAATTGTAACAGAAGTAGTAAAGGACTTAAAAGAGACCACAGACAATTAGTGAAAAGGAAAGTATAATTAGTGTTTGCACGGTTGGTTTGCTGTCATATAATTTATTGGTGTACAGTGCAATATTTTTTGTATGTGCACGTCATTCTGCCACTTGCATCATGTACCCCTCCTTCAGTCCTCAAAAAAACCACCCACCATACAGATTTATATTTATGCCACATGATGTTGCATTAACATTGGGAGCTAGGGTGCATGTTGGAGGTGAATTATTGCCATCATTCATTTTTATTTTATTTGATTTCCTGCTATGTGCTATTGGTGATTAATGCATTTGCAACTTGCACTGCTTGGTTTTATTGAGTGTTATGGCTGGTAGCATGCTATAAAGCAAGGTGATTTAAGAAAAAAGTTACAAATAGTGAATGTTGCATATGTTTATTCTCACTGTAATAAATAGGTGAAGTTTATTTAATTTAGGTTTATATGGTTTCGCAATTATATTCCCAGTTTTCTTGTCTGGCACCCTAAAAGTCTCAGTGGGATCATCTGAACTTAAAAGTCATGGATATTTTCCTGTGACTCTGATAGTTAGAAACATCCAGATACCCATTTCTTTGAGTTCAATATTGCTTTTAGAGCAAACAAGCTGGATTTTTCCACCATTAGGATTTCAGAGCTGGGTAGGGAGCAAGTATCTCTTTTATGATGATTATTTTAACATATTTCTCCTGGAAGCATTCAAAAAAAAAAAAAAATGTGGCAAGAAATGGAGCAGCACAGCCCATTTGGAGAATACATTTAGAGCAGGTGTACAACTTCAGGCAGCCAGGATATGGCAAAGCTATCAACACGTGGGTAGGCAGGACATCTCTAAAAGTCCTGACAATATCAATAGGTGTCAGAGGGCAACACCTGGAAGCCCAACGAGCGACCTGCAGGGAGACAACATATGGATGGTGTAGGGTAAGTGTCCAGGCAAGGACAACTGCAAGCAGACAGCATACTTCAGTGGGAGCCATGCATGAGGAAGGACTGCTCTTTCAGGCCTAACAAAAGCATTGGGAAGGTCATTTGACATAATGAGCATGTGAGCAGGACAAGCTCTCTCTGGAGGTGGCCAGATGATTGGATCAACCAGCAGCTGGCAGGCTTCTTTGCAGATTTTGTGCCGTGGCCTCTAGACTGTTATCTGGATTCCTTATGCTCCATAATGAATTTAAATCTCAACTTTTTCTGTCCTTAGGAAATGTTATGAGTTACACTTAGTGGAAAATAAACTGAGGCATTAACTTCTTAAGCCAGTTGTAGGAAAGCTGAAATAGAGTCATGGGCAGAACCCAGTTTACTTGCACTCCAAATAGTTGCTTTGAACATGGAAGTCATCAGTCTTCCAAGCAAGCATAAAACTGCAGAAGGAAAATAATTCCCCACTTCTGTTCATAGGACCTTCCAAAGACCCTGAAAGAATGGTGTTAACAGAGGTGTGATACTTGCCTGCAGAATTCAGACCTGAAGTCAAACAGGAAGTGTGTTCCTCTACTAGCAAAACAATAACTGGTTTTAGGAGTTAAATTTATTTTACATTACTTGTGTTAAGGTATCCATTGGCCTTCTAGTATCTACCAGGCTTAAGAAGGAAATGGATTTTGTCTGTGGAACTTCATCCCATGCTGTGAAATGTCTCAGTATCTTTACCCAAGATAAAAATCCGGATTTACTGATCTGAAGTGTTTTCTCATATAAAACAATTGGTTCCACTAAAGTAATCAAGTCTTGTATAGCTTACTCTTGTAAAACTTGTGGTACAGCATTCAGAGGAAATGAAGGCAGTCCTGTAACTGTAAAATGGAACTTTTTTTTTTTTTTTCTTTTGTAATTTCATTGGAGGATATCTTATGAAGTGCACATGTGCAGTAAAGGAGAGCAACAATAACCAAGACATCTCTGAAGTCAGTCCAAAAAATCATCAGAGATGAGCCCTTCCCTGAGAGGTGTAGCTTTATGCAGTACTTGAGGAACTAAACAAGTCAACTCAAGAGTGCCTTCTGGACAGTGGGAAACCTTCTGAACCTATTAGTAGCTGAGCAAGGTTCAAATCCTGCATGAAGTATGACTAGTGAAAATGTTTCTGGAGATGAAGAAGCACCAGAGCGTAAGGGTGCAGTGAGGCCACTGCAGCCACAGATGGAGAGCCAGAATAACTACTGTACAGCAGGACAGAGGAGGAGCTCAGGCAAATGAGGAAAGTGTCAGAACCCTCCTAGCAATAACTTTATGCTAAGTTTTACCATTACAAAGGATGGGGGAAAAAGGTTAGGGGTTGAGTGCAGAGAAAGAAAGAGAGAAAAAGATGGGCCCAGCAAGAGGAATCCTGTGCTGGAGGAGCTGAAGGGAGATACAACCAAGACTTTAAACTTCGTGTTGAATTGCCCAAACAATTTAATCAGGAGGGCTTATATGGGAACAGCCTTCCTCAAACTTATTGTATGCTTCCTCAGGAGACAGATGCCATTTCCCAACTCCAAGGAGTGAGTAGATAAAAGAGGTAGAGATGCGGTTGCCTAATTTATTACACTAATAGGAGATATGGTATAGGCCTGGAGGGGTATTTGTTCTCACTGAGGGCTTATAGGCCTGAGGGTTTGAGGTCTTATCAGCAGGTAGTAAGGATATGACAGCTTGTGTCTGCTTCAGAGTTCTCTGAGTATCAAAAGAAAAGTAATTTCCCTCCATGGCTCTGTGTAGCATCTGGAGTTCATGGCCATGTTTTTCAGAAGGGAGCAGCTTGCTGTCCTGTCTACCCTCTCACTCAGAAGATCATGTTGCTATGTTGTGTTTGTTTGTGTTTTTTTTTTGTGGCCAAGTCTTAAAAATGTCAGAAAATGCAGATTCCAACAGCTCTCAAACAAACAAAAAAATCTTTACACATTCATTGAGGGGCCTTGCTACCATCTTTTTCAGTTATACAACTTCTTTGGGAGATTTCATTCTTCTGAGAAGTCTTCACGTTTCTTTTTTCCAATAGCATCTTTTTAGAGATTGACTTCTGGCAGAAGAAAATAAATGGATATGTGATTCAAAAATTAGTCTTTAAGGCCACATGCTTGTTTTCCTGAGTCTTCTCACTCTTCACCAGCAGTCAAAACACAAGGAAGACAGCGTGGTCTGTGCCTGAATTTTGTTGCTGCCTATAAGGTTGCCACTTACAGTATTGTTTTGTCCAGTGTGGAAAAGGGAGCCAGTAGGCACTGGACTGAAAGTTCCAGACCATTTCACTCATGAAGAATTTTGTTTTTTAACATCTTTAGAAGTTCTCACCATAGAATCATGGAATCATAGAATATCCCGAGTTGGAAGGGACCCATAAGGATCATCAAGTCCAGCTCCTGGCTCCACACAGGTCTACCCAAAAATTCAGACCATATGACTAAGAGCACAGTCCAAATGCTTCTTAAACTCCGACAGACTTGGTGCAGTGACTACATATCATCAGTATCAGTCCAATGGATTACATGGTGAAACCGCAAGTGATGGACAAAGGGCTAGCCATCTGGCTTCATTTGCCTACTGGTGTTTGTTGACAAATTTGATTTCTGAACTGTTTTTTGAGGGAAGCACTGGATATAGCTCACTATTTATAGTTATTTGGGATATAGGTGGATTGTTGGACACTGACCCAGAAATGAAAGAGAGAGACTTTCAAGATGAGTGTCAATGCATCCCTGTTTTGTTCTAGAAGTGTTAAAATTTTGATACTCCTTGAATTCAGAAGGGTAACTTGTATCAGTATATTGCTATCTACTTCTTGGCATATATTAGGATCTGCTAAGACACTGTGTCTTTCAGGTATGTGTGGAATATTTCTGGTGTTCAGAGAGTTCAGAATTCTTTTGAATACTGCTTTTGTAGGTTTACATTCTTATTTTCTCAAGCATTTCTGATGTCTCCCCTGACTCTATTCAATTGAATCTTACAGTGTAGCTTCATGATGATGAAGGTGCCAAAAGCATTAGCAGTCCTGGCCACATTTTAGTCAGCTTCTTTCTCTGCTTCAGCTGTTGAAGTTGACCTTTCTGGTCATTGCATAACAGCTTTTTTTTTTCCTTTTTTTTTTTTTTTTTTTTTTTTTTCTTGTAGGAAGGTCTACTATTCACACAGACTAAAAAAAAAAAAAGAAAAAAGTGACAAGTGACTAGTCTAGGGTAAACTGAAGACATGTGTATCTGTTGCGCAGCGGTCATAGACCATTGCGTTATGGCAAGCTCAGAGTCTCATGTTCATGCTACAGTACCATTCTAGTTCCAGGATCTCCTGAAGGATACCTAAGTTTGCACCCCATTTATATTCAAACCTTAGTTTGATTTTAAAATTGGATTAGGTATACATGGATTATTTGTGAAACATACTATGTGTACATTTCTTTTATATATACGTATTACATATGCATATCTAGTTATTTAACTACACATTTAAAATCAATTGTGAAAGTGCAGAAGCCTAACTCCAACGAAATCAATGACAAAATTCATTTGCATTTTTGCACACTTGAATTTGAGGAAGTGAAGAGGAATAGTGTGGGACTGAAGATGCATTCCTGAAAGCTAGTCTAAAAACGTGTGTGGTATTGTATAGATAAAACACAGACCTTGTTGATAATCACCATTCTTTGAGTGGGTGTCTCAGAAAAAAGAACAGCCACACAACGTGAAGCAGTCTTAAGAAAATATTGTGACTTTATTTTGACTTCTACTTTCCTGGGATAAATCTATTTACCTGCTCCCTAGAGGACTGACATATTTGGGTTGCATTCCAGTGTGATGCTTTTTTTCCTTCAAAGATTCACTTAGTTCTTGAAGGAAGTCTCATTGTACATCATGTGATCCAAAGATCATGACAAGTCCAGAAGTCTATTTTGCAACACTGTAATGGAAAGCAGTTAAGAGAGGGAAAAAACAAGTATGACTTGGTTGTTGTAGTTCAGCCACCTGACACAAGATTTAGTGCAAAGGTAATCTGGGGAGTATGCAGAGCTAATACGCATGCCTATTTTTGTCACTTTTGCATGGCTATTTCAATTTGCAGAAAACTGAGCTGCTTGATGTGAATATGTGTGGATGCTCTTCAGTTTCTTTGCAGCATGCAGAGACCATTTGCATGTGAAAGTCTGATGTTTTAGCTTAAAAAAATGAAAAAATAAAAAAATTAATGAATTTCACTGTCTATGATAAAGCAGAGAAAAAGAAACCAAGCATACCATCAACAGTGTTTGCCATGTTGCCAACTGATAAAAAAAAAAAAAGCTCAACATATGACATATGCCAACCCGTTGGAAACTGAATTTGTGCTATATGCCAAGCAGTTGGAAAGTTTGTTCAGTTTTGATGTGGCTATTCTGAAGTAAATGTGCATGAAAAAACATATGTTTTTCATCAGCCAGATGTGTGACAGTGCCATTTCCAGACTGTGCCATTTCACTGTGTTAATAAAACTAATATTTGTATTTTTTTCTGTTGAAGTGTTCCTCATCAGGTGAAAAAAGAATTCCTGCAGAAACCAAAGAAAATACAACCAAAAGCCACAATCTCCCTCCTTTTTGCTTTTTAAAAGATCTCTTCCTTCCTGGCTCTATCTGGGCGCTGAGTTTCCAATGTCATACTCAGGTGGGATGCCCATTTTCTGCTGGTTCAAATCCTTATGCGAGTCCAACACTCCAGCTGTGGGAGTACGTATAAAAACAGTGGATTGGCTCCAGACAGTAAGCGAGGGGGATTGCCAGGCCACGCTCATGTGCAATGCTGTCGTCACACAACATTCATCAATCTGTTGCTCATAATGTTAAGCATGCCATGGACTTGCTTTTTATTTTCTTTCCATAAGGCACTTGTACGATTTTCAGATCGCTCTCGTTTAGACGGGTGAGCCTGACACGACTCCTCTGTTAAGTGCATCTCTTTCTCCCATTGTTCTCTCCACCAGTGAGTGCCAGTGAACCCGAACCAGAGACAGAGACAGAACCAGAAGCAGAAGCAGAGCAGGAGGCTGAGGCAGAGCCCGAGCAGGGAACGGAGACACCCAAGGAAATAGAGGCTGCAGAGGTGGGACCAGAGAGTGAGGTGGAGCAAGGACCAGAAAGAGAGCCAGAAGAAAGTGCAATACTCAGTGAAAAAGAGAGGCAGAATGAGGAAGTGAATGAAAAAGACAACTGCTCTGCATCCAGCATATCCTCAGCAAGCAGCACTTTAGAGAGGGAAGAGAGAGAGGACAAGTTAACCAGTGACAATGAAACTGGTAAAGTGAAGTTTTTTCAATAATGAAGGCTTTCTGATGGAAAAAAAATGTTAAACTAACAGCTCTATTGTTTTGTTAATTAGCAAACAAACCATTTTCTGCCTATCTAAGACTTCCTTCCTTCTCTGTGGCCAAATCCCCATCAATTCCCTGTTTGGAAATCTGCAGACTTTGATGAGGTTTCTGTGTTTTAAGGACAGCAGGCCTTGATGAAAGGAGGTTTCCTTCAACTCCAGACCATTTTCTTCCGTACGTTTAAAGTAGTAACCATTGAATCATTGTGTTGCAGTGACTTGCGTCTCTAGCTCCCAGAGAATTGATTTGCCTTCTACATAAAACAATGACATGAGAGGCCCTGATGATGCACATTTTCATGAGATTCAAAACAAGTTTCTCCATGCCATTAGCTTTTAATTCAATAAGGCAAGTGAGGAATAGGGTGTTTGTTCCTTCCTTCCAAATAGGATGTTTGTTCCTGCCTTAGACTTCAGAAAACAGAGGTTTATGTAGGAGCTGCTGTGTATAGGCTTAGGCTGTGACCATCCTTAGCTCATGTGGAGCACATGAAGTATACATTCTCTGGAATGTTTATTCCACAGCCCTGTTGTGACCAATGGTTAAACATGCCACCAGGCACCTGTAAAGGGTAGTCCGGCCTGGAAGACATCAACCAATTTTCTGCATGGAGAGGTAATTATGACCAGAGCTGGTCGTGCAGTCGAGGCAGGGAGTAAAAAGGCAGAATTTGACCTTTGTTATTTTATTTTATTTTATTTTATTTTATTTTATTTTATTTGCTTGGTAGAGATGTAAAGAAATGTAATATAATTAAGACATTTTGTTTCCAAGCCTTTTTAGGGCTGAACAGTGGAATGCGTTGTCCTAAGTTCTCTAAATTCTAGATGAGAAAACAAAAATTGCTGCACAGTGTGAAACAGTCTTTCTCTTTCCTGAAAGAAGAGAGATGATTGAATCACAAGGATTACTCCACAGAGTTGAGCTGTCATGTTGTATTGTTCTTGTTTAACTGTATCACTTTTTTTCTGAGAAGCATTAAGTTAATTTCATTCTAAACTTGAGAGTGATCTTCTTTTCAACCAGCACCCAGATTAACTTAAAATAAGGCATTTAGAATGCTCTGGTACCCTTAAAGAACATAGATGGGTACATATGTAGGAAAGGCAGGGTAGATATGGTAGATGAGTGATATTATCGCACGGTGGCACTAGAACATCCAAGTGCAAATAAAAGTTACAATTTTTCCTCCTAATACTGTCTGTTACATCCTGATGCTTTGTCTCTAAATAAGTGCTTATGTAATTTTTGTTAAACGCTATGAAATACACCCTAGTTATCAAAAAATCAGCATCCTAAAATTGACGTGTTACCAATAGGCCAAAGATTTAGTAGGTTGTGCCATGTAGGAGGTCTCTTGTAGTGAGTCATTTGCAGGAGAGGAGATTCAGAAAGCAAAGGAGAACACTTTTTGCCAGAAGTTGTCAGATTCCCAGCAAACATCTTGCCATTCATGAGGTGGCCCATTGGTTCTGCCCAGATGCCTTAACGAATAAAGCCTTTGGTCCTGGCTCCTTTGTCAGCCATGCTGCCAAACTTGACTTCCTACAATTCTTGTTTCTCAGATAGCATTTCACAGCTTTACCCCTGTGGAGAGGGGGACAGAAGAGGGCACCGAGGTAGCAAGAGTGGGCTTCTTCACAGCAATAACCTTTGATCATCTACGGGAAATGGAGGCAGACTTGGGGACCCCAAATTAGAAATTTTGCCTGGGGAAGAATTTTGGAAATAGATGAAATCCTGGAGGATACAGCTAATGAAAATGGGGTGCGGATAGCTCGTGGGATTTGCAGAAGAGATCCTGGGGACAATCGTGAACATCTGTGAAGGAGAGGCTAGAAGGAGAAGGCAGTCCTTGGTTGGGACTAATTGGATAAAATCTGTAGTGTGGAGACAGAGGTCATGTTATCTAGTGAAACTACCTTACGGACAAACCTCAGCTAAAAGAAATCTTGATGAGAAAGCAATCCCATGGAGAATGACTGAGGAAAAATAAATCAGTAAGGGAGACAGACAAGCCTCCTACAGGAAAGTAGAAGGAAACAGTTTTGGAGGTTGCATCCACTGCTGACAAAAAGTCTTTATTTTATCTGGAGTTAAACCTCTGGATTCATTTTAAAAATCACCTCTGTCCACATGCCTTATGTTGGGAGACCTGTCCTACATTTTCCCAAGTTCTTTTTCTAAATGGGTGGGGGTGGTGTTGCTGCAGGGCTCTGACTGTGGAGCTCACCAAGGAGACACCTCAGACCACAGTGTAGCTGCCATGCTGAAAAAGCACCTCGATGGATAAATGAAACTAATAGAGATACTTAAAACTCTCAAGTATTGAAAAGTCAGGAGCATAAGGGGAGAAACAAAAACGAAACAGAAGTTTAAGTGAAAAGGCAACTGAAAAGTATAAAACAAAATCTTCCACCACAACTTACCAAAGGGAAGGCAGGCTAGCAATCAAAATAAAACATTTAAGAAGTAGAATTTGTAAAAATATATTAATAAAATGTGTAAATACTATGGGGAGCAGAAGGAATCACATAAAGTAGATATGTTAAATGTGAAGAATGATCTTTGTCCGTATTTAGTCACTTCATCTGATGCCCATTGGGAAAAGAAGCACCACAATTTTTTGACACAGTATCCACGTTGGTTAGCAGTATTACATTCAGGAAAATGTCATTCAAGAGATTCTCAGATCATTTATTTTTACAAATTGACGGTTGTGGTTTGTTATTTATGGTGCTGTCTCAAACACATTATTCTGCAGATTTTAATATAAAAGAGTAGTAGTCAGAAACATAAAGCCTCATTACAGTGACATGTTAAGTGGTGGCGATGTGGGAAGAAGGCCATTGGGTTTTCAATCCCATCATATGCTAGGGGAAGGGTAACAGGGACCGAGGAGCAGCATTTTCAGAAATCACTTGAAGTTTAGTTAGGTGCTCGTATTCCTACAGGTAACATGATAGGAAGCAGTTACTTGTTGACCTTGAAGTCAGGCAGAGAAAATCAATTTCATAAGGAAGTTTTTCGGGGGGACTTCCAGTTTATGGCCAGGTCAAAAGTAGGACAGCAGCCTGTATTGCTCCATTGTCACGATACCAAAGCCCCATTTTGGATTGCAAAAAGTTCTGAGCATTTATGGATTGTGTAAAATGAGCTGGGATAGTATGTACCAAGAGAAATCTGATAGATTTTAGAACCCTAAATCTCAAAATCCTGACAGTTACGTAGTCCCTCCTGAGCTAAATTGATTATTTTCTGCCCCCACTCCTTCTTTGAGAGGTACCTGGGCCATATAACAATGCTGTCACTTGCTTCAAAATTTTCAGAACTGTTGCCCAGTTTCTGGCTAGTTGTGCATGCATCCTCAGAAACATTTCTGCTGTGGTAGAGAGTGTCCTCGGTGCTCTGTCTCCCTGCCCTTGACTGTTCCCATCTGTGCGTGTGTGATTGCAGGTCCCTGGTCACAGACCATCCAGGATGCTGGTGTGAATGAGCAGTGCAGCAACATCCTCAACAACAAGCGGTTTATGCTGGACATGTTGTATGCGCATAACAAAAAGCCCAAGGATGAAGAGGAGAAGGAGCTGGAGGCGAAGGAGGAAAAGAAGGAGACGGAGGAAAGCGAAGAGTCACTCACTAGTCTAGCCAGTAGGATCTCTATCCTTCAGGCCACGAAGCAGGCCAAAGATGAAAGTGTCAAAAAGATGGAGATTGGAAACCTGGACAACCAAGGCAGCGTGAAAGCCTTTGCGGAAAAATTCAACAGTGGTGAGCTGGCCAAGGGGACAGCCTTGCCTGAAGATGAAATCAGTGAACAGGTCCCTGAGAAAACACCAGCACAGCCAAAGAAGGAATCTGACTACATCTGGGATCAGCTCATGGCTAATCCTAGAGAACTTAAAATCAAAGACATGGATTTTACAGACTTGGGGGAGGAGGATGATGTAGATGTGTTGGACATGGATATGGGTCCTGGGGACTCCCTTGTTCCCCCTCCTCCACCTCCACCTTCTTTCCTGGGTTTGCCTCCTCCGCCACCTCCCCCGCTGTTTGGATGTCCGCCTCCACCTCCACCCTCTGCTAATTTATTGGCTCCCCCTCCGCTGTTCAGCACTCCTCAGGGTTTAGGGTCACCCCAGGTTTCTAGGGGTCAGCCAGCATTTATAAAGAAGAAGAAAACCATCCGTCTGTTTTGGAACGAGGTACGGCCATTTGAGTGGCAGTGTAAAAACAACAAACGCTGCAGAGAATTCCTGTGGTCGAAACTGGAACCCATTAAGGTGGACACTTCCAAACTGGAGCATCTCTTTGAGTCCAAATCCAAGGAACTGCCTGTCACAAAGGTACAGCTCGTATTCAGCTCGCTATTATTTTGCTATTGTATTGGTATTCGTTTTGACTTAGACCTAAATGATTTATACTGTTTATATGAAAACAGTGGAAATTACTGGATGTGTTTCTAGCTTGGCCTATGAGAGAAGATATTCCATAATCTGAAACTAGGAAATGAGCCTAGGGGGGTGTCTGTGCCAAGCCTACCCTCTTTTCTCAGGTCCACCGGTTTGGGGATATCACCTCAGGTGGGGAATACCAACAAATTCTACATTAGCACGTTCACACTTAGGTGCCAAACCAGGTATTGGAATATGAAATATTTTCTGTTACATTTCTGCAAAGGTCAGAGCGTGATGATTCATATCTGTGTACTTGAAAGTTCTTCACTTGGTAATATTTTCCTAATCATAACGCAGAAAGGTTAGAATATCAACCTAGATCTGCTGCAAAATGCCTACACGTGTACTTGATTGCACAGGATTGATTTATCAGCTGTACTAAGTTCAACTGCAGTTAAACTCTGCAGGATTTTGGGGAGGAATTTTTTTTTTTTTTTTTTAATACTGGTCAACAGGCGTATTTTAAACCCTTGATTTGGACAATGGGGCTACCCAAAATTTAGGATAGAAACTGGCACAGGAAATACCTCTGTAGCTAGGATCTACTGTTCCTTAGGAGCATTGTTATGAAATAAATTCATGAAGGCTGGTGTCGTGGCTGTTTAACATTGGACTCTACAACAAAGTAAAGTCTCTTTTATGTACCCTTAGTAGGAATTTGAAGTAGCATTAAAAAGGTTATTAGCTGAAACATTTGTTTTTCATGGCTACACAAACTCTTTCTTCTAAGCAGAATAATTTATGTCAGGGAAACAACTTTCTTTTCCAGTTAAAATGCTAGTAAAAGATGCCCATCTCTCTTCTTTAAAAGAAGTGAATAAATCGCTTGTATGTTTTATAGTGACATAAAAATCAATCAGTATCTTGAATATTTTACTTCTCTTTGGCTGACAGAAGATATGTGTTGTGTCATAAATATTACTGCTTTCTCTTAATCTGGGGAGACTGGATGTCTCATGGTAAAAGTTCTCCCTGTCACTTGTCTGGGTTACTAACTCAACGTTTTCTAATGGTCATTCTTCATCTTCTTGGCCAAGGAGAAACACCACAGTTCGAACAATCGAACACCCCATTAAGTACCTACCAAAGAAGAGGTACATAAATACGTGACTCACCTACATCCTACATATCACTGGTATAAACTGCATTTTTTTGTGATGCAAAAACATCTTTCAGACACATGATGCACATAGCTCTGAAACGCGTGGAGTAGTAGCTTTAAAAACACATTCAGTTGATAGTTCATTTGGCAGATTTGGGATTAATTTCTTTCTCTGATTCCTTTTCTGGTGAGGAAGGAATGTTGGTGACATTGTGGCGTGTTACTCCTCATCTCTCTCCCTGTAAATACAAATCTACCCCAGATGGTTCATAGATGGAAGGAATGAGAATGTTTTCTTAGATCTGTGAAGCATTTAATTCCTTGAATCAAATGTGGAATTATGACATAGTTGCCATTTCCAAACTTTAGCTTTGTGCTAAATGCCAATATTGTAAGGAATCAGCCTGGCTGATTCTTCATCTTTTATTCTCACCTTAAATTTTGATAGGATGTCAAATTGCTGGGATGTTGACTTGTTTACTTTTCCTGTCATTTATCACGCACATTCCCAAACTACCTTTGGCCATTTTCACCCCCTCACGCTTTCTTCCCAAACCTTCCTGGGCTGCCTGATGCTTTGGCACAGCTTTTGGCTTCTGGCTGAAAGATGAGTGAGCAGGTTTCTTTGAAATTAGTGCAAGTCTGAGGAATGATTTAGGTGACTGCTTTCCTCTTGGAGACTAATACTGCTCTCTGCATGAGACATTATACTTTTGGCATGCTTTCCACCTCGTCCCGTAACACAGACATAGAAGTATCATTGTCTCGGTAGAGAATTCAATGATGATTGAGAATTATCCCAGTGGAAGCCCGCGCGGGCTTCTGAGACTCCCGTGTGTTTTTGGTGAGTACCAGCAAATGTTACCGGGTAGGAGATGGTCCTTAGATCAAGTGAGAGTGGGAATAATTAAGCAGACCACTGAATCTGTAGAGGACTTGAGGTTTGGTATGAAGATTGCACTCAAATTAGGATAGCTCTCGCTTTTTCCAGACTGCTTGGTTTATTTCCAGGGAGTACATTCCCCGTTGTGTCTAGTTTCTCATGTCCAATGGCTGCAATCCAAAACAGGTTTATTCTATAATTTCGTAAAGTCTGACTCACAGCTCAGTTGGTTCAGCTGAAAAAAGAGCACGGAGCAACAAATCAAAAGTCAGACCTCCAGATTTCATAGCATTAGATGCAAGCAGGTGCACGGAAAAGGAACAGTCCAGAAGGAGGAGGGGAAAAGCGAAGCCAGGGTGCGTGTGTTGGGGGGGGTTGGCTCTACCTTGTGCATATGCTCTTTCATACAGCTGTAACCAATTTTACTCCAGTTTCTAATCCTTCACTGTGATTTCCACAACACAGCTATAAACAGCTACTTCCTGGCTCATGAGAAGTTTTTCATTAAACTCAATAGGCTGCAATAAAATAAAGTGGATTTTAAATTGTAGGATATAATAGGGGAGTTCAAGGTGGAGGGTGGATCTTGATTTTAGGAAAGTTAATGCCACGCTGGGCAGTGCACACATGGATTATAGTTGGAGGAGCACCTTTTGTTGCAGAATGCTTATTTTCTGGTCTACAGGACCATGACATTTTGTTAGTGAATAGAAAAGGTGATCAGGTACCCCCTGAAAGCCAGTCTAAAATTTCTTTCTTTCTCACTCTGCCAAACAGAACCAGGTATTTTGGTGAAGTGCTTCAAAGTGTTTATTTTTGTGCGAAGAGAGATGAAAACACGTACACCCTACTGAATTCAAAAGTTATCGTTCAGCCCTTCTGCTATCCGCTTGGTTCTGCATGTCTTTGAGAGCATTATTTTGCTGATTCATCTGTACCCCATGGGACGTAGTCATCCATCATGTGCCCACAGAAATAAGAACTAGCAGGAGTGAAAAATTAAGGAATGTGTTTTCACATACACGTGTGCCTAGACGCATATACTCATGAAAATGTTTGTTGCAATGTGAGTAAATGCGAAGGCAAGGCATAAATGTGAAATGAAATTTCTGTGAAGGATTGTAAGTTTGTATCCTGGACAAAGTCAATGACAGCTGAATGATTCCTTTTTAAATCCCCAGTGCTAAATCCTTGCTAATTAAGACAGAAACCAAAAAACTGCCATCTCACAGTTAAGGGATATCCCAGGTTTTTCTGTACTACCGATGCAGATTGTTCTGCAGTTTAAATAGAGGGGAGATATTTTTGGCTTGGTGCTCATATATAAATACTCATTTATACAACCATTGAAAAAGTGACTTAAACTCTTCTGTTTGCTTAGTTAAATCAAAGAGGTGTATTTTAGACTACGTGCCCACCAAACCACAGGTCACCTCTGTGGGACCGCTGGTGTTTCCAAATAACCCAGCCTTCAGTGGAGGCAACAGCAGCTGGCCAGTTAGGTCTTGTAGAAGTCTAAATCCACTGTAGTTCTTGGTATGCTGTAGTAATGATTATTTCCCACAAATTATACCACATGATTTATATTTAATAACACTACAGTTCAGAGCTACGTATCATCACATTAAGTGCCCCAGTTCCTTCACCCATTTGAAGTAATCCTCTGTTAATGAACTAATAAAACAGTTCATTAATATTATAACAGAAATTAGTAGCTGTAGCTCATTTTAGTACTCAGGCGCTTACACCTGTGCAGCTTCATTGCAGGCAAAAGGGAATTGTTTTCCTCAGGGTAGGGTAATAAAGTTCAAAGGAGTAAAATCTTTTCCCTTCATCCTTTTGTTCATTCAGAAGGGGTTTCTTTCTCACCTAAGAGATTTAAAATCTCTTTTGCCACTGCTATATACTCGATGTGCAGCTACAGCTCTGGCAAATGCCTCCATGCTCGTGTCCCCGGCACAGCTCATCTGTCTTTCATAACCCACTGCCGAGGAGAGAGCACTGGTGTAATCGCGGTCGTCCCGGTGGTTAGCATCAGATGTCCCCTCAAATGAATACGTCTCTCTTGTCAAACTTAGGAACCTAAAAACAGAGCTGCAGATCTGAGGCTTACTTACCCATGTACCGCATGTGGGAAGCCTAAATTTAACTCCTTTCCCTGAGCCTTTTCCCTTCTGCACAAGCTGCTCGGAGCGGCGTGATCCTCAGCTGCGAAGTACGAGGCAGAGGCAGTGGTGTAAAGAAGGCTGCGTGTGATACAGGCTGGAGAGGAAGCAGGCTCTGCTGAACCCCGCTTGTTTTTATGTGGTCCTGGCCACTAACTGTGGTCCTGAAAAAGCGATTAATGGCCCGGGAAGTGAAAAGGACTGCTTTAAAGGAGAAGCACCATCTCAGATCCCTCAGTTAGCTCCTCCATGGAAAGGGGTCTTACTCAAAGACTCTCTTACTCAAAAAAGGGGAAGGTTCAAGAAGGGTTCAGGGGTGCTTCTAAGGTTTTAACAGAAGAGAGTTCTGAGAGAATAAAATGGAAAACAAACATCATCTTTCTTCTCCTAAAATTTATCCTGTTTATTCTGAAAGTTGTGTTTCTTTTTAATTTAAAACCCACCACCAACAACTCATTACTTTCACCCATCGTGCACATGAGGTAGTCCCCAGCTCCTCTACACTGCCCCTGCCTTCAGCCTTGTCAGCACACAGAAGCTGTCCCATGCCACGTCAATCGTATTGGTGTGAGGAATTAACGTGTTTTTTTTGATGGCTGCATATGAATTAGATAAGCATTCAGTGTCAGTACCGTTGCACAGAGGAAGGCTTTGGTGAGAGGAGTGACTTTTTGTCTAAAAAACAGACTGGAGGAGTAATTTCCTTGTTCCTCTCTTCTTTATTAAGAAAACTGCTGCAGATGGGAAGCGACAGGAGATCATTGTATTGGACTCAAAACGAAGCAATGCTATTAATATTGGCTTGACTGTGTTGCCCCCTCCACGGACTATCAAGACTGCTATTTTGAACTTTGACGAATATGCCTTAAATAAGGAAGGAATAGAGGTAAGTCAGTATGTTCAAGTCTGCATGTTCAGTGTTTCATTTTACTCAATATTGCTTATGATACAGGCCATATATTTCATGGAAGAGAGAAAAAGTGATGTGTCTATTACTGAAACCTGTTAGATCAATGCAGGTACTCAGAAGCAGGTAGTGTCCACCTGAGGTTGGGAATGCTCAGTAGATGCGGTTTTCTCTGCTTTGTTTGTATCCAAACTTGAATAATACTGGTGCTGATTCCTACTGAGATTTTCAGAGTATTATTTATTCTTCTGAAGCTCAGTTTCTTCTTATGTTTATTAAAGCTATTAAAATTCTAAACAGGACAAGTTCTGCATGCATACATCGGAAATGTATTTAATACTGAGCACTCATAAAGCACCAAAGAATAGGCAGTGACTTTATAAAGCTGATGCAACTGGTACGGAGTTTAATAAAGTTCATGCCCAGATAGCTGTTGTAGTCATTCTAGATTGTGTATCTAATGGAAAACAAATACAGTGACTAGTTCTGCTCAAAATAGCATTTCTGTGTTACTGTTGTTTGAAGAAAAGCAGTTGGTATAAAGATTACAGATGATGTAATTTTTACCATTACATGTTTGACTTTGCAGATATTCTTACTGAGATCCAAGATGAGCTCTGTTTATTATTTTTTTTATCAAAATACTTTTCTTCTACGAAATGTAAAAGAAGCCTGCTGCTCCCTTGTTTGTTTGTTTGTTTTATTGTGTTTGTATTCATTTCAAATCTTTCTTTGAATAAGCCTATATTATCCAATAAGAGTAATCTGCACAACTACAAATCTCAACCAGCGGTTGAATTGCATCGGTCCTGCATTGATTCATAGTCACCTTTCCGTGGTTTGGCTCTGTGTTTCATGATTTCCCCCTTTCCACCTTTACGGTGCTGACTACAGAAGAAAATGAGAAAAGCTGGCTGGAATGGAAATGGAGCTGCCAGCAGTTACACGCAAAATAAATACCCAAGGCAAAAGATTGTTCTAGCTAGAAGGCATGGCCTGATTTATCCCTGCTAGAATATAATTTCTTTCCAAAACTGTATTATGTGCTGTATGCACTCTTTATTGATATTGTGAAGGTGACAAATTAGACTTAAAAATAGGGATCAACAAAGGCTGCTCTTTTTTAGCCCAGTTGGTTAGATTGCAATCTTTGGGGCAGGTAAGGTAACCTCAGGTTTCCTGCTGGCCAGTTACCCATCTCCATGACCCAGCCCCATCTTGCCACCACTGCATGGTGAAGCACTGAGTTTTCCAGGATAGGAGAGAAGCTCCACTCCAGCCAACTCCAACTCACAGACCACCAGATAGACCTCAGTGCTGCAGGCAGTGTTCACATGGAAAGTACAACATAAAGGGGGCTGATAAAGGACACATCTTCATTATCTTCAGTGTATCATCTCCTTTGAATTGTTGCCTTCCCTGGTGTGCTCACAGAAGTTCAGCTGCCCTGCACAGCTCACCCTTCCAGTGCCACCGTTTGTAGCCAGGCCCATCTGCTGACCACCTGTGGTGTCCACAGCTGTGAGTGCATGGTACCACCACACCCTCATTTGGGTGGCCTTTCTATTAGCTGCCAGGAACCCATAATTTCATTTAAAATATATGTAATAAATGCATGCAGCTTTCAAATGGGAGAATTCAGAAACCAGGAAATGATACACTGTTGATCCCCATGCCCAGTGCTAAAGAAAATGGGATTTCTGAGTGTCCACAGCTTGAAGCTAAAGGACGTGGGTAATCCTGATGTGACTTTTCAGGTATTTAAAATCAAGAGAAAGGATAAATGGATCTGAGACTAGGTACTTTCTGTGTTGAGAGATGACGCCTTCAGTAGTTGAAAGGGATGATGTTCATGGAGAAAAAAAAATGTGTAGGTCCATGTTTATTTGCTACTTGTCGAGTAAAGCCATGCATTCAGGTTCCCTTCTCCAGTTCTCAGTTTGCAGATTTTTCTTAGTGTGCATCATTACATAGAGAGACAAGTAGCAAGGCAGAGGGTTGGACTGAGCTATACAGAGTTGGTCAGAGGTACAAGAAGAGGCGTAGAATTTCACCATCATGAGTCCTGCTCTTTTCAGCAGAGCCCTTAATCAATTTTCTGTACACCCCCTTTGACCTACAATGTAGATAAACTTTGTTCCCTTTCTCTTCTTCTCTAGGTTCATCTGTTCATTGTCTTTAGCCTTAGAGTTAGCTTGAGAGGAACAGAGGCTGTCTAAGTTTTTAGAAAATTTTCTGTTTCACAACAACTGTTTCTAAATCCTACAAAATAATTATAGCGATGAGGAATGAATCAGTAATGGTGTAAATATCAGCATAATTTATGCAAAAACTGCAGAGAATAAAGCAAATTGGTTGGTATAGAGTATCCTTTACAGTTAATCTGTGGGTTGCATGAGTATGACCAGTATGGACAAAGTTACATTATTTATTTATTTAATTAAAAAACTGCATTGCCATGAGTACTTTTGAGTAGTTTTGAGTATCCACTGTGATATCATATAAGATATGCATAGAGACCATCTAGAAGAGATGTCATGGCTAGTAAGCAGAAGAGATGGATGTAAGGCGTGCAGGGGAAGAGATGTGATGTGCTATGGTGAGGACGTTACATACTCTAATAAAAATTCAGAAAAGCTGAAGATTAGGATCATCTTCAGCTTTTAAGGGATCCAACAAGGAGGAGGGCACCAACAGAGTATAGTTACCCGAGCCTTCCTTTGCCTTGGCTGTGAGTTCTGCACCAAGTCCTTCACCGAGGAGCATCATCACTGTCATGATAGCACGTGTGTCACTTCAGTTTGGCACCTTCGTCCATGAGTTCAAGTTAAATGGTGTCTTAGAAGTGACCTTAGCAATCCCTTTAAGGACAGAGGACTAAAGCATTGCTGGCAGTAGCACTAACAACTGTTAGGCAGTGAGGCAGTGGGATGCAGGCTACCAGTGTGCAATAGCCCAGCTCATCATAAAGATCATAGCCCAGGGAATCTTAGGCTACCCATCCTAGATTCTGCTGAATGCTACTTTGTTTGTGGCATTTAGCTGTTGTTAGTCATGCATACTTTGCTTTTTAACTTAAAAAATTAAACTATGCGTTTTATGACCCTGTGTACATTGTGTATTTTTTGCCCATGTGTTTGAAGGGGTTTGGTACCTGTGTGAATGGGGGCACGCTGTTAGAAAGGCAGACGCAGTCAGTTTAGTATGCAGAGCAGGCACTGCTAGAAACACATTTTCACAGGAAGGCACAATGTGTGTCTGCGAGCACTGTGTGTCAAACCAACTAAAAATTTTTTTGCCACCTTACATTTGCCAAAGTGGTTGTGTTTTCCTTTCTTTGAAAGCTTGGCATTCATAGTGTTCAAACAACTTGGAGCTCCGCTGCAGAACAAAGACGTTCCTGCTTAGCATGGACGAGGGCTCTCTCTGAGTTAAGCAAAAAGGCGAGCTTAAAATCCTGGTAATTTTAATGAAGTGTTTCATCGGCAACAGCAAGCATAGTCTGCCAGACCAGTCCTTCCTGCTTATCTCCAGCAAAGGAAATGAGTAGGTCCTACCACAGAGTGCTGCTCAGGAAGGGAACAAGGATCAAAATCAAATCATACCAAAGAGGTTTATTAATTCAGCTGAGTAAAACTGGAGCAATGCTGTGAGGAAGTGAAGGTGGTGTGCCTTGTGTTTTAAAAGGTAGCTTTCTGGTGCTGCATAATGGTGCATTGCTTTGGTAGGTATAGCTTTCAGTAAAACTATTTGAAATAAAAAAGCTGCCCAGATATGCCAGGCCCTTAATGCCCAAGAAGTTAAGTGCTTCTAAAGCCATGTGTTTGGAGTAGTTAGGTAGCTCTGAGATGTAAAAAGGGGTAAGAAATGATCAAGGTATTTAAATTTGTTCTGATAGTTTTCACCACAGCGTGTTGGCATTCGCAGTTTCCAATTTGGTTAGTTAATGCTTTGTAAAAGTCTGATGGGGCGTTTCAAATGATGCTAGCTGACCTGAAAAAACACCTTTTTTCACAAGCCCAGACAGCACAGAGAATTGACTCAATAATGCTGTGCTGGCTGTACTTCCACAGTTAGTGTATCACTGCCCTAACAAGTTTCAGACTTTATTTAATGGGGAAAAAGCTACCCTTTCACTCCTTACAGAAAACAAAAACATTTTCTATGGTTTCTGTGAACAGCACTTGCATGCTGATGCATTTCAGTAGAGAGCTGAGGAAGTGGAGCAATCTGACTGAAGCCACAGCTGTCAGTTTCTGATTTATAGAGACCATTATAAGGCATTTTAGATACAGTCTCTTTTCAGAATTAGATCATTTTTTTGAAAAGTTCAGATAAAATTAGCACAACCAGCCTCACTTACCGTGAAATCCCGAGCTTCATATTCTTTTAGATATTCTATTCTACTCTTTTGTATGTAGATCCTTTCATATTTTCTGCAGGTAACGGGTTTCTTCTGCAAATAATGCAAACCACTGATGTGTCTCGTGAATAGGTGTCTGAAAAGCTGAAGTGTCAGAGCCTTTTTGGATCTGAATCTTCTGCTGAGGCTTGTCAAATATTAGATGAAATACCCATTAATGTGTATTTGATTATGTAGCTTATGAACGTGTGGACCTTTAGCCACAGAAAGCTTAGGACCCCAAACCAACCAGATTTTCAGTATCCTAGTTTTTTAAGGCTCCTGTTTGCCCAATAAAATCAACTGAAATCAAACGTGAGAGCTGAGCCACCCTTGCAACCTCATCACCACTGAGAAGGCCCCTTATCTCTTGGAAGAGATAACTTCAGCACCTAATTTCCAGAGGGGCTCCAGTCTACTGACAGTTTCTGGTTAGGTACTTCCTTGCATCCCATTTTTTATACCCTCAGGCAAACTCAGAGTCTGTCTTGATGGTCATTTTAGGCAGTTGCTGGTGTGAACCCCCCTCCAAGGTGCCCAGCTCTTCCTGAATGCATGAGGGACAGCCTGAGTCTCCCTATGAACTTCACCCTTTGAGCCCTGTAAGGCATTCCTCCAAGACATTTTTGGAAATCATGTAACAGGATGGCAGAGGCCAAGAAGTGATCAGTTCGATCCCTTCACTAAAAGTTCAAAGATCAAAACAATTAAGATTGATAATCTCATGTAAATGGGCTCACCAGTTTTTTTCTTTTACTTTTTTTTTCTCCATTACAAGGTTTTTGCACTTCTCAGAATTTTAGTCTCTTGCCCAAGTAATTGTGTTAGAGTGCCCAGAGATTAAATAAGTGTATGACACATCTCTGTGTCACATTATGAGAGGATATGAACATAGGGCTCACCAACAACCAGTCCTCTTTTAATCTGCTTGAGGAATGCAGCATTGGAGAGAGTTTTCTGAACTAATCATTAGATTCAGAGCTATTTATGATTTAATGGTCATATCAGGTGCCAGTAACCTTCTGCCCTGCTGTGTTTTTATGCTCCTTTTACTGTCAGTGATGTTAAAAAAAAAAAAAGAAAAAGAATTCAAAATAGTAATGAATTGGCAGGTGATGTACTCAACAGTTTTCAGCACTGAACAAATGGTTCAAGTTAGTCATAGAGTGGAAATAGAGAATAAGAGCATTTTACTGCTTGCTCAGGAGCACACTAAGGATGATGACCGGCAGGATAAGAATTACTTGCCTGAGCAAACTCCAAGCTCTGGTGAGTAAATAGTTGTTATAGGGGCAGTTGCTCTGTGGCTGGGGTGAGACCTGCCAGCACATCGGCAGCAGCTCTGATTCCATCGAGACAGCACTTTCAGCAGCAGGGGTGATGCTTGACAGCTGGCACCACATCTACAGGCTCCTTTGCTTGGCATTCCCTTTTTCACATACTGCAGTGAGCAGCAGAGCAGACTTGCAGTACTTGGACTCGAATACTTTGTGTCAGATCCATCTGGCTTGTGGTGTTTACATAAAGCTCAAGGAGGAGGAGAGTCCCTTTGGAAATAGAGCTTACTGTTTCCTTGCCCTCTTTAAAATGCCCGAAAGCAGTGCAAAATCTCTGGAGTATAGGCCCTGCACCACCACAAAATAGTTGTGGGATCCCTGGGTAGCTGCCAGAAGCCCTAGTTATTTGTAGGAGGCAATTGAAAATACTGCTGAAGTGTTAGCCTTCAAAAATGCATCAGAAGCATTTTTACATCCATCACATGGCTACTGCTCAACTCACCATGTATGGATGTTCATATGATCCTCTTTGCAAGCTGCTCTGGCTCACTGGGAGGGGTGTTGGCTTCTTGTCATTGTTTTAGAGAGAAGTAGGAACTCGGAGGCCTGACTTCTTCAGAGGTTCGCATTGAAAAACCTCTTCTGGGTTTCAGGCTCAGTCTCTCTTTTATGAACATTTTTAGGTGGTTATTGCTTGAACACTGAGAAGTGCCCTGAAGCAGCTACTTAAAATCTGTCACTTGATGCCAGGTGTCACTTAACTTACAGATTTCAGCATCTGAGGATGGATACATAGCACAGCTCAAAATGAATACACAAATGCTGTCAATCTGAACAGAACATTTTCCAAATAGACATTGACAAGGGAAATAAAAGTGTACTGAGAGATATTCTTCCTCTTCTATTTTCCTTAGGATAGGGGTAGATCAAAAGATTTGATTTCCTTATTACAGTAGATGCTCACAGACTTTTAACTCTCTCTGTTTCCTTTAGCTATAGGTGAGAGCAAGGGTAACTTATTGCAGCGTTCAAGCAAGGAGGATTTTCTTCTTCTTGTAAACTGAAAGACAATGTTCTGACCAACATTGACAAGAAGAACTTCTTCCCTATTTGTATTTGTGGAAGTCTGTGTAAGAAGATGGTCAGCTATATGAATGATGTGGCTAAAATTGAATAAGTCCACATTCAACGGGTTGAACATAGTTTGCTTATTCCTTGTTAACATTATTTGCTTCCTTAACTCTTGTTCTTTGCCAGATTGACCAGGAAAAGTCCCTAGTTCTCCACACTTAGCTGCAGCACTGTACAAGGAGCTAGATGAATTACTGGTACTGCAATACCAGTATTGCTGCTGGAATTGGTACTGGAATACCAGTACCAGTTGGGGCAATTGTGCTACTTTGATAAATTGGCTATCTCCACTGCTGGAACAAGCCTGTAGTTTGGATTGGCAGGTCTCACAGCTCTTTGGCTGTATTTTTATTTTGGTCTCCTTACCTCCAAAACAGCCCTTATCATTATAGAAAGCTACAGCAAAAACATGTCATTCCTCAGATGAATAAACATAAGTTGTGCTGAAAATCTCCTGATTTGTTTTAATGAGGCATTGATCAACAGGGCAAAGACTTCAACTTATCTGATGCCTTTATGTTGTTTTGCTTTTCTTTTTCATTTGAAAATGCATTCATTATGTTAAAAACTAAGAAGCAATACCTTTGGGAAGGAAAACTGCCACATGTAAACAAGCATGTAAAATCCAAGATTTAAAGGAAAAATATAAATGTTTTGAGCCATGCTGGCAGCAGAAACTGAAAATATTGAGATCGTTTTTCATCAATATTTTGGACTTTTCAGATCAAAAGAGAAAAAGACCATATGTTATGCAGTTCATAACTGTGTATTCAGTGAGTGTTCCCTGGGAAGTTGTCTTCACTTTGGGTGACATTTTTAGGAATGCCCTAGTATGTTGCAATGGTTTTCATGTTTCATAAAAGTCAAAACAATCTAAATGAAAAACAGTAAATGGTGAGAACAGCAAGGGACAGGAGTTCCTGTTGTGCCACACAGTGGTATCTAATCCATCCCATCTACTCCGAGAACCAGCCTTTTCTCCTTCTCCAGGCTTCCTTCCAAAAAGCGCAGTGTGCCACTTCGCTTAGAGCGAATTGTCAAGTTGTGCTGTAAGAAACCTTCCTCCAGCTGTAATAGGTCCTCAAGTTTTTTGTTTATATCTACAGGTGCACTGGAACATGCATAAATGTGGAGGATAAATTAAACGTTAGTATCTAGACTGACCTGCTGTAAAACACAGGCCACAAAATTTTGCTCCTTAAAAAAACTTCACTTTGTCATCAAACCAGCTTGGGTGAAGTCAAAATGAAGCTTGTTGCTGCTGGTGTCCTTGCTACTGATGCATCCCCATGCCCAGCCCTTACAAGCATCTCAGCCCCTCCAACTGACTATTGTTTTTTATCTCCCCTTGCAGAAAATTTTGACCATGATCCCAACCGAGGAGGAGAAGCAAAAGATCCAGGAGGCACAGCTGGCAAACCCTGATGTCCCCCTGGGCAGTGCTGAGCAGTTCCTTCTCACCCTCTCCTCCATCAGCGAACTCTCCGCCAGGCTCCAGCTCTGGGCTTTCAAGATGGACTATGAGATAGTGGAAAAGGTGAGGCAAACATGGGGAGGCTGAGGTAGACAGTCTTCCAAGTCTTTGCTTAATCTTTCTCTGTCCTCATTATTATATGAGTGTGTATTTTGTGGAAACAGTTAATAAGTCACTTTTATTTCAGTGGCTGACCTGGAAACAGCTGAAATGATCCTTCATAATCTATTTTTTCTATAAAAGAAAATTAGAGATTATGTCTTCCTTCCTTTAATTAGGCAGTAATGACATTGGAACAAAGAAGAGGGCTAATTCCTTACCACAGCTGCTCCAGATGTTATTCAGGAAATGTATAATCTCAGAGCAGTAAGAATTTTTCCTTGGACAAAGGTTGAATGAGGACTACAGGATTCACGCATACATCGTAAAATGAGAATATTGATCTTACATCCATTTGAACTAAGAAAAACACTATCCATTAAAGTTATTTCTGCTTATAGCTCTCTTACAAAATTGTAAACAAAAGATAGGATCATCCTTCAGGGGTGTTCTTTTCAGTTTGGTCACAGTTGACTGCCACCACCTTTTTCATGAACAGCGTTTATTCAGAGAACTCTATAGTCAGGTTGTATCATGTATGACAAATCACATACAAAAATTTCAAAATTACAGCATGACGGTGAGTAGATGAAACAGAATCAAACTGTGAAGGCAATTTCAGCTACCTGCTGACTTCCACAATCTCTTTCAGGAATTTCAGTACAGGAACTCTCTGCTGCACTTCTAGTGCATACCCTGTGTGTTGCTCTGGGTTCTTCAGGCAGCTCTCTCCTATATATATTATTATACATAATATTGCGTGATAGATTCTGAGAAGTGGGACATACTTCTGTAAAAATGTCTTATGCTTATCTAGCCATGGATATTGCAAAGGCTATAACAAGAATGGATTGATTTCCAGATGGTATTGTCAAGATTATTCAGTCTCTGCTTCATTTTCTTAGATTTTAGGAAATGTTATCAAGCTAATATTCATTTTTCTTAAATGTGACTTTAATCTTAGATAATTTATACTTCTGACTTATAAAACATAAAATATATGTATCTGGTCTGAATATTTTTTGCCATTTTTTCTCCTCTGGTATAGCTATTTATCCTGCTTTGAAGTTACCACAAGGCTAAATTGTTCCCTTCATGTGATCTGAGTTAGCAGGGGCTGCTAATCTATGTTTATACGTAGTATTTCTAACTTGCTCTCTGAAACATTTGAAACACTGCTAAAAGCGAAGGAAATTCTCGTTCTTTGCACTTTATAGGCAGTTACAGCACACTTGCAGCTTTCACTGTAAGCTGTGACACTTGATCAAATCAATGCATTATTTTGGATCGAAGTATATGCATGTGAAAGTATATGCATTGAAAAAGGAAAACCCTTTCCAAATTGTCTGTTTGATGATGTGTATAACATTCTGAAGTATTAACATGTATCTAACATTTATGCCTAATACAAGTTAATCACTGGAACACCTTTTTCTCACCTTTCTTTTGGTAACGTATTTCAACTACATACACAGAGGAGATAGAGTTTCAGCTTTAAATCTTCATTTTCAGTCTTTTGATTGCTCTGTTCATAAACAATGACACTGTGTTACTGCTACCTCTTTATACTGAACTATTTCTGGTGCAGATGCTGTCAAATTTGATTATCTTAAAGGGAGTTTAAAGGTCTTAGAAAGAGGAATAGAATGTTCCGTTGTCCTAAATCTGATTTTTTTATTTTTTTATTAAGGTCATTGAGGGCAAATATATCCTTATTGCTGACAACTTCAAAAGATCATAAATGAAGATAAGCAGGTGTAGAAATGAGAAAAGTTTGACTTCGTTTAGTTCCTCTTCTGAGCAGAAAGATTACCCCTAAGTCTAGGCTCCCCAGAGATGGTGTGCTAGACAAATAGCATCACCAAGATTGTGCTTTTGAGTGATACTTAAACTGTCTGAAAATTTTAAAAGTGCAGCAGAACTTAAGTTGTACAGTATGGTCTTGATACTTTCTGGTCATTTAAAATTACATGATAATCTATGCAGGCCAGTCTCATTTAAATACAAATATGGCAAATTACATTTTTGTCATTCCAAAATTCCCATCCAAAGCTTTTACCCCTCCCAATAAAGCATGCTTGTGAACTTGTATAGGTACAGTAAGCTATGCATGTTAATAACATAAGCATTTACCTGGCTTTATCAGATGTCTCACCACCAAAAATTCTAGACCAGCCCTCAAATTTCATTCAAGCATAATTTCTAGGTCAGAAACAAAAACATGGTAAAAAGGATATGTGATATAGCTAAGGATATGGGGCAACTGCATTATGTATATGCTTTTTCCGGGTAAAAGGTGAGTTTTAAAGGGAGCAACAATGGGTATTTCCCCTGTTAATATGGTACATAGCACACTTTTTTTGTAGGGCTTTTGTTTGTTTGTTTTTATGCTACCATAAATTCAAAAGCAAAGAGTAATGATAAAAGTGCACTATATGGAAGAAAGCTTAAGCATGGATAGCTTGCATGTAAATAGTTAAATAAAAGGCTACAGTATGGCCTTCTTGGAAGCCTTTTATGATACCTTTTTATCTATCCTCAGAATATTTTAAACCATCCTTCTAGGAAAGGTTTTTAAACAGTTTGCAAGTTGATGCAGGTTCGAAATGGTTCGAAAATCTGTGTTTGCAGCAGATGTATAGCATTGTGATTCATCTCCATAATGTAACAAAACAAAACAAAAAAAAATCAGTCCTGACTTGTAAACCAATTCAAAGAATTGTGTGCAGCAGTTTATTGATTTTAGTTTAACCCGATAAAGCCTTGGATGATTTAGCATCTCTCCTCTGATGTAGAAGTTACTTGGGTCACTGTGCCATTTCTTAATTTATTTCAAATTTGCCATACTGTTTTCTTAAGTTGAGAGTTGAGTTGTTCTGTAGTGACTAGAAATCCATGTTTCCTTTGTATTTGTGCTCTTATTTGTGGTAAAATATCAGTATAGTTTTTGAATGACCAGTTGTATTTCCCCAAGACAGTGAAGTTCACAGTTATTTTGCCTCTTGGTCTAAAATAACAGCTTAATTTTGGCTTCTTAGCTCATAAAAAGTGTAATAATTTGGGAAAAGAATGTTGCTCGGGGATTCTTTGGATGGCAATTGGAGATAGGAACAATGTGAACTGTAACTGTGCATATAAAATAAATAACCCTGGGCCTCACACTAAGATAGAAACAAGCTTACTCAACTCAATTACCCTCACTGTCTTCCTTTGAACTCTCTGGTGTAGTTCACTTCCCGAGGTAATGGAACTGAATTTATGTTTTCAAGTCTTATCAGTTCACATACCTATACTCAGACAATGTGTGTGGACGGAAGATGCATTAAGTTAAAAGATCAAAATGGGACCACTTTTAAAGCTTTATATTTGCAGTATTTTATGTTTTTGTTGGTGGTGGGGTCTTTCTTTAGTTTGGGGTTCAAGGTTTTGTGTTTTGTTTTGTGTGTGTGTGTTTTTTTTCCCCCATTTTTAAAGTCACACAAGCACAAAATGATATCTAAAACTCAGAGGTGACCATCGTTTGAAGAAAGCTTTAGGGTCAGGCTGTGAATGTCAACTCAGCCAGAGTTCTAACTTTTTTTGGGGGGTTGTTTTTTGAAGATTAGAAAGAATAGTTACAAGAAGCTTTCTTTTTTCACTTGGGACCAGGGGTGTTCATGTCCCTAATTCAGGTGCAACAGCCTTTTCAGTGATACTGTATCTCCTATTCAGAACCATAGAATAATCCCGAGGACAAGTAAGGCGAATGCATACGTAAACAAGCAACATTAGGAAAGTATTTTATGTATTTCTTTGCTGTCCTTGCATGTGATTTATCAGCTGGAACATGGAGGAAAGCCAGCACACATGGCTAGTTTACACTCTGCAAGACGCCAGTTCAGGAACTTGTTGCAGTAATTAATCTAAACCTTAGAATTAAAAACTAGAAGCAGCTATAGCCAACTACAGCCTTCACTTTCTTGTTTCTCTTCTCGTGGCAGGAAGTTGCAGAACCGCTTCTAGATCTGAAAGAAGGAATGGACCAACTGGAGCACAATAAAACTTTGGGATTTATCCTTTCTACTCTGCTAGCCATCGGGAACTTTCTGAATGGAACCAATGTAAGCCCAGTGTTCCAGCATTTCCCCTGAGCTTTTTCCTTCAAAAAGCAGAAGTGAAAACCATTATGACAGTTACAACCCAGTATTTATTGCTGACCAGAAATATAATCTAGGAAACAGAACCTACTTTTTCTTTTATTTGTGTTTCATGGATGCTCTTTGCCCTTTTCTGCATAACATGAAGGAAATTTAGAGCTAGGCGTTCTCTTTGTGTAACTCCCTTGAGTTCAATGTTGATGCTCCCCATTCAAAATGAAGAACTTTGTCATGAGTCATTTCACTGTAGAAGGACTCATTTTAGGTCTATTCTTCAGCAAGTTAAGACAATAAAAATAAAAGCAAGTTTCTTTTTCTGTAAGATTCTTCATCTTTTCCTTCTGCCCCTGCTTGGTAATCATTTTAGTCTACTAATCTGCATGGGATAGGATGGAGTAGCATTTTTTTTTTTATTTTCTTCCTGTTTTCCGTCTTACAGGCCAAAGCTTTTGAGTTGAGCTACCTCGAGAAGGTTCCAGAAGTCAAGGACACAGTGCATAAGCAGTCCCTCCTGCACCATGTCTGCACTATGGTGGTGGAAAAGTTCCCAGACAGCACTGATCTTTATTCAGAGATCGGGGCCATCACTAGGTCAGCTAAGGTATGTCTAGAGGGTAAATATGTAGATTTATAAGCTCCTCTGTAAAGTCAAATCTTTGAGATTTAATTTTATTCTTTGATTTGTTCCTCCCTGGTCACAGAACTTGTTATGAATGTGGACTTGTTGCATTATTCCTCACGGAACTTCAAAGATGCCAGAACACTGTGTTTTGAGCTTTATATCTGTCTGTCGGATGGTTTCCTCACCATGTTATGACAGCCATTTTCATGTTTCTTATACATATAATTAATGTTATATAACTATTAGGAACTATTTTATGGTTACTTTATTTTACCAATATCTTCAAATATGTTTACTTACTCTGTGGTTTGGAGGAATCTCTTCTTTAAGGCAGATACATCTCTTTACATATTTCAAAGTCACTAGACAGAATACGCTTCTGGGATAATAAAATTGTCTCCAGAATAAGTGTCCTTGGAATACCTTGTGTAATTCTTTTACTGTCCTCCTTATGACAATAAGTTTGATGAGGAGGAGTTAAGAAGGATAAAAACAAATAAAGGAATCCTGCAGCAGCCACTTTTTTTAAAAAGTGGTAATCAATTGACTAATGCATAAGTCTAGTCAATGGCTTAATTTGGAATGCAGAGTATTTATTGGTAGTACTTACGATAGAAGTACTGTAACCTCATTTTTGGGGCTCTCAGTGTGTCAAATTTCATGGACGACTCTTAAAAACAATGCATTACTCATTAATGGAATAAATTTGACAGAACATCACCCGGAGATAACCACCATGAAAATTCTGGTTTATAATTCCCATCTAGTTCAGTGTCTTGAATTGGACAGTGGCTGATACCAGCTGCTTGAGAGGAGAGCACAAGAAGCTTTGAAGGAGGAGGAAGATCTCTCCTAGAAAATTTTTTTTTTCATGTGTCATAATACTTATTATAAGCATTAAATGGAAGAATGATTGCTTTTCCAAAAAACACGTTGTTTTGATACTTTGAGGGGAAAAAATGCATAATCCTTTTTTTTTTTTTTTTTTTTTTTTTTTTTTTTTTTTACTTCAAAAATACAATCTTATTTTGGCTCCTAGAAAAGTTCTTGTGACAATGAGTTTCATAATCTAATTTTTTCTGCTGTTGCATTTGCCAGTTTCAGGATTTACTGTCTTGAGTATATTGAACAGTAGGAACTTTTTTTACCTCCCTACTTCATAAAATCCTAGAATTTTTTAGGTTGGAAAGGACCTCTGAAGGTCATCTGGTCCATCACACTTCTCACTGAAATGCCAAATTAAGCCAGGCTTCTCAGAACCTTGTCTGTGTTTCAAATAATCCTTCCACATCTTTTTTAGACACCCATTTCCACGCTTTTTCTCCATCTTCCCTTCTGGGATGTGTTAAATAATAGTAAATACAGCATTCTAACCTCTTCGTACAAATATTTCATGCTTACTATGTTTGCCCATTCTGTTTATACTGTCTTTTGTTAGACAGCCTGAGATTTTGTGTTGGTTTTTTTTTGTGTTTTTTGTTTGTTTTTTTTTTTTTACTGTTGCTGTTCTTCTGACACCAGTCATCTTTGGACTGCTCACAAGGGCATCCAGGCAATCTTCTGAGTTGATCTGGCAATTTAGAACCCAGCCAGACACGGAGTTACTCCAAGTTACTGCCTGCAAAGTGCACTTCGTGGCAATCTAAAGTAATGACCATGATCTGCTGAAGCAGGCTGACTGCTTATCACTTAAATCCCTAATAGCCCTCTGAAGTCAGGGCTAATCTGAGTTAATTTCTTGCCATCTGTAGATTTTACCCTCTCAGCATGCTTTCTTGGTCCCAAATAGTTTTTAAATATTTAGTAGAAACCACAAGCCACCTGCTGTTAACCCTGTCACCAGATGACAATCAATACGTATAAACTCTTTTATTTTGCTTTCAGCCTCACACTTCATAAGTTGCCTCCCATGAGGCTTCTTAGAAAGATTTTGAAAGTCTAATTTTTGTTCCTTGCTCTCATCTGTTCACCAGCTTATAAACATATTCAGAATCTAGTGATTTCTTTGATGTTTTGTTTTCCTATTTTTATTTATTCTTTCAGCCAGGTAACAGGTATAGTAATAAAGGTTGAAGCTCTACAGTCCTCTGAATCATCCTTGCTACTTTTGTCAAAGATAGGTGAAACTTTTGCTGTCCTCTGATTCCCCAGATTATTAAGTATAGTGAAAGCAGACTCATTTTAGCCTGTGGCATTATTTTAATTGCCTTTAGAATTCTTGTCTTCTGTTTGTTTACTGCTTTGTAAGCTATCATCCTCCTCCAACACATTTGTGTCTGCAATTGAATACTTGCTATTTGCTCATGTCTACTAACAAAGAAAATACAGAAAATAAAAACAAGTGCCAGAATAGGTTTCTCCCTGACTTTCTTGGTGATGAAGTTAGACAAAAAGAAGTCATCTTGCTTCCCTTCCCTAACTCTTGTCTTCCTCAGTTTCTCTCATCCCCAGTGATCCAGGACCTCTGACATGATTTTCTGTTTTTTTAGATACCATAAAGGGGTTTGTGGGTTTTGTTTTCTGTCCTTAGGTATTTGCTTTTTGGATTCTGTCTCTGCTGTGCTGGTTTTCCTCTTGTACAGCCTGTGTTTAGGCTCCGTTTTATTGCCTTCGCTAAGGCTGGTTTCTCATGTTAGGATTTTTTTTTTTTTGTTGGTTATGTTGAATGATTCTTCATATCTGCACACTTAGGTATATTAGTGTCTCCTTTCCTGCTTCCTCTCTTTGTTAAGAAGTTATTCCTTTTTTTTTTTACACAAAGTAATCACAAAAATGAAAATTGCCACAAAAGAGAACAGTCATTTCCTAAAATCCACACCACTATATACTGTGTACTCTCAAATGAATCTTCTATTTCTGTTTTTCAGCCTTAGAGAGGGGAAGAAGCTTAACCCAATGCTGTCACTTTTAAAAAATTTTTAGGTCTAAGGGTATGCAAAATTGAGCAAAGTCTTTCAGTCTGTGGTTTGCTGATCTAGTGGCCCTGCCCAAAGCGGATGAAATTCTGAAAAGGCCAGACAAAATCACATTAAGAGAAATTATAGCCTTAACCTTCTGCGTGACGCCCAAGGTCTCCCTTCTTGGGATGTTCCTACATGTGTTATACCACTGATGGATTACTGTAACAAGCTCTATTCCCACTTGATCTTAGCTGCCACAAATCAAAGAGTTAGGACATGGAAGCCATCCAAGCTGCCCTCTTCAAGGGAATGTTCACAGAGTAGGCGAAATCTTGGTTTAGGAAAGCTGACAGGAAAGGAGAACTAATATTTCACTGTGGATTAGGCTGTATTTTGAGCTCCATTTTGTCTACAAACATCTTTCAGAAGCCACAAAGGCTAAACAATTTCCATGCTGTAGATAAACAGAGATGCCCCTTCTCCTGATACACACATCATATGAGAATTTCCTGAGCCTTAGTTCCAAAAAAGAAAAAAAGAAAAAAAAAAAAAAAAAAAAGGCTCACCCAAAAGGAGATAGAAAGGCCAGAAAAAAAAATAAAATGGTACAAAAGTATTCATAGTTGTATAAAAGTATCTAGGGTCATGCAGGACTACTGTTTGTTTAGGATCCCATGTTTATAAGCACTTGCATATTTGTTCTTTTTACATACTTTAATTTGATCTTTTTTTTTTTTTTTTTTTCCAATGGTATTGAACTAGAATTGATACACCTAACACAGAAGCAGACCCCAGGTGTCTGCAGCTGAACTCAGGGCTGTTTCTAGCAGTTTGCTTACCAGTGTCGTGGGGGAGGGAAGGGGGATTGCATCAGCACTAGTATCTTCTGTTACTGAATGAAAAAGTATTCTTATTTAAAACGTTTTTCTTCTTTTTGATCCCCTTGAATAATTTTCCCCATGCATCCAGAAGCTGGCCAGCTACATAGGAATTGTCCTCCTTCCCTCAATTTTAATTTACTTTTAATTAAAATACCAATTTTCTGGCTTTTTTTATCTCCTTCAGCAAGGTGCATGGTTTGTTACAGGTACCAGGCAAGGGAGAAGAAGGCAGCTTTAAGAGCAAGCAGGAGGAAATGATAACATCACAGGGCAGGGGACAAGGCTCGCTGGCAGAAAAGAATTTAGGATTAGACTAAGCAGGGGAGGAGGAGGTCTGCAGCTGCCCCAGGGACTCAGTAGGGATGTGTGGGGAGAAAGGAGGTGATTGCAGCAGAAGTGCTCCTCTGGCATCTGCTTGATACACTGGGAAGCAGAGAAAGGAAAAAAAATAGTAGGGAAGTTCGTGCCTGCCTCCTGCTCTGCTTCAGCAGGGCTTCTCTTGCCTTGCTTGACAGAAGGTATTTCTCTGCAATTATCATTCGAGTATGCCTTCCCTACGTTTCTTCAAACAAAAACAAATGCCAAAAGTCATATTACTTTCCATGGAAGGAAGCTTGCTTGGGGGTGAGGGTACGAGGTTTCTTAGGCTGGGTCATACCTCACGGTGCCAGCTGCAAGGACAGCTGCTGCTGCTGCTCCAGGTCCGGGCACGGGTTAGCAGAGCAAGGGGAGAGGCAGAGCAGGGGGAGGCAGACTGGGGCAAGGGGGAAAGAGCTCCAGTGGCAAATGAGACTTACAGATTTGGTCTGAGAGAGAACAAATTCAGTTTTGCAGGTGCCTGATGGCATTGTGGTGTTTGAGTAATGTTTCAGGTGAAATGACTCAAGTAGTGTTGTAGATGCCGTAACACCAAGTGACCTACATCACTGCTTACTGGTGGTACTTCCCTTCCTCCCAGACAGTGTAGACTTTCATAAAGCATTTGCAAGTACATCCCATATTAGTGTGTTTATTGCAGATTGTTTGAGGAACAAAAATGTAGTGGAAAGGTTTGTACTGTATAGATTTATCTGATCGTACCTCAATAAGCACATATGATCTTTAATTTTTAATCCGGGGACTGATTCAGGTTTAATCATGTCCAAAATTATTCGGGCAGGATGCCAACTCTTACCCTAGAACCAGAAATGTGTGGGCAGAAACTCCTTTATACTTTGTTTTTGAGACCTGGCATCTACTTCACTTGCAATGTGACCAACAGGGTGCAGGTTGCACTGACGTTGGTCTTGGGATAATTCTTGTGACATCCAGTGAAGCAAGCCAGTGTGGAAATACTGGAGTAGACAGACTCCTGAATGTATGCCACAGAAGGTCGCTGCACTCAGATGACAGTGTATTTGCAAGGAGCAATTCTCAGAATTTCCTCTGGCACTGAACCAGCTCAGGAAAAGAGGAAGATTTCATGTTCCCTGCCAGAACTCATCCCTGTAATAATGTGAGAGTGAATGGTCTGACCCTAAGTTATAAACAGCTCAAGCTCAGCTGTGGTCCACTGTAGAAACTATCTTGAACTTTGAAGAAAGAAAGATTTTGTCTATGATTATGTGCATCTTTCTAGTACCCATGATAAAATAGTTGCCGTTTTATTGTGAATTTAAGGCAACATTTGTCGTTGGGAAGGTATCGGTATACTGTTTAAAGCACTTCCTGGAGAGAATAAAAATGCAGAGAATTGGGTCTTGCTTAGAAAATGTCTGGATTTGTTCACCACTAAAAGAAACAAGCTGTAGCAATAAATGATAAACGTAGTAGCAAACAATAGAAAACTTATATGAAGTAATTGAGGCTGCATAACAAGTTATGCACTGGCCTTCAAAATACAACTTAGGATAATATACAGTGATTTTTGAAAATAAGTGCTTTTCAAGCAAAAATCTCAGCTTTACCAGTTTCCTTTCACTTATTTCTTTCATGTTGTTTTGTTTGTTTGGTTAGTTTTTGTTTGTTTTTTCTTTGATCCAGGTGTAAAGTTTTTGACCCTATACAAGGGCTGAATATTAATAGAGGAATACTTTAATCGGATGTAGCATTGATAATTTTAGTAGAGTTCTATATTCTCAGTAGCAGCAAGAGTACCAGAGAATAGAGGAGATGTAGCTGGAAAAGGAAATGTGTGCAGAGCACGTACCAGATGAAGAAATTCTAGAGGAAAACAACCTGTTCCCTCACAACCTGTTCTCTCACAATTGTAAATGGAGAGGAGCCCATCAGGAGAAAGGAGGAACATATCAACTACATCCTACAAGCATTTAGAAAGTTGTTTTTTCTAAATTTATAGATGAAAATAAACATCCGGTGTCTGAAAGGAAAGTCATTTTTATTTTGCATAGCAGCCTAAGACCTCTGTTTCTTTCTCCTGAGATAAAAATGAGATTTATTTTTGAAGTTTTAGCAGAAGATAACAGTAAGTAAGACCAGCAAGCTTCATCTCTTTTGCATGTGAGTGTAATGAGTTGTGGAGGAAGAAGAAGATGTTTCCACCTTCCTCAAAATCCTGGGGGCTGGGCACAACATTGTATGCTGCTCTCTAAGGAGAAAGCTGTAAAGGCAATTCCAGATTACTATTTCCTTTTATTCAGCGGAGTATACTCATAAAATAATACCATAACAGTTCTTGTCTGACTGCCTCCTGTTCTGAGGTCACCTGGAGCTGCAACGTGATGTGAAGCTCACCTAAATTCCTTCTTAGTCACAGCTGCAGGCAAGAATTAGTGCACCTTTCCCTTCAAGAAAGAACGAACAAAAAACAAATCAAACTACAAACTACATGTCCCTGCGATCATTTCTTGCTATTATAAGGTATTTGTATTTGTAATCCTTCCATTGTTAGAAGACATCCCAAACAGAACAACAATAATAGCTAAAATGACAAGAAAAAGAAAATTACAATGATATTGCGGAACGCTGTGATTGCTTTTAAGAAGTTGTGTACAATTACTGATCTGGGTTTGTACCTCTGTGCTAATTTTTCATGGTCCGTTAAGGTGAGGCTAAAGTATTTCTTTGCAAAAGGATTTATATTTTACTTATATTTTCCACTGATACGAGTACCTGCTGTTTTATGATAGAAATGTGCATAAAATAGAGAGGCTTGTTGGTCACATACTGATCGGATTGATTCTGCTCAGAATAAACTAAAAGTTTATTCATTGTCCACACCACATTTGGATTCACAGTGAAGAGAGAAAAATGGCATTTCAGATGTCATGCAGGTAGTACTCTAAAGCTGCTTTTCTCATGTGTGCTTTAGATATACCATCTATGGAGAGCAGCAATGTGTTTATCATCAACAATGAAAATACTGACCTGGAAGGGACTTTTTTTATTTTTTATTTTTTATTTTCAAAAGCATATGCGTTGATATGCTAAAGAAAACAAAAACCCCACAGCTGCTCTACCTCCAGGGCTTTTTTGAATAGCAGAATGGATCAAAGGATGTTTTTATTTCCTTATGAAGAGGAAAAAGTCACCACATTATAAATCATGGCAAGACCAAATACAATCAATACCAGGAGGTTTGTAATCATAATGCACTTCTCATGGCTATACTTAGCGTAGGTCTCAACACTGGGTACTGCATACAGCTGAAAACTTCATTCTGTGATGTATAACCAACTGAGGTTGGAACCAATATCAGGAATTTTGGACTTAAAATAAAAAGAAGAAAAATTATGTTGAGACTTACTTCCATTGGATATTGATCTCAGCTGAAAAGACTTTACTCCAAACCTCTGCAGAATTGTAATAGTTGGTATCCAAGGCTCATTTCTTTTGCAGCCATTAATAGCTTTTAGCACAGATAGGAAAATTCACCTCCTTTCAAGCACAGTCACTGATGCTGGAGTGAACTAAAACCTGTCTCTGCCACTGATTTTCATTTAGCATTAAGGAATTAACTGGAGTACTGGATCATAACATCGCAAACTACTGTGTTTGGAATCTGACGGCTAAATCTGTGTTTTATTGCTTGAGTTCATCTGAACTGTGAAGTGGTATTATAAAATAAATTTTTCCTTTCTTGGAGTTTTAGAACACACTGGGCAGTTTTATTTTTCTTGTGTTTTTTTTTTTGTGTTCATATACTTATGTGCTGTGGAAGGGTTTTTACACCACTTCGTCCAGTCACTAGTAACATATCCTAAATGCCTTCTCTAGACTACTATGATTTGAAAACCTTTTTTGGTTGATGAGTAAAGGAGAACCTCTCTTTCACCTTCAGTGGAACGTGTTGGCCTCTGTCCTGATGAACATTACTGTAGGATGCAATAATTTATTTTAACTGCGTTGACGGATTTTCAAAACCATCATATAATCTTGTTAGAAAATTCATAATGTATATCAAGGAATGAAAGTTAGTACTGAAATCACTAAATAACACTTCCTTTGAATAGAGATTTAAAAAATCCTGGCCCATGAATTTTGTGATTAGAAGTAGATCATCTATTAACAAGTCAGTGCACAGCTAGGGAATATATCCAAGTACTTCCTAAATTGGCAAAGTGTTGGCTGGATACTACAGTGAGCAGCAAGCATGGTATAAAAAGCTATGAGTAGTAGAGAAAAGGATTAAGGAAAAGTGAGAGAAAGTTTTTGTTGCCTCAACAGAAATAATTGGGTCATGCAATTGCTTGTTGTAGCTATGACGATTTTAGCAAGGGAAAAAGCACATCACAGTATTTTATTGTCCTTTCTTCAGGTCCTAGGCCTCCAAGACAAAATAAACAGAAAGATATAGACAAAGTAAAACAGAAAGGGGCATTTCTTAATTATTTAGCAGTAATTAATAATGTGAATTAATATTGTTCTGCCACTAGAGTGACCCTGTCTTATACATGAGTTGCACTGTTCAGATATCCAAAGCTACTGTGATAGCATTTTGAGTAAAGTGTTATATTTTCTATTATTTTCTCTTTTTAAGGTTGACTTTGAACAACTCCAGGAAAACTTGTGTCAGATGGAAAGAAGGTGCAAAGCGTCATGGGATCACCTTAAGGCTATAGCAAAGCATGAGATGAAGCCAACTCTAAAGCAAAAGATGTCTGAGTTCCTGAAGGACTGTGCAGAAAGAATCATAATCCTGAAGATTGTTCATAGAAGAATAATTAACAGGTAAAGAATTAAACTGGTGACAGTACTCGATGATATGTACTTTGCTAAAATTATAAATTATGACATAACACGATTTTTTTAAGTGTGTATAGGTAAATATTCCAGCAAGTACATCTACTAGGATGTATATGGTGCATATGTTCTCATTCACACCTGTTCAAGAAATATCCTTACTCAAGGAAGTTTCTGTATTTCCTATAAAAAGAATCAATAATCCAGGCAATCATTTGTTCTCATGTTGCAATAATTGGGCCTTTGAACTCCAAACTCCTTAAAGCTAGCATCTTTGTGACTAAGTTGCTATATTTTCTGTCCTTCCCTGAATACTTTTTAGAGGGATTGGCTTGCTGTCCGGTTAACAAGAATATGCCATGGCAAAATATTGAAGTTCTGATGATAAATTTGTCATACGTGGAAGCTGAAAGGGGTCATGTACAGTGAGTTTTGTAAGCAGCACCACCCCTGTCTGCAAGATCTATGACTACTTCTTTTATGCCTAAACAGTAGGAGACAGATTTAAGATTCCTTTCTGTAGGATTTGCCCTTGGATTTAGTTTTATCCAATGAAATTAGCCCTAATTGCAGTGTTCTGAAATGTACTTTCTCATGATAATTCTGCATAAACCTAAACTTTTTTTTTCGCATACACATATGTGAAAGCCATTGTTTAAGTCATCGGATTAATGTAGCTTTAATGTAGATTAATGTAGCATCGGATTAATGTTTCTTCAGTTTATTAATGAAATGTTGAGACATTTTCCAACTACTGAAGAATTTCCAAATTACTTTGGTCAAAATTAGGATCTGCATTCCAAATGACCCCAAATTTGTCAATATACAACTGAGAAGTTAATTCAGTTCTTCTTCTGTTTTTGCAATGACCTCTTTTTCATGCTATAATTAAGCAGAAATACCAATTGCAGGAGAAGGGACGTGAATTCACCAATTTACTGTAGTGTTTATCGTATGCATTGTATAAGTAAGAAAAATACTAACTTTTTCCTGTTAAGTGCTGCAGAACTTCTGTAGACTTATCCAAAAATGTCTCTGTTTAAATGCATCTTTCTAGGATTGGGAAAACTTTTATCATCGAGGATATGGATGCTGTTAAAAGGGATTCACATGCATTTTTAAACACTCAGTGTGTTATTTTTGATCATGCAAAATAGAAGCAATAGTAAAAGTTGCAAATAGTGCAGAAGCTATGAATGCCACAGAAGCAGTAAAATTGTGAATTGAGAGTATCCCAAAATAAATTACTTGGAAGATAATATAATTTTATGGTCATTTTTGTGAACGAGAAATTCTTTTCTTCTTGTGTTTGCTAGCCTGTAAATCTGCATTCTTCTTGTCTAGACTTTCCCCAACATCCTAGCAGCCTCTTTGAAGTTGCTTAATACAAATAAATAGGATTGAAACTTAATAAATATTTTTTTTCTATAACTGAAATGAAATTGGTCATTCACATTCCAAATTAATCATATAAAGTAGAGTTCCATAAGCGTCTTATCTCCTGCATCAGCCTGGGAAAATGGACTGGGATGAAGTTATCATAGACTAGGCTTTCATGTTTTTAATTATAAACCATGGCAATGTTACGCAAAAAATCCATGAAAATTTTGTAGCACAAAAAAAAAATATGGGAGTTAATAAAGTAATAAATGGATGCAGTGAAATGTTTTGTTTTGTTTTCCTATAAATGATCAATAAAGATTTTTCCCCTTTGCATTCACTCATTGTTTTCCAGGTTTCACTCATTCTTGTTATTTATGGGCCATCCTCCCTATGCAATACGCGAAGTCAACATCAATAAGTTCTGCAAAATTATTAGTGAATTTGCTCTGGAGTACCGCACCACCAGGGAACGAGTCCTGCAGCAAAAACAGAAACGAGCTAACCACAGGGAAAGAAACAAGACCAGAGGGAAAATGATCACAGATGTAAGTGGCAAAATATATGTCCCACAGCACCAATTTTTAAAACAGTCTTTCACTGGATGTCTTATATGAATAGTCGTTAATCTTTATTTTTATTATTAGGGAGTTCTTCTACTGTAAATAGTGGCCTCTTTTCTTCTAAAAGACAAAAACTTGCAAGTCCTTGAGTATAGGTTTATTTTTCTTCATGCTAGTTTATAGAATGCGAACAAACCAAGATTATGCATCCAGAAAGACCATCTCTTTGTTGCACAGACAATGCAGAGAATCTCTGGTAGTCACTGAAATCTGTGTGTACCTAATAAAACAAGAATATAAAAAGAAGATAAATACTGGAAAATTAGGATGCTAGTTGAGGACATGTGCACGTCATGAATGATGAACCGTTGTAACCATTTAAGTGGTTACAAGTGAATTTAAAAAGTTGTTTTTTTCCTCTATCTTTGAATATTTTAATATACACTCTTTGGTGTTAGTATTTTACATACTATTACGTGTGTAGGTACCTATATATGCACACTTATGGGTGTTTTCTTCTGACCTTTAAAGCACAAAACAGCCTATTTTATGGGAACAAAATACTTCGGGGTTCTGAAAGCTGACACATTAATGTTCACAGTAGGTGTTACTCTTCAAACTTTGCTGATAGTATTCCTGCATACCAATAAATTAAAATAAGATTAGTTTTCTCAGCATAGTAAGCTTTAAAATCCCCTTGACTTTTTAATCTTTTTTTTTTTTTTTTTTTAAGTTGATGTAGTTTGACTCAATCCAAATAAAGTTCTAAGAAGTGCCAGTACTTAATAAAAGTTTCCATCTGTCTCAAAATCCAAATCTGGAGTCTCGATTAGATGAGAGTATATCATTGCATATGAAGCTATCCCTACTTTTAGCATGAAAAGTCCTAAGCTGATTTCACTTTTATGAGTCCTCAAACTTAAGTTGAAAAATTTGTATGTGTTGAGATTGATATAAATTAAGATCGTTATTAATTCATTGACTCAAAGTCATTTGTAGATCTTTCCTGGCAATACCCTCTTTAAATCTGGATATCTGCCTCATTTACAGTGAATGTTAAACCTGTGCTATTATCTCAAAACGTTTTCCTCTTGGTCTTCCTTGGGAAAGGAAGGGGCTGTGATTTTACTCAAAGGATATAATATAGTCAGGCAAATTTTCAAAACTACCACTGAGGAACTGACATTATTTTATTCAATTGCTGCCCAGTTTTTCTACAATATTCTAGAGGACCTAAAAGATAACATTAACCAGAGAGATTGGTAAATTAATTTTTTTGTTTCCTGAGGTAGCTTGAATACTTTTTACTAGTTTAAACAATACAAAGATATGAAGGAGTTCCAGTTTTCCTAGAATATGACATAGTGTTTCTGTCTTACTTGGTTGTGGTATGACTGAGAAGCTTCTCTAAATCCTATTCCTGCAGAAAATGTGAGAGAAAAAGGAAATCTGACCCTTGGAACCTGGATTCAGGAAGCAGAGAAGGGACCCTTTAAAACAGGAAAAGGATGAGGGTTGATAGGTAGTCAGTAATGAGTGAGGCCAGGATGATGGTTGTTTGCTGAAAATGTAAGAAAAGAGGCAGTTAGGCCTCTCCCAGAAACAAATACTATTGGGAGATGCCATTTGTTCAGCTCAAGGTAGTGTTGAGATTTGACAAGAATTAAATGCCGTCTGACAGCTGGTATTCCACCTAAATCTTTCAGGTCCACAGAAAGGGAGCATTTTTTGCCTACTGCTATTTAATAATCATATAATGGTCTTTAAAAAAAATCCACTTTGAGGGGGAAAAAAAAAAGCATTCTTTGAAAGTCCCCTTATAAAGATGTTCTTTAAGAGAGTTTTTCCTGTGGCCATATGGTTATTTCAGGACTTAACTAAAACTCTTTATCTGTAGCCCAGTAGTTATGGCCTCATTTACGTTTCGTTTGATTGCAGTACCTGGTAAAACAGAAATAGAAAGTTGCATCAGGCTGTCTGTCACAGCTTCCTTTGACAGCTGCAGTAATATCTATCTCAAAGTGAGCTTCCAAGTCAGCAGGATGGAAGATATTTGTGTGTGAAGAATGATGAAAAAAAGGAGTTTTATTGTAGCATTGTGTTGGCTGTGCTTTGTGCCTGCTTCTGATTTTCTTACTGTCTTATATTTGAATGCATTGGAGAGGGAAGGTGTATCAGTAGCGCACTGACAGTGTGTTGAACTAGGTAGAACTGTAACACCGATGGAAGAAATTCTAAATCTTGGCATTGGAAGGAAACTCGTTGTAGAAAGTAGTGCTAATAAGAATAGTCATGCATAATTTTAACTTCTGCTTTGGGTGACCTAGAAGGCTATTTATTTAATTGGCTATTTGATGTCTATTTCACTACCCTTTTGAAAGTTTCCTTGGGATCCCCTTTTCATCGCCTTATACTACATTGTTTTCAGGCAGAAGAAGAGGGTTTTTAGCAAAAACAGGAAAGGAGTGAGCCAGAACCATCCCAGTCCTCAACAGGAAGGCACATCTCGCCTATACCTCGGCCCCCTGCAGACTTGGAAGGCAGAGGGGTGCTGGCTCTTTGCATGGAGAGAGTCTGCTGGCTCCTCGCATGGAGAACTTTCATCAGCTTCAGCAACTCCTCGCAGGGAATAGGGCTGAGAAACAGGCACGATGAGGAATATTTCCATCTTTATTTTAGCCTTTTACCACAGATCTTTATGTTTATGTGTTCTTTAATAGCTGAAATGGACTGGGCACTGTCAGTTTAAATCTCAGTGAAAGTTGTCTGCAGGAGAGAGACGGAGCAGAGGGGAAAAAGAGAAGAACAGTAAGTTGCCACAGTTTCACAGGGAAGATTGCCTGGTCTGTGTAACTTTATATCTGGCTTTAGCCAGTGATAGCAGTCACTTATTTCAGGCACACTAAAAATAACAAGCAGGCAAAAGAGGGAAGAAATGCAATTATAGATATGAGTCTGAGCTTTTTAATGATTTTTAATAATAGTAGGTAGTATAAGCATCTGTCTCACAGATTTATGAAGCTCTGCTTTTTATGATACTTGAGAGTTTCAATTCCAAAATTACTATGTAACAGAAATAATATTTTTAAATGGCAAATCCACCATATACGAATGCTAGCCTAAGGGAAAAATGGGAGGGAGAGAGAAAAGCTCTGCAAATTGTCCTGCAACGTCCAGTATTGGATGACAGAAGAATGGAGCAGCCTTTTTTTCTTAAAATTAGCATCTTGTGCTGACAGGAGGTATTTAGCATAGGAATATTGTTCCAGTGCTTTTTGGTAATATTACATCTGTTAAAGTTTTCCTAATTTATTAACATTTCTCAGTGTATTTTCAATGATGAAATGAAGAAGGAAAGGCAGAACGTACACAGCTGGGTGAGAGCAGATTCCCTCCCTGAAACAAAAGTTTCATTAATTTTTTTGCTACTTTGAGTCCTATTCTCTGTATTTACTGATTTACTGGGGGCAGATGGCTCTCCGGACATGGAAATATGAAGGGGACCTTGAACCACTCCTCCTGAGTAGTTATGGGTGTCAAACAACAGTGGTTCTGGGTTTGAGCCCCTTCCATCCAGAGCAGGGGGAAGAGAAATGGTAATGCCCTGAAAGCCAGAGGAGCACATTGCCCTTAAGATAAGTCCCCTGCAAATCACTTTTAGGTAGACTAAACGGTCAGGAAGGCCAGGAACTGAGACTTTCCCTGTAAAGAAGAAAACACACTTTGGTTTGGAGTGCAGTCCGTAATGTGTGTATTTTGTTCTTGTACCTTTCCCTGAGTGCCTTTGCATATTTTTAAGCTTAAATAGCTCTCCTTCTGCTTTTTATTTATTAGATTGGTTTGCATATGGGTTAGAATACAAACATGTTCTTGCTTCCCTTTCTTCTCCTTTCTGTTTCTTATTCATGCCAAAAAGTAAACAGTGGCGGCCTTCAGAAGAATAGCTTTACGGTGTGACTCCCCACCCCCCGGGGGGTGGAAAAAGCAAATGGATCTTTTCATAATGCAAAGGGAAATACCTGCTGAGGTCCCTCTGCAAAATATCTGCTTGTCTTACTGTCAGTGCCACTGTGTCCAAAGCAAAATAGACATCTCACCCTTTGAATAAAACATATCCTTAAAAAGTAATGTTAATGTGCTGCACAGCACTCTCACAACTAATCTTCTTATGGAGATTGTGCTGAAACTAAGCTAAGGGCCAAAGTAAATCAGGCTTTCATTTTTAATGATGAATGTTTCTGGAACAGAATGTATCAATCCCAGACAGAAATCACAGTTGAGATGGAGATAAGGTCGAAAATATATATTAGTAACACAAGGCAGGCGAATAGAATTGATGGAATGCTACTTAAAAAAATAAAAAATAAAAAGATGCATCAAATTTCTAGGGTATGTTTACACTTTATAAACAGTCTAAACGAAAATTATGGAAATAAGGAGCCCAGATACTTGAGAAACTGCTTCACTCTGGGAACCATTTATGTGGGGTTTTGTACAACATGGTAAAGAATTCCCCAGGCACTTGGGAACATAGCTCTAAATACTTTGCTACTTCCCTGTAAACTCCCAAATTCACAAACACTCCATATCCAGTAATATTTTGATATGCCCATTACATTTTATGTAATGTAACTGTCAAGGCAATTTTACATGCCTGCTGTCACAGAGGGTAAAAGCCCTAAATGACAAAGGTCACTTGCATGTCTGTAATTTCCAGCTACTGAAAAACTTCTAGTGCGTATTCAGAGACTGCTCAGCACTTGATTTTAGTCCTCTGCTAAATTGAAACTTGAATATTAAAAACAGCTTAAAAGAAAGAATTAAAGCAAGCACTTAAGTGTAGAGAAAATGAATTGCCAAGAAGCTGACCTCTGCACTGGGAGAAAGGACCTCCCTGTTCTGAACAGAGCTGGCAAAAGGAGAGAGCCCTTCCTAGTGCTCTCAATTTCCACAAGGTGAAAAGTGGGCAAGCCACAGCATGACTCAAGGGAGAGAAATGGGATGGTTTAGGGATGATCTCAGTTCATAATTTCTCTAAGAAAAACCAGGAAATTCTATTTCAAACCCTGTCCTACTGACAGTGACAGTCTGTTCTGTGTACAATAGGATAGTGGCTCATTAATTAAAAGACATTAGCCAGCTGATTGTCTAAGGAATGAATTCCTTATATGTTTTGTGTTTTTATGGCCTCCTGTAGCTGCATAAACAGTACCATGGTTACCTCTTATTTTGTTGTGGTTTGGCCATGCTGTCCTTCCTAAATCTTGCTGTTTGTCCTTCTCTGCCCTGTCCTCTGTTTCCGGTGGCAGACTGATGAAGAAGAGGATGCCGAGGTATGGTTCTTTGAAAGAGCATGTCATTCCCATGTCCCCTGTGTGCTGTGACATCTAATTCCTAACTCAGATAGTATGGACTGCTCGACTCCATCTGCTCAACTGGAACTATGAACCATGACATTTTTCTCATAGCTTTTTGGCTCTATCGTTAAGAGTGTGTTTTTGCAGTCAGCTTTAACCATATGCATACCTGCTCTCTTGAACAGGGCTATCTTGATCTGAGGCCTTAATAATTTTAAGTTTCATCATTTATTTTCTTCAGTGTCTGTTTGCTAAACTGCAAAGTAGCTCCGCTACCCAAAATATTAGTGATCTGAATGTTATGGGGATCATCAGTTTCATTGGGCTAAGGATTTCAGTGATAATTTCATAGTCATTATTAATCCATGTGTGCCCAACTATGACTATTTTATAAAGTGTTCAAAAGCATCAGGATATAGGGAGGCAAAGCAAGTTGTAGTGGTTATCTTTGCTGTATGAAAAGTGACCAAGATACTTCAGGAACCATAGAGGTAAGCCATGGACTACTTCATACATCTATCATAAATTGCTCCTGAAGATGATATTGAAATTTAATAAGGGAGTGAATAAATAACTTAAGAACTATCAACATTTGCTCAAGAGGTTTGGGCTTGGGCATTAATCTACATCAGTGCCTGAAAACTAAGGAAGTGAAATTAAGCTTCCTGGCTATGTAGCTTCTCCCTAGTGATGGTTTATGCTGTGTAGCTTAGGCTGCAGAAAGAAAATTACAGAAATTAGATTTTTTATGCCAAAGTTTAACTAATGTGTGAATACTAACAGTTATGTGAATACTTTATCCTGTGTTTTTTTTTCTAAGGTGGTACTCATTACATTTACAACCCATTGTATATAAGTATTCTTAGTGCAAAAACTGCATGTACTCTCATGGAAGTTTCTCTCTAATTTTGGGTGGGGTTCTTTTGTTTTGTTTTGTTTTTATGTCTTTTAATTTCACATGTAATATTCTAGCACTTGCACACTCCACATCAAAATATTGCAAGCTAATATTTTAAAAACAAAACAAACTTCTCAGTATTAAAACTAAGTATCACACTGGTATATTTAGTTTAGTGCCTTATAGGGATTAGTGTTTCACTACTCAGCTGGCTGTCCTACCCTGAAAAGTCATCATGTTAGAATAAAATCATCCTGTCATTGATTTCTTGATGGAATTTTTTCAGTTTGCAGTCTAACAACCCAGGGAGACTTGATCAAAGCTCTGAAAGTAGGCCTGAGCCTTTTCTTCCAATTTACTGTTCTCTGAAGGAGAGGCTCTGCAGGTTTGCATCGCTGTAGCTGACTGGCTTGATACCGTCAAGTTAATAAGTAATGTTGTTTAGTATGCAGAGGAGGAACAGAGTGCAGCACGCCTCCCTTTATCTTTGCTGGATCTGTGGGAATAAGAAAGATTAAAAGAAAGAAAAAAAAACACTTGAGTTTCTGATAAGTGATCTGACTGAAAACACCGAGGGGTATTATTATCTGTTGATGCCTGTTTGCTGGTGAGAGCCTGTCCTTTCTGCAGCTGGGGCTGTATTTCAGATGTGCTGTCGTTCTTCTGTAGATGAGAGCAATGGGGAGAGCACCAGCACTGCAGGCCGGAGGAGGAGAGCAGCCCCCGGCTCCTGCTTCCAGCACACTGCTGCAGACCCCTGCCCTCCTTAGAAAGCCTCCATTTCTCCCGTCATCTACCTGGCTGCCTTTCCAGGGGGCTGTTTTCAGCCACCGAGGGAGCTGTCGCTCCCGGGCGCTGCGTGCGTGCGGTTAGCTCGGCCGCTGTTGTTCGCGTTGTTGTGGTGACAGCGAAGTCACGGGTGGGCCGGGGAAGCAGAGGGCAGATTCCAAAATCTCTCTAAGGTTTTGTTTGTTCTTCTAACTGCTGACTGCAATTTTTGTGTTTTGGCCATGGAATAATTTGGCTGGGTGTTTTGGGACTGGGGATTTTTTCAGCATTACTGGTGATGTATTTTAAGTTTACTGTACATATCTGCGTTTTAGAGCAGCGTGAGAGCTCTCTGTGGAGCAATGCAGAGAGGCAGGAGGGAGATGTCTTGTCCCCAGACCACCCTGCCAGTCCTGCCGTGTCACAGGATGGTGATGCTACAGGAAAAAAAAACACAACAATTTACTTGTGTCAGGTCTCATGCTGTCCCCCTCAATGTCACATTTGACACACAGCCTGGGTCAAAGGTTTCAAAGCAAGCTTTTGCTTTGTACCTTGTCCTCGCAGAGAGGGGACCAAAATTACAAAGTTTGAGCTAGTGCATCCATTTTTCCTCTGATTTTGTCCATGCCCTGCTGCTGCTGTGGTGTATTTTGGCTCGTGGTGTGTGCTCTGGGAGAGGAACCACCGTTGTTGCGCTCCTTGGGGACTATCTGTACTCCTAACCCCATCCACAAGGACAAGGATTTAGGCTTCCACCCTTGCAACTTGCAGTCTCAACGCTGGCTTTCTTGGTTAAAACAACAAATCCTCTCTCTTCCCACAGTCCGGCAAGTTCTCCAGCACCTCGCCCCCCTCCCAGGGCCAGCCCCAGGGCCTGCAGTACGCCGAGGACGCTGCAGAGCACGAGAACATGAAGGCCGTGCTGAAGACCTCCTGTGTCGGCGGGGAGAGCACCACGGCACTGGGGGTTCGCACTCGCAGCCGGGCCAGCCGAGGTAAATGCCAGCAGCTTCTTCTTGGCCACCTTCCTGGTGGCACGGCAGCCTCAGGGTGACCCGAGCACACGTGGTGGCCCCCTGGCAGTGCCCTCACAGCAGAAAGGGTCAGAAGACCCCGGTGGTATTTCCGTGCTGGAGGTGGTGAGCTGGGGCATGGGGACGCAGAGTACTTTCCCTGAAGTTTTAAGGTGTGGGTTGCAGCCGGAGGGTGTTTGGAGCACAAGCTGGCGCAAGTTGTTTCCTCTCCCCCTGTCAACTTGATTGCCCACTCACACCACAGTTTTTATTCCTGTTTTCGTTGTGGGGCATTCATGGTTCATGTTTTCAAAAAGGGGCATTCATTATGTAGTTTTCTCCATATTTTCAACAGAAGCATTAGAAGGTAGCAATTCAAACTGAAGAGAAAGGGCCTTGCAACATTTTAGGAATCATGGGAGAGAAAAGGGTCAGGAAAAAGACAGTGAAGCTTTTAAAATCTCCCCTGCTAAACTGTAAAGCTACTGGATTAAGTGGGGCCTGGGGACATAAAAAGAATCTGTGGACAGCCCTGCATCTCCTTGCTGTCCTGACAGATACCTCCTTCTCTGAGCTCCACAGTGCTCTGCTGTTTCTGATGTCAGCATGGTGATTTCTGAAAGTTTACATGGAGGAAATGAAAACCTGAACCAATCTGCTGTTTCCAACACTTGATACTCTAAAAGAAGGGTTCACTGGTACAGCCGTTTTTGGCAATGAAGTATTTGCTTCTTGTCCAAGGCATGATTCACTGATACACCTCTTCAGAAGGGCAGTCACTAAACCACTTCCTTGTTGTTAAGTCAACTGGTGAGACTGGGCTCACCAGTTCATTTTCTGTCGTCTTCCCCTCACCCCTTCCCATACAAATGCTACCTGGAAGATAGTTTTGAAATAAAGAGGAATGCACCAACATTTAAGTTGCTACTCTTCTGTTTTCATATTTCTTTTCCCTCACATCTAGATATCTTAAACTTACTTGGTTCTTTTTGATGGCACTGATACCATGGTCAGAGCATTCACCACTAAGTGTGTGTTTGTGTAGTTTATTAAGGTTTTAAACCCTGATCCTGTCTAATTTAGAGGTTTCACAGCCCCAATTTCAGAAGCAAGCCAACTAGCTGGAGTATGAAGATGGAATAATTCAAGCTGCTCTGCAACAAGCTGAACAGCTGAAGTAATCCACTGAATGCTAACGAGCAGCGTGTCCTGATAATGAGAGTCAGCTTGTGTTCCCCTGAAGAATAGCAGAGGCAGAGGAAGGGTGAGCCAGACAGAAGCTTGTCAGGAGCACTATCATAATAGAAATGCCCTTGACGAGAGCCAGGAGAAAAGCAGCAGAACAAAGTGCTAATCAAAGCTGTTGTTTATTGACATCATGGATGTGATATGGAGCGGTCTCGCCAGTAATTTTTTAGCTGTTTGCAATTCTACCACACCCACTCTTTTGCAAAGCTCACTGTCAGTGTCCTCAATACATACTTGCCTTCAAATTATTCAAAAAACAAAAAGCATGCGGAACAGGAGTCTGTAGTGAAGGAACCAAAAGATGTGTCTGACACACAGCTATGAGGAGTAAGCAGTGCCAGAGACTTGGGATCAGAGACATGGCTCACTTGTTTGTTTGTGGTTTTAACCAAAATTGCTTATTTAGCTTTTCAGCTTGCCAATGACTCTTGCTTTTCTGCTCATAGCAGCGTACGTGCAGTTGTGCCAGGACACATACAGCTTTGTGATGAGAAGGTGAATTCTTTCTTGTGAAAAGGAAAACTAGATATGTCTAACCACGTGTTTTCCCTTTTCCATATCCTCTTTGCACAAGCCTGTGATACAGATGCTTAGAAACAGATTGTTTCCTTCTTTTGGTAAAAAAGGACCTGTCCTGCTGATTTTCATCAATTCCTAACATGCGCCCTGTCTTCTAGTCAAAGTGTAATTGGAGCAGAGGGGAATGTGGCCACACAATACTCCAGGAATTCTCATCTCCTAGACAATCTTTAGCAGACAGTTGCCAGTTATATGGTCATGAATAAGACTCAAATGCCAAAGGGAATCAAAAGTTGTAATTGCATTTGAGCTCTCCATTCTCTGCTGATACAGCAGAGAGTCTAGGTTATTATTTAAAGATATTCTCCATTATGCAGAATGTTCTACTTTGGCTGGTTCGAAGTAGCAATGACTGGGTTGCCTTTTGCAATTCTCAAAAAATAAAAAATAAAATTGCATAACCAAAGTGACACAAAAGACTCGTGTTTTCTTTTTCCTCAATTCATTTGCTGGACTTTTCCAGGCCGTATCGGTTCATGGAACGCTGGCAATGACGATTCACCTAATGCAACGGATGATGCAGCAGATGAGATCATGGATCGCATTGTAAAGTCCGCCACCCAAGTGCCAAGCCAGCGAGCGGTGCCTAGGGAGAGAAAGCGGTCACGAGCAAATAGGAAGTCGTGTGAGTAAATGGCTATTAAACATCTCAGAATAAGCAAGCATGCACGTTATTTATGTATCTTGGTGTATGAACTTGGCCTGTACCATGCAGACATTCATTGGTAGTAGTTTGAGAGTATACTTATGATTGGCATATATTCCTCCTACTGTTGTTTCAACAATGTTGTATGCAGTGGGTGACTCTTTTCTACGGAACTTCAAATGTCCTTAGCAGTAATAGAAGAAGAATGTTTTATGGTGCTTTAGAGTTTCTCTTATGACAGTACTTACTCAAAATTAGAGAAGTCGGATCAGGACCTCAAATACTTGATGCTGCTTAAATGTCATAAGGTACTATGAACTGGCATAAAGATTAACAGTTGTATCTGTAGCTGAATTTAATCTTAAAGCAAAAAGTAGTTTGAGAGATTTCACCTTTAAAAAAATTTTTCTTTTTCATGTTATATACCATCCTTCCACAGCCCTGAAAGCAAGATGACAACTGCTGTTTGGTTGCAAAGTGGTTGTAGAGAAGCTTCCCATGGGAAGAAAAGGTTGCACTTTAATAAGGTGGTCTAGTGATGTAGTGTGTCCACAAGGCAGAGCTGTGGCACCTAAGTTCAAGCAATTTGATTTTGTGCTGTAGAAAATGCAATGCTTAAGAGGTGATGATCTTTTGAGGTTTGCTTTTTTTTTTTTCCTTATGTGCAGGGACTGCTATAATTACTGTGAGATGGATAAGTACCCAAAGGATATAAGATTTTGATGTTTAATGTCATTCAACATATGTGGCTTTTTGACTACCTTTCCATCCATCTTTTTAGCATTTCTGGGAAGTTAGGACAAAGAGGAGTCAACAACAGTGAGTGAAAAATCACACGGATTTTTTTTTTTTTTTTTTTTTTTCTGGAATTGCTCTAACAAAGTTGGTGATCAAGAACACTTGGTCTAAGCAGTAGCTGATTGCTATAAACTAGCATGTGCTGAAAGCATATTCACTTTCCCCAACATGCTAAGAAAGGAAGTTTTGCATGTGGCAAGAGTAAAAGCAAAGGCAACACTGGATAGATGAGACAGACCTTCAGAAAGGAAAATGAGCTGACACTGGATTGTCTGTCTTACTTTCTGTCATGCACTGTGCCGTACCTCCCTGTGGCATCACCTTCTGCTGCTACCCACTTCCCCCACACAGTTCCGGTGTTCTGCACGTGCTGACTGCCCTAGTTGGCTTGTGCATATGAAATAAGCCTCATGAATGTGTGACTATTTCTGTGGTTTATCTTGTGCTAAAATATTTCCTCTGTTAGCAACACTATCCTCACGCGCACACACACACACACCAGTCTTATTTCTGCTTTTTACCAGGTACCTTTTTCCCAAGGAAACACTTGCTGCAAGGAAAAAAAAAAAAGGATAATGATAATAAAAATAATATATATTTTTCCATGGAGTTGGCTTTTATCCTTATTCAGTGAAAACAGTAACAAGGATTAAGCATTTAGTAAATGTTTAGGCTGTGACTGATTTCCACTGTAATTAATCATGATAGACTCCAGCTCTTTTGCTTGTTTGTTCTTCAAGATCTGGATGAGGCTCTAAAGTGGATTAAAAGGCAGTTTCAAAACAAAAATAAAGTTCAGTAGTTTAGCATCTCTTTTAGCTGACGTATGCTGAAAGAAAGTGTGAAAGGAGAATGTCTTAATTGAACTATTTTACTGCAATAGATAGTCAATATACCTGAGAGATGAAAAATGAGGTAGTTTAACTGTAAAATACACTCAACTGGACTGGTAGTCTGGCACCTCCAGGAAATGAGCAGAGACCAGCCTTTGTCAATGCAAAATATGTGTTAAACAAGCAGAAAATCTCCCTGGTAGAAATACAATACAATTCAGGCTTCAGGCTTCCATACGCATCCTTTTGCTTAGTATTAAATCTATTTGTGAACATCAAAGTGAAACTCAGTTGTAAGGAGTGATTTTCTCTGTGCATCGTGTTGCACATGTCTAATTGCTTTCAGTGTAGAAGTGGAAATCTTGCAATGCTCACTTAAAATTCAGCAAAGGTTTTAGTGAAACTGAGTTGAATTTTGTGTCTAGCAAAATCAGAAACCCAGACTTAAATGCGTTGTATACATTTCCCATGGTTTAGGTAGAAGGATCTCATGGGCAAGGGATTTTTTTTTTTTTTTGCCATAGACAAAGACATCAAAATATGAAATAAAAATCAAGTGCTACTCAAGTCATTTATAACTAAGGGAAAACAGAAACAGGAATGTGTAAGAGGTTGTTAAATTCAATAATTAGTTGTAATGGGAAAAGAGATATTTTGATGTGTTCATTTAGCCATTTTACCTTTTGTAATTGTTGAGAAATGTGACTGTATGCTGTATGCAGAGAGCTTAGTTAGATCTTAATGATGTGGAAGAGTTTGAACTCTCAGAGCAATCATCAGAACCATAAATTGGGAGGAGAAATAAGGCAGTGAGTCATCCAACAAAAGACAGATGGAAACGTCTGTATCTCTTAGTTGAAGATGTGAAGGTTCACTGATAAATCCAGATATGACTGAAGCTGACTGAGAACTAGTAGGAAGGAATTTGTTCAGCAGGAGCTGAAATGGACTACTGAAAGCTTATGTACAGTAAGTACATGATGACTGAGTTCCTGTGATGATCTGCAGAGAGACAGAACTTTATTCTCACCAACACAGTGAAGGCTTTTAAAGACTAAATCTGACATTTAAATGTACAGTGACCAACTGGAAGTCATTGCCTCATAATGGGTGTTCAGTGACCTGCCTACCAGACATATTAGACTGGTGTTATATATGAGAAAACAACATTACAGTTGTATTCTTTCATTAGAAGCCTCAACAGAAGGCCACAGGATTGAGTGAGCCACAGAAGCTGAAATGTTCTGTCACCCCTCGAGGTGGTCGTTCAAAGACAGCTTCAAGGCAAGTTGCCATGGGAAGCTTCTGCAGTTGTTGGTTTTTTTTTGCTCTGATGTCTTTATTCTGTGTGTAAACAGACTCCAGCCTCCAGAGATATCAGTTCAGCATATTTTAAAAGCATAAAATACAAATTAGTTTGCAAATATACTGTTTCCGTTCTTGAAGATTGAGGGCAGCTTTCTGTGAGAAAGGTTTTTATAGCATTATGGTTCAACTCAGTAAAGAAATAAAAAATAATATAATTAAGATTGTCTGGTTCTTCTATAAGGTTAGGATGACCTTCAGAAACAATGTCAAAACAAACAAGGAGTGCAAAGGAAAATTGGAGTAAGGAAGTTTTAAGAATCATCATTTTATTTGATAGCCCAAATTCCAATGGATACAATTGCTAAAGATAATTTTAACAGCTTACAGAACATTACTATAGATGTTGCAACAGTTGAATTGGGGGACCAAAAAATGAAACTCCCTGTATGAGATACCACTGAGATTTCAAAAAACAACCATCAAGAAAGGAGTTTATTTAATACAAAGAGAGCTGAATTAAAAGACTAAATGCAAAGTGTATAAGCAGAGCCTGCTGTGAAGATTACAAGATGTGAGATAGGAGAGGAAATATATAAAGAAGACCAAGGCTGTTCCTAAATGGGAATTTCATACTGTGATAAACAGCCTGTGTCAATTGTTGCTGTCTGGGGAAGGAGAAAAATAAGTATTCTTTTCATGGCAGCTTTGAGACAACAGAAGACACTTAAAGATTAGGAATATCATCCATAAAAGACTTTGCTTAAGTACATCTAATGAAAAAGAACCAAAAAAGACCTCAATAGACAAGTAGGAAGTTGATGCAGTTTTCCTTTTTGTCGTGGCTGTTTATTTAGAACATCCGTCCCCTAACCTAAAATCATTCTTTCAGGACTAGCTTTTGATGGAGATGCCTTGCCATTTTTGTGTTGGTCCCATTGAACTGAACAGATCTGCCTCAGAAGTATGATACAATGCCCATGAGTCAGTGTCACAAAGATCATACTTCAGTTTACTAATAGTGAATCAGCATAAAGAGGTTATTCATACTAATTTTGGCATATGCAGCACACTACCTGGAAATGTTGAGCCAGACAGGGTAGATATCCGACCTCTGTGATTGACCATGGCAGGGCTCTGAGAAAGAGCCAAAAGTCCTAAGGTTTCATTACTTTGTTCAAATGCTGATTAAGCCACAGTGTATCACAAACAGACCATCCAACATGCAGATACCTTAAGGCAACTAGGCTAAAGCCTGAACCTGCATGTATCTTCCTCCTTTACGAAGTAATTGTTGGTATTGGCAACCTTCATATTTGAAAATGTGTTTCCTGGCTCCCTAAAGTAAAGGCAGTTGACTAAGAGTAGGGATCCCATCATGTTCTTGCTGACAAATAATTTCAGATAGCTGTGCCAAGTAGACAGGTCATCTTTAAAGACGAGTTGACCCTGAATGGTCATAGTGTAGGATTCAAGTGTGACTAGTATTTGATGGTAAGGAGCACATATTCCAGTGGTGGTTGCACTGGATTCCGCTGGAGGCACTGAATGAGAAAGTTGAATAGCAAGGGCTTGGTATTCCCCCACATTGTTTTTATCTTGGAACACCTCTGTGTGTGTGCGCTCTGATTTCTCTTAGATTTTATTAAAATTAAAAATCAACTTTAGATTTGTGCTGGAGAATTGGGCTTGGAGCAGATAATTAAATCAGAATTTAATCCAACATTTGAATGCAATGACTTGATTCAAATAATTTGTGAAGTTTAAGAAAGGAGACAGGACGGACATGATAACACCTTGTTCTTTTATTTGGTGTTGGAATCATATGTTAGTCCAATAATATATACCCTGTGACTTACCTCTGGGGTATGGAAACATCTCATAAGGATTTATTGATTTATTTGCATAACGACTTGTGGGGAGTAAAAAATCTTGCAGTCTTTATGCAGAAATGGATCTGAGGCATGACTCAAGTAATCTGTGAGACTCATACAAGGGGACTGTGGAGGAGGTAGGAATTGAACTGAGATTATCTGAATCCTAGACAAATAAGCTCAGAGCTGATGGATTAAATTTAACAACAGAACATCCCAGGTCAGGTATTTAAATACGAAATTCCACCTTCAGTAAAAGTGAAATAGGAGTTAGCATGCTGCAGTCATGTGCCAAAATAATGGTAAAATCTCTGCCAAAGGACCAGGCTTGGAGACAAGCTTGGAGACAAGCTTTAGACAAGTTTTAGTAACACATTCACTGCTGCTTTGAAATAAACATATTTATAAGCAAACAAAATAATGGGTGGGAGCCTATTTGAATCCAGAGGTGTGTAACTTTTGTTTGGAAATCATAGGGTGCTTCAGTTAACTTTTTCTCCTTTTCTTTGTTTTTTCATGATTTTTCATTTTCATGTCTCTCCACTTACTTTTTCTGGCTATGAGAAGATACAGAAGTGCCAAAATACCAGGAGGGAGACTGTTCTTCTGGTATTTATAGCCTGACTAAAAGCAGGAGTTAATGGAAATTATGCTTAAAAAATATATACAAAAAGAAAGTCTATATAGAATACCTTAAAGGCAAGCAACTTTACTTAGAATTTGCAGCTAATTATTTAGGATTTGAGTAACTGAATCCTATCAGGAGCTAGAGGAGGTGTAGAGTAATCTAGAATAATCACTTATATTATAAGTGATACTTATTTAGCAACAATTCTTTGCATTTAGAAAAAGTAAATGTTTCGTAGATGGTATTCAGTATCAAGGCAGTTCGTCCTCACACAAAGTACTGAGCCTTCAGAAGGTCAATACCCAGTTAATAAAAATCCAGTTATTGGATGAAAACACAGTGTGAGATAAAGCACTTAAAACTCTGGCAGCTGGAAAGTTAGCTCCACTGGGTGCCAAGATAGCTAGTGTCTTTTGGATGCCTTTTAGTAGTACATTCTTTCAGCCATAGGATGGCAAGATCTTTGCAAGACTTAAAGAATCAAACTCAGTGGTCTACAATTAAAAAAAAAAAAGAAAGAAAAAAGACAATAAAAAGTATTAATACTAATTAATATGAATGAATAATGCATACAGCTGACCACAGTAGGTGGTAGCAATGGATGTAACGAGTGTGAGGCCTATATAGTCCCATGTCTCAGCTGTGCAAGAGGCCAACATAAACAGCTGTAGGGAAGAGAACCAGAGGAGCAGGGTAATTCTGTGCAGTCCTACGTGAGATATCCTACAAAACAAAAGGTTTTCTGAAAGCCTGGTTTAAAAGTCTAGTAAAAAATTATCTGTAAAAGAAGCTTAAATTCATTTTCCAGTCGCTGCTTCAGAGGAATCTGAGTCGTTTCCGTAATTAATTTTATTCTGATACAAGGTACTTGCTCTTGGGCTCATATCCTCAAACTTTCTCCTCGAAGCAGCTTTATCATTCTTATATAAGGAAAGTCAGATATAAAACTAACCTAGCCCGTACCATTAAAATCTACAGTACATTCCTTAACTTGATCAGAGTTCATTGCATAGATCATTGTATAGTTCATTGCAGAGATCATTGCATAGACCTAGGATATCAGAATTCAAAATGTGATTTATTTACCAAAAAAAAAAAAAAAAAAAAAGGTACTTTTTGTCCCCATAGGGAGAAGACAGAGATATTGAGCACTATACAGACATTCACATTTTACATTAACAGAAGCACAGAGGAGATGTTGTAGGTACAAGGAGGAAACTGCTGCTGCAGTGAATTGTCCCTAGCGATATTAGAGTGACCACCACTTTGTGTGATTAAATGCCTTGCCCAGACATGCTACTCTGTGGAGGACGAGGTGACCACAGCTCAGATTTTGGTCTGAGCAAAGAGTACATCCTGGTAGCAGGTGAAGCATGTCCCAGCAGGATTCCACAGCTGGCTATTAGCCAGACCATTGCCGCATCCTTGTGCTGTGTCACAGCCACTGGGAGAACAAAAAAGAAGTGAGTGGTCTGCAACCTCCACTGCACTTTTAGACTAACACTTGCAGGTGCTGGAATTGCTCTGGGTATCTCTTCTCAGCCAAATGGCACTTTCTTTATTGCAAGAAAGAAGCAAAAGTAATGTGAGAGAAACTGACAAGCAGTGAGCAGTTGGTAAAAAACAAGTAATGTCAGTATATGCAGGAGCTGTTCATGTTCTCTGGTTGCAGAAGTTTTGTATTGAAATCTTAATTTCAAATACTTTTGTTTTGATTTACACTTTTGGTACTTTTCCAAGTGTAGTTCAGTAGAAAAAGTTAATTTTACATCATTAGTTTGTATCTTCCATGAGATACAAATAGGTGATCTCACTTTTACCAGTTTGCTTTTCACTGTGTCGGTGAATTCATTTATATTACCCTGTTTACTTTTTAGTTGTCATATCATACTGGTACATGTCAAGGCTTTTGAATTCTTGTTACAGGATTCATTCCCAAAATTGGGATAGTTAAGTTTTGAGTACTAAAAAACTAATAGACGGTTGAGTTGCGCAGTGTTAGCCTAAAGTTGATAGGATAAGTATTTTGTTTCGTTTCTTTCTGTGATAAAATGTCTTTCAAGTTTACTAATGGTCAGCAGTATACTCTTTATATACATCTTTCCTTCCTGAAAGATTATTATTTTCAGCATCCAAGTAAGAAATCAGAAGCAGTGAGATGATGGCTGACAAGATCACACTGTTGTTATGGAAAGCACATATGTTTCCAAGACCAGGAAAAGATAAGGAAGTACAAGGTTGCTTTTCAAGTCTTATTACAAAATAAGTGCATTGACAGAAGCGATCTCTCCTGGAGCTTTCCAAGAGACCATCGTGATACCACAGCTGCCAAAGAGAGCCCTCTGCTGCCATGAAGAAGTTTAACACGAGGATCTCTGAAGGCAGGAATCTTAACTACGCTTGAATGCGAGTGTCAAATGCATTTGGAGGGAAGTCTTGTTAGGAGATAAAAATACGGTCTACACAAAGCTACTTTGAATTTGTCTTTCCTAAACAACATGTCAAAAAGTTTGTATATATGTGTATATATATATATATATATATATATAATTTTTTTTTATGGCTTCCTCTGTGGAGAATTATACCACCTCATTAGCACAACTACAAGATTCTTGTGATCATAGTTGTTGTTTTTTTTTAATCTGATGGGTTTGTAGAACTGATCCCCTCTGCTGCTGTATTTGCCAGCACGGATTCCCGAAGGGGATAATGGATTTGCGTTCCCCAGAACCCGTCTGTTCAAACATGGTCACACTGCTCTGCCAAGTCACTCCTGAGCAGACAGCGCTGTGTTTATAAGCCTGAGCTACCCGCTTAGTGAAAGTCTATTACCTAATAATATATCACTTTAAAATAGACTGCGAGGCATTTTAAAATTTGAAATGGAATTTAAAGGCTGCATGCCCAAAGCACTTGTGTTAGATGGCTTACTTTCTGTATCCTATTTCCTGCCTTTTTTGTCCTGTGCATCGTTAATGTATAGTCTAGTTTTATATAGTGCTTACATTCAGACTCAATTGTTTTTGAGGTCTGTGCTCTCGATGCTTCACATATTAATAGTGATTGATGAAATTAAGTGGGAGAAATGAGGAAAGGGATGGCAGCAGGATTGCATCTAGTTGTAACTTTTTACAATGGCATTCAGAGAAGTCCTAAAGATTAGAGTGGGTGGTTTTGTATTTGTTTCTTTTTGTCTTGGAAAGTTTTTGAGGAAAGAGTTATTCTCTTTACTGTTGGCACTGTACAAATGGTGACGTGAAATACACAAAGCTGGAAACCCAGTTAATTCAACACTCAGTTTCAACTGCATGTCAAGTATTGCTTGAAAAGCAGTATCTTCATGTTCTCTAAAGCAGTGTTACTTTTTGTTCCTTAAAATGTAACCCACCTACAGATGAAATTCAAGTTAAGCTTTTCATGCAGAACATGCCACTTTGTTCATTTCCACTGCTATGCTCCTCTTTATGTCACCGACAACATATATTACACCAGGAGGTGGCTGAACTATGGTTTCTTCTTAGGACTTGTGCCATCTGTGAAGCCAAGCTGCAGGGCAGCCATACATTGTTTCCTGGAGCTTTCTGTGCCACTCACCCAGGCCAAGACCACATATAAGTTGGCTGTACTTCTTAAGAAAGGTGCTTTATAAATCCAAAAATTCACCTACAAATCCCTGTGAGAAAATCTCGACACATAATTTTTTTAGGCATCTATGCCTGCTAATACTAAGCAATGATAATTGCATAATAGGCATAAGCATGGTTTATATAGACAATGACATAAAAAAAAAAAAAAAAAAAAAAAAAAAAACACAAATGCAGGAAAAGATTAACAGGAAAGAATGTGATCAAGGGTGTCTGGGTTAAACTTTTGTGTTGCAAATTGCGATTGCTGGACTCTTCAGAGTAAAGTCCAAGACAGTATATTGAATATAAGAGAAAATAGACTGAGCACACAAGCTGTGAGTAGAAAGGTAACAGAAAAAACTATGAAATATGAAATGAAACAATATGATGGGGCTGGTATATATTGTCTCTTACAACCTGCTTTCTTGTTCTCCTTGTTGTGTATTTTACGGCCACCTAGAATTTTCTTTGTGCCAAATCAGCAAGTAGCAGCTGCATTACCTGGGCTGTTGAGCCCAGAGGAAAGTTCTGCGGCTGTCACATCTTTTTACAGTAGGAAGGACACTAATTCTGTGACTGCTCAAGCAGGAAAATGAGCCCATCTATGCATGGAACATCCTGCATTTCAGATGACTTGTCCATTCAAGTGTTGTGAACATAGATGCCAAAAGCCATTGTAAGTGTAAGAATAAATGGCACCAGCAAGATTGTTCTTTACTGTTTGTTGCATCTTAAAGAAAACAAACAAAAAGAAAATAGTAGGAGGAGGGGAAATCAGGAATGCTATTTGTCCTTTAAAAAACAATCAACCCCTAGATAATAATATTCTTTAACAAATCTACACTTAGGGAATCACTTTTTTTTTCTTCTAGATATCCGCAGTGTTCTGTGAGGGCTGTATATCTGTGCAGATGCTGACCCAACAGGCACAGTCAAATTCATTGGGTTCCTCATAAGCACGCTCTATTCTGCCAGGATTTAAAATAAATTTTTAGATTTCCTGATTAGCAAAGAATATCATACCCTCTGACCCCATAAAAACAACATTTGGTTTCTTGCTTATGGGATCTCAGCAGTCCTTGATTGTGACAAGAGTAAAAGTTATTTTCTGTCTATGTTATGTTTCTTTAGCAAACGTTTTAAAAATTGCTTAAAGAACCTAAAAGGTCATTTGAAAGCCTTATTTTTATTGTCACTGCCTCCAAAATACATTCCATAACTCAGTTTAATGTGATCTGCAGCAGGCCAAGAGTTTTACAAGCCAAGATATTATGTCTAGTCCAGTTAGAGACACGACAGAGTTCAATGAAGAGGGGAGAATGAAGATCTAGTTTGAGAAATGTAATTTTGCAACGTCTATAAAACATGGAAGGAAAATATCTCTCTGCATTCAGTTCTGATGACTGAACGTGTCCCTGACCTCTCCTAATGTGAAGGAACCCTACCAAATGCATTATGAGGAAATAGAAGAAAGTCTGAGGACATCTGTTTAGCAGCATGTCAAGACAAGGTTTGCCCACCTCCCTGAGTAGTTCTTGCTCCTGTAGATAACTCAGCCACCTTCTGGCTTCATCATCCACAAGACCTCACAGCCCACAAGCCAGTGCAGAGAGTAGTGAGAAGCTCTCTTGTGCCGCTACTGATGCTGCATCCATCAGCTCTACTGTCAGATGAGGAAATGTACTGTAATTTGCACATACTATATATAATTTTCTTACAAAGATACCCTCTATCAGGATGCTTCCATCTCCCTAAGTGCAAAGTTCTGCAAACTGCAAGTGGATTCATCTATGTCAGGTTGGCCTTTGGCATTATAGGAGCCAGAAGTCACTCATTTGAGTCTGGACATGATTTCTGTCAGCTGTTACCCTTCAGGTTGCTTGTTGGCGGTGGACAGCTTTAATCTAGCAAGTAGTCGCAGTTCTCTGCAGTATTTGGCCTCACATGCTTAGTTTATACAAGTCAGCAGCTGACTGTGTTTATGGGAACCATTCTGTCACTGGCAAGTTTCTTCACATCTTTGCTTTTTATTAACCATTTTCTTGACAGTCTCATTGTGACTGCCAAGCTCTTGCATTGTTTGGGGCTGTTTCCTCAGAACTGCTGACCTTAAAAGCTCAGGTCAACGAGATGTCTTAAATCCAAGTTATCTTTCTCTGTATTACAGGGGGAGAACTGAGATAACTTAGATCAGCTGAGGGTTTCAAAGAGATTCTTTTGCTTAATTACTACTGTATGTGTCCCGGCAATTCACTGAGTGTCGTCATTCCTTCCTGCTTTGCAGTGACAAAAAAAAGTACAAACCCGGGGTTGGTGTCCATTGTGTGTCATGTGGCAAACCCAGCACAGGGCACTGGCCCTTGTCACACACTGCACACAGTATTTTTTTTAAGTCATCCAGAGGTTATTTGCAAGGCTCTCAGACTAAGACTTCATTCAGTAGGTCTGCCTCTGGAGATTCAGAGAGAAGTCTTGTTTATGTAAAGAAAACTCCTCTGTTTCCTACTTTTTTTTTTTTTTGGTTGGTTGGTTGGTTCGTTTTTTTTTGTTTGTTTGTTTGTTTTTGCTGTTTTTTTTTTTTTTCCATGAAGATGGTTTCAGCTGTGGTATTGTAGCACTGGCTATGATTTCTGAAAGTAAACTCATGAAAGTTTCTTCAAAGAGACCAGTGCGCTATTGTAAATCTGTTTGCCTTTTCCTAGTAAACTAGTAAGCAATTCCGTAACTTGGGCTGACGGAGGAATTTAAACAGCTGTGTTCTGCTTGGTGAAAGTTACAGAGGCACACGTTTTCCTTTCCAGTCACATATGTGCAGTAGTAATTGCACTGGCCTAAAGAAGGTTGATCCAAATTTACTTTGGCATAAATAAGACCAGGATTTGGCTTGTTCTGGTACCTGGCCACCATTAGCAGAGTATCTCAGTCCCTACCAAATATTTAAAAATAGGGATAAAAATTGCCTGTTCTCTCACTCGTCATGTCATACCATCTGACAAGAACAATAACTTGGTTTTACAGTGGTGGTTGTGCTCAGATTGTGAAAGGGAGTGAATGGCTGCGGTCTGAGTGTATCAGGGATGTGTGCGAGAGCAGTCCTGAATACATTTGCTTTGCAAATTTGTTCTGCATTCAGTCTGCCTGTACTGGGAAGAGGTAATGTTGTCGAGGCAGTCATCTGGTGAAAGTTTTGTCTCTTGTACTCATGTTTTGTTGTTTTTTTTTTTTTCTACAAGAGACAGTTTCCTTGCTTCAACAATATGGCTGTTGTGGGATAGTTCATGTTTACAGAGGAAGAGCAATTTCTTAGTGAGCAATGTCGAAATGCATTTTGAGTCTAAGTAAACTTTCAGTTGTTCTCGGAAAGCTCTTCTTAAAAATCACCAAGTATCAGGCTATTTTAATACCACTCCGCTGTTGGTGGCCAAGCTAGCTATGGTGCCTTCTTTGGCTGCATGCTATACAGCAAAAAAATATGTTCAGGAGAGAGGCAGTGTAGGCAATTAACCAGGTGAACAGCTCAGGGAAATCTTTGTTTTTAATGGGGGAAAATTTTCTGCTGCAGCTTTCTTGTATCTGTTCTTTCGCGCCTGGTGTATTTCATTTTGATGTAGAAATAAGCATTGTATGATTCACTGAGGCCGTAAGGCCTTAGGGTCTTACGCTCAAATCTGGAAGTGAACATTTGTCACTCTAGATATGTGTATATCAAATCTGAGAAATACAAGAGTGCCAGTGACAAGGACTCATTCAAAACAGTTGAGTATTCAACCAACACCATGGAGACCCAAAGCGTTTTGCTCTTCTGGTAGCACTTGTTTAGTCTTTCTTAATCTTGGCTTTATCAGTTGCAGTTAACACTGTGCAGCTTTAAGCTAAGCATTGTTAAACTTGGAAGATGTTGCTGATCTGTATTGTAGGAAAAAGCGATTATCAAAAAAGGCTCCATACAGATTCCTGTGATCTTTAGTAATTATGCAAACACTGCAGGAGAAAGGAGACAATCTTGAAGGAAATCTTTCAAGTAAGTGTTTGGTAATGGTGAAACGATTGTACTTGTAGCACTCTAAGTTCACTTCATTTCAGTAATTGATGGAAATAGTAGATCATATTCATCTTACCTGCATGGTATCAAGTGTTCAACCATGCTGTGTTTTCCCTTTCTGTTAAGTCCTTGCTTTCTGTACCGATCCATTCACTCCTCTCTCTCCTGCTAGATCCTTGAATGTGACCACCCAGTTTCAGTTCCATGCAGTAAATATCTTCACAAATTAGAGGTCTTAACTATGTTAGATGACAGCAATGCAAGAAGTTCTTAACCACTGTCTGCAATTCGTTTCTCTAGAGTTTCCTCTAGACTTCAGTATTTTGGGACTTCAAATGTATTTTGTTTAACATGGTCACTGTTTATGCTTTGCATGCAGCTTAAACTTTTAAACATGCATTTTGTACTTAAAGAATAGCAAATTATGGCTCAAACACCTCGTTTGCATCTTGAGCTAAAACGCATTCACCTGGAAATCTTGGCAATAGAAAAACAAAGACTGTGTGTGCAGTCACATAGTCACTTATTTCTGAATAAAGAATGAAAATGCAAATTTTAAAAGTTTGTGTTGTGGCTACTGTTCAGAACACTTCATAGCAAGTTAAGAAACAAAAATTTGACCCAGATTTATTGTTTAAATTCGTCTAAAATGCTGAACAAATGGCTACTAATGACAAAGATGGTACAGATGGGGCTAGGGTAGGGGAACATTACAGAAGAAAGCGGAGTGTGTACGAGCACTGTATTTATAATGATTTGAATTGACTACAAAATTATCATATTTTAATATTTTAAGTTTAAGGGGTTTATGTTTACACCTTGAAAGGTTCACGTAGAATTTAATAGTGATAAATTCAATTGAGATCTATAAAGATCCAAAAGCTCTTTTAAAAATTCTGTATGAGATAATAGGGCGTATAGTACTTTCTATGGACAGAGAAGCCACTGATGCAATTTCAGAGAAGAAAAAGAATCTAAAAATGCTGGGTTATTTCCTTAGAAATCTTTGTTGTCTAAATGTCAAATGACAGATGGCTATTTGCCTGACATTTTGGAGTTGCTGGGTAATTGATGGTCCCCTTGATTTGGCGTAGGGCATTACTCTGTATTTCTGAACTTGAGAACCTGAGTACATAGCAACTCTGGATTAGATTCAGCATGCAAAGTAAGTGTTTTTCAGCTGAAAGTCTTGTGTAATTGCCGCTTCTAATTGTTTGCATTTTCTTTTGTTTTATTATTTGTATTTTGCCTGCTTTTGGAACGTATGGCCACGCAGTGAGAAGGACACTAAAGAGCGGACTGACCCCGGAAGAAGCCAAAGCACTGGGCCTCATCAGCACCTCCGAGATGCAGGTTTGACGTCCCAGAGGTGGCAACAAGAAGAGCCGTCATCCGAAACACACAGGCTGACAACCCTTTGGTGTGGCGCTGTCCTGCCAGCCTTGTCTGCTGCTCCCAACGTCCCGTCCTCCATTAGTTCGATGTTAATAAGCAACACAAAGCAGAACGCCACCAGCAGGGCAGAAGAAGGGTGAGCCGCAGCCCAGCACGACATCCTGACAAGTAGCTGAGGAAGCATATGAGTGCTTGTAGGTGAAACTTCGTGCCTGCTTCCCTGGTGGCGTGGGTAGGAGGGGGCTCTCTCTGAGTTATCTGTCACTATGTAAGCTGTGTTTGCGTTGGCTTTCCTTGTGCCCTGTTTTAGTCATTGTAAATGTATGGCATTTTGTCAATGCAAGGAACAGTCCTTAAAGAGGCAAAATAACTCCTGTTACAGTGACCCCAATTTTCCTGAAGCAGATTCATTAAGCAAAGACACGCAGTCTGTGCAACCCTGTGGTGTTTTTTTTTTTTTCTATTTTATTTTATTTCTATTTTTTATTTTGCCACCAAAGAATGTAAAAAATGTATGTGTACCTTTGTATATGTACAGAATGAATGTGTGGATATGTGTGTGTGTATCTCTACACATACAGTCATGGTGTGAAGTCATGCTCCTGCTGAAGCTAGCTGGACCATGATTGTCACTCTGGGGCCTTACCGTTCCACCTGGACAGGAGGAAAAGAATGTCTTTTTGTAGGAACTCAGAGTTTTTCAAAGGGATTCATCCTGTGGGGCAGGAGATGGCCTGCAGTACAAGTGGAAAGTTTAGGATCCCAAATTCATGTGTATTAATACACACTCATACTGTACATAGCACCATGCGCACAGAGGAGAGGTCGCAGAATACTTTCCTCTCGATGAGCTTTGGCTATGCTTTCCATTTGTACAGTTTCAAAGAAAACTATGCCAACAATTTACACACTTGATAAATGCATTCAGACGGTAAGATCAAGAAGTTTTGTTCACTTGCCTGTGCCCTTCATGCTGCTTTTCTCTGCTGCAAGATAATGTGGTGGTGATTTTATTTCAAAGTAATTGATCTGAATATGAAATGGCCCTGCTAAAAGCCTGCTGTGTTTTTGCTGTTCTCTACTCTTTGTTTTGTGATTATCCTTGATGCAAGTGGAGAGGGTACCCCAGTGAACACTCCAAAATGCTTGCCCTTATCTCGCTGTTTGATAACCGACTTTTGTAATTGCCCTCAGCATGTGTATTTGAAGAACCTTTAGTCAACTCATCTGCCTTTAAGTGGAGGACATACCCACGGGTGAAGATGAAATGAATGCAATCACCCTAGCCAGTGCTGAAGCATTTTGAAGAGAACTGCAGATAGCAGTAACGTAAAAGGGAACTTTTCAAGCCAAAGTCTGTAAATGACCAGTTGATCCTCAAGGATGCACAAGATCCTCTCTTTCCATTGCCTTAGACTCAAAGATTAAGGGGGGTGTGCCTAGCAGTAGCAGCTGAGGCTTCCTTCAAATCAGGTAGCTGGGGAACTATAGCAGTTTTGTCATGGTAACAGGGACTAATCTTGGCTGCAAAACACACTTGAAAAGCAGAATTAATGATTCTATGCTGGGCTTGTCATGCCATAGCTATGTTGTTTCTGGCACCAGAGGTAGGTCAGGTATGTCCACAAGTTACTCTGCTCTCATTAAGGACAGGATAATCCCTGAAGATTGCTCAGGATACTGGCACCAAACAGAATAAATCTTTGAAACTTTGGTCATCCATTACGTCACATTGAAAAGAAAATCCAAGTGAGTAGAGAACCAGGTAGCTGACAGCACTGCAATGAGACCTGCGGTGCAGCATCCTATCTACATTGCCTCCCCTCTTAGTAGTAACTTTTCCGTCTTTATTTGCTGTTGCCTTGAATCTTCATGTGTCAAAGTCTGTGGAGTAAGAAGTCACTTGTGACTAAGGTTCTTAAGGATGGCATTGAGTTGGACGTGGCTTTCCCCTCAGTTTCTTAAAAGGCCAATTTTGTAAGCAGGCAGAAGGCAGTAGTTGTGTAATTAATAAATGCGTTGTGTGTTGGAAAGCTATGAAAAGGCAGAAGCTGGTCAGGAAATAGAAAGAAGTGGCATATAACTATCTCACTGTAAAATAAGCAAGACCTATTAGCATCTGGGCTTGAACGTGGATCTTTATATGCTGCTTACCTTTATGGAATTTTTAAATCTCTTTTAAGGATGCTTTGAACAAAGAAATGAAGGTAATGGGGGTATGTGGAGGTCTTTGAGGTCTGAAACAAAGAGGAAGACACCCTGAATGTCATGATTATGTTGAGCTGTTATACCTGTTTAGTGATAGAAGAAGCCCAAATGCAACAAAATGTATTTACATCAACAGAGGTCCTATATATGATTGAAGGGAGAGAATTAAACATTTTTCAAATGTAATTTTTAATAAAAATATGCTGAATGTGCAAAGTGGTTGGTGACCACTTGCTAACAGGAAATAGATCTGTGTTTTATTTTGACACAGCGCAGCATCTGTGTCTGAAAAAATGATGTTGCTGATGACTTTTAAGTAGTTGGGTGTATGTATTTTCTAGGAGTTCTGCAAAAATTCTACAAAATTTCACATACTCCGTATCAAGGAGAAAATTAAATATGGCGAATGGGGTTGGAATAAGTTCAGATAAAAATACCAATTTCTTTCAGATGAGCTGAATGCTATTGTATACATGTAAAGCATATCCTTCCTTGTCCACTTTTCCACTATGTTTTTTGTGCTTTTGCCTGAGCTTTTTCTATCTACCTGTAGAACTGATACCAGTTTTTTCTGAAGGACAATTTGTTCTTGTTTATGCAGTAGTAGGCAGTAAGGTTAATCCATCATTGGCAATGTTTACTGCAACAAGGTTATCAAAAACAGCAACAATGCAATAGCTACAGAAATGTTTTCTGTTTCAGTTCTGCCTAAAAATGGCCAGTAGCCCAGTGTGCTAGTATTTAAGGTGTTATTATTTCCTCCCGAGTCTGCTGGTATGTCCTACTGCGGGAATAACATTTGTTCCCCGTCATCTAACCAGTGGCTTCCAGATGAAATGGAGGAATACATTGGCTACATTTGCATGCCTCTTTCTGTCTAATCACGTTGTAACCTTCAGGATTTGAGTTGCTGCCTGCCCCTTCACCATCCAGAGCTCACCATAAGGATATGCCAGTCGTTTTCAAATGCATGTGAAAGGAGGTTTATTTCTGTGACAAATAGAAAGGTCTTGGAAATGCCACCTAGTAATGTATGTTCCCGTTTCTCACTTAGAGATCCATTGAGGCTATGTTAAAACACTTGCAGCCATAATAACTACCTCTCTCCTCTTTCTCATAGTACCAGCCAGTTGCAAGTTTAGGGCCCAGGGTTTTGTGCCTCCACCAAGTTCTCAGAGTCATCACTGGTGTTCGTTTCGGCACCCATCTGCTGCCAATAACTTGTCTGTCCATCTGCCACCCTAATACCTTCCTGATCGGGATGCTGAGGTAAACTTTAGCATATGGAATGGCTGCCAAAGGGAAGCTGTCCTAATTTCCTTTCATCTCCCTTGGTGTTTGAAAGCAGACTGCATACAAATACTTTGTGTTCCCTCACTCCCAGCTGAGGGATAACTTTCAGTAGCAGTTACAGGGCTGTGGTGAAGAAACACCCCCAGGGAATGCTGTGTGCCACAGCTGGGAATGAAAGATCCCTCACAGAAACTAAATGCATCGCTCTTCACCTTTCAGTAAGTCCAGGCACCAGCCCCATGGACTCCAGATGTTTTATAGCCCATTGGCTGCTCCGTGTGATACCTCTCTTTGTTATACCCCTATCCATAATCCAAAACCAACAAAAACGAAAAAGGTGTTTTAATGAGGGTCTTTCTTGCTCTGATAAATACTAGAAGCAGTGTCAAAAGCAGTTTTCAAAATACATTTATTTTCCCTCTTTTGATCCCATTTCAGTGTAATTGTCTGTACTAATTGACCCTTAGCAAAAGAAGGCACCAGATTTGTAGGTAGACAAGAGTTTGATTTTCCCATAATGAGAAGTCACATGCAAGTATCCAGCTAAGCCCTTCTGCCCCACCTTAACAGAAATTTGGAGTCAGAGCCTTGACGTGACCCATCAGTGAGGGCCTCCGACAAGGTGCTTCATTGCTCTGAGGTAGCAGATAGCAACGAGGCAGGAAAAAGCCATCAGTCCCTGGTTTGCTGCACTCTTAGCAAAACCTGGCTAGCAGCTGCTGAAAAGTCACCACAGAGGACAGAGCAAATGTGGGCAGCTTGATGCCACTGCGGTTGCAGTGATTCCTCTTGCCAGGTGTCTGCTTGACGCTGATGTCCCCATATGTTGGTGCAGCAGAAGCCAACATCTATCCAAAATGCTCTCAAAACCATTTGATCGATGATGTTGGTCTTCATTCAAGTGTGCGTAGGCTGGGTGTTGTTTTTAGCAACATTTTGACTTCATCCCAATGAAATGGGAACAAGGAGGCAGCCCAGCAGTTTCCCATCCGCTGTCATCCTGTGACCACTTGCAGGCAGGTGTCCGTGCCACCTGCCTTTAGCTACAGGACATGCAGGGGCACAGTGTCCACGGGCACATCTCTCCTCTCTCTTTTGCTCGTGCACACTCACGGCGAGCACACCGCTCCTCTCGCGACCTTCAGGGCGAGCTGTGCGTGCTGATGCAGGCAGAGAGCTTGACCCCACGCCGCGTTCAGACGGCGCTGGATTTCCAGCATCTGGACTCAAGAAACTCTGTCTAAGCTGTAAGGACTGTGACTGTTGATGTTTCTCTGCAGGGAAGTCTGCCAGGCACTTACAGGCTCCGAAAGAAAATAAACCGAAGCATTTTCGTAAGGGAAAATGTTTGATTGTGGGAAAATATTGAATCTGATTTGCGAATGCATGAGCAACACGTCAGGTTGGGGCAGCAGCTGGCTGGACTGGCATTTCAGATGCAATACCAAGAGGTTTTTGGCAAGCAGTTTAGTAGTTCCATAGCAAGTAATTCAAGGAGTTTCAGAGGTGTTGTATAGTTCTATGTTTACGCATAAAAAATAAAATAAAATTAAAATTATTTCTAATTAGTCCATTTCACATTGAGTGGCGTATAGAGATATATTTTGTTTAATCACTAACACAGAGGCTTCTGTGAAAGAAAAGGTTTATTTGTAGCAATGGGTGCATTTCTCCTTTTTAAAGACTGTCTTTGCGCGTATAGTGTCCTTTTTTGTGAGCTGGGAATTGTAAAAAAATGTAAAGTAGAAAAGGACGTGTTTCTTAGACGAAGGAGAAATACTGTAAAATTGTGTAAATGTCACTACTCATGTTTTTCGTGTTCTGTGTAGCATAGTGTAAAATAGGCTTTCCAGCAGTGTTATTCTGTGAATTGTAATTTAAAAAACAAGCCATGCATGGTCAGAGATATTATCTACAGGTCCTTTTGTTTGGTTGAGTTTTTGTTTGTTGTTTTCTCATTCTAGGTAAATTTGTTCTATGTTAAATTTTATTTGTCCATGAAACTGCATATTTGTTTCTCAGTTTTATTTCATAAAGAACTTGAATTACTCTTTCAGATTTTACTACACACAAAGCTCACCTACAGTTTGTATTCATCATTCAGAAGCTTTGTCACATTTGGTGTAAACCAGGAGGGTTTTTCTTTTTAACACACCCTTTGTCTGCCTCTTCTCCCCACACTCTCCTCACTTGACTGTCTGGAAAGATGCAATCACACATTTTTTTTTCTTTTTTTTTTTTTTTTTTTCTGTGCCATGCAGGGTCAATATGGAAAACTGACCGCAGACCTGTGTCCAAAATTTCTTGATATAAGTAGTTAAAAAGCTCACCTCTACAGCATTATGTAAACACATCTTGCAATAAAGCTTTATAAGGCACTGACTGTGCTGGTTCTGTTTTTGTTCATGGAGCCAATGATGGGAGCTTTGGTGAGAAACGGGTGGGAAGGGGACTCACGGGTTGTTTTTTCTCATATCCCCTAAGTACCTGCAAAGCCGGCAGGTGGACTACAAAACGGCTATTATTAAACCATCTGGGTGGTCTGAGCATAACAAAGTGATCTTTTACCCCCTCTTTTGCAGTTTGAATCCAGTTCCTAATCTCGAGTGAGGAAAATGAAAATGTGTCTCTGGTTCTCAAGGATTTCAGTAATCCAGCCCTACAAATCCTCACTAAGCATAAAGGGTTACTGCTCACTGCCTTTGGCTCTGGGTTGGTTCCTGTCTTGAAAATATTCTGTGCTCACAGCACTTTGTGTAAGGGATGAGATTTATAGCAGCAAATATAAATAAAATGAATGACTACCTGTATGCGGAGGAGCATTTCAGATTGCCTCTGCATCAAGACGTGAAATGCTTGCTGTGTCTGCCAGTGCTTCCAAACTGTAAAGGTGGCCAGTGAAGCGAGACGTGCCTTTTAACGTGGCTGAAATACGTCGCATGCATCTCCCGGCTGCGTAATTTGCTGGTGGCCACCTCTGAGCACCTGGACAGGTGATGTTCTTGCCATTTGCCCTGATCGCTGGGGTCTGGTTCTTTCTCTCTTGCAATTTCCCAACGCTTCAGAGAGACTGAGTCGGCAACCAGAGGATCTCTGACCCTACTGAGAAGAAGCACGGCGATTCTGGCACCTGCCGTGCCCGCAGGTTTGGTGGCTGTGGTGAGGAGCGGGGCTCAAAATGTCACACAGAAATGCGAAGTGCTTAGATTTCCCCTGCTAGTCCTGCAGCACACTGTTCGTATGCATTTGGCCTCTGGTGTTGTGCATATTATCAGGTCAAAATACATCATTCCGAGACAGATAGGTACGTTTATAGTAGCATCCTGGGGGATAAAATAGGTTAACTGAGAGTCTGAGAGAGTTTTCACCTGAGGTTTCTGAGGATGTAGAAGCTGATATAAAATACCAGGCATGTAAGCCTCCCTAGGGAAAGGCACCACCTTCCTTCTTTTAATTAGTTTCTGAAGTTATTTTAAATATAAAGAGTGCCTTTTGGAATATGGCTACATCCCCAAAAGAGCTGCTTAGCATTCCAGATGCACTGGTGTAAAGTCTAGAGGATGAAAGGCTACTAGCCAGAAATGTGGTAATGCTTTTTAAAATAAATATATAAAACAAGTTTATTGGCCAGACACTTTTCTTTTCTATCACAGTATATCCATTAGTAATTCTGAATTCCAGATGTGCAATGACAATGCATACATATATTTTTCAGACCCGGTGCCCGGTCAGAACTCGTATGTTGTCGCAGAGGAGCCTCTGGACTGCAGTCAGGGAGCAAATAACTTTACAGCTTATCCATTGCACAGCTGCATGCCCTGGTTTATAGACCCTTCATAACAGTTTGACTCTGAGAACACACAACTAAAGAAAAAAAAAATAAGTTTTTTTTTTTTTTTTTCCTATCGTAACTTCTCCAAGTTTTCTGATGGGAATGCAGTTTGGAAAAGGGAGAGGGCTGGTCTTGAGTCTTCACCTCTTGCGAGTTTCTTCACAGGAAATGAAGACTGACAGCTGCACCGCGTTAGTCAGCTATCTGATGAGACAGACCTCTGCTGGGAAACCCCGAAAGGAGCACAGCCTATGTGAGGTGTCATGCCAGCAAGGGCCACTGCTCCCAGCTCCTCATGGATTATTTTTGAGCAGGACACGTCCATCGGCAGAGGTATTGCACACAGCAGTACTTTTCTGTTCCCAGTATTCAGAGGGGGCTCTTCTCCTCCCTGCTGCTCCACCAAGCTCTCGCTTTGTTGCTTGGGCTGAGTCAAGAGCCTTTTGTTTATTATTTCTCTTGGTCTATCTATGGAAAACACCATGGGGCATTTCCATTTCCAGATGGTATGGAAGCACCATGGAAGGTGAGATCCTTTCAGGGTCACTGGACACATCCTATGATGTTATTTCTGTAATGATGGCCAGACATTCTTTAAGCAAATGTTAAAATCCAACAAATGAGTTTATGGCCCTCTCTAGGTGGGCGTTCAGATCCCTCTGCCTAGACAACAGACAAAATGACCAGTCTCAAGTTGTACATATTTTCCACCATGTGATCCATACTTAAGGTAATACGAGAAGAGCAGCAGCAGTTTCAGAGGAAAAGAAATATCCTTGAAAAATATCCGTGAAACCCAATGGCAGTTGAAAGTGGACAGAGAAGGACAAAGGTGAGGTCAAAGCCATTTCGTAGCCTCCAGTAAACAGCAATGTCTTCTGCCCGGTACAGGGCGCTCAGAGGCACACCAGAACCAGGCAAGTTCGGGTATGGGCCCAGCAGGTGGAAAAAGCTCTGGAGTGTGTCCATCACCACAAAGGCACCGGAATTTATCTGGGTTGTGCCGTGACTGCATATTGGATATAAATGTTTGTACTAAAAGCCTCGCAGTAACCTGTGAAAAGATGTTTCGTGCAGGTATCCTAAAGCTACAGCAGGGTGAAAATTCTCCTTTTTAATAAAGCAATGAAGTACCCAGACTCTCGAACGAGAGCTCAGAAAATGAATCCTCCTTCCATCCTTGTCCAAACTTCCTATAAATATGCACTGGGAGGCTTAAATAATCTTGGCAAGATATACCAAAGGAAAATTATTGTTAAAAAGAGGCCCTGGATATCGTTTCAACAAACTTTTTCCCCACATAAACTTATGGAAAATTATTGACCTCATACCAGAGTCAAGAAAGAAAGAAACCTCTTGCAAAATGCTAAGATACCTATCAATATTTGAATATAAAGTAGACTGCCTTTAACATAGGTTTGTCTGGAACACCTCACAAGTACGCTGCGTTAATATAGGGAACAATAGCTGAGCAGGTTAATAAATAAAAATCTAAATGATAAAAGTGTCAACAGTTATGATCTGAATAAAGCTAGCAGGGAGTATTATGATAAAGAAGTTATATTGAATATCAGGCAGTAGTGACCAGAGCCAAATGAAAATTTGATGCTATTGGCTCTGTGAGCAATGGAAAGAGCCTGATGGACTTCAGTGATATTGAACCAAAGCCCCAAAGATAACTATTGAAATGTAAAACATGATGGAAAAATGGAATTGTTTCTCTGACACAGAGGCCCTAAATCATTTTAACCTCACCACTTTCACTGGGGAATTCTCTTTCAGAAATGGACAGCACATCATATAACCTCAAAACTAAGGGGGAATCCTTGCTTCCAGAAAGGTTGTCTCAAATGTGTTCAGATTTCAAACACGTGGGATGGAACACAGCTAGCATCCAAAAGTATATTGTCTGGAAATTCTACATCTCTTTAGAAACAAAAATGTTGCAAAGTCTGCAAACAAAACAACCTGAAGCAGACAATTGCCATCTTTGGTTTTTGACGATTGTTAAATTTCCTCATGGAAAAATAACATTTTAGTAGAAACTCTAACACTTGAACAAAATAATGTGCCACATCTTCAAAGACAAACAGTGGTAAGTGATAGATAGTTTACTAGAAACTAGTAAATGGCCAGTCTTAAGAACTACTGGTACAAGAAGTATCCTGCAGTGCAATTTTGTTTTATGTACTAATTCCTTGTCTAAACCTACATCTGCCATGCAACATTAAGTTACACCATGTGCAGGGTTTGTTTGTTTGTTTGTTTGTTTGTTTTCCTGTGGTGGGAATGGATTGGTTGGCATACAGAAGGAAAATCCTAATTGCTTATTAATCAATAATATGTTATAAATCTTTCTAAAGGTAATGAGGGCATTCATGAAGTTGTGATCACTTGATATTAGATAATCTGATGGCGGGATTTATGTTAAAATATGTAAAAGATAAATATTTGTATTTTAAAATGCCTCTCAGCAACATTATATAAATAGTTTGTGGGGAGTGCGTCTGTGTGTATATTTGTGCTTATGGCATTTCACAAGTGGATTTTTGAATAGGCAAATGGATTTTGTAATCCGCTATTATTTTGCCTTCTAAGCATATTTTTGCAGGGCAGAAAGGCAATGAGATGGTTACACGAGTGGTTTAACTTGTGCAAGTTATTTATTGGTAAAGGAGATAGTAGTGTCCTAATAACAATACTTACTGCTCTTTTTATCTTTCAGAGTTTGAGCTCTGCAACCCATGATGAGACAGAAGAAGAAAAACACCAGCATATGGGTCTTGAGAAGAAAGTTAAACTGTTTAAGTTACCTGCTTCTTACACTTAGAGCCCACTTCTACAAACACAGCTTACTGTGTTGAGGCATCGTAAGCTCACGAAGTCCCAAGGCAAGGCTCACAGAAAGGACTTATTCCAATGGCTCTTCTGGGCCTTGCTGCCTTCAGACGATCACAAATCGCAGCAGTGTGTGGCAGCGGGGGAATCACCTCTTGTTAGGCTGTGTAAAGTCCCTGCTGAGGTGCACCAGCTAAGCTGTGGTTCGGCTGGTGTTACACCTCTATCTTGAGCTGAAGGAGTCTGGATTCCTCATCCTCTGGTTGGGGGGAGGACCATCAGATTTCTGGCATTCATAACATCAATTGTTAAAGCAGTGGTGGAAACAGAAATGGCTGGTTGTGGCAGTTCTCCTTGGTAAAGGCTTGCTTTTCCCTGTTCATCACATAAAGTAGCATTAGGGGTGTCCTGAGGTTCCTTCAGGTAACACTTCACACCCTTGTTAAAAAAAATGGGTACAGTACTACCAGTGTTGATGAGGGTAAAGACCAAAACAGGCTGGGAGGCTGCAGATGAGATGCTAAATATTTTTTTTAATCCTGCCTACCCCAGTGAAAGTACAGAGAGTCTTCTCATGTCTTTGAATTTTGTAGAGATGTCTATATTGAGCTTTATGTTGTACAAAACCTTGGTAAGAAGTATTTCAGTTATCAGCTGGGAGAATTTTGCAAATCCTTGCCACTGACGTAGAGTGCATCTGGGGGTGTTGGTCAACACTTGCCTGAACATGAGCTGGCAGCATGCCCAAGTGTCCAAAAAGGCCAATGGCATCCTGGCTTGTATCAGGAACAGTGTGGCCAGCAGACCCAGGAAGGTGATCATCCCCCTGTACTCAGCTCTGGTGAGGCCACACCTCAAGCACTGTGTTCAGCTTCAGGCCCCTCAGTACAAGAAGGACATCGAGGCCCTGGAGCATGTCCAGAGAAGGGCTACAAAGTTGGTGAAGGGCCTGGAGCACAAGTCCTATGAGGAGCGGCTGAGGGAGCTGGGGCTGTTTGGTCTGGAGAAGAGGCTCAAGGGAGACCTTATTGTTCTCTACAACTGCCTGGAAGGAAGTTGTGGGGAGCTAGAGGTTGGCCTCTTCTCACAGGTAACTAGTGATAGTACTAGAGGGAATGGCCTCAAGTTGCACCAGGGAGGTTGAGGTTGGAAATGAGGAGACATTTCTTCTCAGAAAGAGCAGTCAGGCATTGGGATGGGTTGCCCAGGGAGGTGGTGGAGTCACCATCCCTGGGGGTGTTCAAGGAAAGGTTGGACGTGGTGCTTAGGGAAATGGTTTAGTGGGTGGTGTTGGTGGTAGGGTCTTGACAAGATGTAATGTTGGTCACTTTCCTGGTAGTCAGGTATCTCACAGATACCACATTTGGTTAAACTTGGAATTTTCTCCTCCTTTTTCAGTCTCTCCTTGTCCACGCTGATGAAGTTATTCTTTCTTAATAAACTGGGTCACCAGATACAGGCTGAGTTGAATGCCATCCATCCCCAACTGACGAAACTGAGAAGAGAAAATAGGAAGATAGAGGGTGAAATAGCTCTGTGGTCTCCACAGTCAGGCTGTTAACAGCTTAACTTTCTCCTTGGCAGTGAAAAGGGTGTAATTTTGGAGTGAAAACTGGCTTACTGCAATGCAAAAAATGTGTGTGTTTTCTGAATATAAGGATCCCAATTTACAAGAAAGTTTAAAAGAGTTGTACAGATCATAGAACCATAGAATATCCCAAGTTGGAAGGGACCCATAAGGATCATCAATTCCAACTCCTGGCTCCTCCTATTGTTCCTGACAACACTGCCATCTTTTTGGAGTTCTGGGGTATATTTCTTGCAAAGTCTGAAGAAAAAAATAAGTGTCCTGGAGAGGACTTTCTAACTCCCGGTAGGTAGAGGTTTGCTTAACTGAAATGAATGAAACCAAACTCTTTCATCATGATGGAGGTTCTAGTTATTATTTGTCCTATGTTTCCATTAATTTTTTGGCAATAGGTTCCAGGAGTTCATTTAGCATGTTCTATACATTTTCTTTTGAGGTCTCCGATGCCTGAGTGCTAATCTAGGAGTAAGCACATGTCCATTGGAACATGGTCCTGATGAGACAATGCTAATTTCCTACCACATACCACTGTGCATCCCTGGGCTCCAAAAATAAGTAATCGCATACAGGCCCATTGGACTGAAATAGTGACTTTCTAATGTCAACTTAATATCTAATACAGAAATTACTGCTGGTTAGCAAGTAAGACATATAAGCTGATACTCTTTTCTATTTCATGCAGAAAATTTTCTGACTAGGTTCTATGGTTACTGGCACAGGCAAAAGTAAGTGCTTTAAAAGGGAGAACTTGAATGTGCAAGTCATCAGAAAACACAGAATGTTAAAGAGCAGAAAAAATTGTGTGGGGTGGGTGATTATGGAATCAAGTTTCAGAATTTGAAGTAACTAGAACTGATTTGGATTGTTTTGAGGAGAAAACTAAAACCGGCACTGTTTGCAAAAGTCCTGGAGAAAAAGTTTGACATTCTTTATTTTCCTTGTCTTAATTGAGACCCTGGGGCATGTCTAATACCTTAAAGGTATTAATAGGACAGAAAATTCACTTTCTGTCAAGCTGTGGAGGTAACAGATTGGAAAGCCAAGACAATCTTGAGGTAAGGACATAACAGAATGTGAAATGCTCATGTTTATTATTATTATTATTAAAATAATTACTTATTATATGCATTTTGCTTATTGACATATCTTCCGATATGTATTTGAGACCTAGAAAAACTGAACTTGGAAGAAAAAAAAAGGTCAAATTAAGAAGTCTGTGTTTTATAGACTGCAGCTTTTGAAACCCAGCAGCAAATTCAAGGGAGCCAAATACTTTCATAAGTGATTTCTTCATTTAGACTGCTACAATATGGAAAATTATAGGTAATGGTAGTACTTCAAAAGGAGTGTGAGATACTACCACTAATACCCATACTCATGATAAGAGTTCAAGAACTCTCTCAGAAAAAGGAGGTTTAAAACTGATTGCTCTGACATAATGTTTTTGGACCATGTAAATGGATGTATAATTTTTGAATGGGTGATGGATTAAATTTTGTAGGCAATTATATCTACTCAGCTCTGTTGACTTGGCAGGTAAGCAGAAAACAGAATTTGAGTTTCAATTACTACTTCTTTGTTCTAATATCATAAGATTTTCTTAAACTTTTATGAGCTGCAGGTTTGAATTGAAATTTGACCTCACAGCACAAGCTGATGGAGAAAGAGAATTTCTTCCTTCTGCTTTGAATCACATTAGACCTCTTTGCAATTTGGGTAATTAGAGATTAAGAGCACTTCAGAGTAGACTGTACTACCATTAGATACAGAATTGCTTATATAACATTTAGTCCTTGTTACGTTACTCATCTAGAGCCCAGCATTGAATCAGACTGAAGGATGCTTACATTCAGTATGACTGCAGTATAAAATAACGTTTTGCTACAGCAGTGAGGAAAAGAGGCAACCTTTGCTTGCTCCCATTATAAAATCTGAATGTAATCTGAGTGCAGAAGTGTCAGAAATTTCTATGTTATCAAAGCCTACTAGTGGATTTTCCACTAAAGATCCTTTTCTGAGATGTTTTGGCTTTGTAACGCATCACAGCAAATGAGTTCTTAAAAAATACATAATCCTTAAGAGCAGCTCTGTCAACATTTCAGATGTTGCAACCAACCAATTCAGGTCTCTTAACTGAGGGGACAGTGGTTGCAGGATAATTGCCTTGTGGCATATGTTTTCAAAGTCTTTACTTATGCTTGGCAGAAATTACATTATCCACAGCTTTGGAAAGAACTTTTGGCTGAAGTTTCTGGCGATGATCAACCTCATGAATATAGTTATGCCCAGAGGGTAATTAGAGTTGAAGTAGACCATGATACTTTGGAGACTTTTATTTCTTATGATGATAGCATTCTCTGTCTGTCACCTCCAAAGTTTTAAAGTTTGTGCATGAGGCTACAAAATATTTCTGCAATTAAAAATGCCTGTCTTTTGGATTATAATGGGCTCTTTACTGCTGATCTGTCAGTTGGATTAGTCGCAACTGCCACAATTTTATTGTGCATGCAAACAAGGATTTTAGCACTTACTGGTATACCATTTGCATCTCAATGCAATGTGCCCATGACTAATACTTGTTTGCACAGATTTTCATATAGCACATCTGGAAAAAAAAATCCAGTAACTCTAGAAGAAGGTCTTGAAAACTCTCACAGAGATTAAGGGTGATTTCACACTGTAGTATATTTCATGCTTGATTAACTTCTGATCAAGGAGGCTCTGAAAAGCAGAAGCCTCCTGTGATACCACACACAGGTGACAGGAGAGGTTAAATCATCATCACCTGGCAGAGTACCCACTAGAGGCAAACTAGAGAGTGTAGGGTCAAGGTTTTATGAAGCTGAGAGGCAGGTGACAGCAGGTACTACTACCCCTGTGTGTGTGTGACAGATCATATTTTGGCCAGGAACAAGCAGGTAACCAAATTTTGATGTGACTATATGTTGGTAGTTCTCAAAAACTTAAGGAAGGCAGAAAATGCGTGTCTGAGAGAAGGACATAACTGGCAGATTTGGAGTGTGAGAAGAACAGAAAGTCTTTAAGACTGGAAGATTTGTGTTTCAGTTGCTATTGTAACTGATTTTTTTTATTATTATTATTATTTTTGCAATAGAGATATAGATTATCAGTTGCTCTTACCTGGTCGTTCCTGAACTTTCCCAGGAATTGATAGATCAGGAAATAACAGGTAACCATTGCTTAGTGTAAATGAATACTGTTCATTGCACCTATTCGGTGTCTAAGATGTGTTAGCACACAATCTGTATGCATAAACCCACCTTTGTAAGCAGGCATCAAGACCATGTGGGGCCTTGAGGAGTTCAGAAACGTGATAAAGGATTTGTTTTGCATGAAAAAAAATGGAAATTGGGCCTCCATCATTGTAGCAGAAGAGTACCTTGTCCACTTTGCCACTATTAAGGTAGTTGTTGTATCAATATCCTAGTCCTCTGGAGTATGGCATATCAAAAAACAACTTCTTAATGTTTTTGAAGTGATCTGTTGATGGTCTATAGTATCCATTTGTATTAAATTGAAATGAAATGTGCTCTGAGGAGTTAAATGCCTTCCAGAATGCCTAATGTATATTGTATGCTTAGTTACCTGAAAAAATCCAATTTTGTTTTCTTATAAAGTAATGATTTGAAATTTGTTTAAATGAACTTATTTCCTAGGAGAAAAGCAAAAACAAAACCACATTAATTATATCACTGTCCTTGAATAACTCCATCTGGGGCAATAGCATAATAACTTTTCCATTTACCTGGGGGAGGATTAACAGGAGCCTGTTGTAGTCTACTGGGTTATCCCCCTCAGCCTCAATGACTGGCAAAATGTTTGCATTCTGCAATCCCAGTAGTATTCAAAGTATAGTCAAAAATTTGTTTCCTTGGACCAAGGATCCCCCATCAAGATTTTCAGGACATTTGTGTACAAGATATTCAGGCCTGCTGATTATTTTCATAGCTTCTGTCTTATTGAATACTGCATAGTGGAGTGGTAAACAGCTTATTTTTCTCTTATAAAATGAATGTCTCATTCTGCTTCTTTCCAAAACCAGAAAAGAAACATCAATGCTATGCCTCTGTCTTTTCTCCATCACCATTCCTGCACTAACAGCCTCATTGCTAATGAGCCATCTTATTGCAAGGATTAATGTCTGGTATATGCAAATTTCTTCTTACCATTCTTAGCTCTGCAAGTCAAAATTTCTGTTTCTGTCATTAGTTTTTCTTTGTTTGACATGTATCACCTTACAGGTTTCACTTTACCAATAAAAATGATGGTCTTGTATCCAAAGTTATACTTTTTCCTCAATGGAAAATCAGGAAACTTGATTATCTAATCAACAGCTCTTGCAGAACTCCAAGTTTTCATTCACTGTTTTCTCTCTAAATTTTCTGTCATGTTTTTTTCTCTCTCAAATTTTTCAGGATTAAATACCAAAAATAATATTACATGGAGCTGTTTTCCCTGCATATATAATCTGGTTATGATCACAGTGATTTAACTGTTTTTATTTGTCATTAAAAGGTTCAGAAGTTAGAAACAAAAGTTAGAAAGTGTTAGAGAGTTATAGGGGCAAATAGGGATTCAGTTATACTGATCATCCAAAAAAAAAAAAATAAAAAAATCGTGGCTGTAAATAATGAACATAGCAAGGTTTTTAAACAAATTCCCTGAACTTTTCTACTAGGAGATTTATTGGACAAAATGTAAAATTGTAAAAATGTCAGTAATCACAGTACACATTTTCTGAATATGGCTCCACATACATATTGTCTGTCATAAACACTATAAATACCTATTTTTCAGTCCACTCAGTTTGCAAGCCTGCCAGTTAGATTTATACATTTTATGTCTCTATTGACTTGAAGAGGATGGAAATTAGAGAGAAACTGAAAGCCTAAAAGAAGCATGGAGTACCAGTGTAACCCTGCAGAACTGCAGAATCATTTTTAATGGCTATCGATTGCTAACAGCAGAAGGCAGAGTTTAAATCTCACGTGATGGCAGTAAGTGTCTATATCTGTTTACCAGCCCTGTATCAATTAGAGCCACACAGTGCTAATGGAGCCAACGAAAACTTGACTCTTTTGACTTCACTTGAAAATGCCATTTCAGAGCTTATCACCAAGCTAAAGCTTTTGTTTCTCTGCCCTGAATGAGGGAGCACCCTGTTGGACACATCCTGGGTATAGCCTGCTGTAGTAGGAGGTTTGCCCATGCAGAAATCCACTACAAAAATACAATTTTTAGAATGCCAATAAGGAGAAAGAAATGAAAAAAGAGAGAGAGAAGGAAGAAAAAAACAACAACAACAACAACAACAACAACAACAACAACAAAAACTTTCATTTGTAACAAGATCCTGATTCTAATGCCTAGGAAACTTTGGATGAGCTGAAGCTCTCTGGACATGTTTAAGCTCTATACCTGCCTCATTCAAATACTAGAGTTTTGTTCCCAAATTCTCACATTTAATACAAAATGTTTCTGTTTTTATCACCTATTCATAGTTCTTCAGTAACACTTCTGATTGGTATTTTTATTCCATTTATAATCCCTTTATTCTTAAATGATCTATAGGAGAAGAGGCAAGCCTTTTGTAATTTTTCTTCCCATGGCATACAGATTTAGCAGCTTGGGGTAGGCTACATTAGTTTAAAAAAGCTTCTTTCTCCTGTAAATCCTTTTCCTAGTGATCTAGAAAATTCTTTCAACATCCTCCTTTTCCAGTTACTTAAGGAAACCTTAAGAAAACATTTTAATCTGCCCTGAGAAGTCCAGAAAATGTGAAATGGTGGCTGGAAATCCTGCCCCAGCTGGGGACCCACCATTGCCATGGTCAGTGGTGGCTGCCTCCTGTCCTGACGAGGTTCTGCTTGCTTTCTACAGAGCGAGAAAGCCCCCAGATAAGAAATGTGAATCAAGGATGGAGTCCATATAAGCAGTCTCATCGTGTCTCTTTCAGCACTTCCCATCACCCTGACTGTATGCTGAGGGTGTCCTTGGCCAAGGATACTCCAGGCCTAGTACATGGAACAAAACTTGGATCTTTTGTATCTAAAAACCTTGAGTAGTTGCAGAAGAGACCTTTTATCTTGAAGATTTAAGAGACTAAATAAACGACTTCAAGCTATTTAATTGGCAGAGAGGGGGTGTGGTGGGTTACTGGGTTACACAGAGCTGGATATTATTTGAAGGGGGCAGCTTTAGGACAGGAGCGAGTAAGATCAGTGCACTCATGGATTGATGTTGAAACCAGATACAGTCAAGATGATCTCCAGGGTATTCTTCCTGATCCTTTTTATTACTTTGTTGTTGAAATTATTTTCTAATAGTATTTATTGTCTCACGTATCACGTTCCTATCTCTTGAAGAAACAGGCTGCCCAGTCTTTCATCTTCTGGTTGTACTTCTTTGTCTCATTACACATTGTTTTTATGAAGTATTTGATCACATCTTCCAAAAAATGTTTAAGCTTTGGGTATTTTTCTAAAAGATTTTTTTTTCCAGTTCAGCCAAGATGTTTTGGGCCTAAGGCAAAAACTATTAAATTAACTTCTGTCATCTCTACAGTGACAGAAATCAGAAAAGTTGTTAACTGTTGTGATGGATAATAGTGGGCCATAATAATGCATAAATACACTGTTGACTTTGTTATAGGGCAGTTACTGTATGAGTGCATTGATTTAGTCTAAAAAGAGGCTGCAAGGAAACAATGACTCAAGATAAGCCATTCCACAGGAATAGGATAATAGAAGACCAACTGGCTCTCAGAGTACTGGCATGATTTCCTGCTGAGACTATTGGACTGGTTTTGTCTAGAAGGGCAAAAGCCCAAGAACTGACAAAAACAAGAGGACTCCCTCGTTCCAGAGAGGAGCTAGTTATTGGAGCGGGAAATCAGACTGGTCTCAAGGCCTACGGGGCCCCATATATAGAAAAAGACTATCACAGCAGATGCTAATGTAAACATAAACATAGTAAGGACTAGGATGATGCTAAATATAAATGTACATGCCCTTTTTGCTGTGTTTAAAGCAATTTGCTGGATTTCTTTTATTCTGTCGTAGCTAAGGTAGCTTATTCCAGATCTCTAACTTACAGTGCCCTCTGAGCAGATGCTTTGTTTTAAGGTCTTTTTCTATCCTTTCCTTTAGAAAAACCTGGTTTGCAATGAAGCTGCTGGGGTTGCTACCTGTAGTACACCAACAGCTGGCAGGAGCTGCTGGAACAGCAGAGCTGTGATGTGGCTCCCATGTGGTGATTTGTGGCCACATCAGTCACGATTCGCTTGCTCTCCTGTCACTGAAGGATTTTCCCAGGAAATTTGTCACCTTCACGATTGCCCAACTATACAAATTTAAAATTGTCCACACGCACCACTTGTAAATTCAAATTTGTCAAGTATTAGGGACCTTAAGCCCAAAATTAACTTACCAGGTTGCCTGGTGGCTGCCCATTGTGTATGTTTGCATCAGTATTTAGTGGCATAACAAGAGTTCTGAAAAAGCTCTATTGGTAGGATGCATTTTTGGCTTTGCAGTCTGGAAGTACTTGCCCCAAACTCCTACTGACCTCTACATGAAAAAGAACTAATTTCCATTAAATATTTTGAAGTTGTTATATTTTAAATTGTTCCTCTGTATATATGATAATTCCTCTGTCAGATTCCTTACTTATCATTTAATCTTTTTATCTTTTTATCACTTATCACTGACACATAACCTACGCCATGCACCTGTCCTAGACTAATGCTGGTTTTCACATCTGCAGCTTCTGCAATGCAATGCACCCAGTCCATTAGTAGCCATTACGGGAGACAGAAAGAATTCAGTTTGCACCTCAGCCCAGCTGGAGAAGAAAACACTGGCATTTCTGCAGCAGCAACCACTGTGAAAGTAAGCTGGGACTTCAAAAAAAAATTGTTCTATCTGATACTTTTTAGAGCAGAGAACAAGTGCAAGCCTTCCACTGTCTTTTATTTTTATGACAGGAATACAGAGACCCTCAAGTGTCTGACTTCTGGAGACTAGTACGTGTGCGGGAGCTGTTCAGGAATCCTTTTCAATTACAGTTGTGTTGTGATAGTCTCTGACTGCTGATTGTTAATCTTCAGCAAGCTCTATCTTGTCTTTCTAAGGCTGTTATTAAAACTCTTACTGAGAGAAGTAAAAGTACTGAGGAAAAGAATGCTAAAATTCAGAGTGTATATATGCGTTTCCAAATGTACAAGTATACTATAATATCCTATTTCTGTTGTTCTTACCAGCAACAGTAGAAAAATAAGGTAAAAGCCGATTTAGCTTTCCAATATTTGTATAACTGCTCTGAAAGATGGCCTTGCAATTTACTCAAAGAACAGATGGATGATCTCAGTGAGGTCTCCTCAGCAAGTACACGGGTACATGTCCTCTTAGGTATTCTGCTGTAGTCTGACGTTGGTGAAACTGAAATGCCTACACTAGACTTTCTCTTTCAACTGAGATTGTCCACAGTGCCAATGTCTAACGTTACTTTAATTCTTTGAATGGCAGGGACCAGTGACAAACATACAAGCTGATTTTTGTGTTAGTAGTTCACAGATAAACATCCATTTATGTTCATGTACTGACACTGACTGCATGCAGAAGCTCTGCAAGAAAGTATATGTGAGCCAACCATTGAAGAAGACAGATAGCTGAGAGAGATCCACAGATGATCCTACTTACTGCCTGTCACTTTATGAGAAAGTCAATACATAAAATTAGTTGCTATTTTGAGGTTGGGCTTTTGACTGGAATACAACTTCAGCAGCAGAAGGGCAAGCCCTTACTCCATGACTGCTTGCAAAATGGACTTGCATGGAGCCAAAGATGTGAATGTGAATGTGGACATGAGCCTCTTGTCTTGTGCTGGGCTCTGCATGAATCAGCTCCATGATTTCCCCTTACATTTGATAGTTGTTTGTTTGTTTGTTTGTTTGTTTTTGCAGGGGGAGCAATATGACAACAGTGATAATGGTATTTTTGCATATAATTTCTGTGCCTAGTCTATATATGATACATTTCTTCTTCATCAGGGAGGCCTAGATGAAGTAGACAAGTAGAGAGCAGACTTTTGTTTAGAGCAGGTGCATAAATACATGTGTGTACACACAAATGTACCCACACAGATGTGTTTTCATCTCATCCTGTTGCTGATGCAGTATCTTTGCAGTGGGATGAGTATTATAGTTTTTTTTTTTGCTGCCAGGCTTCCTCCATATTTCTGCTGTGACCAAATCTGGCCATACATCTATTCATCTTCCTTATATTTTTATATTATGCCTGTATTTATGATAAAGGTTGTTCTGCTGTCCCAAAGAAAACCATAAGCCTGTGCATCTTTGTTCCTGATACTGAGTGCCTTTCTCTAACTCTTGTAGAAGGGCCCCCTGTTGAGCCAAATTAAGGCCTTTCCATGCTTCACTTGCTTCCATGTTATTCTAAAGCCTTTCTGCACACAAAGGGGCATTGCTATAGTTTATTCACATGGTAAGATGGAAATGAGGGGCTCATCATATGTTTGTCAAATACCTTTCCACATGGCACTTCCTCTTTTACCAAATGCCTGGGATTACCAGAGCTCTTGGAAAAGTTAACACACCCGAACACGCATGCAATCTGGCTATCGTGTTCAAGGACTGTCAGCTATAGGCATGTAGTAGGGGGAAATAACCCTTTTAGCTTTTAGGAATCTTCTTTTTCCCAAAATAATGCTTCTCTGAACAAGAAACCGAAAGGAGCACCTCAAGAGGAGAAGAAGGAATTAGTGGAAGGGTTTAGCAGGAGAAGGACCATGTGGGACAGAATTGTTTTCACAAGACAAGCCACTAGTGACCCAGAACTGCTGGAGACTGGCCCACCAGAAGATAATGGAGGTAAGCCTCCTCACAAAGGTGTTGAGCCCATAGAATTGGATTGACCCCAAGACAAAGAGGAGCCCATGGACAATGAACCATCTCTGGTGGAACTGCTGCAATGGGACACCACAGTCAGCCTTCAAAAAGATTTCCTGGTGAAATTTTTACCCTTTTAGATATTTATTTTTCATGCTGAATAGAGGGGGATACTTGGGAAATAGCTTTTTAAAAATTATTTTCATAGTCCCTTAATCTGGAATTTCCCAATCTGAGAGTTTAATTTCACATTTCTAGGCTTGCAAGGATAAAGAGGTAACAATATTTTCCTAATGCTAGCTGTGTAGTACCCTGGGTTCTTGACCAACTCCGTATTTCTAAACTGGATGCTTGTAATGCCCATAGCTCTTTGCCAATATCTCAATGCTCACACAAGTTGTCCCATGCTCAGAGCAATGCTTCAAAAGTAGCCCAAGAGAACTGTGTCTTTTTTTATTTATCTTTAAGAAGAGATTGCTCCTCAGAGGTTTATTGCTCTCTTCAGGTGCCTAGAGGGAGCCAGGCTCTTCTTGGAAATGAACACTGACAGGATGTGGGCAAGAAGCACATGTTGTAACATGGGAAATTCTGATTAGACATTAGGAAAGGAAATGATTATGAAAGTGGTCACACACTTAATCATGTTGCCCAGGGAGCCCATAAAATCTCTACCCCTGTAGATGTTCAAAACTCAACTCGATGAGGCTCTAAGGAACCAAACCTAGGATTAATGTTGGCCCTCCTTAATTATGAGGCTGGACCATCTCCTCCAGATTCCCTCCCAATCTGAGTTATTCTGCCATTTGAAAGCATCAGGCCTACAAACCTTCTTGTCTGAGGGTCTCTTCAAAATTGTCTTTGCACAAAAAAAACTTATAGCTTCAAAAATTCAATATCTACACCTATATTCTGGAAGTCCTAGGCAGCTTTGCTCTTCCAAATAAATTGTCAACCCACATAATGAGGGAACAGACAGGGTTACATAAAAATTGATAACTAAACCTTGTTAAACAGAATTTCCAAATGCCCTTTTTGAATCCATTCCCTTTATAAGGGTCTTATAGCCATTTCAGTTTTGCATGGCACATTATCTGCTCTGACAATTAAATCATTACGTTAGTTAAAACAAGCCCATAAAACAATGTTTGGATAACTTACATGTCTTCAATATTTTTCTAGTGGATTTTTGATTATTATTATCTCTTTTATTATTTTTCTTACAGAATAACAGGAATCAATCCTAGTGTTGTAAGCAGACATTTCTGGAATCACAGAAAAGTGATCATAGATTAAGCAGTTCCATATTCACAGTGGCTAGTGAGAGGCTTGAGAGGTATCTTCATAACATATTCAAAAGTAATTAGCACACTAATTACTGTTCAATGTGATCACTTTGTGTAGACCTTATTTTTCAATCTTCTGTTTTTATAGAAGGCAATTGTGTGAATCTACTTGAAGTAAGATTGTCAGATTTCAAACATATCTGTACTCTGTCTTTCTGTGTCTGGAAAAAAAAAAAAAAGGAGTATAACTACCTGTAAGTATGCTGTAAGAACTATAAAACATCTGGTCAACAGCTGCTTTCTAAAGACAGTTATTCAGATAATCTCACTGAACAGTTTTAGGGTGCTGTCTAGCAACAAATGGCAGAAACAACCTCATTATGGCCTGTGCCTAATGATAGCCAATATGTCTCTTTTTTTTAAGTACTTAACACCCAAAAGTATGTAGCAGGGTATGTTTCCTGGGCATCTTCACTGCATTAATGCTTAGAATCCTGCTGCCTGTAAAAGTTGTTCTGAAATCCATTTGCAAAATGGATTGTTTCTTGTTAAGGACGTACATTCCCTTTGTTTGCTTGCCATGGAGGGAAGCAGCAGGTCACAAGTTATGTGCAAAATTGGTAATAAGCCCATGCAAAGGAAATAAATACACCACAGCATGTTGCCAGCAGTTTCTGGAACCTTGCTCTGCACTTGCACATCATATCTTCAAAGCTCTGAGGGAAACTATTGGGGTGGGAGATGATCAGGCATACCTCAGAAAAATATTCTCTCAATCACTTGCACCATTTCTTTAAAATGAATGAAAATCTGAATAACGATCTTGAAATGTGTATCTCACATTTAAACTCCCTGTGGGCTTTGTATTTAGTTTGAAGACAAAACCAGAGTTCTCTTTTCTAGAAAACCTTGAGAAAGCAGACCTAAATACTTGTCAATCTCTCACCTTGTTGATAATTTCATGAAAACATGAAAAGTCTTAGAAAATAGAGAAAAACAAATAAGAAAACGAACAAACAAATAGAACAGACAGAGCCATTCTGCCTAATCCTCTGCCCATCAGCTGAACCAACTGTTCCCAAACCATTCCTGCCACAACTGTACCTAACCTGTTCTCATGTCCCCAAATAGCTCAGAGCCTCCCAGACTTTCCTTTCAAAGCTTTGGTGGTGTTGTTCATAGTATTGTGCCAATGACTAACTTACCTCAATTCCTGAAAATAAAATACATACTTCTATTTACTGCAGAGATGGTGTCATCCTTTAAGTTTCTGAAGACTGTTCTCAGACTAAATTCAGCCTGCCCCCCCTTCTGTTTTTTTTTTTTTTTTTTTTCTCCCATGGGTCATGTCATCAAGGAAAAGCACGTAAGTGACAGAGTTGTTGGAAACTCTGGAAAGCTGTACTTCACAAAATGAGATCTGCTGTTTTGTGCTGTAAATCAGCCATATGCTGTACTTGATGAGGTGAAGATTCATTTGAAGTCTGTCTCACATACTATCTGTTATGTATTGCTTCTGTATGTAAATGTCTTTAAACAGGCTCATATCCTAGTATACAGAGAAGCTGTATGTCTACAGTAGATTTTATTAGGAAATGGTAAGAAAAAAAGGCAGACTTTCTTTTAAAAAGTAAAACAAACAAACAAAAAAGTACATATGGCTCAGTATATCTCAAATCTCTAAAGATAAAGTACTGTAAATGTTTCTGTGCCATCCTCTATTGTTGAATCATCACATGTGTGGTGCTGTGATTATAGGTGCAAAAGAACTTCAGATGCAACTGTTTTAAAATGTTTTTCTCTACTGTATGAAATTAAGTCAATTAGACAACAGAAGAAACAGTCAAGTAATGGAAAGACTACAAAATGCACACACAAAAATCACTTTCCAATTTAGTTAACTTCAGTCATAAGTGGATACTGAGAGCACATCCATCATAAAGGAAAATCTGCATGCAAAGAATAAAGACATAAAGAATAAAGAATTAGTGCCAAATTACAATTGAAATTTGTCCCTATTTCTTTTAATATACTTAGGGTTAAAAAATAATTCAAATAATTCAAAGTCTCACCTTCAACTTTTCTTGCTTCTGTTAAGAATCAGACTCCATAGTAACACAACAGTTTTTTTTGGTTTTGCTTGCTTTGCTTTGTTTTGTTTGTTTGTTTTCCAGAGGTTTAAATTCCTTTTTGTCTCTCTGTGAGAGATTCTTGGGCACTACAATATGCCAGAGTGCATGTGAGTGATACAGATAAATACTTTTTTCCTTTTACAGTACAGGTTATATCTGAAAAGATAAGAAAAAAATAATATGAGATACTACACAGGAAAATTAGCTTTATAAAAGCGTTACTCCTTTAATGTAACTCAAAGTGGATTTACATCAAAATATTTTCAGAGATGGGTTACATTTTAAGTTCACAATAATCATTATAATTTTGTCCAAAGTGAACGTGCAATGTAAATCAATACTGGAAATCACCTTAAAAGGCTGCTAGGCCAAGAAGGCAAAAGACCTTACTGACGTCCAACTAGGCCTTGGAGAACTGTAATTACTTTAGGATTAATTAAGATTGCACAAAAGAGCAATGTTTTCATTCTGCAGAAGGGAAATTTTTCAGACACATTTGCTTGTGTCAGAGCTCAGCCATTTGTGCGTACTCTCTCCTCTGCAATCTCAGTAGCAGCAGAGCTAGAATGACAACATTTGGAGTCCACAGTCACATATTTTTGGTGCTATGACAAGTTCCAGCTGGAAAGTGGGTTCCACAGCAACATAACGAAGAAAGTATTTGGAAGAAGCATTCATCCATTTCAGAACTTCGATCAACTTTCAGGCCATAGGACTGCTCTGCATTCTTTGCTACCGTCATGGGTGTAAAGGCCATAATGGGATGTTCTACTCTGCCAGCATGTAGGGAGTCTCATTTTAAACATGGTAAAAAAAAATCCACCTACAAATCCTGATTTTAAGTATTAAGAATAATGTGAAGAGCAAAAGAGTGTTGCTTGATTCTAATAAGCAGTTAAACTATATCCCTCAAGAGTCCCCCTCCCCCCCCCCCAAAAAAAAAAAAGACTTTCAAAGTAGTGGACCAGATGCTCCCCACCACTCCATTCTGTGCTATTATCTTTCAGGACTTGCCATAACAGCAATGATTCTATTTTTACCTTGTTGAAACAGTCATTCTTACAAATCATACAGGAGTGACTTATTTTTTTATGAAAAAAAATAAAAAATCTTTAAGAACATATTTACTTTGAGAAGTCTGTTTTCTTCTATGATTATTATACAGAGTATTGTGAAGGAGCTCATAGAGTGGCTTGGGACCTTAAAGATCATCTAGTTCCAGCCCCCCTGCCATGGTCTGCCATGGACTGAAGTTCAACAGTCCTCATTGTCTAAAGTTATATCTATGAAAAAGGTGGTGAAAAAAGGCGGTAACTGGCACCAAAACCTGCTAGATAAACCCTTCATGTTTACATTGATTTGTGGTATATGAGAAGCTCAAGCATTCTATGTCATTAGTGATCACTATCCAAAGTCCTTGTTCAACATGGGTCACACCAGGTGCCACTCTCATCAATTTCTACCAGAGACCTTACATTATTTTTAATAATTATATTTAAAAAAGCAGTATTTACACTTTAAAATAACAAAACTTACTGAGAAAACTTACAAACAGACTGACAGTAGGGCCTTCATTTTCACTTACCTGCCTTCTTTCCGTAGGTACTTTTAGAAGGGTTGTTATAACTTGACACCACTAGGGTATTGCCTTTCGTGTTGCTACACCTTTCCACCTTCCCTAGTTTGCCCTCTTTTTCCTCTCTATGTCCTTTCTCTTCATTATGTGGTGAAGGATGCACAGCTGAAAAGCAGATTAAATGCATGACATACTTTTACATGATTTACAGTTACAGCTTTACTGCAATAGAGATGCAGACAGATGTCTGCAGGAGAAAACTTTGTCTACTCAGGTGCAATACAGATTTGTATGCCAGACAGCTTGGCTCAAAAATAAAATCTCCATTTTGAAACGTGTTGAGGAGTGCATGGCACATACTGTAAGTCCTTCATACCATGGAGGTTTGGGGGTGAAAAATAAATTTGCAATTTAGACTGAAATATGCATGTGTTGAATAAGTGAATGTTTGAAATACTACTAAACGTATTCTCGTTATTCAAGACTGACCTTAGGCTCAGGTGGGAAACTGAAGAGCATTGTTCTCCTTGTAGTCTTTTTCAGGTGAAACAAAAAGTCCTGAGCACACATGGCTTGTAGACACCCTGCCCTTGCTTCAGTGTTTGAGATGTCTAGAACTGGGTTTAAAAAGAGCACAATAAAAGACTTTGTAATTGCTTATCGTGGTCCCTGTACTGAACATGACATGTGTCATGAAATGGGTATTTTCCCAGGTACCTCAGACTCTACTGCATTAGACAATACCCAGCTGAATGTATACTATTCAGTCAATGAAAAGAGAGAAATTGTATATGTATTGGCACATCTACAGAGTCAGAGATTTCAAAAATGAAAGCCCAGATCCCCCAGGTTGATGGGTAATTAACATCTATGTCTTCAGTTCACAGTTTTGATGGGGGCATGGTGCAATTGCACGACAGAGAGAAACATGAGACTATGCCCCTGAAATATAAACTAATTTTTTACACTGCTGACATTAGATTGTCTAGGAGGAGAAAACAAATGTTTCTTCAGGTCTGTTTCAGCCCATACGTTTTGTCCACAAGAGACAAAAGTCTGGTGTCTTGCTTGTGGTTAGAACATAAAACTTTTCCCATTACATTTTTGATAACTTATCAAAAAAACACTTCTTCTTGTTACAAGGAATTCAGAGTTGTGACTTAAGCAAAATAAATGGGAATTAAATGAAACCCCCAAAAGTGCAAAGCTAAAAATTATAAAACCACAGAGAACAAAACAGAAGTTCTGAGAAACATAAATCCTCCTTAGGGACAGACAACAAGTGGGACAGGAGCTAGTGATATACTGCATGCATATGTGTATTAAGAGATGTTTATCCCTTCACACAAGGAAGCAAGTTAGATTTATATTCATTGATTGTTTTTTTGTTTGTTTGTTTGTTCAGTTGCGGGTTTTTTTTTTTTCCTTACTTTCAGCATTAATCTACTTCACTCATGTTCACCTTAGTAAGACTTCAGAATAAATCTTTTTTTTTTTTTTTTTTTTTTTTTTTTTTTTTTAATTTTCTCTGTTGATCTAAGCATTGTTGAACCCATTCTCTCTCCTCTCCCTTTATGGATTGCTGGGGGAAAATGGAGTTGAAAGACTATGTTTTTTCTTTATTTCCAACATGTTTTTTTCCCTCTCTGAAAGAAACCAATTCAAGATAAAAGAGATGCTGCATTTATTCAATCCACAGAGTAGTTTGGCCTCTATAAATTCTGCTCCCTACTTATAAAAGGTGAACTGGTGGGGTGATGGTCAGGTCCAGGGGGCTACCCTGACCTGCCAGCCCCTACAGCTTCTGTCCTTCATCATCATTTGAGAGGACGCTCAGGTCTTTCCCAAGAGCAAAGGCAAGTGCAAGAGGTACAAGCTGTTGCTGCCTCTCAGTTGCAGAGCCAGTAGCTGTCTGTGTGAGCTGTGGAGCAAGGTACACAGAGGTACTTGCCCAGGTAGTGATGCATGCCAAGAGATGTGCTTCAGAGGCTGCAGCTGTAAGAAAGGCTACAGGTTATCTGTGTCTCTTTACATCATCTAAAGATGAGTATAAACTTTGAGTTTGATTAAAGTTCAGTTACTTTTTGTCAGTCTGTTTCTCTGCTCTTCATTTTCCCAATGGGTGATTTTTTTATTATTATTATTTTTTTAATCTCAACACAGTGACACAACGAAAAAAAACCTATTTTTTTTTTTTTCAAATTGTGGTTAGGAAGTATGGGGTATATTGGCTCCATGTAACACATTACAATGGTGACAGAGCGAGGCATTGAATGCAGAAATCTGGAATCCCATGGCAGTGCTTAACCCACAAGGTCTTTGTTTCTCTTGGAAGGAGACCACAAAGCCAGTGCTGTCTCTGCTGCAGTATTGCTGGGAATTATAGATAGCCATAACCTTTATCATTCACTAACATAGCTGCATGCTACTCTGAGCATATTTGGAATGTGACATAGAATAAGAAATGCTACAAGACTTTATTTTTCTACCATTATTTTGAGATCCTGCCTCACTGATACAAATAGCTGAAAATTCATGTTCAAAATGCATTTTCATGTTTCTAATATACAGGCTTACAACAGTTTCAATGATATGATTTTCCCACTTGCTGTTAGAAGGCATAATTTTACCAGTTCAAAGTGAAGAAACCCAGGAGTTTGTCCTTTAAAATAACTCTTACTACACCAACCTTATAACCTATTCAATATGACATCATGCTCATTTCATTCCTGAAGCTCAAAACAATCCTGCAGTATGAGTTTCTTTTTTCCCTCCCTCCTTGCGACATATCATGATGATTATATATATATATATTATATATGTGTTCATATATATAATATATATTCTCCCTCCCCAGGCATTTTGTACAGTCTTCACAATAAAAGCCATAAGACTTCCAAAGCAGTAAACCAAAAGACATTTGGAAATAGAAGTTGACTTATATCCTGTAGTAATATTCTCACAATATTCAGCAGCAAGCAACTGATCTTTGATCATACTTCCAGATGAAATACTTCTGTTACTTTTTTTCTTTTTTTTACCATATGAAGTATTAATTGAACAATGATGCTTTAAAAATGTGCATATGGAGAGAATTAGATCCACCCATGTTATTGTAAAGCAACTTGTTTGATGTTTCATATTGTTCAGCGCAAGAACATCATTAGAATATCCTGTCTGGCAAGAGAAGATGTAATTTTGAAAATGAACCTTTGCCTCACATTTAAATTGATTTTTTTTTCCCTTTTTGCTCTTTATTTTCAGTTGAAATCTGACACTCCAGCTGCCGAGCTCTGTGCATCAGGCTGGATTCAGAGATCTCTGCTGCTTCACATGGACCAGACTGTCTGAAGACCAGAGAAGCTGGTCTTCAGCTTCCCACAGTCCTGACCAGACTCTTTGAAAAATTGGTGTTGAAGAAGCACACAGCAAATGATTATCGTGTTGTGAATGCCATAAAAATGACAAACAGGACAAGTTCTTAGCTGGTATGAACCAGCACAACCTTGATGTATCACAGCCGTGTATCTGCTTGCACCAGCTAGTGGATACCATACAAACCTATGTGAGATACAGCACTTACACATTCAGGAGGGAATGTTTAGGCACTTCTGAAGTACCATAAGTGGTTGGTACGACACAGCGTTGGCAAATGTGTCTTTCTAAGGGAGGTCAGTAAAGATCAGAAGGCAATTCTAAGAATTTAACACGGAGTTAGTCCAGGAAGCCCTTTTCTACCACAGAATAAGGTGAGAAAAAGCCAACATAATTCCAGATATGCCATGTGTCAACTGTGTGGCTGTGCTCTGTGCCCACCAGTTCATGATGAAGGGCCAGCCCCTGGAAAGCAGATGCTGAGCCTACAAGCGACACTGCTGTGAGCAAGACAAAGATAAGGGCCTGCTGCCACCCTCAGAGGTTTCCCACCTTATGGTGAGGTAACGACTGAATTGCAATGCCTACACATCTGCTACTCCTTCTCAGAACAGCTCACATTATACACGTTTTGAACACCTGTCAGGCAACAAGAAGCTTCTACCATTTGACTTAGCTGATTTGCCCGATAGTGGCAAAAGTAATGTTGCTACCTGGCATAGTAACCATGGATCACAGCTGCCTAGCTATCCTATTAGCCTTAATGACCTGCTACTCTGTCCCCATTAAAGAAGGCAACTCCAGTTGCAGTAGCAGCTGCCCTATCCTCTAACAACACTAGGAGAAGAATCTGCTTTATCTGGGGAATCCTGTCATTTCTGCAGACTTTATGCTTTCCTTCACTGCTGCTATAACACAAAAAGGTAATACACGCTTGGTAAGAAGGAATCCAGAAGAGTTGCCCCAGGAACCTTATAGAGTTGTTGGAGAAAAAAATGGAGAAGCTGAATTTTTCCCTTTTTTGGTCTAGAAGCCTTCAACAAACTATATTATACACTTTATCCATAAACTATGCATAAGAGATACATACCACCTTATGATTATAGTTTAACCCTAAACTTTAAATCTGTTTTATCAGGTTCTGCTGATTTTGACATTGACTGATGCAAGAGTCTCACTCTTTTGCACAATCTCTGATGAGGCAAGAAGTTTACTTGATCTCTTAGGAGCTTAATTTAGTGTTTCTATACCCCATCTTCTATACTGAATTCTTGCATTGAGTTCCTCTTCCTTTTGCTTCTCTGCTGAAATGGACTAGGAATAAAAACTTCTTTCTCATTTCAGCCTATCCTGATGCTCATATTTCACTTTACCCTAGTCAGTTGTGAGTAAGAATGACATGTGTCTCTTATCTCGTGTCTGTCCTGATCAGGTGCAATATATAGTGCATGTCACTCATTTTCTATTTGCTTTGGTTAGGTAAGTGAATCTGCAATGCCTTCTAGTGGATCTGAACCAATTTAAGTTTCCTGTTTCCAAAGGTGTCAGAAATGCAGGACTCTAATTCTAAGGTAAGACTACAAACAATGTAAGGCAAAGTACCTATTCCAGTCTGCCTTCACCATGGATATGGAAATGGAAGTTCTCATACATTAAATGTATTTCAAAATTTTGTAGGACATAAAGTTACTTTCTTGCCTTTCCTTCTCTGTTGTTTTTAGTCAGACTGGGAACAAAGTTGTCTAACATTACTGAACCAATTGTTTTCATTTTTCTTTTGGCATAAATTGGCAGTAGAGACACTAATATACTGAGATTTGCATGGACAAGAACTAACTAGCCAAAAAAACTTGCTTATTTTAGGGTACCTTTACAAAGTAAATCTCTGGATGCTTGAGAGAGAATTTATCCCTCAGAACTACACAATGCAAATTCCATCTCCCTCCTGCCTCCTCTAAACTGTTTAAGCTCTTCTGGAACATAAACTTATACTTATTGCTTAATAATAGTAGGCCTGGAGAGATTGCTGTGATTCTCCAGCATTACATACTGCATATCCATTGGAATTGGTTGAACTATGGAGTCATAAAGTGTTTTTTTTTTTGTGTGTGTGTGTTTTATTCTTTTTATTTTATTTTTTCTTCTTATGTCCTGTGCCCGCTGGCCTTGTGCAGTTCTGTGTGTACCTTCTCAATGGTGACTGTGAGGCTGTTCAAGCTCTCAGCTTGACTTGGGCTCTGTGACATGAATGAGGGAAATGCCTTTTTATCGGAGAAAAGGGGCAGTAATTGGCACAGACCACAGAAATAGTTCTTCCATTACTGGGCTTGTGATAGACCTACTTCCTCTTTAAATGGAGGGTGTTGACTAGGAATCTGTATTTCATGGTTGATGTTCAGGGGGTTGATTAGAGCTTTGGGTAAGCAAATGGAAAAGATTTGAATCAGACGGAAATGAAGGGCAATAAAAAAGGAATCCCACCACATCTTTCAGCTGGGCAGCTTCTAACAGTGTAACTGTAAGTGAAGGAAACTCTTCCAACTGAAAAAAAAATATATAAATCCAATGTATTTATTACTTTAAAGACATTAAATATCTCTCTTCATGAGAACTTAATCTAGCCTTCTTTAGTGTAGGAACAGGTATGGTTGTATAAACTGAAGGTGAAGGAAACCGTCTGGTGGGAAAGGAAACATGTTGCATTGAAAGACAGCAGATTCAAAGATTGTATTTTGAAGGCAAACAAAGCTGCCAGGTTGCCAATGAGATCTCATTCGTGTTACTTATCCAGCAATTGTCATCCCACGCAGATGTATGTGAAAGACTAAAAGCCTTTCTGGCTTTTGTTTGTTTATTTTGAGCTATGTCTGGTAGCCTACAACTGTCTTATCTTGTACTACAAATAACTTACGTGCTTAAGTCATCATTGCTACAGTGACACTGTTACTACAGCAGGGAATTGAACATACAGCTCCTGCCATTTTTAAACAGGAATTTGGTGTACAGCTCCTCATCCATCAGCTTAATAATTTACCATTTGTTACCTAAAGACATCAATATAATTTTTCCAATTAAAAAGATAACTTTCCAATAAGTTGACAGGTGACTCCACCACTCAACACCCATTGGTGTTAACATGAACTACATGGCTAAATGCTCTCCTTACTGTTCTGTAAACCTATAACAGATCTTGGAACACTTCCTTACTGCTGCCTAGATCATGCGATGATGGTGAATTGTTTCCTTTGTACAGATAGATGTCCCATTAAAAGTGTGTTATTTTTTTCCTCTTTCATAGTAGTTTTTAAAAACAACCTTCAATGCAAAATACAGTAGACACTACAGATGAGCTCAGTAGGTTCTTGTTTGGAGACTTGAAGACTCTCAGTGGCCTCTTCTGATCTTGAAGTATTCCACTAGGAATATTAAATTTCTGTCCCACCTGTTTCCTATACTGTGTTATGTACTTTAAACTCTCTGCCAAAAACATGAACAAAGTTACTGTGTTACCAATAAAAGGCTTTGAAATTGCATTATATAGCTTATACAGGCATTATTTTGATGTGTTTACAGATGCCTTTTCCTATACCATTATTAGAGACTTCTTTTTTTTAAATTTATTTTGCCAACCTGTAAGAGTGATATAGCTGCTCACACCTGTGAGTTACAAACAGTGGAAATTTATACAGAGAAAAATTACAGTATATCTCTATAGACAGTTCTTTGTTCCATGAGAATGCTAAGCCATTTCAGTATAGAAGGATAGCTCATTAAGTCACTATAGCCAAGTTAAAAAAAAATCTTTCATTAAGCATAGTTGATATGTTAGAAATTACTTTGCTCCATTCCTTCAAATTCTGATTGTATTAACTTTATTTTGTATTAACTTTGCTCTTTAAAAAGAAAAAAAAAAAATAGTGAAACCCAAGTATTTTTGCTTATGCATCAGTTCTTGGTATTTTTATCAACATCTTTTCAGGGTCAATTTGTTATTCTCTAGGTTAATTACCAACTTCTGCCAAGTAGTATCTGGTTGTTTCCCAAATTGTTTATTTGGATCTCTGAATATCCATAACTTCTAGTCCACAAAGAAGTGAACATGTAACATCTAGCCATGACAGCAAATAGTATTTTCAGTTGAGTCTTCAGAAACTATTTCTATTCCGCAGGAAACTGGGAATGGGGCTGAGCTTACTCTTACTTAGATAAACTTTTTCTATGGAAAACCCAATGAACTTCTTGCTTTTATATTTCTGATACTTCTCCTTTCTGGAGGCTTGTAGGAAAAGGGCTCATCTTCAAAAGAAAGGCTTCCCAATACGGTTTAGAAAGACCAAGTTTTGCTACCGATCACATTGTGCTGTCTTTCAAATGAGAACAAGCTTGCACCTCTTTAAACCTGAACAAAATCTGACTCAATATTCCATTTTTGTTGCTATTAACAAAGCAAACTGATATATGGAGGGGGATTTTTTTTTTTATTTTGTATTTTTTTAATGGGAAAAAAAAAAGCTTTCACCTATCAAAGCAAGAATGTCAAAAGGAACCAGACTAAGTACAGCTGTTGCCATAGTAACACACGAATTGCAAAGAAATGCCTAGCCCTCTAAAATCTTAAATGCATCCATATGCAACAGCTTACATGTACATATGTGATTTAAAGGATTCTTGGTCTTTTCCCTGCTAAAATTATATGTCTCTATTTGGAGGTCTTTTAGTATCTCTTAGTTTCTCTAATGGAAAACAAACATGCTAGAAAATGGCACATAAACTGCCTTCACCACATTGTGCCACTAAGAAGAGTATAACTAGGTACTAATTTAGGTCATGTGAGGTGAAAGGGAGCCAGAAGTGAAGTCTAGTCAGCTTTTCTGCAAGTATTTTGACTAGAGCAAAGATCCTGGGAAAATCTGTGTGGTGAGCAAGAAAGTTGTTGTAGCAAATAAAGCTTGCCAGGATCAAGAGCTTAGGGAATGAATGGCACCTCCAGAGGAACAGGAGAAAGGATAACACTTCATCAGAAACCAAAGAAAGGAGATAGAGCAACAACAAAAAAAAAGCACTTATCAGTCTCTGAACACACCGTCTTTTCTCTCTGTGGGTCCTTTTTTAGACAATCCAGTGGAGGAACTAATCTACCTGGGGCCTTCTTCAAAGGCAGAATGTCAGTGGTCTACACACAAACATGCACATTTGTTATGAAGATATCTAACTTTTACATAACAAGAAACAAAGTTTACTGAGAGACTCAGCTTTTAGCTTTTGTCCTCAAAGCAAAAACAGTCTGTGAAAATACGTATATACGTATATCCCTCAGCAAGCTCTATTCTTGGTCCAAACAGCTATTTCCTATATTTACCCTTTCTGGGTCAGGAGCAGATTCTCTGAACTTTTCCACGCTCAGATTTTAACTAGCTGAACATAAATGGGAATAAATGCTGCTTTCATTTTCTCATAACTTTGCAAAATGCCTGATGCTCTGTAGTTCCCATTACAGCTCCAGTTCAATTTCCACTCAGTTCAGCACGGCTTGTCTGCAAGCCTGGATTCCCTTACTGGTAATTATCCAAGTAGCCAGTGGTGTTGCAGTTAAGGCAAATTTTCATCAGGCTCATGGTGGCCAGCAGAAATGCTGCATATGAAAATGCAGACCTGGCTTACAGTGTCACAGCAGGCATTTCAGAGGGGTAGAGATAAATAAAAAGTGCACAAACAAAAGTTGCTTTTTTGTTCAGACCAGAAATAGGATACAATTGTATGCCACCTGCCCACATCACTACCAGTAAACTCCATTTGCTGGGCCTGGCAGCATATTCATCTCCTGTCCATGACCAAATTGTAATTCTCTCCCTTCCTATAAAAGTTCTGCTCAGAAGGTTTTGTTTCCCTCTGTCCTTGTTTACACCTATGCTTCTGCTGCTTCCTTCCTCATTCTTCTTCATCTGCTCCCATCATCAGCTCCCCAGACCTCAGCCCTGCCCTTGTGCCCAGCCCCTCTCTTCAGGTCTGCTATTGCAGGGACAAGCCCAAAGCAAAGTGAACACAACTCAGGTGGCACCAGCCTGGGTCCCACAACACTGCAGCTGTCCCCCAGGCCCAGTGCTTCCACCTACTCTTCCTTAGGCACACACGTCTCATCCAGCACCTCCTAACAACAGCATTTTCCAAAGCCCCTCATGCAGTCAGTGTCAGGAGTCCCTGCAAGCAGTCTGTCTGAGGTCCGTCTCCTTTGCTGTGTTTACTTGAGATAGTAGGTTAAGGTGGTCACATACATTGCACTATGTTTATATCAACCACTTGCAAAATCTACTTCTTACATAGGTTTGAGTTGGATGGATCAAAGCTGAAGAATAACCTTTATTAATTCCTTAATTTGCTGGAGAGTTTTGGAAAGTACACAAAATAGTATAAAAATATCACGTATACCTTTCAAGAAGTATTTTGGCATGGGTTTCTTCTTGTAGTGACCAAAGACAGTCTTGTTTCCTTTAGTGTATTGATTTTTTTTTTTTTTCTGTTTCTCTGCTGTGATGTTATGAGAATCCAGCATTGGCTCAAGACCCTGTGTTTCTTCCAGACCCCACAGACCAGGCTCTGTGGAGCATATAGTTCACCATCTTCCCTCTCTCTTCTTTTATCTTGGATTTTCAGGGGAGACTTCCCATGGAAATACACATGATATTCACTTTATATGATCAGTAATTAGCTAATTCTATACACAATTGCTACGCAATAGCGTGGCTTGCTCTAGGAAAAAAGCATCCTTCCCCTATCCTCCCCAATTTGTATTTGTAGTTTCTGGAATCTTTTGATGTTTGCGATCTTCTTTTTTTTTTTTTTTTTTTTTTCCAATTGAGTGACTTCTGGTTGTAGCTGCGTACTTGTGCTGACCTGTAAGCATCAAGCCATGCATATCTCTTGATGTGCTGTATCACACTGCTGATAATGCCCTGGGAGGGAGCATACTTCTGCTCTGGTGAGGCTGCTGACACCTTTTTCTTCAGAACTCAGTAACAGAAATGGAGCAATCCTAACTGTACGTTCACCTCGGCCTTTAGCCTGGCTGTGTGTGTTGATGATGTGAGGTGATTGAATTCCCATTCCCATATAAACTGGGGGTTAAACTGGAATTAAATTCCTATGGGTCCTACAATTTGGCCTACTTTAGTGGCTGAAAATCTTTCTTCAGTGGTAGCTGCAGGAGTGTCTGAGAGTTTGTCTGTACTTGTGAGATCGATCCGTCTTGCCAGTCATCTGGGCATGATCACACCAGGTATGATCAAGTGCTCGTATACAGGATGCTATGTTGGACACAGTCTCTCTTGAGAATCTCACATTAGGCAATGGTGAGGGCTTCTCTTTTGCTGTCTGGCTGTTCCAACACACACTGGCCTATTAAAGCTGCTGCTTGTAGTGTGCTCTAACACTCTTGCTAGCTACTGTGCAGGAACTGGCCTATACTGATGTTTTCTAGGCACATGGTATTTGATATTGCTATAAGTCTCATTTTCTTTCTTGTCACTGTATTTTCATACTACAAGTCTAATTGGATAAGACTTCATTTGCGACTATTACAGCTCCTCCCTGCTCCTAAGATATACTGTTGCCCTATGTAGAGCATAGTGGAGGTGTTTGGGGCAATTAGCAGTGTCTTCTGAATGATGCTCTCTATCTGGTTTACCATCTCTTTTTATTTATATTGTTTCTTCTGTTTTAAAGGTTCAAGTCACATTATTTTTTTTCTTGCGTAAACACTATCTAGCAAGATAGTCTTTGTCTAGTTTATACATAACTGTTGCTATCTGAGGAAAACTTTAAACCTTAGCATTGACTTATTCCAGGCATGTCTCCTGGTGTCCTTTCTGTGTTCTCTTCTTCCTTTGTCTCTGGTCCTGGCCTATTTTGCAAGCCATTTATTTTTGTGGCATGGTACTGCACTCCTATCAGTTATGCATGTATGTAAAAACCTCAGCTTCTGAAACACTGGATCAGTATTCTGCATTTTTCCCTTTTAGTGAGTTTTCACACAGTTTCTGTTGCCACAGTTCTGTGACCCAAAAACAAGGCACTTACCAATACGACATTTTCTCTAAAAATCATATAGTTCTTAGCTTTTTCTCTTTTATTTGTAATTTTTGATTTGGCTTCAGAGTTTGTATGGTTTGTTGTTATTGTTTTTTCCTTGTAAATTTAAGCTTTTCACGTGCTAACTTGTGTATACTGCATTCATGGTTAGCTTGCTCTCTCCACATTCAATTCAGGGTTTAGGATGGCTCTTTGAATTTTTGTCTTTATGTTCATAAACTAAATCCTCTTTCAGTGTTTTACCTTAATGTTTAGCTTCGTATTTAGCTTAGGCTGGCTGGTTTCCTGCTTCCCCAATTTTTTGAGCATCAGTGCCTAAAAACATCTTTTATTTCCTATACAAGATGTTTCTTAGGAACATTTTTAATTGCCTCAAGGATTTTACATGGCTTTTTCTCTGTCTTCTCCAGTATCTCTTGTCCATTACACATAATCCTGTCATTGCTCATATTTTGATTTTGCTTCTTTTGTAAATCTGTGTCAAATTCAGAATTCTTCCATTGGGATCTAAAAAAATATCCAATCTATAAACCACAGTACTTCATGGGCTTTGTTTGTGGAGTTGATACATTACCTTGAAAACCTTCTCTCTCACTTATTTCAGAAATATTTTTTTGCAACATTCTTCTATTCCTTCATTTCTGCAACAGTCTACATCCTGGTGCCATTAACTTGCTGAGTAGGTCCACTTCTGCTTTATTTCTTTTTCAAATCTGCATTGATAACAAATTCACAGCAATGGAATATTTAGGTTTTACTCCTTCTTTTACGTGCACCATTGCTTCTTTCCAAATCTCCATTTTTAAGTTGTAGTTTTAAATACCTAAACAGTCCTTGGAAAGAATGTAAATAACCCATCACAGGCCTAGAAGGTCTAGAAACTAAGTTTCTGCTGCCATACTGACCCCAGTGAGGTACATGCCCTACCCACTAGGCAAGAAAATCATTTGTATGCTAAACCTTTGTTTGCCATAGCTTCAGTTTATAGTTATTCTATGTATGTTGTAACAGCTTTAGTGAGAGAGTCATCACACCACTGCATCACACACTGAACAGGTAACTACACAGGCCTCAGTGGAGCGTCTTGAGTCTCACCAAGGATAAAAGTTAGTCCTGGGTGTTCCTGTATGAAAGGAGAGCATCAGCCCAACAGTTGTGTGAAAGGAAGGAATTAATCACTCTTCAATATTGAAGGATTTAGGTGTTTGCTATCAGAAGACCATTCAAAGCTGTTAATTCAGAGTTTATCTTGCCTCTTGCAAGGCTCTAATCTTCTGTTTCCTTGGGGTTGATTTATATTACTTTCTTTTCCAAGGGGGTGTATTTTCCCAAAGTATTGTGAAAGGAGGTGGTGCTCAGGTGAAGTGTATGAAGTCTCTGTTGGGAACGGGAGACACAAAGTTTGGTTTCTCACCTTGTGAGTTGTTCAATGGGGTTTTTAGAAACAGCTGTATTTGGTAGTGTAGCAGCAAGCAATTAGTGGCTGAAAATTTTTACACTACACTGGGAGATACAAATTATCCTTGATTATTCACAGCTTCATTCTCTTACCTGGAAGTATTCACACCTGCAAGGAAAGATTAACACTTCTCTACTCTCCCCTTCCCCTCAACAATTGCACTGAGATTAGTCATAAAGGCAGTAACACATTTAAATACCTGAGAAACACTGGATTAGGCATTGCAATTTGTAGTTGTCACAGTGTCTGGGATCCTTTGTGGAGAAATTCTCTCCTGTCTAGTGTCATGCTATAGTGCCTCCTAATGGAAGGTTTATGAATTATAAGAGTTAGAAACTGATGATGCACGACCAAAGGTAAAGTGCATGTTGCCTGTCATATACTACCCCAAACCATCCTTTTTCACAGAATCACAGAATTTCTAGGTTGGAAGAGACCTCAAGATCATCAAGTCCAACCTCTGACCTAACACAAACAGGCCCCACTAAACCATATCCCTAAGCTCTACATCTAAACATCTTTTAAAGACCTCCAGGGACGGTGACTCCACCACTTCCCTGGGCAGCCCGTTCCAATGTCTAACAACCCTTTCAGTAAAGAAGTTCTTCCTAACATCAAACCTAAAACTCCCCTGGCGCAACTTTAGCCCGTTCCCCCTCATCCTGTCACCAGGCACGTGGGAGAACAGACCAACCCCCCCCCTCGCTACAGCCTCCTTTAAGGTACCTGTAGAGAGCAATAAGGTCACTCCTGAGCCTCCTTTTCTCCAGGCTGAACAAGCCCAGCTCCCTCAGCCGCTCCTCGTAAGACTTGTTCTCCAGACCCCTCATCAGCTTGGTTGCCCTTCACAGGACCAAGTGAAGCACTGAGGGTTGCATGGTCACCATATGCCTCTTGCACTGTTACAGCAGTCCTTGGGCTGCTTTAAAATAAATAAGCTTGAAATGATAATACTTGAGGTGAGAAAATATAGCCCAAGATGAGACTGATTTTGCTGTCACGTAAGCTCCAATCAGGCCTGTGTGTAAGAGGAAAAGAACTTAAAGTCATGACATGCCCTTGAGCTTTCATTTTGAAACCAACCCATTCAGGCCTGAGTCATCTGCATTCATCTGATTTGATGCTTTCCTTCAAGCTCTTTATCCCAAAAAAGAGAGAGATCATAATGGAAGACAGCACTGTAGAGGGTTGGTGTGTTTTAAATAGCTGCTTTAGTGGCAAATATTCCTCATTCTTTATGATTTTATTTAAAGTTTTCTGCATAGTTTTAAGATTTGGGGCTTCATTTCGTTCTAGTTTTTTATTTCTTTTTTTTTTTTTTTCCTTTTTTATTTTTTTCTTCATTTGTTTTTTCTTGCTAGCTGTACAACTGTCTTGTGATTTTTGGCAGGTGTTGTAGGCTTGTTCTTTAGCAGAAACTTTGGACTACGAGCTCATGAGTTCAGAAGCATTTTCTTGTCTGAGCTGGGATCTCTGGCTTGCACCTCGTTCCAGCACTAGTGTTGGTGCCATACAGAGCTTGCTGGCTGGTTCAAAGTTATGACACAGACAGCACTATGTGCTTAGAGGAGAGTCATTCCAACTGTCCAGGCAGGAAAATTAGCCTGAAAAACTTACAAAACCAGATCTAACCTGCAGCTGAATGTTCAGAGCCAGCTCCTCAGATAGATTAAACCATCATTAGGTCATTCATATTAATGGAAGGATGTGCTGATTTACCTCAGCTGAAGATTTTAGCTGGCCTGTGTATGTGCCTGTTGAAATGAAGAGGGCTTTCCAATAAGTGATGTGATTTTGAGTCATTTGTTTAGTACATTTTTTCTTTTATTCCATTTTTACTGTCTCCCGTTTGCTCACGAGGGCACAGTCATCCCCTCACTGGTCCACTCAAAAATCATAACCCTTCTCTTTCCAGGTCTGAAGCTTTAAACCATGGCCAATACCAGGTCAAACAGTGTAGTGGCTATTTAGTATCAAAAAGCACTTTCTGGTGCAGCTTTTAGCACCTTCTGTAAACAATGTTTATGTCCCTTTACCCCAGCCCCTGTCCAGACAACATACACAGAGCTTAGATCTTAAGCACACAAAAACATTTCAGCTATAGAAGAGAACTCAACATCTTACTGCTATTCAGCATCTTTGCTTTGGCTTCCCTTTTGCAAACAAGAAGACAAAAGAACTCCACTGGGTAATTACTGCAAATAGTTTTCAAAATTATGAATGCTATTTGTACATTGGATACTTCCAACTTTCCATCATGTCATCAAGAAAACGTAACGAAAAGCAAAGAAATGAAGGGTGGCACACTTATTGTTGGCAAAAAGCATACTTTTTCACAATGTCTGATCAATCTGTGGAAGTCACTATCATAAGATCCTACTGAGGCTTCAAGAACTTGGATGGTTTCAGTATTATAGCCAAGCATGTATTGGATGGAAAATTCTCTGTACTTCATAAAACAGCAATGGAGCATTAAGCAATGGAGCATTTTTTGCCCCCTTCATTTGACATTTATTTCTATCTGCAGCATTTGGTAGGACCTTTCTCAAGAAATTGGTTTTATACTATGATTCAGCCTGTCATAGAAAGTCTTGTATTTCTATGTTTTGATATGCTTTTGCAATATGCCTTTACCAACTAAGTAGCAGAACAGCGTTCAGTCTTTGTATGAGAATTTTTACTCACATATGTCAAAATTCTTTCCAAATAAGAGTTATTTATGAAACTGAGGCTTAGAGGAACAATTCAATTATTTTGGTGTTACAAATCACAAATAAAATCCAGGTTCCTTAACTTAGTCTAATGACTTTTTCAGTTCTTCCTGCTTGAAGGCTGACTTGGAAAATGTATGTGTATTCTTAATTAACTTTACTTTGAAAAGTTGCATTATTGTTAACAAACTCAGTTTGATATACAATTTTTTGAGAATAATTAATAGTCTTACTTTTTTGGTAATGGTGGTTAATACATTATTACATAGTTGGGATGTCTTTTAGAAATACGAATAGTTTCATCTTAAAGGTTCAGTGGTGCAATAAGAAGTCTTCTTGAATTCTTTTAATAATTTGGTAGACTAACAAGCTTCAAGCTTTTTTTTTTTATTTTATTTATTTAATTATTTATTTTAAGAGAGGTCCCACGGGCATTAGAAAGCAAAAACAGTGGTTTGTAGACTTCTGGGGATCCGCAGTCTTCTGGTAATGAAGGCACAAGCTGTAACTAAGAACAATAGGTCTATTATCAGCAGGATTATATTTGCTATGTGGCAAAATGCCACTCCACTGGAAAATGCGTAAGGACCTGCAAATCAAAAATGACGGAAGGGTGCTGCTCTAAACAGACTGCATGCTCCTGCTCCACAACAGAGCCATGACTCGCTCTTTTGTTGTTTTTGACTTTCAAAATCCAAATCATGGCTGCCAAAAATTTTATGAGTTCAGAAATGTAACTAAAGAAATGTGTTAGAAGATCCATCAGAGGCTATGAAGTGCAAGGGGCAGCTGTAAATCAATGGAGGTGGGGAAAGAGTGCTGTGAAATATCAGTCACGGTTTCCCTGCTCTTGTGATGCCTTCTCTAGGCATCCACTGGAGGTCATTGGCAGATATGAGGTATTGGAAAAGATAGGTTTTTAGTCTGTCCTGATATAGCTGTTATTCTGTTGTCTGCCTTCAGAAATGGGTATTGTCAGTGTAGACTTTTCTTGCACAAAGAAGCAGTATCACCAGTTGCATAATGTCTTCTGTCTTCTATGTTTAGGTTTCCCCTCCCCTCCCCCTTTTTTTAAATAAATAAATAAATTAAAAAAAAAATATATATATATATATATATATATGTATCCTACCCTATTTCTTTCAAGGACTACTACAGAAACAGTCCTAGCTGTCTGTTTGTGGATCAAAACCATCTTTTTGATTCTGTAAATTCAGAGTGTAAAATGTCTGAATGCTGGGATGAAAGCAACATTTCTCATATGGAGTTTTCAAATGATACTGTACACAGTGGCCACCAAATCAGGAAATTTGGCAGTAGTCCCTTCAGACAAATTTACTTCATATTACAGAACATGCATGGCCTCTAAAAATAGATCTCATAGCATTGCTGGCCAATGCGCTCATCTGAGGTAACTCCTTTTGTCATTAAAGTTGGTCCTCAACATTGGGTGATAAGTCAGAAAGTCACTGTCTCTGGACTACTTGCTGAGCTTTAGTCTAGACTTAGAATCAAAAGTCTCTAGTTTCTGTGCTGCTCCCATAAAAGTAATTTCCTAGAACAATAAATAACTTGTCCAACATCTCAAATACTTTAAAAGCTACACTTACAGTTACAGTTGGACAAATACTGCACATTTTTAATGTAAATAACTATATAAAGTTTTAAATGGTGCATGGGTCAATCTCACACTCCTTTTACATTCATTTCTTTGGAAACATAAAAGCAATGAAGTTTTAGCAGCACTTACGTTTGTGGGAACAAATTTTTGAGGTCATATGTACTAACATATTAGTGTTGATGAAGGCTAGACTGCACATATAACTATTCAGATCAGAAGGGCCTTTGGTTCACATCCCTGCTCCAGCTCAGTTTCTGTTTGTGCAAGCTAACCATACCCAGAATTACAAAGGTTATCCCAAGGTGTACATAAGCACCTAATAAGAACTTCAAAGTTTTGAGAAATTTCATAGAAAATCACTTAAATTTAGACCCTTAAAGGACTTAGATATATAAAGCTTGACTTAGACACTTAAGTCTAGAATGTATATTGTTAAAATCCTCGGTAGGTGTTTATGTGTTAAAGTCTGTCAGTGCTTAGGCTTTTGATGTGAAAGCTTCACAGGTGCCTAGAAAGCCACCTGTTGGATTATTAATAGTTCTCAAAGCAAAGAGTAGTGCTCCTCTGGTTTTCAGAAGTATGGCCTCACATGCTTCAAGAGATTGCAGCATAATGAATCCAAAGTAGAAAAGATCAGCCTATCAAAGGAAGGGGTTAAGCCTTGCTTCTGTCTGAATGTCTTTTTGTTGATGAGTTTCATCATTTTCTTGTCCTGAAGCTTCCAACTCTGTGCAATGTGTGAGGAGTCCCAGCATCTAGCTTGGAGAATGGGTTCTACCTGAGGATACTCTGATATCAGGTTCTGTGGTGCCCATGCTCCTTAACAGGCTTGAGCATCTGCAGCCAATTGCATCTCATTGAGCTAAGTGCCATCAGTGCCTTGCTGAATCTTTAAACACCTTGTTATCTTGGAAAATATGGCTGGCAAGCTGGCCTGTATCTCATACCCATGGATAGATCAAAGGGATCATTTTACTACCTCACAGAGGTGTTTCACCTCTTATTACTATTTTTTTTTTGTAAAGGACTAAACTGTATTTCTGATGAAAAGGGTGGGTGAGGTGACAAATACTTAACTGAACAGATCACTAGTGTGCTACAGCAGAAAACTAGGTTATGCTGATCAGATACATTTGTTGTAAATTATTCCCCAGCTTTGACTTGTAATACAAACACAACAGTGTGTTGTCTCTACAAATCTCATCTTGCCTTTTGGATTCTTTAAAACAATAACAACAAAAATAAAAGCTTCCATAAGATTAGGTGCTGGTGGTAAAATTTCCCAAGTAAAGAGGAAAAAAAAAAAAAAAAAAAAAAAAAAAGAGAGAACGTGCATTGACATTAATAGAGTTGTTATTTTCCTTTCCAGACTTTAATCTTGAATTTTTGGATCTTGACTTACACACAGGATCCAAAAATTGCTGACTGAATAGCCATCAAAACTATAAGACGTAATGGCTGATTTTCTATTGTACTGTCTGCAGGATTTTGGTACAGAACACAAGTGGCTCTTAGGAGTTTAGAACCTTGCAGGATTAATCTAAAAAAAAATGAAGAGGGAATATATTTCTATTGAATATAGAGCTCAGCTTCACTTCCCTTTATGTTATAAGGCATTTTATGAAACAATATTGGTGAAAAAAAAAATGAGAAGGAATACCCTATGAAGACATTTAAAGAATTGGTGTACATGTGATGACCACTGAGAGTAAGGATCACAATGTAGTTTTGGAAAGGTTTTCTAAATGTGCTGCAGACATTCTTGGCTGCCTGCAATCATCAGATAAGATTCTACACAAGAATGGTGAAATGAAGAGTAATAACCACATTTAGAAGATTGAGGATTTGCATTGCTAGGTGAATAACTCAGGGCTAGAAGAAGTTAAGTTGACCTGTAAGCAAACAATACTTACTAGGTGAGAGAAAGCAATTCCTCTCTTATCTGGAACTGGAAAGTAGTTCAAATCAATGAAAAGCAATCAGTGAGTCAGTACTAGCAGCTTAGAAATGAAATATAAAGAAGCACTGAAGTTCAAAGAAATCTCCAGGCCATATTGAAGAGATCAGGCAGAGCCAGAAATAGGTAATACAGCCTTGGAAGAACTTTGTGGTAAACAATTTAGCCTCAGCTATTGTTTGACATTCTGAAGACAGGAAGGCAAAACAGCAACTGTTCTCTTCAAAATGGAAATAAATCTATGATTCTGTTCACTTTGAAGTTGCATTTGGTTACATAATCAAACAACGTGAAGCTTGAAGAGATGCCAAGGGTACATACAGCTGAATTTACTGCATATAACAGCACAGATTAACCACAGTAGAATGACTGGTTACAGGAAGAAGAGTCACCAGTAAAATCAAGAAAAGTGTCATCAAATGTGAGTCACAATAACAGTTCTTATTATTTAATAGTTTGGAGATATCCACTAATTAAACTAACAGAAGACTCAAAAAGGAATTTATTCTTATTATTTTTCCCATTTGACCAACTCACCTACTGACAGATTTCTTTAGTTTTTCTCATCAGCAGTGCTGTCCCCTGAGACGCTTGGCTTTTCACAAGCTGAGGGCCAATGGTTTTCTGTGGCCACTCTTTAATAAATTACTAGCAGCATAACACTGATTTGACCCTGGTTATTCAACAGTTATCATAAACCACAAACTGTTATGGGATGTACAATCTAATATTACCTTCCCTAATCTCATTTGGCCTCAGCATTAGACACCTGAGCCAACAGTTATTCTTTTCTGTCAGGAATAGATTGATCGAAATGACAAATTGTAAATAAAGTTTACAGATTTTTCCTTTTAAACAGGACCAAACTGAGTGCAGTGGGGAGATTTTTCCTTTGATCTATTGAAATTGTCATTGGAAAGGAAAAACACCTTACTCCAAACTGAACATGTTACTTTAAATCTCCATAATGATGTGAGAGATATATTGGCCGGACCTGTTTTGCTCCTGAAATATATTATCCAAAGAGTGAAGTCCTGATGTTCTTGTTTACATCTTATAGAGTTTGATTTGGCAAATATTACAATACAAAAGAAAAGGCCTCGGTAACTGAAAATGTAGGCCTGTATTCATTTAATAGTTCCTCCTGTCCTACAGGTGTCTTTTTAACTGACCTCCATACCTTATACTTTTAAGTAATTTCTAAGGTTTTAAAATCCTATTCATCTACCTGGCTAGGGTATGGAAAAACAGAACGACACACATGGCAAAGAAACTAGAGGGCCATTAATTTTGCTAAGTGATTTTCTGCAAATACATCAGATTCCAAGCTCTTTTGTCCATACTGAAGATGGCTGACTGGCCGCAAGCCTGCACATGATAGAAACCAGACCAGAAACTCAACAGCCAAGCAGGCAGTAGATGGGTAGATGAGTGATAAAAAGCACAGAGGTGGTAAGGTAGATAGCTTAAATTTGTACAAAGTGCAGTCTGGCTTGGATGCAGCCTAGCTTGGAAATATCTCCAGATTATAGGAAGCAATGTCTTTATTCTCAGACGTGCACACACACACACATATGCACAAAAGTAGGTTTTGATAGTGCAGCACATTAGAATTCAATTCTGATAGCAACTGTGTAAAGCAAACTTCAGACTTCTTCTCCCCAGAAGGCTTGCAAATCATTTGCAGGCCCTCATTAAAGAGAACTTTGTTTAGCACAGTATGCTAAGAAAGCATTGCCACTAGATGAGAGCATACTAAAGCTACAGTGAACCATTAGAATCAGGTATCACTTTTTCCATTTGCAATGCAAGATTTTCCAAGTCAGTGTCTGGAATTTAAACCCAAATACGTCTGAATCTCAGATGAGACTTTTATCTGGAGGAAAAATACTCCCATGAAACAAGATTTCAAACTAAGAAGGGAGCAGGCATAAAAATCAGGAATGATTTACCTTCAGTCCCATCTCCATAGTGGCTGTTTTGCCAGAAATATCTCAATGTCTGCAGGAGATCAGTGCAAACCTTTCTTAACATCAATAGAAATGCCATGAAAATACTGCATACACAAGATTTTTTAAGTACCTATGCCTGTTCTTTTGCAGTTTTTCTATGGTTGAATAACAGAATAAAAATGCAGAGTGCTCTTGGCTGTAATCAATGCAAGCCCTAAAGCCTGACAGCTGGTTGGCCTCATTATGGTGCCTCTGTATATGGAATGTAATCAACATAGCATAAGAGATTGCAAAGAACATACGCTGGAATTCAACCTGCTGAAAGATCCTTGAAGAATCTGAGAGAGTTTCCCAGACAGGGAACTGCAGCAAGGAAAACTCCTGCACAGTGAGTTTAGGAGTTTGTTCAGGAGATACTGGTGCAGAGAGCGCACTGTATTCCACAATCTCACTGTAAATTTGCTACAAGATTTTTTTAAGGAAACGGCAAAGGTTGCAAATATTCTGCTGAGTTTTTCCCAGCAACTCTCTTTCTTCACAATAAATCAAAAAGACAGAAGATTATACAAGGGCTACTTTCTAAAATTAAGTGTTCTTTTCTCCCCCACAATGCTGTCCAGTGGAGGAAGATGGTGGCACAGACGAAAGAAATGTCCAAAATCACCAGAAGCCTCTGGTAGAATGAGAATGAGCTGAAAACTGATTTCCAAATTTCAGCTGTAATCAGAAACTATGAAGCACCTCAAATTCCTGACTTTTTGATGCTCAGGAGTTCGTAAATAAGACTTAGGATAAGAGCTGGGTTCAGTGGGGGTAAAGCTCCTTCACTTTCTCCAGTGCACGAGGGAAGTGGGGAGAGACTTCTCCTTGGAGCCAGTTACTGGCTTCAGACAGCAGGGTTCATCTTCTGATGCCTGCCCAGACTCCATCAGCCGATCAATTCAAAGAAGGAAAAAATGTCATGCTGTCTTACAGAGGACAAACAGCAGTTCTCAGAAACACAGCAAGGAAGAGGCCACATTGTACACAACAAAAAGACCCAGCCCCCATGTCCTTTCCCAGTCCCCAGGAGAAAAAGCTCTCTGTGTTGATTATCACGACTCCCGATTTAGGTATTCACCTTAGGTACCAGAGCGAGTAGGCTAGGGACTACCCAGGTGTCTACAGTTGATGAGGAAGTAAAGGCTCCCAGAGTATGTAAAATGAGCTCTTCCACTGCTTTGCTCTGGAAGACCTTCTCTTCTTTCAACTGTACAAGGAGTCTTAGATGATGAGTTGATTAACTTCTAGCGAGCTTAGACTAACTTCACTTCTGCTGCTGCTGCTTCTGCACAACAAAGAGGGAGAGAAATTCCACCTGAGACAGTGAGATCAATATGCAGTTTCATAAACATTTCCACATACTTAACACCTTCTTCACTCCCTGTCCCCCAGTTTCTCAAAAGGGCTCTGGAAATCTTTTTCTTTCTTCTCCACCTCCACCCCCCTCTTTTTTTTAAGGGGAGCATATAAATGTTTCTCTTCCAACAGACTGTCCTGACTTAACACCTTCTTCTGCAGGCCCTGGGACTGGAAATGCAGAGATTTCTCAAAATGTCACATTTTCAGACTGAGGAGATTGTCTCACAGCTGAGTGCAGCTGTTGCCCATAGGACTCAGAAGTACTGTTTGCGTGATTCTATAAACAGTTCCAGGTTGCACTGAATTGTGAATCTTATTATTTGATAAATAATTTTAAAATACATAAAGCATAGGTTTACTTGAAGGCATAAACACAAGGGTTCAAATTAAAGCAGAGTTTTCAGACTTCACTCTACATTTCCTGCCTACTTGATTTAACAGTCTTTGCTTTGCTTTAGTGTTGGTTTTGTTTAGAGTAGAAATTGCTGTATCTTGCTTTGTCCGCCCCCAAAATCATAGTTTATACCTCATTCTCCCCAGACAACTTGAAAAAAATAATCAAAAAATTGGTTTAAAATCAAGAGACTTTAAAAAATGAACCTCGCATTATCTTTTCATCTTCTTTCTTAATTTCCAGGCACTTAATGAGCCTTTCTCAGTTGGATAGGTGGCAAATTCCCAAGTATGTTCTATGCTGGCTGAACTCCCAGGTGTCTGGCGTGTTAGGATTCACAAAGACCCAGTAAAGGCAAGATGGTGGTTAGGAAAAGTAGGGGATAAAGAGGAGTTCCTAGAATGCTGTGGACTATATGTTACTTGTTTAGGACACTGTCAGACTTTTTATTTTCAGTACCTGCTTGTCTTGGAAAAGATAGTAAATAATGGTGAAAACAACTTTCAGAATGGTGGAGCTGCTGAAGGAATTTTATATCAAATCTATCTGAAGTATGATTTTTTTTCCAGGGATCCTTGAGCTTGGTTGATGAGAGACAGCTAGGCTGTCTGTTCTTATATCATTCAGGCATCTGAGAGCATTCACTAAGACATACTAGAAAGATGTGAAGATCCTGAAACATGACTACACAGATGATCATTTGGCATGCTTGCTGTGAAATGCATGTCTCATTTGAGAAGACGAGACTATGAGATGCTTCACTCAGATGCACTGACTGGTTGTCAGTGACATGGTACAAGGCATACATGAGATCTGGGGTAGAAGAACAGATTCAAGTGGACTTCTTAGTGACTTCTGTCAATCTACTGTCATTTCATTATTTAGTGTATCTTAGAACTTAACCTCTTTGAAAAGTTAACTTAACCTCTTTTGGAGGCAGGTTGGTAGCAGATTATACATAGAGTTGAAAAGCTACCAGATACTTGGCAGTGAAATGCTCTGAGACCCAGAACATTAGAGTGGTCTTACAAATCTTTATTATGGGAATGCTTTGTTCTATCTATACTGAAGGTAAAACTGAAGGGGAAGAATAGAGCATACCATCTCTAAACTTGCAACAGATGTCTACATGATACTTCCAGTGTTTAGAAAGACACAGTAAAATGGTCTGAAATTAACTATATATATATATATACATATATTAAAGAATGTTAACATCTCTTCCCTACTGCAAACATGAGTGGCATTGCCTTCTGGCTTCCTCAACGGCTAGTGAAATACAACACCTAATGGCTGATGCTAGCCAAAAGAGGGACTTGTCTCATAAAAAAATCTCTCCTATATCCAGCGCTTGTGTTTAAATCAGGTTGGTTACAGACTTTTGACCTGCTGGACTCCTTGAACTGTCAGATGGGAACATGTCTTGTGGAGAGATAATAATAATGGCAGTAATTTACAAAGAACCAGAGATTGCATCATTTCCTATTGGGCTCAGCCATAGAAACTTATTGGGCTTAAGCCATAGAAACTCAGGAAGACCCCTATACTATACGAGATATGGCAGCCAACTTGCTAGCAGAACAGGTTGCTGGGAAAGTATCATTCTACTGCTTTCTCCCCTACAAAGCCCCCAAGGTAACAGACTTACAATTAAGATGCCTGTCCTCTATACTTTAAGCTCCCTGTCAGCTGAGATGTAGATGCTCAAGGCATCTCCTTGTATTTTTCCCTTTCCAAGGTAGTTGTGTTCTCCTGGAATTATAAAGCCATTTGGCTTGTGACATACAGTGGAAAGTAACTGCTGAACTTTCTTTTGGGAATTTATTCTCATAAAGAAGAAGAAAAAAAGGTTGTTATAATCTGGACTAGAGCATTCGCACTCGTTTCACTTGATTTTATCTCAGAAGGACTTCACTTGGGACACCTGGGAAGTGTCCTGGAAAAGAACAGAGCACTCTTTATGCAGTTTCTGTGTTAGGGCCGTGCCTGACAGCAGATACCCTTCCACTGGGTTGAAGCAATTCTTTTTTCTCACAACATGATGACCAGAATGCCCCTCTGTCATGAAAAGAACATCATATGACTGTTCTGTAGTACCACATCATGCTTCTCTAGGCCTTGAAAGAATAGACGACATACTCTGAAAAATATCTTTTAGGTACAGTGAACCTAGAAAGAATTTCATACAAAGATAAATCATGAGGACAGCATTTCTCTACTTCATTTCATCTTGAACTGAATGTTTATGATCCACCCATGACAAAGAACTGTATTTCCATGTTAAATGCAAACATTTTTCTGACACTGTCTGGCCTCCATATGCCTTTTAGTCTAGAGAGCATTTTTTCTTTGCATGGAATGAAAAGAGCAACCTAAAATGTCTACTTGCTAAGCAGCGTGAAAGAGATCATTATCTTTCCTATTCTGACACATCTACATCTATGCTAAATCAGCTCTAGTAGACCAAAATACAGCTCTCCTTTTGAACTGTAGTATATTAGCATTTCTCTGTCTGCAACATGTGTAGGACAGGACTGAATCTTTTTCTAAAAACCAGGAAGAGATGAAAAAAAATTTGTAGTCTTTGCCCATCGATGTTATTTCATTATTAACTTGTCCCTGCCTGATTTTTACAGCCATGGTGTTGAGTTTGATTCTTTTGTCATCCTTCTTTATTTACTTATCCAACAGTAGTTACTCATTGCCAGAAATTACATATGCTAGGCAGATGCAGAATCCAGATATTATTGTGAGTTTTATTTCTCTGGGACTGATATCTGATTTTACCTTTTGCTCCTTTCCTTTTTTGTTTGAAAGCCTTTCTAATGCCTTTTTGGCTGTTATCACTCCTTTGCAACAACAATTTCACGCACAGTGCCAACTTCTGGGGTCAGCAGAAAAGAATCTGAAAGCTGTGACTCGAGACCATCCCTGAAAAAATAGATGTATAACTGAACTCTCTGCTTAAAGACTTCAGAAACAGCCATTTTAGAATCTGCTCTTGTTCAGACTGTAATCAAGAAAGAATTTTACTGCTAATTTTGGGGAAACAGGATTATCTTTGTATTTTATGATCTTAAAAAGTTGGGGAAAGAGTTTACTTCCTGATTTAAACAAACTTTAGAGGAGCCTAATTATGAAAGACGGGCATAGATGAATTCAACCACCAACCTTCATAGTCTCCTGCTCTGTTCTTTTCTTTATGGGCTCTGAAAAAACAAAACAAACAAACAAACAAATAAAGAACATGAAATAAGATGCATCAACATTCCGTTTTACAGCATTTATGTTTGTAGTTCAAGACACCATCAACATGCAACAGAAAGAAATAGTTGTCTTCCATAATACTCCTGAGGGCATCTGAGACAATAAATCATCGTATTTAATTCAAGATATGTATGTGCTAGCAAACAGTTTGTTTGCTCTTTACTAAGTAATACAGCTCACTCATTGTTCATTGATGTATCTCATTGCAAGATTATTTGTTCCCATCCTTGCTCCTTTCTGAATTCTGATGACACCGTTGCAAGATACATCTGTTGTATTCAAGAGAAAGAGCAATTCTGCAATGATCCTTAAGCTCCAATGATTTTGAAATAGATATTAATGCTTATACTAGGCTCTGACTTTAGTAACTTGCTCAATTAAGATTTTAAACCACTACATTCACCAGTGGTCTTCTTTTTATCTTTGCATAAAAACATGAAATCTCTTAAATCTGATATTACAACATAATTTTAAAAACACAGACATCTGAGACAACTTCTATTATAAATGTATCATTAAGCATTTCAGTGACTAGAGTTATCCACTGTTAATAGGCTTATTCAGCTGGCATGACAACCCACACATTAATTACTCTGTGCTAACTTCACTGTTGCTGACTGAATATCATAAATCATTCTACTCTACCACTGTCTAAATGAAAAACTACTCATCTCCAAGATAATGATCTGAAGAAGGAGTGAGAAACTGAACTTCCTCACTGTTTCCAGGTGGATCTGGAAAAAATTACACTACAGCACACCTGAGAAGGGGTTATACAGAGAGTTGTGAGCAGTGGCTGATACAAATATTTCATTGACTAATCCTTCTAATGCAATCAAATAAGATTGCATAAGCTATCTTTTTACTAACATCATGTGCCTATGTTCACAAAATAATAAGAACTTAAATTCTTTGTTTAACTTTTAAAAAATGGGTAAGTTCTATTGAATTTGTCTTATGAAGAGGGAATCCAGAGAAGTCAATTTGTAGCCAAAAGAAATGTGAGATTTTCTGATTCCCAGTACAGTCATTAAATATTGAAAAAGTCCTCTGTGTTCACAAATCCCCATTGTAGCAATCAAAGTAGAATAGCAGGTGCATCTAGGTGCATCTTACCATCCTAGGCCCATCTCTTTCCCAAAGGACAAGGATTCCTGGAGAAATGGTGTGGAGAAACAGGAACCTCCACACAGGTTTCTCTGTGGTCTTCTGTTTCCTAACAGGGTAGCCATTTTTGGGTGCTCTAGCCTCCAGTAGGTGCCTATTTTCCTCTTCTTTGAGTATAAAGAACTTTATCCCCAAACTGAACAATTACAATTTGTTTTGTTTTATTCAAATTAGCTAAGGTAGTTAGTTGATGTAAAGCTTGTTTTTTGGTTCTGGTAATGAGACTGAGTCATCAGCCTCAAGAGCAAAGCTATCAAAACTTTCATTACAAAGTCTTTTTAATGAATAATTTACTTCTCATTTTCCTGATGTTTTTTTCCATGTTCACAGAAATAAACTTAATTTGAATGTTAAACAGATTTTTCACCTTTTTTTTTTTTTTTTTTTGCCTCTTCATACAATAAATTGGTATCTACCATCTTCACCCTGTGCCTTTATTTTCATACATATTTCTTCACCGTGGTGGGAATTTTTCAGCACTTCCATGCCTTTGGAAAAATATGTGAGTGAAGATCTGATAACTGCTTTGAATTGGAGCACATTGGAATAGCTCTAGAATAGCAAAGAAGAGAAGTAGCTGGGGAAAAAAAAAAATAACCAACCCAAAATAAACCTTGAACTTTTTTTTCATTTTCTACACATGATGGAAAAAAAAAAAAGCAGAAACAGGAAAAAACAGGTATTTGAATATTCTTTTCCAAAAGGTCACAAACATGTTGGTGGAAAAACTAAAGTCTCTACTCTTCAGCCTTCATCGACAAAAGAACTTCGGTATGGCAATACATTTTGCAAAATTATTTTTCCATGGTTTGAACCAGCTCAGGACTAAATGTTCAATTCTGGACAAAGCTCATGTCAACCAATGTGGTAATGTTTAATGGTTAGAGAACTTGTATGAATCATACTATGATTTATACCTTATTATGTGCAGAGAAGTTAATAGGATGCCGCAGCAATTGTCAAGGAACTGGTATGTTATCTTCTGCATAGCTCGCCAGCAGGACTTACACAGTTTGGATGATGTGTTAAAATACTCTTGCTTTAAATTATAAAGGTACAGCAGTAAGCTTAATAGTCCCTATCCAAGGGAAAAAAAAATAATGAAAAAAATAGGTTTGTTTGTGTTCAGTCCCAAAATGTCCTTTCTTACTAAGTACAGATCCGTGCAAGATGGGTTATTGTCAAACGTGGGGTTCAAATTTCCTTAAATTTTGCAGCGTTTGAAATCCAGAACCAGATCTGAATTATAGCTCAAGCTTAATAAAATAAACACAGGTGAAGACCATGAACCTTACAGAAATCGGTGAAAGTTTTATTATCTGCTCCAATACAGAAAGAATTTCACTCCAAACTGCACTTGGAATCAGTGAGTCTCATTGTATTAACGTTACGCAAAAATATAACTGTGCATGACTGTGAATTGGTCCGCAATCAGAGAAATGGATGAAGAATGAAAGGTCCTATTAACTTTGCCACTACAGTCCAAAGAAAATGTGTGTTGATTACATCTGTTACACCCAGGCTTTTCTAGATGAATGAACAGGATTAAATCAAGCTACGTTTCGGAAAGCTACACGTGTATGTGATGGCAGGAATGCATCTAATCATGCATTTTCATTGCCAGAAGGATTTTGGAGTTCTGCCGTTCCAGAAGGGTCATCAGGCAGTATACCATAAGGACAAACTGAAAACTCATATAACTGAATTATTATAATGCTTTAGCAGTTATTTATCACTATTCCTGTCAGGAATTCACAGCAAGACAATTTTGATTGCAATATGATCACAAAAATCCATGGAAAAATGTGGCGAGAACAATCTAGAAATCAAAACAAACTGTGTCTGGCTTTCTGCGCAAATAACTTTGTCTGCAGTCTTCTTTCTTTCTTGTAAATAATAAACGTATTTCTAACACTTGTAGTATTTGGATTCCTGTTGATACAGAGCTGTAACAGCAAGCTGTGTGTGCCTCCAACAAGACATGATAATATTCTGTCAGCTCATCAGTTGGCCCTTTATACTGCAAATACCTGGCTCAGTCACTGTGAGAGAAATCATGCCAAGGCATGAAAATAATGTGATTCCTTTAAAGACAAAAGTTGTTTAAAATGTCCTATCTTGGTTTATGAGCCAAATTCCTGCACTAAACCATCCAAGAATAATTATAATACATTGGAGCTATTGGGAGGCAGATAAGCTGAAAGAGTGTTTATTTTTAAATGGTATACTATGTAAAAAGCATCACACGTCTCAGTAATTTTGACACATTCCTGTTTATTTTGAGTAATCCCTTTTGCAAATTGCTTTGTAAATGCTAATCAGTGTGATGTTTTGAAATCAGTCAGAGCCAGCGAATCTGACAAAGAGCTTCAAACTGTCTGAGTGTACATCTAACAACATTTTGTGACAATGTGACTTTAGTGCATGTCAGCTGGATGCAGTTGGCTTGTGTCGGAGCATTTTTCAGGAATATGTTGGTTCTCCTATTTACCTAGCTCTGTGTGATAGCTAATAACCAGTATTAACACAGTGCAGTACTCCAGATGTTGTAAGCAATGTGTGACAGGACACTGACTTGGTCAGCACGTTGGTGGGGGTCTGCATCACAGGGTGATCTCTACCCAAAAAGTCCTAAAAGGACAAAGTGAAGGCTGGACTGTATCTGTCCAGCTCTAACTGATTAGACAATTGAGGTTCACACTGGAAAAAACAAGGAAGCATAACTGGTGACCACATGGGAGGTCTTACCTGAAAACTCCCTGAAAAAATAAGATGCAAACTCCAGCTGCCCTCTCCAATGGCTATGAATGCACTGGCAGAACCAAAGCAGCACAGTGGAGCTGTTAGTAACTTCACTTTCTTGTAATACATTTTGGGAGAGAAGCTAGAAGGTGACAGTAACTCAGGTGATGACCAAAAGTTGCCTTTAGATATGGAGGAGGAGAGTGGCCTGAAGCTATGTGACCAATGAATCCATGCATGGCTTATGGCACTGGTTAGAAAGAAAGAGATAGCGAAGGGAAGGGGATGTACAGACATTCAACACCAGTAGATGACTGAGCCCAAGGCAGAACCAAGCTGACAGGCAGGACTCAGGCAAAAAGACTCATGAACTTGTGAATTTAAATGACTTTTTATATTCAGCTATCTTCAGAGTGGTCTTCCAGTGTGGTGCTCTGAATCTCCCCTGGTTCACGCGGCAGGTGTCTGTAATTTCCTCAGCTCACGTTGCTTTCTAAACCCGAGCCTGAGTTTCAGACACCTGGTGTTGCTGTGGTTACTGCCTGCAGCCTCAGGAAAATGGCTAACTCAGGATCTATCCTCCTCACTCCTAGGATTTAAAGAAGTTCTTGCCTATCTGTCTTCAGGATGTATCCATCAGGGATATTGCTCCACATTCACATGAATTTATTTATCAATATTGTTGTTTTCAGCTATTTTCCTCTGCAGATAAGTGTCATGTAAGTTTTATTACAGTGTTATTTGTACTTCTTTAGCCATTTTCAAATTTTACTGTTGTGCTGTCAGTCAATCATTGATTTCTTAAGAAGGGACTCCATTGCTCCAATCCAATTCCTTGGATCATTTTAAGCTGTTTGTGGTTTTCTGCTTGATCTCCATCTGTTGTCCCAAAACAGACGGGTTTCCTATAAGACCTGTTTTGTATCTTCCAGGCCTGCACAGATGCCATAGAAGATGTCAGGTAGCACTGGGTCCCCCCATGGAGAAGCAGAGATTCTTGCTTTCAGTCCTTCATTGAAAATAGACATCCCAGGATTCTTGGGTGCTGTCCTATAAGAGCATTAAGTTCAAACCAGATGCAACCCTTTCCAGTCATGCTTTTGTCATGATTTCCCACCAATCCAATAGACTGCCAAAAAATGGAGCAACCTCATGGTTCATAACTTGATTTTAGACTTACCTAAGTCAGCGTGAGTTACTACTGCATCAGATATACCATGTCAGTTGAAAATATAGCCAAAGTGCATTATCACATGCTTACTGGTAGTGTCTTCTGGTAGGGCTGAAATGAGAATAGTCAACTAGAACAAATGCATTGGATTTTTACAGACAGATTAGGCAATTTAACCTGTGACACCTATATGTGTTCTTTTGAAGTTTTGAGAAGTATTGCTCTTTTGAAGCATCTGAGATGAACATTAGCATCTTCCAATGTCTTTGTCCTTCTTACCTCTTACCTAGATTCTTCCTTTTCTCACCAGCCTGCTGTCTTTTAACATTTAATTAATTAATTAATTAATTAATGTTTATAACTTAAAAGTCATTCATTTGTCATGTTTGTACCTCCCACTTCTGCCAAACACATGTTTTGTAGCACCCAATGAATTGAGGAAGGAGAATGCATTTCAGAAGCTTGCTGAAACACATTCACATAGTATTCCCTCATTATTTCTCTCTGTTCTACCTCCTCCACTTCTTATATGGGATTTATTGAAACTTTGTGAGTAAATTTGAAAAGAAACTAAAAGCTGTTATTTTTACAAATGTCCCATATAATTTCAGCAGAAGAACAAAATAAATTTGAATTAATCATTGCACACTATTATAACCCAACATTGATGATATCTGCAGTTACCTTCACGGTGAAACATTGTTGTATGAAATTTACCATGTATCTTTAATCCTGATACACAAATAGCATGAGAGGTGGAATGAAAAGGACTTTATTATTATTATTCTTTAATTATTAAAGAAACACTGGCCACAAAATATAGCTGAAAACTGTCTGCTCTTTCACCCCCTTGGAAATTAATTATTTTCTGGTTGTATATCCTTGTACTTAGATAAAATTAACAGGGAATAGAGAAATATGTTTTTTGTTGTTGGTGGTGGTTGGTTGGTTGGTTGGTTATTAAAAGTACAACCAAGCATTCTTCACACACCTAGACATGAAATCAATTGTATGGTTCACATAAGAAATCTTAGGAAGTTCTGGCACCCAACTGTCTATACTGGTAAAATCAAATTTGTATGTCAGCTGTGTGATTCAGTATCAAACATTCTGTCATTACCCTGTACATTGATCTGTCATGGACAAAGATGGGATACGTTCATTGGAAGTCGAGCACGCAATAGAAAATTGCCTCCATTAAGATAGTTCTTTTTCACTTCTGTGTAGTCTCACTGAAATTACTAGAAATTTTACATAAGCAAACGATAGACTATTTTGACTACAGCATCACAGAGAGGAATGTTTTGTGAATGAGAGAGGAAGATATTTAACTCTCCCAGTCAAAACACAGTATTTATGTATTTTAAAGCAGATGGCATTTTAAAAATAATATACTTTCTTTTTTCATTTATAACTGTGACATTTTTCCTTCAATGCTTTTCTAGAGAAAAAAATCCAGCTATGGATATTTAGGAGAATGATTATTCAGTATGTTGTTACCAAATGATTTATTTTCAGCTGAGAGCTAATACAGAGCTTGTTTGTGAAGAATAAGGTAGTTTCCCTAGTGATGGTAATCCTGCAAAAGCTCTTTGTGTCATGCTTTTTAGCAACTCAGGTATGTAAAGTCTTAGGATTGAGGACAGGATGTCTCTCTCAAATAGGCTGTCCTAGAATAACAGCGGAGTACACTGTCTTCAGCTTTCAAGCCAGCAGATATATCTTGTAGTATACTTCACACCAGCCTTGAGTGCTAGCAGTAGCAACACAGGAGCAAGTGTGAGCATCTAAAGTGATGTTATTGTTCGGGAATGAACTACAGGCCTTGGATAATGTTGGCATTAGCAATTTTTTCAAACAGAAGAGGTCATATTCTGAGAGCTTAAATAACTACAGTTGTTAAAGGGAGTGACTTATTTAAAAATAACTTAGGGTCTCAACTGTAAATGAGTAGGAATTAGTCTGCCAGGTGGTTTGTGCAGCGTGAGTTATTTAGGTTGCAGAGGTTTAGTATCATTACAGCTTTTATGATGAAAACTGCTGTACCAGATGCATATAGATGGGGATTTGCCAGCCTGGAAAAGTGATGACAGAGTGGTGATAACAAAAGTCTGCAAGCAGCAGTTGGTATGGAGAAAATGAGTAGGAAATGATTATTTATGGTTTCTTCCAATATAAAAAATATGGGGGAATTAATTGAATTAATCATCAACTTAAAAACAAACAAAAGGAAGTAATTTTTAACAGACAGTAAACTTAAACTGTGGAATCCATTCTTATAGGATAATTGTGGAGATCAAAGCAAACCACAATTTAGAAATAAATTAGAAATATTCATGGAAGAAAATCCTTCAAACACAAGGATTTAACTTGAGACTGAGGAAGGAAATATTTTGTTACTGAAATGGCACTTACACACACTATTTCAGTAATAGAAATTTGTTTTCTATTTGTTGGTAGAATATAGCTATTTCTAAAAATGGTTCACATTGTCTTCTAGATATTTTTGTATCATACATTTTTAAAGATCACCAGTTTGTATTCTGATTTCAGGTATTTCTTAAAATTGACTTTTGGGGATAGTTTTTTTGCCCTCCCCTCTTTTTTTTTTTTTTTTTTTTTTCCTACTGATTGTAAAGAATAATATTTCTTGCTCTTTCTTCCTATTGATTTTTACCATTTTATCTCCTCCTTTCTTAGTTTTGGTTTGGTGTGGGAGTTTTTTGGGCAATTTGATTTTTTTTTCCAAAAAAATTTAACTGGTGAAAGCTACCACAAGGCAAAGAAACATGAATGTTTTGTTTTTGTTGTTGTTTTGTTTGGTTTTGTTCTTGTTTGAAAACTGGATAAAATTACAGTGGAAATTGAAAAATGAATGGAACAGATGTCAGGGAAATGTCCTAGTGGACCATTCCTAACTGTAGCAGGAAGAGCAATGCCTAAATCATAATCTACTCAGATGTTGACAGAGAAGGAGAGGAGAGACAGACACAGTCAAAAAAGAATCTCTGAGGAAGATGATAAAAGTCTGTGGCTTGACAGGGTCCTGATCTCAGGCTCTTGGCCTTTAAACCTCTCGCACTGTAGCTAGTCATTAGTAAACAGATTGTTCAGAAGAGGCTGAGGAGGAACACGACAAGAACAGGGCTGCGGGAGCCAGAAACACAATGATTAATGATGTTCTGCAGACATGCAAAAGAAAATGCATTCCATGCTCACGGCATCAACCTCTGCTGCAGTCTAACAATGATTCCTTAATTGTTCTCTTGGCATATGGCATGTAGCTGTTTTTCTAAAAATTATTTTATATTAAAATTCCCAGTAAACCTTTTATCCAGACCAGAATGAGCTGAGTAGTGAAGCTTGCCCTGAGGAAAGAAAAAAATAACTTTGAGCAAAATGGCTGGAGAAGGGATGGAGGAGAAGAGTCAGGCTGGAACAAAGACTAAATATCGTGCTGTAGCCAACTGCACCACTGAATTGCTGGAGGAGGATGTGAAATAGCACTGAACCTCACACGTGCCCTAACTAAGCAGACCATCTTTCTGCCAGTGAGTGTAAGACTCTGGCTAGAGCAAACTTTTCTCCTGGGACAAGCATGAAGAGTAAGGTTAGAAGTGGCAGGGCAGAACCTGAGGTACTTTCCCGATCCCTAGCAAGTAGCATGGTGCTATCAAATCCTCTGGTATAAAATCACAGCCCTGCAATGGTGCTAGGCTGGAGTTGAGCTCTACTTTGGGAGAAAGCTTATAAATGCTTAGTTTTACATTTGCATCCACATTTCCTGAAAATATCAAAAAATCTTGTACTTTTGCTGTCCTTTTGTAAGTCATATTCTACCAAGTCTGTTGATAGTTGATGTTCATGGCAGAAAAAGAACTTCATCATTTTCCTGTCATGTCCCTCGCCAGCATGGCTATCTCCCTATAGTTGTAAGGTGTTTGGGTGGTTCCTTTTTGAGGAATAAATTAGTGGGCTCAGGCACAGCCTTCAGATTGGGACCCACTTTTACCTTTCCCTAGTCTAGCTCTTGGAGTTCCTACCTCAACAGGGCACAATTCCAGTGAAGAAATTTAACACATAAAACCTTAAAATATGAAAACAATCTAGATGCTGAATAGTTAGTCAGTAACTGAGTCTTTTAACTATGTCATCTTTTACTACATACCGTGAGCCCTAGTTGAGGAACAAAAAAGCCTCAGTTTTGAGTCTGCTGTCTTCAGATAAGTGTTGCTTGTTAGCTCTTGGTTTTCGTCTGGGTTACTTTGTCCAAAGACTGCTTTGGTGTTCCCTGTTTTAATGTTCCACTATGAGAGCTTTTCTCTAGAACAGCTTTTCCCTTTCTTAAAATGTAATTTTGCATTGCTCTGCCCAAGACACAAAGGTGAAGAGAGACCCTGAGGTTCTGGGTGTTGCAGGTCTAACACCCAGCCATTCTGCCACAAGGGTTAGATATGGAGGGAATGGGTTGGAGGAAACAAGGTGAAGGTACAGCTCTGCCAGATGGTGTGATCAAATGTTCATCTCAGAAGATGTTAATGGAAAGGCTGTAAGGCTAGCAAAGCTGTAACCACAGGTACCTGCAGGCAGCAGAAGTGGTCTCACAGTTAAGTCACAGGGAGCCGCTCAATTCTGTGCTTCTCTGAGGTGGATGCTTTGTTTTGGCACCTACTTTCCTCTTGGACTGAACAGGACTTCTGGATTGACTTTCCAGGCATGCTGCAAGATCAGCCTAAGCCTTGGGAGGGCTGTGATAGGGTCTGGAATTTACTGGTGAAGGTAATTACAGTTTGAGATTGATTTCATCGCAGTCTCGTTGGTTTCTTATAGCCATTGGTGAGAGAATAAAGCAGATGGTTTTTCTTCAATGCTGTTTTTCTCTAGCACTATAGAAAAGCACTTATAGCCCAGAAAGGATCCAATTTTTATTAATGGAAAAAGGTAAATAATTGATAAAAAGGCAAAATTTACAATCTATAAAACAGTATTTGCAGAACAGAGTGAAATTCCAACCAGTCTTCCTATAGAGATCAACCTTCCATCTAGCACTCCTCAATGAAAATAAAATCCAGTGGACACATCTTACCTATCAAATGATAACTCCGAGCTACAACCAGAGATTCTACCTGGCTAGAAACTGGCTGCACAAAGCATTTATCTGAGATGTGCCATCAGAAACTCCTCCTTACCACACACACACACAAAGCAAAAAGCAGTCGTTAAACAAATAAAAGGAGGAATGAGAAGATTTATTCTGGAGACCCTTGAAAGCCTAACAGGAAGGCAGATTTTATTCTTATCAGCTGGGAAAACAATTGCAAAATATAATTTTGTTTTGCCTGGCTTGCAATTCACTCTCTTTCTTTTCATTTTTAAGATGATACCAGCTCCGACTTCTGTGCAACATTTTCATTTGTTTCACAGTCCATTTTTTGTTCAGAAATTCTTTCACTGGCAGGTATCTGTATGTCACTTTCTATTTCGAAGCAGACGTTTAAAATCTATTCTGTGGCACCAATACAATTAGTGGCATGTTGACTGCTATTCCTTATTTTTTTATTATTATTATATATTTTTTTAGCATTGTATCAGATAAATTTCACAGTCCAAACAGAAAATATAGAGCTAAGTGGATCTTTTTACAGCAGGCTAGAAGTACATCGTGAGCAAAGTTAGTTCTGACAATATATGTAGTGTAATACTAAGGCTGTCTGTTAAACTGAGAGTATAATTTCGTTCATAATCAAGACCAAAGGTAAATCTAAAAAAAAAAACAGTGAATATCAGTTGTTTGTAATTTGTTCCTTTGGATAATATTTCTTAGATTAAGCACAGTGTAACTACAAAATAGGAAAGAAATTGTTCAAACCTAAGGACTCATTAGAAAATCTCGTGCCTTCTCCCTTGGAAGGTGCTGGCATCAACACAAGCAAAAACAGGACCCAGTGCACCTCCACGTGCAGTTCAGTGCACTGCATTGTTCACAGCATCACATGCCTATCCACATCCAGATCAGAGTAATAATCTTCAGTGCAGGGAAAGTTCTAGTTTAAATCTAGTGGGCAAGGAAGATATACGCTTGCCAGCAAGCAACTGCACACTGATATCAGTGAGAGGCATGGGCTGTACAAACTAAAGGTGAACTCCAAACATTCCTGTAGGCCCACTATACATTGTTGATGTCTGCTGAGGTCACTGATGGTACTCCTTTATGGGTACCAGTATAAAGTGAGAAACAACTTTGCTGTAAACAGGAAACTCAGATTGTGAGTTTAGGAGGGAATAGGTCTGGAAACCTCAGTTAGCCCTTACCATGCTGAGAACCGATTAAAATTTCACTTACAACAAAGACCTCTTCCCCATTCTTCCACAAACCTGATGGCCTCATGATGCCAAATACTGCTTTCAGTGGTTTACCAAACCTCAAGGTATACTAACACTGAAAGCATTTGGATGCGCATCTGAACATCATGGGGATTAATAAAATTTCCAGCACTTCTCAATTGTTAACCTAATTCCTATGCATTAGGGTGAAAATGGACCTGCAAGACATGTTTCAGTGCCTGTATGATTCCCACTCCAAGCAGCAGATTTGTATTAGGATGGTCAATTTTCATCCCTAAAAGGAAAGGTCAAAGTTTGAGGGTGGAGAGGGCAGCATCTTCTTTCTGGTATTTTTCATGTTGAATGGGAGATGACCCTTAGGAATTTTTAGCAGGACTTTTTAAGCTCCATTCCTGAAGCTCTGCCAGTGCACAGCTGACAGGTGGCAACTGGTAAGGAGTAAGAGCCATGATGGCAGATAGGAAAGACAGATACATCAGAGTGGGAACATTTGGCAGCCATGCACTGAATTTTGAAAGCTATTATGCAGTCAAATGAGGAGCCTACAACACAGACACGGGAGATGTCAACTCAGGACAATTGTCTATGGTGTGTGGTTACCCTCAGTCCACATAACAAGTTTCAGATTTCCAAAAAAAGACAGGCTTGCAGTCATTGCAGGGGGGGATTTCAGGTCATTTTCAGTACAAATCATACAGTAACTGGAAGCGAGCATTGACTACTTAGAGTGAGCCAAATTTCTTGATGATATCATATGAAGTCTGTTGGCATGGTCCTGGTACCTTATGAGACCAATGGAGCTGATGCAGCTCAAGGCTGCTGGAGCTCTTTCCTTATGAAAGAAGCAATACAGGCAGTTCTGGCAATCAATACCTCCCTATCCTGCCATGATCTTCTGAGGCCTTTTCATGCTCATAATGCCCAGATGATTTTCTTGAGCTTTTTGGAATATCCAGAGTTAGAAGGGATGCTGAAAAGATGGTTTGTTGAGTACCAGCAAACTGTCTTAATACAGAGGAATTACCTACTTTACATGACCTTTTTTTTGTGTGTGCATTTTGAGAATAATATGCCTCTAAAGCTTTGTTTCATCTTAGTGTACTTATCTGTAGAAAATTTTAACTACCCATGCCATGAGGATTGTGTTCAAACACAGATTTGATCATACTTCTTTCTTAATGTGCTCTGAGAGATGCCTAGACCAGACAGTTGGATTGTTTCATTCCTTTTTTCATGAAACAAAAAAGACTTTGATCACAGCTAAATAAGTCTGATTTAAAATATCAAGGAGTAGCCAAAAACTATAATGCAGAATTGCTTTTATATTATTTAAATATGCTTTAAAATCTTTTTATTCTCTTGTGCTTCAGCCCAGACCAGAGATGAGAGGAGTATAATGAAATTAGTTCTGAATTGATGATGATCAGCATGACTCGGAGAGCTGAAAATGTAAGGAAATGCTTAAACTTACATCACTGAATAAGGGCTCCCTTGGGACACATTCCTTCTGTCCTCTCTGCCTGGACTGCAGTGGGAGCCATATTACTGTAGCCAGGCGATAGCAGAGGTTTTGAGGTACAGAAGTTTACTCCAGATACTTCATAGCAGTGGAGTTCTTTCCTGCAAAGACAAATTATATTTATTTTAACAGTGTGAATCTTTAGTGTGCACCCATCCCCTGATCACTGAGAATAATACTGTTATTATTCATACTGTCCATGTCTCTGTTGTGTACTCTATTGAATCTGTATATTTTCATTGAGAAGCATTAAAAATGAATTTCTAACTGCACTATGATACTCACTGAAGGAATCTCAGTAAACTGTATTTACCTGACAAGTTCTTGGCTTCAAAGAGCTGTGCAGGTCCTGGATTTCTTCTATGTTCTGATTTTTAATGATCCTCAATACCTACCTTGAAAATACGAATAAGTTATATAATATTTTTGAGTTTCAGCATCATATAGTGCTATCATTACTGGATATCTTCTGGAAGGGTAATACAGCAGGTTGCAAGAATGTAGGAAATTTCTGGAGCTCAGATACAATTCTTTAGTGCAGGTACTTATAGGTCAACCATTGGAGGTGCTCTGCTGAATTCCTTACTTGTGAATGAGGAAGTACTGATTGAAGATGTGGTTATTACCAGATGGGTTTCCCACTGTATCTCTGTAGGAACTCAGTGAGATAAACTGGAGAAGTTGATTACTAAGTGAGTGGAACAATGGCTGGATGACAAGGCTCCAGGGTTTGTGATCAGTGGTACAAAATCCATCTGATGGGCTGTTACTAAGTACGTCCCTTAGGAAGGACCTGAAGCAAATACCATGACCAATACTGGTTAATTCCTACTAAAGACCTAGGCAAGGAGACAGCATGCACCTTCTGCAAGCCTGCAGCTGACAGTGTGTTGGAGAGTTGGTAAAGAAGTGGGAGGAAGGCAGTCAATGACCTGGAGGGCAGGGCAACCATTCTGATGGGCCTCAAAAGGTTGGAGAAACAGGCTGGCAGAAACGCCATGAAGCTCAAGAGAGGAAAATGCAGAGTCCTGGAGCTCAGAGGCACGGGCACAACAGCATCTTGGGACTGGGGCTTGACTGGCTGAGGAAGGGCTCTGTGGAAAAGGACTTTTGGATCTTGTGGCAGCAAGTGAAACAGGCATGTGTGCTGAGCCCATGAGACTGGAGGACCATCCCTTACTGGGCAGTATTACTGCACCATGGGCAGGTCAAGGGAAGTGATTCTTGCCCTTTGCTTGGCCCTTGTGAGAGCATGCCTGGGTGACTGTGTCTGACTTTGTCTTCCTTAGTATAAAGAGAAAAGCATAAGACTGGGAAAATCTAACAAAGACACATCATGGTGGTTAAAGAGACACACATACAGGCAAGGGAACTAGGTTTATTTATCTTGATGAAAATAAGAGTACAGAAGGATCTAATTTCAGTCTTCAGTTACAGAGCAAGCAAGCTCCATGCTCTTTTTGAAGGTGCACGGGGAGAAGCTGAGGGGCAGTAAACGAGTTGTAGCTAAAAGAACAAGATAGGAATAAAAATTTATCTGGCATTTCTAAACCACTACTGACACCTAGTTTCCAGTATAACTATCGGCAGCTACATTAGCACTGCAACTTAGTAAATGGATCAGACTGTTTACAATGCTGCTAACTCAGTAATTTGAATGGACTGGATAGCATAGTCCCAAACCTATAGATCTTGATAATAAAAACGTGTGCACTAAATGTCTGCTCTCATAAAAGACATGAAGTTTGAGGATGTAACTTCTTGGTGGAAGGTACTGACACTGTTTTATTTCAGACATTTCCATGTCTATGTCTGTGCTGTCTAGCTAAATCATTAATTGCTTATTAAAGACTAACTTCCTGATTGACCAAGCATATTGACATGCACTCAGAGGACCTTAAGGATGCTACTACCTGGCTCCTCAGGTAAGAAATCTTGGACTTGATGTGGAAGGAGCTGTCTCATGTGAAAGTCTTCTCTCTCAGGCAAGAGAGATGTAATAGGTTTGTCTTGAGCTGCTGTGATTTGTAGTAATCCAAAGATGCTGGAGTACTACAGAGGCCTTGAGCCTTCTTATCTCACATTGGCTCCAGTTCTGACCTGCCACCTGTGTTTCCTTATTAAATTAACTTCACAGCAACATTTTTATTTCTTGGGTAACTCTTGTACTATACATGGGTAACTCTTGTAGTGCTATACTGGCTGTCCAGGTGGGCAGTTCATGACTTCCCTTCACGGCTGGGTGGCTTCAGAGAAAAGCACCTTTGCTCAGGAGAACAAGAAACAGATCTCCTGTCTAGGAACAGCCATGTTCTCTTCTTGGGGATGAGCACAAAGCCCTGGAACACATGCTCATTTGGAAAGTCTAATGGTGAGGGACAGAAAGTCACAGATGAAGGAAGATATGGAACAGCATATCTGACAGCCCAAAGATGGGAAATGTCAGATGACAATGTATTTGAGCAGCCAGTTTCCCAGAATTGCTAAAGCACCCTTCCATCCTTACCCTGTTTTCACTTTCCTGCCTTCTGCCCACCATTTCCCAAGAGAAATGAGTCCCTCTTCTCTAGAAATTAGGGTCATTTTCTCTAACTGTGCAGCAGCACTGGCCAGATGTGACAGGATGGGGAAATTACCCAATGGCAAAGCATGTTTTGGCCCCCATCAAAAAATGACATGTGTATTCACCACATTATAAACAGCAGAGGTCTGAAGAAACACAGCCTTTCCATTGCATTCACAGCTGACTCCCACACAAAACTGTTAGCCCATCACCACTCTGACTAGGTTTTGAGTCGCATATAGAAAAATGATACCATAGAGAACAAGTACAGCAGAGGACCATATCACTAACTATTGGTAAAATTGAGCCATATTTGAGTCATGTTCCTGAGGATGTTGCAAAAGCAACCTATGAACTCCTATTGCTTGCATAAGCTTCCTTTCTGCATAGCCCTCTCCATATTTATTGTCCTTAGCTCAAAGAGCAGGTTCAGCAGTTTTAGGGTGAACAATTAAACATTCCTGGGAAAGAGCCATCCAGCACTCTGGCAATTCTCAGGTGTGCTTTCAGTGTGAGGAAGAGAGAAGAGCTGTTAGGCATCAGAAAACATGTGGATTTTACCTATCAGCCCCCATACATTTGGGGAAACTGTGACTACTGAAGTCATTGATGTTTTTGGCAGCATAACTGATGGATAGCATGTAGAAGATATGGCTGGTGGCTCTTCACACCTGTGTAGTAAAGACTGTAATAGCAGCCTTTTCCATATCTCACTCTGCCTGCTCACTGTTCAGTAGGAGTTTGGGGTGAGGCACCCTTAAGAAGACAACAGATACTCTCTTGGAGAATCAGGGTCTTCATGATTGCCTGCTGCAGTTGTAGAGCTGATGCCAGCTGACAGCAAAGGTTGTTTTGAGATGTGCCTTTCTTCCTAAATTTCTCTACCAACATTGATTTGATTTGGGTGGGGAGATCAAATATAATGTGTCTTTCTTCTTTCGGTAAGACAAGACTGGAAAAATTGCTTAGCCCTCTGCCAGCTGGTACACCTCTATCTGTTACAGAAGAGGCAACTTGTTCTAAGGTGGATCTACTGCCTATTGTTCAAAGCATCATTGGCCTTCTCAGCAAGATGTGTATTATGGAAATAGCTTCATGTGGTCACTGATCAGCTAGAATGGACCAGTTCCCATCTGCAGGGAATACTGAAGGATCACACAGGCACACAAGTTATCTGAGATGCTTTACATGAAGGACAGTAATGTTGCATAGTTGGACAGCTATCATGCTCTGTGGATACAACTGATTCAAGACAAACAACCTTAGCCCTACAGTGTGCACACAACCTTTCTGGGCAACCTATTCCACTGACTGGTCATGTTGTGAGGGAAAAAAGAAAAAAGAAAAAAGAAAAAAGAAAAAAGAAAAAAGAAAAAAGAAAAAAGAAAAAAGAAAAAAGAAAAAAGAAAAAAGAAAAAAGAAAAAAGAAAAAAGAAAAAAGAAAAAGGAAGGAAAAGGTTTTCTTTATGTCTAGTCGGATTCTTCTACTTCAACTTATGACCTTCGTCTGTCAGCCTCTCACTATGCGTAACCATGAAGAGCCTGATTTCATTTTCTCAGCAGTCTCCTTGCAGGTAATGGAAAGTTGCTAGTAGGTTCCCCCAAAGCCTTCTCCAAGTTAAACACACCCGGTTCATTCAGTCTCTCCCTTTGGATTCTGTGCTCTAATCATCTGACCATCATGGTAGCCTTCTGCTGGACTTGCTCAAGTTTATAAATATTTTTCCTGAAGTAGGGGACACCAAAACTGAGTGTACTATTCCAGATGTGGTTTGATGAGTGCCAAGTAAAGGTGAACAGGCACTTCCCTCAACCCTCTGGCTAAACTTGTGCTAATACAGCACAGTAAGCTGGCAGCCACCATCTCCAAAAGCATGAGCTGAGTATACAGAAATAAAAAGAAAAAAGTACGGTCTGATCCCTATACTGGAAAACAAAACAAAACACCAGTGTCTGCTCCCTACAGTTGAATAGTCTCAGTTGAATGTGATCCTCTACTGGATCTCAAAGGTGAACTAGCCCATTTCCTTTGATTTAAAATAAAATTTAAATTTGCATTTTCCAAAATTTTGAAGGATGTTCTTCACTTAGTATATCAATACATCACAGAGTTTTTCTTTGGCTTGCAAAGATAATATTATTTATTGTTAGGAATGTGCTTTACAACTTTTATGCTGTGACTAAGAGCTATATGCACTTTAGGGCACATATTAATGATCCATTAATATATTGCTCAGATGTTTAAAATTACTCAGCCTAATGTTTCATGCCTTTCTGCACACCTGAGTTAATACATACCCTGGAGTGCTTTCTTGCCTAGTTACAGCACTCCCTCTACTAAGGAAAACTGGGACTTGATTGCACCCATATATTAATCACAGGGTATGTTTACACAGTATGACTTCACTTAAAAGCGTAATGATGAAGAAGCCGGATGTACATAGCTGCTCTGGCTGAATGCCTGACTTGGGAAAAGGGAAGGTTTTCTGCAGATGTCTTTACATCTCCACCACAGAGGACCAAAGAAATCACAGAAATGCTAGGGAGAATATTTTTGGATTTTACAATCTATCTTTCTGCATGAAACACGGGGATCCCTTGCTGGATCATATATACATATCTCAGTAAGTGGTTGTTGTTAATCTCCTCAGTAACAATTAATTGCTGCCTAATGTAACAAATTACATTAAAAGGTGAAGTGCTTTGTGGTGGGAACTTGTGGAAAAGAACCATTATTCACCCCAAGGTTTCTGGCTCCAGTAGGCAGATCCTGTGAGTGACTTCAGCAGGCTTCTTCCTTTCATTTAAGATTTCTTTTTTGTTCTCTGCCTGCAGGACTTAACACTGATTTTTTTTTCTTTTTAAAAAATTTCTGCCAGGGATATGCCATCTTGTTATACGGTTAGCAAATTGGATTTAATGTTTCTGAAGGAATTACTCAGATGAATTACCACCACTCAGTCAGGAATCATTTTACAGCTATATTTCAGAGTCTTCATGTTGTGTTCCTCTGTCTTTCATGCCCTTATTGGGATATGCAAGCAGGATCATTTGCACAGAATTGTGTTGTGCACAAGTATACTGACAGAAGAAAATATTTTGAAGTGTGAAACTTCAGAAACCATTGTACTGAGATATGTTAGAGATGGCCTGGACACTTGGAATATTAAAAAAGAACAGATAAGTCAGTGATGTATTTTTGAGATCCAGGTAGCAATCGGTGTGCTGACTAACAGAAATACGCAGGCAGGAAATAAGACTAGAGAAAACCCATTCCTCCTTTAACAGCGTTGCATCTCCTGGGAGGGACTATTTCAGAAAGAGCTACAAAACAAAGATAAAAATGACAAAAGGCCAGCCTCACACAGGTCAAGATTTGTTCTGTTCTGAAATAAGATCTGGTTTCAATTTATAACAGGGAGTCAGTCACCAGGCAGGAGGGGGAATTGAGGAATAGATGTCCATAGCATCTCAAATTTGTACACGGCTGATGAACAGCATCTAGTAAACCAGTATATACACAGATTGTTTTACTTCTTTATGTATTGAAGTAAAATAAGGTTTCCTAAACAATTTGCGTGAAGTATGGAATATTCCCAAAGACAAATGAATCATCCAGCTACATCTCTGGACTTCAAGAGAAAATGACATATAAAGGTGACAGCTATCTGGGGGGAATATCTGAGTAGAAAGTGCCCTCAAGGAAACAACCAAAGCTAAAATTGACTCTGAAACTACAACACAACCATATCAATAAACGATGAAATGAGATACTTAGGCTCTGTGAACAGCAAAGTAGTAGGTGGTGTCTATATATTTTTTACATAGTATATTCTCCTTGGATATGGTAGAACAGTGCTGTTCTATAGAGCAATACCACTGAATTCATGCTGACCTATGTGAATGCTGAAGTACAGACAATGGTAAATTGCTCTGGAGCTCAGTGATTACATCTGAATCTCCTGAGGGAAGATGATTTCATTTATTTATTGCATAACTACTTTGGATCAGCTAAATAGGACTCTCTTGATCAAAGCACGTATGGATTATACAGTTCAAAAGACAACTTGTGAACCAAGGTAAACAGAGTAGCCCCCAGTGTATGTGAAATAATATTCTGAGTGACATGTGAAAGCTGGGGGCATGAGGTGTGTCAGGCCCTCCCTGCCATGGGAATGGAGGGAAGAAGTGAAAAGACAGAGCTGGGACAGAGACCCTGTGGGGGTAAATCTGTCAAATCCCACCACCAAAAGAATAGAAGAGCTGGTGACTGCTGCTTTTGTGAGGGGCAGCTCTGCTTCTTCAGTAGTGCCCCCACACACTCAAGGGTGTGTGCATGTGTGTGTTGTGAAAGCAGCTGAAGTACTGCAGGCAACAGGGCCATCACCATTTTGTTGCTCTGGGCACTCTTTTAACCAAAGCAAACTGCCTTCTCGGCCCCCTCCTTTGGCCCTATCTGAGAGTCGGTACAGACCATCTGCCTTACCATCTTAATGCTATGATCTCTTTTGAAATTTTGCCTTTTCTTGCCAGTTTCAGAGAAAAATACCTAAATCTGTTTTACCTTATATCTTGTTTTTTCTACCTTTTAAATGTTTGGTGATAAAAAAAATAAAATAAAATGCTCCTGTCTTGTGGCAGTTTCATTTTTGTCATGGCTCCATGAGCACCAGGAGCTAAGCCCAGTCAGATCTGTTGAAGGGCTGTCCAAGAGTGGGTTCAGTGCTCTGATGAAGAGCTGGGGTGATTCAGGCAGATGAGGTGCACAAATACAGGCCTGTGCCTTGGAATGATTGCTTTTGGGAGATCCCTACAGAAGAGTCACGATGCTGTGTGTCTCAGCACCATGGCAGAATGAACCCTTCTCTTTGAATTGACTGGAAGACAGCAGTATCCAGGTATTTATACTAAAAAAAAAAAAAAAAAAAACATGCACCATAAACATTGCTATTTTAGAGACAAATCGGCCCTTCTAGTGCTTAAGCACTTCCCAAGGTTCCCTCAGGGTAACAGAACTTAAATTTCTCACTTGCTACTGGAGTAAAATTCTCCTCTTAAGAAAGGTTTCAGGTGAATATCCTTGGCTGAGGGGAAAGGAGAAGCATAAAATCTGCTTTATTTATAAGTAGAAGTATTTATAAGTACAAATACATTATTTTATTAAACAATATATTTTAAATAAACATTTAAATACATCCAGATTTTATCTTAAATGTTTTTTATTTATAAATAAAAATAGCACATGTGGTGTAAGAATGCTCTACAGCCTCTTGGTGATTGCAGTCTGAAATGTAATTACATGTTTGAAGCACCTAGAGCCTCCTGATCCCTTGTTCTAATAAAATATCAACCAAGTAATTGCTTCACAGCCATCATCTTAAGTGTACATGGGTCTCACTCTGCTAGGAGCAGGAGAACACAGCAGACTATCACTAATCCATGGTGACCAGACAGAAGGGAAGCAGTGCATACATAATTTTGTTTTTCAGATATCAGAGGAAAGGTGGTTTTAATTTGAACACAGGAATTGGTGGAATAAAACTTGACATCTGTTTGCAACTCTCTGACCCTATGGATGTGGGTAAATTTTTTACAGGTAGGTGAATAATTTGTGCATCATTTCTGAATTAAAACTGAGATTTTCAAAGCTCCACAACAAACCAGTGCTCCATTGTGAATACTTCCTGTTTGAGATTTACTTTACTTTGAGTAAGTCTCATGGTAAATTTCCATGCATTGACTGGAAAAGCATAGTTTTAAAATTAGATTACTGATGTAAACATTTATTATAACAAATTTAATATGTGCTACAAAGATTTATGGGGGGAAATAAAATCTCAGTTTTGCTGTATAATATATTGTGGACTATATTATACACATAATAAATCAATCCCTTGGTATTTAAATACATTAATTTGCAGAGTAAATACCCATCTGAGAGGATTTATTCCTGTTTGCAATATGTTCAGAGAATCTAGAATGAAAGAGGAAGAGTAAACAGTAACTAAAATTGCTACAACTACTACTAAAATGCTCTATTATTTTCCTCTGCTTTTTCCTTATCTTTCTGGCTTTAACTTCTGAATTTTAGTTTGTTCCCAGATCCTTTTTAATCCAGTCTTGTAGGTGAGATAAATGCTGATTCTTCCATAGTTACCCACAAGATTCCCCTGTTAATGGGGAATCTTAACATGATCTTAACATGTTAATGGGGAATTAACATGAATGTTTGGGGAGAATACACGCCTCCCCCCAAAAAAGGTATTTGAACTGTAGGTACTAAATTACCATTCATATTTCGTTTTCCTAATGCGTGCATCTCTGTCAACTCTGTATTAATGCTACTTCACTGGCCAGTTCTACTTAACCAGAGTGTCCTCTGCTGTACATAACAAAAATAGCAATGTATTACAAGTTCTCCCATTCATGATGATCAAAATGCAGCGAATTGAGAGTATATGAATCTCCTTGGAGACCTGTAAAGCTTATCACTTAAATTTTTCCATCAAGATCATTTCTGCAAAATCCCATCTACTTTCTCAAATATCCATGCCACAGATGATTTTGGGGAATAGAATTCAAGGGAAAACATCTTAACACTCCCCTTTTGCTCCTACCAATATTTTTTGTTTGAAATGGAGTATTTCATCAAGAACCACTATCAGGAAAATTGCCTGAAAATAATGCTCTGTGCCATCTTATCCGAATGTCAGAATGAATTAGGGAGAACATTTCGTGAAGTTTTAAGATTACAGATTGTTTCGTAACTAGCTTTCTGCTGTTTGGTGAGGACAAACTGGATGGGTAAAAGTTTATAGGAATACTATAACCTTGTTTTAAGGGTGGATACTTAACCATTGTCAGGATGTCTCAACAGTTCAGCATATGTGAGTGAGACTTGTAGCAGTTTAAGCGCACATAAGTGCATTTCAGTGTTATCTGGAAATGTTACTCTGTAATTTTTTAAATAAGAATTGGTATAAGGCATTATGAGGTGAGAAAAAGGCTAGAAATGCTCATGAAGCTGCACCTTGAGTACTGTAGTACTGTTGAGTACTGAACAGCTTTGGGCCCCTCACTACAGGAAGGACATCGAGGCCCTGGAGTGTGTCCAGGGAAGGGCAATGAAGCTGGTGAAGGGCCTAAGGGCCTGGAGCACAAGTCCTGTGAGAAGCGGCTGGGGGAACTGGGGGTGTTTAGTCTGGAGAAGAGGAGGCTCAGGGAATACCTTATTGCTCTCTACAGCTACCTGAAGGGAAGGTGTGGGGAGCTGGAAGTTGGCTTCTTCTCGCAGGTGACTAGTGATAGGATTAGAGGGAATGGGCTCAAGTTGCACCAAGGGAGGTTTAGGTTGGAAATGAGGAGACATTTCTTCTTAGAAAGCGTGGTTAGTCATTGGAATGGGTTACCCAGGGAAGTGGTGGAGTCACCATCCCTGGGGGTGTTCCAGGAGAGTTTGGACATGGTGCTTAGGGAAATGGTTTAGTGGGTGACATCGGTAGTAGGGGGATGGTTGGACCAGGTGATGCTGGAGGTCTTTTCCAACCTTAGTGATTCTATGATTCTACATTAACACTAGAAACTTTACATATTTTCTGCAGCATAGAACACCTTCCATGGAAGCAGGTGCTGAACAGCCTTCCACCCTTCAGCTTGAAACATCACTGAAGACGGCAGAACAAAAAACCTTTGAAGCAAGGCGAGATATTTATAAAGAGAATCTTTTATATCTGCCACCCTCCCCTCCCCTCGCCACACCCCACCCCCGCCCCATGACGGCGCCGCCTCAGCGCGGCCGGAAGCGAGGGCAGGAGGAGAAGGGGGGCGGCGCCGTGCGGCGGTGGGGCCGCCGCCATTTTGTCAGCGCCGCCGGGCCGCGGGGCAGGGGCCGGGGCCGGGGCCGGGGCTCGGCTGGGCTCAGGCGGCTCCTCCCCTCCCCTGCCCTCCTTTGCCGGGGCGGAGCGGCGGGGCCGTGCCGGGTGAGGGGTGAGGGTGGTGGTGGTGGTGGTGGTGGTTCCCGGCATGTCGGCGTTCTCGGAGGCGGCGCTGGAGCGGAAGCTGTCGGAGCTGAGCAACTCTCAGCAGAGCGTGCAGACGCTGAGCCTCTGGCTCATCCACCACCGCAAGCACTCGGCGCTCATCGTCAGCGTGTGGGAGCGGGAGCTGCGCAAAGGTGAGCAATAAAATCCTCACGATTTTATTTTATTTTATTTTATTATTTTTTTTTTTTTTACCGGCTCCCCTCTGGGCCCTCGGTGAGGGGCTGGGGGCCTGGCGTGGCCCTCTCCGCTGTGGGAAGGGGAGGGAGGCAGCAAGCACGGGGTTTTTGTCTCTGATATTAATAAGGGTGGGCAGGGTTCCTCAGAGAGCTGCTTTTAGGCAGTGCCTCTCCTCTCGCCAGCTGTAGTGTTGGTGGCTGCTGCCTGGCATTGGCTTTGTCCATTTGTGCAGGCTGCTGAGGGTGGGCATGCTTCAGGGGATGAGCAATTAAACGCATCCCAAATGGTGTTTCCACAGTTCTTACCCAGTCACTAATACCAATAAGTCAGCACAATAAAGACTCATGTTCCTTCACCTGTCTTCAATATTTGATGTTGAGTGTGCATACTTAGATTCTTACGTGATTTTCCTTTTAACAGCACTGTTCTGGGGTTGAAAGGCAGAAATGGCCATGTGAAGGTTTATCTGACCTGACTGGAAAATAGCTTGATCACAAGTTGACACATTTAAGTATAAGTAAATAACCTGCTGGAGCTCCGCCTTGCTCTGGAACATATCACCAGAGCAGAGCTTCCAGTAGCTCCCTTTGGATCCCCATTACTATATGGTCCTTTAATGGGAAAAGTAGATAGGTTTCCAGGTGGAGAGGAAAAATAGAGCAGAGTCACTTCAGAACCTACAAAAGAGAAACCACAACTTTAGTTTTGAAGAACTGGAGTGGTTGACCTGCAGGAATGACATGTAGTAGAATGCAAAGGGTATGGCTGGATCATAATTACTTGTTTGGAGTGCATAAGTTCATAACAAACTGAACCACCCTTAAAATAAAAATCTTGTGTGTGAAACAATACTGAACTTTAGAGTATGTAATATGGAAATTGATTCCTATGTGCCCTGTAGCTTTTCAGCTGACTATTGTATTTGTATTTAAAATAGGCTTTTTGCACAAAATGATTTTTTTTTTATTTGCAGACCCAAGTTAAATGTTTTTTGTTCTCTAGAAGAAGGAATGTCATGTTAAGGGATATATTAATCCACAAATAGAATTATTTAAATCCGTTACAGATGAATTCCTCAAAAGGAATACATATTTGGTAGCATATTTGGTCTTACGAAATAAACTTTTTTCAGTATATGGTTGTTAGCAAGTTTTTTTGTTTTGTTTTTTTTTTTTTTTTTTCCCCAGTGTTCTGAGAGCATTGAATGTGTCTGCCATGTAAACCTCTGGTATTCCTGGGGGTTCAAGACAAACAGTTTGATGATCCGGGGTTCTGAATTATATCAGAAAGGTGTTTTAAACTAATTGGCACTCAGCTAGAGGTTTGGTTGCTTGTATTGATAACATGCACAATTCTCGTTCATAATAATCTATAATATCAGCTCTCAGTTCTGAACTTCTGAACTAGTATTGGCATAATTTGAATAATCGGAGAAATGAATTGCTCAAAACACGGGCTAAATGTTTGGAGGTGGCATTAAGAGACAGCGATAATGATCATCTTAAAGAAGAGCATTCCCATGAGTTCATTTCTCAGCTTTCAATGTCTGGCTTCCACTTTTACGCCTGTTCAGAGGCTTAAAAACTTAAAACTGAGGATGTAGTTCAGGAGCTGTAAATAAGCATAGATGCTGTAATTGTCTTTGTCTTCCATTTGTTGAACTGTCTTCCAGCTTTTGCTGCTTCAAGGTACAGTTTTTCTGGTGACCTCTTTGGAAGTCGGCCTTCAAGGGTGTGTGGAGAGCATGTGATAATCCAGCTCTGGTAGGAGAAAGTTAGCTGCTTTCAAGGTTCTGATGGGCTTTTGTGCTTTTAGGCCAGGTGCCTAAAGCATTTTTTTCATATGTTCCTCTACCACATCATCTGAAGCTGGCATGGCTAGGATACATGAAATATATTTTAATTTTCCACCTCTGACAGTAGCATCTAAGCTTCATAAATGTTAGCTTACACGTACCCAGTGCTAATCTTTGCAAATTGCAGCACAGAATTTTAAGAGTCTCAAGTCACTGTGTTTGTATGCTAAGCAGACGGCAGGTGGAAGGTGAGAAGGAAAACCAGCATGTTGTGCTGAAGTGACTTGCATGTAACACCACGAAGTAGAGTGCTGGCAGTGAGGCCGTAAGTAGACTAAGTTTAATGCTCTTGACTTGTCTATTCTGGGGAATACGGACAGAAAAATTTTTAGTTTTGTCCGCTGCTATTGCTACCGAGTGTTGTTCTGGAACTGTATGTTGCCTTTCTGGAGTTTTAGTTTGATCACCTTTTTTTGTTACTCCCTTCTCTGGACCTTCCTTTCAGGCTAGTGGAAGATTTTGCTGCCACATGACCTAGTTGACTGAGTTGAACAGAATACAGCATGATACTAAGTATTTCTGGATGCTTTCATTTTTGGTAAAAGTTCTCTTGTTTCAGATCAGATTGCAGGAACTTTCTAAGATGGCTTTAGATGTTGATGAAAACAAGCGCTAGGATCACAATTCTTTTGTTCCTAAGTGTATGGTTCTGATTCTTCCACTTTTAAAACAGTCATTGCCTTTATGTCATCTTGTATTAGAGACAAAGAAAGAGGTAGCGTACCTAAAGTGCACACGATACAGGCAACATAGATGTTGGGCAGTGTAAAATCATAATCCCCGTCTGTCTGCCTGGATAATGGGTTGCCTTCAGGTCCCGTGTTAGGATGTTTATCTTTACAGATCATCAGTTGTATGTGCCTTCACGTACAGGTTTCACACAGCTGAACTTAGAGTGATTCTCTTGGTAAAATCATGTACTTTGATGTAAACTCAGATTATGGGCAAAGCTTTCACATCTTTGGCGTAACTCAGAGGAGTTGGGGAACACTGGATTTGGGTAACTGAATTGCAGCGTTGCTCTGGTTGAGACAGTTGATGCAACTGATTGCTGAGTATGCATTACATGCATCTTCCCTGATACTGCTATAACTTTTATATGAAGTTCTTCTTTAAAATACTGGCAAGTATAATTCATAGGGTCATTCTTAAAAAATAAATAAATAAAGGAGTGATGTATTCTAGAATCAACTGTTTTGCCAAAATATTGAGAGCTCTGGATTGCTGAGAGACTCCTAGTAATCTTCACAAAAAAAAAAAAAAAGGGTAAGGAAGGGATATCATCATCAAATTACAGATTATAGAAATCATTTGCTTTTAGGGCCTGAGTGTAGAGAAGGGCATGCTGTTTAATGACTGACCTCAAATATGTGCTAATGAAAGATCTACTTAGGAACTGCACTGCTGAAGCTCAGTGCCTTTGCCTGAGATAATAAGTATTCCCAGCTCTACCTCTGTGCAAAACCACTCGGGTGTCACCCCAGGTACTCCATGTTTTGCTGTATGTAGTTGTGTTTGTTTGCTTTCATTTCTGCAAGGTACTGACTGTCTGTTGCTGTGATTAATGGAGAATAGATCCTGTAGTTCATCGATCTTTTGTTTGTTGTGGAATGATGATAAAAGATGCACCGAATGCATTTAACTTAAATTACTACTATAGTGATATAACAAAGATTTTTCCTGTTTTGACAGATTAGCAGAGGCCTTCAGTGACAAGAGAACAGCTTGTTTTCTGCTCTGATGGTGGTTAAATATTTGTTGCTTTTTTGCTGACAGTTTTGTGTGTGGTGCGAGTGCTGGAAATCTAACAAACCCAGTAATTAGTTTCTAAATAGATGCTTTCCCTGATGGAAAGCAGTGCTGGCGCAAAGGAGACTGAGGACAGTGTTGCAAGCTTAGGCCACTGCCTGTGTTAGTACTGGTGTATGCTGATCGTGAGTCTGCATTATTTTGAATTTCATAATTGATTTATGAAGTAAATATTTTGGTGAGGAGGATGCTCTTCCAGTACCGCATTTGTACTATGTCTTGCTAGCGTAATCTGTCATTGCAGGTTGAATTTCTGTTCTAGAAGAAGTGGGAGACTTTTTTTCTGGTACTTGGCAGTTGCGTGATTGTTTCACTGTAATGGGTGTGGGTTAACTTGAGTGATATTGTTGCCACATCATCTAATTATTTTTATGGAGACTATTTGATTAGGGGCTAGGGAGAATTTTGTAAAGGCTTGGAAGGTGTGTCCACTGAGGGAAAAGATCCTGCTTCAGCTGTATTTCAGATGAAATGTAACAGTTGAAGTAACATACTTAATTACTTAACTAATCAGTAAGCTTATAGCTTCTAAGTGGTACTAATTAATTAACCAAAATGTGAATACTACAGTCAATCTCAAAATGCAAATGGTGGGCCTGTTAAAACCTTTTCATGTTGTGTCCATAAAGAGATTGTCTTGCAGGGAGTTTCTTAACAAGGTAGTGCATTTATACAGTTGTTTTAAGCCTGCAGCAACTGAGTGGCTGCAAAAAACAAACAAACAAAACAAAAAAAAGAAACAACCACACCACACTTATGAACAACAAATAAGAGTCTCTTCTGAGATGGAGACTGACTTTTTTTGTATTTGCAAATTAGGTATGTTCTCTCGCATCCATCTGTTGCTCCTGGATTTCAGGATTCTTTGCACCTGCAGGTTTTGTTTTGTCTATTTTTGTGGTGTTTTATTTTTGGGCTTGTGGTTTTTTTTTTTTTTTTTTTTAATGAAAACGTCAATCCCAAAATTCAAAGCATCAGCCTTCCAGGAGGCTCCATCTGATACTCATTGTGATGGGTTTAAAATATGTTCTGTTTAAAGTGGGGGAAATTAAGCGTTTGATTTCTATGAACAGTAATATGGTGCTTTTTATTTCAGGCTCCAGTTAGTTGTACTTCGTACCTCTTTTACCTGTTAACTCTTTTTCTGTTAGGTTTTCCGTGTCCAGTTATCATTTGGAATTTACATGCTAGTGATTTCTTAATAGACCTGTCGTGTGGCGTCTTTAATTTCACATTCAGGTACCTGTTTCCTGAGAGCTTTACATAGCATCTTAGGGATAAATCAGTCTCAGAAACTGGTGCATAAACCCCATGTAAACACCTGATTTCTTGTTTTGGCTGTCACCTCTGTCACCACCTGTGTCACACCATTCTTTGTCTTCACTGCAAAGCTTACCCAGGTTTGCAGAGTCAGTGTATATCATCTTTGAGACAGCTACAATAATGTGAGTACACTTGTGCCAGTACATGGGGATATATTTTTAGCACTTGACTGCCATTTAACCTGCTGTTCCAGCTTACTCTGCTCAAAGCTCTTTTCTTGGTATGAGTTGAAGCCATTCAGTGGTAGAAGCAGCAAGTATTTTTGCTTATTTGTAATTTTTTGTTTTTCTGTTTGTCTGTAGTGTTTGGGCCCTCACTCGTTCTAGCTGTTGGCATTGATGCAGTGCATTTTTCTCATCCTTGTGGTTGTGGCAGTTGCTTGATGCTACAGAAAATCGTAAGATAAAAGATCTTGGTAGGCAGATTGAGAGGGCCTGGCGATACTGAAACTGCATTTGAAAGTTGTGCTGAATTGCTCAGAGTCAGCTGCTTTGGTGCCAGGCCACAGCCGAAAGTGATGGAAATACTTTGCCCTGCAGATGTGAAGTGTATTTCAGGAAACAGTTTGCTGATTTTAAAGTGGTTGTTTTCAGTAGTAGGTAGTGTAGTTTTTCTTCCAAGAGAGGGGATCTTTCACTACAGATGGTTTTAAGGTTGCTTTACCTAATGGTGGCATTGTATCAGTGGTTAATGTGGTAGACTTAAGAAAATAAATGGATTTTTGCTTTCTTTTATTAAAAAAAAAGAAAGATTTTTGATCATAGTGTACTGATTTTCACTGGTTAGTAGGTGATACTGAGGAGGTAAATAAGGTACTTAAGATGGTGTTGCTTGTGGGAATCCAAATGAAGCTTCCCTTTGCAAAAAGGTTCAGAGATCAACCAGAAGCAAATGTTCAAGATGAATACAGGTTGTTGAATTAGAAAATTATATTTGTAACATGTGCTTTATAAGATGGCCTGTGTTCGTGAGCAACAGGTTGCCAATGTAAGAAGCTTTTGCACATTTGGATGTGTAATACAACCTGTATTACTAATTAATAATTACTAATGTAAGTGTCTGTATGCTGTGTTCCCTTCCACTGATAGCTTCCAAACCCAAAGTCAGGGTGCCTGGACCATCAAACCTTGAGCATATTGTGTAAGGTAATCTCCTTGCCCTCTTTGATAAAGAAGCACAGGAGTTCTCAAACCTTGGTAAAATTCAACAGGAGAATTAGGTTATTGTGCGATGTTGAATACATGACCTAACTTTTCCATGACAGAAGGTTAATGAATTTTCGGATTGTACTTTTATGGGAAATCTTATCTCTGAATTGTCTTTGGATGATAGCCTCAAGTTACTTTTTACAGATGTGCTTGCAGTCATGTCACCAGAAATCACGCACCTAATCAGCTTGCATAAATGCTTGGTTAGTGTGAAGGGTCAGATGTAATGCACTTAAGTTTCAGTGCTGCTTTGCTTAGATAACACTGGGATTTGTAACGAAAAGCTTGAAAGCTTGCCAGGTTTGTACAAGATGTCACGTAACTTACAGGTATGAAGCATGTTACGGCACAGGAGGTATCTCATGGGTTTTGGGAGAAGTGCTGACGCTCATACTCTGCTCTTTGTAGACTAACGTAATTCCAAAAAAAACCTGAATCAAATTCTTACCTAAATCCATATTAGGGAACTTAACTTAAAAAACCACCACCACCAACAACAAAAAAAAACAGAGCTGGTAACCAATGCAGGGTTTTAAGCTATTGATGCTCATTTTCACAAAACCTCTTGTTCAGTGTTACTTGTGTTTGAGGTCTGTTGATGCAGCAGAGCCAGCCTGTAGATATTTAAAGCCTGACTTGATGTTTTTCAGGTGTGTCAATGGTCTATTCACTTGTAGCGGGATGTAAGTGAAATCCCTTGTTGCCTGCCTGTTTTCTGAAGTTTCTTGCAAATAGTCATGGATGCACTGGAAAGAGTCCAATGGAGGGCCACCAAGATGATCACAGGACTGGACCAGCTCTCCTGTGAGGAAAGGCTGAGAGAGGTGAGACTGCTCAGCCTGGAGAAGAGGAGGCTCAGAGAGGATTGTGTCAGTGTGCACACGTTCCTGAAATGCTGCCAAGAAGACAGAGTCAGGCTAGGCTTCCTTCAGTGGTGCCCACAAAATGCAGTGGGCACAAACTGGAACACAGGAGGTTCATTTTGAGTATCAGGAAGCTCTTCTGTACTGAGCAGTGTTACAGGTAGCCGAGAGGCTGTGGAGTCTCCTTCTCTGGAGATACTCAAAAGCCACTTGCACACAGTCCTAAGCAGTCTGCTTTAGGAGGCCCTGCTTGAGCAGGGGGTTGGACCAGACGGCCTCCAGAGCTCACTGCCAACCTCAGCCATTCTGTGTGTGTGTGAAACATCCATCACTCCTGGGGAAGAGGTGTGCAACTGCATGACACTAAAAGGCCTGTTTCTGGTAACCTCCATGGGAGCTCAGTTTCTGGTGCCAAGGTAACTTGGAGAAGAAGAACCTGGGTGATGATGCTTGCCAGAGTTAACCTCAGTGAAATAACAAGCTTCCTGCATTACCAAGAAGTCCTTCCCAGGCTGCTAGAGTTTCTTGCACTAAAGTGGTGGTGACTCTTGGGCATTAGAGTTCTCTAAGTACTGTGAACTCAAGCACGCAATTTCAGGGTATCTGTGTTGGACTGGAAGAGAACCAGCAATACCCAGGTCAGGTTAAAATGTGCTTGCAAGAGGCATAAATTTCCGAAAGCTGCAACTTGGTAGTGAGGATGCTAAGTTGGGTACAGTAGATGCCTGACTGTCCTAGCTGCAGGTGAAATACCATGAATAACTGCGAAGTATTCAGAGCAATTGAAATGTCAGATGCATTTGTGGAACAGACTTGGTTTCAGTTTGTCAGGTGCTGACCCCAGTTAGTGTCATTATGGATGCTTTAAGGGGAATCTTCTTATTATGGCCCTTAGACCAGCCAGCGCTGTGGACCTGGTAAAACGTTTCAGAATCCGGTGTTTCTGGGAGCTGCTTTGGCGACTGTGGAAGCAGATTAATGATAAATTTGAGACAAGCAGAAAAGTTGTGTGAGCACTGCACAGAGCTTTCGAAAACCTGAGTTAGTCCAACAGGGATACTGAGCAATTTCATGTTTGCAGCCTGCACTGTTAGTGTACCGGTGACGCTACCAGCTAGCTACTTCTAACAGCGCTCTGGCAGTACCTGCACCTTTCAGATCCTCCTTTAGCCTAAGATCAGACATACTTTGCTTTCAGTTTCTTTTGATGGTGCGTTTCTAATAACCTTGCCCAGCACTGAGGACACTTCTTTTTGCTTAATTTGTCTGACTGCCGTGTGATCCATCTTGGTGTTCTGACGTGTATCAAAGCCCAGGGCTGGAAAGTTAGTGCCACTGCTGCTAGAGACAGATGCTTGAAACAGAATTTTTCAGAACAGGTCTGGAATTGAGCTTTGTATTTCAGGTTCAGTAGTTAATTTGCAGTTCTAGTGGCAGTAGGACACCTTAGGATTCTTTGTCAGTTCAGAGTTGCCAGCCTCATTTGCTAAAGGTTACGTTGCTCTGGAGGCTTATGCGTAAGGTGGGATGGTAGGAGGCCAGTGTGTGACTCCTGAAGACTTGTGAAGTGGAAAGGAACGCTTCTTGAAGGTAGGCAGAATATTTAACTTCTGAATTTTGTGCAGAGCATTCTTAAAGCAGGAAGAATTTAAATGTACCTTGCAATATTTTTATGAACATAAAGGCAGTATGTTAGTTGAATTTCTTACCAAAGCCAGAGATGACTGAAGTGCTTTAAGGATTTTTTTTGTTCATTAAATGCATCTTCAGTACTGTTAAGTAGCAGAAGGAGGCTGAAAAGGTAATGTTAGTGGAAACAAGGTCAAAAGTGACTGAGTTTTAGCATGCTTTTTCTAAATGTTATTTGTTGATCTCTTTATTGTAGTGAACAGACAAAAATCTGGGCTTTGTGGGAATTGCTATCACCTGACTTGGTGGCACTGCATACGTCTCCAGATTTTGTGACTCAGTTGATTCGTTTCGTTGCTGGAAGCATGAAAGTTGAGATCCATCACATTCACTGGAACTGGAGTCCTAATTTGGGGCTCCTTTGAGAAACTGGGGGCAGCGGGGTCAGGTCTGCTGAGAGGCCTGGTCTGGTTCATTTTGGTGCAGCCATAAGACAAACTGTTTTTTCAGATTGCCGTTCTTTAATAATTCAAACCTTTCTGTGTTAGAACTAAGTTACCTGAAGCATGGGTAGGAGATGTGTTGCTATATTAACAACCAGTTTTTAATACAGAAATAAGGTAGCATACATCTATAAAAATCTACATTTTTTACTTTAAGGAGATTTTGACCTAAATAAATTAATGTGCTGGGTGCTGATGTGTAGTGACTTGCCTGACTGGGGGAAACCTTTAATAGATCCACCTGTGTCTAGCACTTCCAAACTAGCTTCTCTTTGCCACTTGTTAGTTTCCTTCATTTCCGAAAGACGGGTGCATTTTTACTTTTAATACAGGTGTTTTTCACTTTGTTCAGACTTGTGTTAACTTCTTGGGTATGTCTGTCCAAGATGAATTCAGTATTCAAAGTAGAAGTTCTTTAGAGGATTTCTTCTGTAGCGCAAAATTCATATTCAGAAACACTACATTAGAGTGGAAATACCTCAACACTGAGTGTGTGTGTGTGTGTAAAGGGGGGTCACCCTCTGGCATGTTTAAGAGATGGGAGTGGAAGTGAACAAAATGAAATCATTTGGGGAACTGAGTACAAGTTTGGGATGATAATAATACAAATGCCTAGACTGGATTTACCACGGTACTCCTTTCTCTGAGAGGACAGAAAATAATAAGTCTTTTCATTCAAGAGGAACTTATTTTTCAAGTGAGAGCATACACACTGAGGCTGTGTGGCTGTTGCAGATACTGAAGATTTTTCTGGTATTAACGCAAGATTAGAAGAGTTACAATAAGAGCTGCAGCTCTGAAATTCATAGACTAATAAAGACTAGGTGAAGTGTGAATGGCAATTTAAAATTGCTGAGTAACAATGCGGGATACAATTTCAAAAATAACCTCTAAGGTGGAAACTTTAATTATATTGCAAATTGATGGGATTGGGGTAAAATGCTTAAGATGCTTGGAGAACTACAGCAGACAAAGTGATTTTTGAAAATGTGTTTCATGAGATGCCAGGTGCAGGCACATGAATGTTTTAGTGATTTGGCAATGAGGGGTGTAACAAATTGGTGTGGAGAGGTTGATTAGGAATTGACCATTTGGTTTGCTCAAATCTGAGGAGTTAGGTCAGAGTGAAATTCAAACCGAAAGAATGAGGTTCTTCATGTGAATGATAGCAGACCCGTGAAGCTCCTTGTTAGAGGACTTGGTGGGAGTAAAGAACTTTTGTAGACTCAAGGAGATGCTGAAATACTTGGAACAAATCCATGAAGGTTTCCAAATAAGTCAGTCACATCAGGCTCAGAAAAACACCTGAAAGTATGAAGAACATTTGGGGATATCATGTTTTTATATAATTGCTTTCAAAGATGGGGCTAGAGGGAACTTGTCAGCTTATGAAGGAGGAAGAATGTGAGCAAAGAGTTACAGCAGAAGAGAGGGAAAAGCCACTGTACAGCTTTAAATACAAAATTAAAACAAAATATAAGTGGTAATGAAAATAAGAAAAACATGTAATTTGTCTTTTGCATTTACCGTAGATATGGAAAACTGTGTTAGTTGGAAGAACTTACATTTCTAATTATTCTGGTTTGTTCTTTTTTATTAGCAAAACCAAATAGGAAGCTGACATTCCTGTACTTGGCCAATGATGTCATACAGAACAGCAAAAGGAAAGGACCAGAATTTACAAAAGACTTTGCTCCAGTAATAGTGGAGGCTTTTAAGCATGTTTCAAGGTACAGTAACTGTTACATGCAGTGTCCTTCATCACACTTGATTTGAGGGGGATTTAGAGCAGCCTTCAGCTCATCCCTTCTGGTGTGGCTAGTCCTTGTGAGCTAATTCTGTGTCTGAAGTCATGTTAATTTATTTAGTGTTCATCTGATCTTGGAGAGTGTCGTGGTTTAACCCGGCCGGCAGCTAAACACCACGCAGCCGTTCGCTCACCCTCCCCCCTCCCTCTCTGGGACGGGGGAGAGAGATGGAAAGTGAAGCCTGTGAGTTGAGATAAAGACAGTTTAATAAGACAGGAAAATAATAATAATAATAATACAATGATGATAATAGTACTCCTACTAATAATGTGTACAAACAAGTGATGCACAATGCAATTGCTCACCACCCGCTGACCGATGCCCAGCCTAACCCCGAGCAGTCCGGCCCCCTCCCCCGGCTAGCCACCCCTATATATTGTTTAGCATGACGTCAGATGGTATGGAATACCCCTCTGGCTAGTTTGGGTCACCTGTCCTGGGTCTGTCCCCTCCCAGCTCTTACTGCACCCCCCAGCCTGCCTGTTGGCAGGACAGAGCAAAAGGCTGAGATGTCCTTGGCTTGGTATAAGCACTGCTCTGCAACAATTAAAACATCGGGGTGTTATCAGCACTCTTCTCATCCCAAGCCAAAACACAGCATTCCACCAGCTACTAGGAAGAAAATTAACTCTGTTCTAACTGAAACCAGGACAGAGAGTCTTAATGCTATTAGATGAAGTTACGCTGTAAATTCATCTGTATTCAATCATTTTTGCCTTCAAGTGTTAGCCCTGCCTTAAATTAGGTCTTACTTTTCAGTCTGCATTTATATGCTACAGCAGTTTGATATGTCTCGTTACTAGTATTCATGATTTGTTTTTCCCCAGCAGATATCCCTCTTGTTGTATGACAAGGACGCCCAGGTCTTGATGCAGAATTGTTTTCATATAAAGCTTTAGAGCTGTTAAAGCAATGCAAAACTATTTACAGTGTTTATATAATAAGGGTACAGGCCTAGTATGGATTGAACAAACAAATAGAAGCAAGGGATTGGGAGCTGACTTTTTGCTTAGTTGTGCTTGCGAAGACATCTTGAACTGGTCTCTTCTCTGTAAAATGTAGTTCTGTTATTTTCTGAGGTTATTAAACTTCTCTTACTTTGATGTTGATAAAGTATGCCGACATCCTTCAGTGAAAGATAGTCATGCTGTAGTAGTCTGATTGTGCTGTATTTTTACTTGGTGCTGATTTCTGCTTTTTTCCTTGTAACAGTGAGTCTGATGAAAGTTGTAAAAAGCACCTTGGCCGAGTGCTGTCTATCTGGGAAGAAAGGTCTGTTTATGAAAACGATGTGTTAGAACAACTTAGGCAAGCATTGTGTAAGTATTTTGTGTGTGTATGAAAACTCAGCCTCTTGTTTGAGGAGCCAGAGAAATAACATTTCAGTTTGTTTTCATTTAGATGGAGACAGAAAGGTGAGGAAGCGTACATATGAACAGATAAAAGTTGATGAAAATAACTGTTCACCTCGAAGTTCTCCCACTGACCCTCCACAGGTAAAATAACATCTATAGAACTCTGTATTTGCAAATGTTTTGATACAAATTATTCAGCTGCTCTTGTTTTTCAGTGGGTCTCTGCTTTTCTTTTTAATTAGTTACTTTTTATGAGCAAAGGTGACTAGACCCCTTTCTTTAGTCCAAGTGACTGAACTTTGCCCCAGTAGGATGCAAGATTATCCCAGTATTGTGCTCAGTTATATTTTATGACCTGTATTAGCTTTGTAAGGAGAGACTGCTGTGCTTTTTTACCTGTCCCTACAACCTTCTCATACCAAGGTAAGATGAATCTTATTGGCTACATAAGTTTATTTCCTAAAGATACCTCATGCTGGGAATCTTCATTCTTCTATGAAAAGGTAGTTTAACATTACATTGATTTTTTTTTTCTGGACTACAAAGGATCTGTTGGCATTGCAACACTTTCTAGTTACAGTTTCTGAACAATAGTTAGAAAACTATCCTGTCATTTACTACCCGTTTGTGAGGTGTAATCCACCAAAGAGTTGTAGACAGTATTCATCTTCAGCCCTTGTCAAACTTTTCTTTGAAGTATTTCAGGCTAGAAGTTGGAGTTCAGACATTGAGCATGCTGTAGTAGTCAGTTTGACACTAAAGCAGAATATATGTACTGTATCTTGCTTTGTTTGTCTGTCTTTTAGCATTAGTTCTGATTGGTTCTCATTTTAGGTTGTCATTTGGTTTCCAGGGTGGGAACAAAGATAAGTAGAACTTCAATGAAAAGTCTATTTTAGGAAAGTGGTCTTTAAAACTAGGAAGACTGAAACATTCTTCTGAGAACTTGTATTTTTTTGTCTGAGAGGGGATAGATGTCAATATGATGCTGATGCCATAAATGTTTTTAAAAATGCCATCAGATTGATTCAATAAGCTTGTGATACACTGTTTTTTTACTAGAATTTGTTTACTTAAACTAGTTCTTGATCTTCCATGCTTTTTTCAGACCACAGATCTCATTAGAGCGTTACAAGAACTAGAAAATGCTGCCTCTGGGGATGCAGCAGTTCATCAGAGAATAGCCTCTTTGCCTCTAGAGGTCCAAGATGTGTCCCTATTAGACAGGATAACAGGTGAGGGTTGGGGATCTAGTAAATGAAATGCTGTTATGCAAACTCAACAACATAGAATGAAATCATGCTTTACCTCTTTCTCTCTGCTTGCTTTTTAGATAAGGAATCTGGAGAGCAACTTTCCAAAATGGTAGATGATGCATGTATGTTGCTGGCGGATTACAATGGCAGGTTGGCAGCTGAAATAGATGATAGAAAACAGCTAACTCGAATGTTGTCAGACTTCCTGCGATGTCAAAAAGAATTCCTTGCAGAGAAAGAACATAAGCTGGAAGTGCGTAATGTTTTGTTTTAGTCCATTCTTTGCTCTAGCTTGATCTTGCAAATGTTTTCAGTTTGCCTAAACAGCTTTTTTTCTCCAAAGGTAAATATTTAATTGCCAGTTAGGTCTTTGTATCCAGCATGTTATTAATGAGACTTATTTGGTTCTAGGATTCTAAATCTATTAAACCAGCTCAACTTTAGGTAATATTACCGCTTCAATCACTTCAGTGTTCGTCTTTTTGTGTTTTAGGATGTTTGGTCTGCGCAGTATGTAAAGGCTTAATTTTACTTGTGCAGGTAGAAAATCTTACCCTTAATGGTACAAACTTTACTCCATGCAGAATTAACTTTTTCTTGTTCTTTTTATTTATTGTTGTAAGTCTTAACTATGTATTACATGGTATAATATCCTTTGTGTGAAAGGGCTTGATCTTTCTGGTAGTCAAAGGTTTGTGAAGTCACGTAAAGGATAAGAATTCAATTACTGGCTTCTACATAACTTTTTAACCTGACTTGGGTATCTATTAATCTTAGTAAAACATAACTTTAGGTTCTTTAGCCTCTAATACAACTGATTACCAGCATTTTTAGCACTGGGACCAGTAGGATAGGACAAATTGTTGGTAAAAGAGGGAAGCCAAGTGAACAGCTCACTGTGAGTGGGTGATCTACTGAGTTACCCCATTCCTCACTATTACCAGTCACTTGTTTTGTTTTCCTATTGAGTAATACTGCCAAAACCCCTGGTGAACATTCTGCCTTTCTTAAACAGTTCTATAATTTCACATCCATTGCTTCCCAAATCCCTTCTCTAAACTATGAGACATAAATTCAAGCCCTGACTTGGGTAATAGAGCAATAAAATTGAAGCTGCCTTGTTTTGCAAGGGGGAAAATAGCTGTACATTTGCAGTGCCCTGTAACTGCAGCATATGTGCATAATCTTTATGTTCACGAATTAATTGCTTTTCAGGTTTCATGTAATACAGGCTTATCATGAAAACTTTTTTCACTTCGGTTTCTTTATGCTTTTGTAACCTCATAACTTGAGTTCAGTCAGGTCCTGTGTCCTGGCTTGGGAAAATGCTGTTCATGATGCATCTGAAGTTATGTTATTTCTAGGCTGCTCTTGTTTCCTGACTTCCTTTGCTCTGTGCCTCACAGAAAAGGAATTGATGAAGCTTTTTCCTGCTAACTTCACTGTATTTATCTTCACCCAAGGGGGAAGAATATCAACCAACTTCACATAAGATAGATGGCACTCATGGTAGCGTTGATCGCACTAGCAACTGATCCAACTGCACAAAGGAACCTGAAAGAACAGGAAACCTTAAATGATTACATTCTTAGTGAAACTGAGAGATGTTACCTACTGTTGACCTGGTTTAATAGGATTTGAATTTCCAGAGAATTCTTGGTGTCTTTAAACTCTAGACTGGAGCTTTAGACCTAAATTTGCAGGTCTCTTTTCTTGTGAGGAAAGTTTACAGGTGAGTGACTTGGAATAACCAATCTTTGCATTAGTACTTTTTTTTAATAGTTGTTGCTATAATAGTTATTTCTAAACAGAACTTAATGATTCCCACCAAAATCAAGGTAACATATGCATTAGCATTGAACCTTGACAGGAAATTTTGGCAACAGATAAATAATATGAGCTATTATGTCTACACCAGGAGCTAACCGTACTGCTTAGTAGGTGACTTTCATAACTCTGCTCTGGGTAAGTAGTGTCGTTTTTAACTCTTAAATTATGTTTTCTTTAACATCTGTCTAGCTTCTGTTGCAGGTGGTGGACATGGACCTATCTCCTAATGATGTCACCATCCATTAGTACACACATCCTGCTAAAAATAAATTTAAGAATCAAAATCTTGTATTGTCTGTTGTTTTTGAAAACTGAAGGGGAGGAATCCTGTAACTACTCATACTAGACCTCTGCTATTGTCATCTATCTTCTCACAAACATGACTGAATTTATGCCTGAGATGGATGAGCGTTTATCCAGTGCCATTCCTTTTTCTTCAAAAGTAAAACTTTCACGTGGTTGTTCTTAAAATTCACAAGTCCTTTTGGTTAAATCATTCCAAGATCCAAATGCAGGAATCTGGGTGTCACTTGCATTGAAGTTGCCATAACCAAAAGCAAAGAACTGTGAAAACAAGACTTTGTCAGACTTCAGCTATTTAACTTACACTGTAGTTAATGGGCTTATATGAACATCAGAAATGATGGGTGGTGGATGTAGAAGTTGTCCTTCACAAGTGCAGTAAAGAACTTTATTGAGGTAAATCTATGCAGGTAACAGAGGAGAGGTATATTTTATAATTGCTCTTATGCCCCTTCAGGAACCCCCTCAAATTTAGGATTGCCCTAAAGGGCATTTTCCCTTCACCTTTGTAAGTTTTAAAGAAGTATAAATATTTGAGATTTAGCGTACTGCAGTTGTATTTGGAAACTTATCTGGCATTTATAGCTAGGCATATTTCTGTCTTAGAGAAGACGGACACTTTTGCAGAAAGATTTTGTAGGAACATATTTTTTCCAGAACCTCGAGGATTAATATTTTCTATTTTCTACTTCGATTCATTCCTTTCTATCTGCCTCCTTGTTGCACCCCTGTCCTGCCCCTTTGCCCATTTTTTAGTTTTTGTTGGTTAATCTGTCGGTCTCACTGAAGGCTGGGGAAGAGATATTTATGTTGTGCAGGAACAGAGAACTAGCTATACACAAATCAAGGTGCCCTTATGTCTGTGTGATAAAGACCGTGCTGTAGGTTTTCTAGAATGAACATGACCTTAAAAATACAGGGATGGCATAAACAAGAGAAGTACTTGATTTACTATTGCTTTGCTTTTGCTACTTCCACAGTCTTATTGTAGGCTCTTACTAAATTTCAAGTAAAGGCTTTGGTAGTGTGGAATCTTACATGACTTACAAGCGTGGGCGGGAGGTAATACTACCTTTTTTTCCTAGAAAAATGCTTCAAGACAGCCTGCTCTCAACTGTGTTTGTTAGAAAAAACATAGCATTGCTACACTTAGCATATGCTGGGTGACTCAATTTCTTGCATAAGGTTTATAACTACTTACCACCTTAAATTTGGCAATATTATTCTCACAAAATCTGAGTTTTTATGGAGGAAATGCTATGCTAGGAGGCCTGCTGTGTTTCAGCAGCTTGCATTTAATTAAGATGTTTGATGTTTTCTTGCATTCCTTATTTTATACAGCTATATAAACAATATTCACATCCCTGCACTCTCACATCTGGTTATAATTGTGGTTTCTTAGCATGTTGAGAGAATAGAATATGTTCAATGCACTTTTATTTAATGGTTGAGCTTTATGGCTCAATATAACTTAACTTGTCTTCCTAAAAGTTTTAATTCTGTTGTTGAATTTTACGGGTAAACAGCAAGCAGTTTCTCATCCCAGCCTGCAGCCCTGGAGTTGAAGGCTCTTTGCTTTGTTCAGTTAGTTCCAGCTTAATGGTTTCAAATATGTGAAGGAAGTCAGGGGTGGTAGTGGTATATTATAACAGGCCTTTGATGTTCAGGTTTTGTTTCTTAGTGCAAGACTGGACTGATGCTACAGTCTACTGTTTTCATCATGGTCTTGGCTAACAGTAAAGGCATCACAGGTAGTTTAGTGCTTTCATTGCAGTTTTTTCTTTAGACCCCTTATACTCACCTAATACATTTTTGCCAGCTTGTTTCATGCAGTGCCACGTGAACTTAGGGTGATAGATTCAGTCATTAACTTCTTAAGTCCACTTGAAGTAATTGGAATTAATTTGTAACTTTGCAGCTGAACAGCTGAAGTCTTTTGCTGTGTTTTGCTCAAAGTTGAGGAAGATTAACTTGTAGTATGAATCCTACGCTGCTTTATGGTTTAGGATGGAGTTTGCTGTGCAGCATTGTAGGAGATCTGCAAATCCCTATGCGTGGCAGAACCACAGGTTAATCTTGAATTGGAACCAAGCTGTACTGTAACTGTTGTTAGCAGTGCAATGATGACAAAATGGTTAGTTGGGAAATAGCAGGGTGTTTTCAAGAAGGCTTATCCATGCTGGATCAGGACTGTTCTGGGGATTTAAGGTCCTCTGATACTATGTTGGCAATGGAAGTCTCTCTAAGTAAGGATACCAAATATTTGTTCTATACTGTGGTTTCTTTTGACGTTGTGAATCATCACATTTATTTCTATTCAGGATTAAAGCTGAGGGAATTGAATCTGGATCGAGAATGCTTTCAGTTCAGGGTAGTGTGACTTCTCCAGAAAGAGGTGGTCAATTCAGATACTCATGGGCTGAGGAGAGCATGAATTTGGATCACTAAAAGGAAAAAAAAGGAGGAGACGCTTCACTAGGACTCTCTTGTGGGCCAATGTCAAGTCATCTTCACTGTTTTTCTTTGAGAAATGTATGTTACTGTTATCCATCAGGAGAGGATTGTAGACTACGGATCTCTGGTGAATAGATTCACTTCACTGTAGTTACCATACCCTGTACAAAACGAAATAGGACTCAGAAACAGACCCCTGTGCTTAGAGATTGGTGTAGACCTGTTCAGAGCCCTTCCTCGTACTGACCACTTGAGATCTGTCATGTGGTGTAAATGTCTTGAGGCTCTATTCCTCTTGAGTTGCACAGCGCAAGTCCTTTACTGAATTTATAATCACTGAGGTTCAGTGATCTTCAAAAAAGATACAATATCAAGATCAGTGAGTTTGCATTATCTATCTGAAGGCGATTGGGCAGAATTCAGCCATCACAGCTGTACTCATCTCTTTTTAAGCTTTAATAGATTAGAAGTTAAAAGAACAGGAGGGAAACGATCTCTTATCTGCACTAGAATTAGGCTTGCTTAGCATGTTTACAGATTGATAATCTGTTTTTCAAATGTAGCTGTTCGTATGTTTCCTTTCTATAGGGAGAAATGGCAGGACATCCAGTTGTAAAGGTTAACTTTTGTAGAAGTAATTTGCTGGACTAGAATGGAGGACTGCAACTCTTATGTCAAATGCAGCAAAGTCAAGCCATCAGTGAATTTTGTCCTTCTGTGCTGTGCCTGTTTTATGAGAATAATATTTCTTAGCTCCATTTCTCATAACCACCTTACAACCCCTCTTCGCTTGACCAATAAAAAATGTTTTTATATTAACCAACGACTGGAGTCTGAGGTACCATGATGCATAGTTTGTCAATTTGTAGCCGAAAGTGTTAGGCTTCAGAGTTCTGTCACTCAGCACAACAGACATTTGCAGACTTCTACTTTTTAAATTGAATTACCAGTAATTTTGAGTATAAATCCTTGGCTTTTTTTTTTTTTAACAGATTGGACAGGTTGTAGGTTGTACTTTTGCTCATCCTTGTAAAATAAGAATAATCTTTTGATTATTAGGGTGGTTTTCTAGAACTTCACTCTTTAGCTTACATTTTATTTAAAACAAACAAAAACCAACCACCACCAACAAAAAAACAAGTACAGGTACTTATACTCTGAGGTGCTTCTTGAATTCCACACTATAAACATACAGGGGGAAGATAATGGTCATACCTAGGTAGGACTTGCTGTTTACAAGTCCTTTAGACAATGTTCCTGGCTGTTGTAAGCCAAAACCTTGATCCTGTTAACCAAAATGAATGGATCTATTTGTCATCTTCAGAAGAACAATTTTGCAGGTATGTAATGGATTCCTTTTTTTGTGCAAATAAACACCTGAGAGGATGGGAAAGTGAAAATGGAATAATCAGTGCAGTGTGTTCCAGCTAGAACTTCTCCTTCAGTGTCGAAGGACAGCTGGAGACTGGACAATTCTGGGTGCTTTCTTCAGCAGATGTTTTGTGTTAACCAGCTGCTTATTTGCTGGAAGAAAAAAAAAACAAAACAAAACAAAAACATTTAAAGATTGAAACTGTAGTGCATATTTCTTTCAGTGCTGGCCATGTAGTTCTTGTAGAAAACGTGTAGTCTTAACTACAAGTTTTAATTCCCCACAATAATACCGTTTAAACTAGATTTTTTCAGATGCTTTTCTCAATAGGGCTGAAACTTTTTTAGGAGCCATTTTTTTCTTTATTGTAAATATGAAGTGAACAGAACTATAAACCCTGCTTGCACACCCCTCCCCTCCCTGTCCCTGTCCTCAAGTGTCTATATGCTGCAGTTGAAAAGGAAGCACTGTACTCGAGTTGCTCTTGACTGTGACCTCATGTTTCACTGCACTTCTGATAAAGATCTGCTTGGCTGTAAGGGCTGATGAGAAGTGCTACTAGGTATCTCTGACAGAAGAAAGAAGATAAATGGCTAGAACATCAGCTTCCTTTCTCTGTCAGCCTTGCTGAGACAACATAAAGCAGATTTCGTTCCATCTTAGATCCAAACTTGAGATGTTTCCACTTAAAAGCAGTGTGGTGTTAGGTACAAAAAGTGTTTTGCCTAAAATCTGATGCAGAGCTTAACAGCACTCACGTTTGTGGACGGGGCTAGTAACTCTTTGAAGAATTGTGCCCAGCAAGGAAACAGTCTACAGTCTGTGCTTGAGATGGCATTTTAAAGAAAACTTGCATCCACTTTAGATCTTGGGCAGGGTGGTAATATTTATGTGTCTTCACATACACATAGAAGCAAATGGATTATTTTCCTGTGAGAGCCAGAGATGGCAAATAGCAAATATTTTCAAAGCCTATAATGAAATAGGGAATTACCTCATGTTATTGGGCACATCTCCATGTCTGCGTAATGGGAACTAATTGTGTTCTTGTTCTAGAATACTTCGTTATGTTGTGGTGTCAATGGACAATATAGTTTCCCTGTGTTGTTTTTTTTTTTTTGTTTTTTTTTAAATGCAGGGCATCAATTGAAATTAGTCTGTCACTCAGTCCATCAGTTATGTGCAAACTCACCAAAAATAAAAATTTCAAAGAGCTCATTTGAATCTTGCATGACAGAGATAAGGATCACATTTAATCTTAATAATTCTGATGTCAAATTATTTTGAACTCATGGTTGACCTGTTTTAATTGGGTACCAAAACTTTTGTTTTCCTGGTTCAAATTCATGACTAAACTACTGAACTAGTCATGAGGTTTCTTGTGACCATTTCATACATCTTTTATGGTCTGTATGTGCTTTTCAAATAGCTACTCATTTTCTGAATAACACCTTCAACTTTGCCATCACTAACTAAAAAACCTAACAGGTAGTTTAAGACATAATGGTACTGGGATCATCTTCTTAGACCAGTAGCTCTCCAGAGGGCTTTTGTTTAGGAACAAATTCCTCTGCTAATTCCTTTAGTAGCAGATTGTGGAAGTTAGTACCTTCTGTATCCTTTCAGCTGAAGTTCAACGTAGAGGGCAGAAATACTGTTTAGTAGGATTCAAAGTGACTTTTTATAAATAAAAACCATCACATTTACACCAATGGCTAAGTCACTGTTACCCCCGAGACATTTTACTTAAGTAAAACCCATGCGTGTAATAAAATAATCTCCTGGTGCTTAAGGAGAGTTCAAAGAATAGTGCTGATGAAGTGGGTCAGTTCATGAAGCAGTAGGCTGAGGGTGCCAGCTGTGAAGATGAGAACTGTTAGGGCATATGGTGGTTCCCCTAGCTGGGCTCTTGCTGATAAATCCAACTCTTAAAATCTGCTGTTATCTTTCTGTTAAAGCATGCAGATGAAATGGTTTTGAAGAATCTCTCTTTTCAGCTTGTTGGTAGCAACTGGAGTTTAAGACCGACCTGATTTTGAAAATCAAATTCCAAGAATGATAGTCTTTTTATCCTCTAGAAAAGTCCATCTGGAAGTCTTACCTTCTTACTGGAAGTGCACACGACATGTATTCTGAATCAATGCTGGAGGAGATGGCCTAGCGAGGAAGAGAACTGCAGGGCTTTCAGTGTTGCTGCAACTACCTGGACCAAATGTTCATTTTTGCCTTGATTGCAATTGGAAGCTGAGATTTTTATCATAATATGTATGTTTGTCCATACAAGCATTTTTTCCTAGCATCTTACTTCAAAACGTGTTCTTAGAAGGTGAATTATTTTCTCCATACCTTCGTTTGTATGGTTGGACTTGATGATCTAAGAGATCTTTTTCAACCTAAATGATTCTATGAGTTTCCTGATCAAGAGGAGGGTACCATACAGGAGGGAGAGTGGGGAGAACAACTTGGAGGCTATGAATTGAAATGTGGTTGAGGACAATTTAAAAATACCAGCACTCATTACTCTTGAATAGAGTAAAACTCCTACTCTACTCATTAGTTATCTCTTGAAGCTGTATGTATCTAGCGGATGTAATGAACAAGCAAGGCAATTTCAGCAGCAATGAGAAAGCAATATATTCCACAAGAACTCTTGCTAAGTTAGTTTCACAGCCTGGCTGCTTTGTAAAGGGAGATATTGGAGCCTTTTTTCATAGGAGTGCTCCCCATCACCTGGTAAGGGCATAAAACGGTCCTTAGGCTTGCCTTAAAATTTAATTTTCAACCAAAAGAAAGGCCAGAGTGCATTTGCTTCTGCTAAAACAGTTGCGATGTGTTTCAATTTTGCTAAAAGAAAGCTGACTTAGTCTAATTCTGAGTTGTTAAAGCTTTTCCACTGTCAGAATCTGGAATGCTGTGGACTAATGGTAGAATAGAATAAGGCAAAACAGAGTACAGGGAAACAACGCAGGATGACATACGAATTCTGTGCATTGTCTTGAGTTTTTTTCTGCTATATAGTATGAAGAAGTATTTCCCAGATAAAAAGTATGTGAAGTTGACTTGGTTAGAGAGTACAAAGCATTTTTCTAGCACATTCCAGCTGGTGTTGGCAGTGAATGGTGGACAAGGGAAGTGTGTACTGTTATTATAGTAGGCTTGTAAGTGGTGATTTCTCAGGAGACTAGACCAGAGCAGTCATGTGGACAGTCCATCAATTCTTCTTTCATTTGACAGGGAAACAAAAATAGTTTAGTTCCTTACGTTTGGCAAATTTAGTTTTGTGAGTAGTAGAGAGGCCCAAAGGAGTATCTCAGTAGCATTTCTCTCTTAGTTTCCTCTCCAGGCATTGTGTGTAGCTTGGAACCAGCTGTAGTCTCTGGTGCTTTTTGCCAAAACAATCCTTGTGGGATGTAGAAGACATCAAGAGGTTGGGTTGAGGAGGTTGGGTTGAGGATGGGGCACACTGGCTGGGAGTAACGGTGGGATGGAGAGCTGAGCTAACTTGTGTGGGATTAGGAGGGTTACCTGTTTGTTTATAGGAATCAAAAAACATCATCAGTCACTAAACATCCTTTTACCACTGTGCACTGTACACTTTTCATCTTGAAAAGGTAGTGCTATTGAGGGTGAAAGTGTTTGCATGCAATAGGATGGAAGCAGTATTCCTCTGACAACATTAGTCTGAAGAGATGGTGTTTTGAGCTGCTTTCTCCAACTTGGCTAGCTGCTTTCTCATGCCTGTTTTCAGTATTAGCTGAAATCTTGTTGTTGTTCTTGTTTTTGTTTAGTTTAGTCTTTATCTTAGTGTATTTTCACAAAAACACCTTTCTGATTAATTTTCATTGTGAAGTTGACCTCACAGCGTGCTCTCAGTGCTATGGTACTTTAGAAATACATCATGAATTCAAATCGACTTGGAGAAACTTTCAAACAGCTATCAAATCAATTCCACTGGTCTATCAAGAAAATGAAGGAAAATAAGTTGTAGCTTTTTCTAAATGAAGAAAAACTTCGTTATGTGAAGTGGGATAGTACATATTTAAATGGAAACATCCAGGGGACACTTGAATGTCTAAGTGTTACACAGGAGATTTTAATGACTTGGGTTTTGCACTTGTACACACAAACAAAAACCAACACGAACAACAAACAAAAAGAAAAGCACTTCTTAGGCCAGTGAGAAGGGTATTTTTGAGGTGCATAGGCAGAAGAAGAAGGTAATGTGACTTTTTAGACAGAAAATTACATTTTTGATAGCAGTCATAATAAGTACTCTGAAATATAAATGACTGTTTAGAAACATTATCTGGTTCCAGATTCGGAGTAGTTTCTTGGTTCAAAAGTGATCATCAGTTCTCTCTACGTAGCTGGGCATGCTTGCCACAGCATTTTTAATCTCATTTTTAAGTGGGGGTGAGGGGGGAAACAAAGAAAGCAGAAGAATGCACATACTTTTAAAAGAAATGTTAGAAGTTGCAGTAGATGCACGTTGGAGGGCTGGAATATTAATCAGTATCATTAGCACAAGTCCTGAAGTCTTGAAGGTAGTCCATGAGTCCTCGATTTAGATGTAGACAACTGATGACTAATAGAAATCATTGTAAAATTAAGCCTTTGATCTGCTGCAACTTGAATGTTTCCTCTTTTTTCTTTTCTTTTTCTTTTTTTTTTTTTTTCTTGTATTTTTATTTACATATATAAATAAAAGCTTGTGTTCAGCTCTATCTTCAAGGCCCTGCAAACTGCATGGGGAGACCTAGTTTTGCAAACAGCACATGCAGTGGTTTAAAGCTTTGCTGCACACAGAGTTTGAATGTGGGAGATGTGTAGTGGCTGCTTCATCAGTTATTACATGGCAAGGGGATGTTCAGCTGTCAACGATGCAGAGCTGAAAGTTTGGTAGGAAATGTTTGAGCTTTGAGTTCACCACTCAAAATACTTCTATTTTGAAGTCGCTTCTGAAAATAACACATTAACAGCATGTCAAAAATAGCAGTAGAACAAAATGAAGAAGGTTGGAGAAGAAAGATGGTTGGAGAAACAAGATTTACATCTAACTACAGTCTTAGGGGTCAAGTAGATGCTTCCTTTGCTCTAGTTCCTCAAATGGTAGGCACTTATTATCCCTTTTCACTCGTAATAACATTTTTTATTTCACCCTTTGTTTCTCTTAAGTCAATAGTATTCAGATAAGGTTCATTTTATTCCAGCCCAAATACTTATAGAGAGCATGAGACAGCAAAGGAGGTAGAAGGCTAATGGATTTGGGGGTTCAAGAGTTCTGCCTGTAAATGAGTTCCTTAATTCTGTGTGCAGTGTTGAGCTAATTGCACCTTCTTTAAAATGAGCCTTTGAGCTGTCCTGATCTGAGTAAACGTAAGCTCTTCTGATTACGAGGACAGCAGAACTGCAAGATTAACGCTTTGTAATGTTTCAAACACAACATTTTAATGTAACTTATATCTAGGTTGCTAGTGACTACCGGAGCAGGAGGAATGATTCTGCGAGGGCAGAAGATAGGAATTCAGTTGTTTTCTGCATCACATCCTAATTCACTATTTGTAATTTGTACCATTGTGATATTTTTCTTCTATCACTTATTCTGCTTTTTCCTCGTGCTGCGGCCAGTACGGAAATGCTGGGAATGTTGCATTCTTAGAGAATTTCCTCTTCCACCCCCCTCTCCACCTTGTTTTTGGTTGCCATCCTACATATCAAGACAATAGTGAAGCTGAATCGGGTGCTGTTTGTTGCCTAAGAGACCGCAGCATCAAGATAAAACCTGGTTAAATTCTGGAGGTGTTCTAGAAATGTAAAATCTCCCATTTAAAGCTGCTGTTATCTTATGGAGATAATTAATGTCTGTCAGCCGTAGTGAACCATGGTCAGAAAGTGGTGGTTCATCCCTAAGGTCAGTATATTTGATAGATAAGCAAGCTGTGCTATCGTTGTGCTTAACTTCCTGCAGGGTTGCTTTGCCTACCAGATTCTGATAATCATTTAACATCCAGGAAAAAAAAAAATGCAACAACAACAGGGTTTTAGTTAAACTGATAGTTGATGAGTAGCTTCCAGCCGTATCTTTTCAGTCTTTCTCTCATTTATGATTCCATACTAACAAATCTAAGCAACAAGTGCATGACAGCCAGTAAAATGTTTTCTTCTTTCCCCATTTTCTGCCTTCTGTCCTAGGAAAACTTTGTTGTTGGGGCTGGTGGTGGCAGCGACATTTATTTATTTATTTTTATTTTTAAACCAGTGATAACTTAAGCAACCTTTCGTTTTAAACAGCTTAGGTATGAATATCGTGCCACTCTCATTAGCATTGCATACACTGCCTACTTAACAAAGCAGTTTAGCATACAGTCTCGAAAGCCAGGTATTTCTTGTGCTTGCTGTCACATGTAGTGAAATGAGTGCCGTTACCAGTAGAGAAACCCATCATTTGGCATAGAAAGATAGTGGGTATGACCTCTGCGGAGAGAATTAAATTCTGTCTATGTACATACCCATTAATTTGCTCTCTCAATCACAACACAGTTACTGAGCTTAGCTATGGCATTATCTGAAGATGCAGGAGTGACAAGGCCTTATTTATAATGTCTGTGGAAGAAACCAGGTGATCTTGCTAAGACATGTTATCTCAAAGCCTTTTTACCCCCAGGCTGAAAGACTGTAGAATAAAGCACAAAATGCTGTTGCAGGTACAAACCCAAAGCACAGTCACTGTGCACACTGGTTTGTGGCAGGGGAACCTGCGCAAACTGGCCGTGCTCCACCATCAGAGAAGCTGGCTGCATTCTACTGCAGTTTCTTCCAGTGCTCATCCACTTCCTTTTCAGACGTGTTCCTCTCAAGAATATGCTGTCTTCTGGATTTCTTACTGTGCCATCGTGCTGTCTCAAAATATGGATTGCAGCAAGACATTTGGTGTGGCCAGGCTACCCTCCAGAAAGTAACCTTTAAATCACTGCTCCTTTTGTTTTCTGACTCATCTGTGATTTATATGGACTGTTAATGTTTTTTCTTGCTGCAATGGCTGTAAGAGAAAGTCATTCCTGTGCTATTGAAAATGGAACAGGCTCTTTCTTCTACAATTTTGGACCCCTTGTTCTCAGCATTTCCAGAAAGAAAGCAGCACCTATATATATTTTATCCTCCTGGCTGACTAGTCTCTTCTGCCACATCCCGAGAAGCGTCCAAGTCATTTTTGTGAAACGCAGAGATCTTCCTTTATTCACAAGCCCACAGTCCAGTAGATTTGTTATGCTTAATGCTAATTCTTGAGTCATAGAGGAATCCTTCTTTAATATCAGGCTAATCAGTGCTAGTAGGATTGGACTCCGCAGGATCATGCAACTGCTTTCGAGCCAAGTAGTTTTTATATATATGCAAAAAAAAAAAAAAAAGTGTTTTTTTTTTTCTTTCTTTCTTTTTTTTTTTTTTTTTTTTCCCAAATCTTAAGATTCGATATGAAGAAGCTTCCTGTCGCTGTGCTGACTGGGAGCATCTCATTTATTCCATTTCTGTCCTCTGTACGCTGCTTACACTTCTACAACTTGGCAAATATCCTAGCCCCAAATCCTTGAAGCCATGCTGGATAACAGCCACTGTAGTCAGCTGAGGAATAATGTGCTTTTCATGCAACATGCTCAGGGAAACTGTGCTGCATGATAGCAGCTGTAGATTGTAACTTTACTCTTCTGTTCAACAGTAAAGATTAATTCTTAGGGCGATGAAGGTATTTCTATGTCTGGGCTGTAAAACAATCTTGATGACTTGAACTTCAATTTTGGAGTTGTCTGTAAGTATTTACAGTAGCTGCTCTTAAAAAGCAAAAGTAATAAAGATTGAGATATGTGATCTAGGTTTTAGCTATCTTTAGTTTTAAAATGCTGAGCACAAGCTCCAAATTTGCTTCATTAGATATAAGTGGTAAACGCTTAGCATTTAAATACGTCTTTTTATTATTACTTTTAGAAAACATAATTATGTGACTTAAGGTTTAGAGCAAGTGTATCTTCTGATGTGAGCAAGTGCCTATGTATCAGTAGGAGGAAGTTGCTTAAAAATACTGAACGTAATTAGAGCTCCAATAAAAACAGCAATCAGTAGAAATGTAAATGCGAAGATGAGCTGCAGTGAGGGACAGCGGGCAGGCTCACAGTCCAGCAGTGGGTGGGAGCAGTGCTGTACTCATCTGACAGCTATGCGAGGTCTGAACTTGCATTAAAACCTTGTCCATGGGAGGTACCACCTCCGCGTGCAACATGTGCAGCAGCAGCAAAGATTTCTCCCAAGCTGTTGCATACAGAATCATCTGCTAAACTGTGTTGCCGGATTTTTCAAGGCACGTGTGTGTTCAACAATACTTTTTCTTCCAATAATCAAGTACCCAGCAGAATTTTAGGCTACGTTACACAGCTTTTGCCATATTGCATGACAAACTTTCTCCTCCACGGTTCAGTTTGTTGGACTTGTTATGAAGTATGCCCTGCACTGTTGCAACTTTCAGCGTAGGTTTTAAAGACTGTTGTGAAGGGGATTTTTTATTTCAGCGTGTCTTTGCAATACCAAGAATGTGCCAGAGCTCCCCGGTGTGACCAAGGGCCTCATCCAGCCTGCACAGCCCCTTCAGCTTGCTGTGCCTGGATAACTTGGTTTTCCACTCAGGTGGCCTTGCAAGGTGCGAGTAGAGAGATTACCTTTTGCTTTACAAGGTGAGGCCTTCCAAAAAAAAAAAAAAATATATATATATATGTATTTTTTGATTACATAGTGACTTCTACAGTTGCTCTTGAAGCCTGCATCTCAAGATTTGGTGCAAGTCTTTGTTTTATCATAGATCATGGTTAAATCATTTACCATAACCGTACCTTGGATTTAGAGCTCTTTGTTATCACGTTTCCCCTTTTACACAGGGCCCTTTGCGTGAGAGTTGCACTGCAGAGTGAAAGCAAAGTGACATACCCATGCCTGACACTCAAGCCCCTTACCTCAGAGCAAGTCAGAAACACGTACCACATACCCATGTATACATTAGTCATAAACTGGTCGTGTCCAGCAGACCACAAATCTTAAAACATGCACTGGCAGGTTGGTTTGGCTGTGCCCTAGAGCTTCCCAAGGCAGCATGCTGGCAGAGAAACCAACCCTGTTAACTCTTGCCTGAAATTTAGACTTGCTGGTTTTCTTCCCCTTGATGAAAGTCCCAGAAGACCCAGTCATCAGATCCTAGGCTTAGTTTATTTTTGTCTTTTTGTTTCAAACTCAATGTTTGTGAGACGTATGAGACATTGTGAGACATAAGGATGTGGGGTCTTAGGGACTGAATAAGTAGAGAAGAGATGAATAAGTATTTTTAAAATTCTTAAATGGTCCTAGATGACTTGTAGATTTGTCTTCAACTTGCCAAAAATTGAAGGGTAACCCCCTTATTCAGCAAGAGTCAAGCCTACGTTGCTACTTCAGTTCTTGTTTTCTCCTCAGGGAATTTAAAGCTTTCCTCAGCAGAGGAATGAGGCAAATGTAATTATTTATTTTGTAGTGTGGACCTCAAATCTGATTAAGAAACAAAAACAAAACAAAGCAAAGAACCTCTTTTCTACTTCCCTAAGGGATAGTAAGGAAAAGCACAGTTTAGAGGATTGTAATTTTTTATTTGAGTTTGTAGAAATGAAAGTAGAGATGGAGTTGTTCTGGAGCCTTTGGTAGAAATTTAAAATAGCATCAAGCTTCTGAGAGTGGATTTTGTATGAATAAGAAATTTGGAATGTCTGCCATAAAAAAGAAGAAAACAGGAAACTAGGTAGTGTACTACGTGACTTGCATACTGATATGCAAGAAACACACGGCAAAACAAGGAATTTAAGCTATTTACTACTTTGTATAATTCAATTTTTTTCAACACCATGAAAACCAAAGAATTAGTTTAGGAAATGCAGTAAGGGAACCAATGAAAAATAATACCAGAGTCTACTACATAATCAGAAATCTCAGTCCTTGGAATCTTTAACAGAAAGATCTGAAACTTGAAACTTTGCAATGACTCTTCCCTGTCTTTCCCTCCATTCCAAAATGACTCATTTTTTTAAAAAACAGGATGTGAATGGAAAGAACTAAATAATCTTTTCCATTACTTGCAGTTTAACTCTGCAACATGTCTATTGAATTACTCCGATTTTTTTAGAGACACCTTAGTGATTAATTATTTAGTTATTTTAACAACATTTAACGGTTTTATCCTAATGACCTGATCTTCAAAGGTCATTTACCCATGACTGGATAGAAATCCAGACCTACAACACAAACAAACAAACAGAAAACCCACAGGTGACTTGAGCTTTTACATAAACAAGGGCAATCATTTTAAAGACCTTTTTAACAAAGTACAGGTGGCTTGAATGGATGAAAGATGCTTTAAAGAGCTAACGCATTTTAGATAGAAATGACTGCTAACCTTTGATACATGTTTTCTTTCATCAGTGGATCACAGAAAGATGTGCATTAGTGGGGTTATTGCTAGCTGTAGGCTTTTGGAAGGAAAATAGTTCATAATGGGAAAGAAAACTTCAGGAAAAACACTGTAAATGTCTTTTTAAAAAATGTTCTTTATTTCTTCTTTGTCCTACTTTCTGATGTTACTTTTTCTTCTGTTTCTTTATTTTTTATTTTTTTTTACCCTGGCAATCTCTTTTTGTGTCCTTTTAGTTTTAAAATACAACTAGTTACATGAGCAATTCGGAGTTGAGGAAAACATGTAAAAAAAAAAAAAATAAATGGGTGGGTATGCCAAATTTGCTGCCTAGAATTGTCTTTTTTTTTTTTTTTTTTTTTTTTCTTTTTTTCTTGCAGCTCCTCCACGCTCTTAACTGATTTTAGTTCCCTTACACACAACTTTCTCATTAATTTAATACTAAAGCACCGTTGTTTGTTTGTTTGTTTGTTAAATGATGGAATTTTATACCGGTTGTTAGGAAAGATTTTTCTCCTTTCTTGTTGACTGTGAATTGCAGTTGCATTTTTGCCTCATATGTAGTAGAGTTTGCATTACATGTTCCCAAAGGACATTAGAGGGGCAGTTTCAAGAATACCTACTGCTGCTGTGTAGTATTTCCATTCCACCCAGTCCTACCTTTCACACACTCCCATACCCATCACTGAGCTGTGCATTTGAAGCATCTTTTTCACACTCATGAAAGGAGAGAAAAACAAAATTACTATGCAGTCTGTTTTACACATGCCATTATTAGTCACATAAACTTCAGTTTCATTTCTCAAGTGATGCTGAGCTCTTTCAACTGCCATTAAAGTAAATCAGACTCCTGAGCGCTCATCTTTCAGCTGCCACTAAATCTTTAGAACCCACGTCTATAAAATGGATGTATCAGCCTACTTAATGAAATTGTGCGATGAATTGACATGTATAATAAGATGTCTGGCTGATCAAATTTACTGATAAACACACATTGGATGACCCCCTGGCATTTCTTGGCTTATTTTGAGAAGCACTCTTTAAAATCTGTTAAGAAATAGCCATATGCTCTTCAGGTAAGACTTTTCTGGAGTCGTATGGTGGTTGTCCTTCACAGCAGTTTCTTCAGGTTTGATAGAAGTAGTTTATAAAATGGGAAATTAAGAAGGAAGTCAAAAAAAAAATAGTTTGAAGAGCTTGTTGAAGATGTCTTAAGATCAGTTTTGTACAGATAGTCCCGCACTGGTAGGCCAACAGTATTTGGTTCAATTGTAGCAGAAAGTCAAGGTCCTCCATCTATATTACTGATGTTTATTCCACTTGAAATACAGTGAATACCCAATCTCAGGTCAGCAGAACGCTTCTAATTCACATACTTCTCATTGATTTTTTATTTTATTATATATTTTTTTTTGCCTTGCTCACAGGTTAATATTTAGTGGCTTTATAGTGCAGTTGCAAAAACTGTGTATATTACCTTGCTTTAAATTTGCTGCTGCTTAGATTAGACTGCTACTATTACTTACCATTGCTGCAATAAACCTAGGTCTCACTACTTCTACTTTATATATATATGCCTCTGATAAAAGAAGAGATAAGGACCTGAAACATTTGTCTTTTGGCCAGCTACAGATAAAACCCCTACTTAGGAAGGTGAACTGCTGCTTTTGTTTTCAGATTTACTTTTTGTATCAAAACCAAAACCAGTTACTTGTAGTTTTGGCTTCACAGAAATTTCATACGCTCAGATGTCCATTTGTCTCCATTAAATAATGAACATCAAAGTCCCCGTTTTTGCAGTTGGACACCCACAGCATTGGCTTTAGAAAGATGAATTGCACATATGGAATTTGAAACTGAGACCTTTGTAATGACCTGCACATAATGGTTACATGAAAAGAGGAATGTGTGTGATACACAATTTGTACAGTTCAGCTACTTGGTACAGTAAATACTTGAGCCTGAGGACTTTACACAGCTGTTCCTAAATATATTGTGAAGGACATGTTTTTTCCAATAGACCACAAAAAACTGTCAACAAAAAATCAATTTGAAGTGGAACCGTGATATCCTTTAATTTGGATTTCTTTCAGATTTGTTTTTGAGTAGGTGAAACTTTAAGAAGCTATCTTGAAGCCTGAGGCCATTTCATTTTTATTTTCAAAACTATTCTATTTTAACCCATGTGTGTCTTAATCTGTAGAGTATCTGCTTGAATATTTGAGCTCAGTTGTGTAAAATTTTACAGAAGTGCCTGATTCCTTGTCATCAGAAATTCTGCAGAACCTCGTGCTATTAGCCAACATTTGAAATGTAAGAATTTAGTGTAATTTAAGCATCTCTTGGAAGTAGGTACTTTCAAGTTTATTATAATGTCTAAGTTTTGAGAGAGATAAAAGTCTCATATTGGATGATAAAACACCAAGACCAAATTTAACTTCAAGTAGGCATTGTGAGGAACTGCAACTCCTATCTGTCATCTTCAAATGCTTTCAGTTAAATTACTGTCCTGTAACAGATTCTCTAATTAAATCAGTATCTTTAAATAGTAATTTATTTTATAAATTAATATATGTTACTTTGGACCTTATCTGATAGAGTGAAGGTAAATATAAACTAAGTAAGCCTGGTGATACAGCCTGTAATTAAGCCTACATGTCCCTGTTTGGACCAACTTTTTTCCAACACAATTAATCTTCAAGAATAAAGTTTATGTAATAAAACAATGTTAAAAACAACAACAACAAGAACTTTAAACCTTTTATTTGAGATGACATTAATGTTATTTCTCAAAGCATTGTGGTGTGGGGAAGCTATTCTTTCTGTCAGGGGCATGGATTTTGTTATACTAATGGAAATCAACCTGAATTTAATGAAATTACAAGGCTTTAGGGAAAAAAAAAAAAAAAAGAAAAAAAAAAGTCTTTTAGTATGCACATCAGAGGCTTCTTAGACGTCACTGACTTCCATGAAGAGCTTTCCTGCCAGAGTTTCTTTTCCAGCTTGGGCTAAAGAAGACTTCTGTGATTGCAGCTATAGATGGCTACAATCTGCATGAGCTGACCATGGGCCAAGTGCCTGGTGTGAGAGCTGAACACTTCTGTGGGTGGGTTGTCCTTGGTTCCCGTGAGTCTAAGTAATGTGGAGGTGAAGCCAATGGGTTTGAGTGTGCAGAACTTGGACAAGTGTCTGTAAACGTGGTACCAGAGGCCACAGAGGTTAGGAAGGAGTCTAGGACTAAATGTTACAGTAAGGAATGGAGTAGGGGACAGGGCCTGGCCATGGGAGGAAAAGAGATCAGCTGGCTGAGAAGTAAGGGAGTGACGGGTCAGAAAAATGTAACGTCATGTAGGATTGAAATGGGAGGAACTGAAATTTATTTGGACAAAGAGAATGGGAGCAAAAGGTGGTATGAGGTGAGAGAGAAATGGAGATACAGTGTAGGCAGAGAACAGGGACAGGCTGAGTAAAAAGGACTGGGGAGAAATAGGTGGAACTGGAACCAGGAGCAGCTAAACCTATAGACAAAGTAATAATTGTAGACTGGGATTAGAGGGAGGAATTCAGACATGGAGCCAGAAAGGAAGGAAATCAGAACAGTTAGGCAAAAAACAATTGTGAGTGTATTGGGTGAGAATACAGGCATGACGGTGGGGTGAGAGGCACCAAACAGCCTTGCTGGACAAATACATTGGTTCTGGGAACAGTATTTGAGGAATAGAGTCGGAGACCAAGGGTCAAGACTAGGGTGAGTGAGGTTTGAGACCCAAGTTTATGTTGGAAGGAGCTGGACAAAGATGACTAGATTGGGACCACTGTGAAGGATTTTGCATTTCTGTCGTTCACCCTTCAGATGGGAAATGTTCTGGTAAAGTACTTTGTTCCCATTTACTACTGCTGCAATCAGAAACACACAGTTTGAAGATCTGCAGTGGTACCAGTTAATGGTACCATCTATGACAAAGTCATTTAAATCCCGAGATGGTCACAAATTTAGTTTGTGGGTTTCAAAATTCTGAGTTCATTGTTTCCTGTTGCTTCATTAGCACACAAGCTGAGGAGTCTACGATAGTTTAAGTTAATTTTAAAAAATGTGATTTGAAGTGTTACGTTCTTGGTAATTTTCAGCACTGGGAAAAATCCAATATTCAAAATTAGAGGATGCATTTGACTTTGATTTCTCATTTCCTGCCCAAAGAAGTTTCCTGAAGAATTAGTTATGTTTACGAATGGTGAAGTATGCCATCAGCAAACCTGTAAGGATATTGGTAGATCTGTGTACAGAGCAGAGTCTGAATAGCATGCAGTAAGCAATGCCTGAGGCAATGCGTAGAACAAGAAATGAACAAAGCAGTCAGAGGCTAGCTTGTAGGGCCATTTACGCCAGTTGTGGTAAGGCCTAATGACAAACTGACGTAAGGTTCTGACGTATGGCTAAGTTGCAGAAAATAGAAAACTCATTTCAAGTAAAAAGGGCAAAATTATAATGGAAGGTTATCCAAGTCACTCCTTCCCTAAGCTTGTCACGACTGTCCTCGATTTTTCAAAATTTTTTTTGTTTTGTTTTGTTTTCTTTTTTTTTTTCTTGTGTGTGTGTGATGCACATAAATGTATTCAGACTCTGTTTAGTGCTTTAAATGCTAAGCTGTTCTGGGATTTCATTCAACCTTAGCACTGACAAATAACATGAGTCCTTAATCATGTGGGTGAAGGATGTGAGCCATGGCAGGTTTTTAAAGACAGCACAAAATTTAGCCCAGCTATTACATTTTCTGGATCGATAGAGAGGCTTGCCTGGCTCCTATCGTTCTAGCTGCCAGTCTTCCATGCACAAATACCCAGGCTGGGTGAGGCGTTATATTTTAATAAGGAGGAGCGTATAAATAAATTCTGTGTGTCTGAACTTTTAAAATGTCGATATCACATGCTGCTTGCCTTCGTCTGAGCCTTTGAAGATTGCTAGCAATGCCTGTGCTGTTCAGACAGCCTGTGAGAAGCATTTGCTCTGAGACACAGCACCCGTGTCGGCACCTGAGCCTGAAAGGTTGGAACTGGCCTGGAAAGTCAGGGATCTCAGTTCTAAATCTGATCTTACCAGCCACAGATGCCTCTGTATACTCATGCCCTGAACATTTGAAAAGCCTTTTTATCTTTTTCTTTATATTTTTTTCCTTTGTGTAATGAGAGTGTTGCTTTCCACCTTACCTTTTTTCTATGGCTGATGAGTGCAGATTAAATATTTGTGTTTTCTGTGTATCTTCTATTCTTGCTTTGCAATCAAGCCTTTTTTTCTCTCCCTTTGCTATGCATTAGTATTTTGATGCTTGCCATAGTGTTAGTGATCAGATGAGAGACCAAAGTCATCTTAATGCTGAAAAGGGAAGGCGTACTCATTAAGTTCCAAGTGGTTTTAGCTGTAGCCCATCTGTAAGATAATTGTAGAAACTCTCTATCAAAATCTGTTTCAACCTATTTCAGTTGAAAGGGAAAATATGATATGCAGGGCACAGCCTGTTTGGGCTTCCCACGTTTTTACTATTCATGATGAGTGTGGTATCTGTTCAATCAAAAATTATTTGGCTTTTTTTGCCTGGCACTTACTTGATAGAGAAATGCTGTTGATCTAGATGTGGAATCTGTAGATTTTAGCATTAGTTTCACAAAATATTACATTTGACGCTGGCAAGTAATGAAAACTGTAGTAATCAGTGGGATTCTAATTAGCAAAATAAGTTGTTCTAATCATCTCATAAACCTGCTCTTATGACTGGTAGTGCCAAAAATTATTGCTTGAAAGTAGTCTTATCTTAGGCCACTGAAGGAATTAAAGTGAATTTAATTCTGTACGTCAAGTTGCCCACATATCCCAGGAGTGAGGTTCTCCATAGGCAGCCAGCAACGCAAATTATGCTCCCTGTGGCAGGAGAAAACAACATGCTTCTGCTTGTCCTTGTCTGTCTGAAGTAAATAGCTTGAATCTAGCCTTGTTTACACAGGGGTAATTTGAAGTGTATGTTAAAATCAACATAATGAAAGTGAAATTGAAGTTCTCCAGCAGGATTTCTGTAGTTAGGAGCCTCAGCGGTGTGGGTAAATGGTTGCTCAGTTGCACAGCATCCAGCATTTCCAATGGAGCAAAAATACCAGAAGCGAAGCCGAGATATCCCCATTCCCAGTCTTCTGTTTTAATTGCTGAGTCACACCCCCAGCATATAAGTTGGACAAAAAGGATATATATACATGTGCACAGTATTATGATAAAAGAATAAAGGCTGTACATATAAATATTGTTTCTCTTGAATTCCTGATGTCTGCCTTCCAGCAGTCAAGGACTACTTAGGTAATGACAGGACTATATCAGCAGCCATCAAAATATATAAGCAAACCCTTTCAGAACTGACCTTTTCAGAATGATTTTACATGGAATTAAACTCTAAAAAAAAAAAAAACAAACAAAAACAAAAAAAAAACAGCTTTGAAATACCTCAAAACTGCTCAATCCCTATGTTTTTAAAACCCTTTCGGACATGCTCATCAGTCATGAAAACTGATCATCTTCAGTGATTTCTAGAATGGTTTTGAGAGGGGCAGGGAAATTATGGTGCTCTGGAGGAGGTGAATCTCCATACCCAAGGGGGAGAAATGTCATGGAAAAGCAATCTCTACAATTACCAAAATTGTATAAAAATTACACTCTGTAGCTTTTAGTGAATTCTAAAGCCCTATATAATTTTTGATATATTCTAGTCTTGTAGTAATACTAAAACCTTGACCCGATTTTTTCAGTGGTCTCCATTTCTAACAAGGTACAAGGACTAAGCTTTGACTGCCCGTGAGTGTGCGTTGTGCTGTAAAGGTGTTGGTCAGGGCAAAAAGGCAATGCTGGTATATGGGAGACCAAATTTCTCAGAGCATGCGCCTTGATGAGAAAAGGAGACACACTGTCAGTAATATTGATCGAGCTGATATTCACTAGGCAACAAGTCCCAGCTGAAATTTGTATGGAAAATGCTGGATGTGAGAAATGTGATGTTACTATGGAAATGATTTATTATCAGCAAAAGGGAAGCTTAATGGAGCCAAGCAACTGATAATCTCATTTAAGGCACATTTCTGGTTCTGGAGTAAAGTCTTGAGAAAATGTAGCTGGTAATGTGCATGTTTGCCTAGCATCACACTTCGAACCTATGAAGGGGTGCTGATTTGCTGCTTCACAGTTCTTCGTGGACAGAGAATGTATTTGGCTAGGATTCAGCTGATTCACCACTCAAGAATTAACTGCTGAAATGAGATTTTAGTATTTTTTATGTTGGTTGGTTGGTTGGAGGTTTTTTGTTTGTTTTGTTGTGTTTTCTGCACTAATATTGGGTTTAATACCAAATACCTGCGAATGGTCAGCTTGGTAGGACATATGCAGCTGACCATTTGTTAGGACATGTGTTAAGTGCAGTAAAAAAGGGGATGGTATTTATTTCATGATGAATCCTTCTCCCTTACAGGAATACAAACGCAAGCTCGCCAGAGTGTCCCAAGTACGGAAAGAACTCAGGTCACGCATCCAGAACCTGCCTGATCTCTCTCGACTTCCCAACGTCACGGGCAGCCACGTACACCTGCCGTTTGCAGGAGACATCTACAGTGATGATTGATTAGAAGAACGCCCTTCCATAACCTCTACTTTTCTGTGAAATGAGGGGTAGGTCAGACTGATTGGTACTCTTGTAGTATTATTTTTGTATATTGTTGGAGAGTGTCAGTAAAATACTCTAATAATTTATAAAAAAAAAAGGTTTAAAAAGTTGATTTGTTTACTATTTTATTGGCGAGTGAACATAAGGGTACATTTATAAAAAGTGTCGTCTGCATCTAATACATTAAAGAATGGGTAATTATCTTTTGTACAGATTTTGGTTGGGTGCGCTGTAAAAAACATGCTAAGATTTTTCCTATGTACCCTATATTTAATGTAGATCAACATGTAATCAAAGCATACTTCTAACTTGAGACATTTCAGTTGCTAGTGAGGGAATGAAACATGGAAATCAGAAGTTTATGTCTGCAAGAAAGTTAAGACTATTTAATGCGAAGTTAAAAGTAATCCTACTGTCCATTACATTTAAAATACCCAATCTCAAAGCAAGTCAGGTGGTTTATTTTGAAGTAAATGTTAGAAACCAGTTTTGTATTGGAAAACATAAATCATGTTACACAGACTACATCTTTGAATGACTCAAAATGTTGCAATATGTTAGTGTAATTTAAAAGTCAGTGTAAGAAACTATACAATTGACCATTTTAATTAGGCTTCAAAATTGGAACTTTTCTTGTTACAGCTGCTTAGTTTCTAAATTGAGGGACCATTCATTTGTACTCTAATCCGTTTCTGGAACATCCATCTCCATCTAAAAAGGTTAATCCCAGAAATGCAAAGCCATTTTACAGCTTTAATTAAATTGAAAGGTCATTCTCTGAATGATCCCAATTGTTAAATGTCCATTACTAAATCCGACAACCCTATACACAATCTATACATGCAGTAGCATGGTTCAGCCAGGTTGTAAACAGTATAGAAGCTTTGGGCCAAGCCACCCCCCTCCACTGAGAAACCCCAGAGGCCAGTATAGGCTTCCAGCCCCCCTAGCTCCAGCAAACATTTCTAGATCTTGATGGTCTTCTATCATGAGGAAAGGAGGAGACAGTTCAGGACTGTGTATAAGTTAAACCGTGGAAATTTATTGCTGAGTGGTTTTTTTTGTTTGTTTGTTTGTTTGTTTTTTTTTAACAACCCTTTGCATGGCATGAATGTGATATTTGTTTCAAGGTAGCCAAACCTGTGAAAATTCCTTGTTTCTATACTATGCACCAGCTTTTAATTTCACTTAAAAACCTAAAGATATAGACAGGCACCTAAAGGATTGCCAGAAAGCTGAGGCTTTTTGGTCAATTGAAATTAGGCACTCAGTTGTTGAGGAGTGATTTAAAAATGTCTACCTGTACCCTTTGGCATTTAGATAACCTTAAAAACCTAGTCAGCAAGTGTGTTGAGTTGGATGGATCATCTGAGTATTTAATGATAACATTTTGTTCATGGGTTTGCACTTGTCAGACATGGTTTTGCGTCATTTAAGTTCAGAGGTTATGGGTCTAACACTCCTTTTCACATGAAAGCAAACTTTTAAAAATAATCTATACTTGTTTTCAAAAACTGCAATCATTCAGAATAGTCCTGGAGTGAAATTGTTGAAGCTAGGTAGTAATTTGTCACTTGTGTTTGACCTCTATAGGGGCAGTCCCTAGAATACTTGCTGTATTCTACGTGAAGAAAGCTCTGTCTCTTTAAAATAGTCACACTTACATGTAAGCACCCCAGTCCAATTAGCTTTTCTCACAGAAGACATGAATGAGACCTCAGTTAAGTAGAGGAAAATAAGTACAAGCTTTGGCCTAGCATTCCGTAGTATGCAATGTAGAATATTAACGTCATCAAAAATTCTGACTGTCGGGTAGGAATGCTGAAAATATCTTACCTGAGCTCACTGACTGTCTAAAATTTGTAACTATAATTAATTCAGAGGAGTGTTTCTTTAGTTCAGATTTAATATGTAAAAATAAGTAACACTTATGGCCATCTTTTCCTCTTGCATTTATGCTAAGAAAATGAACATCCAGATGCAGTTTACATATTAAATATTTCTGTTCTAATGTGTTAAAACTCAGCTCATAAATTTAGAAATACATATATGTGCATTACTGCTGCAGCTAAAGTTCAGCTTTGCTAAAGAATAGCATCAAATTAGTTATAACAGTGCAATCCATTAAGAACTATAAAACAAATCATAAACCAAGAAGGAATAATAGTGCATTTATTGTTGAATCTCATTCAGGGATTTCTGAATTTGTTACCCAGACATGATTCTAAGTGCAGTGGCATGGCTTGCTTAGAGTCCATTGAAGGATCTAAGTCATGGATACTCAAAGCTGTAGGGAATGTATTAAGCTTAAATAGCTTTTTGCTACCATAATTAAGAACAATTATAAAAAATAAAGCTGAGTGCTGGATTTCCTTGATCTCTCAAGAGAATTAAAAAAGACACAACACTTACTTCACTAGGCTCGTTTTTCCTATTCATACCATTATCTTTGTCATAATGTTGCTTATCTACAGATAATGTAGAGCTGATGAAAGAATGAGGAAAAATCTCAACGTTTTCTTGGTGTATATAAGTTTTAATTTTGAGAGAGTGCTATTTTCTGGATGTATTTTTTCTTTATTGCGATAATTGTTTACTTCAAGGAGTATTTCATAGCTGGGTTTTTGGAAATTGTCTCTCAAAATTCGTTTGGAAAAGAGGACTTGCTGAAGGGAAATGTCACTCTTATAGCAAGTGTTATATATTAGTGGCTGAAGGGTACTTTTTTTTTTTTTTTTTCTATGGGAAATGCATCATGTATCAACTAGTTAGAAGATTTATATTGTAGCTGTAGTAGTATAGCAAGAGGTAACATGGTACGATACAAATGCAGCCCTGTAGTGTCAAAAGATACCTCCAAATTCTCAGGTTCCAAAGCTTATTGCATATACGTCTGACATCTCAGGAAGAAAAGAGTCTGGGTGGGGAAAGAGTGAGTGCTTGGGAGCTAAAAGGGGGAGAAAATGTCTGAGTGGAAACGAGAAGCAAAACAAATGTCAATGCTTGTCAAAACAGAAATCACAGTGTGAAACTGTGAGCAGCACAGTAATTACCTGTAGCTGGGGTGATACAACAGAACTGCTTTGGGGTGTTGCAACACTGGGGAACTGTGTGTGTGTACCCTGCCCATCTCTTCTAACATGGTCTGACTGTACCCAAACCGGAATGCCCACCTTACAAATTACATAAATAGCATCTGAACATTTTGCAGCAAATAATAATAAGCATAATAATCCGATTATTCGCTTCACTATATTGCACTTTTATTGAGCATTCTTTGGAAAAAAAATAAAAAAAGACAATCCTGCAGCTCTTTGCCATATGAGAATGCTTACCTTGGAGGTCACTGGGACTGCTTGTATACTCTGGGGGCTGCAGGATCAAGCTGTATTTTTGCAAACTGTTTTGAAAACTACCCAGATCATTACCCCACTTCTCCAGTTTCAAAAATAAACGTGGAGCCCTTAGTTACAAAAATAGTCGTTCTTAGAAATTGTGTTTCATTGCTCCTTTTGAAAATTAAAGCATACACTGCAGTAACGTTAGTTTGTCTGTCTCACTCAGGTAACGTTTGTAGTAATACATTGAAGCACCTCAGCTAATCCCTAGGAACACAACCCAGACTACATGCTTAATATGTATTTTATCTGAGTAGTCTTCTGAATGTCAAACTGAGAGCTTTCATTATAATAAAATTACATTCCTCTATTCCTGAAGTTTAAAAAGACATTGTTTTAGTATTTTCGACAGGCTAATATTCCTCTCCTGAGCCAGTGGCAGCTCAGTCTGGTAATTTAGTGATTACCCAAAATACATACTTGGGATGCGGTAGTCCCCTGCACAGATGAACATGGAGATCATGCGTAGGCTTGATTGGCCCTCTACACAAGAGCTGGGTTTTGAAACGTGAACAAACTGATTCCTGGCTTTTCTACTGTGGAAAGGTTAGTGAAATAGCAAACCAGCATGTCTAAAGTGTGACTGTTACACTGATAAATATTTAGGGCCAGTTCTGCTTATTGCTCATGCATATAATCACACTGAATATTCCTGCAAGTAAAGAAAGCAGATTCAAATGTACTGTCTGGAGTGGATTTTTATTTTTTTTTTTCATTTTAATGAATGACCAATTTTGTCTCAGCTCCTATTTCAGTGTGTCATTTATCTTGATTAAGTAGTAAATCTCTTCCATCGTGTTATTTAGAAACCTAATTCTGATTTCATCTTTACAACATTTAAAGTATCCTACTAAGCATGATGTTTTTGTGGGAATTTGCAGAAGTTCAATAGCACTCTTGTTACTTGTTTGCAACAGAAATAGACTCATTTGTTAAAAGCTAACAAGAAAAGTTTGAAATGTAAAGATGTTTCATTATTGTGCTCTTCTGACAGATTGTGTAATCCTTGTGTAATTTATGTCCTTAAAATAACACCTGTATGTATGCTCTTTCATATTTAATAGAATAAAACATTGTTGTAAAAACATCCATGAAATCACTGTTTATTGCTTGCATATTCGATCTCATTTTGTGCATTGGTCTTAATGTAAGCTGCTCCCTATACCTAAGAGGAAACCAAAATCACAGAGCGACGCTGAGGAAATGATCAATACTAATTTTGAAGTTTGTTACTCTCTGTATTTGTATTTTGTACAATAAACTGAAATTTTTCAATGAGGAAGCAGTGCATTAAGAAGTCTGGGGTCATATCTCTAAAGCTGCAATTTTTTAAAAAAGAAATATTGCTGATATACCATCAGGTTTGGCCAAGTTTTTTGTCACTTTGGGAGGGAGGAAGGGTTGGGTTTGAGGTACCGTTTGTACTGTTCCAGTCCAAGGTTCCCAATATACAAAAATGTGAAAATGTCTCAAAATGGTTTCAAAATAAATAAGCTTTCACTGAGGTGGTTATTTTAATCTAATTTTTTGTAACATTTTCAGCATGGTGTTATCATCCTATTAGTATCAAAGGTAATGCAGTATAATTGCATGAGTAGAATTATATGAGCTGGGAAATACTAACTCTCAATCCATAATTAAATACTTGTACCCAGAGGTGCGTGCCTAATAGTGAAACTTCCTGGGTTTGCTTTACAAAGTCTTGATAAAATTCTGGCCTCACTGGTATCGGTGCCTTTTCTTCTTGACACAGAGAGATGTTCTAGCTCTTCACACGTAAATGAGTAACGCTGCATGGCAGGTGTTTGGCAGGGGGGCTCAGTGACAGTCTGCTGTTGCTGCCAGCAAAGCCTTGTACAGGGATGTAATCTACTCTGAAGCGTGCATCAGATTATGTATATGTGTCTATGTATGTATATATACACAACTGATGTGTTTGTGTATACATACACACGCATATGCATGTAGTCCAGACACAGAAATATATATATTTATATGTATATTATATATACACACATTCTTAGAGGCTTAAGAATAACATAAAAGCACTTCAGATGATAAAAAAAATATCAAAACTACTTCTGCCTGGCATTTGGAAGTAGATTTGTAAACCAAGGAATGGCACATACTTACTTTTCCCCATGGCAATGTAAATTTAATATCTTGCAACAGTGATTCTTTATAAGAATGCATCTGAACTTCTCTGACAACTCCTGCTGTCAGTCTACACAGAAGATGTGGTCTGGAGCATTAACAAATACCATGTTGCAGCAGAATTACATCTGGCATGCAAAATACCTGAAGCTCAGTGCCTGCCATCCACAAGACCCTTTTTGGGGCATGTGAACTTCAGATTAACTCGTGGGTTTGTGGACAGATCACCCATTAGTGGCTGGACCACATCAGTTGTGCCCCCAGAGCATGTCTTACCTGCTTTTATCCATAATCTGTTGTTTTATCCCAAAGAAATGTCATTGACATACTCTGAGACCATTCAGTGTTGAATAAAAAGCACAGTGAAAAGGGGCGGTTGGGGAGATAAGCTTCAAAACCATACTCTTGATTTGACCTGAAACATTTACGTTGGTGCACCTTGCACTAGCATATAGATACCCATGCTGTTTTTGCATGAGCCTCACAGGAAGCAGAACAGGAGACTACCTAATGCACATGCTTTAAATATAAAAAATTATTCTAAAATGTTTTACAAATACATTTTTGTAATACAAATTCTCCATCACCAAGATGGCATTATTTTTACGCAGGACTAGATCATAAACATTGTAACAGATGGCTTAATACAAAGTTCTACACCAAAATGGTTTAACTAACTCCAAGGTTCACATTTCGATCCAAGAATGACAGTTAATTAGATCGTACCTGCATGTAAGAAACCAACTGGTGAACCTTTGAAACCTATTGTGTAAGTCTATAGGAAATATAAAAAGGTTACATGCTGGCCTTTAACACATTTGCCAGACATTGCAACAAACTATTCTCTCCTGCCTCCAATTGTTTTTAAGTCTGTCAGCTTGCTGGTCCTGTTTCCTAAATGGTGCTCACTGAAGCTGAACATGCTTATTAAAATAAACTGAATGTGCTATTTATCAAGAGGGAAAAAAAATGTTAAAAGAGGGAAAACAGATCTTTAAGAACAAGAATTTAAATGTTTTTTACTGGTAGATTCTCTTTTCAGAGGGGAAACCATACGCATGCTTTGCAGAACTTTCACTGCAGACTCCACGCAGAACATAAACCCAGCCCTGAACAGCAACTTTCTGCTGTCCTATCTCCCCTCTGTGCAAACTGAACACACAAAATCTGACACTAGAGACCGCTTTAACCTTAACAATCTACCTCGCACCAAAGTGTTTTGTCTGCAACAAGTTGACTACTGGGCAGTGCAAGCACAGCTTTCCAGACCAAAGTTCAGGAAGGAAGGAATTGTGGAGCCTGGTGCCTGACAAGGCTGAAAGACAGCTCAGACAGACAGTGTCTCTTTAGCTATTTCTGAAAGAGACAAAAGTGACCCATTTCGATAGCTCCAGAGCAATTAGAAAAGAAATAGCCTGCGTTCTTTATGGCCCTGAAATTCTCATAGCAGTAACAAACCAGGGCACTGACAGTGATCTAGTGCGGATCTGTGAGTAGGTATTGAGAGCACCCACAGCACTGTGCAGCCTTAAAAGGCTCTGCGTTACCTTGGGATCAGTCCAAATCACAGGGAACATTCATTAGAAAATGAAGATACTTAATCTGGTGATAAACTGTTTTATCTTTCTTTGTATGCGAGTGCTGTCTACAAGGTTAAGTTATTCCGGAGCCTTCGTAAGGGCTGTGTAATACACTTAAATTACCACATGTCAAAAGACAGTGACACTCCTGGACAGTACATTAGACCCTTGAAAATATTGTACCTGCAAACAGTGCTGGTGAAAGCATCTTTGTTTTAAACGTGGGAAACAGGGCTGAGATCTTTGAGATCTTCTAAATTCTATCGTTATGCATTGTCTTAGAAATAGTGGAATAAGTGGAAAAAACCACACAGAACTCTATTCCCTCCCCCAGTCCTGGTCTGCCAACTTGTCTGTTGGTCCTACTGGACCACCTGATGTATCCAGTATTACCAGCTTCCACAAAGGACAGATCCTAACTTAATTCTTGGGCCACCAGTGACTGCAAAACACATTCCAGATTCCCAACCACATTAGTCTATTTCCTCATTTCCCTCCTGTGTACAATCAGTCTTCACAGGGAGCTGGATTCTTAAATACATGGTCTACTCTTACACAAGGTACACGCTGTTAGCTTGAGTTTTAACAAAATCACCGGTTGTGTTTATTTACCAAAATCAGAACAGTGCTTACTGCTCTAATCATTATTACTTTGAAACAGTGAATAATTAAAGTAAAGTCAAGAAGGTTTTCAAATCTGCCTTCTGGCTTTTCTCTTTTTCTTCTAGGTTGAGCATCCGTTTTAGCTTAGAAAAGTGAAACTTGGATTTTCGGGGGGTCTTGGAACCAGAACTCGTTGTCACCTGTCCGGATGCAGGCGTTCTGAAAAACAAAAGACTCAAATATCTTAAAGGTGAGAAATCGTAATTAATATCAACTGACTATGACAGTGGACACACGTAGTTTAAGCAAAAATTTTAAATGTACATAGTGTGTTTTCATATACAGGTGAGCAGTTGGAAGTAGAATTTTTTAATGCAAATTTTAAGCTATATATTTCACATTAATGGCAAAAACATTATTGTGCATTCTTGGCACATGGTCACATTTCACTGACATCTTTTAAAAGTTAGGCAGTCAAAATGGATCTCCTTAACCAGTCCACTAAGGAAAAACATTTTGTTATTAATTACAGGTTTACTAAGTGACTGATCTGCAATCAGCACGCCTCCCCTTCCCAACAAGATCCATTATGGTCTACTCAGACCAGTGCCTCTTTAAACAGGAGAGAAACAGATACCTGGGAAGAGATGAGGGAGTGTTCCCTTTGGATCCCAGCCTACTGCAGCTTACAGGTGTCATTTTTTTTGCAGACTGAGTTTTTACATCTGGTGTCCTGAGGCTAGATTTAACAGTTGGAGTGCCAGAATTTTGTGTCTTGGTAGCCAGAAAATACCTGCTTTTACCAAAATGTCTTGTTGTTTTGTTGCATGAGGTGCAAGTAATCAGCTACGGAGAGAATAAAGAAATTATTAACCACTCTATCAGTCCTTCCCCTGTTATTTTTTAAAGCTATTGTAAGAATTATCTAAACCATTCTATCCTAAGAATTATCCAAACTCTTTATTAATATCAGTTAAATATTTACCTAAGAGAAACACAGAGGTTTCAAAAAGCAGTATTTACTTTACACCTAGCGCAAGCATTTCAAGCTTCTTAAACCAAACACGTCCCGTGGATTTATCTAGAAATGACTCCAGTCCTAGCAACTGATTTCAGGAGACCCTCAACCCTGCCCTTAATATAGTTCACTGAAATACAGAAAACAACCCTGTCAAAACCAGAAGGTGAAACAGCACCTGAACTAGATGCATGGTATCTGTGAATATATAGTAGTGGTATTCATATTTTGCTAAAAAAATGTGATGCACTAAGTGATCAAAACTCATAAAGTGTACGCTAACCCCAGTGAAGTTATACTACAAATTTTCAGAGTCTTGAGATAAATATATAAATTGCCAAACTCTCAAGAAACACCCATCCCTAACTAGTAACACCAAGTCTTGGTGAACAAAGAAGGGTCTTGTTAATAGCACTAAAATATTTACTACAGTACAGAGGAGGTTCTATTCTCTACCTGTCTGTTTACTTCTGGTCTGCAGGGAACCTCCAGCAGCACAGTACGTTACAGAGGTGCAGCACAACAGGTAACATGGGAGAGGCACAGAGACTGTCAGATACTCCTAATATCCCTTACTACCATGGCAACTACTGTTATTAAGACACACGGGAATAATACAGTCAGACAAGTTTTGAGGCACACAATTACACCGACTGAAAAACACAGTTACGTGATGTTTCTGGTTAAAAACATACTCAAAAGGATGTCACAAAGAAGTCCGAGGGGTTTTGAAAACATCTATAGCACATCATTCATTTCAAAGTGCATAAATTTACCTAAGTTCAGAGTGCTTAGAAAGAATTCAATTTAAAAATGCTTAAATGAAGTGTTTTCAGGTGTTTTGACTATGTCTAGACATTATTTTGTCAGACTAACAAACTAAAAGAGAGAGAGATCATTAACTGACACAGCCTAGGTATTGATGTATTTTTAGCTCTTCTGAAAATCAGATGGGGAAAAAACACAGCACCACATGACTGTTTAGCACTCCACGGAATATAAATGGAGGCCAACGCTTTACAGTGCAGGAATCAGTGGAGTAAACATAGCAGTGCACTGCTGGTTTTCGCTCCCTGGACAGCATACACACTTAACTCCAGAAAGGCATCACAGGCACAACCTGTCATATTGCTGTTGCTTAGTTTAATTCTCAACCACACTTGAATTCTCATTTTCACAAAGCTCAGTTATTAGCTTACAGGGATCTACATTGCTAATTTTGAAAGCTGACAGTTCCTGACAGTATTTTAAATACTTAATACCAGAAATATTTAAATCGTAATCCACAGCACAAATGCAAACAGAACTGAGCAGAACACAAGTGCAGCAAACTGTAACTACATCCCAAGATTAGAGTATTATCCAGAGTTTAAACTGGCCCTGTTTAAAACTGAATCTTAAACGACTCGTATAAATGCACAACACATCCTAAGAATCTCTCTAGCTACAAAACTAAGAGCCCATCATAATTCTCCAGGACACTGTTCACCAATCGTCAAAAGAGACAGTTCTTAATGCATGCTAAATGTTTGTGATCCTACAGCAGAAAAATAAAGCAAAGCATCCAGCTTCCCAGATAGTCTTTATCTTGCTCTTTTTTGCTGGTCATTTATGATCCAGAATTTGGAAAGAGTAATAACATGGATGCCTATCGGGAATGTCTTTTTTTTTTTTTGCCGTGAGATTTGATAACGTCTATGGCATTTCCTCAGTTTGTGTCACTGACTCCTTAATAATTTTTGGTTGAGCAAATTTTACTCCCAAACGTGCAGGCTCTGATCTGAGAAAATGCCAAGAGAACCAGGAACTGCTGGGCACAGTACGGTGCTGTCACACTTTTAAGATATCCATTTACAGAACCTGTTTTCATAGTAGTGCATACCTTTGCAACACTAGATTAAACACATGCTATTGTTCTTCACGGCATTAAATCTTATATTCTTCAGTAACTCTAGGAAAAAACATTAGCTTGTTTAAATTTCAGAAGTGGTTTAGTTCTGAAAGACCTCCTATAAACACTGATACTCAGCCAAACATAAAAAATTCAGCATGTTCAGAAGGTAACGATAATCTGTTGTAGTCATGATGGTCTGCTGAGGTAAATGATGACAAACTTGTGCATTGAGCAAAAACTTTTTTAGATGGCTAGTAAAACTTAAAAAAAAAAAAAAAAAAAAAGACAATCCATCAGTCACTCAAGCCCTTCTTCAAAGCTGAAACAAAAGCAGTAAACATGAAGCTATGCACACTGGCAAAAACTGCCTGACTTCAGTCTATGGAATGTTTTTCTTCTTAGGTATATTTTGGGGGATTCTTAGCAATGGATTCCTACAAATTGTAATGGATTCTTAGGATCTACGCTGTTGTATTAAAGCTTTACATCTAATAGAGTTGTCTGGTCCCAGTTTTGCCACATTCACATGAATAGGGAAAGAAAAAAAAAATAAAAAGCAGGCAAAAATCTGCCTCTCCTGCCAGTTTGACAAAGTTATGCAAATGATACAGTAGTTGACAGTGGAAATGCTGGAGCTTCCTGGCAGGAAGAAATGACTAAATTTTCAGCAAGATCTCAGACATCTGCACAGTTTACTCAGATTGGTGCTAAACAGATCACAGCAAGAGCCAAGCTGTTTCCTCTGACGTGAGGGTTTTTTATTGGCGGGGGTGGAGAGGGGGAGGAAGGTGGGAGAGAGGCAAAAATATAAGATATCTGTTCTTGAAATTGCACTCTTGATCTCTTTATTGCAGAAGTTTCTAAAACTTTTGATTGTAAATGTAAGTAAAAGTTGTACCAAAAGGAAAAAAGAACTATATGCTCATGAAAAAAAGAAATATGCAGGAGTGAGCTCCACTTCTAAGAGAAATATTTCATTATTTATTTTTTTCTTTTTATGGCACTGAAAGGCTTCAGGGAAACATCTAATATTTGGCAGTCCAAAGTGAACACCCTTACCAGGACACTTTTGGAGTCCCTGTACTTTTTCAAAAGCTTTGTCTGTCTCATGTTGAGCTTGTAACTCTTTGCCTCTCGCTTAAGGATCTTCTCTATCTGCGGCGTCACCTTCATCTTTGGCCTGAGACGCACCCGGCGGCTATCGGGCAGCAGGAACTGGAAGCAGTGAGGACATATCCTCTCCTTCCCGAATTCATCATCTACGGGTTAACAGAGAGTAAAACTTCAGTAATTATGACCTATGGGCAAAAGAGTAAAACTTCAGTAATCATGACCTATAGACAAAAGAGTAAAACAAATGAAATAATCACGATCTATAGGCAAAAGAGCAAGACTTAGGTAATCACGATCCGTAGCTAAGTGTTATAAAGCACGGCTCTATAAAGCATTAGCAATGTTTTGCCTCGCGTGGTTCAGGTGCAGCCACAACCCCTCACTCGCCTCGGCGCCTGCCCAGCGTCCACCTGCAGGGGGAGAGAAAACAGAGGGGCACTAAGTCACCGGAGGGAGAAGCCCCCAGCCCCATTCCGCCCCTTTTTTTCTCCCCTGTCCCCTTGTCCCCTCTCCCCTCGTCCCCCCCGTGTCCCCGCTCACAGCAGGAACCGCGCCTGTCCCGGGCAGGCGGCCGCCATCTCCCTGGCCGCCGCCTCCAAGAAGCGGCCGTGCACCCCCATGGCCGCCCTGCCGGAAGGGCTGCGCCTGCCTCTGTGTCTGTCTCTGTGTGCAGGGGGTGGCTCCCCGCGCCCAGCGCCATGGTTCCGGGCTCTGACGGGACCCGCTGCCTCTCTCCCGGCGATGAGATCCGGGAGGACGGCGGCGGGGCGGCCCCGGGATGCCGCCGGGGTGCCGGTCCCGCTGGGCGGCAGCCGCCCGGGGAACCGTTGGGGCAGCGGCCGCCATTGGGGCCGCTGAGGGGAGGCGGCGGGGGCAGCACCTCGCCCCTTGGCGCCTCCGAGTTTCCCTGAGGGAAAGGGAACTTTACCTGAAGAGAAATATATATATATATACACACATATATACATATATATATACATATACACATATATATATTTCTGCCAGTTGTTGCCACCTGGAAGATTTCAACCAGCAACCCCACTTACTGTTCGGAAGTGCCCCTGCGACGCGTCCGTCCAGATTGTAGCAACGGCATACTTGGCCTCGTCATTCCACAAATGTGCTCCTATCAAAAATAATAATAATAAAAAAAATACAAACAACTCGGCTTTTCATCGTTTGATGTGTGTTTTATTAATTCCCCCGGCCCCATTCATTTGCTAGGCGTTCCTCTGCTTTGATCTGTTGGTAATGGTGTTCATTTAGGAGAGGTATTCATCTGAGCAGGCTTCAATATTCTATTAAGGAATGTGAATAAATATAATTATTTCTTATTTTCTAACACAGAGGAGCCGAGGGCTTTAGAAGTGGACAAGAATTGCATTGCTGGGCTTTCTTTAACAGGAGACCTTGATGGTACAGTCAGTAACTCTGAAGGCGTTAATAAAATGCTCGTAATGGCTACAATTAGAGCTTCTGCTGGCTTTATTTTGGAATTAGAATACATTTTTCAATGGGCTCTTTCCCCCCCCCCTCAGTCTCTTTCAGTCTCACTGAAGCACACATAAATTTTATTCTTCTGCTCCTGCAGCTAGGCTCAGCCGTTCCCCTTTTTCCACTAGTTCACTTTTTCCACTGGTTTCTCCTTGTGTTATAGATCCTATCGTAAAAGCAGTGCAAACAGCACCTCCCAGTGCCTTTCAGGTATAGCGTTTCGTGTCCCACTACATGCCTCACGAGACACAAACTGCTCCGCATGCTAGGAGCAGTAGGTGTGGTGCTACACAAATAAAACTCTGGAAGCAGAGGGGAAAATGACCACCAAGCCTCGGCCTGCAATTTCGGGCTCTCTCGGGGTCTTGTTCTGCAGAGATCCCACCAAAAGCCTGGATTTCTGCACATCCAGTGCTGCCAGGACTAGACCCTTAAAATCAGTTGATGCTCAGCTCCCTGCTGCCGTATTTGTGGCATCACGGGGGATAAATCCACCTGCATTTCAAAGCAGAATACATTTGTCTCTACTTTTTCCTGGTTTCTGCTCACACAAAGCACATTAGCAGACCCAAGTTACTAACTGCTTCCTGCTTCTGCTCGTATTCAGTGTTTTGTAGTTACCACGGCTGACCAACAAGCTGTAAATCTTGCCTGGTGTTTTGTAACGGAGGGAAAACCAGGATGATTTGTGTCGACTTTTGGGCATCGTGCATCATTATTGATTCGAGGGAGGGCGGTGGGAAGAGCGTAGCGCGGAGCTGCTGCTTGCAGACCGTCCCAGAAGGTGGTGGTAGCTAGCAGTCAGCAGAGGGCAATAGAGAAATACGGTTTGTGATACCTACAGGGTTTGAAGCACTGATTATGTGTTTACAAAAAAAAAAAAAAAAAAAAAAAAAAAAAAAAAAAAAAAAAAAAAAAAAAGGAAAGAAAAAGAAGAAAAGAAGAGCCAGGAGGATAGGCTGCTCAGTTTACTACTGAAGACCTGACTGTGACAGACCACCGGGAAAACAACATTTTCAGAGAGAGGAAAGAGGACCTTCTGTAGCATCTCTCCGAGTCTCTCGTTTTTTCTTCAGAGTTACATAGGATAACTTAGCCAGAACTTACTGATGACTGCACGCTCGGCGCACTCCGGGATGGACGGGGAGATGCAGGGGAGCACTCTTTGCAAGGAGCAGAAGAGGAGGCATTTCAAAGATCCTGCAGGTGACCGAGGTGAGCAAACTCAGCTTCTCTTCCGAGTGAGATCATAGCTGTTCAGTCAGCTGTATCAAAGTCAGGAGGAAACGGAGTGATTGAAATTATGAGGGAATTTTGCTTTTTTTTCAGGCATGCTGGTGCACGACTAATTTTATCTTGGGAAAAAACAGCTAGTGATGCTACAGGGATAAGCACTTCTAAGTATACGTTATTTTGGAGACGAGCTGAAACTGGTGATTGTTTTATGTGCAATATTTTATATTAGCACTGTTTGAAACATGCTCATCATTTCATGGTGGTTGGGACTCTAGTTTACAGGGATATGTGTAAAGAATATGAGGCTACTGTTGTTCCTTTCAGAGGGGATTTTTTCTAAGCTTTTGGAAAAATGTGACTTGGAGATTTGGAGAAATTTACTAAGAGATTTCAGATGCATGGTGAGAACCCCCTCAGGTTTTCCAAAGGCTTTATTATCAGAAAGATACTGAGAACTGATAACAATGACTCTAACAATAGCAGAAAGAGTTAAGCCACAGAAATAAACGGGCTGACAGGGTTTGAAAAGCAGGGAAAAAAAAAAAAAAAAAAAGAGATAGAGAGAGACTAAGTTAGGAAATAAGCATACGAAACACTTTTCTATTGCCAAGATCTCAGCTGGTGTCACCATAACACTTGGAAAATATCCTCAGGATGCTAGGAGCCATTAAAGCAGTAGAGATTATCAGAGGATAAACTTCCACTTCAGCTGCCACTGATACCAGAAGTGACCAATAAGAAACATTTGGGAAATGAAAGATGAAGAACTGAACATTGACATTCTGGGTATATCACAGAGCAAGTGCAAGGGTATCTAGAGGTCAGTCAGACTGTACCCATCTGAAACAAGCCAGGCTGATAAATAAGAGGGATAAATCATATTCTAAAAATTACTATCAGCTTCAAAAAGCTAATCAAAGGAAATGCTATCTACTGTTCTTCATGAGCCAGGATTTATTTTGTAAGTGGTGTGATAGGTAACGAAATGGCACAGTGATTTGTCTGTGCTTTGTGTGCCAAAACGTGTAGAAGATTACTGTGATGATTGTTTGTTTATTCATTGTTTAGGACACAGCTTCCTTGCAGCATGTGCCTGAGGGAGGTGAAAGATAACATATATAGAGCTTGTCACTATTTTCCATGGGTTGGCAACATCCATCTGACAGGGAAAGGACTCGATGAATGTCAGAATCCCCCTGATCTTGAAACCTACAAGTTCCAGTTCCAGTCTCCAATTTTTTCTTTCTTCATTCTTTTTTTAATCCAGTGCTCTAGGTTTTCTTGTGTACCTGCATATCCCCCAACAAGATAACAGAAATCTTAACAGATGGTCTTAAGCAAAAACCCCAGAGAGCAAGGTAACTGCAGTTTGAGGAAATCCTCACTTACGTACTAACACCTCTTTAAAGCTGTCTCTGGTGGGAGTGATTAGTTCTTGATCTAAAATGTGAAGCTCTGGGACCATAAACATTCTCTTATAGCTGGTACCTACTTTCAGTGAAATTAATGTGACTGCTTGCTGTTGTTTGCTGAGGAGTTTTCCCTTGGCTCCTATCACAACACATCTGATCAAAGGGGCTCTTGTAGTGGGGAGCCACGTGGGTCAGTGGCTGAGAAATGGGACTGACTGCTTTTTGTGTGACTTTGGTACTTTTGGCTTCCTTATGGACAGTCTGTGAAGTGGCAGAACTGGCACCTTGCTATATACCCCTTGTATATAAGTTATGGGAAAGTCCGTGGATGCCAAAGGTCTGGATGTAGTGTCCTTCAGGATGTTGACAAAGATGCTCCTGTGCCTATTCTGGACAAAAGTCCTTGTTACTTTGAGTCATAAGAAATTATTTCTTCATCTTCACTCACAAAACAGTTGTATAAAAATGTTGAAATCTCAAGCCCAAGTTCCCCTTGCAAAAAAAAGGTGCTACTAGTTAATGTGCTAATTGTCATGTAAACCTGTTTGGTTAATGGGATGTGAAATGGTCCCTACTGTTAGGAACATCAGCGAGCACAGGAGTTCGTCCCAAGCACTCGGGGTCATCTATTGCTGTGCTGCATGCAGCACAACCCGGAGCTGCTATTTCAGCCTTTTGCCAAAATAGGAACATTTTACTTTCTGATGAGTCATCTGGGTTTCACTCAGATCTCATAAGATTCCCCCACCCTGTTCTTTGCTGTGCAGTCCAGCCCCTGCCCCAGAGGCCTTGCTTTCCCAGCTGAGAGCTGGCTGTACCCTCTTCAGCAGCCCTGGGCTCCCATCCTTAATTAACTTGGAGGGGGCTGCCTGTGAACGATGTGGAGCATTTTCTCTGTCACTGGAGCAGAACATGCAGCATTCCTGGCCTTTTCTGGCCCCGAGTGTGGCAGAGAAGTGCTGGCAACTGAGCTGGAGTTCGCCACACACTGGGCTAAGTGCTACCTGCATCAAGGCAGATAGGGAACTAGGTCAACCAAAGGGGGCGGCTGTACACTTGTTCCATATCGGTCATATTTACTTATGAACAGCACAGAAGAGCTGTATGTTTCAGGAAAAAGTGCCTTTCTTTTTTTTTTTTTTAAATAAAAAATGTTTATTCTTTCTAATGCAGAAGGGAAACTAGGGGAGTCTTCATTTTTTAATTTCTTTTTGCTTTGAACTCTTTTCTTGTCCTTCTAATTCTGAGCGACCTGCCCTAAGGTGGCACAGGTTTGAGCAGGAGGCTGGCCGGATCTGAAGACCAGAGGTTTCCATCCTCAACCTGTAATTTTCAACACTCTTGCTGTTCTTTTTGGTTCTTCCTCACTACAAATTATCTGGGAGAAAAAAAAGAAAAAAGACAAAAAAAAAAAAAGACAAAAAAAAAGTATTTTAAAATCTTTTCCCTAAGTATGGAGCAAAGAGAACAAACCCCAGGTGCTTCCCATTGCTAACAGTGCCATAGGGTAGTTATTTGCAGTTTCTGGCCTGGGTGTTTGTGGGTTTTGTCAGAAAGCTCTCCTGTTTAGGCTGCTTAACAGAATTGCTATTATGCAGAAATGTAGTCAGCTGAGGGATAAACAGTTTGAAGGCTGTACTCCCTGCTGCAATAGAAAAGTGGCTTCTCACACCTATTTATAGTATCCAAAGTTGGTTGTGTATCTGAGAAGCTGCCTCCAGTGCTGATTCTTCCGGTTTTATTCTTGGTGAGTCAGATGGCAGGAAGGGATGGAATATTTACTGCTAAATATGTGAAATAATCTGAACTTGAAAGATTTCTATCAGTTTGTCGGTAATTCGTTTGGGCTGAATTCATTCAGAATTAAACTGTTTGCCCAGCTGATATCTTTGATTCATGTCCTAGCTGAGACAGATCTTCAGAACCATTTACAAAATCTAGACAAACACATCTTCCGCCAGCCCCGACCATAAAGCTGGTAAATACGCAGCAAATCTGACTCTTTAGAGGTGACAATGATGGATATAATTTAGACACAAGGGAGGTAACAGAGAGAATCAGGCTGCTGCTCGGAGCGAACTTAAACCCAGAGTTTCACAGCTGAACGTGGGTGGGTGGTGTAGCGCTCCTCATTTCCTTCAAAACTGTTGCTGAGGCACAGTGGTAGCACAGCATATTTTATCCGCATCGGGAAAAGAGCTCGCAAGTCTTCACTGCTATTAATGTGGCATTGCCACCAAAACTTGTTCCTGTTTTGAAGGAAAAACTGGAAAGGGGAGGGTGCTCAGGGGCACGGTTTATGGGTGGACTTGGCAGTGCTAATGGCTGGACTTGATTTTAGAGGTCTTTTCCAACCTGGATGATCCTATGAGTCATGAGCCTGAAGCAGCTGTAGTAAGGAGGAAAAGCTCCACATGAGAGTAATTTAATCAGACTGCAGAATTAGTGTCCTGACTGGTCACAGAAAACAGAAAACATCTTCGGTGAGGTCTGTACTGTAGCTGCAAAGTCCTCCAGGGCTGGAGGGAGCTGGCCTTTCCGAAGGTGGCCTGTGTGCAAGGCTGTGCTCCTCGGAGAGTTTGCACAGAAAGCAGAACAGCAAGGGGTAGATGATTCAATAGCATCATTTTGCCTGACGCCCCAGAGGTCCCTGCCTCAGCATCCCAAGTCAGACAAAGCTCAAAGCAGTTGCACGCACATCTGTTAAACACAAGCCGACATCAAAATTGTCATTCACTCATTGCTTATTTGAAGCATGAGGAGGGGCTGATGCAACCTCCAGATTTTATTATTATTTTATTTTTTCAGAAGGCTCATAGCCACATGTTTTTATATGATCTTTTCATTATTATTAGACAATGTTAACAGCAGTGCTCACATATGGCCTGCATCAGGCTCCCGAAAGGTCATTTCGGCCCTCAGCGAGGGAAAGATTTGTTTTCCCTCTTTGGAAAAGCCATTTTAAAGTGGCCATGCTGATGGCATGGTAGGCATAACAAATTTTGTTGATTCATTATGGGCTTAGTGCAAAAGAAAACATTTTTTCCCTTAGTGTGTCCTTACGAAACGTTTTCCCGATGTAAATATTTGTTATATTAGTCCCACCCTTCCTCCTGAGCTGCTCTGAGATCTCTGCATCCCTTAGCACTGTTTGGAGAACAGAGCTGCTTATCACGGGAGCGTGGGGGAAAGATAGGACGGTGAAAAGCCCGAAGGGGTAAAGGTCCGGGCAGAGATATACCGGCAGGTCCATAAAGAGCTTGTCACAGTGCCTGGTGGCTCTCTGCTTGCTTCATTTGCTCTGCTGGTTAATCATTCATTTATTGGAGTGCCCAGGTACCATGGTGATGGACACACTACCAGTGCCACAGGCAGCATATCCCGTGCAGCATATCCATTAAAGAACTATTTTTGAAAGGAAACATGAAAATAAACACAACTTTTGAAAATGCTCAGCATAGCTAACACTGCAGTTTACTTTCCTCTCAATACGCATTAGCATGTCAGGATATAGGCTTCTTGCTCCTGCTTTATGTTTTTCTTTCTGCTGTCGATATCCGCAGCTCTCCCATGAAAATGTGAGCACTCTGAACGGCTGCAAATTCCTTCCATATGTCAAGTGTTGCACAGTTGCGTAGCATCCCCCTTTCTGTGTAGCTATGGCGGTGTTTGTTCCGTTGTCATCGTTATTAGGGTCGGAGAAAGAGCCCTGGAATGAGAGCCAAGTGCATCTTGGATCTATCAAGCCCCAACAGTTTGCTCGCGTGACCTTTGTGAAGCGAGGGGTATAAAGTGCAACGCTGGCTTAGCTGGCCAGCAGCTAAGCGTGCTGACTGCTGGAAGGCCGGCTGGCCAGCTCTTCTGCCTCCTCCTCCAAATGTGAAGCCCTCTGCCCGAGTAGCTGCTGTGGAGCATCTCTCCTGGAGCGTCACATTCGCAGGTCCGATCCTCACGCAGGCCACTGTTGCTGCTTTTTATTGTGCTGTGCTCTTTATTTATGGCTCTGTTTGAATATTTATTGTGGCCGCCACTGGAAAGTTTGCACTGAGGGCAATTCTTCCGCAGAGGGCATTACTGCGCTCGCATCCCTCCAAGATAACTGCATCAAATATAAAAACAAACGTCACATCTTTATCAGGACTACCTTATGAGTTTGCTCCTGCTTTTGGCATCTTGAATTGCTTCACAGTGCTTCTCTCTGAACGCTGGTGCCTGGAGCAGATTGAGCTGGCAGTCTGTGAGCGCCCAGCACATGACATGCCCAGGAGACAGACAGAGCCACCGAGGAGGAAAGCAGAGCCCGATGTGAGGTATGCACTCACTGGAGCTGGATAATTGTTCCTCAAACTCCATTGATCATAGAAACTACTTTTAACTTTTGTTACAGCCCTCAGGAAGTGGAAAAAAACCACACGCACACATCCTTTCTCTCCTATATTTCCCTCACATGATAAAAAAACAACCAAATATTTTTTCAGGCCCATCTTACCATCTGCTCTGTCAGCAATTAGCTCACCCATTGGTGTGGGCTGAGTTCCATGAATATATAGTAAAAGCGTGCAGAAAAGCTCAAACCTCAGACAGTGAGGCGGAGAGGCTGTGCTGTTTATGTCTCCCTGGCACGGGGCAGGAAGGGCCTGCGGTGCGCTGCTTGCTGAGGGCTGGAGACAACGAGCAGTAAGAAGACAAAGCAGCACCATTCGAATCGACCATCATACCAATACCACCACCACCAACAACAAAAAGTGTAGTAATGGCACCAATAGGACAATCCTGTTAACATTTCAGAGGAATACCTCAGCAGTTCTGGTGCCTGAGATGACAAACAGCTACAGTGCCGAAGTTTCCCTTCAAAAACCTTTTCCTGCTGTGTTGTGTCCAGCCATGCTGGTGATTCTTCTTGCCAGTCACTTCTTCTTTTCCATTATTCTGCTGTAGTTTCTTTGGTGTTTATTTGCATTAGACCTGGGGGATATTCAATGACATTCACAGGTACGGTTCAATCAGTTCCCTCATCCTTCCCTTCCCAAGGGAGCTCCATTTTTGACAACCACCCTAGGAACACACACGCAAGTTGAGCCTGGATAGAGGCATCTCCTCCTGCCAGCAGATCTATGCACTTGTTTTTTCCATGGGCTATTGTCTGGAACTTGGCAGGCCTTTGCAATCTTTCCTGGATGAACAATTCTGGTTTAATCACTTTTTTTTTCTTTTTCTTTTTCTTTTTCTTTCTTTTTTTTTTTTGCATGAGCTGAAGTGAAAATAAACATGAACGTTGGATGCTGAGCTCAAACTCAAATCCAGTCTTTCCAGTCTCCAAATCTTCCAGTCTCCCAGTGTGAGACCAGAACTGATGGTTTCAATTTGGCCCTTTATGGATGATGAGCCAGCTACAGAATTAGGTGTTGAATCTGAATGGCATCCAGGTTCTGGGTTACTCATGTAAATATGCTGGCCTAGTGTCTGTAGTGTGTTTACAGCCTGTTATTTATCTCTAACTAGTGGCATTTTCCTTTTTAGCTACAGAGGGAGAAGCTGTGCTTTTACCATTGGTATTAGGTTGGATACCAGCTGACAGCAACAAAATCTGAAGATGTAGAAGCACCATAAACATTCAGATATGACAATCAGGTGTGAGTCTATTTCTAATCAAACTTAAATCTGCTGGAATGAACAGAGAAAGAGTGTTTGTAGTTTGCACAAGCTCAACCATTCATTATTCACTTTTCTGTCCTCAGACACTTAGCAGTTTCAGCTCAAGACAGTAGGCCCACATTCAAGCTGAGTTCAAGTTTTCCAGTTGCCCAGTTAACAACAGGCATTTGTACGCCTGAAATTAAATGCACATGAGGAAAGGAAAGCAATAACCAAGTCTAGTGCTGAAAAGGTCAATAAGGAATTAAGCAAAATAAAAAGCTGCTGAAGTTGTATTCAATTTTCCAGTCTCTTTGCTGTCTGCCAGTCCTTTAAAAGAGTGAAAAAAAAAATAATTAAGAAATTAAAAATATATTTTAAAGACCAATTTAAGAAACAGAACATGTAATACCAGCTTTGGAAAACAGTGACTCTCTTTTCTGACATCATTTTCCAATTTTAGTTAAGGTAAAAGTCCATTATTTCTGTGGATTTCTGGAGAAGTGGATGTGAATCTCACTTGATCCATTCTCATCCTGACAGGTTGACTTGGAAACCTTTAGTTTCAAAGAATATACGGGTGTCCAAGTGAGTTCACATGGAACAGATGGGTTTTCTGGAAAAGGTCTCCAATTTGACAGACTTTCAGAAAAAAATCACAGTACTAGCAGGAGACAAAGTGCCTTTGTTGTGGATGTTTGCTGGTCCCACTGAAGCTGATGCTACTTTGGGAATTGACTTCAGCTGAGATTATGGCTTTGGTTATAAACTCATGTGAGTGTTGCAGATGAAGGCACTGATCATTAAAGCTGTGTCAGCTTCTCAGCAGTGAACTGATGCTCTTTTTGGCTTAAGTTCAGTGCTCTTTGAATGAGAAGTCTTGATTTACGTTAAGTGTTTCTCAACTATTCTTGTGGGGATATTAAGCTGATGTCTTGTACTGTTTGTGGAGCCACCAAAGAAACAAGAAAAAAGGAAAGGAAGAAAAATAAGCCCAAACTAGAAAATATTGATTTAAGTCTGGTGGTTGCTGTTGAATGTGCTTGTCCTTCCCTCTTGCAGCTGCAAAACATACTGACACTGCAGGTGGGTCATCCGACAGCTCCCTTTCAGACTGTTGCCAATCTTGCTTCATGGATCAGCCAACAACTACGTCCTGAATTGTGCTTGCACCTGTTTCCTCTTCTGGGATAAACAGTTTTGTCTGAAAAGGGCATTGACAAAGGCCAAAGTTGCACACCCAGCCTTGCCCAGTGATATGAAGGAAATCACATTTTCTTGATGCTTGTGGAATGGAAGTGGCAGCTGTTACCATGGAAATAGTCAATTTCTGAAGGAAGAAGTTTTGAGGAGGCTGAATATCACCACTAATCTAAGAGACTGCAGTCAAGACTAAAGGTTAAAGTTGGAGATGCACTAATTAGGAGGTTGTTGCCTCTCTGGTAATGTGAGGATGGATACAAAGGTATTCTATTTGGTAAAATGCTGTTGTCCTGCCTGATCCCATGAACCTATTATTTTGGATACAGAACGCTGATTAATCTCTGATGTAAAACCGGTAATTTGTGTTAAAATAGGTTCAGATAGGTACTATGTCCTGGGAAGATTCTTTTGAATACTTTGTTAAGAAACATTTTAAGGGTTAAGTGTTCACATTCCCCTTTTGAACACATTTTCCAGGGTTTTGTTTTGTATTTTGCAAGTATTGATGTCTTCTCTGTCCTTTTCTGTGTGCTCAATGTATTTTCTGAGGTGCTGCAATTACTGTGGTTCTTCAGATTTCTCCTTAAATGTGCTAAAAATGTTATCAGCAAACAGAAAAAAGGCTTTGTTATTTCCGCTGCACTTCCTCTGTTGATTGACTGTGCCAAGACAAAGTGAATAATACAGCAAAGTCATCATCTGCAAACAGGAATTTTGGGGCGAGATTCTCTCAGCTGTTACCAAGCGCCAAATCTTTACTGACTTCAGGAGGGTTACATCTCTCTGCAAGAGCTGAAAATATGGCAACGTACTATTTCTGTTAAATATCTCAGCTTCAGAGCACAGAAAGACCATCTGACAAACTCTGTTCAAGCATCTAGTAACAATTTTAAAACAATTCCACAGTTTTCCCTGGATTATTTCGCATAAGGCTTAATTTTTCTTAATTAAAACTCCTGTTGATTAAATTCGTGTGAGCTCTAGCTGTTCAAATAATCTTGGGCCCTACGTTCTTCAATTTATTTATTTGCTCTTACAAGTAGCCTGCATTATCGCAAAAGCCTTTATCTGTGTAATTAGTTTTACATGGATTTTGTAATGAAGCCAGTACGTGAAAAATGGAATAGTAAATGTTGTTGGATGTGTCCCCCAGAATGACACCAGCAGCATCTCAAGGTGGTAAAAAATATCACCACCACGCTATGCTTGGAAGAGCTGAGGGATGTTCTGTGACCTGTGCACATAAGCAATGCCTCTGGACGGCTGTAAAGGGTGTCATATAACGTGATACTTCCAACTGTATATCAAGGTCCAACTTGGAGGCTGTAATTTTGCCCTGACTCTTCTAGCTTGGAGGCTGTTGGAGAAAGTCACAGCCTTATTGCTAGGTCCCTTCTTTACAGCCTAAATGAATTTGTGGTGTGAATACTGTTTTTGGTTTTTTGTTTGTTTGTTTTTTCCACTTCTCTCTCTTTTTCTTTTTCTTTTCTCTCCCATTCTATTGCTGCTCTTTAAATTAAACAGCACTTATCCCACCCAGAGGTCTCCTCCTCAAGGCATGCCTAGGCAGCAATTATACCCTTACTTAGTTCTTGCATTGCAAGACTAAACAGCTTAGCTCTGTTAGCATGCTTGGATGGAGGACCTCAGAATCACACTGAATAGCTGAGGTTGGAAAGGACCTCTGGAGAGCATCAAGTCCAACCTCCCTGCTCGAGCAGGGTCCCCTAGAGCACATTTACCCAGGATTGTGTCCAGGTGGGTTTTGAAGATCTCCATGGAAGGAGACTCTACAACCTCCCCGTGCAACCTGTGCAACTGCTCTGTCACCCTCACAGTACAGAAGTGCTGCCTGGTGTTCAGATGGGACTTCCCGTGTTTTAGTTTGTGCCCATTGCCTCTCATCCTGTCACTGGACACCACTAAGAAGAGTGGACTCCAGGTGAGGTATGACCATGCTTTGGACACTACCACTGATGTCTCCTAGGACTTCTGGAAATCTCCCTGCTCATGTCGTAGAGGCCCACTTGCCTTTTTCTCTGAAGCATCACTGTCACAGATTTAATCTCATTGCCAACTGCAGTCCTCATTTGGCTCTGCCCTGTTATCTCCTCACTTACCTTTGAACCTTCTGCACGTGACCTTGCTGATTACCCCCTTTCTATGGCTCTCATCTTCAAGCAGCTCTGTTTGTGTAGTTTCACTGATTGTCTGCATTGACACCAGAAGAGTAGCCAGGTACAAGAGTACCTGGATCATGATGATCAAGAGCTGTGAAAGGGCACCAGAGAAGCCCCAGAATGAATCCCGAAGACCCTCACTGCTAGACCCTTGCTTAATGGACTCTATAAAACCCTTTTTAATATCACTTACCTGTATTTTCTCCTACTTTCGCTGTTTCTTAACCACCAAGTAAGTCTCTTCCTTAGTCCTCAAATTCCTTAATAATGTATAACACTGTGTCAAATGCATTCCTAAAGTTCTGAAGGATGAGATCTATTACACTGCCTATATTTAGAAAATCATTTACCTCATCGAAGAAAACAACATGGCTAGTTTCTGTGGTGTCCCTTTGGTGAGTTTCTGTTGCATTTTATCCCCTTTTTCATTTATCTCTGTGTCTTTATGTATTGTTTCCCTCAAAATGTGTTTTAAGGCCTTTCATACTAATGAGGTCAAATGAAATAGTTTGTCATTTCCCAACTGCCACCTTGCCTTATTTTTCTCATGAGTTCTTCTTTAACGTAGAGACATTTTATTTCCATTTTTTTTTTTTTTTAGCTTCAATCCCAACTTGATGGTGCAATTAAAAACACTTGCCAGTGGATCAGTACTACGTGTCAGAATTTTTTAGAACCTGTAGACAGCAATTAGCCAGACTTCAAACTTGATGTGTTTTAGTTTTTGAGTTAAGTTTTCATGTTATCTGTGGTAGTTTCTATTTGCACACCCACATTCTCCTTGTTCACCCTATTTTTGTCTTTAAACACAACTTGATCCTTCCTATTGAAAACTATGGCAAAGTGCTTATTCAATGCCTTTTCTTACCTTGTCTTTAATTTCTGCTCCACAGTGGCACAGCATATTCCTTGTCTTTTCAATCTGTGTTGCTGAGGAGCAATTCTCAGTATTTGTTTCATATCTTTTGCCAGACATAACTCAGTTGGGTTCTTGACAGTTGAAACTTTATCTTTGTACTTCCTGACCTCTCAGATGCTTTTAGTTTGTGGACGGTACTTTTGGTGTTCTTCGCGGACTCTGCTTATTTCCAGCACCTTCTTTTCTACGTGGTTATTCGTTTAAGTTAGGCCTGGAATCTCTAAAAGATCCTGCTGGTTGCACCTTCGTACACGCTGCTTGTTCAATTTACTGACCCTTTTCTGTGCTACAGAATAGACATAACGAGAGAACTTAAATGGCCTTTTTATTGCCATTTTACAATGTTTTGCTATGTCAGTGTGATTCCTAAGTTCCTATGCCAACCTTGCTTCTCTCTGACATAAATAATCCTACTAATGTCATAATCAAAACTATGAAGGTTATTTGTGTGAGAAAAGTGTTACAGATCAGGTTGTACGTTCCTTAAAGCACTTTCACCAGGTGCAGTATTTTCTCACAGTGATGACTTTTTTAGCTGAACTGCAAAAGCTGTTTAAGAGATCCACATGCAGTATTAATAGAAGAGCAGAATATTTTGAAAGGTGAGACTGCTTGGAAATGGTTCCACCGAAGGATGCAGAGACTCATTTAGGTGTCTAGTATTTCACTAATAACCTTTTTGCCACTTGACTCGGGTTTATTTCCGTCTTTTAACCATATTGTTAGATTTTCTTTTGTCACCCTGGTGATTTGCAAATGTACAAGTACTGTACTCAGTGCTCAGGAAAATGGTCTTTAACAGAACTAAATTGTTATATGGAAGAAGATCACAGACTCACAGAATGGCTGAGGTTGCCAGGGCCCTCTCGAGGCCATCTGGTCCAACCCCCTGCTCCAGCAGGGACACGCAGAGCAGGGTGCCCAGGACCACATCCATACAGCTTTTGGAAATCCCCAAAGGCTCCACAACCCCTCTGGGCAACCTGTGCCAGTGCTCAGTCACCCACACAGCATAGGAGTGCTGCCTGGTGTTCGTACAGAGCCTCCTGTGCTCCAGCCGTGCCTATTGCCTCTTGTTCTGGCACTGGGCACCACAGAAAAGAGGCTGGCTCCATCCTTTTTTGCACCTTCCCTTCAGGTATTTAAATACATTGATAAATATTAAATACTTGGAGTTTTTTCAGGTCTCAAGATATGTCATAGCAGTGTTGCATGAACACTGGAAAAGCATGTTCAATCTCTGCCCCAGAGACCTTGCAGTTAAAATACATAAAATACATTCAGAGGCAAAGGAAGCAAAATTTTTACAGTCACTGTGAAATGTGAGAAATAAGCTGGAGTCTAGCTCGGGTACGACCAGTAGCTCACCCAGTCTCCTTGACTTCTCCGTCTCTCTCTTAATTGCAGAAAGTTTTTTCTAAGTTTCATCTACTACAGTCATTAGTAGGAGTAGGAAATTTCAGCATAATTCCGGGAATGAAAAGAGACAAATATTCATTTTTTCCCCTGCTGTTTCACTTACTTTAATAATCTGTCACCGCATGACAAAGTAGTTGGTAGAAGGAGAAAGCATGGTATGTTCTTTACCGATGATACATTGCACTTTTTAGCCAATCCAGTCGAGGAGTATATATTATCTACTAATCAGTTACCGAGAGAAAGCAGCAGATGGGTAAAAACCTGATTTGGCTGTTAATTTACAAATTTTGAACAATAGGTATAAAGTGAACAAAGAAGGAGATGACAATGCAGAAAATATTTTTTGCTGTATAAAAAGCTTCCCTTTATTAGATTGAGTCTATTCATAAGTAATGTTGCACACCATTTTGAGTAGATATTAAGAAGTCTCAGTACATTTAGATTTTCAGATTAGCTGGTGAGCTCCAGAAATGTGACCTGAATTATGACTCTCCTGTGGTTTCTATTTATAAATCCTTCTTTCCACTACAAATAAATTATGAAATACTTTTAAAAGTCATGAGTTAATGAAAAAAGAATACAAAAAATCTAATGGGCACAGCTGCTTGGAACAGTGTCATTTTTTGCTGTCAGGATAATAATAATAATAAAAGAGCAAACCTCTAAATCTCTGCCTTATATAAATATACCCATTTGCTTCATCAATCAGCATCTCAGTGAATGTACATTTGACCAATAAAATTTATCTGCAATGCCACTTCTGTGTGTATCAGTAAGATTCAGGAAAGATTAGTGAGGAATCTATATGTGATTCAATACATAACAGTGTGTCAGCTTCACAGGAAAACAACATCCTGGGTCATAGGAAAGAAATGGAAACAGAGTTTTGAAGAGTGTCATCTCCTGTACAAACAATGCTGTTACTTCTCTCTCTGGCAGCAAAACTACCAGTCGCACTGTAAAAAGATTTACATATTGCGTTTACCAGAAGAACAGTAACAAATCTGATAGAAGTAACTCACATAAATGTAGCATTTAAGGAATTTCTAAGAAATTTTGGTATTTAGGCTACAAGTACCTACATAATTGTCAGATACCAGCTCTGTGTTGTAAAAAGTGTTAGAATGGGGCTCCCACTGGCACTGGTGTTGTGGCTACTCACACAACAAATCTTGTCCTCAGTAATTCCTCTCAACAGAAAAAAAAAAAATCCAAATAATTTTACCACTGGAAATCATAGAACCAAAGAATCATCTACGATGGAAAACACATTCAAGATCACCATGTCCAACCACCAACATGACCTACTGACTGTCACTAAGCCACATCCCTTTGTGCCACATCTACATGCCTATTAAATACCTCCAGGCGTGGGTACTCCACTGCTTCCCTGGGCAGACCATTCCAATGCTTGACCACCCTCTGTGTAAAGAAATTCTTCCTAAATTCCAGTCTAAACCTCCCCTAGCACAACTTGAGTCCTATCACTTGTTACCTGAGAAAAGAGACTGACACCCTCCTTGCTGCAAGCTCCTTTAAGATAGTTGTAGAGAGCGATGAGGTCTCCCTTCAGCCTCCTTTTCTCCAGACTAATCAATCCCAGTTCCCTCAGTAGCTCCTCATAATTCTTGTTTTCTAGTCCCATGGCCAGCTTCATTGCTCATTTCTGAACACACTCGAGCAACTCAATATCCTTCTTGTCGTGAGAGGCCCAAAACTGAACACAATACTTGAGGTGAGGTTTCAGCAGGGACACCTACAAGGGTATAATCGTTTCCCGTCTCCTTCCTTGTACTTCTGCGTTGAGCTTTTCAGCAAAACAATTCTACCATATCAAGTACACACCCTCTGTTAGCAGCCTGTTAGAGATGTGTATTGATTAAAAATCCAGAGAACGAAAAATAACTGGTTTAATTTTCAGAAATGTAAAATGTACAGATCACTAGTCGAAAAAACATATAATTTATTTCAATGCTTATTTGTTCCAAATAATGAATATTTTTGACTTGGCTTATATGCCTATGTTGATTTTTCTTCACCGTGGAGAAAAAACTACAGTACAAATAATGTGGCACGGATATTTACTCAGCAGTCTATCCAAACAAAGTGACCTGATTAAGGTGAAAATTTTTCATTGCAGCAGTTTTCTATTGGTGCATTAGGGGATTTATAGTGAAAAACATGTTCTTTTGGCAGGTTTCTTTTAATAAGAAACAAAAATACCTTCCAAAACCAAATATTCAACCATGAAATCATACTATTTTTAATTTCAAAAGGACTGCATAATACCTTCTGAATAGTACGATTTAGATGCTTCTTGCTCCTGTCCTATTCAGGAGCCTGCTTTCCTGCCTGGACCTAATCTCCCATGACGTGCCACTATCTCAGCTTTATGCCCATGGACATAGCCTCTGCTCTGATGAATTGAGGAAAATACAGTCTAATAATGTAGCCACACAAGGGAATGAGAATATGAGTCACTCAAACTTTAATATCCATGAGGGCCAAATGCTTGTATTTAAAGCTCCCCTGGAAAGTTGAATTCTTCTCTGCAAAGAAAAAGAAAATCACAAATATTTTTAATTAGCTCTAGACACCTAGATCTCATTTACTTTTGAATAAATATGGTGACTTCAGTAAAATTAGCTTGTAATTTCAGCTGTGCAAAACCTAGCGATGCATGTGAATGGCTTGATCCAAAGGTTGTATACAATTGGCTTCATCTGATAAGAGAAAGAGAGGGGCAGTGGTGTGATGAGACTGAACTGGGGCTATTGGTATGCTTAGCCCATACCGTATTTGTATGGAGAACGTTATTTTTGATGGATCTATTAATCCTTTCAGTTGGTAGCATTTGAGACGAAGAGCATTTTTTACACCAGAGTTGTGCGTGTGGCATGGCCCGTACAACTGAAATCCATCTGTGAACTACAGTGTCAGCCTGACATCAATTACTGCCTGTGCTTCCAGGATAGGTATCTTTAAGCATCAAACACCAAGCAGAAGTTGTATTTCAAAGCCTCGAAACCAGCTGCCTGTCTGAAAGCTCTCCAATTTGGATAGAATATTCTCAGCTTGGATCACTTAATCAATGCTCTGTCTTCACTTCATTGGTGTAAAATAATATAAAAATAAAGCTTCTCCATTAAAAATTTTCTTGTCATTTCCAAGCTGGCTGCAGAGGTCTGTGCACACGTCTGCTGAACTGCAAAATCTTTATGCCTCCTCCTCTTTGGAGAGTCATTAAGCTTAGAAGCCTAAGCCTCTACAGGGCTGATAGGATGGCTTGTTTTAAAACATGTCAAAACTGTTGGACGGCAGCTTGTTAAAAATTTCCACATTATTCCAATCATTCTGACTGACTGGCCATAAATTAATGCCAGTTCTCTTGTTATTATTTTTAACGCACATGACAAAGATACTTATACATCATAACCGAGTCTTTAAGTGTGGGCTGGCACAGGTATTTAATGCATCTCAGCTTCTATATGATCTGTGTATTAATTAGAAATCTGAGCAACTCTTCTTTCATGTAACTGCAAGACATCGAGAGCCTGATTTTCGGAAAGGCTGTTCACCTGTGTCTTCATTGGCTTTAGCTCAACTCAGCAGTGTCACTGCTCTTTGCATTTAGATTTGTACAGGGGAAGCCACAGCTCTGCAGTCAACTTATAGCCCTGCGAGGAACTGTTAACTACAAACCAGCTGTGGTGGTTTTGCCTTGCTGGGCAGCTGAGCTCCACCACAGCCGCTCTCTCACTCCCCCTCCTCAGAAGAGGGGGGGGGAGAAGAAAAGGAAAAAAACAACTCATGGGTTGAGATAAGGATAATTTAATTAAAGGAAAAATAATTACTAAGGGAAAATTATTATTAATTAAATAATTTAACTAAAGGGAAAAAAAGAAAGGGAAAAAAAAAAAAAAAACAAGCAAACAAACGAACAAAAAAAAAACAAGTCGAGGCTGTGCAGAGGAAAGAAATTACTCTCTACTTCCCACCAATGAGCGATGCTTGCCATGTCCTTGAAGCAGGACCTCGATACACATAGGAGTTGTTTGGGAGGACAGATGTTTTCACAACAAGAGCCCATGCCTCCTCTCTCCTTCCTTTTCCCACCTCGTATTGCTGAGTGTGACAGCACGTGGCATGGGCCCATTGAAAACCACAGTGCCAGGATTCATCTGAGTTCATTCATGTGAACCCCTCAGGCTTTTGGTGAGGATGGGGAGAGCAGGGATGAAGGAGAGGGGAGTTACCATCCTCCCTTCTGCCCCTGTATTTCAGGAGCAGTAGTCCTTGTCATGGAGAAAAGAGGGAATAGTCCTTGTCCACAGCAAGAACTTTTTGCTCTCTGCCTTTGCATGCACTGTGTGAGGGTGTGAGCCATGTCTTTCCTCTCGTCCCCTTCCTGTCATAGCTCCAAGACAGACTGTCCACATATAAGTAGCTTGTCAGAGCTCAGGAGCAAAGGTGCAGAGCCAAGTTCTGCCAGAATACGACTTAGTATTTAATTGGTGTCAGAGAGAATTGGACCCTAGTGCCCAAGGGCAGGTTTTAGGTCTTTTGGTCTTTTTTTTTTTTTTTTTTTTTTGAAGGCTGTGGTCCAAGTTAAACCATTTTATGATCTGACCAATTCATAGAGAAGAATGACATATCTATTTCCTGTCTTGTATGTTGGAAATATATGGTTCCAGTGTATTATATGATTTGAGTGCATTATATTTATTATACTTTGAACTTTAAGTATTTCCTGCAATTTTCAGGAAGCCATCATTTAAAAAAGAAATACTCTACTGACCAAGAATTATATGTAGAAATGATTTGGCAATTTGTTTTGAGTAATGGAGAAAGTCCAAGGAAAAAAAATCATGGTCTACTTGGGACGATTTATAAGGAAGAAAAAATAGGAGGAAAATCATCAGATAAATGACATCATATAATTCACCCTGATATAATTTGGGACTTAAAGATTTTGAGCATTTCTTAATCTGATTTTCAGGTGATGATCTGCTGCCAGAATAAATAAATCTTAGGAAGTGCCAAGACTCAGCCATTTGCTGTGATACCACTCCCACATAAGGAGCCTGTATCATCACCTTTTTTCAAGCAGCTTCTCCACTGTGGTAAGTTTTTCTTAGATGTGTGACCTTCTGTGTCAGTTGTTTTACAAAGAGTGAGGTGAGTTCTGGAAGGTCCAGCTCCAGTCCTAGATTTTGCTGGCAGGCCTGGAAGCTCGAGTCAGTAAACCCAGTCATCAGCATGTTAAACATATGAAAGATTTGGTAAGGCTGTGGAGTATAGTAAATAGCACAAAACTAAATTACGATTGTCACTAACTGTAGTTTGTATTTTCTTCATCCCTCTGAAGTGGGGATCCCCATTTGTGTTGTGTAAAATTTTATCTTATGATCTAAAAATATATTTTTTTAATATTCGCATCTGTATTTACACCTTTGGTCTTTCAAATTCAAGTCAGTCTCTTTTAATCACTCAAAAAAGAGCCCCTCATCCAATATCAAAAGCAAACAAAAATCCATAGATAATTCCAACAACTAGGTTTTGGAATAGAGACCTAATTAGCTCTTATTGAGCTTGATCCAAAGTTCACTGAAGTAATTTGGAGACTTTCCATTAAAGTTAATTAACTTTAGAACAAAGTTCTTTCTCAGATACACCAGTTTAGCAGTAGCAATTAGTCACCCCATCAGCAACAACACCCACTGTGTGTCAGGTGTTCTGTTTGACACTGTTTCTAGGAAAGGTGTTGCCTACATTGATGATGCCCCCCGGGCACGTAGAGGACATGGAAAAAACTTTATGTCCTGAGGACCCATCTATTTGGCAGTCACCAAAGCCTGTAGGTTTCACTCATTCTGGCTTCACTGCGGTGCTTTCATCAGAAGTGTCAACATTAACAAGATTTTAAACTGCAGGCGAACATAGAACATCATTTGATCCTGGCAAAGAACTGTTTGCCTCAGCACTTGTGCGATAATGTAGAGTAAGCAGCAAGTCATTGATGAATCTGTAAAGCAACAGCAGTCCCAGGAGTGCTCAGGAAAAATTGCTGCAAAGAAGAAGGAAAGACACCAAAAGTGATTAAATGCAGCAGGAGGTTCAGACCTTGGGAGACCTCCAGGGAGATTTGGAAAAATAAAAAAAAAAAAAAAAAAGAAGAAGAAAAAGGAGAAAGATAAAGGGAAAAGAAAATGGGGTGCAGAATGATGTGTTTAACCCTTTGGTTCTGGCTCAATAAAAACCAAGAAGAGCCGACAGATGTTGTATGTTTATGGAACCTTATCTGGCCTGGAATCATCCTTGCAGTTACCCTGGTTTTACGTACACGGTAATGATGACTTCTGATCATTCTCTATGAGTTTTCAGTGAAATTTTCACACATTATTTCAGGCCATTAACTTTCACCAGTGTTAAATGCCTTATTTGCTTTTGCTGCCCATAGAGACAATTAACAAACATACGCTAAAATCTGTATAACATTCATAAAGTTAGGTGGTTAATCTTGCTTTATGTATTTAAATGTGCAGCAAATTCACCAACAATATCCAGCAATACTTGAATGGGGATTAGAGATCTTCAGTGGAGTAACACGTCTGTCAGCATGGACAGTTGGTCCTTAGAATAACACTTCAGTGGATGCCTACTTGTTCCTCATCTCTGTTTTGTCTTATATCTGACAGACAAAGTTCAAAAGTGAAGCCAGTAGAGTCAGTGCAGATCCTTCCACAGCAATGTCTGGAGACTGGTCCCATCAATACTCGGAGATCCACGCTCATTTTCCATTTCTATTATATATTTGTGCCGTGAACATGAGCGAGTCACTCTTGGCCAGACATAACAGGGTTGACAGAGCTTCTCTCACATGCTCTGTCTGTTTCAATAGCCTGCTTTGTGGCAAGGCTTTGTCTCCTACTATATTTCTGTACCCAGAAAGTAATGTTCTAATTCCACTTGGTACCCCAGGTTACTTAAAATAACAAATTCAAGTTATTTTCAAGTAATGACATCAAGATAAAAACAAAACAACAAACAAACAAAAAACTCCCTGTTGCATTAGTAATCCCCAGAGTATTCCACACCCTTTATAAATTTATTTCAGAGACTAAGCAAGGTTATACTACAGCATGAAATACAGTGATCTGTTTGAATAAAAGTAGTTGCAAAAATCTGGCTAATACTCACATAAAGTTGAGATTAGAGAGTACATTCCACCTGCTGATAACAAAATTGCCAAGTCTGTGTACCAAAAATTAACATTCATTTAAAGAAAGCAGCTTCTAAGTGATCATTGTGAAAATTTCAATGCCATTTTGCAGCCATTTCTGTTGCATGATTTGTGCTTGAAAAGTTATTTCCTACTTGTTCTTAAACACACTTCTCTACTGTTTAAAAGTAAGACACCTTTTACTTTGTGTGGTTGTTGATTTTGGAGATGGATGGTGATGGTTATTAGTCTTTTATCATTTACTGCAGTGTGGATGGCATTTCAGACTATATTAGCCCTAGATGATATAAAGATCTTTAGCTACATGCTCATACCCAAGCTAGTGGACATCCAAGAGAATTTTAGCCTCCAAGGCACCATCACACAAATGGGGGGCAGTGTAGATGGGCAAAGAAGCCCATATGTGGCCAACGAAGCCCTTCCTGTTCCATGACAAAAAGGCACTGTAGGACTTTTCCAATCTGCAATAAATCACATGCTGAAGGGATTGGGCAGAAGGGGAGAAGGAAATATACTTTTTCTTTTTTTTTTTCCAACTCACAGAATAAAAAATGTTCTCTCCTGGGCATAACCAAGGTAGAAGGCAATGCCTTGCTGACAGAGAAACATATTTAGCACCACAATTTGTTGGCAGTGTTTGTACTTGTTTCCTGAGAAATACATGGAGTGTCTTGATAATGCTAGACGATAGCATTCTGCCCTGTGGGCAGATGTGTGCATAATAGATGGTGCCTAAGGCACGTCTGCCCACATTTGGTGGACTCTCCTTTGTTTACGTGACCAGGTGGCTTAGTTTTATTATATTAACTGTTGAGAACAATCTCTTCTTAATGTCAGAAATCAATACTTTATTTATAAGTATGCAGATAACAGTAATGATTTTTTTTAAGTATATGGAAAAATAGTGTGTCACTTTTTTTTTTTTTTTTTTCCCCATGATTGAAGATACTTTAAAACTGGTGGACTGGCCACACTTATTGTGAAATAATCTATTTTTGCTCTTCTTCCAAATGATGTAAATTCATGGAAAATTGTGTCAGAATCTGGCTAGAAATTGCTTTTGCTTGTTTGAGAGTCTATGTAGTCTGTTTGAGAGTTTTGCTCTCAACCTGAGACTGAGATGAGGTTATTTGGTTATTTTCCTTGAAGTTTTTGTTGTTAAGGTTCCGGATGAGTCCAGGTCTTATGTTTGCATGTGTTCAAGTACACGAGCTGTTCTTCTGAAATCAGTGGATATAATCCTGACTCCACTGATGTCAATGAAAAAACTCCCACTTACTTCAGTTTTCAATCACTTTTCAATAAACAGTTTGTGGAAGGGGAAAGAGGTTGTTGTGTTTTGTTTGTTTGTTTTGTTTTGTTTTTACCAATGAATGAAGGGTAGTTAGTATTTCAAGCTTTCATAACAGATGTGATACAGATATCCATGGAGAACTGTCAGAAATAATTATTTCAGTTTTGTAAAGATCTTCTGTTTTAGTAATGCCAGTTCTTTATTTCGTCCTGACTTTTACATTATATATTAATGGTAACTATATTATTATGCTGACATGAAATGTAATCTGAAGTGGTTTCAATAACATCGAGATACAATTGATGTAAAGCTTCTTACTACATCAAACTAAAACCATTCAATCATATAAAAATAAATTGACTTGTCATTATCAAAATGCTTTTGTTTTAGATTCCTGAATCTATTTTCTTCAAGACATTTGTTTAATGGGAAATTCTGAAGTAATAGCATTCTTTCTGATTTAGAGCATAATCAAACTCTGAAGGGTCAAGATTTTCTGCAGAAGAGAAATGTCAGTTTTGACTATCTTTAAATGAAGCTGTTTCTTAGCTCACAGTGGCTTTTTACCAACTCAAGGAAAATCCATGTCCTAAAAGGCTATGAAAATTTGGAGCTTATTAGTCAGATGCTATTCTTGATCAAAATGACCTGAACATGTTTGATGGGAACCTTTCACGTACAGGCTAAATGGCAAGTAGCACCATAAAAATTCTTTTACTTTTGTAAGGGACCTTGAAAATCTGGTAAGTCCAGGAGGACAAGGGCGGTCAAGGACAGGCAGGATGCAAAAAATAATATTTAAACACATCATAAGCAGAAGCAAGCATAGTGAGTTTTGCATTTAAATGAAATTTTATATGCTCACAGGAAGCATCGTCTAGTGGTTAAAGTATAGAATTGGGAGCTGAGCAATGCCACTTCTATTCTTGGCCATGCTGCTGCAGATTTTCTTCCAAACACAGAAGAGCAGAGGTCAAAAATATACCTGTATAAAAGAGCTTTCCATTTTTAATAATAGCATGAGATAAGGCCATATCCCAGAGCATTAAAGAGAATCAGAACTTTGATTGTAGATAAGATTTTTATGAAAACCAGCTCAGAATTTCAAAACAGGGACCGATCAGAGTTAGATGAAAATGGGTATGAGAGCAAAGTCATATTTGGTCTGAAAATCATGTGAAGAGATATATGTAAGCATAGTCTGGGGTCAGCAAATGTAGAAAGCACAAAGGATGGCAATGACACAATAATTAGTGAAGGGGTCATAAAATGTGTCCATCTCATACACCCACGAGATTTCAGTAGCAGGCTAGCATAGGACGTTAAAAGCCTCCTTCTGTATGAATGTAAAAATTACCTATAGAGATGGATTTGTGCAAAATTCATGGAAAAAAATTATGGTGTCCACAGGGTTCGTGCCTGCTGCTGAATGGGAATGAATTCAGACAAATTCAGCTGCTGAGCTGCACAGGTAACATTTACATGTGACGTTGCCATGTGAAAAAATAAAATTTCAGCTGAGACAGCTTGGAAAGTATGACTGTAGTTATGCAGAGCTTTATCCTCATTTCCTACCTTCTAGCACATGTTCATGCCATCACCAGGTTCTTCATGTATCTGTAGCATCCAGGATCTTATTGAGCAGTTTACTTGTTAATTTACAAAGCCCAAATTAATGTTGCTTAGATTTCTCTTCTGTTACAGCCTGCTGCTCTGTGTTCTAGATTCTGAAGCTGATGGTGCTAGGACATGCTGTAGGCACAAAGGTATATATTTCCAGGATAAGAAAATATACATCTTTGCAATCATATATGTGCAGAACAACTTGTCTCTAAATGAACACCAGGTGTAGTCTAAGTTTCTAACGTTAAGGAGTTCTATGTAGACTTTAAGTCTTGGTCCTCTACAAGTCCAGAATGTTTCCAGCCTTGACATCACTGATGTTCATCAGGTTTTGCACTTCAGGTGTGTCATGATTTCATGCTTAGAAATGCATGCCTTACCTGCAGGACACGATGTCATAGACATTCTTTGAGAGTGGTGTTGACACCCTCTGTTTGGCCTACTGGCATTCATGCAGTAGGGAGGTCCTGTTTCAAATCCCACTTTTGCCTGAGTAGGTATGAACTTGCATTTTCTGTCTCTCTTGGGAGCAACTTAAACACCAGGCTATGGAGTAAGCTTTGAGAAAGAGTAATGGGACATAAAGCTTGGGATTCCCATCCCTCAGTTGAAGCTCTTCCAATTTCCATGAAGTGATTAAACTTCCATTGAAGAGAGAGAGAGAGAAAGAAAGGTGAATGAATGAGCTGTACCTAAGTGTAGAGGACAAGGTGCCAAATACCTTCAGACATTTGAAGAATTTGAACCTGGGAGTCCAGATCCCAAGCGAGAGCTCCAAGTATATTGGAGATGATCTTAAATCTATTTTATTAGCAAAGAATGGCTAAAGTGTCCAACTTCAGGAAAGCATTAATAACTATGAATTGCAAGAGAAGAGAAATGTCAGCTGCAGCTCAGTCTAATAGCTATCCTGGGGAATAGGGGGAGAAAAGGTGCACCTCCATCTCCAGCACTGCCACGTGGCCAGCCTCAGGAGGCTGGTTTTCCACATCACACTCTGAGGCACCTAACTGTCCCCATGTGCTATCTAATAACACATCATTATTCAAGTCAGGATTTTTGCTGAAGCATCGAAGCATCAAGAAATATGTGTCTTTCTGACAATACAGGCCATCTCACTTTTTCCATCAAGAATCCCAGTGACATCTGTAAACTTCTCTGTAAAGCTATTTAAAACCTCTGAATGAAAAATGAAGTGGCAGTAGTTTTTCTCTCGAGAACGGATTAAAAATCTAAGAGAGGCAAGGTTTTAGGAGAGAGATTATCTTTTATTAGATCATCTGCTATATTTGAAGAAGCAGGCCAGCTTTCAGAGTGAGTCCCTCTCCACTGTAATCTTGATCACTGCTCATTACCACAAGGTGTTACAGAAATCAAACCCCTAGTTGGTCTCTACCTTTGTATCTCTTTCTCAATTTATTGCAGGAAGTTATTTTTTTCCCCTTTCTGTTGCTGATTTTGTGATTACTCTAGTTAGTCATCTTGCCTGAGGTACAGTTTTCAGAAGTTGGACTGCACTACCTTTACAGCTCCAGGGACATCATTTCAGCAGCAGAATACCCATCTGCTTTGTACCATCTGGTTTCCACTTCTGCCTCTGCCACCTGAATGCATGGATCCAGAGAAGTGGGCCTGGCATTTTGCAGTTTAGCATGCATACATGTAGGAAGTATATTAAATGATTAAATATTTAATAGTTAATTATTACATTTTAAAAGACGGATCTCTAAGAACAGCTGATGCTTATTTTATTGAAATGTAGGTACCCCAAGGCATTTGGGTTCATGGCTAAAAAGGTGTTAGCTCCTTGAAGGTTAAAAAGAGGAGAGAATTTAGGGACAGGGAGGGAAAATAATAAAAGTATTTTCTTCTGTATTTCTATAATGACAGTCAGCTTTCTCTGGAAAGTCAGTTTGCAGTGTCAGTCCCGGTGTCCATTCCCTTGTCATTCTTTGACTTCAAAGATTCTAGTTAGGCACCCACTAATTTCTGCAAGTGATCTGCAGAGGGGACTGAACCTCTTCATTTTCTGTTTTCTCTTTAAAATCTTCACTAGCTTTCAGAATTCAAACATGGAAATGCATTAATGAGAAAGCAAAGCTGGTGAAAAATGACATGGGTTTTCAGTGAAGTTTGGCTGTAGCAGTAATACCCAGCAAACTGGAAACTGTTATGCTCTACTGAAAGCTGTCCCCAGGATCCAGTCCAGTTTTGCATCTGCCCAAATTCAAGGGGTTCTGAGAGAAGCTTTTTTCTCAAGCCGAGTCCTCAGGCTGAGATTTAGCTACTGAAGCACTAACGTACCTGTGCTTTTTTTTCTTTGTAAACAGTTCTCTTAAAATTTTGGTTCATTTTGTTGTTTTCAGCAAGTCTCCTCACAATCTCCAAGGGTTCATAATTATACTGGTTACATTCATAGGAATCTAAATTGTGGCAAGCTAACACCTGTATTTTACACTGTGATTTCAATAAGTTAGTTACAAAGTAGAGTCATTCACAGATGTGAATAAGGGTAATGATACTCTTGACTTTTGTTTTCCCATTTTCTTCCTGCTCCTTCTAATAAATACACAAAACATAATGGAAGCTTAGATACTCAAACTTTAAAGGTTTGAGTACAAAAATCGGAATTGTGAAGAGACGACCTGAAAATGGCCAGTGAGAATAATAGGGTATAAAAAGTCAATTACTTGCAAAGCATTGGCATCTTGGGGAGAAAGTGTCATAACAGTACCACATAATGGCTCCATTATAAGACTATAGATCCTTTACAGAGCAAGGTTAATAAGCTCCTCTAAAACTTTGAGGAAGGTTACAACAGCCTAAACTCACTTGCTGCCTTGGTCTAATTTAAGCATACATTAATGTTTCTACAGTCACTTGATGCTGAGTAGTGGAAGGAAACATTGTAATCCACTAAATGTGCTGTTGTAATAACAAAATTTATCAGATTTAATACTAATTAGTAAAACACTTTAAAATGAGCTAAAACTACAAAATGAAGTATAATTCAGTAAAACGAGATAATGTAAAATGCAAATCAGTAAAAATAAAGTGAATTATTACATTTAAGGGTAGAAGATACTGAACATTAACATTTTAAATTTTATTGATTTTTTAGATATTAAAAATGAGGATTTAGGTTTTGATGCAAAATGTATCGGCCTGCAGTTCTTTCAGGAGCAATGCACCACTGTTTGTTCTAACATCAGTAAATTCATTACAAAGAAGCAAGAATGTACAAAATTTCTTGGTATTACTGAGTGCTCTGTGCTGAGATGGTGGCATCAGTGGAGCCTTCTCCACCCGTTCTCCCACCTCCACTCCATTCAGTATTGTGGATATACTTCTGCATGTCACCAGGAGATATTAAAATGTAGCACATTTCTTAAAAGCTATTCAATTCCTTCTCTTTTCTGCAGGTGCATGAAAAATGCTTTTGTTGGCTCAGGCATTGATGTAGCAGCAATTTCTGCAAGCTTAACCATTCAACTTCATTATTTATTTGGAGAAATTTTATGGAACGGTGTAGGGAAAGTGAAACTGAGGGAAATTTATTGCATTTTAGTGTTAAAAGAATTTGTTAATTAGCATGGAATAAGAAAGAAAAAATAAACAGAACATTCCCTTATTTAGATACAGATAAGCTTTTTTGATTGTTTGTTGTTTTGTCGTCATTGTTGTTGTTTGTTCACTTTAATAGGAATGTCCCTTCTTTCCCCTTAGCAGATTTTTTCAGTGTGTAGCCAATACCTCTCTGAGAGTCTGAGTGCTGCCCCTAAGGCATCTGTAGAACTTTGCTAAGAAAATCAACTCTATCGTGAGTAAATTTTAAGGAGCTACAAGCAAAAAAATACTGAAATCTAATGCTATATGGTAGAACCTCTATACTTAAGCTTTTTTTTTTTTTTTTTTTTTTTTTTTTTTTTTTTTTTTTTCTAATATCATTATTAAGTTCCTAAGGTCTTATCCTAAACACCATGAAGTCAACAAGAAAACTGCTAATGACTTCCAGGGCCTTAGGATCAACACCTCCGTTTATTGGGGTTTGTTTGCCTTTAATGTATAAAATTAGAAGAAGATGCATGAATGGCAAGGATTGGAGTTTCCTGACGTGGTCATTCAGCAGACAAGAGGCACTAGAAATTGGCACTGCTGAGTGCTGCACTCTTTTCCTTTTACTTGCTGCATGACATTTGCACACTGGCTTATCCCCTCAGCTTCCTTGTTGTTAATCTATTGTGAAGAGCCAGAAATAAGAGGAATCCATTTCTTTTCCTTCCAGAATCCAGCAGCTGTTAAATTTAAAGTTAAGTATCTTCAGGGGTTCTGAGACAATGCTTGAAGGCAGCAAAGCAGGCATTTCTATGTCTGCAGACAGATCCACAGTGGCCAGAAAGAGAGAAAAAAAATAATATGTGAAGATACCTGCAAAAAAGATTTCTCCTCAGAATAATAACACATTCTTTCAGGTACAATAGAGTATAGGATAACTCTACTGAAGATAACACTGTTACTGCAAGAACAGAGCTGAGTTTGGCTCTTGAGGAGCAGAGATCTTTCCCCTTATGAAAACTGCCATTCGCAGGAAGACACACGGAGGAAAAAGGAATGATGTTAAGGAAAAAGGAAGTTATGGGAGTGGGAGGCTGCCATGGTGATGACCAACCTTCCACTGCTTTAAGTCCTTAAGTGTATTACACTGTGTGTTCTGGATTTAATTACAGAGCTGGGAAGTAGCGCTAATAATGTTGCACAGTTTTGTCTTCTCCCTCTGTCTGATCCGCAGCTAATTAAAATAGACATTAATTAATATGTGCTTTGGGGTTCCTGAACTTTAGGTGATTTAAGTGTTATAAATAATATATTATAACTTATAGCACATGGATCACTATGAAACAGTTTAAATTAATGTCACTAACTAAGATGTGACTGATCTTTAATGCCCTGCATTGTAGGGAATGGAACACCTCTATCTCCATGTGCCAGCTCCTTGGAAGAAGTCAGTTCAGCTGTCAGTCCCTGGGCTGCCTTCTCAAGCCAGCTAGGGAGGGTGTTTGTGGCAGAAACTGTCCATCTTTGATCTCGCAGCCTTTTTATGATGTAAAGACTTCACCTTTTAGGCAGGTGCTTAACAGGCTAGTGCCAGTTTTATATCTGCTCTATATAAGTTGCAGGTTTTGAGCGTGGCATTTTTTAATGGTTTTGTGCTTTTAGTTCTCAGTCCCACAGCATCTATGTCTTCTTGTTGGGGGTGATACATGGGAGATAACTAAAAACTCTGAAAGCATTTTTACTAGCTTCACAATTGCTTTTCTAAGTTTTGTCTTTGCACCCATTGCTGCCTTTTTATGATGGTTAGGATTAAGCACGTGCATTGTCAGCAAACTAGGCCTCTTGGTCTTGTGGACTTATTTAGAAGAAAAATCAAATAGGCAGTAAAAATGGTGGTGAATGTTAATAAAATCTGTCAGTACTAGGTCTATGCAAGAGTGAAGGCTCCATTAGTGTTAAACAGGGAAAGTCCTGGTCAAATTGGACAGCTTTTAAATGATCAGCACAGTGGTGCAACCCTTATACACACCTTATGGATGACAATGTCTTCTCCTTCACATGTATGCAGAGAGGAAGAGGCTCACCTCCCTGCTAGGAGTAATCTCCTGCAGATCTCCTTCAGACAAATCTTTAAGTCAGACAATCCTTTAGTTTTCAGGAAAAGGTTAAAGATCTGCTTTTCAAAATGACCTCCCTGTTCTGGCCTCCCACCCCCATGCCCTCCATACACATAGTAAAAGCCTTCTGTTAGAAAGGATTCAAATCAAGTACTCTGGCTACTCACAATTTTGAATGTGTCTGGATTTCTAGACTGCTGTTGGGTGCTGATTCCTTCTTATAATCACCATGGCAGCAATACTTAACTCATTCTGTTAAAAAAAAAAAAAAAAAAAAAAAAAAAAAAAAAGCTTTTTAGGCACTTTGTCTATGAAGCACCATACCAATAAAAAAGGAAGATAAATTTTGTAATTTATTTCATGACAACACAAAATTGGAAGCCTGCAATCAGTGGGAAGTAAAAGCTTTCAGAAATAAAGCTACAAGGTGATAAGTTAAAATTGCTGGTTGTCACATCTATCCTACTGCTTTTATCCATAACTGCTCTGTTCCTTGTATAAAAAGTGTGGCGTTATTAGCATCCACTGGGGGCCTTCAGATGCCATAAAGACCTTGGGGCTCCCAGGTTAATGACTGGTATTAATTACTACCGATGTACAAATTTCTAAGGCTACATACCAGTTGCTATGTTTTATCTGAGTTATATATAAAATTCCAGTTTCTTGCCCCATTTCATGTCACTGGCTCCAGCACTGAGCTCTACTCTAAGACAAGGCTATTTACAGGTGCCACGGATAGCTGGATTTGAGTTTGACTGCTAAAAGGGTCAGAGCTTTTGCAGCAAAATGGGCCTTCCCACAGGCTTCCAGGGGAAAAAATGGAGCTGCTGCTTTGGTTTAGCCTCCTCTCTGAAAGCACAGTCATTCCAGCTCTTGAAGAAATGAAGGAACAGGGTGGTTAATGGCTTATATGAAGGATAAAGAACAAATGTCCAACTTCCCAGCCTTTTTCCTGGCCCAGCAGTATCTCTCTGTATTTTCTTACATTTGAAATACAGCCTGTCTCTATGCTGCTCCTTCTTTAGTGCTGCATTTGCACAACCAGCCATTCCTTGAAAGATCTGGAGCAGAGATGGGTACCATCTCCCCATTGGCAACCCCATAGGTTGGTTGAGCCTGCATGCCCTCTTCTGCAGACTCCAAGGTTTGCAAATAGACACTCTGAAGTTTTCTCCTCTGATGCCCTTCATGCTGGGGGACTACACTCTGCAAATATCCATCAACATCTGCCTTACCACCATGCTGCAAAACCATTTTATTCCGTAGCTCCATTTAGGAGTTACCAGCTGCATATGTGACAAAGCTGATAGCCAGTGGGCTGGCGCTGTAACTTCTCACTGGGTTAGCTTTGCCTCATCCTGGTCTTTCCACAATAGGTAGATGACATGTGAAACTCCTTGCCAAAGGGCATGGTAGATATAAAAAATTTAGAAGGGCTGACTGAAGCTCATGAAAATAATCTGCTAAGCATTACTACATACATAAAAACCACATTCAGGTGAGAAAGATCTTGAGCTAAAATCATTAAAGACAGATAGATGAAGATAAATAGAGAAGCAAGAAAGCAAGGAGTTCCACATACGGTTGTCTGGTTCTTACTGTTCCAAAAGCATCCACTTTTGGCTGTGCTTTGTCGTCGTTGTTTTATTTTTTATTATTATTGAGGCACCAGAACAAAAGATTGTCAACAGTCCTAGGAGCAAAAACTGTGTTCAGAGGTCTATCAATGTCAATTCTGTAAAAGCAGAGTGAGACAAAGGCCTCCCTGCTCTACTGGAGTGGAAAGGTCTTTGGTCTAGCCCACTGTGGCTACTTCTTATGGTGTTCTTTTATGTATCTAAAATGGGAATCAGAATCACTGTGTTTATCTGTCTGTTACCCTTTTTATTGTTTTCCCTGTAGCACAACTAAATTACTTACACACACACGGAGTATTAAAACAGCAGCATCCAGGACAAAAAAGTAACTCGAGCCTTACCCCTACATCTCACTGACAACTGAAGTGCTCTGATAAGTGTGAGTTAGAGGTCAGTGACATCTTGAACCACAGTGTTGTCTTGAACAGCAGTCTTTTCAACCAGAAGAGGGTGAAGCAGACCCCAGTGCATCTTTTATAAAGAATTTTGTGATGTTTTCCCTGTGATTTCTTCAATGAAACAGTATGAGAGATACAGCTGTGGGTTTTAGGTATTTTGTCCAGTGCATTTTCTACCAGTAGAAATTTAATAGAATCATTTTCTGCCTTTGAAATACCAGGTACTATATTGATCTTTCTCTTATAAATGCTGTTATTATGGGTTTTGATGCCTCCCTGCTTATAACAAGACAAGGAGATTTGTTGTATAGCATGGTTCTGTATATGTTTTGTAAATGAGCATAATTTTGAAGGATGAAGATTGCTTTTCTTTTTCACTGAGGTTTGAGCGAGGAAACCAGTATTTACAGGAGGAAGAATTTTTGAACATTTGAACCCCAGAGAAGGTTTTTATTTAATAGGTAATTTCGCCTTTATCTGCATTCTTTTATGTGGTATTACAAATGTAATTTATCTGTCTGAATACTAGGACAGCTGCAGGGACTAATTTTACCTGACTATTGTCTCTTAAGGAGAAGTACAAGTCCTCATTTACCTAATACCAGCATTCCCTTTATTGTAATTTTTGTTTGTTTGTTTATACAAATACATTGCTTTACAAATTTCCCAGACCTCCATCTTCTCCCAGCTCTATAATCAGTATTTCCCAGGGCAGAGATGAAGACTTCCCTGGGTGGACAGATGACTTCAGTAATACCATTTTATATCCAAACTCTCAACGAATATTTAAGCATAGATTCTCCTGTTGAAGCCGACAGGGCCTTGGTGCCTGTTGGCTCTTAGCCCTGCTACACCAGAGCGCTGGCAAAAACTGGGGGTGTATGGCTCATTGCCAGCTCCCTGACAAGGGCCAGCTCCCAGCATCACTTTTTCCTGCTGTATCATAAGCACCCACAATCTGCAGGCGACGCTGGCCATGAAGTGTGCTACATTTCACATAAGGACAGCCCCAGCCTACTATGAATGTCTTGTTGGAAAGCAGCAGTTACTCTCCCATGCTTTTTCTCATACGTGCAGAGCTGTAGACCTTGTCCCTCTCTGTCCTGTTGTCTGATTGAAGGCAGAAAACAGACAGTGCTCCAAGTTTGTATCACACCCCGCCAGAAACATCCCTGCTGTCCTTTGGCATCCAGCCCAACTGTAAGTGCCATCGCTGGACAGACTCTGATCTAGGGCTTGGCCTGTGCTGAACCAAGCATTTTTAGACTGCTCTGACCACCATTTACAGTCTTTTAATTAATTTCCAGCCACTTCACTTGATTTACTATAGAATCACATGCTGTAGTCTAGATTTACTCGGAGACACTGTATGCAGATAACATATCTAGTCTGCGTAAATGCATGACACTGATTAATCTAAGCCATTTTAATTAACCTAAATACAAAGTCCAACCAAAAGATTTTTTGTTGTTGCTATTGTTCTTTACTGACACATTGCAGATGAACTAACGACACCGGTAGTAACTAAAGACTACACTGCCGAATGATTCCTGTAAGGAATCTATAGAGTCTCAATTTCTTTGTTTTCCTTTGCCTTTTTTCCATCTTCACTCCCGCAGCTATCTGTGGGAACCTTGTGTTTTGTTATCTGTTCATTTCATTCTTGGTATTGAAAACATGATGTCCCTGATGATGCCTAAAAGCAACTTTAGCCTTAGGAAAATAAGAAAAACAATAAACAATATTCAAGAGATACAGGTGAGTGTCTTTGATCTATCTACATCACTCTGAAAGGGTTGTTTCCAAAGTGGATGCAAGACTGATGTCCTTTGCCTCTTTCTCACCTCCTCCCATGTGGCTGCACTGGAGGCAGGCAGTGAACAATGGGCATGAGCAGGCTGTGGAAGCCATGCATAATGTGCTGGTCTTGTGAGGACACATGTTCTGGAGGGCATTTCCCAGCTGTTCCAGCGAATGTACTATCAGCCTCACCTCCTGCACTGTGGTCATGTTTAGTTTTGAGAATATTTAAGCTTTGAGGATGCCCTTACTAGATGCTGTACCCATGGTCTGTGTCAGCTTGGACTACTTATTTACTATTTCTGCATGACTGTTCTTCTTTTGCAGTTAGCTGCAAGAATAGTTATTGAAGTGTATGAAGTGCTCAAATACCACACTTCAACAGTTTGAACTTTTTTTTTTTTTAAAAAAAAAGGAAGAAAAAAAAAACAAACATGAACCCAACCCTTGTATGTTATTCCTTCCTTATGTGAATGCTTTTGTTCTCTGAGACAGCTGGATGTCTGGATGGATAGGGTGGTTGCATAGTCTTTTATGTTCTTAAGAACCGGAAGGATATACTTGTGCTCTTTTGGAGTCAAAAGGAATTTGCATCAAAATTTCACTGAATTAAAAATAATGAAAGACATGGAGGAGAGAGCAGGATGGTTCTGTCAGCCAGTTTCACTGTGCTGTATCTGCCTTTGTCCTTCACTACCAAGCAAATGTAATTAATCAGAACACTTGTCCTATTTAGGTAACAGACACATCCAGTGCAAACAGTTTGTTACTAACTTTGCCCCTTCTCCAACATGGTACAGCAGGACCTGTTCAGATACAGGTACTATAGTCAGCTGTAGGTGCTTTAGTAAATGGCTACACCTGTGTGCATGAATTAGTACAGGCACAGTTACAGCCTAGTGTGCCTAAGCAGCAACTAAGCTAGAACTAATGTGTCCTGCAGGTAGGATTCTGGATGCAATACTTGTATGGGGTAAAAAATGACTGTATTTTTGTATGTTCCATAATTTGGTATGTTCCCACACACTTCAGCATTGCTAGCGCTGGTGGAAAATAGAGGGATAAGAGCTAGTGGCATTAGAAGCTGCTGCTGCGCTAAATTTGGTAGCAGGAACCCACAGGGGTTTGCCATAACATTGCTGGCAAGTCATTGTGTAAGCAAAAATTATCAGCGGGGGTGTTGTTCTTAAATGTATCAGTCAGTACCTGGGTAAACATGCACAGCCACAGCCAGGGACTTAGCTATGCTCCTTCAGTGGAAAAAGGGGCTGGGAACACATAGACAGCAGACCCCCTCCTTGACAGGACATTTGAAAACAGAGCTTGGAGAGTGGAACATATATATATATATGTATTTAATCATGTCCTTTCCCCTTCTTTGTGAATTTCCTCAAGGAAAGAGGCTGCAGTCCCAAGTTCTGGAATGGATCCAGCTATCAAAGTTCAGTGGTGTAGTGGCAGCTCACTGCTTTAATTCAGTTTGAAGTTGGAGTAATTTAGCAAGAAGGGAATGTATCGCAAAGAGCTATTGAATCCCACACATACATTAGACAGCAAATGGACTGTACATTATTATTATATCATTTCAAATTTCTGTCAGTTGTGCTGTGGGAACAATTTTTTCATATACAGTATTTAATTCTGGAAGCAATAGTTAATGCTTTGTACTGGGGCGAAGTAGTAGTGGACAAAACCACCTACAGAGCAGCAAATTTAGAGCATCTATAAATCCATCATCGGCTCCATTATTCACCATGTTTCAATTACATACCACAGGCAGCACTGACAGGAGCTTAAGAGTGGATATGGAAATCAGTTTCTGGGGAGGTGAGTTTACGGGCTTTATTTGTGCTCCTGGTCCTGAGGCAGGCTGGGAGGAGCTGCATGTGGCCGACACCTCTGAGGCCTGGTTTGTGTCATGGTGCGGCCTTCATCCAGCCCTGCCTCCTGGTGCCCCACGGACACCAGCTCAAAACCTGCAGACATCAGCAGATGCCCACTCAGATACAGTTTTAAAATCTTGTTTTCATTGCAGATTCTGCCCCATGTTTTCTGTATAACAGAAGATAAGCCGTGAGCAGCAGCACTGGCAGACATAGGATGCCTGCAATAGCTGCCTAGCTCTCAAGGAAGCACTGTGCAGCAGCACGTCCCCAGCCCTTGGAGACATCTGTCTGAGGGTCACTGTATCAGCAAGCAGGATCACTAGAGGAAATTTTTATGTTGGTCCAGGGGTATAGCCAGCCGCATGCCTTCCCTCAGCATTATTTCATTTCATTAATTAGGTCAGTTTTAATAACCAACTACCTAACTCTGCTTTGAAAGCCGGTGCCCACAAGGCATCAGAAGGAAGGTGTTAAGTGTCTATGAGCAGCAAGCGGGTACCGGTACTGTATTTCTGTAGGAGAAGGACAGCTCGAATCACAGCTGAATAAGAGATGCCAAAAAAAAAAAAATTGCAGCCTGTCATAATGACAACAGCAGCATCCTTGTGCATCCTGAGGCCACAGGAGCAGGAGTCGTGTCCACAGGAGGGGCCTGGCCAGGCAGAGCATGTCTCAGTGGCTCTGCTCCCACACTGCCGGTCCTGAGGCACACGTGGAGGCTTGGTGGGATTTCCTGGGTGGTGAGGAGTAGTTAAAGTGCCGGGCCAGCTTCCCCCCTTCCTTATCCCTTCAGAAAGAGGTGCTTTTTGTTGAGGAGTTAATGCCTGGCACAGTTTTGGTTTGTCTGTGGAGACGAGCTCTCTCTGTGCTGTCTAAGCTACACGGTAATGAATTGCAGCCCACTCACAGCATAACGAGGGATTTCTTGCATGGGGACAGATCTTTTACTTACTATTGCTGGAGAATCACTCGCACAAAAATTTTCCTCTTGACCCAACGCTCCACTCTTCTGGGCTCCTGCAATAGCTATGGTCTTGATTGATTCATGCATTTTGTGCACGTTTGCTGTGCAGATGGAGAGCAGGCAACTGATCTTTTGACTTTCAGACTTTCTTTATAGGCTGACATAGGATTTGGACAGATTCTCCAGAAACACAGTGGCCAGAATGATTGAAGCCATCAAGCATAACAACAATAAGAGATATCATGGGGATGTGATGCAAACGTTCTCAGTTCAGTAGTGATGGCTGTCAGTAGAAGCCTCAAAATAAACACTTGATTTGTTGAGACTGTGGGCATTTTTTGGGCCTGTTTCCAGAACTCAGCATACACAAAGAAAATAGTCAAGCAACCTACACAAATTTGCAAAGTCACGATGTATGAATTGATGGTAAAAAATGTGAAGGCTAACTTCATAGACACAAAATAAAATATTTGGAAAAAATCATAATGGATAGAGAGAAAAAACAAACAAACAAACAAACAAACAAAAAACAACAGAAATAAATACATCTAAATCAGCATAGAAAACAGCAGTAGCCTTTAGTATTGTGTCTGGTGGTACAACACCAGCTTAACAGAGTGTGAAGCACAGCAACCCATCCATGGCAGTGACAGGGCATTTCCATGCCACGGATTGTATGCTCCAGTAGGAACAAGACATATCTTCCATCTTATCCTTGGACCACAACTCTAGAGTAACCTCTGTGTTGAGCAAGATGCGTCGAATATGAAGCCTGAAGGGAAGCTGCTTAAAATAAAGGCCAGATGAGACACTTACCCTAAAGCTGCGAGAGCCATCGAAATAATTGCTAGCTCCTTAACCTTTCAAGAAAAAATTAGCTGAACTGTAGAAAATGAAGGATTAAAAAGTGAACGTGGGGGGGAGGGAGAGAAAACTGGGAAGAGAAAGATGCTTTTAATTTGCAACCTGCTCTCTTCATCAGAATTACTTTAGGATAATCAGGCAGATGCGGATGTTTCCTCAAAGGTAATGCTTGAGTGGTGAAGGTAAAATGCGATGGCTGGATAAAACACGCTTGCAAATTTGACAGGTTACATTATCTTTTATTGACATCTGAACAGAACTGCCAGACTCTAGAGGCTTTATTTCTGCATCAGCCTCTTTTTTTATGACATCTGCCATCTTTAGAAATTAAACAAACTTTTTATTGTAGAGTTTTAGCAGATTATCTCAAACAGACTTGACTGCTTCCTGATAAATTGTGTGATATGTGATGTACCTCTGACTTTAACCTGTATTTTTTTTAATTTTTTTTTCCCCTGTAAAATCATTCAAAATAATTTATTAAATTTACTCTGTGTTATAATCTAACTTTGATCTGGGAGACAATACCAAGGCGAAATAGAAAAAGATGGATTATAGTTCCTACATTAACAGACTTGTGCCAAAAAAAAAACCTTACACTTTATGAAATGAGAAAGATAAGAACATGAATTAATAATGCTTTAACAGCAGTGGCACAAAATCCTTGAACAGTAATGCTCCAAAACTACTCATATTGATTTAAAATCTATATTTAAGATGGTTAGGTCTAGAAGTCCCCCCTTCAGCCACATCAGATATAGATTTTCAATTTACAGAATTGTTTTAAATTGCAGTCTTTAATTCAGAAAATACCCTACAAAGCTTTTCATGTTTAAAAGTAAATTCCTTGCCTTTTGCTTTCTCAAATTGTTCTAGTTAAAGTTTAGCAGTCACCATTGATAAATGGTTGTGCAAGACTATGTGAAAGCAGAGCTGCCACATGTTTTACAGAGGGCTTGTCCCATGTTGCACAGTTGTAAGGCCTTGGAGCCTGGAATGAGGGAAATCCCATAGTGAATACAGATTAGAAAATGATTGGTCTCATGGAGAGCTTAGGGTCACCAAGGGCCAAACTGTGCCTGAGGTGATACGTACCTATTGAGTACAACAAGGGCTTGTGTTCATGCAAGGGCAGAGTTTGTCAAAAGTGCTTTGCTAATAATAAACAGAGATTGATGGTCTTAAAAATAAAGTTAGACAATTCTTCGCTTTATATTGAAGTAGCAGCAACAAGAGAATTGATTATTGCTTTCTTGCATTTCAAAACAGTTCTTGAGGACTTTGCTGGCAGTTTGCACTGTTCATTCAAAGGGAAAAGATTAGAGCCTGCAGCACCATTAATGTGCTAATATGTAATTAGTACAGTGTCACCTTAAACACCAAATTAATTCACAGTGGTTAGGTAAATTGTTGTGTGTACTCACATTTATTTTTCTACAAAATGATTGAAATTTTAGCGTGTTCCAGTGAGACTGTCCTCTCCCAAGAGTAAGATGAACTGGTGTGGAACAGATGTGAAATTTAATTAGAAGAACAAAAGGGTATTTGTCACAAGTCCAAAAAATGCAACAAATAATGGGGGCTGGGACAGAAAATTGATTCCAAGAGTCGCAAAAAACGTCTCCCTTAACTAGTAATGGTAACGGGTAGAGGAGCCAGTACAAAAATCCAAAGGGAAGTGCTAGTTTACATTTAATGGCTTGAAGATGAAGACAAATCACCCTGGCTGAAGTTCAAATTCACATGTGGTGGCTTCAGCATCCCTGTGATGTGTTTCTGAAACTGGAAAATAAACCCTTTCCCATCTTGAGTCCGGCCATGCCACCAAATGTTAAGGGTGGTTTTGGTGGTGGAAGGCACAGCTCCTTTCAAGCCTCCAATTTAAAGGTGGGTCTGACATGTCTGTGGGATCTGGCATGCCAGCTCCTCACCCCCGGGGCAAGGACCAGTGAGATACCTCTGTAGCCATTTGAGCAGCTGTATCTGTTCTTGCTCCTTACACAGACCACAGAAATAATGACAGCCTGCCTGATGATATCTCCACTGATTGTTCTTGAATGGCTCATTGTGGATTATGCAGACCAGCTCAGCAGAGAAGCCCAACGTGAGTGAATGTTCACGGTACCTAGCCACACCAGCTTCCCACTCCTCTGGGTAGAGGGAAGTGAAATGCCATGCAAGAGGTGATTTGCAAACCTCTCCCTTGCTCTCCATCCCATCAGTATTCATCAAGACTCAGAGTTTATAGCCATGGAGTGTAAGATGATTGTTCTGTCAAACCAGGGAAATTAATCCTTAGGAATGAGCAGGTTTCCCATTTATCCATAAATTGACTTGCCCCCGTTGGTAGTATAAAATGAGTGAAAGGATGTGTTGGATAGAGCATCCTGCTCTCTATGTGAGACGCCTCACAGAGCAGACAACCACCCTGTTCCGGAGAGGCTTGTGAACTCAGAGTAACTTCTCTTGGAAATACCTTCAGTGAGCAAAAATGAGGAGACACAAAAGAAGGAAATATAGACTAATTAAGCAGAATCTTCTCTAACCCAAACAATTTTGTGCTTTTTCCACAGGGCATCAGCAAATCTTGAAGGATGCAATTTCAGCTCTAGCCTTGAATTTTCTTGCTGTAATAGGGATGGAGTGAATCTTTTAGCTTCATCTGCACATAATTTTTCTGTAAAAAGCAGATTAATTCTGAGTCCCAAGTTTCTAGTACTCCGTGTTTTGATTTCCTTTTAGTGCCTATATAGGTACAGCTTAGGGAATTGGTTAGACAGATGGAGTTTGGCATGATTTTTTTTTTTTTTTTTCACACTGAATGTAAAAATTATATTTTTTTTTGTTCTACTATGCAGCTGAGATAAGAATGGCAGGTGGCTGGAAATAACTAATTTCTAGATAAATTGTATCATTCATTGCAAAACTCTCAGAATACATACATACATACATACAAAAAAGGGGGGAGGTGTTCTTCAAGTTGCAGACTAATGGCTGAAAACTTGTTGCATTAGTCATTGGACAACCTTAAGAGCCATGTTATTGTCAAACATACATTCTTTTTGATGCCCTCATGTGGAAAGCTCTTTTAATTCATAGCTTTGTCCTTTGCCTAATCTGATCCGTGACGGGTTGAACTGTACTTTATTCCATGCGCGATAAGTCTGTAAATGAACAAAGCTGATAGCTGTGGGTTTTATTTGAAGTAGATAGGAAAGTTTAAAAAAAATAATAAAAATCTTTTGAACAGAAGTTTGACATTTTAGAGCCAACAGCTTATGTAATTTACTAAATTCTATTAATGTGAGTACTTATCATCAGAGTGCCTGAACAGGCATGCAGTGGGTCACCTTCATAAAAATAGCAGCTAAGTACTCTTCATTTCATCTCCTGCTTCTTCGAGTTTGTTTGGAGAAGCAAAAGTACCAAAGGAAGCAGTGACAACATAAAAGTCATATGTAAAGAGTCAGGGACAAAAAAACAATAAATCTGCCAAAGATATTTTGAACAGAGATAGCAATAATCTTGTCTTGTATACCTGACTCCAAATTGCTGATCTTTATTGTAATACCCAGCAATGTACTGTACTGGGCTGACATTTATAAAAAAAATCTTTTCAAGCTCTGCCTTTCAAAGCATTTCAGCTGGGAATGAATTGTAAGTCCACAAGGAAAAGAAGACAAGCAAGTAAATACTGTGCTCATAAGAAATTCAACAACAGCTCTGAATATTTTCGTTAGCATTAATTTATGATTTGAGATAAGCAAGCAGTTAAAAAACAAGCAAAACAAACATAACAAAAACAAAACAAAACAAAACAAAAAAAAACCTCGTTCTGTCCTGTGAGTATCCGCTTAGATACATAGGCAAATTTCATTTTTTTTGAACCAGTTCAAGGGATTGTTTCTGTGGAAATTTGGCATGAAGCTTTATTAGCAGAAACTATTCTCCCCAATGCCGATTTTGAATGTAATAGTTTGAACATTTACCAGAAGTAATTTCTTGAGCTGCATATCCACAGTGTCAGTTAGCTAATTAGGCAACTAACGTCATCAGGAATGAGTCTTACATGGTTTATATAATTAAGAAATGCAGTGTGATTTGCAGATATTCACAACTCTGTACAAGTGATCTGCAAACCTGGAATTATTAATTATAAAGGCATTCATAAACAACTGTGCATAACAAATTTAGAAATGTTGTGATCCCTGTAAGGGCAATTTGCAAACAAGAAACAAAAGGCAGAATTTGTTTAGACATGATTAGGAGCTAATTATTTGCTTAGCTTTATTTGTCATTGAAAGCATAGGCACATGCAAAGTTGCCAAGGCTCCGAGCCTCCAAGTTTTGGAGATCTTGCTGGGAAGGCAGTCAGGCTCATTCACCCTACTGTGAGCTGGTGTGGCTTTATGGAGGTCAACTACATGGCAACTGTTAACTCCAGGTCTGAATTTGACCCTTCTGCCCCAGGTTGGCGGCTACTTGGGTGTTTTTTTCCATTTGCAGTGTTGACACTAGCAGCCGCACACAGTGTTATCTGCTCGCTGTCCACAAGCACCTGATTTCCATTCTTCTCTGCTTCTCTTTCACAGATTGACACTTAGGTTGAATTCAGAAGTGCAGGAAAAGAGCTCTGTCTGCGAAAGGAGCCTGCACTCCAGAGGGTTTGCTCTAAACTATTGTGAGACCTCCGGCTACAACACAGGACATGGGAGCTTTTCTGAACCCTCGTGTCTTGTGTTGCAGCCAGAGGGGCACATCTTTTCAACCGAGTCTGAGACAAGTAGAAGAAACCAACATGAAAGAGATGAAAAGAGAGTGAGAGACAGGTACGGGCATGGGACTTCACTGAACGTCTGAGAGAAGCAGACTCAGGAATGTGATCCTTGGCATTAGCCTTTGGAGCTTGCTCCTAGATCCAGGGATGTCAGATTTCTGCCAGTTCTTGCATGCTGATTGAGAGATTTGAATCAGGTAGTAAAAGTTACTGTGCTTACAATGCCACTGGCATTGGTCTTTTTGTTTCTGTGAATTTGACTAGCATTACTGAATTAACCTCTAGATGGTTTGCAAGTATTTTCATGAACTGCCCATTTGAAATTCAGCACTTTGGTTTCTGTACTTCAGCAGCTGCGGGCATGAGCTCTCAGGAAGAAGAGAATTAAGTAACCTCACATACTTTGAGCAGAGAACATGCCTGTTCTTAGCACTGATTTTATTTTTTTTTTCTCATTGGGCCAACTTTTCCCCTTCTTCAAGATCTGCCTTCAGTGTGAGCCTCAGCTCGAGGAGGTGCTGCAACATGTTTTCTGTGGTTTGGCTTAGCTTTGCTGCTTGTTCAAAATATTGCATGCCAGTATGTTCCATCTAATCAATTATTAATGTTTACTCAACTGAAATCTTCCTTTTTAATACTTCATTAGACTGGATATACTAGGATATGACGTTTTAAATAGCTGTATTTAAAAATGCTTATGCCGCTGAAATACCCAGAAGGTGACTTTGAATTTGTATTTGGGGTTGTTAAAATAACATGGGAGATTACAAATGCTCTAGTTCCAGTCCTGCCATTTTCTACATCTTGTAGGAAGCAACAAAGACGTGTTGACGTGTCTTTGCAACAACATGCGACAACAAACATGGCTGAGTTTTGGGATAAGGTCTGAAAAATTTAGATTATGTTTCCAGACTGTCTATGAACATTCAGACTCTGCCCCATTCTGTATTCATCGATTTCAGTGGCAATACACACAAAACAAAGCGCTTCTCGAGGGATTAAGAATAGCAGAAGCTGGTCCTTGGATTTCATCACAAGAGTGATTGTTTTTGAAGATTCCCTTACCTGATAAATAATGTGGGTTTGTAGTCAGTTTTAGATTGCTATTTCCCATGGGCCAAACAAAAAAGCAGTTATAAGAAAGGTAAATAAATATTCTCACCTTCACTTCTCTGATCAGGCTCAGTGTTTCCTGCACAGTTTGTGTAGCTATCATTTAAATGAGAGCAAGCGAGCTTTCATTCAGCAAGCGTCCTTCTGGTTCAGTGCTGCTGGCTTAGTTTTCAATGCCATTCACAGTATTCAGTGTGATCTTTTGTGCAAGTCAGTGGAAAGAATTTGCAAAATAACGCCTGGGAGACAGATGATCCAGTGCCACCACTGCCCCACTGGATTGAAAAGCCCAGTTGTCACCTTCCCTACCCCTCACATCTCTTTCAATCCCAGGAGCATGAAAGCTGATATTTGAAAACTCTTGAGAGAGAAGTTCAGCCTCCCACTATTCCCCTATTCTCAAATACATATAATGTTCAGATGTTTTCTGAGGAATAGGGGAGTGAGAAAGGCATCCCGGTCCCAGTGGAAGAGCTTGGAGGAGAGAATGCTTCAAGAAAAAGCAGGGATATGTGTACTTGTACCGAGATGTGGAGGTCTGGGTACAAATCCCTGCAGTTCCACTGGCTTCATAGAGCTACACCAGCTTACTTCAGCCCGGGCATTTTAGTAAGGGACTTTTCCCTTTCTATAGTATCCCATACACCAAAAGTTCCAAGAGTTTCTAAACTACTCACACTCAACGATGTGCTTTGGGGGAAGGGGGAGAGGTATTAGTGATATGCATTGAAATTCTTTGCTTCCTGTTGCATACATGAAATATGTATGCACTAGGAACACAAAGCAAATAGTTTGACAGTAAGATATGTTGATACCATGGGATAGGGGTATTTTTTTTGCTCTGGAATCTGCCAGTTAAATTGTACCAGTGAAGAAGATTTTTGGAAGTTGTTAGCCATCAGACTGAGGCCAAATCTTTAGTTTAAAAAAAAAAAAAAAAAGACAACAGTTAAGTATAATTTTTTTTTTCCAGGAAGTATTGTTATTATAAACTGTAATTAGTGGTTTTAACCCAGCAGTATTTCATTTTCCTTAAAGGAGAAAAAGGCTCCTAGCTGAGTATCTTTGTTAGAGCTGTCAGTGTCTGCATTCATAAAAGGAAAAAGAGCTGTGATCAAAAACGGGCAATTTCTTGGCAGTTTACGTGCACACCCCACCAATCAAGAAAGCCTAGGCCTCCAAATGATATTAAAATAATAGAAAATGGAATTTTGTCAAACATTCAGGTGTTTTTCAGAGAACCCATTTGCTCAAGTGAGAAGTTTATTTGTTGGTGATGGCTGAATACTTAATTACAGTAGCTGTGCTAAATATCACTGCTGGCGCTTGAGATATATTTAGATTCATCTCTGTCTCAGAAAACACAGCAATTAAAATGCAGCACTGTAACGTAACGTAACTGATAATAGGTATAGGGCTGAGGAAGGCTTGAGATGTTGCCAAACGTGCTATGGAAACCATAGATGAAGCATGAAAATGGTGGGAGATTTTCCTGCCTCTGCTAGTCAGAGCCCTTACTCTGCTCCACCAGTGCAGCATGCAGCAGATTTTCAAGGGGATGTAGAGGAGTTAGGTGCCTCTGGCAGTAATGATCACTACAGCATTAGTCCTACTGTCTATAATTTACCTGCTTCATAAGTTTTGCCTCAAATAATGACATGAAACTTAGTCCTGAACAGATCTATGGCATTCCATTAAAAACCTCTTTTCTCTCTCCTGCCCTTTCACGTGCCATGTGTATATGTCATGTGAATCCTGAACCAGACCATGGGATTCCCACCTGGTCTGGCTTCTTGCACAAATCAGCATCAGTCAACACGATCCTGGTATCTCTCCCTGTAGGAGCTGTGATTCCACCTAGTGCTCCCAGATGGTGACAGAGGAGGAGAGTACATGTGGGATGCTGAATCTAAAAGTTTGTCCCAAGCATGCCTGAAAACTCAAGTTGTTGAATTCTATTAAGTCCTGGACCCTAAGACAGTGCCAGAAGAGATCACAGAGCAGAATGCAAGCACATCACTCCTGGATGTATTTTTAACACTGCTGTGTCATGTGCAGGAAACCAAGCACAGCACATCTTCAAGGACAAACTGGGTAGGCAATGTCTGCTTGGCACACACTGTCTAACTTTGCTGGAAGAAACCTGATTTACAACATGTATGGAGAAAGCCTGCATTGTTATGGGCTCTGAACTTCCCAGGAGTTGCATTAACCTTGAAACAGCAATGTAATGAAGAAGTATCCTTGTCCTCATTTAAGCTCTGTTTATGCTTTGAAAGTCACACACAGTTCACTGAGAGAGTTTCTCCATCCCTCCTCAAACAGGGAATGCATTGATTGTCAGAGCTCCAAGCTGACAGTATGAAGAAGTGACTTACCCCGTTGATCCATACAGCAGTGGCAGTGGATAAGTTCCTTCAGCCAGTGAGCCGCTTGGAAAGCAAAGGGGCTGGTCGTGTTTGCGGGCTGATTCATCCTGTGATCACTGTGTAGGAAATGCTAACAAGACTGGCAATTTATTCAAGCCAAAATAGAAATAGAAATAAAATTAAAACTCTTATCTTTCATTTACAGCACCATTCTTAAAAGCCCCTTTCTTGTGGTGTGTTTTTTAAATTGAATTATTATACGCATGTTGTACATGTCTTTATTTTCACTGAGAATTTAATTGACAAAAAGCTCATTTTCGACTGAAAAAGATGGCTTTGCTGGAAGCATAATAAGCCATGCACCATTAGGCCTGGTTATAGTCAGAAAGGAGCAGTAAAAATGTCACCTCCTAGCTCAGGTCATCTTCCTGAGAGGATCACAGGTGGTGTTTGTTCACTTTACTGACTAAAATAAATCTTATTTCCCTCAGCTGCGAGAACAATGCAGTTAATGGAGATTGAGCTGGGCTTCGGGCTGCATCCCATATATTCAGCAGAGATTAATTTTATACTTTAATGAAGAATGTTTATCAGTAGTCACGGCGCAGGGGAAGCATCCATTAAGAGCCCCGGGTGAACTTCCAGTAGCCAGACAAAGAAAGCGCCTTTGTAAAGCGAGCCAAGCCGGAGAGGAACCAGGAACATGGGTGCCGGTCACCTGGCACATTTGGGCAAGCGAGGCCAGCCTGCTGGCATCCGGCCTGCTGGAGTCTTCCCTGCAGACGAAGGACAGCAGCAAGGGAAGATCTCGGGGAGTTTTTCTGTCACCCCGACCCAGAATCTGCCCACAGTCGCCCTGGGAGCTGCAGGACGAGACACACCGGGGTCTGTGGCATCAGGGAGGGTGGAGGGGAGCCCTTTCCTCTCTGTGCTGGCCCATAGGGATAGCTGGCTGCAGGAGGGCATTTCCCAAAGGTGTGTACAGTTTTCAAAGGCACTGCTGCAGCTGTTCAAGTGCTTCTCCCCTGCTTCTGCTCTCCACAGATGAGGTGGGACCTCCCATGCGATGCCAAAGGTGCATCTTCTCCGTGCCATCGCAGTGCCAGGGAAGAACTCTTGAACATACAGTGCCAGAGAAGATCTGTGGGTCACACAGAGTGGCTTCAGCAGGAAGGGAATGTGCTGGGATTTGGGCATCCAGTGCATGGCAGGGAGCAGAGATGCTCAGGACAGACCTTAGTGATCTGAGAGGGGTGGGGGGCAGACCCTCAGGCCCCACATCTGCACTGCCTCCTTCTCCAGGAGGCTTTGCGGTTTGTGCTTCTTGTACCAAGGTACTATTTTGGGATCAACTTTATAATTGTTTCAAATGCCATTGGCCCTCAGTGTCTGACTCAGGAACAAGAAACCACGATCTGGGCTGTAATTAGAGAAAGTGGTTGAGGCTGTTTTGGCTTCTAAAGCCATGACATTCAAAAAAATAAATAAAAAAAAAAAAAAATGGAAAGGAGAATAGTGCAGAAAAGGAGAGAAAACCAGTGCAAGTGTGGTTGTGTGCCTGTGGACCCTCCAGACTGTGGCCTGAGGGATCTGGGAGTTGATGCTAGAGATGCCTGTTGCCCTCATGTTCATCCTGAGCAACTTCTTCTGAGGCACAGCAGAAGTTTCACAGCAGGTTGTTCAGGCAGCGCTGCAATTCAGCGTTCTCAGCTGGAGCTTGGTAATAAACACTGGAAAAGGCAAAGGCATTTCCTTCCACCCTACTAGCAGGGAAGAAGCAAGGAGAAGGAAAAGGCACAAATATAGGTGGTGTGCACCCATCCGATGACGAGCAAGCAGCACCCAGAACAGATGGGAAATGCTCCCAACGCCGTGACAGGGCAGGCTTCCCTATTCCCACACGTGGCGCAGCGTCGCAGCTATGACTCGCACAGGCATCCTGAAGAAGCGTCAAATCCAGCTGGCAGGCGGCTCCCGACTTTCCATGGTGTCAGCCTCCCCAGAACGAGTCCCATTGTGCTGTCTGGGTGTCTGCCAGGCAGGAGGAGGCAGGGTTCCTATGCGGCTGTGTGCCTGCAGCCATCGGGACGTTTTCTGCTGTGCATCAGCTCACTGCAGCATGAATGTGGCTGTCGCTGTCCTAACCCCTCCTTTTTGCTTGATTTTGTCAAAAAAGATAAAAAATAAAAATGTCTTCCTTCCTTGGCCTTGCATGGACCCTGCCCGTAGCAGGAACCCAACGCTGAAGAACTGCAAGGTGCATCCTGGCTCTTCTGCTCTTTCTTCATCGGTGGGCTCCACTATAAGCAAGTTAATCAGGCAAAACACTTTAGCACCCAGCCATGTGTACGCTGCTGCACAGGCTAGCTTATATAGTAAGGGCTGACTATAGTAAGGGCTAAGAAAGGGCTTGCAAACTATTTAAAGGGGGTAGTCAGTAACTCCTGCTACGTGCTGCCTCCTTTTCTGCTGCAGATCCATCCACACAAATTATAAGAAGAGCTGAATCACTGCGTTATAAATAGACTCGCTACGTATTTTTCCTCCCTGAAAATAATTTCAAACTGAACATGCCTACTCTATTCACTTTGAATTACTGTGCCTAAGAAAAGAGAAGAAGACATTTTCTAACTCCTTCTAGTTTCCCTATTATTAGTCTCACTGTTAAAAGCCTTGACTGTTAGCCTTTGGGATGCAAACCTGCTCCCGTTTAAGTCAATGTGAGTTTTATCATTGACTTAATTGGAAGTGAGATTGAGCCACTGGGCATGTGAGTGGCTTTGTGTAGAGCTGGAAACAAAATAATAAAGGAGACTGAGGCAAAATGTAGTGCCTTTTTTTTTTCTTTCTTTTTTTTTTCTTTCTTTATTTTTTTTTTTACATCTAAGCAATAACCCAGCTTTGCCCAGCCTGCCCACAGTCATGCTAAAAGGGAAGCCTAGGCTGAAAGGAAGTGCTCATAATATTATAGCTTAATTAGTTTATGGGAGAAAAATGCTGAAGGGGAGAGGAGTTCCTGTTGTTTGTTTTTTATTTTATTTTTTATCACTGCTAAACTGACTAACATTGTCTGCTTGATGCTAACTTAGCCGGAGTCCTTGCCCTGTTCCTCTGCAGCCTGCCCAGGTTGCTGCTCCCTCTTCAAGCCCAGGTTTTAGTTTAATGACTGTCATGCTGGGTACCTCTGAAAGCACAGAAAACACTTCTTTTCTGTGTATCTAATTTGCCCATTATTAACATTATCCCCAATCTTTTAAGTAGCTGATTATTAAGCAAAGAAATAGCAGTGAAGCAAGGAAAGAATGCGATAGGGAGATTTACTGTGTGGGAGGCAGAGATAAAATTAGATTTCTTTAAGCTGTGTAGTACAGTTATTAGGAAGTTAGGCTAATTTTTCAAGAAGCTGTCACTTAAATAACCTCATCTTATTATTCATGCTGAGGTATTTACTACAGAAATTCTTTCCCCCAGGTCATCGTCTTTTTCCAGTGGCAGAAGTTGGGAACTCAACAATTGTTTACGTGCCCGAATAATGCAATGCCATGTTATGGTAATGCATATAGTAGATTATAAAAGGATGTGATTTAAAAACACTCTGCCAGTGCTAGTGGAATTGTTTGCTTGGCCTCTTTTAATGTTTTCACCATCTTTCTCTACATTTTCAATCCACAATCTCTAAGTAGAGACAGCAGTAAATTTCCCTTCCCTTGATTTGTTCTTAATGTTGCTTCTCTTTATCTGCTGCCTCTTCTAAAGGTGTTGAGCAGCTCCAGCGTCAGTCCCACTGACTGCTTACAGCACCCAGTATCTCCACCAACACAGGGCTCAAGGTCTATTTTTCCTCTTGGTTGCTTGCTTTTTTTTTCCAGCTGTATTCTGTAGCTCCAACCTCAGTGTTGCTCCCTGTCTTGTCCTGTGAATAAATTTCTCAGACTGGATTTTTGGCTAATCTATAGGCTCTTACAAGTATGTGTAGCTCTTAGCTTGGAGTGCTTTTTCTAAGTTGTGAACTGTCTCAAACAATTTCTGGGCTAGCCAGTCCTACGGCTAAGTTCCCAGACAATGCTTGGCAAAAATTTCTACTTATGCTTCTTCCAACATAGTGTCTCCAATTCTACCCCTCTCTTTTCCTTTGCTTTACAGGACAGTCTCAGCATCTACTTCTCAACTCCAGTTTGGTGGCACATCAGCCTGCGTGCTCCTCCTGAGTATCTCGGTAAACCAGGAGAATTCTGCATAAACTCACGTGGCTTTTTACAGCAGATTCAACCTCTCAAACCTCAAGGGGACTTTGAGTCTACTAAATATGAGGAACTTAGTGGAGAACAGCAGTTTATTGTTTTTATACCACAAAACACAATAAAGGGATTGAGTAGGGGGAAAAAAAGTACATTTATCATGCCTCCATTATTTACCTTGTTAGCTTAATCTCTTGCTGCTGGTAGTTTGCCAATAAAAAGTGTCCTTCCGTTTTTAGAGGGGACATCATTGTCCTCTGTTGTGTGACTTCACATGCCAAATTCTCAAGGTTCAGAAAAACAGTCAGCACACTGTGCAGAGCTGTGCTAGCTGTACTAGGCTGCCCATTGCACACATGCTTTAATTTGAGCACAGAAAACCAAAAGATATTGAAATTATGAGGTCCTTCAAAAATGGCTAAGATTTGGGAGCCTTCTTAAAGTGGTAAATCCATGTGTGCCCAAGACTCCTCCTGATTAGACAGCGAGAGACACTCTTGGTTCCATGGGGGTATAAGCTGCTGATCTCCTGGGTTGGAGTGTGCTTAGCTGTTCCTCTAGAGAAGTTTGGGGAGATCAGAGCTACAACAGATTTCATTAAAAAAAAAAAAAAAAAAGTTTGCTTGTTTAAAATGAGAATGATATGAACTACATGGCAGGCAAAATATGGCCTTAAAACTTGGATGCTCTTCTAGTAGGGGAATGGAAACCTAGAGAAGATCCCCAATCAACTGCTGAGGATGTTACCTTCAAAATAGCAACTTACCAGAAAAATCAGCCTTTAAAGCAACCACTTTGATTCATAAACATATGTATAAAAAACGATAAGGAAGCCCTGAGACTAGACCAAAAAGGATGAATATGATTGGTTGAGGCTAGAGTGGCACAGTTTTGATAATTCCAAGAATAGGACAATGAAAATATTGTTATTGGGATATGAATTTCTCTTTGAAACTTCATACTACAGAGTGATTAAGTAGCATGAAGGAGCTTGTTTTCAAGGTGGGTACAGAACTGGTGGAGAGCTAATTTAGGACGACGTGCTACTGATGTATGTACAGCTCTTCTCACCTCTACCAACTGCTGCTCTAATTCTACGTGTGTTCCCTTCTTCCTCCTTCCTTGTCTCCTGTACTTTCTCTCTTTTTTTTTTTTTTTTTTTTTTTTCTCCCTCCCCTTCTTCAAACAAAGCAAATACATGTTCGTTTTATTAGTACTGATAGGTGAGGCAGCTGACTTTGAACCCGCCTGGTAAATTTGCATGGCAATTTCACAAGACCATCAGGCTCATCTAATTCTCAGAAGCATCTGTCCTTAAAAACACTTGTAGCAGAAGTGACATTGTAAACAAGACAAGCGTCCCCAATGAGCAAATGAAGCCTTTCAGAACCGAGTTTCATTTAATATCACACGTCAACATTCAGTCAATTGTTTTCTTAACCTGATTATGGCATTGTGCTTTGTGAGCAATAAACACTACATTCATTTTGCTCTTTTATAAGAAAAGAAAACTTGGTGGTAGAGAATTATAACTTGGGAGTGCAAAGACAGGCAGGAAAACTGCAACTGGGACATTGATTCAAGGCAGGGTGTCTTGAAAACATCTTTCAGACTGGTTTTTGTCTCCCTTGGTGAGCTTGACCTGTTCCTTCAGGCTTCTTCTGCTGCAGTACGTGTGACTGTAGGACAACAGGGAAAACTTCCTTCTCCATCATGTGAAAACAACCTTCCCCAGTCTCCAACACGCACACATACTGTCCTGCTCCTGGATGAGCACACTGCACACCTTCTGGGGCTTTGCAGATGCCAGCCAGTTGTTTTGGCAGCTGTGCATCTTCTGCGTCTTCTTCTACATCTTTCTTCTTCGCCTGGCTCTCAAGGTGCCCCAGTTGCTGTGAGTTTCTTTCCAATGTCCCAGATTTCCCTTTGTGTCTCTACACAACTCCCTCACAGCCAGTCTTTCAAAACTTTGAACTGTTCTGCCTTTGTCCCAGCCCTTTGCAAAACGTGATTAGTAAATATTTACCTGGCTGAGAGGCACACTGTGAGGCCTAGGGGCTGGCTCTGCCGTACCTGCTGTGATGTGAAAGGCGAGGAGATAAGGAGGTGAGCTTTACTTCAGCTAACCCTCAGACTAATTGAGCTACTTTCTAAAAAAAATATGCAATGTGAGAGCACACAACTTCTGTAGGGCTCCAATAGCATTTTGGGGGCTGTATTAGTTAGATGGAGCCACACGCAGCATCCATCAGAGGGTATGTTCATTACTGTTGGAGCAAGCTGATCCTCCCTTCTTATTTATGCCCTACAAAGTGTAAATTTCAGAAATGAATAGTTGATCTACTCTCTATGCAATGACACATTGCCCAAGGCCGAGCCTTTTTTTTATTTTTTCCCCATGTATCTGCTTGCTCCATCGGATCATGCCCACATACCGCTATTTCAGTTCCTAACCTAGCAATTATCCAGCTACATGCATGTGCAGCCAGCACACCGAACACGACTTCCTCCCCGGTGAGTTAAATGAAACTCAGGTATCTTTTTCCCTCCTTTTATCAAATTGACCCTTTGTAAATTATCCTGTATTTTTTTGCTTTGTGATTGAACTGTAGCCATTTAGAACTATAAAGATAAATCCTTTTAAACCCCAACTTTCTTCTCTTGACAGTTTGCAATTCTTTTTTTTTTTTTTTTTTTTTTTTTTTATGACTAATTAGCTGGGGGCTTTGTGGATAAGCTGTTGGCTTCAGTGCCTTGCTTCAGGACCCCTTCCTGCTCAAGTGTAAAAGGCAGAGAAGCTGCAATAGCACTGCTCAGCATCAGTTTTCCCCCCACTGGCAATCTGTCACTCACCTCTTTACCTCTGGGCGTGAAAAAAAGAAGAAAAGGAGCAATATGTGGGAGAAGTCCATGGTGTGTTGTCTGGCAATCTGACATGCTAATGTTTCCTTCACTGGGAAGAAGCTGAAAAGAGAAAGGACTTGTTGACTTGCTCCTCGTGCCATCCACGTGTCCATGGTCAAGTAGAAGTTGCCACGCAGTGGGAAACCAAAGCTGGCACAGGCAGTAAGCTCTGCAGAAGAAGAGAGAAATCCCGCATCGACATACAGAGGAAAACTGGTCAGCGGAAAGTTCTCAGGAGGTGGTGAACAACAGCCTGGCTGGGAGAAGACAGAAGATTGAGGGTGTCACCTGGTGGCACTGGGCAGAGGGTCCGGGAGCCCCAGGCCATGGGGGGTGCCTCCAAGGAGCCCTGCCTCCAGCACTAGGCCAACATTGCACTTGAGCAGAGGATTTCAACTCACAGGGCTCCCTCTGAGTCTCTGTTAACTTTGTCTGATGGGAAATTTTTCAATATCATATAGCAGAGCCTCGGAGGATTATCCTCTTTCTTCTTGGGGTGAAAAGGTGAAAAGAGTCAGCAAAGTTATAGACAGTGGCACCTGGTGTGATGAGGAGTTGCTATACATGCAGTGGGGTTTTAGCTATTTAAACCTCTAGATTAAGCAATAGTCTAAGCGTTAGTTGAACATCATTAACAAAAAATGTTGGTTTACCTCCTAAGAATAAATAGAATTCCAAGGAATTATGAAGGCTTATTGGAGAGTGGCTTGGAGATTTGTAAAGGTATCTGTGGGTTTGGGTGGTCAGCCAATAGATTAGATCTAGATTAGGTCTATCTAATTGGAAAATAAAACAGTCAAAAAGAGAGAAAGAGAGAGAGAAAGAGAGAGAGAAAGAGAAAGAGAGAAAGAGAAGAAAGAGAGAAAGAGAGAAAGAGAGAAAGAGAGAGAGAGAGAGAGAGAGAGAGAAAGAAAGAAAAAGAAAGAAAGAAAGAAAGAAAGAAAGAAAGAAAGAAAGAAAGAAAGAAAGAAAGAAAGAAAGAAAGAAAGAAAGAAAGAAAGAAAGAAAGGAAGGAAGGAAGGAAGGAAGAAAGAAAGAAGGAAAGAAGACAATTATTAAAAATGGAAATGTAAAGTTTATCTTTAAAGGAAAGCCATATAGTCGGTTCTGGCATAAGACTAATTGATTTGTACATATCTTTAGGAATTTAAAGATTATTTCTTCTAGTTCATATTCATCATGATTATAAGATATATTTCAGGGGAAGGAAAACATTTAAGCAAGGAAATGAAATTAAGCCATTCTTTACTTTTTGGGGGTCACTTCCATTAGGAGGAAGAGTCCTTGGAAAGAACTAATCTATCTATCTGTCTACCTATCTACCACCCCTATCTGTGGTAGAAATATTTGCCGTGACGCAGATGACACTACAAACACTGGGGTTCAGCTTAGGCAAGTGAGATATCTAGATAAATTGCTTTTTCTCTCTGGGGATGAAAAAAAAAAAAAAAAAGCATTAAAAAGTGTTATTTAATGTATTCCACACTGGAGGAAAGGTGTTTTTCTAGGGGGACTGCTGTTGTATTTCCAAGCCACCCTGCCTGTTTTATTCTGTGTGTTTATTTATTTGATATAGCCACTTCCTATTCTAATTTAATTTCAAGAAGCTGCAGCTCCTTAGGGAGATCTATTGTAGGTGTGATGGCTGCAGACTTTAAAAGGAAGCCACAGGTGATTTCAAGAGATGAGATAAACTTTCAAACACATCAAAATCCTTTTGGAGAAAACATTAAGATGAGCTTGATTTTATCAGGATTTTCTGCAAATGCCCAGATTAGCTTTCACACTGCCTGAAGGGGCACAGAGGCCTGGGGTTTGCCTTTGCAAATCTGAGGACTTGAGCCAGCTAGCCCTTGGTGTTTGACTGGGAAGCTGAACGTTTTTGTCTTTGGATACAGCCCACATTTCTCTAGAGCTATACTATTTTTTTTCCATCTGGAAACTTTGTCCTGGCAGAATTTGGAGATTTTGGCTGTTTGTCAGGAGTTTCTGAGTGCTACACAAATGAGGTACGCCTGTGGGACAACATTGCACCTCGTGGTGTTTCACAGATGGCTCATGGCTCTGTGGTGAGGTTTTGGGCTGTATCAACTCACCCAGTTAATGCAAAGAGAGGGCTGAGGTGCCATGTGTGTGTCCAGGCTGTGGAGGACAGGTAAATCTGCAGAAGAAGCAAGACCTGCACTGAGCTCAGAGACTGTCTCTGGAAGCTACTTTAGCTGGGCATGGAGGAGTTTCTCACCACCTCTGTCAAATATACAGATGGCTGTGAATGCCTGCATAGGACGTATCCATGCATGTTGCACAAAGAGAAAACATCTAGTCCTGTTTCTAGAGAAAGTTAAATGACAACATCAGACGCAATCTCAAAAAAAGCAAGTGCCTGGGAGGTAATATGTCTTCTGTGTTTCCTGCCTTGGTTCTCTGCTGCAAAATCAAAGCTACCTCTGCAAACAGCAGGCTACCAGGAACCTAAAGGAGCAGCTCCAGAGAAAGCCTAATCCCCCACTGGCTAGTGCTTGCCATTTTGTGGTAAGGTTTGTGATGTCTGGTGTTTTCCCCAAAGCCCCAGTTCTCTGAGTCACACAGTTTGTTGAGAACAGTTTTCTCAAATGTTAATTTATAGAAAAAAAAAGCCTGAAGATGTGATTGGAGTCCTCCTTCCACAATGAGAAGTGAAAAGAAAAAGGGTCAAAGTTATTGTTTTTAAAGCAGTCTCTAGATATTTAAGCTAAGTTTGAGCTTTTCTGAGATTTAATGTGTGATTTTTTGAGGCGTAGCGATGACAACATCGCATTACAATTATGCAACACAGTATAATGATGCTCAGGGCTTCCTACCACAATCACTTTTTTTTTTCTTTTTTTTTTTTATGCTTCTCCATCTCCTTCCTCCTTGAGTTATTCCAGCCCTGGCTTCCCTTTCCCTGGCCTTTCCTCTCTCCTCACCACCTCCTTGTGCTCCTTCCAGCCCCTGCCAGCACCCAGCCAGCAGCAGCAGCTGCAGGGCTTTAGTCCCTCAGTCTCCTCCTTTTGTCCCTTCCATCAAAGAGTCGCTTTCTCACCCCGTGCTCCTGGTGGCTTCCAGGTTTGTAGAAGACAACGTGAACACCCAGTCCTTGCTGTCTCAAGTTAAGCACAGACCAGGTGGGACAGGTTTGGCACTGGGGCTTATCGGGGTTGCCACTGCAGGGAGAACACAGCCACAGCAAGAGGTACCAGGGGGTTGTGACTTCCAAAACTGCTTGGGAGATGAACTCTCAGCCATCTTGCTGATTAAGGAGCCAAGAGTGGGCTTTGCTCTGGGAAACACATGTCTAATAAAAACACTTTTATCCTTGGGTGGTGCTTAATGAGAGAGATGAAGTAATGCAGATGAAGACAACAGTCGCAGCCAGGTGGGTCTCCCAAAGCAAGAGCTTACTTGTGGCCACCATGGCTGAAGTTGGTGGAAAAGCTAACCTCCTCTAGAGGGCAATTCAAAGCAGACAATTAACTCCATGCTCTCTCTTTTCTGCCTAAGGCAGGTTAGGGACTAAGCCAAAGTTCCCTTTTCTGAATAATCCCCTTCTTGCTTTTCTTAACACGTTGCTTTGTTGGATTAAGTGTGGCACAGTGTGTGAGTTGACCTGGACAACTGCTGACAAATGCATATAAAAGCTACACCTGCAAGGAACAATTGCAAGGAATGCCGTCATGCAGCTCCACAGGCTTTCTTGGCTCAGAGCAAAGGAGGATTGGCAGGAAAGAGTGATGGCTTTATTCATACACCAGCTTCAGGTGTAAACAACAACTGCTTTATGCAAAACCGTCTGTCCACAAAGCTCTTCTCCTGCCTATGGAACCGCTGATCAATTACCAAACACTCTTCAGGTGCAGATGCTTTTTATTTTTATTTTTCTAAAGATATATATATTTACTTTTGATGATTTACTGTTCTTACCAGCAGCCCTCAACAGCATCTGCCTGAAATAACTCTTATGACCGTTTCTCCACCCTGCCGTGTGTTGCCATTCCTACTGAAATCCCGTGTAACCGCAGGCAGCATCGGCTGGTGGCACTGGGCTAACTGTGAGTCAGGTGTGAAAATGTGCCTGTGCACAAGCAAGCAACCTTCAGGCATGCCATCAGGTGCAGCTGTAAAGCAGAAATGAGCTCGTAGTGCCTTCACTGAAGGAGAGCCCCTGCTGATACTCAGGTTTAACGCTGAGGTGAGGTGCTGGTTGTCTTCAGTTTCCAGGAGTTTCTAGGGCTGGTGAGGCCATGAGGTTTGATTCCCCCTAGAAGTTATACCCCTTGTAGACTGCTAGAGCTAAACCACAGCATCTAAGCTGCACTAAGCACTGATGTGAGTGAGGAGTGGGTGCCTCAAAACAGAATGGCAAGGTCTTATATGCACCTTTGGGAACATCGCTCACAGCAGGATGCATGGTTTTGTATAACAGAGGCCACAGAGATGCAAAGCCTCCAGAAAACACACAAGCTCTTGCTGAATTTTTTTGGTGCATGGAGTGCAGTGTGTGCAAGTCTGTCTGAAATCCAGAACCTGAACTCTGGTCTCTTAACTCCTCCTTCCATACTTGCACTGGCTTCTGCTTCCCTTGGCACAAATATGGGAGCTCAACAGGCTCAAGCTTTCCATTTCCCTAAGAACCAAAAAGTTAACGCTGGAAATGTTCCTTTTTAAAACACTTGCAATTGGCAGCTCCTGCCAAGTATTAGCAGGCCAGTAAAATCTCTCTACATAAATTGTGTTGTAATTAGTGTGATTTGTTTAATGTCACCTTGTCTGGCTGTCTGAGAAACTGTCTCAAAATGTAAAAACACCACATTTTTTCAGTTGAGGGAGTGGAGCATGGCTGCACGAAGACATTTTTATTTCTCTCTATTATTTCACAGTGGCCTTTTCAAATCACTCAGGCTGCTGAACTTAAGCAAAGTTAATCAAGAGTTCTCTGATGATGAAAACTACAGCCATAAGACACAGTAACAATGAGCACCACAATTTTTCTTAACAAAAGTAATATGCTAATAATAATTGATGGATATTACATTCAGCACAGAGGAAAAGACAGTAGAAAAAGCCCAACACCCTAAAAAGACCTGCCGTATGTGCAAATAAGCCATTTTAGGGGAAGAAATAGAAAGAGTGACAGAAGAAAATAGCTTGCTTGTTGGAAAGAAACACAAGTCCTTTAGAGACAACTCTGAAAATATTATCTTGGGGGAAGCAAGACGCCAAGACCCCATTATTTAAATAATGCTAATTTAAAAGCTAAGAGAGAAGCTGAATGTGTAGGGAGGAGAGAGAGTTTTGTGCCTAAAGGCCTTTTGGTGCAAAGCTGCAGGGTCTTACTGTGCTCCTGAGCGGATGTGACAGCAGCCTGCCCAGCCTGCTCTCTTCTCTGGGCAGCATCTTCTGTGTAAAGCCACTTTGGAGGGGTGTTTCCGATCCTGATGACAGCTGAAGAAGCAGTAAATAGCAGCAGGAGATGTTTCTTCCCAATCTTAAGACATCTACAGAAGCAGCAGGGTGAGGGTTGTTCTTAAAACTGGCCTTTTATACAGTTTATAACTAACCATGCTAATACGGGATTTTATAACTAATCATGTTAATATGGGCAAACATTTCTTTATTATTCATGGAAATATTTAAAAGAGCTTTGGATCTTGCTGAGCCCCTCGGTGATGTCTCCTGACAGGCTGGTTATGCGAGCAGACCAAAGGAAAAGCACACACTCTGCTTTAATCCCTTCCTTCGCCTGCTCTCTCCAGGTGAGAGCAGAGCCTTGCGAGGCAGGGTTACGTGTTAGGGGCTGACCAACTTTCTCTGTGCCCCTCAGACCTTCCTGGTGTCCCTCAGCTGTTACATTGGCCTCCCTGTGCTGCACACCCCGGTCCAAAATGCAAATACAGGTGAGCTCTTTGCTCCTGTTAGTGAGATAGGCAGTGGTGACAACCTTGCCACCAGGTGGCAAGCAGGAGAGTAATAGGAAACAGGCAGGGAAAGCAGTCGAAGGGTGCTGAGAAGACTGGACTAAGTATAACTGGGAAGCACTGGGGTTTCTTAAAGAACTCTTATGTTTTTTTAAAAGCCCAAGCTTGAATTTGATCCCATCAGTGACCAGAAAAAATTGCACGAGGTCTTCCATCTACCTGGATGCTGTAGCCTGATAAAATGACGCCTTCCCCATCCCATGAGCTTCACTAGCAGTTGGAGAATCATAGAATCATAGAATATCCTGAGTTGGAAGGGACCCTTAAGGATCATCAAGTCCAACTCTTGACACCGCACAGGTCTACCCAAAAGTTCAGACCATGTGACTAAGTGCACAGTCCAATCTCTTCTTAAATTCAGACAGGCTCGGTGCAGTGACCACTTCCCTGGGGAGCCTGTTCCAGTGTGCAACCACCCTCTCTGTGAAGAACCCCCTCCTGATGTCAAGCCTAAATTTCCCCTGCCTCAGCTTAATCCCGTTCCCGCGGGTTCTGTCACTGGTGTTAATGGAGAAAAGGTCTCCTGCCTCTCGACACCCCCTTACGAGGAAGTTGTAGACTGTGATGAGGTCTCCCCTCAGCCTCCTCTTCTCCAGGCTGAACAGGCCCAGTGACCTCAGCCGTTCTTCGTACGTCTTCCCTTCCAGGCCTTTCACCATCTTCGTAGCCCTCCTCTGGACACTCTCCAACAGTTTCATGTCCTTTTTATACTGTGGTGCCCAGAACTGCACACAGTACTCGAGGTGAGGCCGCACCAGCGCAGAGTAGAGCGGGACAATCACCTCCCTTGACCTACTAGCGATGCCGTGCTTGATGCACCCCAGGATACGATTGGCCCTCCTGGCTGCCAGGGCACACTGCTGGCTCATATTCAACTTGCTGTCTACCACGACCCCCAGATCCCTCTCTTCTAGGCTGCTCTCCAGCGTCTCATCGCCCAGTCTGTAGAGAGAAAGAAATACAAAATAAGGGAGCCTTCCAAGCCCGAGAAATGTTTCAGGGTGAGAAAGGTGCAGAAGGAGCACCGAATGCTGAGCTCAACACCAGCATTTTTCAACTTTAATCTTTCTTCCAAATGCTCTGCTTTTATTCTGACTAATTGAACGAATGTCTTAAAATTCACAACACAAACTAAATTTGATTAAATCTAACTTGGCTCATATGATAAAGCACTGCAGTTAGAATGCAGCTAGAAAAATACATTATGCTAGGACAAATAAGTACGGTTAACTTCAATAAGAGCAGAGGTAAATTGCTTTTTGCGTGAGATGTGCAATTTTACCTCAGAAGAGCTTTAATCAAAGTAAAATATTATAGGGAAAGGGAAAAAAAAAACTCACAATGCAACATTTTGTCTACTAACTGCTCAGTAAAACTCAAGTTTAAATTTGCTAAATAAAGCCAAATCTGTACATTAGCTTTCTCCAGTTAGCATGTAAACCATTAAGGCAACATCCAGCAATAAACTAAATTATATTTATAACAGATCTCACACGCATAGTCAATGTCCATCAGAAATGTATCTGCCACTGAAACTCTCGTTGGAAGGGGAAGAATGAAACCAAATACAGATATTTAAATGGAGATTGTGTTCATGCTTATGGCAGTGTTTTCACAGCCAAATGAAAAACAATGCAAATTAAGCATAGCTAATAAATGGGAGACAAGGTATTAACTTTGCATTTGTAGGGAAGGAATCTTGCTGTTTTTTCTTCGGTGGTCCATAGCTGATGTTATATGTACAACTAGGTGCTCCACATTCCTGTTTGTGGTGCATGTGGTGTATGTGCTTTTTTTTTTTTTTTTTTTTTTTTTTTTTTTGTGTGAACATTGATATGCTGCTGTACCTGTATGAGTGACACTGAGTTGTAGCACCATTTAGGACACACCAAGCCAGAGGAGGGTGGGGTAGCTGTGATGCACCGCAGCTCAGCCCAGATGCTGGTTGACCTGTGATTATACCTGGTGCTTCTCTGCGGCCGGGAGGGGAAGACGCTGACAAGACACCTTCCAATACAGCCTCAAAAGGGTTTCACACTTGTGTACTTCTGCGTGCTGCAAGAATGTACTGCTTAGCATGCAGGTGGGGGAAACCAAGAATCCATATTAGAGGTGGGTGGTACACAAGACGTACACTTCCTTGTTCACTGCGGTGTTGGAAAACAATCGTCCAGCTCCAGCACACCCTCTCTTTGAGGGTTTTCTCCTTAGCTTGCCATATGGGTACCCCATAACCAGGCCGTGTCACTTTGGAAGAGGAGACAACACTGAAGGCTTGGAGTCAGCAAACTTTGTGCTGGTAAATCAGCAAGCTGTGGGCTTCTGATTAAATAATAATAATAATAATAAAATAATTAATAAAATCAAAGCCCTACACACCTGCCTAGGCTTGAGGAAGCTTGAATGAAGTTTTATGACACAGCTCACGATCCATACTGTGCTGCCTATGGGCTGACTTGAGTGCATGGGAGAGCTGAACTTGCTCTCCCAAACCTGAGCAAAGGTTGTACAAGGAGCATGTGTGTCTACTGCACTTACCACTGTGGTCACTGCTTTCCTTCCAGCCCCCAGCCCCCAGTCCAGCTGAGGGGGACACAGGAGGTGTGTTTCACCTTCCAGTTCTGAAAAGTATCCATTTGACTGCACCACGGTAGATGTGGCAACCTGGAGAGCCAACAGAAATCTATCGGGAAAACTAGCAAGGTAGTTGTCCACCATGCTGTGTCACCTAGAATAAGAATAAACTGAAGCAAATGGATAAAGCCCAGAGTTTAGTTAAATGTTTTGTAGATGCAAAGATGAGAGTTTGTTAGACAGAAGACAGTCTGGAGAGTTTAGCACCAAGGACCTCATTACAATCACTGCTCAGTATGCATAAGGGCTTTGTTGTCTCATCATTCAGCACACTTTTTGCTGATTATACAGCCAAAAACATCTTAACCCAGTTTTTATGTGAGATTTTTATCTTGCTGGGGGCAAGAAAAGGAGGTACATAACACCCTCTGGTCTCTGCAAGTACAAAACTGTTTGCACAAAAACAAATTCTGGCAAGATGGAAAGGTCCAGTGTGCTCCACCTCCAACTGACTGTGGCCACTCTCTGCTACCTAGTACCCTAGTTCTGGGACAGTCTGTCCCAAATCCCATCCTAAACACTCCCCAGACCCAATGAGAAGCACTCCTTAGAGTAGACCATCAGAAAGGGACGGTTAGCTGGTTCTCCACCACTTGGTCAGCCCCCTCAAGGTGCAGAGGCCCTGCAACAGCTCTTGGCATGGCTTCCGTGTCCTGGGGCTGGCAGAGTTAGGCCTGGCTGCTCCGCACAGTCCTCTGCACCCCACTGAGCCAAAAAATTAGCATAGGGTCAGATGGGATCTGATGTTTCTCTGCCATGGTGTAGGGGCATCAGCCTGGTTAAAATCATTTTTGGTAACAGCTCCTCCAAAAATGTGGTGAACCTGGTGAAGCCTGGTGAACGTGAGCAAGAACTGCAACAGGGGAACTGCAAATGCTTGTGGCCTTCACTTCTATTTCATTCTAGAAGACAGCTGTGTTACTGATGAGAGCACTGGAGTACAGTTTCTTGCTCTTCACTGGTGCAAGGAGTGAGAACAGCACTCACAGGGCTGAAGTCAGCAAGGACAGATATGGTAACAACTTGGGCTGGTGCTTTAACATCCACCTTCCTTCTACTCTTTTTAGATACTGTCTAAAGGGGTGAAGCACATGCACCTAACTCCAGATGAAATTCCGCAAATCTCCTTAGCCTTCAGAAAATGTTTCTTGTGTCCATTGTATCAAATCCACAACATCCAATGATATTCAGACACTTCTCACCTCTGATACTGCTCACTTCTGGACTGGGAAGTCTTGAGTGCAGACATGGATAATTCCCTCCTGTGTAGCACCTCCTCCTCCTCCTTTCTTCAGCAAATGATCTACCATCTCTGTCTCTCGGAGATCAATCAAGATTTTCTATTCCACGTTTTCAGCTGCTATTTTATTGACATCCTTCCTATTAGACCCAGAAAGTCCAAACTTTCCTTTCCAGCCCCTCAGTTTTATTAGTACTTGAGTTTGTTGCACAGAGCCTTGCAAGTGATGGGATTTAAATGGAAGTATTTCACCCAGCCAGATCGGAACCTGCCTCTTTTTGACTGCACACATATCACTGCCTCAAAATGCAATACTTCAAGTAATTTTGATTCTGTCAGTAAAAGCTCCATGGAAAAATCTCATCTGGGCTTGTTAGTGATATATTGACTTAAAATGCCCAGTTTAAAGAAGGCTAGGAAAACAAAACAAGAAAAACTCAAGTCCCCCAATGAAAGCTAGTACTTGCAAGAAGGAATGAGCGATTTGTGGAATACAAGTATTTTCAGTCCAATGGAGACTGGTATCTCAACAAAGCCGAAATATTTCTGGATTATCTGGTCTTAATAATTCAGTTTTTGGTACATGTATTTAGATACAGAGACTGAAACCACGTCAGTAAAAATAGATTGCTTACCTCAGGCTGCCTATAACCAGGTCTTTGTTGCAGCCCCCAAACAGTTTAAACTATGCCAGTGGTGAAACAACTTACAAAATTTCCCCAGTGCAGGCAGGCTTGAAGAAGAAAAGAGTCTATTGCAATTCATGTAAGTGAAAATCTCATGACATTAAGCTGCTCCCTGGAGCCATTGCTAAATGAATAATGCATAAGCAGTGTCAGTGACCCTCCCTCCCCTTAACTCAAACACAAGAAAAAAATACCAGCAGCTGAAGGTTTCATTCACCCTGGTGTGAAACTACCCAACAGGGTGAGTCCTAGGCTGAAAGAAGTGTCTGCCACAACTTTATACGAGGATTATTTTCCCTATGACCACTCACTCCCCTCTGAATTTTTTCTGGTCTGTGGATTTACACACCAAAAATATGCAATAAGGAAGGAATATAAACTCTCACTTTGTGGTATCACTGGCTTGCATATTGCAGCTCAGCAGTCATGGACAGCATCCAGCATTAGCACTCAAAGGGAGCTGCTGTATTTACGACTGCTCCAGCCTCACAAGAGCAAGGAAGGCTGGTAAAGAGTGATTGAAGCAGAACTGAATGAAATGTATACTATAAAGAGGACAAAAATTGAATATTTTTTGAGCCTGAATTCCTAAATAAATTAGGTTTATGCAATCTTGCTCGCCTGGGAAAGGATACGTGTGGCAGGGTGTTCCTTCCACAAACCCCCACGCCAGGGTTTGATGCTGCTGACCTACTGCCAATGACTTTTGACAGAAAGGTAAGCAGTTCTGGAAACAGCTCAGTTTTTCCATTTCAGATGGAAACAGATGCTTATGCCTTTTGGGTGGAAAAGCTAATAAACTCACCCATTGTTAGGCACCAGACTATCAAAAGAGGGCAGAGGCTTTTCAAAACTGCACTCACATGCTCTGCAGCCCACAAAGCTCCCCTCCATGGTTTAAAATGGCTTTCGCCAATTGTTTGCATTCCACAGACCAGTAACTGGCAAAGCTGTTTTTTGGGAGGTGGGAAAATCTTTCAAAGATGTGCTCATGGAGGACTGTTTTGCAAGATCTACAACGTCATACATATACCGATGGCAGTTTTTCTGTTAAAACGATCCCCATATTATGATGATTTCCACAATAGGCAAAGAAGTACATAATAATGAATGGAATGACATCAAAGAGAGTCAATTATCTGTGTTTATTAGCAATGTGATTATGGTGTAGCAGTGATAAGTGGATATTCACTGCATCTTATTGCAAAGGATAATGGTGTTCAGGTTTTTGCATCCATGCTTATAGCATGAAAACAGAAGAGGAGACAATTATCATCATAGCGGCTAATGCCAAATGCCTTCATCCAGAGGAGGCTGTGAGCACGCTGTCTGATGTTCAGAGGTGAAAGAACACCAGCAGCGTGAATTTCATCACTCTGGAAATCAGATCACTCACTCAGGGGCAGCTGTGATTGATAATGCCACTGCTTGCTTCAGAAATGTCCATGCTCACACATCTGTGAAGAATATCTAGAACAGTGGTCCAGGACTAGGAAAGAAGTTTTGGCCTGCAGTGCATCTGAGCACCAGGGTATTGATTATTTCAGTTCTGTGGAACTGAAGAAAGACCTCTTTCCCCACACAAAGTATCAGCTTCCACTCAAAAAACCTCCCAAACAGTAAAAACTTTTGACTTGATTGCAGCTGCTAAAGCAAGATTAAATGTACAGCCAATGTGTAAACTGAGATCCCTTTGAATCTGAAGAAAGCCTGAAGCAATGATTCAAAACTACGTGAACTTTCAACTTCAGCTCACTCAGGGCTGTGGGCTCTTCAGTTCTGAAGCTGTGTTTTTTCAAGCTTTTTTTTTTTTTGGCTACAGGGTTCATTATTTTGCAGAAGCCAGGTCTTTCTGCCCTGCAGGGATCTATCTATCACTGCTGACTCTCTGCATCTTCTCCACATGGAAGAAGTAATTGGATTGTACTTTCTGCACACGACCAAGACAGCAGGGAAACCCAGAGCTGTAGGCTGGAGAACCGAGCTCTATAGACGGCAGGGAAGTATCTGGTGCATAAGAAAACTAAATGGCTTAGTGTAACCAGAAGATCTTTCCTTTATTTCCAGAGAAGAGCTGGGACATGCTGAACTGTGTTCACCAGAGACTGCAATGGAACTTGGGAAGATCCGTGAAGCCTTCAGAGAACTTCACCACCCAAATAATCCCCACAGAATATGATCCCAGGGGCATTAAATCTCTGTGAATACATGAAACAATATGGTGCCAGGGGATGCTAACAGTAAGTGACTTTTCTTAAAAGTGCAATAGAGACATTACTGCATAGGGGTGCTGGGATCTCCATGATGGGGCCTCCATGTGCTAACCCATAGCTGGTTAAGTGATTACGCAGGAGCAACTGCAACACTTCAGACTAGTAAAAAGAAAAAAAAATCCAGTTATTTCATAAATTTTAGAACAGAGTTGTATTTATTATTATGTTATTAGAAAAATTAGAAAATAACAGAAAATATTATCTTAACAGTTGTGCTGCTTCTTTGTCCCTACAGAGCAAAGAATCACATTGTTACCAAGTTCCTTGGGCTGCCTGGGGGAAAGAGATGAGATTGCTAAGACTTTATACTGCAAACCTTTAAGTTTAGCAGGCTCATTCTTCTTTAAATGAATGTGAGCTTGTTGTTGCCAGCTCTCCACTCATTGTAGTGTCACCCCTGCCTTAGATCCCAACTTAAAAAAAGAAGCTGTTTGGAGCTTGGTGTGTTGCTCATAGCTATGCTAGAGAAACTAGTATTCTGGGAGCACTCAGGCAAACAGCTCTGTAATATCATTCCTGGTTGTCCTTTCAGTCGTAAGATCTTTGACCCCTTTGTCTCCAACCAAGCCCCACGAGCCAAAAACCAAGTGCTGGCTCACCTTCTACAAGGCCTGAGGGATGTGTCCTTGTGTGAGTGGTGCGTGTGTCCGCCTGGGTGCATTCACACACACTCATTCGTCCTTGTGAAGGAGAGGCTTAAGGTCAGTTTTGCAGCCTTCCAGCCATGTTACAGCAGATTTGTCCTGGTGGTCTGATTTAGAACCAGTTCCTGTCTTGCTCTGACCTGCTGGAAGAGATTCACAGACCTGAACTGACTGTCGCCAAAAGGTGTGATAACAAGATGTGTCTGCTTTGCTCCAGACAAGCTATCGTCTTCCTCCTTTGCTGCAGCAGAGGCAGAAGAGGGTGACACCTGCCCTTATGAAGGTCTGTGCCATGGGGAAGCCTCCACATAGGATTTGTTGCACTGGACTTGAGCAAAGGCTTCGTTGCACAGTGACTGCATCACACCAGAATGGCACCCCAAAACTTGTGCTTATCAGTAGCAGAAGGATTTCTTATGCAGGTCGATTTGTGCTTTTATCTGAAATAAATATTTGTATCAGCCTTGACTGGAATAACAGCACTGACACACAGGGAAAACTGTCTGCTCTTATTTTCTACTTACAAAGAACACAAATCTGCATGATGAGTCAAATACACCTGTTGCAAAGATTATTTGCTACGTGAAACAGCTAAAGCAGCAGAAAGAAGCTGTTCCTGGAATTTAAGAGGAAAAAGGTTGTTCTTTGCAGCTCTGAAACACAACCATTGTCCCACTCAGAATATTAAAATTCACATTAAAAGATGGCAGTTGCAAAATGTGGGGGAGTACTATCAAATCAGTATTTTTTAAACAATTCTGGAGCATGCAAGTTGATATTTTGGAATAATAACATAGAACCTACAGTGTTCTGAGTTGTCAGTGTTTCTGAGAAGGCAGATTCAAAGGTCTGTGTCCTAAACTCCAGCTGAAGACAAGATGAACAAACAGAACAACTCAGGGTGTTGTACATAAAAGTTGGATGAGTTTTTCTTTCTTTCCTTCTTTCTTTCTTTCTTTCTTTCTTTCTTTCTTTCTTTCTTTCTTTCTTTCTTTCTTTCTTTCTTTCTTTCTTTCTTTCTTTCTTTCTTTCTCTCTCTCTCTCTCTCTCTCTCTTTCTCTCTCTCTCTCTTTCTTTCTCTCTTTCTCTCTTTCCCTAACTCTCTCTCCCTCTTTCTCTCTTTCCCTCTTTCTCTCTTTCCCTCTTTCCCTCTTTCTCTCTTTCTCTTTCTCTCTTTCTTTCTCTCTTTCTTTCTCTCTTTCCCTCTTTCTCTCTCTCTCTCTTTCTTTCTCTCTCTCTCTTTCCTTCCTGCCTTCCTGCCTTCCTGCCTTCCTTCTTTCCTTCCTTCTTTTTCTTTCCTTTTCCTTCCTTCCTTTTTCCCTTTCCTTTCCTTTCCTTTCCTTTCCTTTCCTTTCCTTTCCTTTCCTTTCCTTTCCTTTCCTTTCCTTTCCTTTCCTTTCCTTTCCTTTCCTTTCCTTTCCTTTCCTTTCCTTTCCTTTCCTTTCCTTTCCTTTCCTTTCCTTTCCTTTCCTTTCCTTTCCTTTCCTTTCCTTTCCTTTCCTTTCCTTTCCTTTCCTTCCTTTCCTCTCCTCTCCTCTCCTCTCCTCTCCTCTCCTCTCCTCTCCTCTCCTCTCCTCTCCTCTCCTCTCCTCTCCTCTCCTCTCCTCTCCTCTCCTCTCCTCTCCTCTCCTCTCCTCTCCTCTCCTCTCCTCTCCTCTCCTCTCCTTTCATGATTTAAATGTTGCTGTGATTGAAAACCAGAATTATAGTGTACCATACAGAAATCTTTGGACAGTATAAGTTGGTACATGTGTGTGTTGTAATTTAAACCATAACATCATTTAGGAGATTATTCTGATATAAAGTCTTCACTTCAGAAAGAGGACTTAAGGTAATGAATATCATTGTGGAAGCCAGAAATAACTTTTAAAACTTCACCAAGAAGATACTGAACATCAGAGAAGTAAAATTGATCTCCCACTTTCCATCCCAAACATCACTGCTCCAAGACCATGTTCCTTTTCTATATACTGACAACTACACGATATTTCTTGTCCCCCTCTGTGCACACTGTGTGCCATCTTTGTGAGCACTCTCTCTCACTCTGCACTCCTGAGTTATGGTCAAAGCTCAGGGCTAACAAGAGTGGAAATCTGAAGGGGCAGCGATGCTGTGAAATGCAGTAAAACCAAAGAAACCCGGGCTTGTAATGTGTGAGCAGCCGCAGGCACTGGAATTCGAGTATGCAGTATGGCTGAGGCTAAACTTGGTATCATAACAAAGCGTGGGTCTAAATAAAAACTGCCTTAAACTCCCAAGAGGCTTGCTTCTTCTAAGTGATGACAGTTGTTAGAGAGTAGCTCTGCTACAGGAGCAACCACACCAAATATAGTGTGCTGGAGTAAACACAGGAGGCAGTGCTGGAAAACTCTCTCTGAATGCAACCCTACTTCTGCAAGAGGCAGTGGATGCCATTATCTGTGGGTATTTGTCCCTTTAGCTCTGTGAGTCCTTACTTTTAACACCCTGATTTACAGTACACTGGCTACTCTCCATTATTAGCACAGCCTTTTCCTGAAGCTCCAGGTCTGTATTCAGGCCATGCTTTCATTTGCATCAGCCAGTCAGCAAATTCCTATCCCAGATCAGTCCCAGCTTCTCCAAAGGGAGGTCACAGGGAGACTCTTACTTACGTCACATTTTCTGTTGGTCCATTGTTCATAATTTGTATAGCCAATTTGCTTTTGTTGAATATTTATAGAATCATCACAGAATCATTAAGGTTGGAAGAGTCCTCTGAGACCATCTGGTCCAACTATCCCCCTACCACCAATGTCACCCACTAAATCATGTCCCTAAGCACCACGTCCAGCCTTTCCTTGAACACCCCCAGGGACAGTGATGCCACCACCACCCTGGGCAACCTGTCCAAATATGCCTAATAAAAGGCAGGCAGCAAGATGCAACTAGATGACACAGCCAGACACAATAATACAGACTTTTGCCCACTTTATCACCATGGTGTGTTTTCTGGCAACTTCTCTGTTGTCTTGCTCCTCCGGTTTTGCTCAGGATGGCTTGTGGGTAGCTCATGGCACGTCATGGTTTTGGCTGAAGCTGTGCCAGCTTTGACCCACCCCAAGCTATAACCCTTTCAACAACCCCAAGGAGTGCTGCTATAGGAATCTGCTGTTGCTGGTGAAATCTGGTGTGGGTTATTTTGGCAAAACCACAGCCATGCTGCTAACTACTGCTGCTGGGGTGTGAAAGGAATAAGCTGAGTGGTTTTGTGCCACTACAAAGCAAGTGGCTCCACCTGCAAAAAGTGGGTCTCATTTCCTAGGGGACAAAGATGGAAAAAACAGCCCCAGCACTGTTGAACAATGCCTTTCTCTAATGACCCTTGCTGCAACATACTGATGTGGGTGCCAGTGGGAATTTTGCCTGAGCAAGAGCTGGATTTTGGACTGCAACAGAAATGGAGATGGCCCAGGGGAGCTTGCATGCCTCTGAGAGACCTCAGCACAGTCCGTGCCTGCTGTAAAAGCCAGCACTGTGCTGCACGCCTGGCACTTAAAACATGATCAACATTCAAGGTTGTAAGCCCACACCATTTCATTTTAAAATTAAAGTCATTTTCTGAGTAATAGGAGCACATTCACACTTGGAAACCGTAGAGCTCTTAGCTTCTTTTTCAATTTCAGTGCTAGAAAAAGGAAAGGGACAAAGTGCCAGGAAATATTGTTTCTTGGCTGAACTCTTGTAGACCAAGTTTCAGTCCAGAGTGGATTTTTTGCATGACTCAGTGGTAAATTTCTGAACAAAGAGCTTTATGATATAGCAGCAATACTATAAAAAGCATTTAACTCTAGCTGTGCTGGAGGCAGTGTTGAAAACTTCTGGCATCTTTTCTTCCCCTTTCACAGCAGCACTTGTAAACAGATTGAAACTTCCTCAGGGATTTCTGTACAAAGTGGGTAGAAATTTAAGTGCTTTGTAATCTCAATGGAAGACTTAGTATCAGGTAGAGTAGATAATTTGACTTACTTAGAGCAATCATGCTTTTGAAAGCTTTACTTCATTCCTGTGAAAACTAGTTTGTAGTAAAATTACCTTCCACAGGCTTCGTTGCATGCTCCCCTAATGAACTTCTGATTTACAACTGGTTTGTAGATATGATTTCTTTGTCACATTGTAGTTTTCTTCCATTTATTAAAGGCAGAATTCAGTTTTAGGTGGAAATATTGTATAGTGTGGATAGCTGCTGTGGAGAAACTATTGCAAATATCTCATTTGTAACACTTTTGTTCTTCCACTCAGAAACTCCACATTTTAGTCCTCCGTGGAGAAGAGGATATTGTGTTTGATGCATTACCAACCCTAAAGCATTGTTAAGATTGACTGCAGCTAATCACTAAAAAACTCCTCTTTATTTTGGAACAGTTGTTATTCCTCATCACAGGAAAAATACTTCTTATTTCAAAATTTATTTCACTTCTTTTCTTTCTCCTTTCCTTCCTTCCTTCTTTTTTATTTTATTTATTTTGTTTTTTAAATATATTTTTTCCCCAAGGTGAACTGCTTCCCTCATCTACATGCCCATTAATACCATCAGGACTAAAGGCATGAGGAAGAGGATGTCTCAAGTGCCTACCAGTGAAATGTACAAGGCTCAAAACCAAAACAGATAAGATTTCAGACAATGTAGGGAAGATGCTGAGATCTCAACAGACAGCTGACACCAGTCCCACCGAGGCAGGTGTAAAACTGTCTCGTGGCTCAGCTTCTTCTTCCCATTCCTGAAGATACAGATTTAACCACAACAAGTCCCATCCTTGACTATCCAGATAAGGCTGGGATGTCAGTATGATACTGGACAATTTTTATTTTATTTTGACAAATAGCAACTTTACTGGGCTTGGCATTCGGTGCTTTTTTTCTTTCTTCTGTATATTTGTTTGTTTTTGTTTTGTTTTTGTTTTCATGACAGCCATCACATTCAAATATCCATGCTACAAACTGCTTAGGTAGCGTTTTCATGTTATGCAGGTCTATAAGCTGGAATGAGTACTTTATTGAAGGATAATTAATACTGAAGAAAGGGATGTCAAATACTGTGCTGTGGTATAGAAAACTGGCCAGTCATCCAACATGGTTAGCCAACAATCCATCCGGAGTTACGAGATGGAATAAAAGTTTTTTTAAAAGAATAAACGAAATAAACTTGCACTTCAGGGCATAAACAAGCTTTAAAAAAGGTTGGTATATGAATGATATCTCTTTCTGTCATATTACTTTTTAATTACAGATTATGGAACTGCTTGCTTGTTTCTTTGAGGGGTCAAGCTGGCACATTTAGATACTAGGTAAGTAACTTAAATTTTTTTTTTTTACATCTTTCAACTTCCTTCAGTGGCTGCAAGGACATTTTACATAGGTCAGTTGTGATGTAGAGACCAAGAGCTTTGTTTCTTCAGTCACATTTCATGCTTGCATTAGAGGTAGTCTGCAGATGCCGAGGAGTGACCAAAGCACCACAGGATGAAAAACACAAGATGATTCAGACCAAGAGTCAGATTCTGTCTGACAGTCTTCTAACATGTTATGTCTCTAAATCAAAGCTTGATTATTTTTCTTTTCAGAAAACACTTCGATTCAGCTAGAAAATATAAGGTTGAGGAAAGAACTTGAATGTCTGTGGCAAGTCTGATGTACAACTTGATTATAATGTTTAATTCTAGCTTGAAAATCAATGAATTGACAAATTTTTCATGTTTCTGTGAAAATAAAGATGTAAGTCGACAGCTATGTTGGCAAACAATGAGCAGACTTCTCCTGAGGAATATCTGCCAAGAAGACCCACACCTGTGGGCAGGGTGTTCCCACCACCACGTCACCCACATGTATCAGGAAGGAATTTTCTCCCTCACTGCTCAGGTGAGGGTTTTTAATGATCGCCTCCTACTTACTCCACAATAGCTTCACTGCTGAGTAACTTGAGATTTCTTCACACCGTTTGAGTCTGTTGCCATGTGCGAGTAATGAAGAGACCTTTCTTTCCTGGGGGAAATTAAGAAAATAATTCATTCTTTCACTCAGTAACTCAACTGAATCCAATCTGGGTTCACTCTTTTAGGAAATGTGTTTAGCTAATTCTGTCAAATTAAAATACAAAAGGAAAAATGCCGATAATACTGACCATCTTTATATCACAATTCTCTGTACTTTCAGACCATGCTTCCTCCACTGACAATTTTATTTTGCAAAAGGAGACACTAAGGTAGAGTTGTAGAAGGATTAAGTAACATTGCAATTTCTGTATAACACTGAACTAATGTACGCATGTACAATGATAATAATAATAAAAAAATCTGAAATGCACTTTTCATGTTCATTTGCCCTTCTGGTTTCTTTTGTGGGCTTTGATTTTGAGTTTTTCTTTTAACATTTACTTTAGTGTCTGCTGCATTCACTGGATGCCCAGAAAAAGTCATGATAACAGGACAGGAGCCTTAGCTGCACTCTGTGTCTTTAAGAGGTGAAGAACAAACATTATTTAGAAATTTCTGTGGTACAGGGCCTTTCTGACAGGTACTGAGCTCAGCAAATCACTGCCCCATCCCTCATTTGTGGTCATTAGCGGCAGGGCCTGCGGGGAGCAGCCAGGGACCGGAGCAGCCGGAACCAAAATGTGTATCGATTCCCTCCCTCCTCGTCGTGACGTGACCGTCAGAGAGCATTGATCACCTATGACACTCTCAGGGAAAACTGGGGGAGGTCAGGGGGAGAGGAAACCCACTGAGAGTTGGCAGGCGAGCCTGGCATGGGGTGTCTAGGCCTCGGACAGCTGCACAGAGGAGGAGGAGGGAGCTGCTGATCGTGCTCCTCTGGTCTCGTGCTGTTTCTTCCAACATCAGCTTTTGGGGGATGGCATCAGACCTTCGTAGCTCATCATGCTTGTATGTGTGGTGGAAGGAGGTGGGGGCTGGAGGCCACCTGGGAAGCTGGCTGCAGCACGGCGTATTGACCAGCCTTGCGGCTGCCCATGCTTAATAACCAGAACAAATTTTCCGAAGTGCCTAAATGGCTCGAAACGGGGCCAAGCTCAAGTGACTTGCACATATTGGAAAACTGCTTCCAATTAACTCTCTCTCTCTGTCTCTCTCTCTGTTTGTGCATTTTCAATTATGCAGGAATATATCATTAAGTATCATTTAAGCAGGTGAGGAATAGATAGCTTCAAGCTTCTACAAAACTGTATAATAGCTTGGAATATTTTAACTCAAGCCACGCTCTCCTTATAAAAAAAAATTCCTCACTAATTCTCAGTCATATTATACTGGGTCTGGATGGGATGGCGTTACCTTTCCCTGCAGCAGCCCACACAGTGCTGTGCTCTGCACTTGTAGCTAGAGCAGCACTGGTATCACACCAGAGCTGTGTCTATTGCTGCACAATACTGGCACCGCACCAGGACTCCCTTCAACCCCCCAAGAGCCAGCAGGCTGGGGGTGGGCAAGTGATGGGGAGGGGACATCAACAGGGCAGCTGACCTAATCAAACCCAAGGGATATCCCATACCATGTGATGTCACACTTATCAGTAAAAGTGGGAAAGAGGAAGGAGAGAGGGGGCTTTCGTTATGAAGATGTCTGTCCTCCCAAACATCTTCTATGCACATTGAGGCCCTGCTTCCCAGTATGTGGATGAACATCTCTCGTTGATGGGAAGTAGAGAGTAATTTCTTTTCTCTCTCTGTGTGTGCTTCCAAGCAGCCTTTTCTTTTTCTTTTTAATTTTTTTTTTTTTTTTTTTTTTCCCTCTTCCTTTTCCCTTTAATTAAATTATCCTTATCTCAACCTGTGAGTTATTTTTTTTTTTTCTTTCTTTCCAGCATACTTTCTTCTCCCCTCATTTTCTAAGGAGGGGGAGTGAGAGAACACTTGTGGCTGAGTTCAGCTGCCCAGCAATGTAAAACCACCACACACATGAAATGGTGATCCCTTGTCCCTGTAGGCCTAGCACACAAGATGGATAGACTGCAGCAATATGAGTTACACGTTGCACTTAGAGGCAAGTATCACCTTTAAAAATCTGCCTGTCTGCCAAAACTTGGCAGAAGAAGGTGCGCTCAGCTCCATGCACAGCGCAGCTCCTTACCACCTCTTTCTCCTCCAGACTGTCGGTAGCACCAGCTATGTCATGTACCAGATGCTGAGCAATAACCAAAAGGCACTCGGCTGCTTTTAAAGAAATGCTCTGTATCTAGAAAAAGCTCCATATCTAGAAAAGCTCTTTTCAGAGTCACTGCAGACGCCTGTAGCCGCACTGTCCAGCTGCCACTCAGAGCCCACAGAGGCTGGCTTTAAGCATTGTTGGTCGATACACGCATAATATGGTCCTCTGCTGTCCCAAAGGGGCAGCTCCAGACACCTCATACCGCAGCATCCTGGGGCTACCTGGCCTTGCATCTCCAATACCCAAACTGCAAGCACTGACATGAAACAAGTGTTAACAAAAAACAGCCTCTGGGACTTACTTTGCTGTTTTGACCTCCCATTCTCCCCTGAGTCACCAGCAACTCAGTTGTTTCATGCCAGTTTTATTTTTGGTGTGCTAGCAGCATCCATAGCATAAATGCTGTTCTTTCCTAGTTTGGGCTGCAGCTGACTACCTCCTCCTGAGGAAGAGTAGAGATTTTTCAAGGCTGTGGTGACCCAGTGTTATAAGTAAGTGCTATATAATCTCAGTTGTGAGGTTTCACATAGAAGTGGCTCCTGTCTGTTCAAGCCCTTCCCAGATGAATCTATTTGTGGCCTTCTCATCTGGGGCTTGGGGGTGGCATCCCAATAAATGACCATCCCAGCTATTTTGGTACTGAGGATTCCTGTGAGGCTGGTGCAGCTTCTGGTGAGAGGCCACCCTGTCCCTGCAGGGCTCAGGAGCATTGTGTCCTCTTTGCATTTGGGTTGAAATGGGAGAGGTTTTAGAAGGATCAGACAGACATGCACATAATCTGTTTTTCACCTTTGAGTCAAGAGACTTTGTGCACAACTAGCAGTCACAAATGCAGCCCTAAACTTGCCGTCAAGCTGCTAAAGCTATTGTCTGCTAAGCATTTGTGCATAGTGTTTCACACAATACGTCGGGTCTAACACAGCCGTAATCTGTCTTCTGTCTTACTCAGACCCAGCTCCCTTTAACTGCTCTCCCAGGGGTGTCTGTCAGACAGACTTTTCATTCCATTATTCAGGCTCCAGTCATCCTCACTGGTCTGCCCCAGACCGAAACTGCATCTTTGCTCCCTTTGCACCCGTGGCTCCGTGAAGCTAGAAAGCTGTCTCTGCCGAGCTGGGGTAGTGAGATGCTGTGCCTGTGCACCATCTTGTTGTTAAAGCAAACAAACAGACCTGCCCAGGCTTTTTTTTTTTTTGGAAAACAGCTTGCCGCTTTCCCGGTCTGACAGCGTTCACTACGGGCACTCAAGCTTGGCCTAAGGATATGCTCTGTGGCTCTGCTCTGGCAAGACTGTCTTTTGCGTGTACAGCGTGTGTTGGATAAGTGTTGGCAGGTCTTTGCCGCAACTGCTGGTTGGCTATTTAAGAGAAACTCTGGGAGACAGGACTGGCACCTCCTGAAGTGCATTTTGCCTGCAGTAGCTTACAGCAGCCTCCCTCCCTCCTGGGTCGCAAATGCCCTGCAGGCAGATGCTGGGGAGCTGCTGGGCCCCACATGTTGATGCTGCCTGTGAGAGCTGGACAGCAACTTTTTCATGGCACTGGCTAATTTATCCAGGAATGGATTTGTATCTCGAGACCCACAAGCAGCACTGTTTGCAATTAGGGGTCTGTAATGTCTCCTAAGATACGCATCATGTCAGAGATCTTACATCCGAAGCATAAGGCTCTATTACCCCTTACTTTTCTTTATGTTTTGAGCACAATTACGGTGTCCCTTTACAGTCTTATTCTGTCCAGGTCAAGTCTTCAAATAACTTTCTCAACAGTTCATTTGTTCCAAGTATTATTGTGAAAATAATCTCTGTCAGGTCACTTCTTGTCCTTCTTGTTCAGCCAGTTCAATGTTTAGACAGAAACTGTTTAAAAAACTTTTACCTCCATTTTTTCTTGCTGTCTTTTATACCCATTACCATACTTCTTCCCTACGTCAAATCTGTGCTCACATGGAGACTTCAGAACAAGTGCTTCCTGATGCCACCTCCGAAGGCTTCCCATGCACACCATGCTCTTGGCCATCCTGTCTCAGGAACGGAGCATACAGAAATAGTTAGGTAAAAATGCTTACAAGCAAATTTGGCCATCCTTGATGGAGCACTACTGCTACTGATGTTAACAAGAGGGAAGTTCTGTCAGGGTCTGCAGCAAACAACTCTCCTTTACCAATGGAAACTGGGAAGCATTTAGAGGTGGGTTCTGAACTAGTACCATCTGTTGGAAAGGACTTTATGTTCCAGAAATTTCATGTTATTGCCCTGAAAGACTAAATGAAAGAGCACATTGCTAATTGAAGTGCTTGTGGAAATTAAATCCATGTTTAAATGGATTTAAAAATTTTAATGCAAAATTCAACAGCTAGAAATTTTGCACCAACTACTGCTTAATTAAAATTAATAAGGTTTCAAAGAGTGTAAGTTGGGGTAGACCAGAAAAGAATTTGGCCTTAAACGTGTAATTAAAATATAATTACATTGAAAGAAAGTCATTACTGATGTTGTACCTCAAGAGCATACCTAATGTGCTATCAGGAGAAAAGGTTTATGCATTTGGGACACCATCTGTGTAAGATATAAAAGGAAGTAGTCGCTAAGATAAAGAGATATTATCCAGATCATTTAAGTAGATAGTCACAGTCCTTTTATGGCCTAATCCTCTTGCTACATTCAACAAGGTATCTGCTTTGTCTTAGTTTGGGATGTACAAGGAACATTGGCAAGTTTTCCTTCCACGTATATAGTTGTTTCCTAGCCCTCTACCTAGGGCTGTGAGCAAAAGAAGCATCTTTCAGGTTGTGTCCGACATTTCTGGATGAGGGAAACATTAACACAAAAAGAATTCAGTTGCTCATATTTGAGAACCATGTGCCAAAAACATTTAAAGCAAAGGGCCCAATCCAACCTGGTTAAAACCAAGGCAGGAGCAATCCTCTTGGCCCATGCACCAGTCAGCATCACCTAGAAGTGTGGTGTTAGAGTTATGCACAGTTCTGCATTTAAAGGTTTTGTTTTTACTTTATTCACATGGTGCCCATAATAAATAAATAAATAAATAAATAAATTCACAAAACACGAAGCACAAGCGAGTTTCACCAGTCTTGTAGTCACTGAAAGGACAGATAGTGAGAATAAGAATGGTATTATGGGAAGACATTTTGGGAGGAAAGGTAGGAATGTGAGCACGAAATAGAAGTCAATTTGTGTCGTCTGGAGCCAGAACAACCCATCATTCATTTGATAGCTTGTGAGGAAGGAGAGGGCTGAAGGGAGAGGGGATTGTTGTTGTAACGTGACAGGATTCAGTCCAAAGTCCACTGAAGTTGATGGTTAGGATCCTGTGTTGACTGTACTGAGGTTTGGGCTAGGGTCATGAAGACATTTAATAACAAACAATATAGGAAGGTCAAGGATGCAGAGTTCACGGTGCAATTGGGATCAGCTCTTTTTCAAAGGTTCAGACTCATGGATTGATTTGAATGATCTGGGACATCTGGATGTAACCTTGAAATCAAATTGCATCAAGAGGATTTACTTGTAAGCTTTTGATTTAACCTTGTCTCTTCACACAACTTTCTGAGTTTTTGAACTGTGATTTTTAAAAGTACAGCGAGTCTTGTAAAAGAAGTGTGGAAGAGGAAATGTGAATCCCTAGGTTACTCGCTGTTCCCTTTGATACAGTACAAAACCCCGTGTAAGTGGCCTAATGTTTTAATGAGCAGAAATATATTCCTGCAAAGAAGTGAATTTAGCACTTAGTTGAACGCACTTCGCTGAACTGGTGACATTCAGTTCATAATCAAGCTTTTATTGCTAAAGAGAAATTGCGGTCACACTCTTCATATCAAAAATTTAGTTTAATAAAATAAAATCCAGTGACAGTAATTTCTCTCTACCTCTAGATTCCCTATGGCACTGCTTGTTAAATGGATAAGAAATGCACAGACCTTGAACAAGCCTTTCCCACACCAAAGTTCAATGCCTTCTTGGGCTGATACTCAACAAGGATGTTCTCAAACAACTTTTTTTCATTTGTAATGCAATGCAGAAGATGTGCAATTGTCAGCGTTGTGGTAATTCATCATCTAAAACAGTTCTCACATCAGAGTGAAGGGGTGATTCTTTTACAATGTTAGCAAGATTTGTCAACAGGGCAGGACGGAGAGAAGTCAGCCTTCTGTGACTAATAGCATAAACACTCCCTTCCCTTAAACAGTTTTTTTCTTTTTTTTCCTTTTTTTTTCTTTCCCTAGGGTCTTGTAGTAGCTTATACCTGAAGAAGCAGCCTTTTTATCTTGCTCAATCTAATTAAAATACAACATCAGGCAGATGAACAACAGAATATTGCTAGTGTCCATTTGTTAACTTGTCAGTCTCTGAAGGATTTCCAGTTCCAGTTGTGACTGAAGTAAGTGGCACCAGATTACTCAGCTGTAGAAACCACAGCTGAAAACAAACAAACAAACAAACAAACAAAACAAAACAACAACAACAACAAAAAAAACACCTCTTGAAACCACAAAACTCACAAGGATTTTACAATCCATGGGGTGAGATTAACTAACAGAATCAAATAAATGGAGTGAAAATATGCTCCCACTCACAAAGGTCACTGAAAAGACTGAAAAGCCAAAGAAATTTGGCTTGTGGTGAGTTTTGCCTTTTTGTAGCAGTGTGAAAGCAGTATGAACATTTTTATTTTTATTTATTTATTTATTTTTAATGTTTTAAGGGGTAGCTGGTCAAATTTAGCAGAGAAAATAATGGTCTGAAGTATACGGCAGAGATAGGCAAGGGGCATTTTTTATGTCTACAGTCTATAAATGTCAACATACTGAGAGTGTGATTTGTTCCCTGCAAGCCTCCACCACTGCTCCCCTCCAGCCACAGGCACTGGTGGAGCAGGTGCTGTCAGAAAGAGATCATGGTGACCACTGAACCCCATCATATGTGGACAGAGGCTGGATGGAGGCCACCTGACTCATTTCGCTTGTATTTTATGCCAAGTTTGGAACAATATAGGTATGCACAGACTGAAGTCTATGGCGTTCAATTTACAGGATTGTCAAAGTCCTTTTGATAGATATTTTAAGTCCTGTACACAGCTTAAAAGATACATCTTCTCTCTAGGCTTTTAATTTGTAAACTGGAATGTGTGAGGAGTTTATGTCCAGGAATTTGAAGATTTGCTGTCAATTTTGCATATGGGTATGTGGTAATGCCTACTTCATTTTTATTTTTTTTCTTTACTCATTAAAGGCAAAACACAAATCTGTGCATTTTAAAGCAGCTCTCGGAAATTGCGTGGCCATATAATCTCAATCTATTAGAGCAAAAATTAAATCTAAAATTAGACATAAAAATCACAACATTACCAGTCCTGGATTTAAGGCTTATATTGCTCTGAATTTCAGCGAAAATATTTAAGAATCGATTTAAATGCTAATGAACTGGTTTGCCATAAAACTAGATAGTAGTCATACTCAATAGTAGCATCAGAGCCACGCTATTGGTTTTTCCTTTGTTGGCCTTTACTTGTGACGTTGTATACATAAACTCACAAGTGTTCCTGTGTCTCTCAGCCCCATGTAACACAGTATAATAAAAAGAAACTTTCCCAAAACCACACAAAAAGTTCTCAAAAACCTGAAATCATCAGTGCAGACTTCTGAAATCTGATTGCAGGGCCAGCAATGAACTCATGGAAACCTGAGGGACAGGTAAAGGTGGGAATGTTTGTCTCTGCTCTCCTACACCTGGCAGCTTGCCGGGTTTTGTTATACATTTGATGTAAGGGCCTGGGTGTAGCATTTTCCCAAGAACTACCTGAAACAGCCGTGAGCAGAGTTGTACAAGCGCATGACCCTGTGGCAGGCCATCTGCACAAACCTGGAGCATCTGCCCCAATCTGGAGCATCTGCCCCAGACTGGAGCATCTGCCCCAGTCCAGTCACTACCAACTCCTTCCTGAGGTGATGAAGTGAGGTTTCTTATGGGGCTGTGTCTTCTGGCTGGGTTCTCCAGCACCAGAAGAAGGCTTGGTATAGTCTTCTGTCTGTCTTCTACCTGAATGTTCCTCTTCATTAAATTTACCTGTATTTCTTCTCAGTGGTCCCAGGGAGCTTTGGGACTACAGGGAGACCTCCACTCTCCTTCTGTGGGCAGAGGGAGGGATGGGGCACCCTGGTCTCCACCAGACAGCATCTCAGTGAGCACAACAGTGCTCACAGCTCACAGCTCAGGTGGGGCTGGGGAGCGGGGATGTCTGCCCGCACCATTTCCAAAACAAGCAGAGGCTCATTTTCATCACGTTGATTGTTAGCAGGTTTGGAATTTAAATATTAAAAGAAATCAGAAGAATTAAACAGGCAGAGCCCCCTGGTCCTCATTCATTAAGAAAACGTCTGGGGGCTTCTTCCCTCCTCCCCTGAAGAAGGTTTGAAAAGACAAGCTATCCTTACGAAATCTTATAAACGCCCACGAGACAATTTTGCTTTGAAGTATCAATGTGACAGGGCAAAAGCAGAACAATTTGATACTAATGATTTCAGTCACCATCCTAATGCTTCATGTTTTAAAGATCATTTTGCAATAAAGACATCATGATTTTACAGTCACATTAGAATAATAAACCATAGCACTTACAGAGTATTTTTCCTCTAAAACAGAAAATAAATTGGAGCAATAAGTGTTTTTCTCATTTTAGAGTTAGAACTGAGGCTCAGGGAGGTGACCTTGTCATAACACAGTCTGGGACAACCTCACCTGACCCCCAGTTCTGGGGCTGCCCTTTGGATCATGCTGTCCCTTACCTGTTGGTTCAGACAAGATGACTGATGACAACTCTGCAGGAGACAACAGATGCAGATTGATGTTCTAGCTCCCTTCCTTGTGACTTGAGGCACTTCACTGAGGCATCTAAAATAGGAGTGTCGAAACTCCCATTAGGGGGGAAAAAATAAGGAAAAAAAGAAGTGACAAGGTCTTGACAAGATGAATATAGTTCGCTAGACCTGCTGATGGCCTCTGGAGGTAGTGGGGTGGCCCAGATTCACCTTCCCTCATCCTGTTTGCTGGCACTTTCTCCCCCTTGGTCTGCAGAAGAGGAGCAGCAGCACTGTCCCCAACCCAGGGGGCTCCTGCTGACCCCGGTCCAAGAAGAGACTCCATGGGTGGTGTTTTGGGCACCAACAGGCAGGCACTGTGCAGAGATGGGGCTGCTACAGGGCACAGGGAACGTGAGGATGGAAAGCTGCCGATATGTCAGACTCCTAATGAAGGCTCACCAGCCTCCAGCCCAGCTTGATTCATTATTCAGCTGGAAATTTTCCTCCCTAACTTTCTTTTCTTTTGCTGTCATTTGCTAAGCAAAGGCATGTGTTTACCTCCTAGAAACTCCATCGACATCTCTGCTAATACATAGCTCTCAGGTGGTGACAGCGAGGAAACAGATGGTTACACACAGGGTCCCAGAGCGCTCATCAATATTTACGGACATCTGACAATGACTTATCTTAGACCATCTACATTTAAACCACAACAATGTAAATGAGGAGCTGTTTTCATCGTGAGTAGTAAGGATGGGATATTCATATATACGTTTGCATCTTCACTAATAAAGGATGCTCTTCTTCCAGGAATATATATATATATATTTGTGTTGTTCTGGCATGTTACTGTAATATATAGTCAGGAAGTCAGTCAGGAAAGGCAATATAAAAGACAGAGTGGGTTTCCCTGCTCAGAAACATGTGTACGTCACTTAGGATTTTGGCAGAGGATAGAGGAGAGGAAAAACTCTTTGCAGCAGTCATTCACTATCACAGCCTCTCCTGCTCTGCTTCATGGCAGTTACCCAGTAAGTTGCAAGCACTCAACTGAGTTAAAAAACTGATCCAGACAAAACATTTAAGGACTCATATGATAAACCATGCAGCATTTGAAAAGAGCATTTCACCCTCCGCCGTTCTTCTCCAAAACGAGCCCCCATACCTTGCGTGTTGGAGGTGGGTTGGGGTGGTGGAAACAGTAAGGAAAGGAAGGAGGAAAACCCTAAAATGAAGCAGTCAGCAAGTTGTCAGCTCTCATCATGAGCCTTAAGAGAAGAGAAAATCTGTACTGGCAGGGATGCGATCCCCAAGATGACGTTTCGTGTCAGGGTGTGTGCTGGGGAGTAAGAGTGCTGCTGGCTGCTGCTCTCGCCTGTGATGCTTGCTCTTCCTTGCCGCAGCAGCCTGGCTCTGGGACACTTGTCAAAGGCCATCCGGAGCATCAGATGGCATATCAGAGAGCAGAAAGCAATTTTGGATGGGGGATTGCTTCTGCTAGTACTGCTCATAGCCAGCTGAAGGCTGTCAGCCTCCCAAACTCTCTGATATTCTCTCCCTGGGAATTATATTCTATTTTTTAACCACATCAGTCTTTATGCTAGGCAGTATTTGTGGAATTGGCTGGAAAGATAAAGATCATCATTTCATCAGGATCCCTGGATTTCAATCTTTGTTCTTATTTGTCCTCGTGCAACTGAGGAGTACACTTGGGCTGCTCTGGGAGTTGAGGCTACCCTCATGAATAAGGAAAAGTCCTATGAGTGCAGAGATAATGTCACTACTTCTTGCATGTGTGAGCTGTGGGAGGACGTCCCCCCTCTTTTTCACTGCTTGCTTATGTTGCTGTGTATGGAAAGTTATTTCCGAATGATGAAAGTGTTTGCCAGGAGTAGACAGGTTGTTTTGAACGGCATTGCTTTTGAATTCTGCTTATAATTAGACTCCTTTCCTGGGCACTTTTTCCTTTCCATTTCTATTTTTTTTTTTTAATTTTTATTTTTAGCACCCGTATCTAGTACATTTCTTTCCCTTGCATGAAAGACTTAATAGTCCATTGCCTAATTTCCATGTTAATTAGGCACATGACTCCTCTCAATAACTGCCACATCCTCACTTACTTAATACGTATTTTCGTACCCCTAGCAATGATCTGATAAAGAATATTATAAACTCAAAATACATAGAACAAGAAACCATGGGGATTAGATATCAAAGAGGACACTGTGGGGACCGTGTTAATTGAGGCGATCAGCAAGATTAAGATAAGTCTTGCTGCTTTCTCGTATGGGTCTTAATGACACAATGCAGAGCCCAAAGCACTTTACCTGCTGTACAATGTATTTAAGTCACTTTCTTCCCCAGGGTGTGTAATCTAATCTTCCAGATAAAACACTTAGGAGAGTGAAACCAGCTGGTGTTAAAAGCTGTATTTCTAAGATACAGCACCTGCGTAAGGTTTTAAAATCTACTAAAAATAGTGAAGGCTAATAAAAGTTGTAATTTGGTGTATGTGCGTACACACAGGGAAAGATAGACAGAAATTTTAGTATGAGTGGTTTGTGTGTGTGAGCATACAGGCTGGCCTGACCTAGTATCGATGCTGATCCAGCTTCAAGGAAGCTTTGCCTAGGTGGTCTCAGGTGGTCTCTTCTATATAATATTTCCCTGATACAAATCCATGGGAGTGGGGGTGCTACAGTTTTGCATTATCATTTTAAAAGATTATTCCCACTTTAAGAATATCGACTTTTTCCTCAAAATGGCTGCTGCCTGCAATTAAAATGAAAATATCTCTCAGCAAAAGATTTTGCATAAATAGATTGTGAATAATGGAGCTGTTGTCAAGAAAAAGAAATAGGCGCTACCCAGATCTTTTTTAAATCAATTCGTGATGGAGTTCTTCAAACAGGGATGCACATTGCTGGTGTAATGATTTGCCACATGACCTTGCACTTGAAGTGCTAAGCAAGGTGAAAAGCAATGTACCTAAACATGAAAAAGTGCTGATTTTGATTCCCAAAATAGTATTTTTCTATCTGGAGCTATTTCTGCTATGGGCTAGTGTTCACATACAGAGAGAAAGTTAAGATTTCCCTTCAGCAATACGTGATATTTCCCACTCAACTAGATAACTGAGAGGCTATTTGGGCTCACTAAAAACACTCTTGCACGTCAGGGAACAATACAGCTCAAAAGCAATTTGGTAGGAAGGGTAGGGTTTGCAGTTGAGGCAAAGGATGAAGAACGATTGTTTATTTTGGCTCTGCCCGCCCTGCCCTCTGAGCCAGCTTCTTCCCCTCTGTGAGGCCTCAGGTCCTACAGGGTAGGTGGTCCGGGAGCTCGCTTTGCCAGAAACCCTCTCCCACCTCATGGAGCACCAGCACAAAGAACCAGTGTGACCAGTATGACCAATAGGCCAATATGAGGAGATTGGGTAGCAAGCAGGAGGACCTGAAAATAACCACTGATGGGGAGAAATCTGATGTAATTGTCCTATGGAAGCCAAACTGGTGTCCTTCAGATACTTTGCTGCCCCCATCCAGGTGCAGACTGGTGTCCTCCATAGGTTGTGGGCTGTTTGGCATGGAAAATTGCTGATACAGAAAACTGTATCAGGCTGCCTGGGGATGCTTGCCATTGCAAAGTACCACACACACTTGGTGCTTAAAAACAGTGGTCTCCCAAACTGAGAAAAGTTACAAAGTGAAAAGGAATGTAATGGCAGAAGCAAACAGAGAAATGTAAATGAGGGAAAATATATGATGAAGAAGCACATATAAAATGGCCAAAAAGCCATTACTTCACAGTGAAGTAGCTGAGTTATATTGGTGAAAAGCACATTCTTTTTCAGTGGAAGAATGAAGGCAGGAATAACAAATTAAAAAGCAATATGCAACATATGGGGAAAAGAAGGAGGTAATAAAAATCCATATAAATAAGAGCTTATGAAGTGTAGAAAATTGATAAAAAGATACTAAAGACATCAAAAGAAAATCCATGGCTGGTCAGGCTATGTTTTAGAAGAAGGGTTTCTTGAAAACTTATTAGTAATAGCAGAAAAAACATCAGTGTCACACTCTCATTACTAGCTGGAGATAGCCAAGTCATTAATAACAATGAAGAAAGAGGCAAAATGGTTCAACAATTATTTCTGTTCTCTGTTTGGAACAATATATTTTTGGACACATTAAAAATTAAGGAAGATATTGAACAACTTGTACCAGGTTTAAGCATTTTTGAAATCATAAGGTCCACAAATGTATCCCCCAAGGGCTATGGAAGAGTTAATGTGGCATACTTATAGGCTGTATATGTAAATTTTTAATAAATCATAAAATAGTGGGGAAATCCTCAAAGGTCAATGTCAACATTGTGTAAAAAATCCAAGGCAAATGACACCATGCAAGTAAATAGAGTCCAGTTTACTTGATACCAAACTCAGGAAAAGTAATGGATAAATTGAGAGAAGATCTAAGTAATAAAGAAGTAGAAGTTAAGGGTATAATTAATGCAACCTTATTGATAAGGGACTTGTTCTTTCAGACTGGTCACTAAGATAGGGAGCAACCAGGAGCAATATGTTCAAAGCTGAGGGGCAGGAGGAGGAACTTCTGATTTTGGCAGTAAGGTAAAGCTGCTGGAAGGGCTGCATCCTGAGCAAAGGGGCAAGGCAGGGTCCCATGGGAAAAGCAGCAGGTGATCGTTCTGTGTACAACTGCACTGTCACTTGCATGCTGTTCATGTAAAAGGCAAGCTTCTGATTTTTGACATGTTGGTCTTTAATACAGCAGAATAATTCAGGTAAATAAATAAAGTGATAATGAAGCAGCCTGCAAAGAAATAAATGAAGCAGGAGCAGGAAAAAAAAAGCAGGATAGGATGCTTCAAGAAGTGAGGGAAACAACGAGGCTGTGGGATGTTCAGTTGGCAAAGAAATAAAGGATAAAGAAGAGAGAAGGAAAGGGGCAAGCAATACAGACTTTAGAGGCTTCATCAAATATCCTTAACCAGCTTTTATGAAACGATGAGTGCGTGACTAAACTCCCCTCCTAAAGGAGTGCTCCAGCAGATTAGCAGGAACACAAAGAAGGGTCATTTTTCTCTTGGAGCTATTGAATTCCTTCCTTTCATTGAATCAGTGTTCTGCAGATTTTCCTTATCAAAGGTCTGGGTTCCTTTGGAGCTGTTTGATGATGAGCCATATTCTGCCTTGTCTTCCATCCCAGGCATCCCCACCAAGTTCAATGACTTCTCGTGGAGAGTAAAGCGGGACAGACGTTAGCTTGATGCCTTTAACAGTGTTGTGGCTGCTAATGAAGCACGATCTGGTTTGGTATATGTTCAGAGACTGTCAGCAGAGTCTGCAGTGGAATAGACCATCTTTACTGTGAATATGCAAGTGATTCATCAGTACACCATGTGTACAGGAAATTAGAACACCTATTCTCTTTTGTTTGGTTTTGTTCCCATCAGGAATTCACTCAGATAAAACAAGCAAGAAATATTTGGGGGATTTTGGGCAATTAAATGGTTTCCTTCTCCCCCTCACTCCTTCGCCACCCAAAAGTAATGGAGCTGTCTGGCTTATTAGATAGCATAGGCAAGTTTTAAAACATAAAGATCGGGAGCGTTGCTTTTATAAGGAAGAACAGTAGAATTGGAAATGATCCATATTTGGGACATGAATGCAAGCTGTTATGCAGATCAAAGTATCTATTTGGAGCCAAATTACTCAACAGCATCTATCTATGCCTCTTCAACACCTGCGGATTAGCAATGTAATCTTGTGGAGGTTGCTATAGCTACATCTCTAGAGCAGGTGGAGTTCTTCATCTCTGGGAGCACCATTATGCTCATTCTTTGCAAATAAACCATCTAAGAGTATATTTAAAATGTCACCCTGGTGGCATCAGTCCCTGTCTCTCTGACACTGTCATGTCAGATCTGTCCTTACCTTTACCATTACCAGATCTGTCCTGACTTTTCCCCAGAAACAACGCCCCATCCATCCGAGCATGCTGCCTTCACAGTACGCACGTGTGCACGGGCACCAGGGCCTTGCCAATCCCAACCGAGCAAGGCCTTAAAGCATGTCCTCAGGTTAATCTGAGGAGGACAGCCCAAGTTTATCTCGCAGATACATAGTCTTGCCTTGGGGTTGGTGGCACATAAAAGTGTAAGCTGGCACACGGCAAAACTACCTTTGGCAACAAGGCTTGCCAGGGCCTACACGAATGCCCTGACAGCACTGAGGCAGTAGGAGCACTGAGTGTGAAGCTGTTTGTATTCCAGACATTCCCGTCAAGGGCTTCACTCAGTCTTTTCCATCAAATACTTCATCCTTCTTGCTTGTGCTCCCCTGCTGCCTACCACAGGGGTTACCAGGATGACCTTGCCTCCTGGCTGGCTGGCTGCAGTGACTGGCACGTGCTGTAACCCTTAACCCTCTGCCAGTCAAGCCCACAACATGCTAACCTGTGTGAAAACTCAATAGCAATCCCCGGACAAAAAGCTGATAGCCTGAAAGAAGAGACCTGACAAGCAGAAAAAAAAAAAAAAAAAAAAAAAAAAAAAAAAAGAGTGACAGGAAGCTAAGAAAAGGAAGCACCAACAAGAAGATAATAAACAAATCAGGATACTTTGACTTGTCTAATTTTGTCATTCTCCTTGTTTGTCTTTTGCTCTAGTTCTGTGTCAAGTGCAAGCTTTTCATTCCCCAGTGAAGGTAGGGAAGGAGAGATTTCCAACTAAAACCTGTCAACAGCAGCAAGAACAACAGAGGATGTTTTCCCTCCCTGGCAAATTTTAATTTCTACAGTAGAAAGCTGAATATCAGAAAATGCTCCAAACATAGCAACACTTCAATAGCTTTTCAATAGAAAGAGCCCAACTCCCCCTGAAAGCCTATTTAGGGAAAAAAAAAAAAAAAAAAAAAAAAAAAAAAAAAAAAAAAAAAAAAAAAAAAAAAGAGAGAGAGAGAAAAGAAAAGAAAACAGAAAAAAAAAAAAATAAATCCCACTGCTTGGCAACGCAGTGGAATGGCCAGCTTCATGCTCAGCACCATTCTCCATACCTCGCTTTTCCCTCCAGGTTATTTTTATCCCTTACGATATCTCTAATATGTTAGCTCTTTAACTTTTTCCAAATTCCTGAAATATGTATGCTCCTTGGGGCCTCTCAACTTTTGCCTTCCCCAAAAAGTGGCGCTGTAAAATTTATTTCCAAAAGTTCAGGTAAATAAAAATATGTCATGCTGCTTTGAGACAAATTCATCTCCAGGTCAAACGGTGTTTTACACAGCATGACTGTATTTCTTTTACCCTTAAGGCAACTCCTATATGTTCTCCAGGCCACTGGTAAAATAAACCAGTGAAAATAATGAAGAGGCCACTAGTTATGAGACAGGCTGCTTAGGGATCGCTCTTTCCACTTATTTCAGGAACGGCTGTTAAAAAAGTAAGTCAGAAAAAAAGTGGTATGGAGAAAATCACGTCAGTCTTGCCTTGTCTTTCTTCTGAGGCAGTCTTGTTCATTGCTGGTGATCAAAACACCGCCAAAAGCCGTAATGCATGTTCTAGCTTTGAAAAGTGCTATCAGTTTAAAACACAGAAATGAAGGCAGCCACAGAGCCATGTGCTATGAGAGAAGGGTCTCCTGTCTGGGTGCCGAATTCCCCGTCAGCACTGAGCCATCACAGAGAGATAATTAAGCCATGGTGACTGTGCAGCATGGGGAAGGTGCACCCAACTGATAGCTATGAAAATGGATGCCTTTCTGCCTTTTCAAGCTTCAAGTCCAGAATGAGCTTTTTTTGTTGTTGATGTTGATGGTCATGTGTTGTTGTTTTTTTTTCTCATTGAGCTTTTTTTTTTTTTTTTTTTTTTTCTCTAAGGGTTATTAAAATCTGTAAACTGCTAATTTTGCACTGCACTAAATTAAGAGTAACATTTGTTCATGATTTATCTGCCAGAAACTTGATTTTGTTTTTTTTTTTTTCTATGGCCTGCCTAACAAGCAAACGAAAGGCACACACAAATCTGCCATACACTCACATGCATGCATGAGGCTGTCAAAAGCAGCTAGCAACTTGGGAGACTGTGGTCTCCCACCCTGAGACTGCTGCAGTGAGCTTCCTTTGCCAGAAGCAAGTCTTCCTTAAGGCATCTCCAATCAAGCAAATAAAATTTTAAATGCACCCTGTATCATTAGTCACTTTTGAAACTAAGAGCCTTATACATCAAAAAGGGAGAACGTGGTCTTAATAATTGCCAGCATGCCCCTATTACCCACAGTACCTGCAGAGGTTTTTCTGAAGGGGAGGAACTCTTCCTTGGAAGTCTCCTGGATGATTTTGTTCTGGAAAAAATAAAAGAAGCTCAACTTGTTTGAAGTGATAGCGATCATTGCTTAGGCTGACGCGTGATCTTGTTTCGTACCTAAAAGAAAAGCCATGCGAAGGGAAGAGAAAAGACCACAAAACACAGCATCACCTCCTGCTTTTTGGGGGTGGGGAGGAAGCTTACCTCCATCCCACAATGCAGCACTGGGCTCGACCCCAGCCCCAGCCTGCACAGTGTCCCACACTGGTGTGCCCCGCAATTCAGAGGCCAAACAGACGTGGTGGGTCATGTATGCTTTGCAGCACAGCTTCCTCCAATTCCCATTGCTATGGAAATTGTTTCTCGAGGCAGCCCTAATTTTCCTTTCATCAATCAATTAGGGGCAGGCTTTGCACTGGGTTGTTTGTTTCCCCAGCTCTGCGCTGTTTGATATTATTTTCTCCATGACAAATTAACCACAGCTGGACCTGTCTGGAATTGCTAAGGATGCTCTTATGTAAAGTTATTAAAAAAAAGGAGAAAAAGACATAGTAGGCATGAGAAGCAGGAAGAAACTGATACTTTGAAGGGGAAGGAGTGAAATAGCAGGGACTTGATGACTGTCCAGGAAAGGGGATGTCCTCTGATTGCCCCTCTGGTCAGGTCACACCATCTCCCAGGACCAGCCAACCTGAGGAATGGTGCAAAATCCAGAGCTCCTGGTAACACTCCTTGTTGTGCTGGGCTATGTAACTAGCCAAGAGCTCTCTGGAAAGGCCCAGTAATGAGGATCTCCTTATCCCCTTACCACAGGCTCAGTCAAGCCCAGACTCCAGTGATCTGTGTAGGAACATGACCTCTTAGGGAATTAAATAAAGGGGAAAAAAATTTTACATGATTCTTTTTCACTGTGGCAACAGTCTGGTACCAAGAGTTTTGAAATTGTCACAATGTGTTCTTTTAGTTCAAACAAACTTATTTTACATTTTTCCTCTGCCTTCCTGCACCTTCTATGCTCCATTGCAGCAACAGTCTCCCATAACACATTAGCAGATTAAAAATAACCTCCTGCCATCCTTCATCTACTTTGGCCAATTGAAAACCAGACACACTACCCTGGGCACCACAGAATAGAAGAAGCAAAGTGTGCTTGTGAGTTTGCATATGGGCTCTGACCCAAAGGAACCAATTCTGATAGCATGAGGTTATTTCTATTTCCTAGATAAGTCTGATTTTGACACCCCACTACCATCCTTTTTCTGCTGTTTTTTTTTTTTTTTTTTTTTTTTTTTTTTTTTTCTCTTCTACCAAGACAATCAGCTGAAGGTCCAGAAAATTAATAATTATAGTTATTGTGTGACAGGAACAATGATTCATGAACAACAGGATGCCAAAAGAAAAAAAAAAAAAAGCAAGCACGTCAATGCATTCATCTTTCCTGAAGCGATCAAATCCTAATGATCAGAGCTGAGCAAGCAGCAGGGAGAGTTATGCAAAGAGAGGAAGAGACAGGTTTTGAAATGGCCTTGGGCGCAGATGTTTCTTGGAGGCTGGTGCGCAAAGGACCAACTTGTCCCCACCTCACCTCCATGTTGAGTGTTTTGAGAGGACCTTTGACCCATAGGCGTCAAGGAGGAAAAACACCTGAGAGCATCACAGCACCGCACTGGCAATTGCTGTCCAATTCATCCAAAATCCTTTGTGTAGCCATATTAAACACAAATCACTTTTCCAAGGCTTTGGAGCTGTTTTCTTCAAAGACGTAATAATTGGCTTCAAAGATTGTTTGCTCAGGTTATTAAGCAGTGTTAACCAGGTTCAATCAATCTAGCAATTGGGCTGGATGGCAAATTACTGAAAATTCTGGGTAACCTGAGCTGACCCCAAATCTCTTCCCTATTGTGCTCCCTTGAGCACATGTGAAAATCAATAGCTCAGAAAGCCCTTCAGTGTTGCTGTCCCCATGCGAACTCCTTTTTTTCCCAGCTGCTACTCATTTACCTACCAAGGCAACCAGATGCTCCCCTGAGGATCGCTGCCAATACCGCATCATCGAAGGTGAGCTGTTGTCAAAACACTACAGAGTAAGTGCTGAGAGGCTGAACTACTATGGGAACCATGGTTTGTTCCCTTGGAATTTCACCCACATCTGTACCTCGTCACCCACACACGTAAAGCCAGAAGAACCACAATTATATCTGGAGGACCAGGTCTTCCAGCTGATGCATCCTGTTTGCTACCCCCAGCCCACACCTCCTGTCTCCCTCCCTCCCTCTGTAAGATACACCACGTTTCTGGGCAGATCAAATAAACCTCCTCATTTGCACATATCCTATCAAAAATGCACCCCAGCCAAGTCTATAAGGCCAGTAGGGTCTAGAGGATTGTTTTATTCTCCAACCTGATATTGGACTGTTTAATGAAAAACACAACAACTTGCTAGACAAGACCTGGGGCGCTCTGCCCTCTTGTACTGCTGCATGGCTGCATCTCTGGCATAAATCAAGGACCCTAAGCCTATTCTTTAGTATTTATATATTTTATATATATTTATACATAAAATATATTTTAATTATCATATATATTAAGCCTATCTTATTCTTTCTATCTTATCCACTCTTTCTTATTTATGAAGTACAGTATTTAATCATTTATTTAGTATTATTGCTGTTTTTATTTCCCTCGCCTGAATGTGAAAAGAGTTCCTGGCAATGGAGTATTGAACAAAAACTTTGAGATTGATGGACGGTCTTGGTTTTGTGTGGGGAGGTAAAGGACGATTCAGTGCTGACAACTGTACGTTAGATTCCCTACTTAGTAAGTCGGTAATTTTCTTTTAGATTTAAGTACTCTCCAGGATGGAATTAAAATTGTGCTTTTCAAATTTAGTGCACATTAGTACTTGTAAATTCTCTGGTGATACACTGGCTTGTGGAAAATGTTCATTAATATCTGTTATTTTCTTACTATCAATAATTCTTAAGGCCTGCTCTACAAATACTTAGGGTAAAATGCTTAGTGGCAATTTCCTCGGAGCACTTAGGATCATTAGGGTTGCAACAGAAAATAGTTATAGCCTTGGCTTTTCTGATTTGTTCTGTAAAGTGATTTAGCAAAATTAGCTGCATTGACATGGAAGCATCTCACTGCTTTGCATCTCTGAACCAATAACACCTGCGGTGCCTGCACGTTGGGGCCGATTATTTTGTGTTATTATATATTCTTTTAAAATTAAGCCTTTTCCTAAAGTAAACAAGCAAACATAAATCAACAAGCAAGCACCAGGAAATAAACAAAAAAGCACCCTCTGAAACACATCTAGACTTGTGTATGACAGTTTCAGTGCAGTATTTCTTATTTTTTTTAACATTACTGAGCAAGAACCAGAGGTGTCAGCAGCACCATTTTGGACATGCATGCACATGGGCAGACTGTTGTGATGGAGCTCTGTACTTGGCACCTTGAGAGGGAGAAGGATTGGGGAAGACCTTCCCAGTATCCCACTGCTTTCCTGTGCAGGTAAATCCTTCAGCTTGACATGAGTCAATGGACTCTGTCCACACAGATCACAATGTGGGCTTGTGGTTTAATTCTCCTGGAGAAAGCAAAGTTTTGCTCCCATTAGACATTCCCACACTGACTTTCTGCAGCAACCTTGATTCAGGAAACTTTTACCACTGGTCAGGTATCAGCCCATTGGTACTGGGGTTCTTTGAGTTGGGTGTTGAGTTGATGAAATGCCCAGACCTTGGCTGTCCACAGTCTTGTGCTGCTTCCTCTCTGAAACAATGCTCCAACACTGACATTCACTTATTTATATAACCATGGGCTAACTTTTTGTCTGTTTTCTCTAAGCTGCTGTGGGTTTTGTTTCCAGTAGGCGTATTACTTGATTAATGATCTTTCTGTTAACACTTGCTCATATGCCATATGGGATCTTCTTGGGTTATCTAAATGCACAAAATACAAATTTTTTTCTCAGCTGAAATGTTTTTTTTTTTTTTTTTTTTTTTTTTAATATATATAGCACAATACCTTATTTCCCCCCCCTCTTGTTTTTTTCCAAAAAAAAAAAGGAAAAAAAAAAGTATTTTCTAGCTTGTCCAAACTTCACAGTGTTGAACATTACTCATGATTCATGTTGTTACCTCATGCAATATTCCAGGAAAACAGGCCATGGACAGGCTCTTTCAGGAAGGGTTTTCTAATGGATTTGTCATTTCTGTTCTATCTTGATTAAGGACTAAATCCTGTGATGGTAGATGAATTTGTAGACCCTGTCTCTCTGAAATCACACCAGCTGCTGAAAAGAAGGAGGCTGCTTTTCTTTCAGCCAATGATGATAGCACTTTCCTGGAAGCAGGTCGAAAAATATTTACATCAATATAAATAAGCAGTGTGTAACTATAAATAAAGAACACAGGTAATAAAATGTTATCACTGAAGTTGAAATTAAAATTGAATCCTGCCAAGCCCTAAACATAGATCATGACAGACAAATCCAATACACTTTTTTTTTTTTTTTTTTTTTTTTTTTGGTGGTGTTGCAATTATGGACTAGGTAAAGCAAAAAAAAAGATTATACAGCAGACATAATTTGTAATGATTTCAGTCACATTTCTGATGTAGTGCTGCGAGAAGCAATGACTACCTGTGCATGCATTTACATCTCCATCCCCTGCCAAGAGGTGCCACCAGCAGCACTTACCTCCCAACCAGAGCGATGCTGCGGTCTGTACAACCACTGGCCTCTTTCCTGAGGGGATGCACCAGCACTTGTCTGGGTGACCTGTGCCAGGGCTGTCCCTCACCCTGACCCCTGCAGCCTGATCCACCCTCCCTGCAGAAGTATGAGACCCTAAGACAAACTGAGAAGTTTTGAAAAAGGACAGGTGGGCTCCCCTCCTTTCTAGCAGGGTGTATACTCATGGAGTAACTAGCTGGTTGCTGGACAGTGTTTTTGCTGAGAGAAAGAAATTAATAAGCTCTGAGACGGATGGACTGTGCCCTCCAAAAAAAAAAACAAGCCTTTAATCTCAGAAGAAGCTGCCTCTTCGTGGCACAGGCTTGGTGTGAGAGCTGTGTCCTCCTCTGGCAGAGCCAGGAAAAGATTTGCAACCACAGGCAAGATGTAACAGTGTGGGAAAGTGCAGGTGGGCTCAGAAACAAACTCTGAGCTGTTCATGCCAAAGCAGAAAGTATTCTCTTTAAGTTACACCAGAACTGGAGGCTCATGCTGCCTGTCTGGAAAGCAAGGCTTGAGGCCAAAAGCAATCTCTTGTACTTCAATAGCTGAAAATAAAGCTTTAAAAAATAAGAACATGTCAGGGAATTAAATGAGAACTACAAATTTAGCAGGTCTAGAGACTGCCCAAGAGAATACTGAGGAGAAATGTAGAGAAAGGACTTTTTTTGAGACACAGTTAAGTGAATTACTAGTCCCTTCCGTAAAATCTGTTACAGTCCTGGCTGCTGGGTATTTACTTTCTGAGAAATCAGCTTCCACTACTGCCTGCTGAAGAGGCCTAACTCCACTGTGCAGATGTAATTACTGAAAACGAATCTGTCAGAGAAATGTCACAAAATCAAGGAGTCCTGTTTGGGTTCTCCTCCTGAAGCTATCTTTTCCTTGGGGATAACCTAAACCGATGCTCTGCAAATCCAGTGAGAACAAGCAGCACAGGCACAAGGCAGACTTACTAAGGTTAGCAAAACTTCAAAGTATTAGCCATGAGCTGGTAATTGGCACCTGGGAGCCAGCCATCCATGGGGAACATCAAACGGTGTTATTTTTGGCTCTCCACAAAAAAAAAAAAAAAAAAAAAAGTCAGGGTTATTTTAATGCCAAATGGAATCTGGGTGCTGTTTCAGAAGCACCAGCAGCCCCTGATGGACAGCTTATGCCCAGAGCTTCTTGCACCTTCATGCACTCATGGGTACTTGTTCTGACAGTGTTTTGGCATGTTTCAGTGCTCAGTGCCTCGCAGGTGATTTGTAAGGTGAGCATGGCCAAACATTGGGCATGAGATCCTCATTTGCTCTGAGCTCAGCCCGCTGCCTTGGGTTGCAGAGCAAGATCTTTCTTCCTTTAACCAGACCTCTGTGTAATTGTGCCTTTCTTCTCATAATAGAGAACTTGTTCCCCCTCAACTTGTCCTTTCTCTTTGATCTGTGCAGGTTTCTGTAAGCAATTACGCATTAATATATCAAAGGCTATTGACAATGTCAAGAAATGGGTGTATGGGTATGCTAATGTTTCTGCTTAATCATACACGGGTTTGGTTGCTGTTTTGTTTTTGTTATTTTGTGTGTGTGTGTGATTTATTACTTTTTTAAAGTAACATATCCAGGAGGATCTTGCAGTTAGAAGCCAGGCACTGAAACCCGAGGACAAGTGAAGTCAGCTACAAATTTCCCTCTGATTTCCCTGAGACTAGAGTTACAGCTGTAATTCTGGATTCAGTTCCCACCTCTTCAGCATACCTTTACTGTGCTTTGAGCAAGGCACATATAGCCAGGTACCCAGGTGCCTAAATTCAATAGCCTGAAAATTTTGCTCAAGGGACTGCTGTTCACCGAGACTCTGCAGCATATGCTTAGTTCAGTCCCCGTTCTGCACAGCAAAAACACATGGAAGCTCATTGAACCGTGGCACATGATTCACTTCAGGAAAATGTTTCAGAGTTTTCCTGAAAAGTGATGAGCTGTTAATCAAAGCAACAATTTCTGTGCTGTTCCGTCTGTGAAACAGGGAGGTACTGCTTTAATGCCACCTTTGTCAGGATTTCTCAGCATGCTTTTGCTCCCCAAAGTCATATGGCTCAAATGTAAATGCTTACATGGAAAGTTCAAGCTTGTCAAAGATTTCTGACTTTTTTAAAGGAGATAGTAGATTTTGTTTCTTTACCTTCCTCTGATCATTTGAGTTTGGGTAAGGGGAAAAAATTAAATACAAGTTTTATATTTAATGTGAGAAGATTATATTTTTCTTGCTTTTCTAAAAAGATCATACTTCCAGCTTTCAATTATTTATCCAAATATTTTTATTCCCTACTGTATTCTGAACATGTGATCTATATGAAGCAATGCTCTGTTTAACCTTGCTTGTTCTGAAAGCAATAAAATATAAAATGAATAGGTGGAAAGGGATAGTAAATCCCTCTTGCAGAATTATCTGGCAGTTTCTGAGTCATGGGAAGACATCAACAAAATGAAATTTATTTAATATTGATGAATGGGACAGTAATGCACCTAGGGAGAAATAACGGCAATCAACACAGATATTTAGGAAACATTAATATAGAGAAAGACCTTGGGGTTGCAGTGGATAATGAAGTGCATAAGAGCTCGCATTGCAAAACAACCAATTGGGCTTCCAGGGAGGGCGGCGTAAAAAGGGATCTGCTGTATGTATGACAAAGGGAGGGATACGTGCAGCATCATGCAGCCTGGGCAAGACTGGAGCTGGAGTACGGTATGAACTTTTAAGCCTTGCATCCTAAAAAAGGCACTGAAAAGTGGCAGTGAACTTAAAGACGGGCAGAGGGAATGGCAAAAAGAGCTGCGGATGCTGCAAGGGAAGGGCACAGTGGAAAGCAATTCATTCAGCAGGAGGGAGCAGCAGCCAGCACTCATGTCTGTGTGCTGTGAGAATGAACTTTCCCTGCAGCAGAACTGGTAAAAGGGTCTCAAATTAAAAGTGGAACAACTCCATTTAGGTACAAGAGAAAGGACTTAATACTAAGAGCTGCTACAGAGGCAATAGAGTAAACTGTCTGGTGAGCAGCTGAACATGAGGCAATGTTAATAGAAGGTTTCCAGTGTGAGACTGGAAAAAGTACGGGTAGGATTACCGTAGAAGAGGCTTTTCAGCATTCTTTGAGCATGGCTGATCCAAAAGGTCCTTTGCCATCATTTTCATCTGCAATTCTGGGGTCTCAGAGGCTGCGAAAAATGACCCTGTGCACAACAGAAGAGGCGATACAACCAGTTTATTAATTAAATCCATCTGCCATGCTTGACTGTGACTGGGAGAAAAGGTCCAGCCCTACAAGCCTCACCCCGGCCATCCCATCTGCTCTACAAGCTTTGCAGGAGCAGGTCCAGAAGCCGAAGATGCTGCACCCCGAGTCATCTGCAGAGGTGGTTTTTGCCACATGCATTTTCAAAGGAAGCTGGCACAGCTCCTGCTTATTTTGAAACATTTGCTTCTGGAATTTGCAATGCTTGTACCAGTTAAATACTAGATTATCATAAATGTAATTTACATGTTCCCCAAATAAGGGAATGCAAGTGGAGAAGAGAATTTCCGAATGTTCATATTTCCAAATTAAAGAAATGTAAATGAGCCTGCTGTTCAATTCAGTGTGTAACGCATTATTTCATGGCTGTCTCCTTGATATTACAGGCCCCTCTTACATCAGGCAATGTCACGTCCCACCCAAATCACCATGAGATAAAGATGTTCCCCCTTAATGTAATAAAGGACGACGACGATATTCCAACAGAGCAAGCAGCACGCATACTGATTTGTTACAAATGCACCATCTCCGGATCTGGAAACACTCCAGCACGGCACGCAGCGCTGCGTGGCACCTTGGCATGAGCAAATCCTTCACGGCACGGCTCTTCTTGGCTCCTTGTTCTTCAGCCCAGCACCCTGCACCCTACCCGGGGGGATTCAGCATCCCATTGAGTGGGAGCAGCACTGCTTAGCCTGCTGCTCACCCCAGGGTTTCAGCTCTGCCTGCTCCCCTTGCCTGCTCGCAGCCAAGCAGAGGAAAGCTGTGGGATGTCTCTCCCCTCATTCATTAGGGGCTTGTGACGGCTGTTCCCTCCCACCCTGCTTGTCTCCCGGTTAGGAGGCAAGAGGGAGGAGAGCAGAGGAATGATTTGTAGGACTGTAAGTCAATCATAGCTCAGCCCGGACAGCCATAAAACATCTTTACTTCTACCGATAGGTGAAATTTATGGTGCTGTTCAGTGGAAAGTGAAATGCTCCCACAGGGTGAAGGAAATTCTGGAGAGTTTCCTACTCACTTAAAGGGAAATGTGTTGCTCCTTGCTCCTCTTCCCTCTCCAGCTTTACTTTGCAACAGGCAGCCTCCATAAATCTGCCTGGTTGACAACACTTTAGTGTGGCACTGAATCCCACAGCACATCCTGGTCCAGGGACCAGGCGGGGCAGCATGCCTGCTGCTGCTCAGGCTATGGCCAGGGCTGCAGGGCTGCTCCTGTCCCTGACAGAGTCTCAGGGTTTGCCCAAGTGGCTGAGGATGGCCCACGCAGACTCTCCAGATATTTCCTCACCTCCTGGAGATGCTGGACCTCTGGATCCACCAACCTCCTCCTGCTGGGCAAGGAGCAACCAGCTGGGCACATGCCCCCTTCAAAGGGGATGACCCAGAGCATTGGTAATATCAGTCCCTCTGAGCAAACACAGCTCCTCCATGTGATTTTCCAGCTTCTTTTGACAATATCAAGAGCTAATTGACAGGCACTTCTGACCAGGTGCCCCTGATGTAAATACAGTCCTGTGACTCTTATGTTCACAAAGTCTTCCTGATTCACAGTATTATCTCTGAAAACAACAGTACTATCTCTGAAAACACTCCCTGCTTTTAATTCTGCCATTTCACAGTCAATGTGCTGAGACGCAAAGCACTTGTGTCCAGCTCTGCTACTAGTTTCTAACATCAGGCACATCACTTAAGCTTACAGCATCTTGACTTTCATGTCTGAGAAAATGCTGCTGATATGATGACTTGGGGCTTGGCTGGCTGCTAAAAGAATTTCCTCTGTTTGTAAAATTGTGATTGGGCAAAACAAGGTTTTACCAGGCATGCAGCTGTCATAGAACCTGTTCTGTGACAGGCGAGATTCTCTGGTCCACAAGCAGATGCCTCATTTCATCAGAAAGTGCTCCACCTGAGCTGTGGTGGCTTAAACGGAGAACAACTGCTTGGAGCTCCATGCAAGGCAAGAGGTTGTTGGCAAAAGTACTACACAAAAGACAAGTAGGTGAAGAGCATCTACCCTCATCAATGAAATGGACAGAATGTGGCACATCCTCTTGCAGAAGACAACAGGCCCAGCTCAAGCCTGCAAGAGCCAAAAGGGGCATTCAGAATTACAGTTTCCATGCTCCTGCCAACCCCTTGGCTGCAGACCCAGGAAGCCCACCTCAGTGTGCACATCTCTCCAGGCAAGAGCAAAATGACTGCAAGCAATGCAGTAGTTAGGGAACGTTTAAATACAAGACCTGCTCTGGGCTTGAAGACAAATCTCCTTTAGTTTGGATGAGTTTAACATATGGCATGCTAACCGTCTCTGAGCTTTTATTAGTGTTTTTGGAAGGCTGGATTTGCTTCCACTTCAGAGCAGAAAGGTAAAAGTGCTGGATTTTTTTTTTTTTTTTTGATGTAGCCATATCTGGCTAGCCTTCACTCTCATTAGCATAAAATGCTTTGTGAGTTGTTGATGAAGAGCACTACATAAGAGATAGGTACTATTATTCCTTGGGCATCCTCGAAGATTTGACTGTGTGCTCTAAATTGTCATTAGTTTGCAAATTCAAAACCCAAAATATTTCAGACAGAACAAAGACAGCTCTCTTCAGCGAGTACTAATTTCACAGGAAGTTTTAACTTCGCAGATTTATCCATATTTCAGCAAAAGTCTCATTTGCAGTTATTTCATGCAGTTTTCTGCTTGAAAAAACAATCTTAGCTTTAGGAGATAGTATATCTTGTCATCCTCCATAATGCAAAAAACAGTTAAAGCTATTACTTGGCCTAAATGCCTGGGAAGAGCACTTCTCTCCGAAGAACTTTTGCAAAACTTTGAAGAAAAATGGAGAGTGACGTTTAGAATGGGAATATTTTGCAGCCTGAATTGCAGTGGAGGTGCACAGTATTTGCTGGAACATAAAATCTTTATCTCTGCTATTGCAATGCTGCAAGACAGACATTGCTCACCAGAAACGATGAACCACACGAGCTCCAGCTAGTCGTAAAGTAAAAAAGGCAGGTTTCCGAGGGGAGATTTGCTTTTATAAACACTACCATCATGGCTAAGTTATTCTGTAGCACTGATCCACGGAGGCACTCAATTGCTGCCTTCCCTATGGCAGCACGAATGCCGTAGGACAATCAGGTTAAAGTGAGCAATTGCGAGTCTAACCCATGAGCTGTTGTTAGCAGCCCTGCATTCCCACTGTAGCACCACCACCTTGAGAGTTTTCCTCCTCCTCCTGCAAAGCAGGAGTGGGCCAAAACCAATTGAGTCTGCTGTCTCTCTTTCTCCAGACAAAATGGAAATAAAGGTATCAACACAGAAGACTGTCCCAGGATCAATGCCTCCTGCTTTGAAAATAAACATTCCCGCTTTCCTTCTGTATTTACTGCATTTACCATTTATGCAGCAGCAGGAGACCATTATCCTGTGACAATGTTCTGCTCTACTGACATTACCTCTTAATTATATCTTCATTAAAACCAAATTAGAAAGCGGTCAGGAAAGTTAAGCCAACTGAATTGCACATTTGGCTGAACATCCTGACACCTTTTTTCAGAAAAGTGATGCTGGCTCATGCAACAAAATGTTTAATGATCTACCTCACTGCTGGGAAGTGTTGATTTTCATTTTAAACGCTGAACTTGCTGCTCAGTCACACCGCAATCATTCTGAAAGGACCCTGCTTAGTTAAATGCTGGCATGGTGTTATAGATGGTTCTGCCTGTACCTGCAAGGTGAGGATGATAGTTTGGGTTTGCCACTGACCTTTTTTTTTCTTTTCTTTTTTTTCTTTTTCCTTTTTTTTTTTTTTTTTTTTTTCTTTTGCCCTCCTTTCTTCCTTATGGCAGAAATAATCTGTACCTGATGAGTGCAGAAAAATCACATCCCTGCCAATATCTCCTGCTAGCAGCACCACTACCTTCCCTTCACTCTTCTCTGTCTTGCCCCACTCTGCCAGAAGAGGACAGGAACAGAAGGATGCTGAGGCCTCTGCTCACCATCGTCCAGCTGTTGGAAACTTCCTCCTCCTCCTGAAGGGCAGGGGACGGGGCTGCCTGCCTGCTCCCCAGCTGCCCGAGGAGGTGAACACACTGCTCATGGCATGCAGTAACATTTGCAACCAGGCAAACCCAGGATGCCTGCAGGATGTGTGCCAGAGCAGATGAAGGGCAGCATGACTCCTGTGGCAACCTTTTGAGCAACCCGCTGCTCTCCGTCCATGCAGACAACCTTTCTCATGTTTCATGTACTGCAGGGGTGGAGAGAGAGATGCTCACACTTCATGCCAGGACTGGACAGGTCTGTGCCACTGGCATTGGACCAGTGCTTGGGTCTCCAGTCCTTTGGCTTTAACAGCTCCTAAGTCTTCCTCCCTTCCCCAGGGCTGCAACATCCCTGATGAACATTCCTCCATAACATACAATATTTGGGAACATGTATCAGCATCCAAACATACCAGCTGAGGGATAATCTGTCAGTGCATCCAAAAGCATCTCACAGATATCATCAGCCAGATGAACCTCCCTCCACTGGGAAGACAGAGATAACATAACATGACTCTACAGACACAGACAAAGTGCCATATCACCAGTACTAAGCAGTATGAGGACACAGTCCTTGTTATCCAATGTTCTTGTCAGCACAGTGACTTTTTAGGGAACAATCACTTAATAGCTAAGTATAATGCAGGGAAAAATACTTAGGAATGCACTGGTAATGGATCAAACTCCTTACAGCACAGGTCTTCAAGCAGAGAGAGTTTGCAGAGTCTCAGTGAGGAAAGCCAGGGGCAAAGTCTGGAAGGCTCAGCCCTAGGAACTACTCAGCAGCTTTGACAGCCAGAGGTGCACCAGGAAAGGGAAATGCTAGAGTCATCATTTTTTTGGTTCCAGTGATTTGATATGTATTTGCAGCTGTGGTTTAAATAGGGGAAAAGATACAGTTTTGTGTGTGAAAATTGAGAGCAAAAGGAGGAGTTCAGCACGTCTAGTCCAATTTTGTTTAGTGTAATTTGCAGCGGTGTCATATGGATGCTATGAGGCAGACCATACAGAAAAAGAAACTTTGCCCTTTTCCAGAACCAGCGTCCAGCTCCTCATCTGACATAAAGAGAAATCTTTATGGTTTGAAGTGCTTGGCCCAATCACTTCTTAGATATGTTCATATCCTCCCATAGGATATGTTCATATCCCAGAGGATATGTTCATATCCTCTTAGATATATTCATATCCTCCCAGATACGAAGCTGAGAGGAAACTATCTCAACAGTCACTACATGTGATAAGGAAGATGATGTCTGATGTCTGCCTGGGATGCACTGGATGTATTGTGCTGTTTCTGGGGTGGGGAAAATAATCAGAAGAAAAATGGGCAAAGGGAGGATGATGCAAACCTACTAGTCCTGGAGTTATAATGAATCTTTCTGGTCTAGTTACATTAATGTAGAGGAGAAACATTCTGCCTTCAGCCAGGCTGCAGTTTCCGTAAGGGTTGTTCCTCATGTTTAGTAGCTGTGTTTTATAGATAATCTATGATGCTTCATTTTCAGTTCAAAATAAACGTAAATTAGAAAGAAAAGAGAGAGAGACAGAGTGAGAATGTGCAGCAGAAATGAGGCTGATGCAATCATTTCCCGTTCTGAAACTGATCGAGTAAGATCAGGATGCGGCTGGTTTAGTGATCGCCGTAATTAGCACAATTGACTGCTTGCAGATGACTAATCTTTCGGTTCAAGGGAAGTAAATTAAGACTTATATATTTTGGCTTTATCCTAGCTCTACAGGTAATGTAAGACAAATGATCTGTGAGTTCCTAATACCAAAGAGGTTTGTGGATTATAAAAGAGCACAGAATGCAGACACAGGGTAAAGTTATGGAAATACAAATCTGGATTAATACGAAATTTGAAACAAGACTTGAGGTGAGTTTTCTTTCATTTTAATTACTCCTTGACTCCATTCAGGCCCATCTGTATTTTAATCAAAAATGATCATAATGGTTTCATGGGTAAATGGAAAATGGATCTTGATAGATGCTCATTATACCTCATTTTCTTAACGGCTGAAGAACCAACAAGAGAAATGAACTTAATACAGCAAGAAATGAGGTTCTGAGAAAGAGAAATGAAGAGCAAGAAAAAAAGATGATTAAATTAAAGGAACTAAGGCTGTGCTGGACATCCTAATTAAAACGTATGGAGGAATGATGCAGCAGGGGATGCATGAGTATCAACAGATGTGGATAAATAGTGTGGAGGAGGAGGAGAGCGTGGGAAGATCTGAAGTTATGCTAGGAAAACAGAGATAAGACACAATGCAAAGAGAAGGTGACTGGACAGGATGTAGTTCTCCTGTTCAACAAGAACAAGGATGCAGGGGACGGAAAGACATAGGGCAGGACACAAGCTCTGGGGGCATGGCCCCAGGAGCAAAGGGGTAGGTGGCATCTTTCCAGTTAGAATTAAGCGGGTTGGAGGTAGCTCCAGCACCACCAGCAGCCTGCAAAGTCCTCTGAGTAAAGTAAAACATCACCTTTATTTTGCTCCCACTCCACCCTAACTTTGCAACCCCCTGACTAGGAGGGATTATGAGAATCATCTTAGTGACAGGAAGAAATTCAACTCTTTACTGGGAAGAAGGACTCCACAGGAAAAAATACCAGTGCATGTTTTTATACAGTTCTTGAAGAACCATTGTTCCAGAGCCAAATGCAACTCTTCTAGCATGTATCAAGAGCATGCCTTTCAAGAGGAGCCTGAGCCTCCCTTTTTGGCACTAAAGTTCCCAGCCACCATCCATCTATATCAGTCCATATTCTTTATGTCTGAGCTGAACAGGAGCTAGAGAGCAGTGAAAAGGAGTAGATGAAGTTGAAGTAGTGTTGAGGCCAGCTGGACTGGTCCACAAGCAAGGTCAGGGGTATTGGGACAGGGTTGGGGTAGGAGGAAAGAGGCTGCCATGCATTTCTTTTACAGCTGTCATCTTCACCCTGAGATACTGAGTGAAAATAGCCAATAAGTTACAGAAGAATTCAAGGTAAGTGGAAGATCTGTGTCTGTCAGTGCTGAACTTGCAGTTTATGGGGATTTTCCAGTTCTTTACTTCAGAAGTAGAGAAAAAATCCACAGAGGAGAAGGGATGCAGATGAGTGGAAAGCAGTGAAAATGGCACATAGTAGTTACAAACAAGAGAAAATTTAAAACAATGAAGTGGAAATGAAGTGTTGCAAAGTGATGTTTAATGACTCCACCTTTCGAGTTGAACAGGAAAGAAAGCCCATACACAGCTGCTAAGACATAAATGTGTAAATAAACTTGAATTGTTAGCACATCTTTTGCACAGGATGGATCAACAAAGCTCTTTTCCCCCTCTACCATCCTTCACAAAGTCATAAAAATGCATGTAAGTCCTAACCCCCAGGAAAAATTATTAAGCAGCACATGCCTAAATTTTAGCTGTTGTTAGCACTGACACAGCTGAAGTCAAAGGAGTTACTACAGCAAAGCATCCAACTCTTCATCCTGAGCAGCTTCCTTCCTACACTGGTTCTCTTCTGTTTTCATGTTATCACAGATTTAAATCAAAACTATTTGTATATTAGTACCTTTATAGTGATAAATGTCTACAGTATCATCTCTCTTGAGGAAGGCACTGCAGCCATGAATTTTTCATGTCAGAGCTAGTGTAGCAACCCATGGATTACATTATACTGTTGAAAAAAAAAATTAAAGGAAAACTATTTTTAGCTTTATTTTTTATTTTTTATTTAAAAAACAAAACAAAACAAAAAAAACCAAAGTTGCCTTCAAAAGCATGGTGAGGCTGAGGGAAGCAGTGATGGAAGGCCATCACAAGCAATTCTCCGCCCAGTGGGTGACTGCAACAACCTCTGTTGCTATTTATTTTGTTGACTTACGCTGAGCATTTCAACTTTATAGAACTTCATGAGGAGCGCAGTGGCAGTACAGTGATCTTACTGCTCAGTGGACAGTACATATCACAGCCATATCAGTCTGCTCATTCTTCAATAGGCTCTCCTCTTCTTCCAGACCCAGCAGGGTGATCCACAGAGCTTGGGGAGCTGATAGCTGAGGCAGAAAAAGGACTCTCCTTGGTGTCAATCCCACCTCTAACCTGTGAATGAATTTCCTTCCTCTGTGAGGGAGGAAACAGGGCTCAGAGCAGGTCTACAGGGAAACTCTTTGAGACTACCTCCATATAAGCTTGTATGAAGTTGAACAGGCAGTGAAGCCAAGCCAACAGCAGAGCAGATCCAACAGTGACAATATACATGTAAAGGACATGCAGTCCTCAGTTCTTGGCTCACGACTGGAAGACCAGTTGAAGAAATAGCAACCCGCATTATTCCTGTGGGCACAAACAGTGTAAATTGTCCCTTCTCATCTGTACATTATTCTTCTTACAAAGACTGCTTGCCTAAAACTTGCATAAATTTGACAAAGCAACTTTTTTTTTTTTTTTTTTGGTTGTTGTCCATGGTAGATCAGTTTGAGAATAAAAAAGCTAGAATAAAAAGCTAGAATATGCGCATATGCCACTTCTAGTGTACTATAGTACTCTAGTGTACTCTATACGTACTCTATAGTACTCTAGTGTCTATAGTACTCTTTTTTGCCTTTTCCCATCATCTTGCCACTGTCGTGTGAAAACACAGCTCTTCAGCAGATATGCACATCCAACACTTTCCATTTCTTACGACGGCTCCATCCTGACCCTGGCACTTCACCACATTATGAGAACACAGATCCTGCTGGTTTCCTGTGGGCTCATTGGCAAAAGTCACTGCATTGCTTTGAGGCAGGACACCAAATAACGTATAAGTGATTGGTGCCAATTTGCCCGTCTGTCTCTACTTCATAGGGCTTGAGGGAATTCAGTAGGACATAGACATTCAGATACAGGCTGTATCTTTTCTCCGTGAAAAAGGCTTCCGACTGTTCAAAATATGCTTGAAAATTAATCTGTAGCTTTTTATTTCAGTAAATATGGTGTATTTTTAGCTTTGCTGCAACCCAACATTGCTGCTCGCAGACAGAAGTTGTCATATTAATTCCCACAGAATTAATTATAGCATCAAATCAAATTCAACTCTCCTCTGGCACATGATTTGCCCCCATAACCCAGCAGCTAGACACAAGAACACACATGAAGGGATAAAAGCCCAACTTCAGCTTGAGCCCACAAGCAGGAACCTGTATTTCTGCAACTGCATATCTCAAACAGCAGCACAGTGCTCCCTTTGGCAAAGGCAGCCATCCTCAGGAAGAATTTATCTCCTCACTGACAGGCAGCAGCTTGCTATAAGCCTAGAAGATGGCATTTTGACTGCATCATTTCTCCTCCCCAGAAACTCTCCCAAAAAGCTCTACAAGCTCTTGCCAAGAGTACCCAGTAATGAGGTTGCATTTTGATCTTGTTTATACTTCATAGAGTTTTTCACTGTACATAAACCTACCTTTACAGACTACAACAAGTGAGTTACAGTCTGATCATACAGCTAAGAGGTTTTCCTTTAATACAGAGTCTTCTCGTGGTGCTCACATCATGTCTGGTCAGGATCTAAATCTACTAGCCCCAGAACATTTGTGCTTTAAGCATCAACACGCATTTATGTTTGTTAAACATAAAGCATCCCAGAGCTTTTGTTTGCAATCCCAGTTATAATAGTGGAAAACCTGAGGCTCACCCTGAGAGCAGTGGGGGATATCTTCACATCTGCTCTTTCTGAAATATTTTATAGGAGATCTAGATGTTATAACTGTGCTTGTGTCGCAATGAACCAAGAGAAAGGAACCAGATAGGGGAGGGAACACAGCCTGACAACTGACAGCAGCATATGCACATTCACCATGCTGACCTTGCCCTTAATAAGAAACTAGGCTGGGCACTGCTGTTGTGATGCAAGACAGCAATGTCAGATGGACATGACCTTCTCTTTTTGATGATTGATTGCTGACCAGGAAATGGCAACTCCGTGTTAAAAACACATTCCAAGTTATAACTCCAGCAAGTTTCCAACCAAAACACTGCAGGCATTTAATAGCATAGAGATGAGAGTAAGTAAATATTCCTTGACTAACCCATTGCCTAGATCTGAGCTGAGGGGAAAGCCAATGATAGCACAGCCGCCTTAAAAGCTGGACGTGGGTTTCCTAGGGTTACATACCTGCTCAGCCATGCTCTCATTCTTCTCTTCAAGGTGAGGCCTGATCGGAGTGTATGGGTTGCTGAACTCTGTCCTATGACCCAGGAGAAATTAGGCTGAGGATGCCTGAAGGAGCTGGCTCTTTTCCTTCTGTCAAAGCGCTAAATTATAAGTGCTACGCTAATAAAATCCATTAAGCTTATCTGAACAAATCTTTCTGTAATTTCATAAATCACTTAACAAATGTGTGAGAACTCAACTGTGCCATTCCTGAGTTAAAACATGTAACAGCTGACTAATATACAGGCAAGTAACACTGCTGGTTAATGTAGCTTAAAACCAAAGGGCATGTGGGTGAAGACACCTGAGGACAGTCATCTGAAGAAGTCATCTAAGGACAAAAGTCACTAAAACAAAAATGTCTCCCAGGAATTTATGAGGCTGTGGAAGTGGGTAAAGGCAGGGATTTAGACCCTTCAGAACACCTCCCATTAGCAGAAAGTAAAGCCTCTGTGAGGGGGCACCATGGTAGAACCTAAACAACCTGATCTGAAAGTGCTGCTTCCCCTTAGCTGTCCCCTATTCCCCCCAGTTCTGCTGTCTCAGAGCATGTCATTGTTTCTTTATGTTTCTTCCAGCTGCATCTCCAGAATAGTTTTCCATACAGAGGACAGCTTGACCTGAAGGCTGTGACATGCATCGCTCCAGTTTCTGTGTGGGATTCAGCAAGAGAGCATTTAAATGGAGCTTTGGGTCATAGGATTTGCAATAGGGAACAGAAAAGGGGAGTCAGAAAATCTTCACCGATCCTTCGACCTCCTTCCTCTCCTCCCCCACTCTGCCCAAAACTAATAAAAATCTCCACGTGGAGATGGTGAGTCACAGAAAGCACAAGAGTCAGACAGACAGAGCCACGCTGAGACGATGTTTCATGTGCCTGGCCTGGGCACCAGCCTCTCTTCACAGCACGAATCACGATCTCAAAGGTGAACTCAGCTATGGCAACCTGCAAGGAGGAGAGCTCACTGCATTCCCCTAAAAAAGAAGGAAACCCTTTCTTTTAAGAAATGTCACCCAGAACAACATCTATCAATGAGAGACAAAGCCTCCTGGAGGTGCCACCATCTCCTTGTACACAAAGGTGATACGGTTCAGTGATTTTCCAAATCCCTCTCAAGATGACGTGAATGAGCCAAGGGAGCTGTGCCTGGATATGCAAAAGCAACATGGTGCACTCAGCACACAGCCAGGCAGCTGGCTTCCTGAGGAAGGCTGATAAAGTGGCCAGGATGGAGTGATAAGAAAGAAGATATTTTAGGAACGAGCAAGAGGCAGATGGGCAGACGGACCACTCAGGGCCATGCAGTAATGCCTCAGTGACAAGATGATTCTTGGTTGTTGTTAGAAGACCAATATGCTCTGAACACCTCTCCTACACCTTTCTGCAGCCAAGAACCTGCCTCATAAAATTATTATTGCACACCTGCATAGAAGTGATTTGGAATATTATTAAGAGGCTGACTTAATCACCAGGATTTAGGGCATGGCTAGGATGTCTCAAAGGTGATAAGTCAGGGTGTACCAATTAAAAAGAGTCATGTGCAGCACCAGCTTGATTTAGAAATCATCTTAAGTGAATCAGAAAGCAGATGTGTATTTAGTTGATAACAGCAAGGAAATTAAGTCTCTTAGACCTCAGCTAAGGAGGAGAGTGGAGGAGCAACAGAATTAACTAAGAGTAACACCTTGTGGCAAAGCTCTAGGGTAAAAACTATTTTTTTCGGAAATACAATCAGTTGTCAGGAACTGAAATTAAAGTCTGGGGGAAGTCCATATGGGACCTGAAGTCTCCTACAGACCAGTGTGCATTTTGTTATACCATATTTACGTACATACAAGGATGGGAGAATTATACACCCCAAACACACACTTTTAGGAAGAGACTTCTTCAGAAACCTCATGAAAGGGAAAGGGGCTGAAGCTGCTGGGAGGGAATCAGAGGGTCACCTGAGTGTGTGCCAGAGAGCAGCAAGAACAGGGCTGTGCCACGAAGGGGGACAAGTTGGGACCCAAGGGTGACCCAAGCAATGGCAGTGCCCTCAACCCCCTGTCTCCTAGTAGAGTAAGCAGGTGACAGTGACATTTTCCCAATCATCCGGTGACCAAGAGACAGGTGATGGCACTGAATCCTCTCTGGGGCTCATCCTGGAAGCAGGAAACAGGGCCAGACAGAGGACTAGGGACTAAGATAGTTACAACCTACCTGTAACGCAGGCTCAAGGCCCATCCAGGAGGCAGGACTGAAGACAAGGTTACCTACAACAGAGGCAGAAGGTGTGATGGGAGTCCCTGGTGAGACTGGTTGGGGTCATTAACACACATTTAACTGACAGCAGTGGGAGACTGGGGATAGATATCCACCTCTTGCAACCAGAACTGATGTCTAGGGAGTTTTGCTGCTTGCTGGGGGCTTGGATCCAGGACACTGGGGAAGATACTCTTGAGGCTTATCCAGCCCCCAGAGGAAGACTAAGGAAAACATGCAACCCACTGTTGAATGATGTAGGGGCACTGATGGAAAAAAAAAATAATAATAATAAAAATGATCAAGATACTCAATGTCTTCTTCACATTGGTCTTTACTGGTAAGATGGTGGAGCAGAACCAGGTTAGGAAGCACCTATTTAAACAAAGTGAAGACACATAAGTCCCTTGGACATGACAGGTTGTACCCATAAGTGCTGAGGGTGTTTGCTGATGTTATGGTGAGGTCACTCCGGATTATCTTTGAAAGCTCATGATGACCCAGATGGGTTCCTGTAGACTGGAAGACAGCAAATTCCACTTCTGTCTTCAAGAAGGGCAAGAAAGATCTAGGAATCTACAAGCTAGTCAACCTCACTTAAACCCCCTGGAAAGTTGATGGACCAAATTTTTCTGGGAATCCTATTCATACTTTTGAATGACAAGAATGTGATCAGAAGTAGTCAGCAAGGAAAGGGGAAATCATGCATTTCTAACCCAATTGCCTTCTATGATTAAATGACTTGAGGAGAGAGCACTGGATGGTGCTCATCTTGTCTTTAGTAAAGCTTTCATTGTCTCCCATAGCACTCTCATGGGTGCTTTGGTGAGGCACAGATAAGTGGATAGTGAGTTTGTCTGACAGCTGACTGATTTTCTCAACAGGTTGTGATCAGCAGCATGATGTCCAGCTGGAAACCAGTAACTAGTGGTGTACCTCAGAGATCAACAGCTGGGTCAATACTATTTAGTATCTACATTAATGACTTTGATGACGAGACAGTATAACCTCATCAAATTTGCATTTAAACAAAATGAACATACAAAAGTCCTTAGGATAAAATTGGGAATAGTGTCATTGGATGAATGCACTGTCATTCAGAAGGATCTCAATGGGCTGGAGAAATGGGCTAATGGAAATCCCAGTGTTCAACAAAAGGAAATGCAAAGTCACTGCAGAGTCCAACAGCATCCTGGGCTGCATGAGGAAGAGTGCTGCCAGCAGGGAAGAAGAAGTGATTCTCCCCCTCTGCTCAATACTGGTGAGACAATTGTGTTGTTCCAGGTCCAGGTCTGGGCTCCTCAGTATAAGAAAGACTAGGACATACTGGAGTGGGTTCAGTTAATGGGTACAAAACTGGTAAAGTGCCCAGAATATTTGATGTATAAGGGGAAACTGGGAGAGCTGTGACTGCTCAGCTTGGAGAAGATAAGGCTCACGGAAATCATATTAATGTATAAAAATAACCAATGGGAGGAGTAAAGATGGAGCCAGACTCTTAGTGGTGCCTGGTGACAGGACAAGAGGCAACAAACACAAATCAAATACAGAAAATTGTATTTCAGCATAAGAAAAAAATACATTGTTACTGTGAGACTGGTCAAACACTGGGACGAGTTGCTAAGAGATTTTCAGGAGTCTTCATCCTTGGAGATATTCTAAACCCAATTGGACAGTCTTAACGAGCTTGCTCACAGCCTTGCTCCTGAGCAACTTGCTCTAGTGGATACTACTTGGAGTAGGGGGGAGGTGATGAGTTGACTAGGTGATCTCCACGGGCCCCTTACAAACCAACCACTCTGATCCTGTATCCTCAGGGTCTTGATAGAGGGAAAGCTGACATAGCCCTCCAAAGAGAAGAGACACTTAAGAAAAGAAAAAGAAAATGATATTTTTCTACAGCATCCTTCCAAGTAGCACTCCCAGCTGAGTTATTACACTGGTGGGCTAATTAAACCACATCCTTTCCATCTTGATTTTCTTCCTTTGTGGTTATGAAAGACAGTGCTTTCATCCACGTAGTACCATTCCATTTCTAAACCTGCTCCTAAATCCCTTCCAGCGCTACATACAATATTCCCTGTTGCCAGAGGCAGCTACTTGAAAACAGGATTTTAATTAACAGAGAATGTTTCCTAGGCTCCTCATTTCCCTAGTGTTTGTCCTGTATCTCTAAAGGCATCTCTCTATCCATTATTTACAACCATGCAGGCTCAGAGACCTCCAGCAGGGATCATGTTTCCAATGAAGCAGGGTGTTCCCAAAACCTTTGATGGTAGTTTACAAGGCTCCAAGAAAAGATCACACTTCAGGCAACCCGAGAGCTTTAGGGCCTGCCTTTCAAAACAGAGATGCCAACCTTGCAAAAACAAAACGTGGCTGGAAGGGCCCTATTCCTGTGAGACTAGGTCCTCACTCACTATGCACTAGTGTGACTGCCCTGCAGGCATTAGACCTGTGATGATACACAGGAATCTGCTAGTTTGCCCATATCATTTATGTTTCAGTATATCATATATAAAACACCCAGTTTTACATATTCCACCTGCAAGCTGAAGGCTAAGATGTTGCCCCTTTGTACAATACTGTTTCTGACTTAGCAGAAAGCCAAAATAAATGAAGAACAGTGCAAAACATAATAACTGGTTAAAAGGACCTGCTCCCAGTGGAGCAGAAGGAAGCCGTACCTGACTGCCAGTTTGTCCCAAAACATCATATATTCCTTCTGGACACAGCACCCTTTCCATCACACTACAGGACAATCACAGTCCCTAGGAAATAAGTAATAGAAAATGCACAACCAGAGCTGCAATTTCTCATCTGTGGGAGGCGGTGATACCACGTGTCAGATAACAGCGCTGGCTCTGGAGGAGCTGTGCCCAACTTCCCTGCAAAGTTTCATGGAGGAAGTTGTTTTTTCTTGACTTATTCTAGGTAAAAGTGACAAGGCTTCCTGCTGCACAATAACATTTCCTCCAAACGCATGTAGACAGTATCCTCCTCTTTTGGTGAGCAGAGTACTTAAGTAGCATTTGCCAGCAAACATGAAAACTCCAGGAGTCTTTTGCTTTACAGGCATTGTTTCTTCAGTTCATTATCTATTTATAGCTCTTGCCTTTGATCGATGTTTGTATTTAACCTTGCATTTCTTAATTTGTAGGTCAGTCCACATTTACCATGGTTAATTTATTAGGGCAGATTCTTCTTCTCAGTCAGCTTGTTGGGGGAGGAAAGTGTATTTAGGAGCTGTAAATCATTCCAAACAGATCTCATCTAGTAACCCTAGTAACCGAGTAATATACTAGAACAAGCAATATTTTTATGGTGATATTTTTCAGTGTGAATAATAGGAAAATAATGATAAAACAACACATTTGGGGATGGACTTGCCACACTAAAAAATGCTGTACATGCGGCTGCCTCATTTCAGAGCAAAATTCTATCCAATCCTCTTCCAGAACCTCTGTCACTTTTCCCAAAGCGAAGCTTTTCTCTTGTGTGCGCAGTAAGTTAATTCCTCTATTAATGGATCTATTATTGCAGAATCCAAGCATATCTTACAGAACCTTGAGTCACAAGATTCACTGAACAGTAATGCTTGCTGCTTTGATTGAAAGGAGCACGTGGATTGCCATTTCCATTGAATAGCACTTTCTATGACAAAGAAGAGGTGAATGTTTAAAAAGACAGAATCACAGAATATCAGAATCACAGAATGGCTGAGGCTGAAATGGACCTCTGGAGGTCATCTTCAAAGGGTTCTCTGAAGGGACACCCAGAGCAGGTTGCCCAGGACCAAGTCCAGACAGCTTTTGAAGATCTTTAAGGAGGGAGACTCCACAACCTCTCTGGGCAACCTCTGCCAGTGCCTAACAGAGAAAGACAATGTTTCCTGATGTTCAAGGAGAATCTCCTGTGTTCCATTTTGTGTCCATTGCTTGTTGTTCTGGGACCATTTACCACCGAAAAGAGCCTGGCTCTGCCCTCTGTGCATCCTCCCTTCAGATATTTATAGACGTCAATAAGACCCCACCCTGAGCCTCCTCTTCCCCAGACTGAACAGTCCCAGAGACACCAGAACATTTCCTGTCATATCAAAATAATCCTGTAGGTCTTGGATAAGCACTATTTTTCTGTATGGCACTGCATCTAAAACTATCATTAGAAAAATCCTTATTTGGCCAGGAGGCACCCAGACAGATAATTTCAGAGGCTTGATTCTTTGTGCCTCAGATGCCTAGAGTCAAGCTTTTCACAAATGCTCTTTCCTTGAGCTTAATACCTGATCTATGTCCAAGTACAATCCCTATGAAGACCTTTCACTACAATCCACAAGGTAGCTGATTTGAGAGGTGGTTTCAGAACATGCTTAACTCATGCCACGTGTCAAGACATCATGATATCTTCAAACCTCTCTTCAGAAACGAGAGGAAAATGGGGACTTCTCTTACAATACCCGGGCAATTGGTCCCTCCTTCCCCAACCACCCTTTCCCCATCACTGTCTATAGGGGGTGAGAGACCTCAGCTGAGACACAGGCAGCCCCACGTGTGCCACCTCCCACATGGACTCTCTCACCTCCAGCATACACCTCCTAACCCGTGTGGATATATATGATGAGGGAGTGAAATGAAGGAGTGAAACCTCACCTTCTTGCCTCTTGGGGAACAGCTCTAGCCAGTGCTGCTAGGAGCTCTGTTCCCATGAGGTGAACAGAGGCCAATGAACACCACCACCTCTGAGGGATGGAGGCACCACCCTGCTGCCCTACAGGCCCACCCATCTGCCCAGCATGCTGGCCTGGGAGCTGCAGCAAGGGTGCAGGACTTTTCTTGCACACAGGTGTCAAACACAGGCCTCCGGGCCCTGTGCTGCTCATCAGAAGGCTGTATGTTGCAGCCTCTGACTTTTAGACATATAGGTGTCTTTTCAGGTCTAGCATGATGAAGCTTTTCTCAGCATGCAGTGAGGCTTTGAATACAAACCACAGACTGTGACTTTTCACAGACACAAGTACTCTGTTATATCAGTACTAAGTTAAGTTTCATCACCAGTCCTGCCACAATGTTATGTATGGGCTGAAACGCTTTGCTATTCAGTACCGTGGCACTCACAAGGACTAAACAATTATTTGGGCCAAGAACAGCAAAATGCCATGGAAACTGAAGTGGAACATAATACATTCACACAGGGCAAGAGTCATTGGCTTTCTCTGCACAGAAAGTGCTATCAGCTCTTGAATAACAACAGGCAGTCAGGACTTCATCTCCTGCCTCATCAGAAAAATAGACCCTCCAGCAGCGCCGGCCTCCTAATGCCATGCTCATCCAGGCAGACTGAAAGGCTTGTCAAGAGAACACAGGGAGAGGCTCTAATCTGCTTTTGATAGCATAGGTACTCTGCATAAAGCTCAAGATTACCCCCTATGTGAAGATCAAATCACTTGTGACTCATGTAGCAAAATACCCACCTATGTGTTCTCTGGGACACTGGCTTTTCCCTTTGAACCTATTTCTGTGCCACCCCCAACAGGTCGACCTGCTTAGGAGAGATACTCAACCCCACTTGCCTTCTCTGAGAGGAGATTTCACTGGACACATCCTATATGAGTCATAACTTCATAACTGTAATGCAAGGTCTCTGCCAGACACCGAGATTCAGCAGCTCAGCTGAAGGACTGAACTCTCCTCTGAAAAGCCCCCTCGTGCTCTTGTCACTTTCTGGTTTGTACACCTGTCATCATCAGCATGAGAGCATTAATAGCATCCTAGGCACCATCTGCAGTGAAGGATATCATCAACCCCTGCCAGACCTTTTTTTTTTTTTTTTTTTTTTTCCGCTACAGATTTACAGAATGGTCTTTTATTCTTTTATTTTTATTTGGCTAATTTCATTTTCCATCACACTGCTCATCTACTCAGTTGTCTATGTGGACTTCTCTGTGTATGAGATCAGTATCGCTTTTGAAATCTGAAACATGTAGCAGGCTCCATGTCCCATTTCTGTCAACAGCAGGCAGCAGGTGAGGCTGAGGAAGGTGCTCCCAAAAGAGACAAAGCAGCAGAACAAAGAAGAAGGAGTAAGAATAGACTTAGAGCTAATACAAGCCTTCTGGGTTGAATAGAGTGGCATTCTTGATGTCAGAAGCAAGCAGGTCCATCTACTATTCCTCAGATGGTGCAACATTCTTAATTAAACAGAAAATGGAGAAGCTGATGGCATTCAGTATCTGGAAAAAAATATTTTTCAAGATTCCAAACCAACTATGTATATCTTTCTGTGCACCAAAAGGGAATACAGGAATTTCTCTCAGACACCCACAGGAGAAATGATGGTGACTTTTAAATGTTGATCATCAGAAACAAAACTTCCCTAAAAGGTATTCTTTTTCTGCTTATGTTTTTTTCCCCTGTAAGTACTGCAACTGAGCTGTATTTCACCATATAAATGTCAGAAAAGTCTACATCAGACCACTTGAAGTATAGCTCTCCCATAATATCAAGGCTGTGAATTAAAGTTTGCTTTTGGCGAGCTCACAGAGAGTCTTGGCCCATATCTGCTAAAAACATTATGTTTCCAAAGAATTTCACAAGCTGTTCCAGATAAGCACACAGTAAGTAGGTGAGGCAAATAGACTTACGACTTCTGTTTTTTCTCAGCCAAGTTTTTCATCTCAGCAGTTACAGCACAAAAATTGCTTGGGCATTTCTGTTACCAGTGACTTTTAGATGGTGCTGCTTTTCAGCAATACACCAAGGAATTACTGACGAAGGACAAGGCAGCTCTGGTGTGGCCAATCTGAAGCCACAGTGCCACAGAAACCAGTGATGGCCCTGCATTATATGGGGCACAGCTTTTGCGGATGGGGCACTGAAGAAATCTGGGATTTTATTCTTGTTTTCAAAGCTCACAAGTCAGACTGGGACTTTCATGGATGTCTAATTGTCTAAACTGGGAGTTTGAGGAGGGAAAGGGGGAAATACTGGAGACATTTCTGAGTCTGAGCTGATCACAGGTGCTGATGCTTTCATTCAGCCTCTAGCAGAGGATGTTAACAGCAGAGCAAGTGGCTGCAGCTCAGAAATTTTAGCTCCTAAATACTCTCAATCATGATAAGTCCTGAGAGCATAAAGGTTACATTTATATTAGTTTAATATTTATGAGCCATGAAACAAGATGTTTCTGGTGAATTAAAGGTGATCTTCTACGTGAGCATGTAAAACTGAACTCTGTTTGGCCTTGATATTTTGAAGATAAAGTGGCGAACTTGAACCCAGAAGAGGAATTTGTGCAGACCTCCTGACGAGAAAGGTGACAGATGCTTGCCCAAGTGAATTAAATTACCGTCTTTAACCTCTCGGTGCTGCTACTGACACTGACATCACCGCTTTGCTGCAAACAGTACATCCCCTTTGTCAAGAAAGTCCAGCTCCTGTCATCAAGGGGTTCATTAGTTTGAAATGAGGAGCTCTGACCAGGTCCAGACTTCTACATAACCCTGACCTCCCTGTCCACCACAAAGCAATCTCATTATTTTAAGTGCTTCCCTCTCATCAAATTGCCTTTCCTGTTGCTCTGACATGCCTGTTTTAGGACATGTCCTTCATATTAGGAGCCGAATAGCTCTTGTTAATTTAAATACTTACTATGATCTCCCCTCCCTTTTCCTTTCACTTCTCTCATTGAGGATAGCTTGCTGATTGCTACCTATTTCTCCTGTTATGCAGCTAAGCTTAAGGCTGCTGTCCTGTATTCCCCATAAATATATGCCCCAATAAATGTCGAACTCCCTTGAAGTACATTGGCACTGGCTGGCAGTAACCTGCAGCCTGCGTCTCCATGACCAGCTACTGTGGTAATTGTGCTAAGTATTTGGACTCAGCACTCCACACCTAATAATACTTCAGCATCTCTTTAACTGTTCTATCCATTTTTACACATTTGCAAGCCTCAGGCTCCCAACGACAAGTAGATGGTAAGTGGAGCTTGTAAATTAGAAATCTACACGCTGCAGGCTTTTAGTATTAAAAGACCCCAAAGTTCCCTTAGTTCATCCCCTGTCTTCCATTAACATCAAATCCTTTCTCAGCAGGTAAATCTAGTGGTATTATTTGCTTATAAAAAAAAGTCTATTGCAGGCTTCAATTCACTAGCACTATCATTTTCCAGTGTTAGAATATGGGTTCAAAGGACTGAAAATATCAGAAAGTGTTCTGTCCAAGGAAAATAAATGTCTATTTTTACATCAGTGTTTGGTGACAGAGAACTAGAACTTAAAAAAAAAAAAAAAAATCTGTTTTTCTTGGGATAAACGGGTTGCTCTTAATGGGCTTTTCTGATAACACAGAAGAGGCAGTCATGTCCAACTGCAGCCCGGGAGGTAAAGAACTATATTCTCATCTTAACTCATGTATTGATCTGCTGGGTGGCCTGGGGCTTGCTGACATCTCTTATTCCAAGTTCTCTCAGCTGGTGACAGGACCAAGAACCAGAACAAGCCAAATGTATTTGAACAGCAAGGACATCAAAGCGGACACCTTTAAAACACGGATCCAAAACTTTGTTTTCCAGATTCTTTCTGGACTATGATGTTCTCTGGGAGACTGCTTTCAATGCAAGCCTTATCCAAATAAATGCACAACTGTGTGTTAAGTAGTGATGCTGCTCTATTTCTGATCTCAGTCACGTTTTTGAGAAAAATTGAGAACAGCTTCAATAGCTTTGAAAGAATGAAAAATTGGGGTAAGCTTGACTGCTTGAATCAAAAATATTTTGAAGCGTTGTACTTTAAATCCAAAATTTTCTGAACCACTCCATGGGAATAACATATATCTCACAAGAATATGATAAAGTGTAGCTAGGGAATAACCTGAGAGAATCATTTTTACAGGGGATGAATTTGGGCCACGTTCTGTAAGGGACTCCAAAAATCTAAATTACCATGTAAGTACAAAGCATTATTAAAATGTGGAATGCACGTGCCAAGTTAGGCAGGGTGGGCTGATATAAAGGCATGGGACAAAACACTTCTGGAGTACAAAATTAATGTTTGGTGTTTTAAGGCTTGTAAATGACGCAAAATAAAATCCAGTTCAAATAAATAAGATGAATTTCTTCAACCCATGAAGTCAGGAATTGGAATAAAAACCTTTCCAAATGTTCTTTTTCCTTGTGGTTACCTTCACTGCTCAGTGAAGCTGCTCCATTGCAAAGTGGGGCCATGGCCCTCTGCAAGTTTTGTTCTCAGATTTCAGAGGAAAAGTCTGTCTAAGAGGGGAATACTGGCAGATGAGTTGGATAGACAGAGATGCACACACCAAAATCCTGAGCATCAGTTTATGAATATGTTCTCTTATTATTAAAGTCTTCACAGGCATTAATGGTATCCCACACTAATACCAAGTAGATTTTATCTTCACTGGCAGGGATCAAGCTTGGTTACTGAGCAAATTTGGAGGCTTGAAAAGCCAAGCAGGTCTTTGCTAACTACAGTTTGTTCTTAGTAACTCCATGAACGCACTGGCATTTGTCAGCAGCCTGTAGCTTTAATGAGTGTGTGTACCTCGTGCTTCTCTTAAGATGGGTGTGGGACCTTATGTCAGATCAACATCCCCGCTTTTCCAGTGCTGGCTTCTCTCCAGTTACCTGCCTCCTGACTTCTCTCCCCACTTAGAGATGAGCCTCCTAGCTGCTGCTGCTCCTCTGGCCTGCACAGCAAACCTCACACCTGCCCAGGGCAGGAGCAGGAGATCCTCAGCACTGTGGATACTTAGGGATGGGCATGGGGAGCTCCATGTTCCCCTAGACTGCAAGAAACAATTTACCAGGGCTTCCAGGAGCTTTTATAGTTTGGACTTATGTTTTCAGCAGCCAGCTCACATACATGATGAAGCATCATGGCAAGGAGAGCTGGCAATGCTGTAGTGCTCATGTTACCACTCAGGCATCTGAATACTGGATGCTCCTCTGTCCAAGAGAGAGATGCAATCACAGAAAAGCTGAAAACAGCTTATGAACTATCTCATTTGGTCAGAGAACCAGACCAATAGCTTTCAGAGAGAACAAGCCAAGACAAGCTTCAGGCCAAGATAATGGATAAGGCTGTTTTCTCTACAGAGAGCTTTTTCCTAGGTTAAGTGTAGAGAACAGCAGAGAGCTGTGGGAGAGCAGAAAGGAATGTGGGAGCCTACATTTAGTATCAGAGCAGCCATCTTCTTTCCCCAGCTTTCTGCAAATTCCCATCCACACTGCAACAGCCCGAAATTGACTGCAGATTGGTCACAAGGATATTTAGAGAGGTTTGGGCTGGTCTTTGCAAAGCCTGCATTTCTGTTGAATCCAGAATACTTGTGCATGGAAAATATCACTTGTTATGGAATCATCACTTATCTCATGACCAAAATCAGCCATCATCCATTCAACAGTCTGAGACCAGACATTGAAGCTTAGGTCACAGCCCAGTCACAGCCCAGGCAGAATGAACAGCAAATCAATGAAGTCTGCAGAAAACCTGGTAGGGAAGACTTGATCAAACTTCCCAGAAAGGAGAGACTAGAGATGGCAAGAGACTAGAAATGAAAATTTAAGAATGGGTCTGTGCATAACTCATGAACAAGAAGAGAAGTGAATAATTCATCATTATTTACATCAATATTTAAACAAACCTGATGCAGTCATGCAGGGAGAGGGAAACCTTTTATTTTTGTCTTGCAAACTAAGCAAGTTAAATCCAGGAATTATGGAAAGATAATACATGTATAAACCAGGATGGCAGGGAAGGGGAGATTATTTTAAGATTAGCATTGTATTTTACATGTAAAGTTCTGTGACTTGAATATTTTTCTTTCTTTTGATTTTTATAGAAAACTTGGCTAAAATCTTTTCATTATCTGCATCTTTATATTGGCAGCTCATAGAGAACCCCTGCAGCAAGCTTCCAAGAGCTTCTTCAGACCCTATTCCTCTAAAGACGAGTTTACTTATAAACGTGAATTAGCAAGGCCTGAGTCCTATGAGGGTCTTTAAATTAAAAACAGCAAAAGCTATTAAGATTAGGAAAGCATTTGATACACAGTGGTTTTGGCTGGCTGTAGGCATTATCCTCTAACTACAATGTGAGCTCAGAGGGTTGTGCTTAGTGGTGTGGAGTCTAGTTGGAGGCCTGTAGCTAGCGGTATCCCCCAGGGACTGGGGTCCAGGACTGGGTCCAGTGTTGTTCAACTTACTCATCAACAACCTGTATGAAGGAATGGAGTGCACCCTCAGCAAGTTTGCTGATGACACAAAGCTTGGAGGAGTGGCTGATACCCCAGAGGGCTGTGCTGCCATTCAGAGGGACCTTGACAGGATGGAGGGTTGGGCCAAGAGGAACCTCATGAAGTTCAACAAGGGCAAGTGCAGAGTCCTAGAGAGGAATAACCCCAAGCACCACCACAGGCTGGGGGCTGACCTGCTGGAGTGCAGCTCTGCGGGAAGGGACCTGGGAGTCCTGGTGGACAGAAGGCTGACCACAAGTCAGCACTGTGCCCTCGTGGCCAAGAAGGCTGACAATATACTGGACTGCATTCGGAAAAGTGTTGCCAGCAGGTCAAGGGAGGTGATCCTGCCCCTCTACTCAGCCCTGGTGAGGCCACACCTGGAGAATTGTGTCCAGCTCTGGGCTCCCCAGCACAACAGGGGCATGGAGCTATTGGAGCGAGTTCAGAGGAGGGCCACTAAGATGATGAGAGGACTAGAGCACCTGTCATACAAGTACAGGCTGAAAGAGCTGGGCCTGTTTAGCCTGGAAGAAAGACTGAGGGGAGGGAGCAGCAGCTCCTTGGGGACTCCTGACAATGTGCACCAGACAGAAGAGAGAGATATGCTTACGCCTACTCCAGAGGTGCACTGTAGTTGTTATGAAGCGTAAAGGAAGAGAGAAACACAATGGTAAATCAAGATGTCACTGGTCAACTGTTTCCTTCAGTGTTGTCTGCTGTTGGCGTGGTGGCTTGACACCCCACATCATGTAGGAGCTGCATGTCCCCTTCTTCTAGGACACCTTGGCTTTGAGACTGCAGATTTCAGATACCCTGGAGCCAGGAGGAAGGAAAAAGCATTGAACATCATTGAAGAAAGTCCCTCAGCAGTGTTCTTTGCCAAAATATGTTTCTTGAAGAAATATCCATCCTTAAATAACTAGATATTAAGTGAACAATCATGTTTCTCACATAAAGATTATCTGGACCCAGAGGCTGAAATCTCAGCTCTCAGTGACCCTTGCTTGTCCAAATTCTTAATTAGATAGATGCATTTAAAAGAGAGGTAATAGCATGCTAATTTAGCAAGTGTTTCTTTTTGCTGGACTAAATCAGACCTGGGATGTCACCATAGCAGACTTTGCCTTTTGTGTCTGATGTGAGTTTTTCTTGTGCTGAAGTTTTCTGTGGCACATTCCCTAGAAACAGAGAGTTTTAGCGACAAAGAGCTCTCTGCTGGGCATATCTGAAACTGCTAGGCCTAGAAACAACATAACTGGGACTTCTCAGTCCTCATGTTCCCTGGCAAACCCATGCTAAAAGTCTTTGTGCTTTTTAAAGAAAAATACTCCACTTGTCCTGGGCCTGCAAGACTGGATTTCTGCCAATTTGTACAGGTTTTGGTTGTCTAGGGATGATCCCAACCATAGCCAGTGATTTGGGGGAGATTAAAAAAAATATCAAAATTCAAACATGTGAAGCTGTGTCTGTAACAGCTGGTGTTACAAGCACCTAAAATTACAGGCCAGCAGGTATTCTGTTCTTGACAGTCTTCTTGTTTGTTATTCTTCTGATGTGTCCAAATTCCGCGATAAAATTACATACTCATTAACTGTCATTTAGAAAGGGCTAAATACCCTGACTTATTATGCAGGGAAGATTTTCTCTAAATGGCATGTCATCTCAAAACCAGATTTTTGTATAGCTTGAGATTCAAAACCGTATTAGACTTAAGATTATCTCACATTGGACCAACACGTTCTCACCAAATCTATTTTCAACATTCAAAAGTGTCATTATCACTATTATTATTGCTCATTTCCTAGACTAATAGGAGTTCCAAGCTCCTGCCAATGTTATAGAGTCAGTACAAAAGGAACTTTACAGTTATTATATTGTTATGCAGTTCAAGCCCTTTAAAATTTTTCAGAATTATCTTTAAAAGAAGACAGTTCCTTTTCTTTGGATTCAGCTTTTTTTTTTCTTTTTTTCTTCTTTTCCTTTTTTCTTTTTTTTTTTCTTTTTTTTTTTGTCTTCTTTCCTTTTTATTTGTTTAGAAAGATTAAAGAATCAAATTTTAGAAGATTTTGAAATCAGACCAAGACTGAAAACAAATGTGGCAGCATAACCTGCTGTGAGCCAGAAGGGATAAAAAAATATCTTCTGAACAGTGGTGCAACAGAGAACAATTTTGAATGAGATAACGATGAAACTTCTCACTAAATAACAGGACTAGAGAAAAGTTTGCACTGTTGGAGTTCGCCTGCTTTTCTTCAACTTTATAAGCTTTGCCTGAGCCTTGGTCTTAGCATTACCATCTGTGTTTGGTGTGGAGTTGTTATGTTTCAGGCAGACCATTGCTACAAAGAAGATGAGGAAGGAAGACACAGGTGTGACAAAATAAAATATGAGACACTTCTGGATGTTACACACAGAGGTCAGAAGGACCCAGCATCAGTCAGCAAACACTGTGTGAATGCATCCCACCTCAGCTGCAGATTTGGTTGTGCAGGAACTCCCAGACAGGTGGCAGCTCCTAAAGGAGAAATAGCCAATAACCAGCTTGGCACTGGCACATTAGTCAGCCAAAATACAGCTACCCCCGGCTTGTTGTGACCTACAGAAGGGTGCATCTCTCCATCAGGTGCAATCTAAACTCAAGTGGTCTCTGGGACAGCGCGTTTCTCCCCATGGCCTTCACAACCTCACAGTGAAGCAACCGGCCTAGCTAAGGCTGGGGCATGGGCCTCAGTCAGGCATTGCCCATGCCAGAGGGGACAGCTGGGCTCCTGTGTCAGCCAAAACAGGGACCAGGGAGCTTCCTGCCTTACACATTCATGCACATAAGTATTGCTGAGTGGAGCAGCTACGTAGGAAGATAGCGTGGTGTCTGGAAGAGGAGCCGAAGGGAGCTCCTGGCAGATGGAGCAAGCCGTGGAGTGAGGGGGTGTCACAGGAGCTGGAAAGGAGGTGTGGGGAGGGAATGTTTGGGTGTTGATACTAGGAGGAGAGGAACACTGAAATATCTTGTTCCCACTTTGCCTTCTCTTTAAATCAGAGCATGGAAATACGTCTACAAGATCTACAGTGAGCCCAGAAGTGCCAGAGGACACATTTTTAGAAGTGCTTTAATCTGGATGTAAAGAGTGCAGGCAACAGGGAACTCACCACATAGGCTAAGGTGTTCAGATGGTTTACTGTCCTCACTGCTGTCAATGTATTTATCTCTGATCTGATCTCACACGGTTTCACTGTCCCAGTGCTGGGGATTCAGCAGACGGAATCATTGAGTGATTCTGACTGCTGAATTTTAGAGCCTTCTGCTCTTAAATAGACCTCAAGTAGATATCAACAGACCGTGTTCAAGTAACCTCTTAACTTTCTCTTTGATAACTGTACTCTTGGAGGAGGATGTCTTTGACATTGATATTTTTATTTTTTTTTAAACTGTGTTACATTTTCTCACAATCCCTTCAGCAGCAAGGACACAAGAACTAGGAACAAATGCCAGGGTTGTATTCAACAGCACAACATACAGAGGTAAACCCCAACCTCCCAGTCTGGTATGCATCCTCCTGAGTATTCACCTGAAGACTGTGTTTGCTTGCTCTCTGAGCCCCATTAGCTTTTTGGGACCTTCCCTTCCCATGGTCATCCTCCACAGCACCTCATTTATTTCATGGGGGAGTGCCTAACAAACAGGCAATTTTTCAAAGGGCTGATGGCTGAGTATGAAGCAACTTGGCAAATATTAATTGGGAGTCTATTCTTGAGCATATGAGACAGCAGGGAATAAAGAACAAAGTCAGAATGGGCAAATTGCCTAGAAGCAAAAGATGCTGCCACTGACTACAAAAAATCACCTACTGTGTTAACATGCTTGACTTTTATTTTGTTGAATTTTTAGGGATTGTTGGGAATTTCTTCCATATATAAAAATATTTTCAGTCTTGCAAGAAAGAAGATTCCAAGTTCACCCGCTTTTTTTTTTTTTTTTTTTTTTTTCTTCTTCTCTCCTTTATTTCATTATTATTAATATTATTTTAGGGCAATACAAATGTCTACCTAATATGAATGGGGTCCTGCTCATAGAGCAAAAGCTGGGTAGTATGACTAAGGATGGCCATAAGGACCCCTTTATCAGGGTCCTGACACTCTTCTGTTTTGGTTAATGATGGAATTTGGGAAATGTAAGATGAAATGTCTCAGAGTATGGAAGGGTTTCTCCAGGGACATAGACTATTTCTGTCAGGGGAAGATGCACAAAATGTGTAAACAGACCAAGGGGGACATGAGGCTTCTGGAGCATTACGGTGAAAGGGGCTACCCAGAAGAATGAAGACAGCGCACAAAATAGTTTTGTTTTTTTTTTTTTTTTTTTTTAAGATTAGCACTTTGTTTCAAACTACACCATCTGTGGTATCATGTTTGGTCTTTATAAGGTACTCTCAAAAGAAGAAGAGCTATGAATTTAGTAACAAGGTAATAGTTTTAATATTTCCTGTAATGCATTTCTAAAGTCTTACCCATATGTTTTCAGAAAACTGTATCAGAGAAAATCAGTGGGAAGCCAGGAATGTGGTAATAAAAATGTGTGGTTGAAAAGCTAATCAAAGCTAATTAAAGTAAATTAAAAAAGAAGGAGAAAGAAAATAATGGTCCTTCCCCCACCTCCTTTCTACCACTCCCCACCTTCTAAGACAAGTAAGTTGCAACTTGCACTCATGCCCAAGTATCCGATCACAAGAGCAAAGAGAACAACCTCCATCATGAGGAAAATGAGCAAAATAGACATGTACAAATATGAAACAGCAAAAAAGAGGATAAGAAATTTCACCTCCTTAAACTCATAGATTTAGGATATCAGTGGATCCAAACAAGTCATGCCAGCTGCCTAGCAAGTTACATTGGCCTACTCTGAGAACAACATGGTGACCAACTCTACAAGCTGCAGAGGCCAGTCTAAGAGCCAGCACCACAAAGAGTGGGACAGAAAAAAGTTCCTCAGAGCAACCAAAAGTAGCTGGGAGACCCCTCTAGCCTGCATCTGCTGAATCTTGAAGGAGTTTGTGACAATTATCTATTCACAAACACTTCAAGGACAACAAGAAGAGAAATCAAAGCGCAGCTTGTGAACTGCCATGATTTATTAAAGTGAGATAAATTTGAGAGCTGGGAAGTATAAAACTGAGACTCTGGGGTAAAGAAAGGACCAAGAAAAGAAGGAACCAAGGAGAGCTTCTGTAAAAGAAAACCATTTCAAAGAAGCTAAAGATGGAAAGGTCCTGCTAGGTCATGTAGGTTGGTGCCCTTATGAGTGTGAGAGAGAGACACAACAACAAAAGAGCCCTGGGCTCTAACATCATACACCGGTCAAGGTCACAGCTACAAATTACAGAGAAAATGGGCAGCCACTTCCAGGCAGGGTCTCTGCCTTGACCTCAAAAGAACTGGCGGCACAGGACTTTCTTTGTCTTGGCACCTGCCTATTATTTCTCTCTTCGAAAGAGAAAAATATCTTGAAAAGTCAGTCATAAATATCTACATTACAGCTATTCCTTTTCCACTGCTGATAAATAAATAAAAGCAAGAAACTCAAGGTATGAGAGGACACCAGGTCATTCTGTGAGATGTGGGACAGAATTTAGTGATGGACTAGATCCTTAAGACCCAACTACCCTTCTAATTATTTGCAGGAACAGGTCAGGGACAGCAGTGTAAGCTGCTTCATTTAGAGGCAAGAGAACCGAGGAATGAGCAGCAGGAAATAAGAAGAGAAACTGGAGAAAAGAAAAATGTCAAGGATGGCAGAAACCTAGCTGAGTTTATGCTAACCCAAGCAGTATTGGGAAATAAGAATGGCTTTCACAAATATATTGTAGAGGAAAGGAAAGCAGACCAGAAAATAATTTCATTAATAAGCAAGAGGAAGATGAACACACCAGTATTTCTTCAAAGTCTAAGTTACCCCTTTACTTATTTTTTAATGGGAAAAAAAAAAAAAAAAAAAAAAAAAAAAGAAAAAGAAAAAGAAAAAGGAAAAAGGATGTGGCAATGGGGAAATAATGAAAATCCTTTACAAATAGCTATTAATGTAGTGCAGGTTAAAGGAAGAGTTGGAAATTTTGAATATCCATTGTACAGATCAAACAGCTGGTCTGGTTGCACTCATCCTAAGGTGATGAGGGAATTAGCCAGTTAATTTACTGAACCATTGGCAATTATTTTTGAAAGTCATGGAGAACTGTGGAAGTCCCAGAGGCTGGGAATAAAGCAAATATAGTATTGATTTACACCGAAGGAAGAATGATCTTGGCAATTACTGCCCAGCACTTTTATCTTCAATCTCCAGTAAAATAATGGACCAAGCAGTACAAAAAGAGCTATTAGAAAACTTCAAGAGGGCATTGGAAACAAGAGCAACAAGTGACATGGGATAAAGAAAGAATCCATTCTAGAGGGAATTATTGATGTTTTATACATATAAGACTAGAATCAAAAAGTATGGGATAAAAGTAATGAAATCGAAACAGAAGCCTCCCCTCAGCAGAGCACTTAAGCACACGCTTAAATCCCTCTAAGTAAGTTTTGAGCAACCACTAGGTAAAAGGACCGACCTGTTTGCATTCTAAAAATATAGCGATGAGCAGAAGTGATTTTATAATCAGGACCTACACAAAGAGCAACAGCAGAAAAGAGACTGATAAAGGGCCCTATGCAAACCTACAAGGAGAAAGAGTGATGAGGAAGAAGGACCAAAATGTTCAGAAGGTTCCCTTCAGTTTTGGCACTAATACCCTCATTAGAAATGTGAAAGAGGCTGCAAAGTGCACACTGAGGCACAGAAGAGAAAGGGCAAAACCACAATAATACAGGTATATCTGGAGAATTACATGCAAAACATAACAAAAGGAAATTCACTGTAATAAAAAACCTACTAACACATCCCGGGGAAAATAACCCAAACTGGAGTCATCCAAGGAGAAGGAGAAACCCAGAATAAACAATATCAGACACTTAGGAAGGACAAAAATGGACAGCAAACTGTTTACTGCTTACAAATGAGAGATGAGAATCCACTGTAAAGCCAGCAGATCACAGTTAAGAGGGGTGATGGACTTTGTTGCCTGCTCAGTGCTGAGGGGGTCACAATGGAGACCCTCATTCGATGCCAGACAACCTAATTAGAAAAACTGGAGATTTCAAAGAACAAAAGACAAAAACGCTTAAGGTGTCAAGGTACTGTGAGGAGAGAGCCTGACATTAAAGTTTCATTATACAGCTTGGCTGTGTTATGATAAGACTTCAATCCTGCCATCTATCGCGTGTCCTACATGGAGAAAATTGCAGAATGGAGGCTGGGGGCTGGTTGAATACAATCACTTCTTCTGATGCCTGTAGCTCCGTTACTGGCACGGAGACAACTCTGACAAAAAATATGAGTTTACCACAGCCTGAATACATCTTTTGAAAAACAAATAGGGCAATGACTGAGACTGTTCTGTGCTTCTTGAAAAAGCAAACCCAGACTTAACAGATTAGAGAAAAGGAGAATAGTGCAGATTTAAGTCACGCACAAGACATCTCAGACATGTCCCCAGTATCGGGGTTTGGGGTGGGCTTGCCTAAGGGACAGACGTACCACTAGCTGCAAGCTGCCCGTCCACTCACCATTTTAACGTGACCTGGGGTGTGCAAAGCCCAGCTCTGCCACAGCTCTTTGATTGGTGTAACTTCTGCAATTATCTTCTTACTTTACTTTGTCTTACTGATGGTAATAGATTTTTTTTTCTCTGTAAATTATTTCCTTCATTTCATGTCATCTCTCGCTCAGATCATCCCAATTATTCATCATTACTCCTTGCTATTTTTAATGCTTAACATCTGTTTAAAGAATGCTTACTCCAGCCTTGAAAATGAGTGAGAAAGTAATTTTGCCAGTTTATTGAAGAAAATTATAGGTAGATAAAGGTGAGGAAATAATGACAGAATAACATAGAAGTGACAGCACATATATATTTGGAAAAATCTGATATATTAAATGCTAATATAACTGCCGAGAGGTCATGGAGATGGTCAGCTGTCATTTCTAGACCCCTGATTTAAATCAGAGATGGTTCAGAGTTGGCTGAAATCTTAACACCTGCTAACAACCTCTATGCTATAAGTGCAGCTCTGAGTATTAGTGGGTAACCACCCAAAAGAGATGTGTGCTCACATACATTCACAGAGCAGCAGGCTGTCTGGTCACCAGCGTCTAAACAGGTCAAGCCGGATACAAGATTACCTTTTTGATGGCTAAACACCATCTCCCAGTCTGGGACTGAGACCTGCATCTGAATGATGTGGAGAAAGAGCAGACTGGCTCTGTTTGACCTCTGGCATTTCCCTTTGGAAGAAGATTTACCAGTGAGGCTACAAAAGACACAAAAGTACCTGCTTTTGCCTGCCCATCACTGCAGGGCCGCATCCTGATGTGCAGCTGAAAGAAGGCAGTGCTTCTTTCTGCAGTCTCCCCCATCCTTATCTCAGTTGCCAGCCCCATTTCACTCTTTCGGCAGTACTACGAACCCCTCAGCTTTCCTAAATATCTAACTGCCTCTTCCCATGTAATAATTAAGGTAGCAACGTGCAGTTATGGCTGCTGCAACATTTTGTTTCCAAGAGCTTGTTTTCATTTTCTTACAGATATCGTATCTTGAGCCAAAACTTCCCAAGTCTGCTCTATGCCTGAGGGAGAAGACTTTTTTTTTTTTCTTTTCTTTTTTTCTCTTTTTTTGTGAAAGCATAGCATTTGATCAAGCAGCCAGGTTTTTAGAACAAAGAGGTGAAATGAAAAAGATGATGTATTTGTTTTATAGCAAAAAGAGTTTCAACTTTATTTGAGCCGTCTTTATAGTTTCAGCTGTAAAGGACCAACTGCAAAACTGTTTGACAGGATGGTAGCTTGTATGGCAGATATTGTAAGGTTTTGAAAATCGTCTTTAGTGACGCACAGCATTTCATGCAGACACTCTGCTGTCTCAGTGTTAGCTCTTTGAGCGATGCCACTGCCTCTCCGAGAGGGCTGCTGACTGTCTCCATCTTCCTGACTCTGCCTTTTTTAATTCTGAAATGCTTCATTTTGAATTCAGACGGCTTTTGTGAGCAAAAGCGGTGATCATACTACCTATCCGCATTCAAAACAAAGGACTGAAAATGGGAAGAAGTCCAAAAACGCCATCTCACAGAATATATTCAAATCCCCCAACACTTTTAAGGTAACATTATCCCAGTGGGTTAGCTATTTACATTTGACACTTTTTGGCTTATTCTCTGCCTAGATGAAACGCTAGCTTGTGATCAGTTATAGTTCTGTCATTTTAGAAAATAAATAAATAAATCAAGCATTAGTTAATAAAAGCAAGCAATGGGTTATTTTCCATCATCTCACCTGCAGCATTTCTTCAGCCTAAATGCCTGACACAGCAGCCATCACATTTGTGAGAACTGTCCAAGGATTTACAGCAGTTTATTCTCCAAAAATTAAAATCTGAAGAAATGAAATCTGATTGGGGGACGACAGGTTGGAAAGCATTGCCTGAAGGATTAAATAAATAAATAAATAAAAACAACCCCACCAAAACTCTGGGCAATAAAGTCAGAGCCTTTCAGCTTCGGCTTTTTGTCGGTGACATTTTTCTAATACACGTCTATTTTAATGTTTTAATATTTCTACTGGTCTGGGAGGTATGACTGATTTTGCCATAGTCTGGCATTCCTGACAAAGCAGACTCAGATGCCAGCAATATGGGGAAAGCTTCAAACTCCCAAAGGTGATTTAGAAGCCCAACAGCATTGGGCTTTATAGCCCTGTTGGAAACATGCACTTCTGTTAGCAATATAACACTCAGAAGCACCTCCAGAGTCTTGGGAAAGCCCCGAGGCCACCCTCTTTCATCATGCCTGTCCAAACTGGCTGCTCCCTTCCCTCACACGGTGACACCTGCCCAGCCCAGCTCTGATGCACAAGTGACCCGGCAGTGTTGAGATGAAGGATGAGAAATTCTTAATTGCACTCAATGAACTATTATAACTTTAAATAATTTTTACATCTGCAGCAATATTTTATTAGTGTTGTTGTAAGGAATGTAATTTTAAAAGTAGTTCATGGTTTCTTTTGGACTTTGCTCTGATTTTAGGGTTGGACTATGTGTTATATCACAAAGGACTAAAAATATTTCCTACCGGAGTTTCTTTAAATCGAGAATGATGAATAGCAATGTCATTTCCTTCCTCTTTACTTGACACTTGTCAGGCTGCATGGAGAATACTGTGTCTGGCCTTGTGCCCTGAGGTACAAGGATTTTGACCTACACAGTGAATTGGGCAAAGGGCCACCAAGACATTTGGGGCAGCAGCACTTGTTGCATTAAAAGATGCTGAGGGAACGAGGTTTGTTTGGCCTTGGGAAGAGAAAAGAAGTTGTTGGGGGCCTACCAGAAGCTTGCCAGTACCTATGAGAAGGTTGTTGAGAAGATGAAGCCAGGCTCTTACTTATTGAGATATGTGGTGGCAGAACAGTACAATGGTCATGAATTGGAGCAGGGGATGTTCATACAGATTATAAGGGAAAACTTTCCACCATGAAGACAGTCAGACTTTGGAGCAGATACCCCAAAAGGCTGTACAATCTCCATCCTTGGAGACCTGTCTGGATAAAAGCCCGGACAGAAGTTCAGAAGTGACTGCTTGGACAGGAGGCTGGACTAGAGACCTTCCCTTCCAGCCTATGAGGTAGTGTGATTTTTGTAGGTGGTGTGCACTACAAATTGATAGAAACTGTGACCACTGCATGTGGAAACCATATACAGTGGCTACCTAGAAAGAGCATGAGGACTGGGGGAAGCAGACCCTTCTTTGCTGCACCTCTGAGGGTTTCAAGAAACTACGCATTCAAGCCCTGGTGCTCCTATAGATGGCCTGGGAGAATCTGAATCTCTGATCCTCAGATTCTGTTTTGTAAGGTAGGAACACCCACAAAAAGAAGCAGAAAGCTTTCTGGGATTTTTTTTTTATCCAGCGCCTCGCCACAGAAAGCCACTTTATCCTCCTTTCCATTTACACAGCCTATTTAGCCTGCACGCTCTTAACAGCGTGGTGTCCCATAGGGAAGTGCAGCTGGGGCTTGTGGATACGACTGTTTTCCTAAGTACTGTTGATATGCTTTATTGCTCTATTTGGAACCGTGGGCCATTTAAAAACGCTGTTATTACAGGGAGTCACTTATGCAGTGATCCAGTTCTGCAAAAGGTGTTTCTCCAGCCGTAACAATTCTACATCGAGATGTCTAATGATGCGCACAAATAATTTCTCTGGTTACTAAGCAGTCACAGCACCACACCTGCCTGAAACGGCATACTGAAAAGCCAGAGATTTCCTCTTGATTGACTCATTCCTTTCACGCCTGCTTTCAGAGAGGAAGCAGAAACATCAGAGACTTCTCTGCTTAAATTGGAAAAGTTATTTTCAGCATGACTACTCTGCCATAGTAGAAAGTGGAGGTGGCGTTGCTCAGGGCTCAGAGGCTTAGCTCTTCCATATGCCCCTCTGCCAGATGGGATTCAAATGCTTTATCACCCTGGCCACTAAACCAGGTTTTCAATCCTGTTTTACCTGCATGCAGAGTCACCAGCTGAGTGCCCGGACAGCCTGGGACAGCGGTGCCAGGCTCTGACCAAACACACCCAGGGAGCATCCAGGTGAGGGCTGACAGACCCAGGCACCACAGGCAGATGGGTCTCATCAGTAAAACCTCTGCAATGGCAAGGGGAGGCTCTGACACGTTTTCCTGACATTTGCTGTATCTTTATATATTTGAAATATCAGAAAGAGGAAAGAATAATAGCAGCCTGTCCTTTCCCTCTGCTGGCAGAAAGAAGAGAAATATCATAGCCTGGTGCTCATCCTGAGCCTGCAGAGCTGGATGCCTCGTACTTCTCTCATGAAAGGACATGTAACTAAAAACAGCCGTATGGATTTTTTTCCTCTTTTTTTTTTTTTTTTTTTTTTCAATTTACCTCCTTTAGCAGGCTCTTTTCTGTGCAATTGTTTAGATTAGAACAAATGTTTACAGCCCAGATATAAACTCTTGACAACAGGATTTTATAACGAGTAGACCTGACAGACTTCTAACTATTGACTCTCACGTTAAAAAAATAGATTGAGATTTCCAGCAGAATAATTATACACATGTACAGTCAGTGATTACTGAGCTTTTTGAGGAAAGCTAAAACCACTGAATCATAGCATGCGACTTTCATACCAAGGGCAACAATCACAGCGTTGGGAATTTGTAGACTTGCATAAAAACAAAAGGCTAAAATCTGCACTCTTTTTACAGTCTGTGCAAGCCATCAATTTCTCTGAAGTGACATGGGGTGTAAGTCAGGTGGGATTTATCCCTCACGGTTTTATATTACTTTTACTCTTACATCACCTCCAAATTATGAGGCTGCCACTTGGTCTGACTGCCCCTTCACAAATAAGCCTGTTCGCATAAAATAATCACTCACCTTCTGTGCTCTTCCTCTCTCAAACTCCAAAAACACCCAAAACATTCTCACAAGGCTTGAAAAGGACACTTTGGCTGGCTGGGATTTTTGCTGCTTACAGCCCCAGCCCCTTAATGTGTCTGTAAAACAACAAAGGAAAAAGGACAGGGGAGTGGGCAGCCTGCCCCCAACTACTGAAACCATCAGGAGCTTCTGTGATTTCTCATTCATAGTGGACAGGAAGGAGGAATAGGGAAGCAGTGTAGGAAAGGTCACTCTCAAGTTACTTCAAACCCAGCTGAAACTCTGATCTGCCAGATGTCTTACGAGCAAGTTGGTTTTTTCATGAGACTCCGTCTCAATTTCCACACCAAAGAGGTTCAGATAAGCTTACGCCTCTGTCTGAACCTCTGAACCTTTTGAAGTTTGCCATTACTGTCATTTTCCCTGCATACTGCTGGTTCCTCTCACGCTGACTGAGCTCTTGCAGAACTACCCAGCCCTGATAACCATGAAGGAAATGATAGGAAACACGTCTCAAAAAATAGAAGCAGAAGTAGTGTTTTCACAAATTACAGGCTGGTGCATAGAGAAATATGGCCAGTGACTCCGGGGCAATCCTAACACAGGATGTTTGGTAAATACAAATCTGAGCATGCATTACTAAGCCCACAAAACTACAGTGCAAAGCCAACACAGCCATTTGCTTGTGTTATTTTATACCTCTGCTCTCACTGTGTTGTAGTGTTCAGCCATCTAATCTGCAATGACAGAAGGACGGTCTGGAAGCAGAAGGATGTGGGCCTTGAGGTCAGAAAAAGGGCTGTCTGCTTCTGGCTCTGTCACCAGCTGCCTGCAGCTCCAGGCAGATCTCCTTGCCTCTCCTTGTCCTACCTGGAGGCAGAGGAGTTGGAGGACCTCTCTCCTTCACAGGTCATGGTGAGGCTTCGCTCATCAACAGGTGTGAAGAAACCACGACCTTGCCTTGAAGACATCTCTGTGAATGGTTGCTGGAGTCTGTTTTGAGATATGTGGAAGTGTGTTATTTTTTGGTGATCTTGCCCATTTGGGAATTCGTGAAGCCCCTTTTTACCCCTGTAAATCTGGAAGTATGGGATGGGTAGGATCACCACCTTGTCATTTGGGTTTGTAGATGGCAGGGGCAGCGAGGGCAGGGGTGACGTTTTAAATTTCACAAATAGCATAGGTAGTTGGACTACTGCCTGCAAACTGGAGGCACATTTCCCAGTGGTGCCTTTTTCTGTGGCCAGGAGCACAACAGCTTTTTGTTATCGGTGATGGTATGCTGTTGCAGCTGCGGTAATTGAAAAGGATTGCTCCCTCCAGGAAACACCAAGCAGCTGGGCTTTTACCAGCAGGTAGGGCTAGACGAGGGAGGAGTTACTGAGAAAAAAAAAAAAAAAAAAAACACATGCAAAATAAGGGTAAATACGGTTGAAAGTACCCACCTGAAGTGTGACCTCATTGCTTTCAGCATTACAACCACCACAGTAATGCAACAGGTGGTGATGGCTATTTACCTGCAAGCAGGCAGTGGTTTTCCTTCCAGAGGAGCAGTGCTTGCCCTTGCCTTCAGAGCTCTGCCTTCGGGCTGACCAGTTTGGCCACCACAGTTTGATTGCCATAGGATTTTCCCCAAAAGGTCCCCCCAAGCATGCTGTAAAATTAGCTGTGCATTGTGAGCAAAACTTGCATGACTGGAAGGCAAAAGACAAATCTGCTTCTGACTTCTCTATGGCTAGGACAAATTTGGGCAGTGTTGTGTTGGTAATAATTTTCTTTTTAAAAGATTTTTATGTTCTTTTTGTGTTCTTTTACTGCATTCTCCCAGACCGGTCCTATGTAATTTCTCACTTTGTAGAAAAAGCTGTGAGTTTTCTTCAGCTTTCTGCCAATATCTACATAAAACCTCCGGATTAATAAAGTGATGTGGGCCAAGCACCAAAATGTGAGCTCTTGAAACTTTATTTTGTTGTTACTGATTGGAAGCACTGTTACTGCTGAGAGGCATCCAAAACCTGCTGGATGCTGGACAGTCAGAAACAAAAGCACAGCTCCAGCCCCACGTGAGCATGGTCTGGGACGCTGTGCAACATCCAGCCAGCTGGGAAGAGGCTTAGAAGTGGGTTTTGATGAATGACTTGTGCCTCTCTGGGCCCTACAGCTGAAGACTATACTCAGACATCGACTACATATCTCAGGCTATCCCTCTTAAAAAATTATCCTCCTGGTGATGTTTGGACCAAAGAAACAGCAGAGAATAATTACAATTCTGCAATCCTTTTTCTTAATGTCCACAATATTTCACAAGATCTCAGAAGAGGCCTTGGATGCTAAATTCCCATTTCCTTAACAAAGGCTGGTGCAGGAACTCATTGGTGGAGCAATGATGAAAGCAAGCAGGTCGTTTCATCATTTTGACTTCCAAAACAGCAATAACAAAGCTCTGGGCTTCTGTTTCATGGCATTTTCAAATGAACAGCACTTGTTTCGCAGCCACTAAACTAGGGATTTGCTGCCTCATGCTGCTCTGGAAACTCACCAAGAGGTTGAGAACCAGTCTGGGTTTTTTCTTCCTCTCACATCTTTACCAGTAATAAATGTTTTACAGGCCAGATTTTGGAGTGCTGCTTCCTTGCAAGCACCCCACCTGTTACTCATATGCAAGCCCACTTCCTCCATAACACAAGTGGGGGATCTCTGATGTTAACAGGAACAAGCAGCAGCAAAGGTTATTTTAATTACCAGAGGTGGAGCACATTTGGATGACAGATCCGAAGTCTTCTGATCTCAGTGGAAGTCTTTTTCCACTGACCTAAGCAGGCTTTTGATCAGATCCCTGGTTAAGGAAAGTGATGTTGCTGCTGCTTAGCACTGCAGGCTGGTGGACCTCTGCGTTTCTTGCTTGTCCCAGAGTTGGCTGGCTGACCAGCCTGGACAAAAACTCTGGCTCCGCGCCTACTCCGGTCATGCTGCCTTTTACATCCCCTCTCAATTTTCCCTGCTGCTGTTCCTGGTTGCCCTACACTGTTCTCGCTAACTCCCAGGAGGGGAGATTGATGTTTTACAGGGGAGCAATGAAGCCGAATGGCTGAGACGGAAAAAGAAATCCCTGGATCTCAGAGCTGTGCAGTGCCACTGCAATGTACAGTCAAGATGAGAGCAGTGAAGGATTTATAAAAATGGAAATAGCTTTAAAGGGCCCGCCAGAATGAAATTGCTCATGAATCATGAGGGACCAACTCTCTAAGTGTCAGGGATAGTTTCTCCACCCAGTAAGAGATCCCCATCCTCCCCAGGAAGTCTGCAGGAGACCATTTCTGTAAATTGCAATTGGAAAGCCTGCCACCTGATGTGACTCTGGAGGGCAAAAGCAGCATTACTTCAATGCAGTCCCAGCATGAAAAAGTTAATAAAATGTATGTCACTGAGAAACCAATTGTACCTGCAGGGTAAGAAAAGGTCACACATGAATGCATGAAAACTGGGCATGCTGCATAAACTGTTGATTGAAATCTCCTTTCCACTCATATGTGAATACATTGAGCATAAACAGTATCAACACACAAAGAGAAATGATTCTGTCTATTTTTCAGATTAATAAGCTTTGCCTGGATTTTCTCTCATTTTTGTCTTCCTGCAGTACACTGGCTACTTAGATTTTAGGCAAGTCAGAGACTCTTTCCCTTTCCTCTATATATCCAAAACACTGAGATCATTTTTTTTTTTTGAAGAAGAAGAGATAAAGTAATGGAAGCTACTGGATTCCTTTCTCACCATGTGAAATCCTGGAAGAATTTGTCCTCTGAATTTCAAAACCAATACTATTTGGTTCCAGCAGTTGGATCAGCCTGTGCTGTACATGCTCACAAGCAAAACCACAGCTCACATTGGCTTCATTAGGTGAGGTCCTATAGACCCACACCAAACACTTTATGGTCTTACAAATGACAATTTCTTAAGCACAGCCTGTCATGCCTGCTGTTATATTATCTTTATGAAGAAGAAAGATGTATATGGATGTAATGAAGAGAAAATGAACTATTTGTTAGGCCCATAAATGAAGTAGGAAATTAGTCTGTCTAGAGCAGCATGTTGGGTGCCGGTGTTCTATTATCTGACTTCCTGTAGCACTGGGAGAGACAGTGTGTTTTAATTAAGGATTTATATAGATTTCATTGAAAAAAATTTTATGGGACCAAATTCTGTTCCTTTTGCTTATATCAAAACTGAGGGGTTTTGCAGAATTTCCTTTTAAAGGCAGTATGTGGAAAAGCTATGCTTAAAATATGCAGGCATACACTTTTTCACATTTTCAAATGATAATTCAGTCATTCTGTTGTGTCATCCTGTTTTGAAAGAATTTGTTGTCTAATTTTTTAAACAAATTTCATGTTGTGTAATATAGTAGATAACACATAGTCAGAAACACATCCATAGCACTCTGATGTACCCTTTACAGGTTTCACACATTATACTGAGCAATATAATGCAATATGAAAAGTCAGATTTGAAAGGCAATAGATCTAACTACCTTTAAAAGACTCATTTATGCAGGGAATTTAAACATCTTTTAATATAGATTCTCATTCACGAGAGTGATGTTCTTCAGCAGGTGAAAGGTTCATCTTCCTCACAGCTTAGATTCAAATCAAATGAAAAATGAAGAACAGTGGGTCAGGAAAACTGCTTAAAAAGACAAGAAACAAAGAGAACACATTTTTACCTTGACATTGACAAAGCTAAGAAGGGACAGAAAAGGTTACTGGATAGATAGTGTGCACTTGCTTAAGGATATGTGTGCACACACGTACCTATGCAGTACAGAATAACCTGTGTTTGGTCTCCATATATTTTCTCCCTGACTCCACTTTGCTAGTTGATGAAGTGGCACACATGAAGACAAAGTGCTTTTCATCCAAAGCTTGCAATTGCAATAAACAGGTATACGAAAGAAGCATCGTTGCTTGGTGGAAAGCAGATTCAGAGAGATAAAACCAATGTAGTCAGAGAAGTCTGTTTAATCCCACGAGAGCTGCATAACTAAACATATTTGTATATTTCACCCTAAACAACAGTCCTAAGGACTCACAGAAAGCCTATGTCTGAGGAACATATCTAAAACAGATTTTTTAGTATCCTAACTGAGTGTTTTACCCTTAAAAATCATTGTTTCTTCCCTGCCTGTACAAGACTTTGCTGTTCGGGTGTTGTTCACTGCCTTATGTTCCAGTGTGATAACAGGTCATAACAGTATGCATGGTATTCTAAGCTGCTCTCAAATAACAAAATTATCAAAACCCAAATAATTGTCACTACGACAGCTTGCTTCAATAGCCATAACTGTAGGAACAAAAGAAATCCTCTTTCATTTCTTATTAAATACTTTGAAAGTATTAGAAAAATGTCCTGACTTTCTTTATTTATCCTGATACATTAATAAAGCAGAGAATTTAAGGGAACTGAAAAGCTTTGAAGAAATGCCTTTCAATCCCAAACCAGAAAAGATTACTGTGGGTAAGCCTAAACTCTTTACAAAAAAAAATGTAATTTAAAATGACCGGAGAAGAGTCAATGTCCACTCTTATGGGCTGCATCATTCACAGAGCGTGAAGCAACTGCTGAATACAACAAAGTTGTTAAGGAACAGATTTTGCTCAGGGTAAGGTCTTTATCTGAAGTGGCAGAAGAGAAATGTGCAAATACCTGCAAAGCATATAAAGATAGTACAAGACCAACTGGCCCTAAAATATTCCTCCTTCTAAGGTAGGTGTCATGTTATTTGAAGGTTGGCCCACTTTCAGCTAACAGCGAAAACCCTAATTCCTTTAACAGAAGAATTAATTAAGCTCCAAGTGTGAGGTGAGTTTTCATTAATCACTCTGCAACCACTAACTTCTCTTGAACCACCTTACTAGTATGTGAAAAGGTTGTTAGACATTTCTTAAGTCAAAATTGCTTAAATTGGCTTCACAGCATTGACAAGACCTTCGTGAAGTCTCTTTTTGCTAAAGCACACAGTTATTTCCCATTGAATTAGTGCCAAGAGTGCATGGAGCTCTGTCGAGACAAATTAAACAGGGAAAGAGGAAAGCCTTGGCCCTTTCAAAATCAATTGAAGCACTTGCCCAGGCATCTGTGTCCAGGATGGTCTTTGACCAAGAAAGCTGCAATTGAAAGTTATATTTGTCCTCTATCAAACTTATTGGAAAAAGAAAGTCTTTCCCAAGGCAATTATTTTGCTCTGAAAAGCATTATTAAATGCATAGCTGAATTTTCCCAGGATGACTGGAGACCAGATGCAAAGCTGCTTCTCGGTCATGGTATCACCCGGTTATAATTTCTGTTTGGAAATCTTCACATGCCTGAGGAAGAAATTTTATTGTTGCAGCAGTTACATGGGTGAGCTCCTCACACTTTGTGCTCAGACCTCAGGATGCTCTGCAATGGCTTGGTCCAGGTATTACCCTGGCCCTGGCACTTGCCCCAGCCTCGACCAAGGGCACCTCCTGTCCTTCCTGAGGAGGAAAGTCTTTTCCAGTCACGTTCCCATGACTGTTGCAGGAAAACTTTTCCCTCAAAACCAACAGAGTTGTCTTTGCTGAGAAACTATTTCTGTTTCAAGGAGTTGAGTCAAACTGCATAAAAGGAGGATAGAAATGTACACAAAAGTATCCTGGCTGTAAGAATGATTAACTGGTGTTCGGGAGGGACAGTGCAGCTTATCTCCATTCACTGGTGATTCATGCTAATGATTTCAGCTCTGTAGGAACAGGCTATGGCAATATACAAAGACATTTCAACCCACATCAGTGTTAATAGGGGAAGAAGGAAGAAAATTATTCTAGCTTCTAGCAAAGCCCCAATTAAAATTAGACATTAAAGTAATGCTAACTTAGCCATTTAATCAAAATTCTGTGTACACAGTTAATATGTAAGCTTGCTTCACTCAACTGAACTTAAGAAGCAAGAAAAATCCTTAGAAAGCTTCATATTTAGAGATTTTTCATCTATTGGTGAAAATATCATAAAATTGCAAGGCAGGGGGCAGCATCTCCAAAATCCATCCCAATGCCTGACTGCTCTTTCTGAGAAGAAATGTCTCCTCATTTCCAACCTGAACCTCCCCCGGCGCAACTTGAGGAGTCACATAAGAAACTATTCTGGAAGGCTGAGATCATCCAATCATCCAAGCTATGTATCTTGTAAGTGTAAACAAAATTCAAGGAAATTTGAATATCAAATGCATCCAGTGACTTGTTTTTTTAACACCCACCTATAGCTTGAGACTCTTACGTCTTATTTTTCTTACATATAAAAATATCAATGAAACCAGAAAACTTAGAAATTATTTCAAGCACCCTTGGAGCTGAGACATTTTCCTTTTTTGCAAAAAACAGTTCAAGAATATCTACATCCTATGGTACCTCAAAATTCCCTTTGAAATTCTGCTTGATGGTTGCATGTCCTGTTCAATTTGATAGCACTTTTCTTGATCAAATAATTTACAGAAATTATTAGCAAAATATTTCAAACAACAACAAAATTAGTCATAATCTATTAGAAAACAAACTGATAAAGAGAAAATAGAAGAGAACTTAATTGAATAAATTATTCATTACAATTTATTCAGTCAGTTTTGATTTAAATGCTTGCTAATCTTTTGAAGGTTCATGTAGTACAATCTTACTGTAGCCCTGGTCATATATATGAAGTGTGATTTTTCTTCAGAAAAGCTGCATTCTTAGATTTTCCATGTAATGAAAAGCTGGGGGAAAAAATGGTTTGGAGCCATCAGAACATTTTGTTTTGCTAATCACTTTCTCCAGTAAGAAAATAATCACTTGTTTCAATAGTGTGAAACATTTCAGTACGAAATACTAATGTAACACAATAATATAATGCAGTACCACAGAAAACAGATGTATAATAAATGCAACAGATTTTCTCAAACCCAAAATTTTATCAAAACAGATAACTGTTCTGTGAAAGATTTAGACAGGCAGAGCTGCTTCCTGACCTTTCTGGGCCATGCAGAAGCTCATGTTTTCTTTCCACCTCCATACTGTATGCCAAGGAGCCACTAGCTGGCATTAATGAGCACTCACCTCCTGGAAAACACAAATTATCATTTCGAAACTTTTCAGTGTGAAGCTTTGTCATGAAATCTCTCCAGCTCCACAGGCACCCTAGAAAACAGTGTCGGTGTTGCTGGAGAGCTGTGGGAACAGTCAAACATCATGTTTCTGTAAGGGCTGCCTGACACCGAGATATGGATATCTTAGTTGTGGGTCCGTTACCATGGCACCATCTTGCAACAAAAAGACAAGGGTTAAGGTAAAAAATAAAGAAAAACGGGACTTACACAGATATAAATACAGATCAGGTATGTCAAAGCCCCCAAACTGTTATAAGGAAGAGCACAAAAACCAGTTTGCATGTCCACCTGGGATTTTAACGAGCTGTGAGGGGGCTCACTCTCTGCTTTGCTTTGTTAACAAGCTGTCCAAACTCCTGTAAAGGCTCTCCTCAAGGACTCAGCTCTTAAGCACAGCATCCTTCCCCGAGGAAGCTCCTGATCTGGGGATATATGTTCCCTGTCCACATAAACTTTCTCTCAGCTGTAGTCACAGTCAGACCTCCTCCCTCTGATTTTCTGCAGTCTATAACTCGTGCAAGATGCTAGCTTTAACTCTCCTTCCAGAGGTTTATTGTCTGCCCTCACCTAAAAAAGAGCAATGCTCTTGCCTCTCCTGTCTGCCGGTGTCAAATCACCGCCTATCAAAGTGACGAAAGGCTCAACCACCTGCCTGCATGCCATGGGTTGATGAGGAGGTTAAACACTGCCTTCAACCCATGAAGGCCGTGCTCCAAACCAGTGTCCAGCCCCTCTCTCCGCTGGCATGCTTCATGTGTATTTGAGCTCTCATGTGCATATTGTAAAATTAGGACCTAACAGCGTCCTAATTTGAAAGCTCACTCATGCCATTCAGTTAATTACAATGGCTAATTTATATCTTTTATTGTCCTGCAAACTTGGAACTTCAGTTTCAGTGAGAACGGAGTGACAGCTGATGCAAAACACGCTCCTGCAAATAAACACAGGTTGCGGCAAACGGAGAAAGGATGTTCAACAGCAACCATCAGTCTCAGTTAGGATATTGGGGGAAAAAATTGCAGCGCATTAAGGAAGCAATAACACTCAACGGGGTGTGCATTCGTCAGTCACTATGCATGCACAGGGAGCGTGCCGAAGCACCGAGAGCAGCCAGCCGTGCAAGCTTAGGTAACAATTGCCTTGGTGCGGTGCGCCGGGCCCCACTGATGGATAACACAAACCAGCCACGAGCTCAGCTCTTGCAGAGGCTGAGCACCACCACCACGGACTTACCAGGCGAGCCTAGGCAAGGCACGCACCTCCTCTGGGGTCCTATTTTCCTGCAGGGTGAAACGGATTATAGTGGCTGGCTTTCCCAGGGGAGCCACTTGTTCTGTGCTAGCAAAGAGCGGCAGTGTTTCTGCTGTTACTTGCCGTAAAATAAGGCTAATCTGTCCCTGCAGAGGATGAGAGGGGAACTCCTTGTTAGTGTGAGTGAGTAGCCGCAGGGCTGCAAGGAAGGAGGAGGAGCACTCTCCATTTCCTGAGTGGGGTTAATGCCCAGCACCAGAAGGGACCTTGCAAAGACCAGGAGACGGAGCAAGCCACTGATACCCACCCAAGGCTCCCACTAGGGCTGATCTCCCCTGTACTTCCCTATGATCCTGCCTCTTTTGGTCATCCCTAGAGGCTGGCTCCACAACCAGATGGCACCCACGGATGTGAGCTGCTCTGCTCCACAGCAAGGACCACCCTGCAGCTATATGGAAGACATCCCAAATCCTGCCAGCCCTCCCCATGGCCCAGTCCCTGCCAAACACCCTCACCCCTGACCTCAGAATTCCCTTTCAGAAATATTATCACCATTGAAATACATTCTTTCTGAGGTGTCCTCCTGTTGTATTTTCAGCTGTGCTTGTTTAAGGAGCAACAGCATTTATTAAGCGCTGTGTTTTCTCTTTTTTAAGTAACAACAACAACAAAAAAGTTCTTCCTAAAGGAAGAATAAAATTAGCAAGGCACACCTCAGGGAATTGGGCAGGCAATCCACAACCTGCCTTCAAATGCTCGGCATTATTATTTCTCACACTCATGAAGGACGTGCACATTATGCATAAAGCCTCTTGCCTCATACAGTGAAAACAAGGAAACAAACAAACAACAACAAGAAACGAGCAAGTTCCTGGGCTGCTTTTCATGCATTTCCCATCCACATGTTTCATTGCTGACCGTATGTATGCACAGCACATACACAAAGAATAGCAACTGCTACATATGGTGCCTACTGCTGTTAAGAGCCTGTCACACTGCACTTCTGAGTGTTTCAAACAGGGAAGGCTCATTTGAAAAGATTTTGCAAACGACTCAGACTCTCATTTCGGAGGGAATGGATAGGAGAGGGTTACGGAGCAGCCTTAATATTTTATGCACATGAAGATAAGTTCCTTTCCTTTCCCTGTCTCCCTTCCAGTTGACATCTCAGCAGCTACTTAAGAGCACAAATTGACCAGCAATCTGCATCTGCCAAATACTCTTCTTTTTAAACTGTACTCATCATCCATCCCTCCTCCTCTCCCTCTGCACTTCAGTAATTAATTCAGTATATCCCTTGGCATAAAACACATTTCTTTTCCTTAAGCTGAAGGTAAGCAAGCATCTTGAACCATGGAGAAGAAACTCCTCCTTCTACTACCAACAGTGTAGAACAAGTAGATCTAACACACAACATTTGATATGAACTCAGACATAGGTATTGTAATTACTGGAGCACTAGGTCAGAATTTTAAAGTGCAATCTCCATGTGCACATTTATCTCATTGCTCTACTCCATCTCCTTATAACCCAGCCTTTCAATCTGTTTTGACCCTGTTTTTGCCACTGCCCAATTTCCCACCTGCTGTTTTCTGAGGTTGAACACAGCCCCAGAAAGTCTTCCACCAGTTCATGACCAGGCGGAGCGACTTGTGCTACAGCCAGGTCCACACATCACAAAACAGGCATCCCAACAGAGAGAGCTGGCAGCCCCCTAACCCCTGCAAACCCCTCTGGACATAGCACCCACATTCTAGAGCAGGCATCAGGATCAGGCCCAAAGTGCTTCTCCCGCTCTTACTTCCACATTACACTCCAGCAGATTTCCCACTCTCCATCTGTGCAGAGGGAAAATGACAAACAATTGAGGCAGAGGGTGAATAGAGCAAGTCTGCTTTATTTTTAAGCAGGCGTAGCTATTGCCTTTTTGTTAAAATATATAAATATATGCAAGTGGTGTGAATTAGAAGCCTCTGCAGAGTCAGCACATATTATGCAGGGAAGCTAATCTCATCATAGCTAAGCAGAAAATATCCTGTCATTATAAGCCTGATCTTGTCTCCCTGTCACTGTTTAGCTTTGCAAAAGCCAAATCAGCCTCCTTGAATTTCCACTGGCCAGGTTTGATGGAACGTGTAATTTTCTCAGAAAGCTTGAAGGCAAATGGGACAAACCATCTGGGAGAGGTGAGCATTTGGCGGTGTGGGTTTTCTGGTCATCTTCAGATGCATTAGCATGCTATTCTCTCTTCTCGTTGGATACCTAGCACCTTTCCAAAGAACCGGCAAAGAAACTGGTGCCGTGTTCTACAAAGAGATTTTGACTTGGCCCAAACGTATCAAATTCTGCCCAGGAAAGCACAAGCGCTGTTTTGCTTCTGACTGTGTTGCAGACTTCACATGTGCAAAATGCACACTTCCTGTGTGTGTTTGGACACATTGCCCCAGTACAAACTTTAGAAACATCCCACTGAAGCAGACAGGCATGCAGCAGGGAGCCAGTGACAAGGGATGTCACTAGAAGTCTACCTAGGAGGGTGAGTGTGATCAGATGGTCCATAACTGGTCACCACTTCCACCTGGTTAGCTATTGTGACCTACTCACACTGTGTATATGGGTGGTTTGGGTTAGGTTGAATTCAAGGTGATGATTTTGATGCAGAGACAGGCATTTACAGTGATGTTAGTCATATCTGGGTCAGCAGCCTCTAAAAGACTCTGCAACCCCAGTCCATGCAGAACTTCAGAGGATGAGGCTGATGTTGTTGGAACAGGAGAGGGAAAGCGACATGAAGGGACGAAGCAGACCCACGCAGTGATACAACTCAGTCTCCTTTCCTGTATGTATGAACCAGCATGATACCTTTATCTCCTTCAGATTTGGATACAGTTCAGGTTTCCTTTGCTGCAGTTCAGGCTCTCACTTTCTGCTTCTGCGTGCAATAAAACACAATGTTCTACTACTCTGTGAGCTTTTTAAATTACTTCACACATGGTTTTGAATGTCTGACAGATTATTAAATATAAATGTTTTATATGAAATAACTATATGTTGTTGTTTCTTTGTGAATCAGTTGGCTATGAGCACAACTTAAACCCAAGGTTTGAATCATAGCTTCAATTTTGTGTAAGGATTCCTTCAAAGCCTCTGACAAAGTATTTCAGTTTACAGTCCACCAAAGGGTTAAGCTGAAGGACGAGAGAAGTAATATAATTTTAATTGTGCATATTTTTCCCAGTTATTCGAGGAGCTTCTGGCTCAAATTCTCATGACAATTGTATAATGCTGAATCCATCCACTGGGATTCCCAAAGGAAATGCTTAACCCTTTTGCTTTCTTGAAGTTTAACAATTAATTCTATTTCTCTCAGCGAGAGGAGGCAGCTTACCCAAATGGCCAGTCCTGAAGCAAACACTGACGTAGGTACTGTACTGTACGTGCTCTGTGCTTTCAATTTCCTTGACTGGGCCACATAGGAATAGGCAAACTGGTTCAGGTAAAATTAGAATTGACCCAAACCTTGCCACTTAAATAGGTCTTTGAGACATTAGGGTCTCTTTGCCACTGCTTTGAAGGGCAAATTCAGGGGCTTGTATTTTAGTTACTCTCCCCATGAAGTCACTATGGGAAGGGTGGAATTAGACCCTAGGTTGTTTGTTTTGCCCAGCAGTGGCTGCCTGCTAATTGCAACTGTTGAATGCATGCATATTCATTACACCATGGAGCTTGGGAAGCTGCACAGTCTGCAGCTAATGTGCTGAATCAGATAGTAAATCAGACTGATTAAGATACAACACTCAGGCTTAAAAGACACACTAATCACCCAGCCTTGTCTTTGGAGTTGACTTTCAAATCGCACCCACAGCAGGGATGCTGCAGAGCAGAGGTGGGGCTGAAGGCTGCCTCCAGCAGCAGTGGGGCAGGCAGGGTTATCGATATTATGAGATTTGGGGAGCATTGGCACGCATAGGTGTGCTGAGACCTGTTGCTGCTCCCCTTGCCCCTGTTCTGTGCAGCAGCAGAAGGCATGCATGAAGCCTCTCCGCTGTGTGCCAGCACGACACGGCTTTTTTTTCATTTTAATAGGCTTTCCTGTGCCTGGCTCTCAGGTATGCCACAGGAATAAACAGTCTCAAGAGATGGCTGTGGAGCATACTCATTGTTTCATTGCAGAGCACCTCTGGAACAATACCTGCATTCGGGGTTAGCCATTTCATGCCTCTCCATCCTGTAGCAAAGGAGCCCTTCCTTACAAAAGTACTTCTGAATCTGCCTGGAAGCCAAGCGTGGGAGAAGAACGAGACCTCTGCAAATGTGTTCAGTGAGTTAAGTTGTTTGTTTTGTGATAAATAGCATGCTATGCTGATACCTTCAAGTGTTTGACATTCATGATTCACAATTTAAAGCCTAAAGCACGTAGTGGTGTTTATTTCATGATTTAACCTTCTGAAATGACTTTTGCTTGTGCTCCAGACTCGTTTAGTTTGACAGTTATGTGAATTCCAGCCATTGGGCTGAAATTGCCATCCCGGTTTGCATGAGCAATACCTCCCCAACGCACAGCAACGACCTCTGAAAAAGGTGCACGCACATAGAAAATGCACACTCTTGTTTCAAAGGCTGCCAAACATTTGCAAATCCATCTCATTTCTGCCTGGGTCATTCTCAGTCTTCTCCATGCAGAAACGAGAGAGGTGGACTGAAATCTTCCAACCCTTCCAGTCTCTCTGGCTTTATCCCCATCACCGGTAACAAACACAAAAGCAATGGACTCTGTAAAGTAGGATTAGAAGGAGTCAGAGGGACTTCCCCCTCCTGCCATAAGTTTCCTCCAACCTGACAGCTTTGCTTTACCTTCCTCTGGCTCCTCCCTCCACACAAATATTGAGCATGAGTGCATTTGCTGTGTTTGCACCAGGGACGCATGCCAGCACAAATGCAGTGGCAGAGCCCAGTTCAAGGAGAGATCTTGAAAGCACCATCACAAGCACTACAAATAATATTAATTAAACCCTAGATTAGAAGAATGTGCACTTGGAGAGGAACTCAGACCTCACTGTGTGTGTTAAGCTCTCTCTTCATCCTATTTCTGACACCAAACTGCAGTCTTAGCCATCCTAAAAACCCACAAGAATTCAGAGCTGTACCCTTGCATCTCAAGCCTGTGTCTAGCAAGTATGCTTCTGAAATACATCATCTTCCATCAAATAGCCACCACGTTCACTGCTCGTTTTCACTCAAATTACCCGTAGTGTTGGGCTGGGAATACAGAGATGCAAGTTTAAAAAAAAAATAAATTAAACAAGTCAACTCAACACTCAGGCACATTTACACTTACTTCACTCTGGTTCCTGAAGCAAAGGCAATGACAAATTTTTCAAACTTTTCAGACAGTGTCAGCTTAGCAATCATCTCCAAATGGAGGTTGGGCTGCACAGCAAGTTCAGATACTACCCTCAAGAACACAGAGGAGGTCAAAACCTAAAGCAAGAGAGGCAGCAGAGACTAAGGTTTCCTTCCTAGTCTTAACAACACAAATCAGAGGCACTTTTGCACCAAATTCATGATCTCTTTATCAGACATTTTTGACAAAACTGTATTTAAAGCTGCTTTGTATGGCTAAATAGGACCATTGTGGACCGCCTTGGGTAAACACAAACACTGCTTTCACCAAAATTGGTAGCTGCATTGGCACATTGAAACAGACGAACAGATGCAATGTCAGCCATCCTAGCAGTAACATCCGAGGGGAGAAGAAATTAATTTGGTAACAGAAGTGGGGAAACATGTTTCAGCTCAGATTTGTAAGCACCAGGCACAGGATGGTATGAGGCTGAGAGGAGCCAGACATCTCACCAGCAGCAGCCAAGCTGTTAGGCAGGTCAGCAAGATGCCCACAAGCAGAGCGAAACAGTGAAGCTAGCCTGGAGCAACCCGGAGAGAGCTTTGAAAAGGAGGAAACCAACTCAGAAGCAAAACACAGTGTGAGTGGGCAGGCAGTGCTATTGTGGCGAATCCCAAATTAACAGCGAACTCCACATGGGGAAGGATGAGAATGCTATGAAATAACGCTGGTCCGACCATCAAAAAGGGCATGCAGCAGCATTCAGCTTCAGAGCAGCCAGCAGGGATGGTCAGAGAGGGCAGCAAGTAATGCCCACTCTATGGAGTGGCGGCATTGCCAACAGGAAGGCAATCTGTAGCTCCAGTTTTCTGTCACCTCCCTTGTGCTATCAAACAAGCAAAAACCGGTAACCAGGGGACAGCAGCGTGTGAACATGAAGGCAATTTAGTGCTTCAGTTACCTTTTGACAGCTACGTTGCTACAAATACTCTGCAGCAGCAAGGACGTGCCACTGCTGATGCCCAAGCTGCCAGCTCCACCACCCACCCCAGAGGATCGCCCTCTCTCTCCACCACAAGGCACCTTCCTGCTGCCACAGTTTCAGCAACCATTTCTTCTTTAAAAGGCATTTCTGCTGATGTTGAAGTCCTGAAAAAAAGAAAAAGAAAAAAGAAAAAAACAAAAAACACAACTCTCCTCCCCAGCACTGGCAGCTGGAACTGCAATCAGAGCAGCAAGGACAGAAAGCACCACGGGAGGAGCATTTGAGAGAGACATAGGCAGACTCCTTGACAAGAGCAGAGATTAACTAGCATGCAGATATACTTTACAAGGGCCCAAATGGACACTGAGCCACCAAGAGAGACTGCAGTTAAGTGGAAATAAGCTTTGCTGAATACATGAAATGCCAAAGGATCTGCAGAGGAACTCTTAGCAGAAAGGGCCATTAATCACCGTAGCCAGCTGCATCCTATATACAGTGCTCACCTTGTGAACCTGAAAAATATTACTGTAATAAGAAAAAAGACGCCCTTCAAAATATTCTTCAGGTGCCCTATGCAGAGACTGCAGTAACTCTTTGGGACAGATTATTTTCTGGCTGTATTTCTCAGTAGGCGGATTCCTCAGCTCCAATTCCAAGAGCAGCTGACATAACTAACACCACTTTCATCTGTCGCAGTCACCTTCCCCTATCTTTTCCCTACAGAAAGGCTCAGACAAGTGTGGGGATGGGAAGAGGGAGGCTGAGGGGGAGGGAAATGAATTGGCTGGTCTAGATGGAGACTTCATCACCTCCCCCTTGCCCGAGGTAGAGCTGAAATTCCCAAAGACCTTTTGTGAAGGGCGAAAAAATGTGCCTTCTTTTTTCTCCAGCGCCTTTGATGTGGCTGTGATCTTAATCAAACAATGAAAAATAAAACCCCATGCATGGAAACAAGATCACCTCTGGCTTCAATCTGGCTTACGTTTCCATCCCCTGGAGTTGAGTCAGCATCGGGCGCATCAGCTGCTTAAAGAAGAAAAAGGTGAGCTGCAAACATTAGTCACAGGCGGAGGCAGCAGCAGGCAGGGACGAGTGACTCAATTCCCAGTTGTCTCTGAGAGTTCCCGTCATCCTCTCTACATCAGCACATTTTTAAGCAGGCTCAACATGACCTTGTAAATTCCCCTTTACGTCACCACGGGGACTTTGAGGACCTCCTCCTTCTTTACAATTCTGCTTTCATCTCTCTCCTTTTCTCATGCATATTGCATTTTAAAAGATGCTTGCTCTATAAAAAGCAACAAAAAGTTGCCAGTGTATGTCAAGATGCCTATAAACAGGGGACTTTTCTAAGCAAGGCTTCTCTAGCTAGGACTATTCACATTACATAGGAGGCTAACTCCTGAGGATACTGGGATGGCTGCCTGGAACACGCACTTAATTTTCTCAAAATAAATTGTCATTATTGCAAGACTGACTGCCAGGTGAAACAAGCCTGGTTCACTGGCTCAAACAGACCACAAAGGAGAGGGCTCAGCTGCTTGTGTTATGGCCTTGGGACAGTCACATCCACAGAGATGGTTCTTTAAAAATGCCTAGGGCATTAGAAAAAGCAAGAAGCTGGAATACCTCAGCTGCCTTGCATCCAGAAGAGCCAAAGCAGCTGTGGGTCAGGGTCGCCAGAGTTCTTCCCTTGCAGGAAGAGGTGAAAATTGCTGACAGGTTTTATTTTTCCCCTGTGAGGTGCCTCAGGTTACAGTGAGCTTGTCTTCTTTTCAAATGCAGATCCTCAGCTGTTGTAAATTGCTCGAGGTCCTCGAGCTTTCACAGAACAACTCCAGTTTACAGCAAGTGAAAACTGAGATCGGTTTCCACGTTTTTCACAAAAGGAAAAGGAAATTGAGATGAACAGCTTGCCAAGTGGCAGACGCTTAAAAAAATGATAAAGCTTAGGTTGTCTGACTGTAAACATATTTAGCTATCTTTTTTTTATGTCTTATGTCCTACCTCCCAAACAATACATCTAATGCTGTCCACTGTCTAAGTCCTTGAAATGTCTTCTCCTTCCTGTCAAGTCTCTTGGAGAGATTTTGCTCTAAATGTGCTCTGCAGCTGTACCAGCTCTGTAATACAGAAGACCAGATGCTGTATTACTCACACAGGTATTGACAAAGTTGCTCATACTTTCAGAATTGTTATCATCTAATGAATGTAGACATCTGGATCTTGTTTCCTTTACTGACAGGTTACCTGACAGTTCATTAATCAGTCACTAATTTACCTCCCTCCTAAATATTTATAGTGCCCATACTTAAGGATGTGTATTATATTGTGTTGTGAGGTTGTTGGCCCTCCCATGCCCCTCTTTAAAGCAGGAGTAACGTATTGGAGAGATCTACCTGTGGCTGCTGAGCTTATGGTGGTGACTTTGGTACTAGCACCTGAAGGAAGGTAACAAATGTTTTATACATGAGAATTATTTCACACCCTACCAGTGATCAGTTGCAATCAGCTCTATGCCGTATGCTTCCCTGAGGTGAATTCTCCCCGGTGACTTAATAGCCAAGATGATTGCTTCAAGCAATTAAAATCTCCAGGATCTATTCCAAACTCATTTTGTTGCCAAGTTAACAATATGGTAGTGAAAGCAATTTAGAGGTAATGAATGTTCTCTTACCATTTTTCTGCAACTCTGGTTTTGTAGCAGTCTGAGGACACATCGTCCCAGTCAGTAACCAAACTAGGCCCACTGACTAAAGCCATGGGTTCTGAAATGTTTTCCTACACCTTTGAAGTCAAGATGACGCACAAATAAAAAACACAGATTTCCTCACAGGGATTCAAAAGAAACTTTCAGAGTGGGGTGCAGTCTGACTGTTTCAGTTGAAATCTGGAGATTTGAGAGGAGGCTCAACAAAAACTGGGGAAAGTTTCAGTCCTTCCATCTTGTTTTGAAATAAGACATTTTTGGGAAGAGTTTAAAAGCAAAATTTCAAGTAGGTCTACATTTAATCACTTGAAAAAATTGTTTTGTCAGGTATGGTAATATGGAGACCTTCAATCTGATTATGAAGGCAAGAATTAGAGGTATTCAGACTTGCAAATTTTCAGTTAAATTCCACATCACATGGACAAAAGGAGGCCATTAATTCTCTACAAAAATATTATGCCACTTTCAACCAGCTGTGGAAGAGGCTGGATAATTCCCAAACTCTTACAAAAATGTTATAAAAATATCATATTTAATAAGGGAAAAGATGCACTCTTCTGTAACTCTGAACTTCCAAAGCTTTGTTGAGAAAAACAGTGTGCCCTGAAAGGCCAAATACACAACTTTGTCAAATCAGTGAAATAAAAAATTCTCTGAAATAGGTCTGCCACATCTATAAGTTAATTACATCTTTAACACCACCATGGCCTCCAGCCCTCATCCTTTTCCATCCATCTCACCTTCATCAGGTTTTGAAGGTGGTAAACATCTAGCTGGTCTGATTTAAGCTCAGTACTGTGGCATAGTATTTCCAGAAAAATAATGACACAAGCAGGCAGCTATGCTCACTTTCGCAAAGCACAGTGCTATTTATTTCAGGGCAATAGTAATACAAAGCAGACATGGGACACATATAAATACAGACACAAGTTCACTTGCTTCTCCCTGTATTTACCCTCCACTCTCAGTTCCATTTACTTTTTAAACTACTATGTTGCTTTGTTCTTCAGGCTGTTTGAACCAGAGAAAACAAGCACATATATCTTCCACCGCTAGGACAAGATATTTGGACCATGTTACGGGAAGACAGGGAATATTGTATTAATTGCCCTCCTTGTCTCCCCTTATAGTCATTAAAAAAAAAAAAAAAAAAAAACAAAAAAAAAAAAATTTAAAAAACATTTAAAAAAAAAAAAAAAAAAAAAAAAAAAAAGACAAGCTATTACACTTGTATAATTGAGATGAGTCTTTACTGAATGTTTCATGCACTGATCTAGCACACCGCAGTGTAATAGTCTTTGACATCATCTTGCTTCTGTGGCTTTATGAAGGCTAGATTCACACTAATATGCAATTAAAGGAAGTCCAAATTGATGCCAAATGTACACTTTTGAACACCAGTCATGTCAGTTCTACAGCTGTTCCAATAAAGTTAAATATCCCTAATAATAGAAAAAGTGCTTTAAAAATATTCTAATGGCAAAATGTCTTCACTGTAGGTTTGGGACTAGTTAGACTATAAATGAGTTAATTAGTAAAAATCCTTGTAACAGAGAAGTGAAGCTGTACAGTCAATCGCTTAGATAATGCATGTGAAACAAAACATAAAGAGTGTCGGCACTGACAGGTCGTGTGCTCCTGGGTAGGAACCAGTGCTAAGGAAATACCTGCATTTTCACAAGCCCAGCCAGCCCTCCACTTTTCCAGAGAACAGGGAGAAAAACTTTGCAAAGGAGTGTCTATGACAGAGGAATAATTCACATCTGCTAAATGCATGAACAAATGCTGTGTCCAAAAGCAAATATAAATGCAAATGGATATTGTATCGAGTGGAGAAAAGAGAGCCAAAGCCTTCTGCCAGTCAGCAACTATCCCTGCTTGTAGCAGGGTCTGGCAGTAGTCTAGTGCCACGCAACTTGCAGTATTGCTCTCAAAAAAACAAGCCCTGCAGCACTTCTGAAGCAGAGCCCAGCACGTGGCTAAAGGCATTGGGAGTCCTAAGCAGGCAGGGCACGCCTCTGGAGGAAGAGGTGGCATTGCTGTCACTGCTCTAACTTTCTAGAAATAAATCATTATTTTCTGCTATGCAATGTCCATCTGAGATACCCATTTTTCATGGAGCCTGAAGCACTTAAAGATAGCTTTTCAGAGCAGAGATGCTCAATAACTTTCTGCAGATATCTGTGTTAATAAACATTACACAGTTTTGAATATCTCAGGCTAGACACTTATCTTTCAGACTAAAAAGTAAAGTGTTGAGAAATTTTTATGTATTATTATGATGCCATCCACCTTAAAGTCTTCAACTGAAGGACCTGGATGAAGGGCACTGTTACCCTCAGTAGAAAGGACAGAAACAAGCCTCTGAGTAATTCAGCCCCCTAGAGAGCTAAATGTCTTATGCCAGTGTCCCATAAGGATGTTACATAAACACCAGCCAAAATCTCACTTGAGACACGTTACATGTAAGAGGCCATGTTTATTGGGTTTACGTGGCAAGGGTTTGGTAGCGGGGGGGGCTGCAGGGGTGGCCTCTGTGAGCAGAGCCCAGCAGCTGCCCCATGTCAGAGCAGAGCCAGCTCCAGCCAGCTCCAAAGGGACCTGCTGCTGGCCAGAGATGAGACAGGGAGTGACTATGTTGGACCTCTGGGAGAGCAGGTTTAAGGAAGGGAAAAGAAACCCTGCTGCACTACAGCTGCTGGGGCAGCTGTGGAGGAGCCCCCGGTGGAGCAGGTGGATGTGGCCTGGAGGAGGCTGCGGCCCATGGAGAGCCCCCGCAGGAGCAGGGGGTCTGGGGGGAGCTGCCGCCCAGCCGTGGGGGACCCGTGCTGGAGCAGTTTGCTCCTGGGGGGTGGATGGATGGACCCCGTGGGACGGAGCCGTGTGGGAGCAGTGCTTGAGGAGCTGCTGCCTGTGGGCAGCCTGTGTGGGATCAGCTGGGGAAGGACGGCATCCCGTGGGAGGGACCCCACGGGGAGCAGGGGCAGGGACGGACCGAGAAGGAGCGGCGGGGACAAAGCATCAGGGACTGACCGCAGCCCTCAGTCCCCTGTTTCCCTGCGCTGCTCAGGAGGAGGAGGTGGAAGAGGGCAGATGGGGAGAAGACGTTTTTGGTTTCTTTCCTTTGTTTCTCATGTGTCTAGTTTGTTGGTAGTAGGCAATAACTCTTACTATCTCCCTATGCTGAGTCTGCTTTGCCCATCACGATAATTGTTGAGCGATCTCCCCGTCCTTATCTCAGCCCTTGAGCCCTTTGCATCGTATTTTCTCCCCCTTTCTTTTTGAGGAGGGGGAGTGAGAGAGCGGCCGTGGTGGAAACTCGGCTGCCCACCCGATTCAGACCACCGCAGTTGCAAAGGACTGGAAAAGTTTTCCGAAAGAAACAAGATGGATAGTTTTCTGAAGAAACAAGAAATGCATCGTTTCCTTATTAAGGCTTCCTGGATAATTGGGGTTCTTTCATATTCCGAGCTCAGAGGAAGAGAATTGTTGATTTCCCCTTCTTTTTCTTACATGGAAATAAAAGGTGAACTGCTCTACAAGTATGAGCAACGTATCAGAATCAAGCTCTTTTTGTCTGTAATCCTTTCTCAAGAAAAGATTTATCACACACCTTCCACAGATGTAGGGGAGCAGGGAATAATTTTTGAACTACTCTAATTAAAGTCAGTTTGGGCATAGTGGTACTTCTCTAGCTGTTTCTGAGACATACGCATTAGCAACAGAGAGTGTTGCGCTGTCATTGCGAGGCGCCTGTGGTGATGACTTCAGAAACAGAACTGAATTATGTCACCACAGCACTTTGGGAACAGCTGCCTCTGTGCACGTTTAGCTGGGAGGGACAGAGAAGGGTGCTGGATGTGATGAAACCACACGAGGATTTGTGGATCTCCCCTTGAGGGGCACAGAGAGGGCCCATGCCCTTCTGTAAGTGTTGTGATGCTTGGCTGGGGAAAACAATGTGGTTTTGTTGTGAATGCTTCATTTTAGTATTCTGTAGTTTGTGTCAAGTCCTTACAGAAGCATCAAGTTTGGTACTTTGCTCAATGATGTAGCTGCACAGAGTGAGAACAGACCCAATGTACGGGTGAGGGCCTCTGCACGTTCTCTTCTCCCTACAGACAATCAACAAATAAGGGTAGACAGAGAAGAGTGTGCTGTGGTCCTCCCATAGACCGCAAGTACTAAAGCATAAACAAGAGGCTTAAGAGTCCCCCTGTCACGTTCAAATTCAGGACAGCAATGGACTTCATCACATGGGCTGGCCTGTCGAGTAGTGTCTCAGGCTGTGGTGTATGAAGATGCACTCCATCTGCTTTCAGGGTAGCAATTGCAGTGGGCAAGCTGCCTGACCTTAACATTTTTCATTCCATTTTTCACCTGAGTTTTGCTGGTTTCCCACCATTCACTCTTGGTCTAGAAAAAAAGAAGAAAACAAGAAATTAAAAAAAAAAAGGGAATTTGGATCAAAATAAAAGGATTTCCTTTCCATTAATTACATGTTCTTAACTTGACAGATTTGATTATCGACTTAGAAGGCAAATATCTGGGCAGACTGCAAGACTTATGCTCGCAGCGTGGGACAGCTCTCGTAAGGGTGATTCAGGGTAGCTTCTGGAAAACAAGACATCAGATCTCCAAAACAGCTTGCTTTGTGCTAATGTAGGAAGGGCGAGTAAGAGTAAAGGTAAGAGTCCAGATACCCTAAGAAGCAGAAAGTGTGAAGGAAACTTCCTTCTGGCTGATACGGCTCCATATCTAGTTGTCAAGTATGAAGAGAGCAGTTCTAAGTTTCTTGGGGAGAGGAAAACAAAGAGACTGGGAGACTGTACAAAGAAAAAAATGGGATTAGCTATTTCAGGGAATCATAGTAACTGCAAATAGAGATTGGAAGAGTGCTTTAAGCCAAGACAGAAACTCTTTAAAACTAAAACCTAGGAGTTGGATGAACCAAGAAATGAATACATTTTGATTATGCAGGTGTGTTCAGTGTTATCTTGGGAAATATGGTTTCAACATAAAATGTATCTGGGGCTTGAAGTTTTCCTAACGCCCTTCTCTGTGTATTCCCTACTGTTTGGTAAGCGTTGAGGTCACACTGCAGACAGCAGCACGTCCTCTCCCCACTGCTTAGCTGTCTGTTTTCACAACATGTCTAGCAATGGCTTGGACACAACTGCGCCTATGACCGAGTTCATTCAAGCTGGTGGACAAGGTAAAAGCTCTGGACAAGCGAAGGGGAGGGAGGGATGGACATACAATATGATCACTTTAATCTCATTTCTCTAAGAACCCTTGCTGAGAAAACCAAACAAAACAGAACGGAAGAGAACAAATGAAGCAAGCAGCCAGCTTGCTGGAGACATTGTCTGGGAAACAGTGAAAACACTCGCAGACAAAAACATACCAAAAGACTAACTAACTCTTTGAGCTTAATTCTACTCCAACAGCATAACCTCAAACTCCTGTTTCTGTTCATAACAGGCTGGTACAGTAACATGGCGCATTTGATGACTTTGCAGCATAGATGTCAGGAATGCAGCTTGGGATCACCTCCTTCTACTTAGAGTTCAGTTTGAAGGGATGAGCAAGTAATTTTCCCTGGGTTGACGGAAATCTAAAGTCTGTTTTCTAACACTCTTACAGACACTTCTCTGTCCATCGGCCTGTCCTGCCAGCTCTGGTGTGAGTGTGAAGTTGTGGCAAGAAGGGTTTCCCATTCCTATTTCACCTGGTGGACACCAGCTTTCCTAGGAAATTGCTGATGTTGCTGAGGAGGCAGCAGTATCAAAGCCCTAGATTCAGAAAGAAGCAAAGCAAGCTAGAGGAAAACTGTATGTCCTGGTAATTTTCTTTCTTTTTATTTTTTCATTCTTCACTTGTAATAAAATCTAAGTCTTTACACCATTTGTTTGAAAACACAGCTTTATGGAAATGCTCACGGGTGTGCTCCTTCACCTTGTTTGGAACCTGCTTCACCTCGCTTCAGCTATAGGACACCTATGCTCAAATTTATGCTTCCCATGATAAAGCGGTGTTCTTTCGGTATTCTTTTCTGTGATGGTTGCAGGTGAGTTGAAAAGAGTTGTCAGTACGATTCTTTGTTTCCTTTGCAGTATCCAAAACTCCGTATTACAGCGGATCTTCTCCTCTGATCTGAAAAGCTTCACAGGCCAAAAGAGAATTGGGATGAAGACGGAAACAGAGAATGCTGACCAGTATTTCCAATTACCACCTGTAAGTTTTGTGAAAGAATCCGGTGCATTTCTGTAGTGGTAGAAAGTTAATAAAATCATGATCGTGCACTTGAAGGCAAGCAATGCTCTAAAAATGAAGAATGCAAGGCCCTGGTTAAGGACAATCTTCAGGCTGCTTCTCGATCAACAGCTCATTTGGTTCTTCCACAACCTCATCTCCGCTTGCTTAGAAGTTGTGAAGGTCGGAAGCACACTCCGTGTTTTTCATCCCCTCTGTGTATCTTTTCCCTAACAGCAACTTCTGTCTTGGCTCTTCACATCCAGCCAGAGCAGTTTCTTTGCCTCCGGAACCTGCAGGCTGTCCTCTCGTGTGTACCTGTGGTGGACTGAGGGTAATGCTTGTAACGCACACAGATGCTGTATTCACTAGGACTTTTAGAAAAGAGAGCAAGAAGCTAACCTGCGCAGCAGTTTCTTAGGTTTCTGTATCTCTCTCTCTCTCTCTCTGCGTATATATTTCATTACTTATTTACTTATTTAAAGATCCTTTAAATATAGCAGATACTTTAAGAAAGCTTACTTGTCCTTCTCCTTTACTTGTTTTCAACGTTTACTTTTCTAACCAATCCTTAATGTTACAACATTGGATTTATTTAGTTCTCAGTTCTTAGAAGTTCTCAAAGCACATCAGTGATTTCTGTATTTCTCAATCTTCCCATCTGCATTGAGACCTCTTATCTTACTTTAGGTATTAGGCAAAGAAGAACACTGAAACCAGCTGAAGCCGTATTGGTCACATGCTTCTATGCTAGGAAGTAATTCAGAGTGCTTCCATGGTGTGCTTCAGACAGATTTACTCTGGTCCTCTGGACTCAGCATCCCCAAGGGATATTTCAAAGCTCTCTGAAGGACCCGTCATTATCTCTGACACTGCAGTCTCCATTAGGAAGGGGTAAATATTCCTTGCCCTTGTGGAAAGGAACTACTCAGTTAGCTGTTTCTAACCCAAATCTCTTTGTTGTCTTCAACAGACAGCCACCACATTTCTAGCCAAGCTAAACCACTGAAAATGGAAGCAGTGGGACTACTTCAAAACCCTGCTGCTGCTTCTAAGCAGAACTGCGATGTAGGTGGGGACACAGCAAGAAGACACGTCCGGGCCACAGTGGAACTGAAAGGCACCTGTCTGAGCCACAGAACCAAGTCAGCGATTCCCAGTTGGAGACTGTTGCTCGACCAGTGACACAGCAGCTGGAGCGCTTCTGGTTGCTGCTGATGGGTTCCCGTGAATCAGCCAGGGATAGGAGCTATGAGAACGACTGAAGCGATCTGAAGTTACCTGAAAGAAAGAAGAGAGGAGAGAAGAAGACAAGAGGGGAGGGAAGGGGAGGGAATAAAAGGAAGGGAAGGGAGGGGATGGGATTGGAGGGGATGGGATTGGAGGGGAGGGGAGGGGAGGGGATGGGATTGGAGGGGAGGGGAGGGGAGGGGAGGGGAGGGGAGGGGAGGGGAGGGCAGGGCAGGGCAGGGCAGGGCAGGGCAGGGCAGGGGAAGATAGTGTAGGGGAGGTTAGGGGAGGGTAGGATAGTGTAGTGTAGCATAGTGTAGTGTAGCGTAGTAGAGGGGAGGGGAGCGTAGTGTAGGAGAGTATAGGGTAGTGTAGGGGAGCAGAGTTTAGGGGAGTGTAGGGTAGGATAGGGGAGGGGAGTGTAGGAGAGTGTAGGGGAGGGGAGCATAGGGGAGGGTAGCATAGGGGAGGGGAGCATAGGGTAATGTACGGTAGTGTAGCGAAGGGGAGTGTAGGGTAGTATAGGGGAGGGGAGTGTAGGGGTGTGTAGGATAGTATAGGGGAGGGGAGTGTAGCAGTGTGGGGACAGGGAGCATAGGGGAAGGGAGGGGAAGGGAGGGCAGGGCAGGGGAGGGGAGGGGAGGGGAAGGGAAGGGAAGGGAGGGCAGGGGAAGGGAGGGGAGGGGAGAGGAGGGGAGGGGAGGGAAAAGAGGGGATGGGAGGGTGGGGAATGCTACCATAAATAAAACTGTCAAATACATGACATTTTGGATCTGGAGCCAAATATTTGTGTTGCTGAAGGGATGCAAGACACAGACTCCTGATGGCTCTTGAACAGGAGGCGTTTATTGCCCTTTTTCACTCCTGCATGTCCTCTCCCCTTAGCCCCACGTGCTGTCCACGTGCCCGAATCTATCATAGAGTTGGTCAGAGACCCTCAGACATGCGCCTGGAGCCAGCCAGCAATTGCCCACTGCCCAAAGGTCCTCTTTAACACTGTAGCCAATTCTTGATCTCAGCCTTGCTCAAGGTTTTGTTTCTACCGCTTGTTTCCTCATTACCTCTAATTCAGGGACCTGTGAAACAGCGCGAAGCCACCTGAAAATTCCCTCCCCACACGTTGCCATTCATTCCACAACCTGATTTATCGCTGCCATCCGCGCCTTGCACAGTGCCATGAAAGGTTTGGCGTGCACAGAGGTGGCTGAGGATTTTCAGAAATAACTTTCCTTAAGAACTGCATCAAGACTTTTGCTGGAAGGCAAAAGATCGGGTGATTGATTAACGTAGGGATGGCAGCTGAGCAAGGGAAGCGTCTTCCAAACTTCCAAATATTGCCTGTATACAGAACTACAACTCCTCTGCTCTCCGGTTAGGAGTTTCTGTCACCTGCTCAGGAAGCAGAAGCAGTAAAATGGGATTTAGAGGATCCAGCTGAAGCGTCAGTGCCTGTTAGAGGAAACCATCAATTTACGGGCTTTGAAGAGAGTTTGACCAGTTTTCCAAGGAACATGTCCTAGTGCTGCATATATATGTATGTAAGTATCTCTACACCTGGCTTGTATCAGACATAGAGTGGCCATCAGGACTAGGGAAGCGGTTGTCCCTCTGTGCTCGGCTCTGGTGAGGCCGCACCTCGAGCACTGTGTTCAGCGAAGACCTCGAGGTGCTGGAGCGTGTGCGGAGAAGGGCTCTGAAGCTTGTTAAGGGTTTAGAGAACAAGTCTGGTGAGGAGCGGCTGAGGGAGCTGGGGTTGTTCAGCCTGGAGAAAAGGAGGCTCAGGGGAGACCTTCCTGTGCTCTACAGTAAGCTTAAAGGAGGCTCCAGAGAGGTGGGGATCGTTCTCTTCTCCCAAGCCCCAAGTGACAAGACAAGAGCAAAAACCCTTAAGTTGTACCAGGGGAGGTTTCGGTTGGTTATTGTGAAAAATTTCTTCACCGAAAGAGTTGCTCTGGTGGGTTTACGTGGCAAGGTTTTGGTAGCAGGGGGCCATAGGGGTGGCTTCTGTGAGAAGAATCTAGAAGCTGCCCCATGTTAGATAAGGGCTCCACTGCTGGCCAGAGCCAAGCCAAGAAACTATGTCGCTTGTTCCTCTATGAGAGCATATTTAAGAAAGGAGAAAAAAAAATAACAACAACAACAAAAAAGCTGCTTCACAGGGAGAAAGAGAGGAGAAGCAGCCCTGCAGCCCCCCAGGTGAGTGCAGCAGGAGGGCAGGAGGTGCTGCAGGCAGGCAGCAGCAGTTCCCCTGCGGGCTGTGCAGGGAGAGGCCCCCGGTGGAGCAGGCTGTCCCCCTGCAGCCCATGGGTCCCACACGGAGCAGATCTCCACGCTGCAGCCCCCCCGTGGGTGGAGGAGCCCCCGGTGGAGCAGGTGGATGTGGCCTGGAGGAGGCTGCGGCCCATGGAGAGCCCCCGCAGGAGCAGGCCCCGGGCCGGAGCTGCAGCCTGTGGAGAGGAGCCCCCGCAGGAGCAGGGAGTCTGGGGGGAGCTGCCGCCCAGCCGTGGGGGACCCGTGCTGGAGCAGTTTGCTCCTGGGGGATGGATGGATGGACCCCGTGGGACGGAGCCGTGTGGGAGCAGTGCTTGAGGAGCTGCTGCCTGTGGGCAGCCCGTGTGGGATCAGCTGGGGAAGGATGGCATCCCGTGGGAGGGACCCCACGGGGAGCAGGGGCAGGGACGGACCGAGAAGGAGCAGCGAGGACAAAGCATCAGGGACTGACCGCAGCCCTCAGTCCCCTGTTTCCCTGTGCTGCTCAGGAGGAGGAGGTGGAAGAGGGCAGATGGGGAGAAGACGTTTTTGGTTTCTTTCCTTTGTTTCTCACGTGTCTAGCTTGTTGGTAGTAGGCAATAACTCTTACTATCTCCCTATGCTGAGTCTGCTTTGCCCGTCACGATAATTGTTGAGCGATCTCCCCGTCCTTATCTCAGCCCTTGAGCCCTTTGCATCGTATTTTCTCCCCCTTTCCCTTTGAGGAGGGGGAGTGAGAGAGCGGCCGTGGTGGAAACTCGGCTGCCCACCCGATTCAGACCACCGCAGTTGCAAAGGACTGGAAAAGTTTTACGAAGAAACAAGATGGATAGTTTTCTGAAGAAACAAGAAATGCATCGTTTCCTTATTAAGGCTTCCTGGATAATTGGGGTTCTTTCATATTCCGAGCTCAGAGGAAGAGAATTGTTGATTTCCCCTTCTTTTTTCTTACATGGAAATAAAAGGTGAACTGCTCTACAAGTATGAGCAACGTATCAGAATCAAGCTCTTTTTGTCTGTAATCCTTTCTCAAGAAAAGATTTATCACACACCTTCCACAGATGTAGGGGAGCAGGGAATAATTTTTGAACTACTCTAATTAAAGTCAGTTTGGGCATAGTGGTACTTCTCTAGCTGTTTCTGAGACATACGCATTAGCAACAGAGAGTGTTGCGCTGTCATTGCGAGGCGCCTGTGGTGATGACTTCAGAAACAGAACTGAATTATGTCACCACAGCACTTTGGGAACAGCTGCCTCTGTGCACGTTTAGCTGGGAGGGACAGAGAAGGGTGCTGGATGTGATGAAACCACACGAGGATTTGTGGATCTCCCCTTGAGGGGCACAGAGAGGGCCCATGCCCTTCTGTAAGTGTTGTGATGCTTGGCTGGGGAAAACAATGTGGTTTTGTTGTGAATGCTTCATTTTAGTATTCTGTAGTTTGTGTCAAGTCCTTACAGAAGCATCAAGTTTGGTACTTTGCTCAATGATGTAGCTGCACAGAGTGAGAACAGACCCAATGTACGGGTGAGGGCCTCTGCACGTTCTCTTCTCCCTACAGACAATCAACAAATAAGGGTAGACAGAGAAGAGTGTGCTGTGGTCCTCCCATAGACCGCAAGTACTAAAGCATAAACAAGAGGCTTAAGAGTCCCCCTGTCACGTTCAAATTCAGGACAGCAATGGACTTCATCACATGGGCTGGCCTGTCGAGTAGTGTCTCAGGCTGTGGTGTATGAAGATGCACTCCATCTGCTTTCAGGGTAGCAATTGCAGTGGGCAAGCTGCCTGACCTTAACATTTTTCATTCCATTTTTCACCTGAGTTTTGCTGGTTTCCCACCATTCACTCTTGGTCTAGAAAAAAAGAAGAAAAACAAGAAATTAAAAAAAAAAAAGGGAATTTGGATCAAAATAAAAGGATTTCCTTTCCATTAATTACATGTTCTTAACTTGACAGATTTGATTATCGACTTAGAAGGCAAATATCTGGGCAGACTGCAAGACTTATGCTCGCAGCGTGGGACAGCTCTCGTAAGGGTGATTCAGGGTAGCTTCTGGAAAACAAGACATCAGATCTCCAAAACAGCTTGCTTTGTGCTAATGTAGGAAGGGCGAGTAAGAGTAAAGGTAAGAGTCCAGATACCCTAAGAAGCAGAAAGTGTGAAGGAAACTTCCTTCTGGCTGATACGGCTCCATATCTAGTTGTCAAGTATGAAGAGAGCAGTTCTAAGTTTCTTGGGGAGAGGAAAACAAAGAGACTGGGAGACTGTACAAAGAAAAAAATGGGATTAGCTATTTCAGGGAATCATAGTAACTGCAAATAGAGATTGGAAGAGTGCTTTAAGCCAAGACAGAAACTCTTTAAAACTAAAACCTAGGAGTTGGATGAACCAAGAAATGAATACATTTTGATTATGCAGGTGTGTTCAGTGTTATCTTGGGAAATATGGTTTCAACATAAAATGTATCTGGGGCTTGAAGTTTTCCTAACGCCCTTCTCTGTGTATTCCCTACTGTTTGGTAAGCGTTGAGGTCACACTGCAGACAGCAGCACGTCCTCTCCCCACTGCTTAGCTGTCTGTTTTCACAACATGTCTAGCAATGGCTTGGACACAACTGCGCCTATGACCGAGTTCATTCAAGCTGGTGGACAAGGTAAAAGCTCTGGACAAGCGAAGGGGAGGGAGGGATGGACATACAATATGATCACTTTAATCTCATTTCTCTAAGAACCCTTGCTGAGAAAACCAAACAAAACAGAACGGAAGAGAACAAATGAAGCAAGCAGCCAGCTTGCTGGAGACATTGTCTGGGAAACAGTGAAAACACTCGCAGACAAAAACATACCAAAAGACTAACTAACTCTTTGAGCTTAATTCTACTCCAACAGCATAACCTCAAACTCCTGTTTCTGTTCATAACAGGCTGGTACAGTAACATGGCGCATTTGATGACTTTGCAGCATAGATGTCAGGAATGCAGCTTGGGATCACCTCCTTCTACTTAGAGTTCAGTTTGAAGGGATGAGCAAGTAATTTTCCCTGGGTTGACGGAAATCTAAAGTCTGTTTTCTAACACTCTTACAGACACTTCTCTGTCCATCGGCCTGTCCTGCCAGCTCTGGTGTGAGTGTGAAGTTGTGGCAAGAAGGGTTTCCCATTCCTATTTCACCTGGTGGACACCAGCTTTCCTAGGAAATTGCTGATGTTGCTGAGGAGGCAGCAGTATCAAAGCCCTAGATTCAGAAAGAAGCAAAGCAAGCTAGAGGAAAACTGTATGTCCTGGTAATTTTCTTTCTTTTTATTTTTTCATTCTTCACTTGTAATAAAATCTAAGTCTTTACACCATTTGTTTGAAAACACAGCTTTATGGAAATGCTCACGGGTGTGCTCCTTCACCTTGTTTGGAACCTGCTTCACCTCGCTTCAGCTATAGGACACCTATGCTCAAATTTATGCTTCCCATGATAAAGCGGTGTTCTTTCGGTATTCTTTTCTGTGATGGTTGCAGGTGAGTTGAAAAGAGTTGTCAGTACGATTCTTTGTTTCCTTTGCAGTATCCAAAACTCCGTATTACAGCGGATCTTCTCCTCTGATCTGAAAAGCTTCACAGGCCAAAAGAGAATTGGGATGAAGACGGAAACAGAGAATGCTGACCAGTATTTCCAATTACCACCTGTAAGTTTTGTGAAAGAATCCGGTGCATTTCTGTAGTGGTAGAAAGTTAATAAAATCATGATCGTGCACTTGAAGGCAAGCAATGCTCTAAAAATGAAGAATGCAAGGCCCTGGTTAAGGACAATCTTCAGGCTGCTTCTCGATCAACAGCTCATTTGGTTCTTCCACAACCTCATCTCCGCTTGCTTAGAAGTTGTGAAGGTCGGAAGCACACTCCGTGTTTTTCATCCCCTCTGTGTATCTTTTCCCTAACAGCAACTTCTGTCTTGGCTCTTCACATCCAGCCAGAGCAGTTTCTTTGCCTCCGGAACCTGCAGGCTGTCCTCTCGTGTGTACCTGTGGTGGACTGAGGGTAATGCTTGTAACGCACACAGATGCTGTATTCACTAGGACTTTTAGAAAAGAGAGCAAGAAGCTAACCTGCGCAGCAGTTTCTTAGGTTTCTGTATCTCTCTCTCTCTCTCTCTGCGTATATATTTCATTACTTATTTACTTATTTAAAGATCCTTTAAATATAGCAGATACTTTAAGAAAGCTTACTTGTCCTTCTCCTTTACTTGTTTTCAACGTTTACTTTTCTAACCAATCCTTAATGTTACAACATTGGATTTATTTAGTTCTCAGTTCTTAGAAGTTCTCAAAGCACATCAGTGATTTCTGTATTTCTCAATCTTCCCATCTGCATTGAGACCTCTTATCTTACTTTAGGTATTAGGCAAAGAAGAACACTGAAACCAGCTGAAGCCGTATTGGTCACATGCTTCTATGCTAGGAAGTAATTCAGAGTGCTTCCATGGTGTGCTTCAGACAGATTTACTCTGGTCCTCTGGACTCAGCATCCCCAAGGGATATTTCAAAGCTCTCTGAAGGACCCGTCATTATCTCTGACACTGCAGTCTCCATTAGGAAGGGGTAAATATTCCTTGCCCTTGTGGAAAGGAACTACTCAGTTAGCTGTTTCTAACCCAAATCTCTTTGTTGTCTTCAACAGACAGCCACCACATTTCTAGCCAAGCTAAACCACTGAAAATGGAAGCAGTGGGACTACTTCAAAACCCTGCTGCTGCTTCTAAGCAGAACTGCGATGTAGGTGGGGACACAGCAAGAAGACACGTCCGGGCCACAGTGGAACTGAAAGGCACCTGTCTGAGCCACAGAACCAAGTCAGCGATTCCCAGTTGGAGACTGTTGCTCGACCAGTGACACAGCAGCTGGAGCGCTTCTGGTTGCTGCTGATGGGTTCCCGTGAATCAGCCAGGGATAGGAGCTATGAGAACGACTGAAGCGATCTGAAGTTACCTGAAAGAAAGAAGAGAGGAGAGAAGAAGACAAGAGGGGAGGGAAGGGGAGGGAATAAAAGGAAGGGAGGATGGGATGGGGGATGGATTGGAAGGGGATGGGATTGGAGGGGAGGGGAGGGGAGGGGATGGGATTGGAGGGGATGGGATTGGAGGGGAGGGGATTGGAGGGGAGGGCAGGGCAGGGCAGGGCAGGGCAGGGCAGGGCAGGGCAGGGGAAGATAGTGTAGGGGAGGTTAGGGGAGGGTAGGATAGTGTAGTGTAGCATAGTGTAGTGTAGCGTAGTAGAGGGGAGGGGAGCGTAGTGTAGGAGAGTATAGGGTAGTGTAGGGGAGCAGAGTTTAGGGGAGTGTAGGGTAGGATAGGGGAGGGGAGTGTAGGAGAGTGTAGGGGAGGGGAGCATAGGGGAGGGTAGCATAGGGGAGGGGAGCATAGGGTAATGTACGGTAGTGTAGCGAAGGGGAGTGTAGGGTAGTATAGGGGAGGGGAGTGTAGGGGTGTGTAGGATAGTATAGGGGAGGGGAGTGTAGCAGTGTGGGGACAGGGAGCATAGGGGAAGGGAGGGGAAGGGAGGGCAGGGCAGGGGAGGGGAGGGGAGGGGAAGGGAAGGGAAGGGAGGGCAGGGGAAGGGAGGGGAGGGGAGAGGAGGGGAGGGGAGGGAAAAGAGGGGATGGGAGGGGTGGGGAATGCTACCATAAATAAAACTGTCAAATACATGACATTTTGGATCTGGAGCCAAATATTTGTGTTGCTGAAGGGATGCAAGACACAGACTCCTGATGGCTCTTGAACAGGAGGCGTTTATTGCCCTTTTTCACTCCTGCATGTCCTCTCCCCTTAGCCCCACGTGCTGTCCACGTGCCCGAATCTATCATAGAGTTGGTCAGAGACCCTCAGACATGCGCCTGGAGCCAGCCAGCAATTGCCCACTGCCCAAAGGTCCTCTTTAACACTGTAGCCAATTCTTGATCTCAGCCTTGCTCAAGGTTTTGTTTCTACCGCTTGTTTCCTCATTACCTCTAATTCAGGGACCTGTGAAACAGCGCGAAGCCACCTGAAAATTCCCTCCCCACACGTTGCCATTCATTCCACAACCTGATTTATCGCTGCCATCCGCGCCTTGCACAGTGCCATGAAAGGTTTGGCGTGCACAGAGGTGGCTGAGGATTTTCAGAAATAACTTTCCTTAAGAACTGCATCAAGACTTTTGCTGGAAGGCAAAAGATCGGGTGATTGATTAACGTAGGGATGGCAGCTGAGCAAGGGAAGCGTCTTCCAAACTTCCAAATATTGCCTGTATACAGAACTACAACTCCTCTGCTCTCCGGTTAGGAGTTTCTGTCACCTGCTCAGGAAGCAGAAGCAGTAAAATGGGATTTAGAGGATCCAGCTGAAGCGTCAGTGCCTGTTAGAGGAAACCATCAATTTACGGGCTTTGAAGAGAGTTTGACCAGTTTTCCAAGGAACATGTCCTAGTGCTGCATATATATGTATGTAAGTATCTCTACACCTGGCTTGTATCAGACATAGAGTGGCCATCAGGACTAGGGAAGCGGTTGTCCCTCTGTGCTCGGCTCTGGTGAGGCCGCACCTCGAGCACTGTGTTCAGCGAAGACCTCGAGGTGCTGGAGCGTGTGCGGAGAAGGGCTCTGAAGCTTGTTAAGGGTTTAGAGAACAAGTCTGGTGAGGAGCGGCTGAGGGAGCTGGGGTTGTTCAGCCTGGAGAAAAGGAGGCTCAGGGGAGACCTTCCTGTGCTCTACAGTAAGCTTAAAGGAGGCTCCAGAGAGGTGGGGATCGTTCTCTTCTCCCAAGCCCCAAGTGACAAGACAAGAGCAAAAACCCTTAAGTTGTACCAGGGGAGGTTTCGGTTGGTTATTGTGAAAAATTTCTTCACCGAAAGAGTTGCTCTGGTGGGTTTACGTGGCAAGGTTTTGGTAGCAGGGGGCCATAGGGGTGGCTTCTGTGAGAAGAATCTAGAAGCTGCCCCATGTTAGATAAGGGCTCCACTGCTGGCCAGAGCCAAGCCAAGAAACTATGTCGCTTGTTCCTCTATGAGAGCATATTTAAGAAAGGAGAAAAAAAAATAACAACAACAACAAAAAAGCTGCTTCACAGGGAGAAAGAGAGGAGAAGCAGCCCTGCAGCCCCCCAGGTGAGTGCAGCAGGAGGGCAGGAGGTGCTGCAGGCAGGCAGCAGCAGTTCCCCTGCGGGCTGTGCAGGGAGAGGCCCCCGGTGGAGCAGGCTGTCCCCCTGCAGCCCATGGGTCCCACACGGAGCAGATCTCCACGCTGCAGCCCCCCCGTGGGTGGAGGAGCCCCCGGTGGAGCAGGTGGATGTGGCCTGGAGGAGGCTGCGGCCCATGGAGAGCCCCCGCAGGAGCAGGCCCCGGGCCGGAGCTGCAGCCTGTGGAGAGGAGCCCCCGCAGGAGCAGGGAGTCTGGGGGGGAGCTGCCGCCCAGCCGTGGGGGACCCGTGCTGGAGCAGTTTGCTCCTGGGGATGGATGGATGGACCCCGTGGGACGGAGCCGTGTGGGAGCAGTGCTTGAGGAGCTGCTGCCTGTGGGCAGCCCGTGTGGGATCAGCTGGGGAAGGATGGCATCCCGTGGGAGGGACCCCACGGGGAGCAGGGGCAGGGACGGACCGAGAAGGAGCAGCGAGGACAAAGCATCAGGGACTGACCGCAGCCCTCAGTCCCCTGTTTCCCTGTGCTGCTCAGGAGGAGGAGGTGGAAGAGGGCAGATGGGGAGAAGACGTTTTTGGTTTCTTTCCTTTGTTTCTCACGTGTCTAGCTTGTTGGTAGTAGGCAATAACTCTTACTATCTCCCTATGCTGAGTCTGCTTTGCCCGTCACGATAATTGTTGAGCGATCTCCCCGTCCTTATCTCAGCCCTTGAGCCCTTTGCATCGTATTTTCTCCCCCTTTCCCTTTGAGGAGGGGGAGTGAGAGAGCGGCCGTGGTGGAAACTCGGCTGCCCACCCGATTCAGACCACCGCAGTTGCAAAGGACTGGAAAAGTTTTACGAAGAAACAAGATGGATAGTTTTCTGAAGAAACAAGAAATGCATCGTTTCCTTATTAAGGCTTCCTGGATAATTGGGGTTCTTTCATATTCCGAGCTCAGAGGAAGAGAATTGTTGATTTCCCCTTCTTTTTTCTTACATGGAAATAAAAGGTGAACTGCTCTACAAGTATGAGCAACGTATCAGAATCAAGCTCTTTTTGTCTGTAATCCTTTCTCAAGAAAAGATTTATCACACACCTTCCACAGATGTAGGGGAGCAGGGAATAATTTTTGAACTACTCTAATTAAAGTCAGTTTGGGCATAGTGGTACTTCTCTAGCTGTTTCTGAGACATACGCATTAGCAACAGAGAGTGTTGCGCTGTCATTGCGAGGCGCCTGTGGTGATGACTTCAGAAACAGAACTGAATTATGTCACCACAGCACTTTGGGAACAGCTGCCTCTGTGCACGTTTAGCTGGGAGGGACAGAGAAGGGTGCTGGATGTGATGAAACCACACGAGGATTTGTGGATCTCCCCTTGAGGGGCACAGAGAGGGCCCATGCCCTTCTGTAAGTGTTGTGATGCTTGGCTGGGGAAAACAATGTGGTTTTGTTGTGAATGCTTCATTTTAGTATTCTGTAGTTTGTGTCAAGTCCTTACAGAAGCATCAAGTTTGGTACTTTGCTCAATGATGTAGCTGCACAGAGTGAGAACAGACCCAATGTACGGGTGAGGGCCTCTGCACGTTCTCTTCTCCCTACAGACAATCAACAAATAAGGGTAGACAGAGAAGAGTGTGCTGTGGTCCTCCCATAGACCGCAAGTACTAAAGCATAAACAAGAGGCTTAAGAGTCCCCCTGTCACGTTCAAATTCAGGACAGCAATGGACTTCATCACATGGGCTGGCCTGTCGAGTAGTGTCTCAGGCTGTGGTGTATGAAGATGCACTCCATCTGCTTTCAGGGTAGCAATTGCAGTGGGCAAGCTGCCTGACCTTAACATTTTTCATTCCATTTTTCACCTGAGTTTTGCTGGTTTCCCACCATTCACTCTTGGTCTAGAAAAAAAGAAGAAAAACAAGAAATTAAAAAAAAAAAAGGGAATTTGGATCAAAATAAAAGGATTTCCTTTCCATTAATTACATGTTCTTAACTTGACAGATTTGATTATCGACTTAGAAGGCAAATATCTGGGCAGACTGCAAGACTTATGCTCGCAGCGTGGGACAGCTCTCGTAAGGGTGATTCAGGGTAGCTTCTGGAAAACAAGACATCAGATCTCCAAAACAGCTTGCTTTGTGCTAATGTAGGAAGGGCGAGTAAGAGTAAAGGTAAGAGTCCAGATACCCTAAGAAGCAGAAAGTGTGAAGGAAACTTCCTTCTGGCTGATACGGCTCCATATCTAGTTGTCAAGTATGAAGAGAGCAGTTCTAAGTTTCTTGGGGAGAGGAAAACAAAGAGACTGGGAGACTGTACAAAGAAAAAAATGGGATTAGCTATTTCAGGGAATCATAGTAACTGCAAATAGAGATTGGAAGAGTGCTTTAAGCCAAGACAGAAACTCTTTAAAACTAAAACCTAGGAGTTGGATGAACCAAGAAATGAATACATTTTGATTATGCAGGTGTGTTCAGTGTTATCTTGGGAAATATGGTTTCAACATAAAATGTATCTGGGGCTTGAAGTTTTCCTAACGCCCTTCTCTGTGTATTCCCTACTGTTTGGTAAGCGTTGAGGTCACACTGCAGACAGCAGCACGTCCTCTCCCCACTGCTTAGCTGTCTGTTTTCACAACATGTCTAGCAATGGCTTGGACACAACTGCGCCTATGACCGAGTTCATTCAAGCTGGTGGACAAGGTAAAAGCTCTGGACAAGCGAAGGGGAGGGAGGGATGGACATACAATATGATCACTTTAATCTCATTTCTCTAAGAACCCTTGCTGAGAAAACCAAACAAAACAGAACGGAAGAGAACAAATGAAGCAAGCAGCCAGCTTGCTGGAGACATTGTCTGGGAAACAGTGAAAACACTCGCAGACAAAAACATACCAAAAGACTAACTAACTCTTTGAGCTTAATTCTACTCCAACAGCATAACCTCAAACTCCTGTTTCTGTTCATAACAGGCTGGTACAGTAACATGGCGCATTTGATGACTTTGCAGCATAGATGTCAGGAATGCAGCTTGGGATCACCTCCTTCTACTTAGAGTTCAGTTTGAAGGGATGAGCAAGTAATTTTCCCTGGGTTGACGGAAATCTAAAGTCTGTTTTCTAACACTCTTACAGACACTTCTCTGTCCATCGGCCTGTCCTGCCAGCTCTGGTGTGAGTGTGAAGTTGTGGCAAGAAGGGTTTCCCATTCCTATTTCACCTGGTGGACACCAGCTTTCCTAGGAAATTGCTGATGTTGCTGAGGAGGCAGCAGTATCAAAGCCCTAGATTCAGAAAGAAGCAAAGCAAGCTAGAGGAAAACTGTATGTCCTGGTAATTTTCTTTCTTTTTATTTTTTCATTCTTCACTTGTAATAAAATCTAAGTCTTTACACCATTTGTTTGAAAACACAGCTTTATGGAAATGCTCACGGGTGTGCTCCTTCACCTTGTTTGGAACCTGCTTCACCTCGCTTCAGCTATAGGACACCTATGCTCAAATTTATGCTTCCCATGATAAAGCGGTGTTCTTTCGGTATTCTTTTCTGTGATGGTTGCAGGTGAGTTGAAAAGAGTTGTCAGTACGATTCTTTGTTTCCTTTGCAGTATCCAAAACTCCGTATTACAGCGGATCTTCTCCTCTGATCTGAAAAGCTTCACAGGCCAAAAGAGAATTGGGATGAAGACGGAAACAGAGAATGCTGACCAGTATTTCCAATTACCACCTGTAAGTTTTGTGAAAGAATCCGGTGCATTTCTGTAGTGGTAGAAAGTTAATAAAATCATGATCGTGCACTTGAAGGCAAGCAATGCTCTAAAAATGAAGAATGCAAGGCCCTGGTTAAGGACAATCTTCAGGCTGCTTCTCGATCAACAGCTCATTTGGTTCTTCCACAACCTCATCTCCGCTTGCTTAGAAGTTGTGAAGGTCGGAAGCACACTCCGTGTTTTTCATCCCCTCTGTGTATCTTTTCCCTAACAGCAACTTCTGTCTTGGCTCTTCACATCCAGCCAGAGCAGTTTCTTTGCCTCCGGAACCTGCAGGCTGTCCTCTCGTGTGTACCTGTGGTGGACTGAGGGTAATGCTTGTAACGCACACAGATGCTGTATTCACTAGGACTTTTAGAAAAGAGAGCAAGAAGCTAACCTGCGCAGCAGTTTCTTAGGTTTCTGTATCTCTCTCTCTCTCTCTCTGCGTATATATTTCATTACTTATTTACTTATTTAAAGATCCTTTAAATATAGCAGATACTTTAAGAAAGCTTACTTGTCCTTCTCCTTTACTTGTTTTCAACGTTTACTTTTCTAACCAATCCTTAATGTTACAACATTGGATTTATTTAGTTCTCAGTTCTTAGAAGTTCTCAAAGCACATCAGTGATTTCTGTATTTCTCAATCTTCCCATCTGCATTGAGACCTCTTATCTTACTTTAGGTATTAGGCAAAGAAGAACACTGAAACCAGCTGAAGCCGTATTGGTCACATGCTTCTATGCTAGGAAGTAATTCAGAGTGCTTCCATGGTGTGCTTCAGACAGATTTACTCTGGTCCTCTGGACTCAGCATCCCCAAGGGATATTTCAAAGCTCTCTGAAGGACCCGTCATTATCTCTGACACTGCAGTCTCCATTAGGAAGGGGTAAATATTCCTTGCCCTTGTGGAAAGGAACTACTCAGTTAGCTGTTTCTAACCCAAATCTCTTTGTTGTCTTCAACAGACAGCCACCACATTTCTAGCCAAGCTAAACCACTGAAAATGGAAGCAGTGGGACTACTTCAAAACCCTGCTGCTGCTTCTAAGCAGAACTGCGATGTAGGTGGGGACACAGCAAGAAGACACGTCCGGGCCACAGTGGAACTGAAAGGCACCTGTCTGAGCCACAGAACCAAGTCAGCGATTCCCAGTTGGAGACTGTTGCTCGACCAGTGACACAGCAGCTGGAGCGCTTCTGGTTGCTGCTGATGGGTTCCCGTGAATCAGCCAGGGATAGGAGCTATGAGAACGACTGAAGCGATCTGAAGTTACCTGAAAGAAAGAAGAGAGGAGAGAAGAAGACAAGAGGGGAGGGAAGGGGAGGGAATAAAAGGAAGGGAAGGGAGGGGATGGGATTGGAGGGGATGGGATTGGAGGGGAGGGGAGGGGAGGGGATGGGATTGGAGGGGAGGGGAGGGGAGGGGAGGGGAGGGGAGGGGATTGGAGGGCAGGGCAGGGCAGGGCAGGGCAGGGCAGGGCAGGGCAGGGCAGGGCAGGGGAAGATAGTGTAGGGGAGGTTAGGGGAGGGTAGGATAGTGTAGTGTAGCATAGTGTAGTGTAGCGTAGTAGAGGGGAGGGGAGCGTAGTGTAGGAGAGTATAGGGTAGTGTAGGGGAGCAGAGTTTAGGGGAGTGTAGGGTAGGATAGGGGAGGGGAGTGTAGGAGAGTGTAGGGGAGGGGAGCATAGGGGAGGGTAGCATAGGGGAGGGGAGCATAGGGTAATGTACGGTAGTGTAGCGAAGGGGAGTGTAGGGTAGTATAGGGGAGGGGAGTGTAGGGGTGTGTAGGATAGTATAGGGGAGGGGAGTGTAGCAGTGTGGGGACAGGGAGCATAGGGGAAGGGAGGGGAAGGGAGGGCAGGGGAGGGGAGGGGAAGGGAAGGGAAGGGAAGGGAGGGCAGGGGAAGGGAGGGGAGGGGAGGGGAGAGGAGGGGAGAGGAGGGGAGGGGAGGGAAAAGAGGGGATGGGAGGGGTGGGGAATGCTACCATAAATAAAACTGTCAAATACATGACATTTTGGATCTGGAGCCAAATATTTGTGTTGCTGAAGGGATGCAAGACACAGACTCCTGATGGCTCTTGAACAGGAGGCGTTTATTGCCCTTTTTCACTCCTGCATGTCCTCTCCCCTTAGCCCCACGTGCTGTCCACGTGCCCGAATCTATCATAGAGTTGGTCAGAGACCCTCAGACATGCGCCTGGAGCCAGCCAGCAATTGCCCACTGCCCAAAGGTCCTCTTTAACACTGTAGCCAATTCTTGATCTCAGCCTTGCTCAAGGTTTTGTTTCTACCGCTTGTTTCCTCATTACCTCTAATTCAGGGACCTGTGAAACAGCGCGAAGCCACCTGAAAATTCCCTCCCCACACGTTGCCATTCATTCCACAACCTGATTTATCGCTGCCATCCGCGCCTTGCACAGTGCCATGAAAGGTTTGGCGTGCACAGAGGTGGCTGAGGATTTTCAGAAATAACTTTCCTTAAGAACTGCATCAAGACTTTTGCTGGAAGGCAAAAGATCGGGTGATTGATTAACGTAGGGATGGCAGCTGAGCAAGGGAAGCGTCTTCCAAACTTCCAAATATTGCCTGTATACAGAACTACAACTCCTCTGCTCTCCGGTTAGGAGTTTCTGTCACCTGCTCAGGAAGCAGAAGCAGTAAAATGGGATTTAGAGGATCCAGCTGAAGCGTCAGTGCCTGTTAGAGGAAACCATCAATTTACGGGCTTTGAAGAGAGTTTGACCAGTTTTCCAAGGAACATGTCCTAGTGCTGCATATATATGTATGTAAGTATCTCTACACCTGGCTTGTATCAGACATAGAGTGGCCATCAGGACTAGGGAAGCGGTTGTCCCTCTGTGCTCGGCTCTGGTGAGGCCGCACCTCGAGCACTGTGTTCAGCGAAGACCTCGAGGTGCTGGAGCGTGTGCGGAGAAGGGCTCTGAAGCTTGTTAAGGGTTTAGAGAACAAGTCTGGTGAGGAGCGGCTGAGGGAGCTGGGGTTGTTCAGCCTGGAGAAAAGGAGGCTCAGGGGAGACCTTCCTGTGCTCTACAGTAAGCTTAAAGGAGGCTCCAGAGAGGTGGGGATCGTTCTCTTCTCCCAAGCCCCAAGTGACAAGACAAGAGCAAAAACCCTTAAGTTGTACCAGGGGAGGTTTCGGTTGGTTATTGTGAAAAATTTCTTCACCGAAAGAGTTGCTCTGGTGGGTTTACGTGGCAAGGTTTTGGTAGCAGGGGGCCATAGGGGTGGCTTCTGTGAGAAGAATCTAGAAGCTGCCCCATGTTAGATAAGGGCTCCACTGCTGGCCAGAGCCAAGCCAAGAAACTATGTCGCTTGTTCCTCTATGAGAGCATATTTAAGAAAGGAGAAAAAAAAATAACAACAACAACAAAAAAGCTGCTTCACAGGGAGAAAGAGAGGAGAAGCAGCCCTGCAGCCCCCCAGGTGAGTGCAGCAGGAGGGCAGGAGGTGCTGCAGGCAGGCAGCAGCAGTTCCCCTGCGGGCTGTGCAGGGAGAGGCCCCTGGAGGAGCAGGCTGTCCCCCTGCAGCCCATGGGTCCCCCATGGAGCAGATCTCCACGCTGCAGCCCCCCCGTGGGTGGAGGAGCCCCCGGTGGAGCAGGTGGATGTGGCCTGGAGGAGGCTGCGGCCCATGGAGAGCCCCCGCAGGAGCAGGCCCCGGGCCGGAGCTGCAGCCTGTGGAGAGGAGCCCCCGCAGGAGCAGGGGGTCTGGGGGGAGCTGCCGCCCAGCCGTGGGGGACCCATGCTGGAGCAGTTTGCTCCTGGGGGATGGATGGATGGACCCCGTGGGACGGAGCCTTGTGGGAGCAGTTCCTGAAGAGCTGCTGCCTGTGGGCAGCCCTGGCAGGCTTAGTTCAGGAAGGGAAGGACGGCATCCTGTGGTAGGGGCACCACATGGAGCAGGGACAGAGAGAGACCATGAAGGAGCAGCAGAGACGAAGCATTCGGGGCTGACCACAGCCCCCATTCCCCATTCCCCTGCACCATTCAGGGTGTGTGTGTGGAGTTCTGGGTTGGACGAGGATGTAGAATAGGGCAGATAGGAGGGGAAGGTGCTTTTAGTTTGCTTTTAGTTTCTCACTGCTCTGGTCTTCTACTCTGTTAGCAATGGGTAATAAATTATATTAATCTCCCTGCACTAAGTCTGTTTTGCCCCTGATGGTAATTGGTGAGTGATTACCCTGTCCTTATCTCAACCCTTGAGTCCTTTCCATCGTATTTTCTCCCCATTTTTCTCTGAAGAGGGAGAGTGAGAGAGTGGTTGTGGTAGAGTTCAGCTTCCCAACAGATTAAAACAACCACACCATGGCACAAGCATGCTGTAAAGAGAAAAAAAATAAGCCCCACCCCAAACAAACAAACAAACAAAAATCTACCACCACCACCAAAAAACAAAACAAAAAAAAAAAATCCTGAGGCAATCTATTCAATGCTTTTTTCCAGATGGTTGTTTGTCCAACAGCTGCTCCTTGTGAGAGCTCATCTTTCTGCCAAATGTTTTTGAAAACCAAAAGACTGCAGGTCATGAATGTGCCTGATCTGTCTGTAAGAAAGGCATGAAAACACAGCTAGCAGCATGGAGAGGTAGGCAAGGATTAAAAGAAAAAGTCAGCGTACAGGCTTCCCAATCAATCTCTCATACTTCATCAATCATCTGATGAGAAGGCACTGGAGAAAGAAGGAGTCTTTACATACCCTTTGCCCCCTAATCCACTACTCACATCAAGTATTGACATGAGCTGCTCCCAGGGTAAGTGTGTGCGATAGCTTATTTAAGAAGAAATCCACCTGTATGGCTTCCTTCTGACACCAGCTCCCTGAGTAGGAAGGGCTACAAGGCACCTTCTGTGAGCTAGAAGGATGCAAAGGGCAGATAATAATCCTGGCTTCAGACAAATACTGAGGGGAACTACAGTGTGAGTATTGTGCCCAGCTCCACACCTCCCAGGACACTGTCCCTTCCTGCCAGAGCAAGAGCAATACACAGCCACAGCTGGTATATTTGCTCATATACGTGCTCCACCTGCTCAACACCCATCTGAAGTAAGCTCTTGCTCTATCACTTATGGAAAGAAATACAAATTGACAAATTCATTTCCAGCACAATTCTGCTGATGCCAGTCAAGTTGCACCAAGATATGCCACTCTGTGTATTAGCTCTTGACACAAAAGATATCTTAGCAACTCCAGTGGTACCACATACATAAATAAAAAGAGATGTGGGGGAACACAAAGAAAATGTCATTTCCAATATTGGTCCGTTTGTCCTGAAGCAGCAAAAAAGGCACAACTTTGTCTACCCTCTCAGAAGGCAAGAAACAGCTTTGACAGCAAGTCTGAGAAGGAGTTCAAAATAATATATACAGTGTCTCAAACAATTTGACATTTTCTCTAATGCCCCAAGTGTGTCCACAGTTTACGAATAAGGTACCTTTAAGCTTAAAAAATAAAAAGGTAAATTCATGAAGCCTTTCGAAACAGAGTCTGAAAGTCAAGGAAAAAAAAGGTGCTGCTGCAACTTCTGAAAGGAAACAAGGTCCCTACCGAACATATAAATTAAATGGGAATATTTAAGCAGATTAATTTAACATTTCTAAGACAAATGTGTTACCATGACAGAATTTAGTGAAGTTCTCGTTTTGTTCTGTTGATGGCTTTCAAATCTGTACCACAGAAGTGTGACTAAAAAAAAGAAATAATGTTTTTGACACCACCAGGAAGGCTTCCATCAGCGGCCATCCAAGGAAACCCCCTAACAAGGTGCATGCTGCAGGGTGGGGCATAGTTTTATGTGCTAGTACATTTCTGAAAGGTTAAATCTTCTCAAGCTATAATGTGCACAGATGAGCACTATCTGTTGAGGTAATTTACATCATAACACAACCTCAGGTAGATTGCTCACCCACAGAAATGTACACAGGTTCAAAAGCCTTCAAAGATCAAGACCCAATTCAGACATTTGATTACTCACTGAAATGCTAATGCTTGTAGGGTGAGTTTAACTTCACTGTAACTATTCACTCTTATTCTCCTGCTTCTCTGTCCCTCATTCCTAGCGCCTTTCCCCAATACACAGTAATTCTGATAACAGCAAGAGCTAATTTTTTCACTAGTAATTAGCCCTTGCAGAACAAACAGACAAGGCTGACCCTGAAATAATAATCACACCTCCTAGCTTTTCTCAATGCATGCTGTGTTTGGTGTGTAAGCATAAGTTTCCCCCTTGCTCATTTCTTTATGGCTTTAGCCTCACAATGCTGTTTAAACATTGATGTGTGTGAGGAATCTTCATCACAGAACTCTTTATTGTTGTTCAATTCCAATGAAGCATTCATTTAACTACTCCCATGCAGTAAAATGGTTCATGCTGCCATTCAGCACCCCAACAGCTGGAATATTTTAACTGTGTCTGTAAAAAGGTGCATGAAATCCATGCCCTAGCACCACTTGAACGAACCAGAGACACAGGCTATTTGTGATACTTCTTCAAGAAATGAGGCCTATGGTGATGGAAACAGTAATAAAGATGTCAAAGATATTTTTTGTAAGACCCAAGGAGTGTTTCTGTGGCCCTGAACTTAATTAGTAAAATCTACCTTCAGAAAAGTTTCAGTTAACCATATTTTGGGTATTGCCATTTTTTTTTTAAGAATTCAAGGTTCTGAAATCCACAGCACCAAAAAAAAAAAAAAAAAAAAAAAAAAAAAAAAAAGAGAGAGAAAGAGAGAGATTTTGAAAAGAGAGAGAGATTTTGTGCAATTTAGTGGGAGTTCTTCAGGTTTTTAGGTTTTTGAGCTTATACCCCTTTACCAATAAGAGGGGAAGGAAACTGGACACAAGACTTTTCAGGAGCAGATCACCATTGAGTCTTGCAGCACCATCCTGAAGTTCAGACAGTCCTCCCTCTTCTTTAGATGATCCATAAATACAACAAAAGAGACTGCCTAAGCCCCAAAGGGAGGCATATAAGTAGTGTTTGTAGCAGGCTGGTTGCCACAGAGGGCCAAATATCACCTTATCAACATTGGAACATCTCAACATCTAATACATAGAAGAGTATTTTGTTGTGCAAACACATCTGACCTAGAGGAGACAAAGACTTTGGTACTCACCCTCCCTCCATAATCCCCTTCTGTACTCAGAGCAGGACTGCATCAACCCCAATGAAGCGACCTATCTCCTGCTCAGTGAGACCCAGTTAAACTATTAATTTCTTAAGCAGCTTCAGTGGGACAACTCAAAAGTCCATTTAGCCTAGTACCCAATCTCCAACACTGGCCAAAGGCAGTCACCTAGAGAGAGGGCTGTATGTAAGGTCCCAAGACCTCGCCTGGCTATTCTCCCACCCACCATACATGGTTCAGGAATTTTTTGAGCCAGACACATTTCTAGGCACTTAGATCTACCTTGTGCCTTACTGAAGTTGGTGGGCCTTGTTAGTATTCCTCCTTCCTCTCTGTGAAAGAAGAGGTCTCTCCTGAGGCAAAGTAGCAGACCTGTGCTGACCAACCTCACCGGTTCTTTAGAGGCTGAAAAGAGAAAGCAGAACAAGCATCCCATTTATCAAATACTTCTGTGCTTTTGCTTCCACTCAAAAAAGGAGGCTCAAGGGGTCTCTGAAATGAGGAAGAAGATCCTCTGTTTCGAAAGAAGAACTTGATTGAAGGGTAAGGAGTTCCCAAGTGAAATGGCTTGTCCTGAAAGGTAGAAGTGGTGCCAAGTAGCATCAAGATAACACTTGTAGAGAAGGGGCTGTAAGAAGGGAAGCACTGGCGTGGGTGGGAATGGCTACTAACTGTGAGAAACTCTTTAGGGAAGAAGGAGGCTTGAAGTTTAGCTTTTCCTTGCTTACCACATAAAGTATTGAAAGGCTGTGCTGCTGTGAGCCAGAGGAGAATACATGATACATGGAGTAGAGCTTTTCAGCTTGGAAATTATGTAACCCTGAGTCTTAATGAGCAGTTTGGACAAGGTATTCATTTTCATAATACATCACAATGCAAGAAGACAGAGGTACTCTAGGGCAATTATCAGGTGGCAGGTTTAAAAGACACAAGGAATGTGTCACAAGCACATGCACAAGCTGTGAAATTCACACATCTGAGACACTGTTGATGCCAAAAATACAACTGGGGAAAAAAATAAAACAGTTGGATAAAAAATAGGTCCAACAAGGGCTCTTAAACACATGATGAAAATACATGAGGTCCATGAACCAAGGATTGCTAGAAGGTAGGACCAAATCAGGAAAAGTAGCACTCTGTAGTCCCTCACTTTTCATATGTTTTCCCTAAAGCTCTACCTGTAGCCATTATGAAGAGAAGATACTAGATGAGCTAGATGAACTTTCAGACTGACCCTGAATTGCTGTTCTTATTCTCCAAATTCAATAGAGTTTTTTAGCAACCACTTGCAACAGCATTTGCTTCTGCTGTCACTGTTCTAATGGAGTGTGCCAAGATGTATGGAAATTAATTATCCTTTTTTTATTTCTGGAATGTAGGCTGTGGGGATCTGACATTTAATGCATCAAATGCTCTGCATACATTCTATATCTGGTAAGTGCACTTCTCACAACTTCATCAACAAGTTATGGTTCACAGTCCTGATATGATTATAACATTAATTCCTACTGTCAGAGTGTGTTTACTGCACCAGCGTCATGAAGATGGCTCAGAGCCACCGAGTGCAGAGAAGTTCTGGTTCCTCTAATCAGTGACAAACTGCAATCTAAACTCAGAGGAAAAAGTCCTACTTTTTCACTATCTCACATGTCAAGGGAAAAAATAACACATTCCTCTGAAAAGACTGCGTTTAAGAAATCCTCCATCAGGATTTAATAATGGAAGATGATAATATCTTTATCTTTCTGTTGTGCTCAGGTCCCAAATCATTTGACAAATGTTATCTGGCAGGCTGACAGGATGGGGGAAGGTTGTATTTTTCTGTAGGCCAAGCTCTTTGCAAGCCAAATTGCATTTGTTCTTCTTACTGTGAGTTCCTGTTCTGCCCCCATCCCTACCACTTCAGGGCTTCTCCTCTGCTCCTCACTTCTCCCTGCTGCATGCCCCAGGTGGTGTCATGCATGTCCCTTCCTGCCCTTGCCCTCGCCCCTTCTCTTGCTGTCTGCCCACTAACATGGTCCTACCTCTTCCCCCACCACGCTGCCCCTGGTTGGGTTTCCTTTCCCTCTGTCCCACGCAAGCATGCTCAGGCCACCCCTTCCACACAAGACCTTCAGGAAGACAGGACAGAGCAGAGGTTAGGATGCCCAGGACATCGTCCAGCAATGGCCACTGCCTGCAGTGTTTTGTATGGGTTTGGGAACCAGAGAGGAGCAGGCACCCTGCAAGGCATCTCCCCTAATGTGTCCCCTACGTGTGCCCTAAGCTTAGGCTAGGCATTTGAATTTGACCACATACCAGGGGCTTTCTCTTCTCCCTCCTCCCTGTCTATTGCATGAGATTTGCATACAGTGGTATGCAAGCCCAATCTCCTCTTGCTTTTGGCAGCATCATCCAATTCTCTTCCTTTTCTGCTGATGACTCTGTAGGCCCCATTTTCCCCTCACAAAATTATTTTCCTTTTCCCAGCTGAGAGGGCATATGGTGATATGCTGTTTAATAGACCTCAGATAAAAAGGGAGTAGCTGTCAGAGCATGTTAATTGGGATCATTCCCCACCTCCCCCTTTCCAGAAAACTCTGTGAAAAAAAAATAAACAGAAGCAGTATGTGTGCTAAGAGGATTAATCTCTTTCCCTTTTTTCGCTTAGTGGTTTATCCCGCCACCCCAATTTCTAATTATGCCCTTGAGCACCCAGATTGTCCCTGGAAACTCTGGAGTTAATCAGGCGCAACATTTAAAGCAAATCCCCAGCACCATGCCTCACAGGCAGGGCCACTTCACCCAAACAAACACGCGCCCTGGTGCTCCTAGAAGCAGTGTGCAAAGAATGTAGGTCCAATGAAAATAAGTCAGTGCTCTATGGGAGCCCTCACAGAAGATGGGAACACAACCTCAAATGCCTTTTCTTCCAGGCCTGTGTTCAGTTAATGCCACCTGCTCCAGCTATTTTCAAAAGCTAGGCCATTTGCTGTTGAAATAGCTACAGACATTTTGTGCACATTTCATATTTATCAGCAGGTTGCTAACAATGCAGAAATGAAGCAGAACAGCAATTTGTAGCTGTACTCTGGTACTGCAGCCCTCCTCCTCCTTTTGATTTATGATCTTTTTTCTGTATGGATCTGTCTTAATGACACTCATTTATTGACAAAATCTGCCTTTTATAGACTTGGAATTATTTAGAGGTCAAAAGAATAATTCTTTTAATAATACAGTTTCTGCTCCCTCAGCAATAGTATTACTGAAACCATCTTTCTTTCGCTAGGTTATTTCCCTATCTTTAGAATAGCCCATTTCCCTTTCGCTCCGTTAGACATATTTTAGCAAGAAGCGAATGGATTGTTCCCTCGTCACACCTGGTCATTCCTCTTGACCTGATCTCTGAAAGAAACAAAGTGATGAGCAAGAAGGCACTTAGAGTTTAACTGATAATCCTTGCTGGAATGTCATTTTTACCTGCTCAGGAGCTGCAATGACTCAGGTGGTTCAGGTAACCTCTCCACAAACCCTTGAAGATGCATGGAGTGTGTCCATACTGCAGCAGAGTGTTCACCATCTCAGGAGGAGTCTGGATGCAGCAGCACAGAGACCTGGGCTTGCTGTCCCCAGAGCGTCAGGTTAACAAGGCTGGTTGCACCCACACTTGAACAAAGTTTATTTCAAGCTAACTCACACCACTGTCTGCCAGCGTACAATGCAGATATGACCCAGAATGATACAGGTGAATGTTATCCCATACATGAGAAGTAGCAGAACATTTATGTTAAAATATATATTTTATATTCCAGAGGGAAAATTACATATTTTTTTTCCCACCTGTATTGATGTTTCTGTAGATATGGAGCCAATTCTGGGTCCCAGTGTGCCCAGGGGAGCGTCTTGATTTACAGTGTGTAGCATAACCCACATCATTTGCTGTTAATGATTACCTCTCATTTTATCCTCCACCCAGTGAAAGCCAAGTAGGTTCACACAAAAGAAATGATAGATTATATCCAACCTCTGAAGGCTGATGCTGGCTGGAGGGGACCACTTTCAATCTCATTCACTCCTACAAGCCACTGCAGTAAGGAGCCATGAGAACAGGAACCTCCTCCACTGATTTTGAGGTGGTATCAGCTTGTGCACCTCTTTCCAACCTGCATGGCCTCTCCTTCATTTCCATCAGGTCAGGTTTCATCTGGTCACTGCACATTCCTGGCCTTTCTGTGAGGAAAGCCTCATGGGATGAGGCATGCTGGGCTGAAATATCATGGCTCCATGGTGGACTCAGCTGCTGTCCTTTTTCCCTCTCCTGTCTGTCTGGATTTTGGACTCTTTGCACAACCACCTACCTTTGCACCTACTTTGTAATCACACTTTTAAGAGCTTGAGCAAGGAGACCTCAGATGAAAATTTTACAGCAGCCATTGCCATACGAATAATAGTGTCACATAAATAATAACATGGCTGTCTAATAACAAGCACTGCATCACACTAAAGAGAATACTTATATTTCTTGCGGAACAAAAGAAGGAGACATTCTGAGGAAAATGAAATCTGAAAAATAAAAGAGACTGCATAAAGTCTAATAACCCAAAAAGAACTAGCCATAATGCTTGCAGTAAACAAGTCACCCTTGAAAACATCATTTCTATTCCCAGATTTGGACTAACAAATATTCTCTCAAGCTACAAGCTAGACTACCTAATTTCTTGATATTTTCTAAGACCCCAGTTTCTTCTACACTGAGATCGTTTCTCCATCTGGAAGATTTTAATTTATCAAATGGTAATACATCTTTCTATTCCTATTTCAAGCCTATCATACTTTAAGACATGCTTATACCAGCAGACTCCATCTTTCAACAAATGAGCTGTTAAAATTAAAGCTTTCGAAAAATGCATATTTAAAAAAAAAAAAAAATCTGGATTTTGTCTTCCATTCTGGGCAGATGTAGGAGGTAGTGTTTTTCATTTAGAAAAGATATAGCAAAACAATAGTATTAGTTATGCTCTCCCACTCTCTTCCCAACACAAACCACATTTATTTTTCATCATAATATCCCCTTTCCTTATATTTTCTTTTTCCCAAGGAAAATTAAACAAGGGAGAATGAACAAATCAGGAAAAATTTGTGCTTGTTGTTTCCACTTAAAAACTTGCGAAATATACACTTGTGAAACAGCAATGTAATCAATTTTTTTCTTTCTTTTTGAACTTTAAAAATGAATGACTTCTATTGAAATACTTACAATTTTTTGTTTCATTTTTTTTTCTCATTTCTAGCAACAGATTTTACAATAATTTTAAACTACAGAATAGCCCAAACAAAGTCTGATGCAAGGTCAAAAATGTCTCCTCATTAGCCACACAATTTATGTTCACAGCAATATCCACACCTTTGGTGATCAGGCCCAGTCAGCACGGGTTTATCCAAGGCAGGTCCTGTTTGACCAACCTGATCTCCTTCTGTGGTGATGTGCCCAGAGAAAGGCAATGGTTCTGGTAAAGGGTCTAAAGAACAAGTCTTATGAAGCGTGGCTGAGGGAACTGGGGCTATTTAGCATAAAGAAAAGGAGGCTGAGGGGACACCTTATTGCTCTCTACAACAACCTCAAAGAAGTTTGTGGCAAGGTGAGGATCAATCTCTTCTCCAAAGCAACAAGTGATAGGACAAGAGGAAGTGGCCTCAAGTTGAGCCAGGGAGGTTTAGGCTGGACACTAGGAGAAATTTCTTCACTGAAAGGGCTGTGAGGCATTGGAAGTGGTTGAGTCACCATCCCTGGAGTTACTCAAAAGAGATGTAGATGTGGTCTAGTGGTGTTCTTGGCAGTGCTAGGTTAATGGTTGGACTTGAATACCTTGGAGATCTTTTCCAACCTAAAAGATGCTATGATTCTATACTTGCTTGATTTTACTTCTTTGCCAGGGCTCAGTGCCAGCTGGGTTGCTCTGTATTCAGGGAGCCAAGCCAGGACCAGGCGAGACCCCACCACACTTGCCCTCACTGATGGGACACCATTCTGAAGGCTCCAGGATGACATGGCCAGGGATGAGCTGAGTCCAGGGTCTAGATGGGCCTAGTTGGGAGCACCAGAAGACAGGGCTGCAGTGTGGGTCCAAGGTCTGTCCAGGAGGAAGGGCCCAAGGCAGGGATGGAGAGGAGCTGGGGCAGGGCTAGACAGGGCAATGTGGCTGGAGCTGGGTTGGAGCACCTGGTCCATTGGCAGAGGTGGGTGGGGGTCCCCAGTGAGGTGCTTGGGGTTACCATGACCTACAAGTGCCCTCAAGGTGCCTGAAAATTTACTCAAGATGATAAAACAATGCTGTTGTCTATCTCGTTAAGATGACCCATAGCATTTACTTTTGCTGCTTTTGCTGTAGAAAAACAGAGGGAAAAAAATCCAAATTGCCTCTGCCCTGGCCATGAAATGCAATGCTCCATCTGTCATGAAGTTAGAGCTAGATTCCCTGAGGTTTCAGTATATTAAGACCAGGATTTAGGTTTAGGCCTATTTCTCTTTTATCTCTTGACTTCTCTTCAAGGGCTGTCCTGAGTCGGGAAAAGAAAAAAAAAAAAAAAAAAAGAAAAAAAAAAAGAAAAAAAGAAACTCTCAGAAGTTACCTAACCTCAATCTGAATTCACATCTAGTCACACTGCCCTCTAATTTTTCCACTCCATTCTTTGAAACCCCTTCCTTCCCTCTTCACATGAAATAGTCTAATAAATGCATTGTTCATCTATTCTTTTTTTTTTCTGCTACACTCCACAACTTCACACCTGCCACCTTCCGAATGAATAGCCCTTCTTCGGCTAAAAGTTAGAAAAGGAATCAGAGAAAGAAAAGGACGTGATGTGGGGAAGGATCTCAAGCATTTCAGTCATGCTAATACAGCATGGAGCATAATCAGGGGCTGCCAGGGAAGAGCTGATTAATAACAAGAGGAATGTAAGACTTAATTTCACAGACACACATTATTTCTTGCACAGATTTAAAATTTAGGGCTGAGGACTGCAGAGCAGTAGTTAAGGGAGCAGAACGACCTGTAAAACAGACAGAGGTTATAGCTACTTATTGACAGCACAATCATTGTATGCCATTATAAAGCAACCGAACAGAGTGATAAAAACTCATCCGTCACATATCCAAGGCCATAGCCCCTGCGTTAGGATTATATTGAAGGTGAGATATGATGATGCCACAGTGTTTCCAATTTTTATTGACATCCTGGCCTTGAGGATTAGGAGGTGTCAGAATGCATCTGTGTATTCAGAGGAAGACAATAATACCCACTGCTCTATCCCAGTTGTACTTAACAGCTTACTTGGACCGCGGTGCAGGTGAAAATGAGAAAAGCAAAGGAATGCCACATCAGCATATTGGCAGTCCAAACAGGACCGGGCAGACCAGAGTCATCTGCAGCGCGTGGACCAGAAATCCAATTATTAAGCAGGTGACAGTGCAGTACGACCCCAATTCACCATAGTAGGTGTTGCATATGCGCGTAATGCAAGCAGTATTTGACCCGCAGGGCTTGAAATAGCAATTTTAGAGGACAAACAACAGGTGAACGTTAAAAAAGATGGTGGAGTGCGATGTATCAGTATGACAGCACGGACCTAAGCATGGAGCAGCAACTCACTGGCTGCTTGCAGGATTCCTGAGCATTACAAGCATTGAGGCAAGTTTTAAGGAGGGTCCCAAATAGGGCAAAGGAGGAAAGCAGCTGCGCTGAAACACCTTGCTCAGGTGAAGATCATGTCACTCTGCTACTAAATATTATCTCCATGTTTTGCTAATTGCATTTGGTTTTTAGTATTTTTCACTTCAAGATTCCCATCAGAGTTGTTTGCAATACTCAGAGGCTCACCCTCCACTATCTTTCAGTATGGCACACCTCAGGGACACTGGAGACATCAGCGCACACTTTTATATATTGCCCATCCTCTCTAGAGACCATGACTGGCATATGCCCTTCATAAAGAAATCAAAATATGGGTTTAAATTACCTGCACACAGCCATTAGCAGGGCCAAACACTGATGTATGAGTCCTGCCCACCAGTTCTGAGTTAAAATCATTTGACCATGCTCCCTCTTGAAGGCTGGGGCTTGGTAATTATTTTCTGCTTGTAATTACTCCAAGTCTTGTGCTTCTTTGCACATTAACACAGTCCATGTGGAAAGAGTAAGCTGAGACACTTTGCTCAGGACTATCATTGCTGAATAGGTTTGGGTAACACAACTCATTAGTTTTTGTCTGATGTCAGAGCTGATGAATGCTTTTTTCCCTTGAAAAATTTGTAATGAGCAGAGAAAGCACAACAACATAAATCTACCATGGTGACAATGACTGTGGCCAGAATCAGGAACAGCTGATGCTGAACCAAAGTTTGCACGAGCCCTTGCGCTCATTCCTCTTTGAAACTCACGTCCTAGTGCTGGCAGAGATCTGCACCATCCTCTGGTTACCTGGCAAGGTAAAAAAATAACCTTATTGACTCCAAAGGCCTCAGAGTGTTAAAAAAAAAAAAAAAAAAGAAAAAGAAAAAAAAAAGAAAAAGCAAGTTTAACTGTGCATTGGGACATTAATTTTAAAGACTACTTCAAAGGTGTGCAAGCACGCTGCATGACCCAGAGCAGTCAGTTTTCTTCTGTTCTTTGAGGAAATTGCTAACCCGATTTCAATCCTGCAGATAAAAGTATTTTTATAGTTCCAAAAAGTCTCCCTTTCAAGTGGGGTTTAAGTACAATGATGGGAAAGCCTGTCTTAAGATTGCGACTACAGAATTCACTCCTTGCCTGCTTCATCTGTGCATTTAATATATATGTGTGTGTATATATATATATATAACATAATTAGTAACTTTCTTTTTAATCTCCAAATGGAGACTGAATAAAGTTAGTCCCCAGTGAAACAAGTCCCTGGGATTTTGGCAAGAAAAGTTTAACAGGGGGACCAGAAAGTCTGTCATTTCTAGCTAGAAAACTGCCTGCTGAAGCAACATTTGCGTTACTCTTCTAATATCAAACACCCTTCTCCCAGCAGTGGTCTGGTGTGCAGCACATGAAATGCTGTGCTATGCTCTAGCAGGTTTTGAGGCCAGGTCATTGCTGTAAGCAATCCACAAGCAGATCTGGGGTGAAGCCAAGAAAATATATATATATATAATCTTCTCTGGTATATTCATATCATTATTTTTTTTTCTTTTTCTAAAGCTTTTGGCATGTTGTCCAGCCCCTGAGGCAGGCCAGGGCCTACCACATCCCAGGGACGCAGGCACCCATTGTCCTCCATCCAAGAACTGATGAGAAAATAAAGCTAAATCTCATCCACTTGTGCAGAAGTCCCCAGGAAAGGCTTCCTGGGGAGCCATGGAGCAGAGGACAGTGCTGCACAAGCTGGATTTACAATCCCAGGGCTTTGCTTGTTGTTGCCACCTCCCAGGAGCACGAAACGAGAGCCTCAGTGGCTGCCAGCCCCTTGGGAGGACCACACAGTCCGTCCCCCACCCCCCAGTCATTAGGGATCCTTGTTACTGACATAACGGTGTGCAGGGGTTTAATGCAACCTCTTCGCTGAGCTCCCTGACAGGTGAGATGTGATTGCAGCAGAAGCTTAAGGAGAAGGTGAAAGCCTTGCCGCTGAGGCATCAGTGTCTCTGTGACAGGTTAGCGGAGGATGCAGGAGCCACCAAGTCTTTCATACCTCTCCCCTCAAACGAGTGCCAGCCCCACTTACCAAATTACTCCTGTACAACTCTGCCTCAATCCTGTTATTAACTGGTGCCTCTCATTAGCCACTGCTGATTCACGTCTCTGTGCTGACAAAATAAGATGATCGCTGGGATGTTGATCATCATATTCGGAGATTGCTGAGACGGCCACGCTGTAGACACTGGCTCCCATCAATACCCCCTTTGCCTTAAGTTTCAATAGCACAGACTGCAAGGTAGCTCTGGAAGCAGGCTGTTGTCACTACAGATTACTATCTGAAATTAATACGGGTTTCACCTGGCAGTTCAGCTCCCGATGCCTCCTAGGAATCCTCACGCGCGCATCTGTGTATCTGACACTGTTACACCAGCCTTACCCTTCTTTAATCGTTTTCTGAAGCTTTGTGAGCACATCAGCCCGTGCCAGCTTGAAGCTGTTCTTCCAAATCACCTTCCCTCCAGAAATACCTTTCGGAGCCAAGGAAAGCACATTCCTGGCTCCAGCCAGCCTGGAGCAAACAACTGGGATGTTCTCTCTGAACCCAGAGCTCAGAGCTCATCTGCACTTAGGGAGGAATTTTGCTTTTTCAATTTGCCTTTTCACGACGGGTCGAATGCTTGCCAAACGGGGAGCTTTATTTCCAGTGGGGGGATTTGCAGACAAACCATCCAGGTTTGCTTCATTGGCTGGAAGCGATGGGGCGCTCCCGGTGCTGCTGGTGAGCAGCCGCAGGAGCTGAGGGGTGCACGTGGCTGCGTGCTGCTGGCTCTCCTTTCCTGATGGTTTCCCTCCTGTGTGCCCAGTGAAAATGCACCAGCAGACAGACCTATCTGCAGCTCTGCTTTCCATACCACATCTCCAGAGCCATCTTGGGATAGTGCCACCACACTCCCCATCCCTTATTCCTCAGCCACACGCGTTCTTTCACCCAAAGCACCGTCCATCCCTGACCATCCCTCCCAGGCCCTCTCTGCCTTGTTCTCCAGCCCCATGTCCTGCATCCCACGCAGCCCCAGCCTCTCTCCTTGGCAGGATGCTCAGCTGGCAGGTGGGAGCAGTTCCCCTCTGTGCTTCCTCCATGCAGCCCGGTTCCCTCCTCTGTAAAGCACGGATAGCATTTCCCCAGCTCACGGAAGACCGTGATCATATTATTTATACCCAGGCTTGCATTCAGACTAGGCAGCTATAAACACCCGGCGATATTACATAAATGTCATTATTGTAGCTACTTGCTAGAAGGTAGGAGGATTTGTGTGAGGGCACAAACAGTGGCTTTCAGTGGAGGAGGAACGCATTCCTACTCTGCATGGATCCCAGCACAACATAGATGGCATAAAATGAATTCCGGCGTGCCTTTTTTAGATCCTTCCTGCCGACTATTTCAAGACATTCTTTCTGTTGGAAAGTTTAACATTTACATTTGTCTTTGATTTGAATGAGAGGCAGAAACAAGGGAGCAAGGAAGGCACACAGTTCTCTGGCATTGGCCACCTCTGCTCCTGAAGACTGCTCTAGCTTGTGGTAATTAAAGAGGCAGATTTTTCCCTCCTCCAGAAATCCCCTTTGAGCCCTGTAAAGCAGCTCAGAGGACCAGTGAAGTTCTGAATCACGGACTGACACCTGCCTCCCACCTTGGAGCTTTCGTAGCTGCTCAGCCGGAGCCAGGTAAACAGACATGCCAGGTTGTGCCCAATTTAATCCAAATGTTTTCTGCAGAGACTCCAGGAAGACAGGAGTTGCTCTATTGGATCAAACCAATGGGGCATGTAGCCCAAGATCCTGTTTCCAGCAATGGACAACACCAGATGCTTCAGAGGTTAGATGCTATTTAAGCCCCAGCGACTTTTTTGTGCAATAAATTTGAATGGTGTGGAATTATATTGCAACATGCTGAGAAGAAAATTGAAGATATGGAAATTGCATTTTGTGGCTGAAATGCAATTCAGACCAAAGATATTACAAACTAGAGGGCCGAGAGAAATGGTTTGAAGGTCTGGAAAAGGAGAGCTGTGAAATCCCGTGCGGTAGTGTAGCCATCTAGTGATCGTTTGTAGAAGTCTCTTTTTTTCTTTCCTGGGGAAATGTGATGCAGCACATTGAGAGACAGGGAAGGTGATTCTGTTTGAAATGAGGAAGTAATGGTGAAGATCTGAAAGCAACAAGAAGCTTTATGTGTGGAGGTAATATTTACAAAGCTGGAAAACAAGATTACAAGAGGTTGCTGATTCTGGAGGATCAAAAGGGTTATCTTCAGCATGCTTGCCACCTGTGAGAATATTTGCACAATACAAGGCATCAAACAAACATCTTTGAGAGAAGGGAGAGCTCATATGCCAGAAGATATTCAGAAGTGCTTGCAAATTGCAAGCGAGCACCTGAAGAGTGAGACACTTGCTTAACAAAACCAAAATTCTCTTCTCTGCCTTGTTGCTCACAGGTTGCCTATTTAATCTCCACTGGAAGGAAAAAAATAAAGAAACAAACAAAAAAACCCACACCTTTTCCTGGATTTCCGTGAAAAATGTATATATATACTGTATAGGTTTTTTTTTTTTTTTTAAACAGAAAAGATGAGAGACTCCCCCAGTGCAAACTGTCCTGGGGTCTCAGGGAAAGGAACTAATACGTTTGACTGATGCACCAGGGATGAACAAGGATAGTCACCATGTCAATTCAATTATGGCTAGGCAAAACATGGTGCAAAATGGTAGCACAATGCTGAAACCAAAAGCACTGTGCTGCTTTCCACCATGCAAAAACACACAAAATGGCAAGGAGAGCCCAACTGAAAGTCCAGAAGTAAGAAATGAGGATACTAACCCAAAACCAAGGTCCAATGGCCCCATGTTCTTGGCTCTGGCCATGTCCCCACACACAGCATCTCTCTTCTCATCCATGTCCTGCTCCCTCCAGATCTCTGGCAGTTTGACATTAATTTAAGCTCTGAAGCAGGAATCTTAAGAGATCTGTCTCTCCATTAACAATTTTTTAAATAATGGTCATGACAATCACTCTGGATATTAATGATACACAGACATAAGGACATCAAGATAATGCAGTGTTAACTGCAGAAATTAACATAATATAATTCAAACACACAGTCTTAACAAAGTATTGCGGCATCAGTCTGTAGTAATCTTCCCAACAGTTTAATTATTGGCAGGCAGAGAAATGTATATATATATATATTGAAGTATTGAATTCCCCTTTCTTAAATTCATCGTTCTCACTCTAGGAAACAGAGAAAACAGCAGTGCTACCCTATCTTATACCCAGATCATTCCTTATTACATGATACTTTTACTGAATAGTCCTTTATTTAATATCACCAGTTATGCTGTTGCCATACCACCTACTCTGCTGCCATAGCAGCCCTCTCCCTGCCCAGGCAGCATTACCTGTAGGTTACGAGGACAACCAGGTCTAGCCGCAGATCTCATTATGCCTGGCTTATTCGTGGACTGCTCTGTGCTCAGGTCACACATAACAAAGGCAAGGAAGTGACAGTCATTGAATAATTTCCACCGTACAACCACAACGTTCAGAAGACAGCTACATCCGTGGAGCTCTTAGCTGCTCAGCTGGTTGTTGCATCCTCTCGTTCTCCATCCTGTCTCTGGTTCTTATGATCTGGTAAGGGCTTTGTGAGGCAAACCTCTGCAGCAGGTTGTGACAGGAGCTGAGACTCCTCTGCTTTGTCCAGAGGGTCTGGACTTTCAGGCAGTGTGCAGGAGCTAGCCACATCTGGGACCAGTCTTAGGACAGAGGAGGAAAGTAGATATTAGAAACAGAGCCTGCAGATAAAAATAAAAATTGCACGCAGTCTTACTTAAAATTAGAGATGGGGATTGTGTTTATCCACTGCTGAACAATAAAACAGCTAGAAACATCAAATCTGAGATTAATTTCTATCCCGCTCCTCTGCACAAGAGTTACATTAAATATCTGGAGCAAACAGGTACATTAACAAAAAGAAAAATAAAACATAGGTCAGACTGAAGTTTCAAGACAGTTCTTTATTTTTTCTTTGTGAAAATCTTGTGCTTCCTTAGAGTTTTTCACACAGACTTCCCCAAACAGTCTTGCAGGTCCAGCAAGTGGTGCTAGAAATAAGGAACAGGCCCCTGAATTTTCTCAGTACGCATTCAGTGATAGATTTCAACCTTTCAGTGAGAAGATCCACCACGGGGTGTGATCCATGGTTTATCTACCCGTGCATCTTCTCCACGGTTGCTATCTGTCAGGAAGCGGCCCCTAATCCTATAAGCGTGACCTAAATTCTCCACTTCTGGATGTGTGACCTTCACTCTGGCTGCATCAAAAAGGATTTTGCTCAGAAAAGTCCGGTCTTACCAAGTAATTCTGTTCGGTCTGGAGAACTAAACTGTCATTATTTTCCACCTTTATGTCATCCACAAACTTTATTAGCAAAGATTTTATACATTCTTCCAAAAGACTGAAAATCACAAAAGGAACTGAGCCCAGAGATGCCTGGGGGAGCCTTGCTGAATGCACCTCCTCTGCAAGATGATTCCCTGTTTGCAATTTCTGCCTGAGATTTGTTGGTGAGCCAGTTTTAAGCCATTCAATGTGAGCCACTTTTAGCTTACCCCATTGCTAACCTTTAATGAGAATTTTTCATGGCACCAAGTCCAATACTTCAGAGAAGTATGTCACGTGAACAGTTACCATCAGGAACTAAATTTGTAATGCCATCGAAAAACAGTCTAATTTTCACAAAACAATATTGAGACGCATCAGTGGTGTTGCTATTCTCTTCTAATTGTGACTTGGGGGAGGGGAGGGAGAATTAAATTTAATGCTAGGCAAATTAGTCTTTTGTTGCTGGTGGTTTCAGAGTATTTATTTAAAAACTGGGATCATCTTATGTGATGCCAGTGCCTCCCAAATGCATGCATGTGAGCACGCACACACACACATTCTCCTTTCATGTGTCCTTCACAGTTTGCTCACAACTCATGTGTGCTCTTCTGGGTTCAATCTTTTCTAAACTCCTGAGTGTGAGCTATTTGGTCTTGTACATTTTAAGATATTCAATGATAGTAGTGACTCCCTAGCATTTTACTTACTTGCTTTCAAAACAGAAAAAAAAACCCACACACAGTATCACTGTGACTTCCAAATGGATCATCTAGCACCTTTCCATATCCATAATGAATATTCATTCAACTGTTCTTTTTTTTTTTTTTTTTTTTTTTTTTTTTTTTCCAGTATTACCAGCTGTACCAAGTAATGAACCAATGTTTTCTTGGGGGATAGCTTTCATTTCACTATTCCAAATTCTTATTGTCCTCAACCTCTTTGGCATATGCACATAGAAATGTTAATTACTCTGCACCAGTTTTGATAGGTATTGCTGTGTATAATTCAGACAATTCCAAAACTGAAGTAAAAAAAGTCAAAATGTACCAGTTTATTTTCAGCCTTCAGAGTCATTTTTGTATTGCACTCAAAATACCTTATACTCTAGTTATTTTCATTTCAAAGCACTCTGCGCACTTGAGATATTTGCTAGCATCTGCACAGAAATGATGTCATCCTAGCAGGAAAATGAACTGTACTTTTGCTATTTTATGGTGAGCAGAAAAGATATTTATTTGATTTGACTCACTCATGGGGAGTATTTTTCATTGAGAATATCCCCTAAGCATTAATTCTACTAAAATAACCATAAAGAACATCTAACACATGGATCTATAAATAGTTGGAGGTAAATATTCATAGGATCATATCATCACTCTAGCTATCCTGACAAGCCAGGGTTGACTGCCACGCCACTGTGAATTTCCCCAGCAGCAAGCCCTCTGCTCGCCATTGCCATTCCCCTACTCTTCTCACTTCTACCTTTATACACCATCGTTTTACTGCCCACAAAAGCAAGCAATCCCCAGAGAGACCTCAGATTATATGTTTCACAGTGGTAGAGGACAAGATCAAGATTAACCCTGAATATTGGCATATGACCCTAAATATTGTCATATGATCCTAAACATTGGCAAACCCCCAAAAGTTATAAGAGACTATGGGTAACCAACATCCCAGAGCAGAGAAGTGAAAACACAAGAGGTGGGAGCAAAATGCAAGGTGAAGTCATGGAGACCAGGATGAACCAGCATGTAGCACAGGGAGATCTGGTGAGCAGCACAGCATAACTGATGATGTGCTGGTACTACTTTTTGGATTAAGACTTTGGGCAGCACATTTGCTCCTCAGAGAGCACTATGGTATGAAAATGCAACCAATGTGTAGGAGCCACATTACTGGAAGGAAGACAAATGCTGATAATAAATAACCACTTCCAGTGAGGATCGCCCCCGTTACTTTCTGCACTCTCTTAGGGACATTTTACAGATTGAGGGACTGGAAGTTAAATTTCTGTGTTTCCCAACCTGCTAGCTGATCCCAGTGCCTTGAAAAGCAGCTCATAGAAATTCAGTTCCCAGTCTCCCGGCCACCAGTTTCCTGCCTGAGTCACACTTCCCCGATGAGAAATGACACACTCCGGTCAGCAAACCCATTTGTTAACGGTGAGTGACTGAAGGTAATGTTTGTCACAGAGGCATCTCCCCCTTTCAGCTCCGGTTTCTGGGCAGAAATATTAATCTGTTCTCTCTTCCTTTGACTGCTTCAAACACTTTTCTCAGTTGATCACCTTTAATATCTCCGTTTTGACAGAGTAGGGCATGAAAACACAAACAGTGCTGCACAAAAACATTATTTCTACACTCCCACAGCAATGACAGCTCAAAAAAAAATAATAATAAATTTAAAAAAGTTCTGTTACATCAACGATGATCACATCAATCACTGATTTTATCAATTTATGGCATTTCTTGTCTTGAGCTGGGATATATACACTCCCTAGGAGCCAGTGTTCAATGTTTTATTCCTATATTGGGTACTAGAAATGGTTCTGAATGCCAAATTCAGGTACAGACTCCCAACATCTCTGCAAGTTGCAGGGTTTGGTTCCCAAGTTCTTCTTTGGGCATCTCTCCTTTACTAAACTCAGTGGGTTGTTAGTGGTCACACTGTTTTCTATATTATATAAAAAAGAAAACCTTCCCCATTGCTTAAAAAAAAACAAAAGTGAGAAGGAAAAATCAATGTGATAATTTATCTACACTGCTGGAAAACTTACTACAAACACACACCACATATAACCAAGTAAAGTAAGAACAGAGAGAGGACTTAGCAGCAACAGAGAAACCCTTGTGCAGATTATTTAGTATAGTCTACATTCCCATTCCCCTCTGCAGCTCAAACCGGCACACCAATGCGTTGATCTGGCCATATTTCCTCATGAAAGATGCTTTTTTTTTCTTAAAAAACAAAGCTTTCTACTCTCTTCTTTTGCATTTGCTTTTCTCTTGATTTTCTGTGCATTCATCTGGATTCATTTCTTTCCCTGATTTGCCTTCTTTAAAACCTACCTCTGAGCCTGCATGTATCTGTTAATCTAACCCATCTATCAACAGTTTCTGAGCCATCTCTTCAACCTGTGCAGCCAGGGATTTTAGCCAGGCTTTTATCATTTTTATGTGCAGAGCCGCCACCCGCTGTCACAAGGTCACCCTTGGAAATGATATTATGCCTCAGTGGGTACTTTTTCACCTAATAAAATATACAGCACACTGTATTTCAATTGTATCATCCAGAGACCAAACACTGAGCAGTCAGAGGACTAAATACTCTCCCTCGATCTCTGGGATCGAGCTGGGAGCCAATGCTCACTGAGCATAAGAGGGAAAGTTTGCTGAGAAGCATGTGCCCAGGAAGACAGCCCACCCCAAAAAAATGCTCAGTGTGTTGGACCTCCCAACATGTGCCTCTGGAGCTGGGTCCTGCTTCTGACAAGTACACAAGCGTCAGCTACAAACAACTTTCTTTAGCTTCTTCTGGGCTCCCAGACTCCCTGGACACAGAAAAGGCTCCTTGTGGGTGTGCAGTCAGGTTTTCTGGTGACCTGCTTTGCCCCTAAATTAACACCCGTCTCTTCTTTCTTTTTGGCCATAATGCAGCTCTAAAAGCCATGAAGTCAGAAGAAAGGAAGGCATGCCAGGAAATTTTACCTCCCAATTTCTACAAAACAAAGAAAAATGAAATATTACCACTTGCCACCATTGCTCATGTGAACACTATGACCACGTAAGCCAGGTAACATGGTGTGCAGGGTGAGCAAGCCCAGCCGGCGGTCCCACAGACAATTTGAGAGCAGCTTGTTACAAAGACGTGCCCAAGCAAATGTGTTTTTCACCTACCCAGACACCACTCCCTTCTTTCTGTTTGAGGGAGAGGAAAGGCCTGTCCAAGCAGAGAATCCAGGTCCATCACAGCACAGCCATGCTGACATCACACCCAGAAATCCAGTGAGTTTGATGTTACTGAGGGCCTTGGTAAGGGGCCTTACTAAGGGCCTTACTGAGGGACCAATTAAGGTCCCTAGTGAGTACATACAGACCTTCCCTTTGGTGTAATCCAAGCAGGAGCTAGCTTCAGGCAGCAGGCTGTTGAAGGCTGCAAAGTCACTGCCTTAAGCCATCTCTTTGCTTCTCCAGGTCCTTGAGGAGAACAAAACTTAGCCCTGTGAGTGTGAGAGTACCTCATTCCCTCCTCCCTGCTTGGCCCCAGCAATGTTTAGTTATTGTGCTTAGCCAGTGTCTACCTGCCTGCGGCGAGGGAAGGAGGGTGGCCAGCCCTTTTTGGGACAAGGTCTGGGGGCAGGCTGTGCTCCTGCTCACCACCCTCTACAACCAGCAGCTCCTGTATCCCGAGGGATGCACGACTAGGGCTGCCAGGGGGAAAAGCCAAGGCCCACCTCACCTCCCTGGTTTTCCATCCACCACCTGCAGGAAGACACCATCCAGCGGCTGGGCACATGGAGGTGCTGGAGATGCTCCTCTTGCTCAGGCTGCTCTTGGTTTGGATCGGAATGGGGAGTTGGTATGGGTCTGAAAGGGAAAATGAGCAAGCAGCAGATATTTCTTTCAATTGAGCTATTAATGAAAAGAATGTGGAGAAAAATATATATTTTTTATGTGCCAAAGAGAAATGAATAATGCAATCTACTGGTCAGACACAGCAGGGGCCAGCTCCAGGGAACAGCACCATTTTGTGTGTTTCTGGTACAAAGGACAAATCACGACAAAAGTAAGGAATTAAATAATAAATAACTAAATTAATAAATAAATAGCTTTTTAGCCAGGTGCTCAAACAAAAAAGTCAGCATAATGCATAAACTTTACCTCATGCAGGTGTAAATTCACTTTAAATTCACCATGAACATCAGGGTTAGATGATTCCCATCTCACCACTGTTCCCCTCCTAATAGCTAACTGCATTTATTCAGTAGGCTTTCTGTGAGGGACTGAGAGGTATAAACTCTCTACAGTAAGGAATACATCTAAGTTTGCAAAGTGGCATATAAAACCACAGAGCTGTATGAGCATTTATTAATGCAAACAAATCATTTGCTCCTCTGCCCCCATATATCACAGTACACAGGCTCAAGAAATGGCATGAGACAAGGCAAGTCACCTCCCTAGAGTTTTATTGGTGTGTGCTGAGCACTCTGACTGGTAGCTTCAGCTGCAGCCCCCGGTGCCAGTCATTAACCATCAGGCTCGTCTCAGTGAGCATCTCTCCTCCAGCACACACCACGGCTCCACGTCCCCGTGCTGCAGCTCTCCTCTCTGCTTTCTCTCCTGTGGCCTGAAATGAGAGCTGCTGGGACTTTAAATTGACATCACTCTGTTTTCTTCTCTGACACTAAGTCCTATTCAATCACCCTTTTCACCATATTACTTATTATGACTACAGAGGTTGGCTTATTTGGGCATTAGCTAATTAAAAAATGTAGAGGGGAAGAGGCGAGGACCGCTGGACCACAGCGAGAATTTCATGTCTCCAAGGGCAGGAGAAACCACTGTGGACTAACTGTAGAGCAAACATTTGCTAATATTGCAACTGCATTTTAAATAGCCTCCTTCTCCCTTGAAAGCACTGGGGACCTCTCCTCTCAGGCCCTTTGGAGCACAATAAGGTGAAACCAGAGGTGCCTGGTGACACAAAACCTGGCTTCAGATCAGGTGCAGAGGAGGACCTGCACCAGGACTCTCAGCTTTTGGGGAGAGCTGCATTACCAGCATGGTTCTGGGCACTCAGGGGTAAACTTTCCTCATTTTCTCCTGCTGGAATTGATATAATTTCCACAAAGACTAAAACATGCGACGAGCCAACTCAGTCGTCATCTGGTGAGGGCATTGGGCTCAGAGGACAAACCCTTATGTTCCAGCCTTTGTTCCAATAAACATTGGAGTGCTTTATAGCTACTGGAAACCATCAACAGGAGAGATGGCATTTTTCCATCCCAGGATACTGCCTGACTCATGGCATTAGGGCAGCCTCCAGGGACACATGGAGGTGCATGCCATCTGATGAAAGATGAGGTTAAACTGGGTTCTCTGAGTGTCCCAAGCACCAGAGGAGGTGTCTTTATGCTCAGTTATATGGGCTAAAAGGCAAGAACCATCCACAGCAACCTGTGAGATGTGCCTAAACCCAGCATTTGCTGCAATTGCCTCGTTTTTGCCAAGGGATGCTCAGAATGGAAATAAAATTAAATGACACGAGTAGAGCAATCCTTTCCTTCCAATCTGGAATGAATGATATTTATTTCAACAGGAGGACAACAAAATGTTGTCATTCTGGGTTGGATTAGATTGTTTTTTACTTTCTCCTCACCCCACCCTGAAGCAAAACCCTCACTATTCACTGAGGAAAGGGGTTGTCTCCTGCAGGGGCAGTATCCTCATCAGCTTTTGTAAAGATGTGATGTAAAATATCATGTTCTACAACTGCAGAAGTAAAGCCAGATAAAATTTCTCAACAAAACAATGCTCTGATTGAAAAAAAAAAAAAAAATACCTTTTTCATCAGAATGAAAATATGTTTACAGGAACACATTAACTCCAAATAAGTTTCACGGAGAGGAAACTGGGCAGGAAGCTGTTCCAGCTTCATTCAGGTAATGTTTAAATACATCATTTTGGCTTCATCCTATTATTGGGTTATATTGTTATATATTACATCTGCCTGCTGCCATATTTTAATTTTTTTCAGGGAACAGGATCGCCACACTCTGTAACACTCTACCAGAAACATGGCACTGATGCTCTTCATCCTCCTGGTTATGATGCTGGGGTAATGAGGGACCAACACCTCCAACTGGGTGTCACGGGTGGTGACCCTCCTGAAAGCCCACACCGAAGGAAAGAGGAAACCTCACTACGTGGCTTGTTTTTAAAAGAGAGCCACACACTGGGAGTGTTATTTCTGCATCCCTCAATAAATGCCAAAACCTGACAGGTTTCAATAAGTCCACAGCAGCTCCAGACCCATCTACCAAGCTCTGCTGTGCAGTTATAGCTTCTCCCTCCTGCAGATGCTATAACCTGATGTTATCAGCAGCACTGAATGTAGCCTGAAAGGTTTTCAAAGGCTTGTTTCTTTCGCATTAACCCCTTGCCCAGCCTTTGGCTTCCTGCAGATATCCCTCCTGGAGACCAGCCTGGGATCCTCAGGAGTCTGGCTGCAATCACCAGGAGCTCCTTGGTCCCATTAAAAAATAAAATAAATCCACAGCTCTGTTGACACATAGCATCATGGCATTTCTCTCTGTGGCAGGAACATCACTAATTTGATGTGATGTTCACCTAAGATGCTGGAACAGGTCCTCAGGCAGCCTCCTTGCACCAAATAAGCCATAGGTAGAGCATTTGTGCAGATGAGGGAAACCCAGACCCCAGAAACTCGAAACTCTGGAAGAGACCCACAGTCTACGGTGAGGGACCCCAGGCCAGTGGCAGCTCTGGAGTCTCCATCTCCTCCCAGCCAGCTGCACCCACTGCAACTCCTGCCCAGATGCTCCTTGTTTGCAAGGAGTTATTTTAACGTGTTATTTTAATACAAAATCCACCATAATCAACTTTGTGTCAGGACTGCAAGCAGAGCAGTAGGGTGGGTTGTTCTGCTTTTTCTCTTTTTCCCCCATGAACAGAGTCAGTCTCTAAAATAATCTGAAAATGGCAAAGATAATGAAGTTGTACATAGGGAATAGTAATACACACCATTTTCTATACCCAGTGATGACACAGAAACAGAATGCAACAGCAGTTTTCTTGGATTTCTAGTATATTCAGATTTCCTCTTGTCTGCTACTCTGATGCTGCTTTCAGAAAGGCGTAACTGAGCACGAGAGCTGATGGCCAAAATTCTGGGATAGGAGCTGGGGAAGGTGTCATTGTGCAGATGAGAGATTCTGTAGTGTACAAGAAGTCTACATAAGAAATATATATATATACATAAAAAAAAAAAAAAAAAAAAAAAAAAAAAAAAGGAAAAAGGGTTAAGTATTGAAAATGGACATGGGTAGTAAAAGAATTCCTCATCAGTTTAAGTAGCTAGCAAACATAAGACAAGGAAAAAAAAATGTGAAAAGGGATCAGGTGAGCACATGAGAGTTTTTAAAACATTCAGAAGAAAAGAGAGAAGAAAATCACTCTTAACTTTACAAGGTGAGGCAGGGAGTGCTCTCCACTCAGACTTCAAAAGTGGCAAGCAAAGTGCCTCCAGCATCCTCTAAAAATGAATTTTATGCCCCATTTATATTTTCATTATTTATGGAGTTTTGCTGATAATCCCTCCTGCCGGGAAGGAGATGACCACCGTCCTACATCTGCTTACCTTTGTTTGCAGCTGGGACCACAGCCATGGATTTGTTCTGCTTCAATGAGAGGCCAGGCTGATTTGATTATTGCCTTCTAACATACAAAAAGGCTGCTGCTAAAAGCCTCACTCAGAAAGAAGTTACGAAAAGCAGGTTTTAGCCTGTTTGTAAGCTATGGCAATGAAGGAAGCCAAGGGCCAAAGGACTGTGTCACCTGCTGGCCCATGGGGTGCCACCACTGAGCTCAGCCAGTGAGGTGGGACCAGGGCGTGGGCTGGGTGCCCAGGGTGAGACTCCAGGTCCCCGCAGGGAGTGTTTGCTCTGGTTTTGGCAGAGGAAAAATCCACACACATCCCTTGGTGTGCTGCAAGTAAGGATGTTTCTGTGTACTCCAGAGGGATGGAGGCAGGTAAGGCTCTTACATGGTGTACCTAACATGCTATGGGCAAGACCCCCTGGTGCAGAGTCCCCTTTGGGCAGGAGTAAGCAATCTCTGATGGGAGGCCTTTCAGTTCATCCTTGTCCTTAAATTTAAGTCTCTTCTTTACGTAATTTAGTCCGTCTCATATTCACTCAGGCATCCCAATTTATGCAGAGTATTTTCTGTTCCTGTAGGAAGCCAGGGAATGACCCACACTTAGAGCTGAGAAATCATGCTGGGATTTCTTTAGCTTTAAGGAAAGCATATGGTCTATCCTACAATGTCTGGGAAGTGGTGCATCCTTTCCAGTGCAGGCTGCCTTGAATAATCAGGAGGCAGAAGAGAGAAATTTTAATCTCTCCCAGTTCATCTATCACTTGCTACACTCTCAGATAGCCAGGACAAGCAGTAGGCCAAAGCCTTCTAGAGGGTTCTTGGCAAACTTACAAGACTTTTAATAAAATCTCCTGCTTATGTGGAGAAGCAGAGACACTGATCCCCATCCCACTGCTGGGGCTGACTGCTTCTCCTCGGCTCTCCCTCCTCCTCACCCTACCCATCCTTCCACCTGGTGGTCTGCAGACATCTACAGAGATCACACATAGTAGAAAGACGAGGAAGAAACACCACACAGTGAGAGGGCAGGTACCACCAGGTCAGAGCAACTCAGAGGCATCAGCAGAGCTAAAATGGAAGCTCATGAGAGCACAACCCGGTAGCCCAGGAACGTGGTACTGCCAAAATCAGTGACAAGCCATATCACTGAGCTTGCAAGGCCTCAGGACTGAGCCTTGCCAGGCCTGCTCTGCCCAAACTTCTTATGACCTGCTTGTTTTATTTGTTTTGGCTGTAACAGCTATTTTTCTGATGACGAGGTGGCTATGGGTAATTTGCTTTACTTTTGTTTATGGCTGGATCATGCAAAGATAATTTTATATAGACCACAGTAACAAGCAGTTATTCTGTAAAAAAAAAAAAAAATGGGTATTTACTAATCTAACATAATGATGCATTGTAGAGGACCTTGAGGGACAGAGGCAGAGTAATAATTATTGGATTAGTCAGTTAAGATTTCAATTATACTACTAAGAAATTCTTGTTTTCATCTACAAGTTGTGTTTCCTTTTCACCCACAAACAACACTTTGAGCATAGCAAGAAGGAGCAGGAATCGTGTCCTAGGCTTGGTTCTGACAGAGGGGGAAGGTAGCTGTAAAAGACGGTGCTACAAGCCAGCACACCAAAACCATCCTGCACAGAACTAGGGCAACATGAGCTTTATAAAACTACAGTGCAAGGAGGGAAAGAGAAATGAGCAAAAGAAAGTCTTGAGTTCAGAGTAACAGCTGCAGCAATTACAGTACAAGCATACCTGCAGGCATGCCTCGGCGCTGCGTCGCTAGAGCTGAGCAAACGCATGTTTTGTTTCTCTTTCTGCATTGTTGTTTATGTTTTACCACCAGCAAAACTTTGTCTCCAAATGCTGCTTCAAGCTAAAGATATTGAAACATTTCCTGAAAGGAAAAAAACAAAACAAAACAACAACAACAAAAAAACAAAAACAACAACAACAACAACAAAAAACCATACATATATATATATATATAAACAGCTTTAGACTTTTGAATAATTTCTAAATTTTGTCAAATATGACCCAAATCCACAAAATAGCTTTGGCTAAATAGAGTCTTCTGTTTCAGATGATAAACTATTTGAAGGCAAATAACAAAAAAAAATTGCCTGGAGTGAGTTTTCTAACTACAAACACAATGTAATGTTTCTGATGTAGACCCAAAGACCACATTGGAAGAAGTCATACTCACCATGACTCCCTTTCTCTTGTTTCTCTGACCACAAATGTGATAAGGCAATGTGAGGGAAGTCCTGGTATACTTCTGACTGACAGCAATACTAAAGATCAAATACTGTAGCACATGAAAGAGGCTAGTTTGTGTTCGGCGAAGCTGCAGTGGGACATTATGGGTCTTCTTGGGCTCAGTTCCCTGAAACACACAAATGAACAAAACCAAACCAAACTAAACAAAATAGGTTCATTTTCTCCAAGCAACAGCCTCCAAGATATGCCATGCCTGTTGAGAGTCTACGTGGCCAGAGACCCACTAGACACTGAGCACTCACGATGGAAGGAAACCATCTTAACATACAGAGACCTGGGACCAACTGTGAGACCCACAGCATAGCTTTCCTTGTGACTGACATTATGCAGTCACCCTGGTAATTTGGGGTACACTTACACCATGCAGGTATCACCTCAGTGCAGATGTTCCCAACAGAGTAGCGCTTAAATACAATTATTGGCAGTGGCTTCAGCCATGGTTCTTGGCTTTTTCAGGATCACATGCCTCCATGAGGGAAGCACCTCGGTGAGTGTGATTCCTGCATCATCTCCCTGCGTCCTTAATGCAAGCTTTGCTGCCTACTATACTGTCAGGAGACACACAAGGGAGGGGAAAAGATCTGCCCCACATGGAAGGAGTGAGCTGTGGGGAAATGATAACAAGTCAAATAATTGTTATTACTTTTGAGGAAGACAGTCTCCTCAGAATCTTCCTCTTTCATCAAAAGGGCACAAGGGAGATGGGGAATATTGAATATTACAGTTGTGTTCTGAAGTGATGGCAGTAAGCTTTTTATTTTTTCCTTTTTTTCCCCTCCATTATTAGGGCTTATGAAATCTTTATTGAGGTTGAAAAGATGAGATGTTCGCTGAAAAAGCCTCAAATTTTAGTCAAACCCAAGACAAGTGGAGGGATACTAGGTTAGAGTTTGAAAGTTTATAGGCTTTTGTGGGGGGATTTGCGACTGAGTGGGGTGTGGTTTTTGGAATTCTGTGTTGTTTTTTGTTTGTTTGTTTGTAGGAAGCAAATGCCCCTTTAAAGAATAAATAAATAAAATTAGCCAGGTGATGAAAAGCTTCTGGGTTCCTCTAGGGTACTTGCTGTCCTACATGGGCTGTTCTGAATGCTTAAATTCAAGGGAAGAACAGACAGAAAAATCTATTATTAAATGCACAGAACTAAATACATGGTGCTAAAATACATTATTAAAGTCAAAGAAAATGCATTTGGCCCTGCAACAAAAGTGGTTGGAGAGTATTTGGGGGAAATACCATATATGCTTGTCCTTCACTGATGCCTGGTCACCCACCAGAGGCCATTGCCAGAGGTTACAGGAGGACATGGGGCTACCTGCACTTTCAGCCTGACCCAAGGCATCCCTCCCCATGCTATATGCAGCACCCTGAGCAGCACAGAAACTGCTGCCATCACATCTCACTCAGATAAGGGATGAGAAACAAAGCCATATGGCAAATCTATGGCAAACCGGAACTACAAATGACCTGTCTAACGCCCACACAAGGCTCCAAGTTCTCTCTCCTCCCTCAATGTATCACAAAACGTGGATTTCAGGAAACAAGAGTCTCCAGAAACACCCGGTATAACCTCAGGAGACACTGAAATCCTAAATGAGAGTGAGGCAAGCATCACTCTTGGAGTAATCCCACTGCAGTTTGTTTGCTTGAAGGTGTTTACCACCAGCACCGTGCCTTCGCACACCAGTTGCTGCTGCTCCTCCAGGCAGCTAGTTACTTATCTGCTCTCCAAATACTATTTATTACTGACTCGTTCCCAAGGTGATTCAATTAAGAAGTCAAAGAAGCAGCCGCACTGCTCACGAGGCAGTAAAGAATTTCTCTTACGGTACAGTTTGCCATGTGTTCTTCTCTCCTGTATGTAATGGGAATAATAGGACGCAGTAAACTGCACTAAGGCAATAAACATCTGTTACAATTATTTAAATGCCTTAGATCAGCTTCATTGTTTAATTGCCTGCAAAGAAAGCCATTTAATACCCTTATATATTCTTTCCCTGCCAGAAACACTACCCCTTAAACAGAAGATAAAACATTTAAAAATGCAAACATTTCTTATGATCCTGCATTACAGCTGCCAAGCTGTAAAATATATCCCAGCGTCAGGTTTCCTCTGTTCAGCTCCTGCAGCCGAACACGACTCTGTGGTTATGGAAAGTGTGGTAATGGGGTGCCCAGCACTGCTTCCTCATCACACCTTATTCCCTGCAGGAGGAAGGAATAGAAATCATGTATCACTGTAGCAAAACAAAGCTATGCATACAGAGGAAATGAACACACAAAAACCCCAATTCAAGTGAGATTAAACGGGAGAATCTGGGAGCATTTGAGGCAAAGCCAAGGAAAGCAATTAAATCAATCCCGTTGCTCGGTGCTGACTTGATATGTTTTGTGCTCTGCAAATATGTGCCTGTGAAACCCCTGGGTATTACAGAGGCTTCAGAAGCTCAGGGAAGAGTATTGCTGGCCATAGGTACCCGCTGTGAAAGGGCCCGTTGTCTTGTATATCACAGCCTGCTCCAGGAGGTCCAGGTCCACAACTCCCAGGTCCAAGGTGTTAGAAGGAGCTGGAGCAAACCCACTGATGCTGGTCCACGTGTGGTATTCCACAGAGGTGCCACCCAGAGGAATGGGGGAAGATGAGTGTTACGAGGTGACAGAGAAAATTGTGCCTGGTGAAATGCGGCTGTTTTAAAGCAAGATGTTTGCTTTTAGTGCAGTGTTAGGCTTATGTTGTGGAAGTTATTACCACGTTGTTACGTACACAACTACCTCTGACAAGCCACCTATTAAAGCAGAAACTTGGCGACTAAGACATATCAGAGCAAAAACCACCCACACAATTCTCTTACTTCAGCTTCTTTGAGTTGAAATGTAGGCTTTAATTACACGATCGTAGGCCATATTTTTATACAGAGCCCTTGTCTTCCTCTGTGAATTGCTAAATGTTTCTGTTTATTTTTAGCCTGCTACTATAATGTACATCCCTTATCCTTATTTACCTCATGTCTTCCAAAGCCTGCCTCAAGCATAAAATTGGTGTTTTCCTCCCAGCTGTTTCCACGGCAGCATCTCATACCCTGAAAGTACTAAGGATTCCTTACACTGTGGCTGAGATACATAGGGATTACTTCCCTCAAGCTGCTAACAAAGGGCCAAGAGTTGGGAAACTTCAGAACAGGCCTTTGGAAAGTGCCCGCGAATTTTGAATACCCAGGCTGAGATCCTGGTTCATTTTCCAGAGCACCAATCCTTCTCCCAGCTCATCACATAGACCAAGCTCCCACCGTGCCATCTGCAGGTGGCTTCTCTCTAAAAACAAGTCCCGTCTGCCTTACCTCAGACACGCAGAAAATGAGAAGCATGCACTTTGTGGTCAACTTTTCCGTTTAAGGGATAGAAACCAAGTCTGTGGCTGAGCGAGAGACAGAACCTAGCTCTCCACAAAGGCGTCGAGCCGCCCCTCTGAGACCATTTTACAACTTTCTGGAGTATCCTGCCTCATTCATTATGCATTTCCAGCCTTCTCCAGCAAGAAAAGAGAGTTCTCCAGTCAACAAATGACTTCAGTATTACAGCCCTGCTCTATTTCATTAGTTTCTTCTGCTGTCCTCTTGGGCACCGACTCAGGCAGCCATCTGCAGGAAAAATAACAGAACGTGATATTTTTAATTAAAGTCTGCATTGCTATGCACACAAAAGACGAAGCTACAGTTATATTGCATTGCTCTGCCCTAGCTCCTGGGAGTTAGGACTTGAGCACAAAGCATTCTTCCCATCCTAAGGTAGGAGACCTTCAGCTTTCTAAAAGGACAGGAAACCAGGAGTTTGGTTATGTAAGAGTACATTAGCACATGCATGGCCCCTCAGCCTGCAAAAAGCTGCTCTGCAGAGAGGATTTTGTGCCAGAGTTAGGGGAGTAGCTCTGCCACTGCACAGGTTGTGGATTACACGGTGTCCTACCAGAAGGAAACGACCCATGTGCAGAAGCTGGCACTGTATTCCTGATGCCTTTGCTGTCAAACACACGAGTCCAGGCAATAAATGCCCCCCTGTTCGGGAAACAAGGCATAAACCTATGTATGTGTGCAAGTATAGATAAATGCAGGGAATGGTAATTTTCAAGCACATTTAAAAACTGGCATGGTGGGCAGCAAAGCAGCATTTTCAATTACTAGATGAGCAACTGCATGGCCCTGGGACCACCGTGATCTTCTTCCCCAGTTCAAGTGTTGTAACTTCACATACATGGCTCCATGCCCTGCAGAAGACCTCTTCCTCAGCCACTGACCCGTTGACTTGTTTCTTCTACCATAAACAGTTTGGGGAAGAGGTGAGCTAGCTGAAATATGCAGAGGGGAAAACTGGTGAAATAAAGAATCAAAAATTCAGATTTTTTTTTTTCCTGAGAGGACAAAAAAAAACAACCAACAACAACAATAACAAAAGCAAATGAAAAATCTAAATATCTGAGCAGCAGAACTAGTATTTCTTTCCTGTGGATGTGTCAGATATCCCATAAACTCTCTTCTCCTAGGTGCAATAGCTCCTACTGCCTACTCTCATTTGTCTTTGATAGCACCAAGAACAGCTGTGGTGGCCAGTTCAGAGATACTTGTAAGCAGGTTGGCAAGCCAGCCCCCACCCCAAGGCCCTGACAACTGCTGGCAAGGATGTTCAGTGAGATCTGGCACCTTCTTCTCTTTTTCTCATTGGTTCTCTCTAGGACCTCAGTGGAGACTTGACTTTTTCAGGACTTACATCCCTTTCAAATGAGGCTGAAACCAGCCAACAAGGGCAGTCAGTCAGGGACATGTCATATAAGCCTTGGGAGGCCAGACTGAAAAACTGGCCAGCTCTCAACTCCCAGAAGCATGCTTTTGGTTCAACACTGCATGTGGTACCCGCATGGCTGAATCAGGGAGATGCTGACACTGCAGCTATTAATATCTGCATAAAATTAATAAACCTAGGTTAATTCCCTCCTCTTCTCGCCTATAAACTTAGCTCAGCACAACACTGTTGAAAACAAAACCCCTTAATGCTAGATTTGTGCTGCAATTGGAACTCAAGATGACAGACTTTTTTTCGGGGAGGCAGTCCCCAGATCAAAGATGCACAAAGGACTTGGCACCACTGTTTAGTCTGACAGCCTTTGCACCTCTCCCAGGCATCAGGATTGGCATCTTCACTTAATGGGCCTCATGCTTTTTGTCCTACCCCTACGAAGCCTCAGGCTTTCAGGGGGAAGAGGCTCAAAGCGTCTCCCTGCACCTCGGCAGCCATGCGAGAGCCATAATCAGAGCTTGTCTGCTGGTGCAATCAATACCCCAAAAGCCCACATTAGAGACAGATTCAAATCAGAGGGAAAATAACTTGTCAACCAAAGCAAACTCTGTGAAAGCTACTGCTTTTCAAAACACAGAGGAGCTACTGCTGTGCTCTCTATCTGGTAGAAACGATAAATCAATAGATATTCAATTTGCCCTGAAAAAGGGAAGAGAAAGGTTTCCAGCATGAACATGTCTATTATTTCATCAGCTATTCTGTTTGCACATTTCAGACGGAAACTTGGCCAGAGCAGTCTGGGAGCTCTGAGCACTGTCAGTTTTGCTAGAGTGCATTTAGCCACAAAAAAATAAACCCTGACGAAGCAGGATCCTAGTCAGCTAATTAAATCAGGTTGCCATGTTGAGAATAGCTGCAGCCCCCAAAATGAGCAAAACCTCATTCAGACAGACAGAGGCTTTAGACCAAATGTTGTTTTTCTTTCCCATCTGTTAAAAATAAACCCTGCGGAATGACATGCCAGTTCATAAAAGTCCATCCCACTGGAATATTAATCAGTGCACTGCATTTGATATTTATCTCCCTATAAACGTTGCCTATCTCTCTGCATTTTCTCCTGTTGGAAGAACCCTAACTTTGCAGTTTCATCACCTTCTTGCAAAAATCGCCTTTGTTACTGCTAAACAAACACAGAGCTTTATAGGTTTTTCAGCGGTTTCAGGCAATGTGATCTCTACTCCTAAATGGAACACAGTTGAGGTTTCGTGTATGTGGTTAAACTGACCGTGAAGAGAGGGAAAGAAATGAAAAAGCAAAAGAAAGCAAACCATGTCCTCGTGTGGAGAGAGGAGAACAGCTCTGCATAGGTATTCACTGGGGTTTGGATTGAGGGGGGAGAAAAACAGTGCAGGGTGCATCTCATTGAAAGGAAAAGGATACAGGAACTCAGGAGAGGGCAGAGCAGAGAGGCGTTTGGACCAGAGAGACACCAACACCTCAGCAATACAGCTGAGATGGGATCTGTGCAGAAACCCCACCAGAGGAGCACCTGCCTGCAGAAGGCTGCTCTGCTGGCAAACTCAGTACCTCTGGCTGATGACTCTGGCTTGATTTCAGCCCACTTCTCCCACTCCATGATCTCCTCCTCTAATGTCGTTTCAGTTAATGTGCTAATGGTTCTACCAGGAGAGCAAGCCAGGGTTATGATAAGGACCAAATTTTCCATTTGTCTGCTTTGCACACCTCCAAAAGCCACGTGTTAGAACTCCACACCTACACTGTCCTACCATGCTGGGCAATGTGCCACCCAGGGAAACTTCATAAGGCAAAATCAAGCTAATGACCTTCACTAAATTTTAATGAGAATCATCTTACCTGAGTGCTCATTTCCTCGATCAGGCATGGGCTGTCAAAGACTCAAAGCTGGCTTGAAACCTGCATTACGCCTGTAAATATTCAATCACAAGCCTAAGATTATCCATACTTCCTCATCATACTCCTAAAACATTCATCGTATAAATTAGCTTAAAGAGAAGGCTCGGTCAGAATTTCAATTAGAGGGAACAGAAATATAAAATCAATTGGAAAAAAAAATAAAATAAAATAAAACAAAACAAAGCAAAATAAAATAAAATAAAATAAAATAAAATAAAATAAAATAAAATAAAATAAAATAAAATAAAATAAAATAAAATAAAATAAAATAAAATAAAATAAAATAAAATAAAATAAAATAAAATAATCACAGGCTGGTACCAAAGTAGCAGGAAAGCAAAAGTAAAGTCATGGAATAAAACTTCCAGAAGTGCCTGTGTTTCCTAGGGTGTTGACAGGGTCAAGAGGCTTAGTTTCACTGTAAATCCATGGGAGCTGGTCCCACTACACCAGAGTCTTCCTCAGTGACACTGTTTGCCCTGAGCACTAGTGCTGGTGCACTGCAATGTACGGTGGCTGGGGAGGGCCCCAGGGTCCATGGCCACCCATCTCCAGCCTGTAAGACTCCAGAAGTGACTTCTTAGGGGGCTGTGCAAGGAATATAAGGGAGGATTTAAACAGGTGCCTGGGCAACATGCAAGCTTTCCTTCTGCCAGGGCTGGACCAAAGCAGAGCCTCCCTGGGGCAGCCAGGGGAAACTGGCTGTGTTTTACCTGGACTTTCCATCACCAATAAATGCGTGCTCTTAAAAACATCCGATAACATTGCTTTTTGGGCTGCACAACACTAAAAGCTCACCAGTTTGAACAATGTTTGGAAGAACCTGCCTGGGATTTTTTACGTGACATGAAGACAGGGACAGAGGGATGAGTTTCCCTTGTTTCCATGCCAATGACTTTTTGTCTCAGGTGTTTATCAAAGTTTATATATGCTGAGCAGGCACCGCCTGGGTTAGAGACAAGGTGGCGTTTGCCCAGTCTAGCCTAGTCCTGTGTGAGATGCAGAGCGCCCGCAGTTTTAATAAAAAGCACTAGATGGGAGTAAAACATCGAGCTAAGTCTGCCTGAGAAGCAGCAGGAAGGCATTCCCAGGCAGGGTGAGTGAGCAGAAGGTGCTGCTGGGAAGATGTGTCTTATTCTGATGCAGCTCCAGAGCCTCCTCAAGTAACTCAAAATAAATGTGTCTGCCTAAAGTAACTCAAAATAAATGTGTCTGGAAGTGCTGCCATAAATCTGAGCACACAGACAAGTAGGCAGAACCTCCCTGACACAACGCAGGGAGCTGGCTGGCTGTCCACATACGGTTGCTGCAATTAGAGGGAAATAGAGGGTCACTTTGTAGACTAAACATTTTCCTTCCTTGGGTAAGTGTCTAGGTGCTGGTGGGTGGTGCTGGCTCCCAGCTGTAGGTGCTACCTTTCATATAAAAAGCATTGGAAACTGCCCAGCAGAAGTCACACAGGGAGGGCCAGGAGGCTAGAAACTCGGCAGTGGGGTGATTTTGTGGGGTTTGGTTTAAAAGAAGCAGGTACCAAAGCAGGGGGATGCTTGCAACTTGCAGAGCAAACTTGCAGAAGGCACCTAAGGAAGGATTGAAACCTGACCTGCACCTCCTGGGCAGCACACAAGGGGTCTGCAATGCTGCCTCTTCCTCCTCCTCCTCCTCCTCCAAGCCCATCACCAGGGGAGACCAGTGCTTTCTCTACCTTTCCCAAATGACAAAGCAACTTTTTAATGATTCCTCTCAATTCCCAGGCAGACAGAAGGGGATGAGCTCACCCCCAAGATATGTCAGTGGTGTTTGTAACACTCCTCCTCTCCTTTTCCCAATAAGGAAACATTATATCTGCGTTGGTTTATTTTTTCCCCTAAAATAAATAGATAGATGGATAGATGGATAGATAGATAGATGGATAGATAGATAGATAGATAGATAGATAGATAGATAGATAGATAAAAACCCAGCAACTTTGGTGCTGTTGATGTGACCTTAGTGTTGATGAGAAATACCCAGGACAGTCTTTTGACAGAAACCCCCCCCAGCTCCTAGTAGCGTAGCATCTCTCTGTGTGTAGGTGTTCTCCAAGCACCGAAGTCAATCAAGCACAATACCACACAGCTGGCCCAAACCCTGCACATTTCAGCGCTTATGAGATAAGGCAGAAGGTCCTGTGGGTACTTCAGCATCCTCACCCTTTTTCCTCCCCATTTCAGCACAGACAGGGCCTTCTCTTGGGCGCACAGTTATACGGGCTGTCCCACTAGCTCTCCGGATGGACCTCCCAGATCAAAGACTTCAAGTTCCCTCCTGTGAGATCTGCAACACTGCTCCACTGCTTCAGAAACAGCCTGCCCCACAGCTCTTTCTATGGAGAAACCAAAGCAGCTGGGTTATGTTTCATTCATTGCCAATTCAGGCTGGGTTGGCCAACTCAGAGGAAGGGGAAAATCAACACTCTGGTCCATCACCTGCACTTCAGATTCTTTTGGGCAGAAACCCAAGTCCAACGCTGGGAAGCACCTACAAGAAGCCATCAGAAAATCAGGCTAGGGAACATCAAACCCCTTACAGACCCCAACTAGGACTACTCAGGGTCCATTTCCAGCTCTGCCTTAAGTGCCCAGAGCCACTTCAGTGCCAAGGTCAGCATGCTGATGGGTATAACCCATGCTGCTGGGAATGTTGAGCAGGTGCAGGATTATTTCTCCTCCCCTCTCTGCTTCATTTCCATCACATTCCCATCCCTTCCTCTCCTTTTTAGTGACATTTCCCTCTTGCACTGTGTCCCTTTCCCATACTCATCCTCCTTGCCTTCAGCCTTGGGTTGTTCTGGCTGTACCATCATCACTGTGAGGGCACCAAGCTGCACACAAGCACAGCAGCCTAGCAAAGGGGCTGGATCAATACATGCTGACAGCTCTGCACCTGCTGCCCTGGCAGTGCCCTGAGTCCCTTCCCCTCTGCTGAAACCAAACGAAACCCTGCTCCAAGTGAAAGCCAGCAGATGCTTAACCAACACCTCCCGTAATGTTTGACAGCAGAGCCCCCCTCCAACACCAGCTGGCACACAAGGCAGCTGCAGATATTTTGCTGGTGTCCCAGGTAACTGGCACTTTGAGCAATCTGTCACTGAGGGGCAATGTTGGACTAAGGGCTGGGGTGGGGAAAGAGAGCAGCAGCTCACAGGAGGCAGAACCAAAAGCACTGGATAAATAACCTTCAACATCAGAAAAGGCCAGGATGCTTTTGTGCAGCCAGGGCCAGCCTCTCGCGAGGAGATGGGCCAGGAGGTAATGCACTCCGGTTGTTTACTCGAAGTTCAGTTGTCCTCCACCAGTGTTAAATACTTCTTCATCTTCTCGGGGCATAAATGATGGGACGTACTGGCACGAAACAGTGACACTAAAAGCTAAATCCATTAAGGTTTGCGGGGAGGGGGGAAGCGCTACCATGCATCTCGCATTATCATATAATGTAGGAAATAGAGAGGAAATGGCCTCTTCGATTCTCCAAAGCTGCAATTTGGCGATCCTCTGCAGCCTTATCTCGCAAAGAGATTAGAGCCGGGCAAATAAATCAGAGCAGTGAAATCAATGCACGCATTCCTTTTTCCTGTTCGCAAAGAGGGAGGGAGGCTGGAGTAGCACCAGGCAGCCAGGTTAATGCATGCATTCGGGGGCCAGAATAACCAAATTAGTATTTGTGCACACACGCCCCGAGTTATTGATTACACATAAGTCTATTTGCAAAGAGTATTCCTCTGAATAGTTTGTAGCTCTGACGAGACACTGGACCTCGGAGGCTAGCTGTGGGGACTGGGATTAAGAATATTTGTGCCAGCCCTGCCTAACAAGATTTTAGGTTTAGCTGCCCCTGAGTAAAAGCTCCTCTGCTGCAAAATGGTGTGGGTGCCTCACAGGTCAGTGCTCGCCCTGTTGCACCAGGCCAGCTGAACACAGGCAGCATTGTCCCGTCTGCCACCCACCTGGATGGCCCCGCTCCACGGGTCGCTTGAGACCCTGCCTAAAAATCCTGAGAAGATTGCTCTCAGCCACAAGAACGAGCACTGCAATTAAAAATCATAAAAAACACCAGGAATAAAAAGCTAATATGTAGAAATATGGGTACCATCCAGGCAAAGATCCTGGCTGGTGATTTGCCAGCATGTTTGTAAGTGAAGTTATAGCACAACTGCTCTGCATCCCTCGACAAACAAGGTTAACATGGGACTGGGTTTAGTGCAAGCATTGTCCCAAAACCACAGAAAAGGGAAGTGTTTCCAAATCAGGAACTTGGTGTTGAGATTTTGGACCTCTCCACTCTGCTCCAGGCCCCGTTTCTATGGCATTTTCTCATCAAGACGTGCAGAGAAGTGAAGGGCACAACCCACCCTCCCCAGCATCCCGCAAGAGGGATCCAAAATGGGTCCAAAAATGTGCATGTAAACCCAGATATAGTCAGCTCAGAGATGTATTGCCATAGCCAAGCTCTCTGATCCAGCCAACCCCTGTGCCTGCGTGCAGATTATCTCTCTAATCTCCTCTCCCCCTTTCCCAACCTGCAGACTGCTGCTGGCAAAAGCACACTCTGCTGCTGGCAAACACGCCCTGCTTGGTCTCACCTCCGACTGCTTGCTGTTTGCACCAGGGTCCTGCCTCGTGTTTGCCTGCAAAGTCCCTGGCAGGCATTGGCACGGCATAACCAAAGGGAGAGGTGCTGGGACCTGCTGCTCCTCATCGGCTGCAGCTTCCTCAGGTTGCTTCTTTGTCTGGGTTAATTAATTAAATATTGCCTCTTTTCATACCTTGGATAAATACTTATCCAGAAAGAATACAAGGCAGCTGAATCCAGCACGAGTGCTGCTCCTGGCTCTGCAAACCACAGGCCGTGCCTTGCTAGAGGGAGCCATCACAGCAGCATCGAAATCCGCCCAGTTTCTGCCCCCATCCCCAGCATGTGCAGAGTGACACAAACACAGCCACCTGAAACAGCTTCATCACATATCTATATTTTTTTTTCTCTCTTTGTGTTGTAGTTAAATGGGGAACTATGGGTGTCCTGATACAGAGCATTGCAGTGACACCAGGTGTCACTTGGTGCCATATGCCAGCTCTCCGTTGCATTGCCATGCAGCTGGCTAAGAAAGAGTCTCACTGAAGGACAGCGTTTAGTGGTGTAGCTTAGTGTAGTGTAATGGAGTATTTAAAAAAAAAAAAAAAAAAAAAAAAAAAAAGAGAGAGAGAAACCACAGTGCTTTTCAGGGGGATTCAGAATGTTCTATAACATTTTTGGAAGAAAAAAAAAAAATACAACAAAACCTCCAGGACAAAGTGAAAAGGAAATCAAAAGCACACCCCAGCATGCAAACTCCTCTGTGCAATCCCACTGAGCCAGCAAGAACAGCTCATACTTGTCTGAGCTGGAAAGCAAAGTCTGCCAAGCCCTTTCCAAGGAAATTATTTCGGGGAAAGCTACCGAAGTCAGAATAACAGCAGCACCGCTGTTAAGCGCAGAGCAGATATTTTAGCTTGATTATGCCCTTTGCATCTCAGATCAGCCAAAAAGCAGCCAGCCTTGCCTTGGAAAGCAGCAGCGTGCAGCTACACATTGGAGCATGCAGGGAGAGCCTTGGTTAACTGTTCAGGGACAGCCCTGCTTGAGGAAGAAGAGCTTTACGATGCCATCAGCATTTTACTGGGGCAGACAGCCTCTGATTAATAAGGCCTCATCCAGAAGAGTGTTAACTATTGGAACTATTAATAATTCAGCCTGGCGGTAAAAGCCCCCAAACACCCAGGGACTGCTTCTGTGAGCTCCCTGAGCAGGGGCAGAAGCACAGCGGAGCCATGTGAGGGGAGGACACAGGAGACACGAAGCTGCCTGCTAATGCTGACCTGGGCCATGGCCTTTTCTTTTTCCCAGTGCACTCTTGGCCAAATAAGTTATTTCTTTGGATCTATTGCACCTGCATTTATTCTTCAGCACCCTTAGACTTGGCTTCTGCCTTTGGGAGCCAAGTGTCAACAGTAATCATGGAATCACTGAATATCCTGAGTTGGAAGGGACCCACAAGGGTCATCAGGGCCAGCTTCTGGCTCCACACAGGACTACCCAAAAATAAAACCCTATGTCTAAGAGCATTGTGCAAATGCTTCTTGAACTCTGTCAGGCTCAGTGCCGTGACCACTGCCCTGGGGAGCCTGTCCCAGTGCCCGACCACCCTCTTGGTACAGAAGCTTTCCCTAACACCTAGCCTGACCCTCCTGTGTCACAGTGATGCTGGAACAATTAATTTTCCATAGCTTCTGCATCCTCCCTCTGTTTTAGAAGGGTACAAGGACACCTGACAGCCCTCCTCTGACACTGCAGCTGGGACAGCCCTCCTCTGACACTGCAGCTGGGAATTGTATCTTGGGTTTAACCACGCAGAATGCTCCACCCCCCTTACCTCGATGCTGTAAGTACACTGGCTGCCACATGAACCAACACCAGCAGCTAAGTACACCAGGAGCCTCGTCCACCTCTGGTCCTAGGCTTGCACAGGCATTTTATGGGTAACTGTGCCCCTGTGTAGCCTGGCAAGGGTCATATGTTCAGAAATAGTTTTCTGACTACAAACAGCATCAAAAAAAATATTATTATATATTTTTCTATATAATACTTTTATATATTTATTATATAACAAGCAAAACAAAACAAACAAACAAACAAACAAAATCAAACCTTCAAAAGACAGTTAGGAAATACCAACCAGAAATCTCAAAACCTTACCATGGGAGCTCAAACTCTTCAACTTGCAGCAAGACAGTGGTCTTCCTTATTTTTTTCCTTCTTTTAAATCTGGCAAGCATCTCCCAGCTCTACCATGAAGACATGGAAGTGAGGCCAAAATGCAAGAGGACTTTGAGTGTTTTGTTGTTTGACTGTGATGCTCGAGGGTGGGATTTTTCTTATGTTTACTGCATATGAAACATTATCTTAAGAAACAATTTGGGACATTTTCAAAGTTACTATGGTTTGTGGATAGAAATTGACATGTCTGTTCCACCAGACCCGTCAGATTGTTTGCCTCTAGAGTTCCCTATAAAATCACCTAATGTCACGACGGGTGTATGACAATGTTTCGATTGTCACTGCGATAATATGTACGTTACTTCTGACAACTCATTGTTTTACTGAGGTTTCTGAAGATACCCTTTTCCCCAGCTAATCTTCCCCATGCCTCTTCCCCAAACCCAGAGGGCTGAACACCCCCCGGTCCCTACATTCCCACGTGCAGCGTGTAGCTCCTCAATGTTTCTGCAGAAAGACTTACATTAAATAAAAGTGACCAAGAACCTGTGGGATGTCTGAATGGAAATACCCCTGCAAGTGCCAAGAAGAAGGGCAAGGGACCCAGAGGACTCCGTGGTGCTCTTCAGTCACAAAGTGAGATTGGAGAGGTGCTTCCAGGAGGACAGGTTTCCAAAGAAGGGCAGGCAGGGAACCTGGAGAAAAAGCAGAAACCAACCAACAGCAGCAGGAATTACCGGTGGCAAACGGTCCCAACATTTTGAAATATACTTCAAAATAAAAGAAAAAATTAATAAAGTAAAATAAGAAACCAACATTTGAACTGGAAAATCATTATGGACAGCCAGAGAGATCTGATGTGGAGCATCAAGTCTGCAGCAAACAAGAGGCAGAAGAAACTCAGGCCAGCCGTCAGCCCTGTCAGTGTTTCCCCATGCTGGCACAATTGTTACTTTCCAGGTGAGGGATTGGAGTTGCTGCACTCATTTCCTCAGCAGCTATTTTCCTGGAACTCAGCAGAGTATTTCTTTCTCTTTCTCCCCAACAGAAAAGCATGTGATGTTATTCAACGTGACAAGCCAGCTTTCCCATCATTTTAATTTCTTTCACGGCGAACCACCCCGCGCAGAAACACACAATGCCACACAATAGCATGTCAAAGGGCCTAACTGGGGTGCGGGCAACTCTTTCAGAGCGTGCCTAAGAGGGTGACATGTAATGCAGCTTTTTCATCATTTTCTTTTATTTCCCCCTCCTCGTGAGGCTTCCAGTCAAGTGACATTTTGTTTGATATTCACATCATTTCCCAATTACAGTTCTTCTAAATTCTTGTGAACAGCTGAATAATTCCTGGCATGGCTTTGTTACAGCTCATTTCACTGCATTAGCTTCCACTACCTTTCCTCTTTAGAGGCTGGATCTGGAGATTTAGTTCAAATCTCCCTCTCGCACGCAACCTTTCCTCTCCACTCCTGCTTTTACTGGAGCAGGTCTCTCATCTCAACTTCCATTTCACAATGTTTCTATCATGAGCCAGCTCAGTCTAATTCTCCCAGCACACGATAGCTAAGAGAAAGGTTAAGAGACACCCTTGTGATATAATTGTCACAGCTGCTCAGCACTGCTTACCTGAGGCACTCCTGAACAGGCAGAATCCTTACCAAGAAGAAGGATCAAGAGCAATAAAAATACTCTTAAGTTCAGGACTCTGCAGCACACATCCACAGCTGAAGGAGAGTAGTATGCTCAGGGCAATTCTTCTGGATCAACACATTTTTTATGCCTTTGAGAGGATGGATACTTGTTGAATGTTAGTCCTTCAAATATTAGTACTCACCAGTACCTTTATGCATATATCATAACCCACTGGACTCCACTGAGGCCCCTCTTTTGGGTTAAGACATTTACATGGAGTTGTTTTCTCTCCACACAGAGTTTGTTAGCCTAGAGGCCAACCTAAATGGATTCAGGAGCCAAGAATCTCTGCAGACCAAGTGCTCATCAATCCGATTTCTCAGCCTTCCCTCCCTCCAAACTAAGAAAATTTGAGCTGGGCAAAAACAGAGGGGAAAATGACAAGCTCATGGAGAAGCTTGTGGTCACGCAAGAGTTCACTAACGTTATGCCCACCCAACACAGGATTTTGTGACTGTCAGCCACAATCCTATGAGCTGTTTCCATTACAAGTGAAAACCAGTTTTGCATGCCAGGACATCACTGATGCTCAGTGGGGCTTTCTGGATCACCTCCACTTTAAACATAGCTTATGGCACAGAAGCAGAGATGGATACTCTCTACACATACACCCTCTATCTCATTGAAAAGGGAAACCAGGGAAGAGCCTCCTGGGGTGTTGATCCTGAAGGTCTCACCTCCATAGAAGACCTTCCATTTGAAAACCAGCTGCAGTTACGTGTCCTGGGTCCCTGCTAACATCCAAAAAGCAGTCACACGTGTACAAACAAGCAGAAATTAGAGTACTATAGCAGAACAAACAAGACAGAGGAGATCTTCAGCTATTTGCTTGTGTTTTTTTTTTCATACCTCCAAATTCAAACCTGTCCCCAGCCCACCTGTGTGATCTGCAGCAGCACAAGGTATCCCAATTTGTGCTGCATGAACTATGTGTGGATGGGAACATTCCCTGAGAAGCAGATCAGGAGAAAACTGGGGCTGCCTCGCTAAGCCAGGCTACCAGCACCTGCACTCAGGTGATTTATTTTTTTTCCTGAGGAGATTGTGAAGAGCTTATTTGCCACCTGGGCCCAATGGAAAAGGCCCCAGGTTTGGGAGTTAGGAGCCTTCAGTTGCCATCTCAGCTGCACCATTACTGCTGTGCAATGATGCGCAAGCAGGATCCTGCAACTGTGAAGCTGAAGAACTGCAAAGACTGAGGTTCACACCAGATCTCCCACTCATCCCTCCCTCACTGCCCTCACAAAATGAGTCCCTCCTCCCAGAGCTTATGGCCCAGCTCACACCTGGCTGAGCAGTGGAGATCTCCTTCCTTCCCCAGCCCAGAAGCTAAGCAAGGGCTGAGCTCTATCACGAGGTCACCTTTGCAGCCGGAGGCACATTTCTGAGAATGCCCCTGACCACAGAGTCCCCCCCGTGCCTCGCTTCTGCTGCGCCGAGCCAAGAGCCTATAGATTTCCTGCTCTTAAAATACATTAACGTAATAAAAGTCAGAATTACACAGCCTGGAATTTGTGATTTACTGCCCTAGGCTAAACACAAGAAGAAATAAGAACATCCTGTGGCAACTCAAACAATCCGAGTCTATTATGCAGGGAGGTGAACTTTTTACCCTCAATGGAGGAGAAGAGCTATTGTGTCTATTAGAGCCAAAACAAAATTGACAGAGAAACATCTGCAATACTTTTCTTTTTCAAGAGAGGATAGATCAACATTACTAATGACTGGCCTCAGCAGCTGTCCTGTCTAATTACCAGCTGCTCTTAGATATTATTGTCTAATATTAATACCAGCGGAATCCTTTATTACATTCAGCGTATCATGATGTCATGTCTGGCTTCTCGTCTGTCTTCTCCACGTCTGCGTGGTTAACCTGGAGCAATATCAGTCCCTGCCTCCAGACTGAGGTGGAATAGTCAGAGGCTCTGTGCTGAAAATGGTTTTGAGAAAAGCACCACAGGGCAAGCCAGGCATTGTAGACGTTCAGTGTTCACTCTATGATCAGCTTTATTCTGTCCACAGTCTCTCCTTTTTTCACATCCACAACAGTATTTAATCTTTAATCAAGCACAACCCCAGTGACCACCTAATGAAGTCGAATTTTTATGGGGTTTGGCCTGAAGAAAATTGCTCTCACTGTCACTGACTCAAAGACTTAGATCAACATCCAGATCTAACAGCTGGGTAATGAACCTTTAGCACCCAAGAGAAGTAATGCAGGCAGAAGACCTCCTTTCAAGCTTACGTATCATCGTGGCAGGGCTGTGCTTTCCTGTTAGCCTCAACAAGGGAAAACAGGAGGGAATCTCACTGCATTTAAATGGACGTTTCTAACAATGTTTCTGAAGTGAGACCTAGGAGCAGTCCCATTCAGGGAGAGGTCTGAGGCTAAAGATTACACTGTACTATCTGTTTGAGGTATAAAAACAACAGGGAATTGTGTGCTGGGGTGTTAACTCAAGGTCTATGTGCTGTCCTGAAGGCAATGTAGGCTTTAAGTATTGCCTCAAGACTATATAAAAATAAAATATTGTACTAATCTCTAGATTAAACAAAAGGCAGACAATGGGAGCTTGTCTTTTCTTGCCAGCATGTTTCAGCAGTCAAATACCCTTACAGGTGCGTTCATCTGGGTGAGAGGGGAGCCGGGTCTTGTCTTTGAGGCTGAGTCACATTTTGTCTTCCTGCTGGTATCAGAGTCCTTGTAAAGCTTCTAGGAAACACGTCCTGTTTCCACAAATGTAGATATAAATGGGCACCCTTGGCTTGTTGCCACTGCTCATGGGTTTCTTTTTTGGAGAGATTAGCCCTTCATCCCTTCACCCATGCCACCTCAGCCCTCCTTCATCACACTTACAGCAGCTGCTGCTGCATCACTTCAGACACCAGGTCTTTCTCCCCCAGGGTACAAAATCCACGACCACCTCCCCCATCAGATAGGGCCACTTTAGTCACAGAAAGTGCTTCCAGGAAGACTAATGACAGGAAATGGGCCCAAGCAATGATGCTTTGCATATAGAGCAGCTCTTATTTTAAGGATCTCCTCAGCTCATCAACCAAATAATATTTGGAGGAAGTACTGCTCACAAACATACTCCACCATAACTGGTAAAACAGTCACATTTACACTATTTGTGGTTTGTGTGTTTGTTTGTTTGTTTTTAAGTGGATTAAGCAGTAACAAGCAAAGAACAACTAAGTATTAAGACTGATCAAGAGCATATATGCATCTGAATGTTTCCTTTAGCTGATTTTTCCTTGCACAAAAAAAAAAAAAAAAAAAAAAAAAAAAAAGCACTAAGATTCCTGCCAAACAACATAGAGCATGGGCATCATGGAAAGTAAAACGGGGAAGACAAATAGAAATTGTTTTATATCAACTCTCACATTTCAGTTCTTCTTAGGAAGCACAACAATCCCCCAGAAAGCAGAAGGTAAGGGTTTTCGTAACATTTAACTGTTTTCTGAAGCATGGTACCTAGACAAGAAGTACTGTACAGTGGTGAAAGAAAACTAAACCATGAAGCTGGTAGCAGCTGGAAAGTTCAACAAACCTGGCAAGGATTTGAGTTCAGCCAAAGCTCAAAGGGACTTAACACAATACTGGAGGCTGCTGGGTCTCCAGCCAGCACGTGGCAGCAGCACGGAGCTCCCTGCTCTCCCTGGTCCTGCATTTCTGAGGCAGCCACTGCACTTTTCTGCCTTGGTTCGTGGTCTTCCACACACCTCTGAGAGGATGTACTTTTAAAATGTTTACAGCTACTGAAGTAGTATTACAGGAGTAATAAATACCATTTGTTCTTTCCAATGATTTTCCTTAAATTTCTGAGTTCAGGACAGCAGCTGCAAGGCAGAGTGGCAATTATATATTTTTTTCTTAAGGAGCAAAAGAACTGAATATCTCTGCAATTACTGAAGTCCCCATCACTAGTGTTTTACACTAATTTCAGTCCATCTTAACCACACTCAGATTTGTCATCTCCTTTCAGCACAAGAACAACGTGTGCCCCATTTGCTGAGGAGGGAGCACACCAGAAGTGCGAAGGGGAGCAAGATGCCAAGGTGGGATCAGCCATTTCATCACCCTGAGCCCAGCCGACTCTGACCAAGGCCTCATGGCGGGTCTCAGGAGGTGAGGCCTGAGGAGCAGTGCTGCTTTTCTTCCCCCAGGGCTTCTCTGCAGGCTGGCAATCCTTCCCTGCAAGCTTCTGTGTTTGCTCCTGATAGCTGTGAGGAAAATCTGAGCAGGTGGGGCCGCTTACGGAGAGCTAAGGTATCAGCAATTTTCTGTCCTTGTGGATCAGGAAACTTTCCAAGGCCAAACCACCAGAAAGGCCATGAGCACAACTCATCTCAGCCACAGAGGAACATGCCAAAAAAAGCCACATCCCCTTCATGGTGGTTGGGTTTGCAGTCTTACACACAGCTACCAGACCTGGAAGGTGGCAGCAGTGCTGTCCGGATGGACCAGAAAGCATCCTGCTAAGGCCCATAAATCTGGGGAGGGAGAGCAGGTTCCTCCCTCCCAGCTCTAGGGCCCTAGCTGACCTCCCTCCCCACTCAAAAAACCTTGGCATGAAGAAGTCCCCTCTCCCCAACACAGCACTGTACTGCAGGTGTCTCTTTTGCTGTTATTCTCAATATTAGTTCCTCATATTAGGCCACCACATGAAACACCAAATGAGATCATAAAAAGCAGCCATGTGTGTGCAGCACAGCTAAAGGTCACTGCTGCATGCGAATTCACTTTTTAAAAATAATTAATTGAACAACAGCCTGACATTTACCCTGCGAGGGGATTTTTGAGGGTTTGCTTGCTGAAGCCTGATGTTCGCAGGCTGCAATGTTTACTGCTGGGGGAGCGGAGGATCATTGTTATTCTAGAGCAAATAAAAGAAAACTGATCAAATTCAACTCTGAGTAAAGGGGAAAAAAACAACACTATAGGCAAACCTTGCACTGGATTCACTCAGCTTTGTTCTTTTCCCCCCTCTGTGTTTCACAGGACTAGTGACTGCTATTAAAACTGAACAAACATTTCCAATGCAAAAAGTAATTTCAGTTTGCATATATCTTTCTTCAGAGCTAAAGCTTCAAACACCTTTTCCTACCTTAAAAAAAATTTAATTAACGTTAGTTGCAGGAACATGGAGTCTAGATAACGGTCAGGCAGTTTTTTTCAAGGATATGGAGAAAGGAGAAGTAGAAGAAAGGAAATTGTGTTCTCCTTCTTCTTTTTAATTGGTATCTTGGTTGTAAGTGTCTCGTTTCTCTGTTTCACAGGTGGGTTGAGCTGGGTTGGCTTAATCAATGTCAGCTGTGAGGTGCCAACAACCTAAAATGATTCTTTCCACATACGTGGTTTCTGCATGCCCATGGGCCACCAATTTCCAGCTGACTATGTGTGCCATTTCAAGCCCTGGGAGGAGCTGGCTACAGGCTCATTATCAGTGATGTAGAACACAGCAGTTGTTCACTCAGAATTTTGTTCACGACAATGTTCACTAAGTATTTTGTCTCGCAGGGAAGCTAAAATGTGAATTTTCATTGTGGACTTGGGCCAGACTCCATTTTCAAAGCCTCTGAAATGTGAATGGTGAGTGCATCAGAGCATCTCATCTTTTAAACTGCTTTCAGTACATTTAAAAAAAAAAATCCTCCAGCCCCACAACAACCCAATTTCTTTACTAAACTCTGGTGTGGAGCCTTGCATGGTGCTGTTTGGAAACCCACACACGTCCCCTCTACTGGACCCTCCTTATCCATGTACTTACTGGCACTCCATGGGACTCCAGGAGGCAACTCAGGTAGGGTTTCCCTTTAAAAAAGCTGTGCTGACTGCTTCCCACAGGCTGTGTTTATATCTATGTGATCTTCATAGATCACATGTGTGATCTATGCACATTGATATGTGATATCAATGATCTTCTTTACTATCAATTCTACCATCTTACCACTGCTGGGAGTCAGACCCACCAGGCTGTAGTTCCGAGGATGCCCTCTAAAACCTCTTTTATTGAGGGAGCTTACAACAGGGATTTCAACTCTCCTATAAAGAAAGAAGCTCTTCATGTACAATGATACTGATTTTAAGTTTTGGCAATGAAAATCTCAGTTCTGGGGTATGTTCTTTTAGTCATCACCAAGTCTGTGATTCTCAGCATGGTAGCAACTGTAAGTAAAAGCTTTATTTTTCTTCATGTACCACGTATCTTGCCCAATCACCTGCTGTTTGTTGGGTAACACACAGTTTTAAAGGAAATTCATACATAGACTACCACATTGTAGCAATTGGCATTAGAGTATGTATGTAGAGACAACTTCTCCCAAATGTCAATATAAAGCATTTTTCTTTAAACAGCATATGATGTATTTGACATATTTGCATAATTAGCTTTTGTATGATTCATCGCATAAGTTTTAACTTCAGTCTGCTTTGTGAAGACACATCAATACACACAATGTCTTACTACAGACTGTGCAATGCAAAGATACCAATACCAGAGCTGGAAAGTCTCGTTTGGGTATCACGTGGTTACCAGGGAAGTCACAGGGGAACTACTGGGACAGGGTGGTCCCTGCAGACATGAGATCTACTGGAAAATTGACCTTATTAGTTTGCAGCTAGCTCCAAAATTAATGGTGCAATTCTTATTGCAGCCTAACAGGCCAAGCTTTAGAAGCAGGTAGATTTGCAAATGTATTGCAAGTGCTTTTAGGTCAATTATTTTAAAAAAAATCATCCTGTTTTCTTAAAGATACCTTATGGACTGGCATGCCAGATGTACAAGAGGTCCCCAGCCACATCTTGACTTTGGATCCCTGTTCCTTTGCCTGTTGGCCAGAGTCATTTGTGCTCAGCCTCTGTGCAGGTGACAAACTTGGGTGCAGTCCCCAGTCATCAGGGCTGGGGACCTTCACAGGACATTTGCTTCTCAAGCATGGCTGAGGCACTGGCATAGCTGGCAAGTTTCTCAACCTTCAGAACTAAGATTTTGCAATCCCTTTATCTACACACTTCATCAGCAGAGCTCCTCTTGTTTATAGACTTGGATCCATCAAGTCAAGACAAGTTTACTGCCCCGCATTTCTTACCGCTGGTTGTTCTGGTGGTGCTGTTTTGAATGCCAGCTGGCTGCTTTGACTCTGTCTTAGCTCAGCAGAACAAAACGTGGTGCTGATGTTCTGGTGCTTGAAAGGGCTGCACAGACCTCCTGTACAAGGGAGCTTCCAGGCTTCCTGCAGATGGTGGTGCTGACCACAGTGGTCAGACACAGCATGGGAAGCAGCACATCCCTCCCTCTATCTCAGCAGGGGAGATTGTGCTGGTCACCTTCACCGGATTTCCAGATGTAATTATCCATAACAAAGCTTCCTAAAGAAAGAGAGCTCACCTGAAACTGGGAAAAAGGCTCTGGTATGAAAACAGATGAAGGGCTGGGAAGGAAAGGGTAGGTCTTCGCTGTCAGTTTTGAAAACAGAGAAAAGTCAGCATAGAGGTTTCCCAGGAATCAGAGCTGAAAGTAGTCATAGACAACATCTTTCTCAAAAAAGGGAGCAAATAGTGGAACAGCCACCTTTTTACACAACATCGAGCTCCTTTTTCATTTGTCAATGCCAAAAAATTCAGAAGGACCCAAATAGAACTGAGCAGGCAGAAAGGCACCAGGTGAGCTTTGGTGCCAGTTTCAGCCAGGAAACTCATCTAGGGAAAAAATAGCCTACCTGTGTCTACGTGATGCGAAACTTGGAAGAGGCAGTTACAATTCAGGAAAGATCTTAGAGTCATCACTGATAGCTCTCAGAAACTGCCAGATCAGCATGCAGAAGCAGGCAAAAAGAAAATATTAACACACACTGAGCATCATCGTCAGGAAGGGTAATGGGAGCAAGACAGAAAGGACCATTTTGCCACCACTTAAGAAGCTGACGATCTACGTCTTGAAAATGGCGTGTTGGCTTGTGTCGCTGCATCTCAAGAAGGACATAGTGAAACTGAAGAAAGCTACAGAGAAGGACAGCTAAAGTGATCAAGAGGACAGTGCGGCTGATCTATGAGAAGAGATTGTAAGAGACAGGGACTCTTGAGCTTTCAGAGGATAAGGCTGAAGGATACCATATAACATGATCCCGATACCATGACATAATATCACAAAGGTGTTGGCCATGCTGAATGCCAAACTGTTGTTCACCAGATCCCACGCTGCAAGGACTAGGGAATGCTCAAGTAAACTGGCTGGAAATCAGGTTAAAAATGTAAAAGAAAACAATTCCTTACATAGTAGGCAGATGAACTTCTGGGACTTGCTGCCATGGGAGACTGTGGATGTTGAAAGTATCTATAGGTTACTTATCTTAAACAAATTCACAAATAATCCAAAAATGAATTATGGAAGGACTGGACAAAGCTGTATTTGGATAATTTTGATGAACGTGATCGTGGATGCTGGAGAAGTGGTATGGACTATCACAAATAGCAGGGCTTGTGTAATCTCCTTAAACATCACCTCCACTCATGAACGCAGACTGATGGATCAGTGACATTGATCATTCTGGGTGTTTCTCTTGTTCCTTGTTCTTATTCCAGCTACCAACATACCAGAGGACAAGTGTAAGGTCTCCTATAAGGAACTGGATTCATTGGCAATCCAGTATCTGAAGACCAATAGATTAAACTCTGTTTGATAAGGAGGCTTACTTTCAGGCTCAAGAACTTTTACAGTTTTGACTGGATAATCCAGTTCCATTGTTCACAGTACAGAGGGGGTCTCATCAGATCATCTTAGGCAAAATTTGAGTGCAAATACTACTACCTACTGCTTACCAAAATGCAATAAATATGTTGTTGACATTCCACAATGCACTTCATTGTGAGTGAATACTGCAAAGCAGCATGTTTTTCTGTCAACGTCTTGAAGGTACAATGTCTTGGCCTTCACATTTTAAGACAGGTACAGGCAAAACAAACTCATCATCCGGGAAAGAGCCATGAAAAAACTGGGATTCCTTCAGCTGCACGAAGGTCTATCTGAGCTTGTTGTTCTCTCAATTTAGAAGATTGCTTGGGCATGTACCGTAAGGACACTCTCAAGGTCAATGTTCTCGTTTGTAAGAATCTGTAATATATGCACCTTTATATCCACCTTTATATCAAATGTTTTTAAAGAATGGAAAATCTAGACTACAATTAAAAAAAAAAAAAAAAAAAAAAAAAAAAAAAAAAGCTTTTGTGCTCAGTTCATCCAGGAAAACCCCAGGTCATGTTATAGCTTATTTATCTGGTTCGAGTTGAGCCTGTCACAAAGAATGAATGAATATGAAGGATGGGGCCATCCACAATGGTTTACTAAATGTTACCTAGGCAATTTTTAGTTGGAAGGATAGTACTAGTCATAGTAAACAGCCTAAATCTTGCTCTGTATATCAGCCTGTGTTGTCAAAGATAAAATACAAGGAAAAGTGATGCTTGTAACTAGTGGTGAGAAAGAAGTCCCAGGTTACTGACTGGAAGAGAGGTGTCTGGCCACTGAGAAATACCACCAGTAAAACCTCAAAGAACTTCTTGGTAACACAAAGCAAAAGGACCAGGGTAAGTTATTCTCTGCTCACCAAGGTGTCTCACTCTGGTACCTGCTGGGCCACTTTGAGTCTTCTGTAATTCACAGTGGTTACCTGGAAACTCCTGACTTCAATTTTGCTATCCCAGAGCCTGTAGGGCTTGCAGGTATAAATGATACGTGCTGGTCTATAATTTGCCACCAACATATATATATTGGTGAGAAGATCTGTGAGGAAGCTTGAAGGAAGCACGTAAGCAATGTATCTCAAGAATCAGAACTAAAATTATAAGTTTATTCCACTTAAAAAGCTTGTTTATAATTGCAACACAAATAAACAGAAGTAAACACCTCCATGATCCTGTTAAATTGACTGTCCCAGTTAACATCTTGTGCCATCAAATCTGTTTAGATTCCTACAGATCAACTTTATTTTAGAGCGGTAGCAATAACAATAGTTACTTCACAGTTATCTGACATGGTAATCACAGGTACTGAATACGCATAAAATCGTATTGATGTTTAGTTCCAGAAGCAATAACCTTTCACAAAGACACCTTTTATTCCATTTGAACTTGTGACTTCTGAAAAAAAAAACAAAAAAACAAAACCTGTTTGCTTCATTCCAACAACCTTTGCACAAGTTAATTAGCGTTAATGATTGTCTAACAAAACACCTCACCTCCATACCACAATGATGCATTTGTGTGGGAGCAATATCGTGATTCCTCTTTAAGCTTCAAATTACACAAACTCCCCTTTACTCAGCCGCCAAAATATTTTCTGAGGAATTTCTTCAGAGATGAACGAACAGGTCAAAACAGGCTGCTGTCCAATGCTATCTGAGATAAACCCTTCTGCACATTCTTACCTAGAAACCTAGGCAGAAAAGGTCTGTTTGTATCATCGGGGCTGTTTGATGTGGTTGTGCACTACAGCATCCTTAACACACTTTCTATTTCAAAGCCTCAGAAGCCGTGAGGCTGAGCTGCAACCTTCTGCTCCTTTGATGGAAATTTGGATCTATGGGTTGTGTTTGGGGCCAAAAGAGTATGAATTGTTAAATTAAAAAATAAATAAATTAAAAATACATCTATAGCAACAGATATTTTCCATCCACAAGCCAAGAGTCTTTTCATCATTTCACTTTCTTGAACAGATTAGCTCTGATTAACTACCTTTTTTAGCAGCCTGTATTAGCACATCACCCTCTGGAGAAACAGGACCCTTCTGAAACAAATTCTGGACTATTTGAGCTGAGAAAAGCCAAAATGCACTAATCCTGCATTAAACACTCACTTTCATCCATAAGCACATGGGCACAATTGGCTGGTATAAATATCCACATGATATACGAACACCAAATTACCTCCAGCATGATGCACAGTGCTGGTTCAGAAAACAAGCTGGTTTGTTTAAACAACACTGACCTCAGAGCATGGCAACTGCTCTCAGGGATGTCCATCCTTTTTTCTATTTCCACAAGCATTTTTTTGCCAGTCTGTTAAGCTTCCTTTCTCCCTTTATGCCTCTTGCCCTCTAAAGGACTTGGCCAAATACCTGGACAGGCTACGTATCAGCGTGCCAAGAAAAGAAAATCCCCAAACAAGGCGAAGAATTTGCAAAATGCAGAAAAAGGCCTTGGAGAGGAGGGTAAAAGGAAGACCATGCAAAGAAGTGCCATTTTCCCTCAATAACTTACTGTTACCAACTTTCAAAGAACAAAACTCATGGAGATTCATGGACGCCCTCCAAGGAAGAGGATGGGAGAAAAGATATGGTGGTTGAACGTTGTCTAAACAGATGCATGCTGACAGCCACATACATTCACACCACAGTCTGCACAAGGCAGATGATGTGTATTTGAGACAACCACCTGCTTCACCTGCTGGCATGTGTTGATGTGCATACACTCCTACTTGCCTTCATGGAGGCGATATAACCCAAACTGCCTTTTAATAAAACAACTCCGCTCTCATAAAGCTATTGATAACCTTCAGTGTTCTTACTATTCAAAACCTGTGCCATCTCTGGACACTTTCATTTAACGGGAGGCCAGAGCTGATTGTGAAGCAACTTCATTCTCTTCATGTCAAGCCAAGATGCCTTATCTAGTTAAAAGATGATCTACCTCCAGAACTAGCCATCTGATTTCATTAAGACTTCTGAAAGCATTTAATTAAGGATTCTTCCTCTTTCCACATTCCTGTGATCACAAAATATTGAAGACACCAGGTGATTCTCTCCTTTTAATTTTGTCCCCCGTAGCTTTCAACAACTGCTCGCTGAGCTGGCAGTCTTTCTGCTGGGTAATACCATAACCATGGCAATGCAATGTATGACAAGTGCACTTGTCTCTGGCACATAACCAGAAGGAGAAACTGCAGCTCCAGAGCTTTGGGGCACAATAAATAGGAAAAAGCCACCCAGGACCAGTGCCTACCTCCAATAGGCAGCATTTCTTCTGAGGCTTTGAGAGCGATGTAAAGGAGGTAATTGGAGGAAAGGCAGCAATCAAAGGAAAGATTTGATTTCGGCTCAATGTAGTAAACATCTGAACACAAACCTATAGACAAAGAGAACAAACACAAAGAAACTAATATCCAGATGACACCTGATTTAATCCAGTAGTTTGCTTTTCCGATTTTTAAGGGCTACTTATAAATCTGACAAAGCTAACACCATTTCTGACTTAGCATTAATTCAAGAGAAACAGAAACAAACAAACAAACAAACAAACAAAAAAAAACCCACGAGTTACAAGGTCCAGGACAAAGAAAGAATTAAGCCTGCAGGCCGTCCCTTAGCCTTCACTCCAGGATGCTCTCACCTCCAGATTCCTTATACCCCACCAAAAAATTGTGTGGCAGCAGCTGCAAATTCCAGGGTAGAGTGAAGGGGAATAAGGGCAGGGTGAAGGCATTGGAGCAAGAAGGTTTCCTGGGCCATTTAATGACAGGGACTACCTATGGAGTCTACCAAGAGACACACAGTTGTCCCTTGGAAAGGCAAATCAATTGCAGCCAAGTTGCACACAATCTTAAAGTCAAGATGAGGGAACACACATAGGACTTCAACACTAAAAAAAAAAAAAAAAAAAAAAATAAATAAGTCTGTTAATTTATGAAATCTTTCATTGTTGCTGGACCCCAGAGGACCTGCCAAACTCTCTCACCTTTTACTTCTCAGTGTCTGTGCAAAATGCAGCAGATATATATATATATATATATATATATATATATATATAAATAGTGATATTTCAAAGCTCAGCATTGACATCACACCATCTTAACGTAAACTTTGCAAAATGAGGCACCTGCCCCATATTCCTCAATGTACAACAGACCAAAATGTATCAACCCATTACCTTCTTGAGAAAACACAGATGTACTTGGCCAAAAAAAAAATAAAAATCCATCAAACTTGGTATATGCTCTGGAGATAAAGGTCTGTGCTGGGTGAGTTGGCCACACAATCAGAGGGCTGCTCGCTCCCCAGCCTCACTGCTGGCTCTGCAGCGCCCAGCCACTGACCACAGAGGACAGCTGGCTCCTCCAAGCAGCACACCTCACTCTGCCCAACGGATAAAAAGTCGCTGCTAAAACCTACAGCTGAGTCAACTATACATGCAGCATTGAATTGCATAGGAAATTGGCAAAGTAAATGGTGAAAAGATTATTCTTGATCCATTTGCATGCATGCGTGTTCACTTGCATGTGTGTGAACAGCAACCAAACACAGCTCCTGTTTAATCAGGGCAACAGACACAAGTGGACTAACAAGGGTTGCAACTAAATGTGTCAAATGCATTCAGTTAATAGAGCAATCTGCCAGTATGGATATACTTCGTTTTACAGGCTATTAATCTACACCCTTATAATAACCCTATTTGCAAACATACAGTTCCCATCAATAAATATGAACAGTGATTCAATTTTCTTTTTCTGCACGGAAAAGATGTTCCATGTGATACTAATCCATCTGTAAAAATACTCACCATTCATACCATATAGACACACATTATATATTTATATTTTTATAAATGTGCTATACACATATACACACACATACACACACTATATATGCATATATATATATATATTTAACATGCACACAGAAAAAAGCTTATACTGAGCATCCTTCAGCCATTCACCATCACAACTCCTCTTCAGGCTTTCCTGTGCACAAAATAACAGCTTTGTAACTCACACAAGAGACACTTTTCCAAGCACCTTCTGCCCCATGCTGTTCTCAAACATCAGACACTAACAAGAGCTGATGACAGGAACAGCTTGGGCTTGGACACCCTGGGAAAAATGAAGGAGTTGAATGTCCCTCTGGTGTTGGGTCCCTCTGGAACAGAAGTGTTTAAGCAGGGTTTCACCCCATATGAAACGAGAACATGCTAGCAACAAGGAAGGGCCTAATTTGGCCAAGCAAATGACATTCTTTTGTGTATGTGGGGCATTTGACCACTGTAAGATGGCTTGGGGAGAAGAATATGACAGGAAGGAAGTCTCCACGAAGAGAAGATGAGAAGAACAATGTTGTGTTGAGTTTGTGACTGGTCTGGGGCTGATCTTTACCAGCCTCCCTGAAACTGCCAGGGCCTGGAAAGCAATGAGGCTGCAGCAGGAGCATCCTCCAGGAGGATGTGTTTATCCCTTGGTAGCTTGATTAAATTTTTGGAGGCTGCCCACGACCCCAAATGAAACTTAGGCTCCAGTGCTGCAATCAGGGCTGTCTGCCTCCAAAATCCTGCATTAGGAAGTCGTGCTGAGCTTAAAACAAGTCAAGCAAGCTACAGTGAGCTCCACAGGTCAAGACAATTTTACCATATGGAGGGGGGGGAGGGAAGAATTAAAAAAAAAAAAAAAAAAAAAAAGTGCATGCAAAGGCTTACTTCATTTTTTGGCAAATGCAGAGTGGACAGAAATGATCGTCTCAAGCCCTGCTAGCTAAGGAGAATTGACAATCTGTCCGTAGCCTGCTGCAGAGAAATATGAAAAGCAAATAATATTAACTTTCAGTTGGACACTGTTACACAATTACGAGTTGGATGCCAGAAACAACACTAGTAAGTTGCAGGGGGAAGTTTCAAGCACTGAAAATTTATCAGGGAGCCCAGGGTTTATTGTCAGGAGTCTGTCCTGTAAAAGGAGAAAGGAAACTTGACACGGTGCTGAGTGAACCACCGTGAACATTAACAAAGCAGAAAATATCTGTAACCGTGCTTGGGAAAACAGTACCTTATCTTTACTGGCTTAAAGTAAGGATAGGAATGCTTGCTCATCAAGGCAAAAAGGAAGCCAAACGCCAAGTGCTTGAAGATAGAGGCCCCAAATACCTGATCGAGTTACAAAACGATGGCTACAAAATTACATCTTGCAAAGCTTTACCCTCCAAGTATTTCCCTACTAGGATGACCACTTGACTCAGTTAAAGACGTTGGAAAGCACAAGGAGTGACAATCAGCACCTCCGGAAAGAGCCAGAACACACAAAAACCAAGGCAAGTTTCATATGACAGGAACTGCATTAAATAACGAGGCAGCAACTGATGTGTGTTAGGCTAAACCGTGTTTGGTACAGCTAAATTTGGAGTGGATCTATGATATAACTCTGGTTTCTGGTAAACAGAGCACTTTCAGATGAAGGTCTGTGGTGGCCGTGATGCTGGAAGCTGATACGAGAGGAAATGAGGTTTTATGGATATGTGAGAGGTAGATAAAACCACATGGAAAGCTCTCTGATTTTTGGCTCCGGGTCCTGCCTCCGGTTTCCAGCACTGGAGGTATCGGTGGCTTCAGACAGCGGTCAGCACGTGAGCTTGCCAACCCAGAGAGGCAGTGAGAGGGAGCCATCCCCAGCTTATTTGAACACAGATGGTAGATTTAAATTTGTGGTCAGGAGCTTGTGTCATACCACAGCAGCCTGCAGGGCTGGGTTTAGCTGGGAAGAGATGGGTGTGCTATGGGAACACTGTCCTGGGGAGCCTGGGCACCTGCTTCAGGGCCCTGAGATAACAGCACTCCATGCATTTCACCTCTGCATCGTACACTGCTGTCTCCCCTGTAATGAAATATGGGAAATAGGGCAAGGGAGGAGAAAAGAGTCAGCAAGCGCATCCTGCCTGTTAGAAAAAGACAACTCCCTCACCAAATCCCTCATGCAAAACCATCGATAGCCCGATGACAGCACTGCCTGACAGTGGGAGGCTCACGGGGAGCACACTGCCGGTATCAGCATAACACCAACAGATGAAGAAGCTAAGCGAAAGCACTGCTCGTAAACAGAGGAACAAAAATGCAAGTTCATGTCGTAGCCAGTGCTAAGACCTCTTCTGGGAAGTTAGCTACTCTGAGTGGCTTGCGACCAAATACCCCAAGCACTCCCATAAGTCTTCTCTCTCTTTCTCTCTCTTTTTAAAATATTAGACATCCAGTCTTGCTTTAAAAAAAATCCAGTAAGAGCACAGCCATTACACTCCAGATTATTTCCATATGAAAGCTTAATTTCAAACAGATGATGGTCGTTATGTGAAGCAAACAAGGGTAAAAATCCTGAGTAATGGACTCTGAAATCTAATTATTTTAAACAACCTACTTAAATAACAGCTAGCCTACTAAATCCACACATGTGAGCTTAAGAAAGGGAAGGATGAAGGCTGAACACTCACACTCCTTAGTGCGGTGGTCACACTGCCACATCCAATGCACTGGGGGCACGTGCTCTGCTCCTCACCTCTCCTGTGTGAACTTTGGCATCATACAAACGTAGGTTCTCACCTCTCCTGTGTGAACTTTGGCATCATACAAACGTAGGTTTTGTTCTTGCAACAAAAGCCATATTGAACTTAAAAAGTCCAAGTCATGATCTGGAACAGCCTCCTGTCTCAGCTCCTTGGCAGAAATGCACCACTGACAAACGATAGCATTTACAGCCATTTAGTCTTAGCTTACGACTTCGTAGCAGTATTATTATTTCTGGGTTAGCAGTGAACCGTGCTATTTTATTCAAATCCTTCTCCCTCTCTCTCAAAATATATTCAGCATTCTTGGTTCATCAGAAATAACTGGAAATGTACTTGCCTTCAGCTCAGAGATACAAAAGGTCACGTCAATTTTAGGCCAGTTCCTGATGTACAGAAGACCAACAGTGATGCTTCTAATTTACTTATCCACACAAGCAGAGGAGAGACTGCTTGACTGCTCGTCCACAGCACAAATTAAACCTGGAACCAGCTCTGCTCTTTAAATTAGGGCACTTGCCAGGCAAAATCTGCAAACTAGCTAAAAGCCAAAATTGCCATCTTGAAAGTTTTGTGTTCTCAATCAAAACATGGGGCCAGTTGCAGGCTGGTTTTGTGTAGCCAGATGCAAAGGTTTTGGTGTCACCTGGACAGCTGCTTGATACAAGCTTGAAAGACCTGCTTCCTCGTTGTTTGTATTCCTCTGCTTTTTGGACAGGGAATGGAGCTGAGTTCTTTGGACGACGCCGGTCCTGTACTCACCCCAGCACTTTAAGGCAGCTATGACAACGTTGACAGGACAACTGGTAGTTGCTTCCAAGCCAACAAGATCCTAAAATTTCATATCACAGAACTTACAGTGTTATTAGGCACAGGAAAGAGGCTGTAATTTCTTGCGTATATTTTACAGCTGCCTCTGGCCTCACATGGTTGTACTCACAGTAACAGATGCACCTGGCTATAACGACAAAAAAAATAAATAAATAAAAGAGGGGGGAGAAGCCAAAAATCTCTCCAACACAACCCCTTCCAACCTGTTTAAAACTATAAAATAGTTTTCTCTGAGATGGGACCACTTGTTGCTATGCAGAAGGTTTCGCTTGTGGTGCCCAGGAGTTTTCAGAAAGGTTTTCATTACACAGAGAAAAATAGAGTGTGCATCTTGGGAGAGAACCACGTTTCTATTAGGAAATTGCTAGAGACAGAGGTTTGACCAGTCCATGTTGGCCAATTTTTGAGTTTGCTCTTGACAGGCACTACTAGCTGGACAAAAAATATGCTGCTGGTCATCAGTGAGATCACTATCACCCTTACGAGCACCAAACCAAAAGGCACTTTTTTTTTTTTTTCACTTGAAACTCTCTCAAGGCACATAACAACCCGTCTGTATCCAGTGCTGGCCTTGACCTACACCGCCCCTTTGCTCCAAGCTGTTGCTTTGGGAAGCAACGTGTGCCACAGGCAGGCACAGCAGAGCCAGCTCACACCAAGAAGGAGCAGACACGTGGCACGTGCAGGACTCCTGTGGTGGATACACGATGCTTGTCACTGCAGCAAGGAGGGAAGGTGGGGAGCCCACGTCGGGGATGCATGGCCAGCATTGGTGAGGTTTAGAAATGCAATGGTGCCGTTGGTTCCTGGCTGGAAGTCAGAAGGAGAGGGTGGGCAGCTGCTCCGATTTGCTGAGTGCAAACCACATGAAGCAACCGTCTGTAATGGCGCAAACAGCGGGAGGCAGAATTGCCGGAGTAATTACAAGTGAGGAAAGCGCAGAGCAGTGGAAGAGCAGCAGGACACCACACCTGCTTACCTCCTGCTCTGCCCTGGGATTAATCCTCTGATGTAACCACAGAGCTACATTTTTGGCATTCAAGACAAGGGGGGAAGGGAGGAGTGGGAAGAAAAGACATGTTGCAATGCCCACAAAACTGGGCTGGACCCAAAAAGGAAAAAGTTCAGTTGTCATCGTCTTCAAAATGCTTTGCTGATTCTTTACAAAATGAAGTGTTATATATTCTTCTTTAAGGGTAAACATTTCTAAATACTCAGCCATAAAGGCCTTTTCTTTTTTCTTTTTTTCTTTTAGAAAGCTGCTCTATGTATTTTTTTTCTTCCCATGCTAGATATTCATGCTGACAGCTGCAGAATCCTGACTAGCTAGGATTTCTGTCCAGATCAGTGGAGACATTTAAGACTAAACAGTGTCTCAGACTCTCTTCTTCCCATACCTGTACCTTCCCTTCCTACACAATGTTTTTCCTTTGACTGTTAGGCAAACCTACTAACCCACTCTATGCATGAGGGGAAAAGGGATTTTATATTGGTAAGCTCCATCAAGAGAAAGAAGAGCACTAGAGAAAGATGGCTTTGGGGGACATTTTCCCTTCTGCCGATGAAAATCGACTAGGAATGAGCAATGACCATAGTTGTTCTGGAGCAAATCCCTTTAGGAAATAAATGAAATACCATAACTTCAGTTCTGGAGCTTGTGTGCTGTGACCCTAGTGGTACACACTCCCAGCATTGGTGTGCCCACCTCTATGAGGATAACCCCCACACACAAATGATGCCATGGGAGTGACAAGGAGTCACAAGGAGCAAATCTTCAGTGGGATGTCTCTTCAGTTCACAGTGTTTCCTGCTCTTTTCCAGTTGTCATCGTGTCCTCTCAGGACAATCACCTGCCCTGGTGCCTGCAGGAGCACTCTGGAGCCCAGATGCCTGGGCTGGGCTCAGCAGCAGCCCAAAGCAAAAGTGTCCTGTGTGTGTGGCAACAACACAGAGCTGGTCTTTTTCACTGAGCAGATTATTGCTCACAGGGTTGACAGGCTTTACTTGCCTGTAAGCAGCATGTGAGCTCAGTACCCTGTTTCAGAGGAAGTGTTCAAAAGCAATAGGTTTAAGTTTAGATTAAACCTGTAAAGACATACCTTCTTCCAGTAGTGATTCACATATGCCTTTTTTGGCTCTCCTACCTTAAAGGAAAAATAATTTGTCTTTCCTAGGACTTGGATATATCTATTGTAAGTAACCAACAGAATGAATCCTAGGGAAGTGTAACTTGCCCCTGTGCTGAGCCTAAATATTTCTAATTTAGGGTAGTAGCATATACAACAAGAATTGGTTAAGAAGATATTCTGTCTTGGGCTTTAAAAGAAAAAATCCTGCTTTCAGTAAAAAGAGAAACATTAAAAACTAGTATTTGAGAAATCCAGAGAAGCAACATATTTTATTGTTCATCAAGTATTTTCCTCTCCCCTAATTGTGACAAGTTTTTAAAACATGATCTGGTCACTAACAGGGCTGGCTTTTTTTGGCTGGTCTTTTTTTTTTTTTTTTTTGGTGTGCCAGCAAGGAACAAGTCTGTTCGAAGTCATATTTACCCTATTACCTTTCGATCCAAGCCCCATCAGGTAGAACATGAGCTCCTATTCCTTCTCTCCTTGATTATATACAGCTGTCTTAAATCCATTTTAGCTAGTTAACATTCCAAGTCCAGGCACATCCTAAAAGAAACTGAGCAGAAATTTACAATCATCAAGCTACATCACAGGATGCAGGAACAATCACTTCATTAGCCTTTTGCAACAGCTTCGTTTTCAATAAGCTTCATGCTCTGAATAATCAAAATGCTCAGAAGTCAAGGCTCACTTCATCAGTCTAAAAAAAAAAAAAAAAAAAGAAAATCATACACAAGTTTGCATTAAAGTGAGATTACCTCTAACTGGAGTTACCCAAGTGGCATAGCCTATGTTAGATTTACATCTTGTTTGTACATACACCAGTTCTTTATTTCTAGTATCCATAGTGGGGAAAATAACTTTCACTCTTTGTGGTGCAGATGTGACTAGAATCATAGAATCACAGAATATCCTGAGTTGGAAGGGAGCAACAAAGATCATCGAGCCCAGCTCCTGGTTTCACACAGGAATACCCAAAAACCAAACCCGACATCTGAGAGCGTTGCCCAACCACTTCCTGAACTCTGGTAGACCTGGTGCCATAACCACTGTCCTGTGGGGCCTGTCCCAGCGCCTTTCCTTATCCCCCAGTGCAGACCCTTTCCCTATCCCCCAACCTGACCCTCCCCTGTCCCAGCTCCATGCCGTCCCCTCGGGTCCTGTCGCTGTCCCCAGAGAGCAGAGCTCTGCGCCTGCCCCTCCGCTCCCCTCGTGAGGGAGCTGCAGGCCGCCATGAGGCCTCCCCTCAGCCTGCGCTGCTCGGGGCTGAACAAGCCGAGACCTCAGCTGCTCCTCAAACACCTTTTCTGTCTTTGGGCTGAAGACCTCACTGTCTTTGTAGCACCATCAAAGATCCCTCTGAGCCACTTTGCTGATAAATCACAAAATGTAAGGACTCTTATGGAAATGGAAGGACACAAGGAACATCAGCGCACACATCTGGAGTAATTCCAGTTCTGGGTTTCTAACTGCTCTGTTATCAAAAGAGAGATGTACGGAATCATCTAGTGACTGTGCTAACACAAAGTGCTCCATGACAATAAATCACTTGTAGGAGGGTTTCTTCTCACAAAGTAACGTCACAAATTCCTTACCGGTGCTGTAGTAGCCCTAGGTGCTCACATCATCTGCATGGGAAGTGACAGGAAGGCTTCAACTGTAGTGAAAACCCTGCAGAGGAGGGGGATACTTCTCACTCTCAAAACAACCAGAGGTATGTACACCAAGGTGATCGTTTCCTTAGCCTTTTCAGTTGATATTGCTACCTTGGATGAGCTCATTTAAAGAGTCTTATACCATTGGCAAAGACAAAACCAAAGTGGTAACACTGAAGCACAACTTCCAAGGTGGGCAGTTTAATGAAAAACCCAGGCACCTTTATCTCAAAATTATATTACTCAAATTATTACAGTAAGAAATGTAAGCTGTATTTTTATCTTCTTTACCTTTCTGGCAGAATTTTTCATTTTTATACACAACTTCACAGACAAGTCACATCAAGGAATGGGTAGGATTCACCTAAATTCCTTATGAAGCTTTAGTATTATGGAATGTGAACATAGCAAAGGATAGAGAAACAAAGCAAGCAAACAAACCCCCTTACAGCACCAATGTCCATGAAACTGAAGGACAAAGCAGTTCCTACAGCTTTAACAAGCAACATTAAGGACTGTAGCAGCAACAGTCTGAAAATCATACAGAGATGCACACTGTATCGTCCTTTTTTCCCCATTGATGAGAGCATCCTGCAGGAGGAAGAGATGTACCCCACTAAAAGAGCTGTCTTGCACCTGTGCCCAAGATCAAGCCCAGGAGAACTGATAGGCACAGTGCACCACAGTTTTCCACTAAGAGGTCTGGGAGAAGGGACATCACTGAACAGCTTTGCGAAAGCTATAAGGGCTATCAATACACTCACCACCAAATCACATTGATTTTTAGTAGCGCCAGCATTCCTGTGAGTCTAGTTCTGTCACCTCTTCAACAAATGCAGAGAAGTTGAACATCATTCTTCCTGGTCCTACAACCAGAATCACATCTAATGAACCTCTTATAAATTTCCCACACAACACCAACAGGATTAAAACTAGTGTGTCTTATTGATGTCCAACTGAAACAATTAACAAGCATGCCCCTATTTCTGGGAGAAAGCCCGTTCTTCTTACATGATATATGGGAACTTGAACCCAATCAGCCCACACACCAGGATACTCAGAGCACGAAGTAAATGAACCACAAACAAATTTAAGACTCCATGCGTCAGTATCATTGGTCAATTGCTTCTGCACACAGAGCATTTTGCTGTCTTTTGGCTGTTATACCAGCTGGGTAGATTGCAGTCAGCTGCATGTAACATCCCAGAAGATACTGATGAAGAACTGTGCAAAAGCCATCACCTGTTCACCGTTCAGAATAATGCAGACTCTGCTCTGCCTTCATTAATCTATGAACTGGTTCTCCTCTAAGCAAACGCTTCATGTGGGAGCATCTTTAACTAGCTACCCAGGCAAACATGGGACAGAGGCTCTCACTTTACCAAGTACTAAACCAGTTCAACCACGGAAGGTAACATCTGGTCATATGTTTGTGACCTTCAAAATGAAATCTTCCAGCCAAGCTATTGCAAGCCAGGTCTGCAAACCTCAGGCCTCTGTCCTGGGATGAGGCAAAGGTGGGCACTGCCACATGCCCACGAATTGTTGCATGGTGGCAGCACAGTGGTGGCAGCAGCAGAGAGGCACTTGTAGGCAGGCAGCTTCCAACAGAGGAGACCGGGAGTGCTGGAGTGATCTGGCAGCTCTGCGATCCACTCTGAGCCACTCTTGAGTTCTCTCATTACAGTCCTGAGAAAGAAAAAAAATAAAAATCCCTTCTTTATTGACAAAGGGTAGTGGGTAGATTTTGGGGACCCTAAGGAAAATAATGGATTTTATTTATTTTTTATTATTTTTTTTTAAGTGATATCAGGGATTACTTAAGATCAACCCTAACATTTTTCACAAACCTGTGTGAACCAAATGAGTGAATTGGATTACATAGATTACATCCAAATAGCATTTACACGTCCATGAGACTGGAAGATCACAGATCCAGTTGGAATGAAGCTCCAGAGAACCACAGCTTATTTTAGGGGACAGATCTTGATACATTCAAGACATGCAGTGGGCAAGCCCTTAGCCAGAAACAAAACAGACTTTGGGGGCCTGGTGTTTTACAAAACCCATGAATCAAACTAAAATATTACAATTTCCTTCAAGAGGTGTTTCAGCAGAGTGGCACATGGCCAAAATGCATTTTTCAAGGCAAGAAACCCACACAGAAAAGTGGAAATGTCATACAATGACTCCTAGCAGCCCAAAACCATGAAAAGGAGCTAGAACAATGAAGCATTTCAACTCAACAGGGACTTGACTGAGCAGGCTTGAGATGGCACTGACTCCATCGTATGCACCAAGCACGACAGGCAGGGCCAAGCATGCCTGCAACAGATAATGCAGAAGTAAACCAGCCTCTCGAGTGATAGGGAGCCCACTCTCCTGCTTTGGGACTGAACTTCGGTGTTAAATAGCTGAGCTGGTTTGGTGTGCTTTCTCTAAACTACTTCACATAAATATGCACCAGTCTGCAATTAAATAATTCTTTGCTTTTTCTTTTAGTAATTCACATTCAAGATCACACAAAAAAAGCCTAGACCAGATCAGAAGAATGATTGGCTTTGACTACAAAGGGTAATTTTTGAGAGCTGCTCCATTCAAGCAAGCCATAAATATGGTTAGTACAGAATTGGTTCCTGTGGTTTTCAGCATCTGGGAAGGAGAGAGAAAATTTGGGGTTTTAAGATCCATCTCTTGTTCATTCACCATATTAATATGGCCACATCTGAATGGAATTACTTGTGCAACTTGATCTCACTGTCTCAAGGATACATTTCTTTCATTGATTTAATTTCATTTCACACAGGGAGAGATTCTCTGCTCTGGTAATGGAAAAGACACTTTCCATTCCCACCACTTCCCTGACTTGAAAGGCTACAGGAGTTGTGATGAGTTTATCAGCATTCAACAGGTCATCAATTACCATATCGCAGCAGTAAACCTGTCGTGACAACTGTTATATCCTGAGATCCTAGATCCTAGAATATTTACCACCAAAATGGTCATTTGAGCTGTGTCCATCTAACTGGCATAGAGCACTTTGCTAGTCTATCACACGGTTAGCTTCTTGAAAGCTAAGACGAGCAAAAAGATCCATTAGAGACCCAGATGCCCCAATTAATCAATTCACGTACATCAAGACCATGACAGAAAACAGCAGCTAGAAAATTCCTCCCATTTTCGCAGAATTTGAAACACGATTTCTGTTTTGAAACAATCCAGATCTCCCCATTATGCAGCCAAGGCAACTACAAAGCTTGTTCTCAAATTCCTTGGTCTGAATATTTCCAATTCTGAAGTCGCCACACCAGCGAGGACTGGGCTTCCTTCCCACTTCCCATGGACTGGATGCAAACCCAACAGTTTTTCTTGGACCACTTAACAGCATAGGTGCCTTTCTTTGCCAAAATTAAGGTTTATTTCTAGAGGAAAAACTTATTTATAGAGTTTAGAGGAAGCAGTGGTGGAGTTTCTTAAAAGAAAAACAGTGGTTTAATCTCATTTCTATCAGTAGTTCACTTCCAGTATGCAAACCATCCATGGCCAAGTGGTTCTTGCCCAGAACCAGGGAAGTGACATAGCACACTGTATCTGAATGGTACAGATTCATGAATAATTTGAGTCATGAATTTGGGCTAGATCTGAAGTTAAAGTTGGATTCTTATAGAAAAAAAAATGGGTTGTTTTTTCTTCACCCTCTCCTTTCCCGAGCTCTTACGGGGGAAAAACAAAAAACAAAAACCAAAAAACTGTCCCTGAAGTGGGTCCATGAATTAGTGAGTTAAGAAAAGGAAGTAGGTACTCATTTTCGTTAGAAGTTATTTGAGAAATTAGCCTGCAATGAAAAATATTGTGTGTGAAAAGATGAAGTCATTTCATAGAAGAAATGGAGCCACACTAACTGGTTGGGTAGGACAACTAGCTGGTCTTCCAGGTTTAAAGACGTAGAGAAGACTAGTTTGAAGTCCCTCTGTTTTGTTAAAAGCAGCACTCTTCAGGGGTCAATACTAGGGTCAATACCATTTAACAGCTTCACTAGTGACCAAGGCAGTGGCATGGAATACACCTCCAATAAATTTGTAGATAACAACAAACTTGGGGAAAGAGTAGGAAAAATATGCTCAAGGCCAAAGTTGTCACTCAGAGATCTCAACAAGTTTGAAAAATGCCCTGATAAACTTCCTGAAATTTAACAAAAGCATGTGCAATGTCCTGTATCCATAATAAATGCCATGCAGCTTCAGAGGCTGGGTACAAAGTCGTTCTTCAGAGAAGCACCTGAGGGTGCAAGGGTGAAAAACAAAGACAAACTGAAGTGATACCAGCAGAGGATGGTTTGGGAGTCAGAGCATGTGGCGTGAGGAAAGGTTCATTTATTCAGTATTCAGAAGGATAATGAGGGAATGTCTACTAACCAACGGGTGGCTACAGAGGAGGCTGACTGAGCAAAACTCTTCTCAGAAATGAACAGTGTAAGGAGGAGAAGCAACAGAAATTGCAGGACAGGAGATTCCCAGCAGGTATCAGGGAAAAATCTTCACCATTAGCGATGTCAAATATAAACAGGTGGGCCAGAAGCAACCTGCTCCAACTTTGAAGTCAATTTTACACAGGTGTTTGGACCAGATGACCTGCAGAGGCCCACTCCAACCACAGGTATGAGTTTTATAGACAAGTAACAGTGGGCTCATCAGAAATCCATTAGTTAACCAGTATCGTTTAGTACTGAAGAAGTCGACATTATTTAAGATACCAAAGCTAGGTGATTAGACAGCATTGCAAGGAAAAAAAGTAAAAATCTATAAATTCACCTTAATGCAAAATGGGACAACGAATTAAGTCTACAGTCTAGTTTTATAAGTGGAATATTCAGAAGCCTAAAATACCACTATCACTTCATGAAAACATTTACTTAATGCACTGTCAGAGGGTGTAATGGATAACAGAAATAGTGTACATCTTTAATGGCAATATATATAGCACCTTCAATACCATCACCTAATCTCTTAAAAAACACACAAAACACTTGGAGAAGGGTGTTAATAAGGAGACAGAACTCCATGAGGTGAAATCAAGAAGTTTTGCTTGAAGAAAATATGAAGAAATATAAAACAGAGAATGAAGAGAATACGAAGAAATAGAAAACATGAATATCATCAAGGTTATTTGAAACTCCAAAAGGCAACCATCCACTGAGGGGGAGATGATGCATTTAAGTCAGAATGAAAGGAAGTACTTGTCTTTTATGAGATGCTTTAGAGGCAAAGACAAGGAAACCAGTCACAATTATTTCAGGGGCAGGTTACCATCTATATCCTGAAATGATGCTATGGCAATTATTTGGTTTATTGTCAGAAGTATCAGCTTGCTTTCATCTCAAAGGTTGCTTTTGACATGGACTAGCACCGCCTTGCTGAATGGCTCAGCATGGTAAGGATCAGTTGACTTGGCATGAAATGTAGGCAGAATGCTTGGGTTCAAGAGAAAAAAAAAAAAAAAGTGAACAGTGTAGTGAGTTAGATTTTCATCTCTATGTCTACATTTTGTGTCTCAAGATAACTTACTAGCTCTTGTTCCCTTTTTGTTTCCTGTATTATTATTTTTTAAACATTTATAAATGCTATTTTATTATTCAAAAGGACTGCACAACACATGTATAACCTTCACAGAATGCCACAGTTATGTTTGGCCAAACAGTTCTCAATTATCAGGGTATTTAAGGGTCAGACATAAACCTAGCAACCTATTTGCCTGAAGATACTTATAAGTAATATTGTTATAGGCCTGAAAACCAACAGCACTCTGAGGCTGACCATTTTAACCTCACATATTCCTGTCGGACCCTAAGTCTCTAGTATTACAAATGAAGTTAAATGAGATATGAGGTAGCCAAAGTTATTAAAAACAAAAATATTCGGTGGCTGTTAAAAATTTCCAGCATTTTTTCCCACCACATTAACAATTCTTCCATGCTTTCAAATTAGGAAAGTTGAGTAACTATTTCCCAGTAAAAGTTATGAAGGTTACTTGCCTCTCCTTACCTGGAAGGGGAAATACATCCGAAGAACGCTGCCAAGGGTTTGCTCATCCCTGTGAATGAATTACATTACTTGAACAAATACAGGAACAAAGAAGCATTCTTCAGAGAGAGAATTTGAATGATTATCTTGCTTTTGCAGCTAGCTTGTAACAGAGAGTCTTTCTTTTGTTAACGATGTATGTCTCAGATTTTGTCCCCTGCTGTGATGATATGAAAAGTGACTGTTAAGCCCTTTTGTATAGTACGACCATAAAAATAAAGCCACTGAAATACAACTTAATTTCATCCTGGAAAAACTGGCAGAATGAGGCAACTTTGGCTGACAAAAACATTCACAGCCGTATGTACATGCAGATAACTGTTTTGTGACTTCCAGTATCTGAACATATTGAATACAATCTAATAAGATCTGGCACAGCACAGCTATCCAAAGGTCATACCGTAATATGCAATACATTTCAACTCAGTTAAAAGGCACTGGTGTTCCTCAATAAATGTCTTCCAAGAGCCAAATGAGAAAAGATGGAGAACAGAACATGATCTTTACAGCATACATTGAAACGTACACTAAACGCATGAAGGGCAGTAAAGAAAAAGCAAAAAATAATAATTTACTGATTCTCTCCAACATCTGGCTACTGATCTTTTCACTCACTCTGCTTGTATTTGCTGTCAATGTCAAATAAGACATCAGTGGTCTTTTCTTCCTTCCATATTTGATCCGAACAAAGCAGTCACAATTGCAGAGGTGCTAGAGACCAGAGCGGAAAATCTGCCAGAAATTATCCATGTCCCTAATAACACAGGTATGTAATGCAGTAAGAACGAACACAGTGCTACTTTTCAGAACAGGTTAAATACAAACAGAATCACAGAAACATTCAGGTTGGAAAAGGCCTCTAAGGTGACCCAGTTCAACCTTAAATACTTACAGAGGTTCTAAAAATTCCCACAGGCCATGTCCTAGGCACAACCAGCCACTCACTAGTCAGCCCCACCATGGGCCTGGCAGAGCCAAGTGCTTTGAAGCAAGCACCCAGAGGCTGCAGGTGCGCTCCAGCTGGCTGCTTCCCTCCCTGTGTTCAGCAGGGAAGCATCAGTAGGGTATAGGCTGGAAAGCAGGACTGCTCTTTCAGCTTTCCAAACATGACAGCTTGATGCATAGGCTTTTTGTTGTGCAATGATTTTTTATCACAGTATTATTAACCAACACATGACTTGTTGAATTAATGAGGGTCATTTGGAACCTCTTTTCTAGCAACGTTTTTTTAAAGGGATGTGTTTGAGCTTGGGAAATTGTTTCTGAACAAATATATAACCCCGTTTTTACACCCCTCCCATGCTCACCCCCCCCAGGCTTCTTTGGTAAGATAAACTAAACTGAAATCCACAACATCACACACTAATAACACAGCAGAAGACTGCAAACAGTATTTTGGTGGGCTGTCACGCAGTCTCAGCCGAACACAAACTGTACTTCAGAAGCAGTATAAAACCAGGAGGGACCACAGAGAATTTAAGGAGCAAGAAAAAGGGTCAGCTACAAGTCAACTACCCATCCCATCCTCTTCACCAACCATACCAAAGGAATAAGTCCCCTCATACAACCATTAGGACAGACTTTTTTGTTTTAGTCCTCTGGGCGCACTTCAATATCTTTCTAATAACCGTACCATGCAATTACTTTCATAAATCTTCTTCTAGCTCATGACATTTGCACAGCTTTCCAAAAAGGAATTTATGAAAAATATCTATATATCTCGATGATTACCTGATTAGCTCCACATCATCTCACCCTATGGATAGATGTATCAATACAACAAAAAAAAACTGCTTTAAAAAAAAAAAAAAATCCCTTGCTTTGCATATGAAAACTCCTGTGTACTGCTGCAGAAATAATGGAGATAACACTGCCTAAAGCAATTTGGAGTAGCTTGGAGTAGCAAATATAAACTGGCAGTAACAGTCAAACATAATTCCACACAACTTTTGCAGGAGTCTAGATTTAATTTGCTTTACAGGACAGTTGGCCAAACAATGACATTTATCATAAAAATATCCTCTCCATTAAGTAAATCTCATTTTTCTTTCCAAAAGAAAATTCAGCATATACTCTGAGCATTCAGTAGCTCATTTTCAACATCAGCCCACACAGATTTTTCTTAACAAAACAAAACAATCCAGCTTAAAAAAATGCAGACCAATGTAATGACACAGTCATATTGCTTTTGGCTAGGTTAACTTTAAAAAACATGCCAATTTAGCTATCTTTCTTTAGGTTTTATTAGAAAAAAGCAGCAGATCAACATTACAATTCAGAGTCTAATCTAAATATGCACTTGACAATGAAGCACATCTGAATATGGAGTGAAAAAGGATTCCAGAAAACCTTCAGTTTTGCCAATCTCCTGCTACCCAGATCATCCTATCTTTTCTTCTGGCTTTCTGATGACTGAAATCAAACAAGGAACAAAAGATTTATTGCTATGAAAACAAAACCATAGTACAGTAGTATGAGTTCTGGGTGCTAAGCATATTCTGTCAAGTTAACTTAAGAATTTCAAAATGTACTTAAATCTTTTGTTTGGCCATGAAAGTCCATAAGCTGACTGACCCAGGTATAAACTGAAATGTCAGGTCTGGACAAAAAGAGTTAGACAGCATGTTAACCTCCAGTTTTCAGACAGTAATAAAAAGATACAATTCCAACAGCCAAGAAATTAAAATAAAAAAACGTTGATCTGACATTCAAGAGCTAAGTTTATTCTTACGCTCATTTTATTTGCACCCAAAATAATTTTAGACCCACCAGGAAAAAAAAATAGTATTTATGGACTATCACACAATTGAAAAAGAGAAACAATTGTGTTTTGACTTGGTTATTTTTCCCCCACTGAGGTATAAAATCTACATATAAATTTGATACTTCACTATAACAAATTGTAATTCTCGTAGTTCTGATTTAGTTTCCATTAAACCCTGTTTACTTTTTCCTTTTTAAACCACATAATTCTTATTTCATGTTATTGAATCCGTTTTCCAGCTCTCTGTTTATTTGTGGATCTATATTTAGTAGCCTGGTTACCACTACTAACCAGGAAAAAAAAAAAAACAGTCTTGGAACTTTCTTCATCTCAACAGCACTTTCAGCAGAGCTTACTGATGTGCAAGCAAACTACAATGATATGCAGCTCTTCAGAAAGAGTATTTCATTGATTATGTTTCCACTGTCCCAATGTTCTCTAAATTATTTGCTGGAAGAAACTCGTTCAATCCTGTAAACATCAGTGGGCGCAGTTTCACTAGTATGTGTGGTAGTTTCACATCCTTATACAGGAAGGCTGCTTCACAGCTACTGAAAAGCTGCAGGAGTTCTAACAGCTGATGAACTGTGGATTCTGCAGAGAAGTTTCCTTCTGTTGCTACTTTAACAGTGTAGCCAAAATATTAGCCGAGGTAGCCCAGTCAATCCTTTCTTTTCTTCAGAACCTCTCAGAATATTTCTGGAAGGGTGACATTGCGAAGTAGCCACTGCTGGGAGCGGCTGCCGTTGCAGTCTCTGATGCTGGGTACCTGGCTGTCCTCTTCGGTGGCTTTGTCCAGGCACTGGTTACTGTTCACATGCAACAGGGTTAATTTCTGGAAGGCAAAATAAAAAGAAATGAGTTTCAGGCAGAAGACAACCTTTTTATTAATAGCCGTCACAATTCCTCTGTAAGCAAATGGGAACTAGACAAGGCCCCCTTGGTTATCAACTCCAGATCCCCATTCTAAAGAGTACGTAAATATGTTGTCCTGTACTGTGGGTACTAAACACACTAAGCTTCACAAAAAAAACAGAATGGCCTGAACCTTTTAAATGACATACTTTCTTAAGCAATATCCACTATCCCATAAATAGGACCGTACTGCTGGGGATTTTCAAGGAGTTTGCAATTAAAGTCTGTTAAGATGTACAACTTTGATTACTAGTTACAAAAGTAGTTTTCAAGAGATCAGAACGAATTCAACTCACGTTGAACCTTTTTTTTCCTCAGTCAGGGACAAAACTAACCTAAAATTATGTTCTTTTAGAACAATGTTCCTTTTAAAAACATGTATGTGTACAAGTGTACATCTGCGTACAAAATGCATATAAAGATGGATACATATCTTTTCCAGCATCTCCTGATCTTCCTTATGCAACCTTCCATACATGACCCCATCTACCTCAGTGCTGTTCTTATGGGAAAGAGGAGGTATTTTGGAAGTTGCATATCCTGCCACTGTACTCCGTATACTCATTAGTCCATCAGCCTGTGTATGGCACTGACTGGCATTAGAATTGGTACTGCTTCTCTCTCAGCAGCACGGCCAGGACACTGCACTGACAAAAAAATGATAAAACATGCCCTATGTGCACAAGCAGCAAGAAGTTTAAAAAAAGAGCAGTTCAGTGTGCTGCACTCATGCAGCAGCTGGAGAATGAAGGGACCTGGAACACATTTAAGCAGACAAATGACTAACACACAACTTGCTTTTTTTTTTCCCCCCCCCCTGTAGTATAAACACCTCCTGAACAGAGGCAGAAGGAAAAAATATAGACAAATCACCCAACTATATGAGCATGTGTTCTTGCTAAGTATTCTCTAACTTATTTTTGTGCTTCATTAGCTAGCTTTCAGTAAAGTTCTGAAGATTATTTTATCAGTGGAAAGCCTAGGTACAAAGAGAGAAAACACATACAGTCACGTTTATGGCTAGGGTTAGGCACAGGAGAAGTTTCTTTTATGGGCTGCAGCAATCTCCAAATCTGGGAATTTGGAGAGGTCCCGGTAGACTGGAAGCTGGCAAATGTTGTGCCAATTTTCAAGAAGGGTCAGAAAGAAGACCCTAGCAATTACAGGCCTGTCAGTCTCACGTCAGTGCCTGGTAAAATCATGGAGAAGTTGGTTCTCGGACTTATTGAGGCGCACCTGGGGGACAAAGCAGTCATTGGTCCCAGCCAGCATGGGTTTGTGAAGGGTAGGTCCTGCCTAACTAACCTGATTTCCTTTTATGATAAGATCACCCGTATGGTGGACCAAGGGAAACCAGCTGATGTGATTTTTTTGGACTTCAGCAAGGCTTTTGACACAGTTTCCCATAGGATCGTACTGGACAAAATGTCCACCATACAGCTAAATAAAAACATCATACGATGGGTGAGCAATTGGCTAACGGGCAGGGCCCAAAGGGTTATGGTAAATGGGGCTGTGTCAGGCTGGCGGGCGGTCACCAGTGGGGTCCCTCAAGGCTCCATTTTAGGGCCGGTACTTTTCAATATTTTTATAAACGATCTGGATGTAGGAATAGAGGGTATTTTGAGCAAGTTTGCTGATGACACCAAACTTGGAGGAGTTGTGGACTCGAATGAGGGTGTAAAGGCCTTGCAGAGGGATCTGGACAGGTTGGAGAGCTGGGCGATCACCAACCGCATGAAGTTCAATAAGAGCAAGTGCCGGGTCCTGCACCTGGGACGGGGAAACCCTGGCTGCACGTACAGACTGGGCGATGAGACGCTGGAGAGCAGCCTAGAAGAGAGGGATCTGGGGGTCGTGGTAGACAGCAAGTTGAATATGAGCCAGCAGTGTGCCCTGGCAGCCAGGAGGGCCAACCGTGTCCTGGGGTGCATCAAGCACGGCATCGCTAGTAGGTCAAGGGAGGTGATTGTCCCGCTCTACTCTGCGCTGGTGCGGCCTCACCTCGAGTACTGTGTGCAGTTCTGGGCACCACAGTATAAAAAGGACATGAAACTGTTGGAGAGTGTCCAGAGGAGGGCTACGAAGATGGTGAAAGGCCTTGAGGGGAAGACGTACGAGGAACGGCTGAGGTCACTGGGCCTGTTCAGCCTGGAGAAGAGGAGGCTGAGGGGAGACCTCATCACAGTCTACAACTTCCTCGTAAGGGGGTGTCGAGAGGCAGGAGACCTTTTCTCCATTAACACTAGTGACAGGACCCGCGGGAACGGGGTTAAGCTGAGGCAGGGGAAATTTAGGCTGGACGTCAGGAGGGGGTTCTTCACAGAGAGGGTGGTCGCACACTGGAACAGGCTCCCCAGGGAAGTGGTCACTGCACCGAGCCTGTCTGAATTTAAGAAGAGATTGGACTGTGAACTTAGGCACATGGTCTGAACTTTTGGGTAGACCTGTGCGGTGTCAAGAGTTGGACTTGATGATCCTTAAGGGTCCCTTCCAACTCAGGATATTCTATGATTCTATGATTCTATGAATCTTTGCAAGAGAGACTACTTGGTTCCTTCAGCTGAAGGATACATACTTCTGTATTCTCCGCAGAATCTGACAAGCCCTGCTAGTTTTGTTTGGATCAAAATCTAATCTATAATCTAATAGATAAGTGTTAAAAAGCATTCCCCTCTTGAGACACGGAGAGGGAAAACAAACAAACCAACCAAACAAAAAACCCCACACCCTGACCTGGAACTCCTGGGAAATGCTAGTGATTTTTTTTATCGAGATACCATCTTCTCCTTCAAAAAACAAACAATAAAAAACACTTACTCTTGGTATGCGTAGATCACTGCATACAGTAAGTAATACTACTCATGATATTTACTTAAGTCAGGTAAACTGACCATATAAAAAAAGAAGGAATGGTTTCTAAGACTCAAATTTAAGCATTCCCATTAACATTTCTACCCAATCACAATACTGTAAAGAGCTTGCAGATCAAACCATTGATCAATGGCCAATGATTTCTTGATCTGGAGTGCGACATAAGAATTTCAAAATCAGTTTGAATGTTATGGAAAAGATGATGAAAATAAAGCTCTTTGAAGCATCTCTACCTTAAACATACCCAGATTAGAAAAGTAAAACTTTTCTTATGATTTTATGATGCTGAATTTTTAGTTACAACAATATTTCTTTTTAATCTTTTGAGACACAAGATATCAGATGCTGGAATTGAAGAAAGAAAATTATTTCAGGTATCTACAGGACCAATAAGAGATAGTGCTTGCTAAGGATCTTGTTACAGTGTCACCTTAACAGAATAGGCAGTCCTTCAGAGAATCTGGAAGTGTACTGAAAATATTCTTCTTTTTTTTAAGGGCTCCCCAAAACGTTACTAGGTAATTAAATCGATGCAGATGCTCATCAAATGACCATGAATTAATGACAGAGGGAACATAATCGTGACTTATTTCCTTGCTTATTCAACTATCAAATAGTGGTCCCACGAAGGATTTTGTTGCTGTGTAGGCTCACATAAAAACACAAGCTATCTTACTTTAATGTCACAAGTTATTAGAAGACTTACCACTGGGTCATATTCCCAAAGCTGATTTCCTTTTAGATGATGGCACTTGAGCATTGTTACTGGGCCATTAAGTTTGGAGACATCTAAACACAAATCATCTGTTCGAATTTCTTTGTTGGCAGTATATGAGAAAACCTAGACAGAGAAAGAATGAGAGAAATTGAGAAAAAAAAAAAAAAAAGCATTCAACCAAAGAATTCCTGGGGATGGAACAGTGTAGGGGGTAGTACTGTCGGGAGGCAGGGGGAAAAGAAGTAAGGAGTGAGAGTTAAGGGGAATATTTGCACACATTACTTCATTAATAACCACTGAACTTTTTTATATTTTAGGGGTACAAACACTATAAAAGTTCTTCAAACAAAAGAGATGTTTTCAAACCTGCATACTGTTTCTTGCACAGGAACAATATGATCCTCAACACAGGTAATCTTTGTATTTAACAGAGTTAATAAAGAATTAACAAAATGAAAAAACAAATGTAAACAGAGTCCAGAATTAGCACATAGCTATGAGCATTGAAAACAACATGTCAGGAGGAGGCATGTTGTTTTGTTTTTGTTTAACTAACAATGCGAACCAGCAGGTCTAAACACGAGATGGTTCCAGAGAATCTACAGGAGGTAAAGTGTGGCTCACGGCAGTCTCCTCTCCTCATTTCATTTTTGACTTTGTAGTTTACCTAAAACATGTTGCAATTAGTCCTCAAAAACTTACAAATGAGAAACCAACAGATCTTCTCATGCAATCCCTTTTATGGGCTTCTTCTTCAATAAGGTTTCCCTAAACTTTACTGTTCAAGTAAAATGTAATGATCACTATTGGAAGAACTGAAAAGATGTCCTGATGAGTAGCATTCCAAGTAACTCAATTCATTAACATCATTAAGAAAAGTCACCTGATTTCCACCCATTCCATGACAGTTAAAGATTCCAACTTTCTCATTTTCTTTTCTTGCCATGTTATCCAGACATTGGTTTGTCTCCACGTTTCTTATCTTGGATTGAAAAAGAGCACATCACAAAAAGCTGTTATTGTTAGAAAAGAACTAGGCCCATATCAAACCACACTGGCAACAATTCTCTTTTATACATGCAGGGATTATTTGAATGAATTGTAAAATGTATGAATGGTACTACAATGAAAAACACACTCTCTGAGGCTCAAATTCCCAGGCAACTGTTCAAGCTACTAGGTTAAAGATGTTTCTTTGCTTTCATTTGGGGATCTTCCCATATTGCGGACCCTACTTCCACAAAGACTCACCTACAACAGAATGGACACAACTCTGTCTCTAGCCCCAAACTACCAGCAGTTTCAAAACACTCTCCTAGGCACAGTAGGTTTAATTCCCTTTGAAGTCAGGGGAGATTGGGTTCAATTTCCTCACTTCTTGAGTTACAGCCTTAATCCCCATATTACTATACAGTAAACAGCATGAATATCAGTCTGCTGATATCCATGCAGCAGCCTGAACGCCTGCCCTGTTTTGTTAAAAATGTTTTTCTTTTACAAACAAACACAGTATAAAATCACCCTACAAGAGGTGAGATATTTGGCTCAGCATGACTTGTAGCAGGGAGTAGGGCCTACTTATTAAGGACAGCATCATCTGTGCTACCTCTGCAGTCACTGAAACTAAAGGAAGACAAATGTCCAGCAAAGCTTAGGGATCACTGGAATTTGCTGGTCACTGAAGAAGATTCTGGGGGTAAAGTTCAGAGTAATGTTTGATTTGTTTTTTTAAACAAAGTCCTTGCTTGATCTGGTCTAGTTTTATTAAGCAAAACTGTATGTAGAGAAATTTATACACAAAGTTATCCATAACTATGAATTTCTGAAGGACTGTTTCTAAAGGCCTTTTATGTGAAATTTAGCACTGTAATAAAGAAGGGAAAACCTTTCAATTACAGTATTGTATAACAAATTTTGGTCTTCTGTCTGAGAAGCCAGATGTGTCATTTTACAGATGATGGGAATATATGTGCAAGTTACTTGAACTTTGCGGGAGGTTAACTTGTTTATACTATTCCATTCAGAATACAAACAACTTGCTGTGCAACATACTTTTACAAACAGTAGACAAATACGTAGGGTAAAATCTTACCTCCCCCAGAGAAAAGTAATGGCGTGGAATTTGGGAATCGGGATAAACGTTCTCCAGGTACCAGGAAAAAGGCTTGCACTGGAGCTTACGTCTCAGTCCAAGTCGTGATGATATGTCCCCATAATCAACTTTAGTAACTCCTAGAGATAAAGGATAAAAAGTTTTATTTAATTGTTAGCAGAGGATTTGTATATAATTCCATTTAATACAAAGGTGATCTGTATAATACATTGCTTGCAATCATCCCTACACACAAAAAAACTTTTTTTTTTTTTTTTTTGAAATAAGTCCAGCATTATGCTTTTTATACTCACTGTGGACAAGTTGATCAGTACCCCTGACATTTTCTCCTGATAACTATAGAAAAGGTTGAATCAGGCCATCTATAGTATACATGACAACTTCTGAGCTATGGCTTGTGGAAGAATATGAATGCAATTGCTTACTTAGTTAGAGGAAAAGGCTGAAACTGTTACATTCACTAACCCCATTCTATCCCCAATGCCAACTGGAGTGTATATACACTATGCAGCATAACACAGCAATCTCCTTCTGTGGAGTAAAAACTGCATTTTAATTTATTTCTCTAAGCCAGATACCACCTGCTGAACCTTTCATCATCCATCTAACTGCATAAAGAAACAGACAAAATGCAGCCATCACACAGGGAACTAAGCATTTAATAATTTAGTGTTTGTTCAATATAACTGCAGCAGTTGCAGGAACTGTGCTCACCATTAGGCCAGTTACATTTTTTGTGGTATTTTGCCTGCCTTTTTATTCTCTTTTGTTCCTTATTTATTGAAGTGCTATATTCTTCCTGGATCTTCCCACCCCTTTATGGTGGTTTTAATTTCTTCCGAACATTAAATGGTTCAAATCCCATCTGGAAATGGGATGTGAAAGATATGCACGACCAGTAGGTATTTTTAATTCACTAGAATTAAGCATTCATTAATATTCCAATAACATTAATTAAAGGTAGGATAATTTCCAGTTTTCAGGCATCACATTTTACTATCCATACTACACTTCAAATCCCATAGGCCAAAGAAATACATTACCACACACACACAAAACCCAAAAACCACTCAATTTAAATTCCCTCCACAGACAGTTCAGCTGGCCACTACAACTAAAGACCTGCAGTTACATGCATTTTTCAGAAATCCCTGCACCTAGAGGATGGTAAGTTACTTCTAAAATCGTTCACCTTTTGAAATTGAGTTTGAGATATTTTGAAGTTGGTATCCCGTGTTATTAAATAGAGCTGCCAGTAGATGGTGTATTTCTACTCAATTAAGACAGATGACTGCATTACTTCAGCTGTTTGTAAATATCAATAAAATCATTTGTAATTTCAATATTCTAGAACAAAAACAAATCTGACTAGTATTTTTCTATATTTCTTTAAACTTTAGAGAATACTTTTTTGACTTTTGAAAAGCTATTCTGGAGAACTATACTAGTAAGTGAATAAAAGCAAACGAAAGCTTTTCTGTTTTGATAACATTTTCAATAATGTGAATAAAAATAAATATACAACAACAACAAAACACACACACTCAAAAAAAAAAAAAAAAGCAAAACCACTACCTTTTCTTCGCCAGAGCAAAGATTTATGTACATCAAAAAGAATGCTCTCTCAAGAAATGATGAAGAGAAGACAGGCTGCCTTGCTAAGCCAACCAGAGCTGAAGCACAGAGTCATGAAAATGAAGCTGATGGATAAAAGCTATCATGCCATCCTTGCAACAACCTTATGGCATTCAAAACTCATTCATCAACAGAATTTGCTACACTGACTTTCAGAAAAAGAAGAAATAGGCTTTGCCATTTTACTGAATGGCATAAGAATTGAAGTCTCAACCATACAGAATTAAATACCAAGTGACACTTAATGGTGTACAAATGTGTTATTCCTTAAAGTAGTTTTAAATGTCACCACGTACAAGAAACGTGCCAGCTGATTTTCACTCCATTACACTGAAATAAAAGGTGTACATTATATCCACTTAACCATTTTGAGCGTGACAGACCTGAAAAAACAAAACCCCTCTGAAGTCATGTCTGTTCCAAACCATATACTGGCACGCAGATTAGAGTTAGCATCAGCTTTGCAGCTGGACTGGAGAGCAGAAAGAGTACAGTTTGACTTAGTGGTGTTCTTTAACAAGGCTAAGTTACTCTGTTTTCCAGGTAAGCAAGTCAATATCTTCAGTGCTTCTGGTACCTTCTCTATATTACTCAAAAATAGCTTGAGTATCCCTATACTTTTGCACTACACTGTGCAGGCACAGTTACTAATAGGTAACAGTTTGTGGTAGAAGTAGAAGCAAAACTAGGAAAACTGCAATATAGAAATCATACAAACATTTAACGTCATTTCTGAAACATTTTCTGCACACAGTAGTAAAAAATGATGTAAGCACTGAAGTCTTAGATATGTCTTCCAGTGTTTTTATGCTTGGTTTTAAAGGTTCAGATAAAAATAAAATAAAATAAAATAAAATAAATTAGATTAAGTCTTCCTCCCAGATAGCTATTATGCCAGATTGCACAGGTAGGTATACAATGAGGACAATCATGTCCACCAGTTATTTGTTTTAATACTTGGGTTTTGTTCATGAAAATCAGAAACAGTTTTAACAGCACTTGCTATCCACAGTTTTTTCCTCCCCAAAACAAAAACAGCAAAAAATACAAACCCTATTTTGATTACATTAAACACCTGCATCTTCCTGATGATTCTTCTTGTCACCTGGCTTGCTGTTTGCTGTGTGACAATTGCATGCATTTTTTAAGTGTATTTGTTAAAAAGAAAAAAAAAAAAAAGTACTCAAAATCCTGATAATGCAAACTCATATCAAATAAACCCAGCACACCATCACCAATCTTTTGTACAAATTTAAGATTCATCTAAGATTCATCTCAGCACTTGCTGGTAGCGTTAGTTTTCTTAAAGAAATCTGGCATGCAGTACCAGGCTACTCCGAACAGAAAAGACCATTACACATTACTAATCAATCAGATCTCTCGGTTATACTTACACTTTTACTCAAAAGTAATCAAATTCTTTAATTTGACAAATGCATACTTCTCACCCAAGCAGCCATTTCTGCAATTTGGCTACTAAGCATCAGAAGAAATGTTTAGAAGCTATTCAATGCTATCACTATTTTCTGAAAAAATTATTCCTCTATTTTTGAGAGATAGTTCTATTAGACTGGGAAGGAACCGTTTCAAAATTACTAAATTCTCCACTCTTTTCGCTATTACAGTACAAATAGCCCACTGTTTTCGCATGCAAATAATGTCTATCAGTAGAATACTCCTTCAGGGGTTTAATTATTAAATTATTACTTATTAGGCTTCCCAGTGGCCATGTTGCAACAATTTTACTGTCCTCGAAATTTCCAAAGAGCTGAAGATTTGCTTGCCAAGTTCAGTGTGGCAATATATTTATGCTAAACTGCTTTGAAAAATGAGAAGCATGATGTTTTCATCATGATTATAAGCCACTCAATCATTTTTCAAAAGCGCTGCATGAAAGCTGTTTCATCCAAAACTGGTCTTCTGTTAAAAAAAAAATCATAGAACTTGTTTTTATTCAGTATTATGACACTTGGTAAGTAATAATCATTAAAATAAATTCAAGCAGTTATGTATTTACATCTCCAGTTAATGCTTACAGGGAGTGCTAGCTGAAACGTGACTGTCTGGAATCTCTCCATATATATTTTGAAGATAGGTTTAGCTACATTGCAAGATCAACTACCATTGACTCAGTGCCTTCTCTGTCCTCCCCACCACCCAGAAATAGAAACGTTATCCTAGACTTACCATGCTTGGCTAGAGACGGGCACCTGCGGTGATAAGAACCTAGGCTTACTGATCCAGTTCTCAGGATAACACACCTCTGTCTGCCTCGGTGGTTTTTGCTTAGATAACGCTACAGTGCTGTCTGTCTTTTCAGGCCTTCTACCTCTTCAGTTCAGCTCCAATGCAATCAAAGATACATTCTGGGTAAAACTTTTGATCAACAATATAATTAATTTCCATACACACTAGATGAGGCTCTACCCAAGCTCATTAGAGCTGCTTTTTGGGATGCCTGGAGCGTACCAGCTGGGATACGAGAGGCTGCTGAATGAGGGCCATGCATGCTGGCCCAGGAACAGGAGGCTGCACGAAGGAGCTGCAACCCAGACTCACGTGCAGCACGAGGAAACCACAGCGTTTAAAGCATCTTTGCTTCACGTTTAGATGGGAGATAGCAGAAAATGCCACTAGGGTCAGTTTACCATTAATTAGTAGTTATAGGAAGGTGCGGGGGAGGGAGCTGTGGTAAGCCGACCTCATGCTCTGCAGCTGCTGCTGCGGAAAGGGGCAGTTTCCCTTGCTCAGCTTCAGATTCCTGCTGCGCTTCCTGTGCTGACACAGGTGCTCGCTTAACCAGTAGAAGGCCAGCCCAGAGAATAAAACATCCCCTGGAGTTTATGTCAGCTGCTTTGACTTGATAAATGGACAATCAACAAGCGAGGGGAGGACCTCAGCCCCTGGCATGACAGGCAAGGTGCTCTCCTTGCAGCAGACTGTTAGATTGACACCATCTCACCTCGGACAATCCCGTCGCAGTATTTTAGACTACAGAAGGAGAGGAAAGAGCTACACTAAAAATCGTAAAGCAGCAGCAAAGCCTGCAGAACAAGCTAACAGGAGCCTGTGCCGGATTCCAGCAGGAAATGGTCTGGGAAACAGCACCCTGCTGAAACACGCAACTGTGAGAAAAACTGTAGACTAATGCAGAAAGACGACAGCTAGTGCCATTACCATCGTGGAGAACAGCTGTTGTGTGCAATGAGATCGGTTTGATTTTGGCTGAGCACAACCTGCTGCAAAAATTGCCCTGCCCAGCTTCCTGCTGTACCTATCTATTTCTAAGCAGAACGACGGCTTCTAAAACGCATGAAAGCTTAAAAGAGACAAATAATTCCTACTAGGTTGTACTTATTAGAGGAAAAAAGGATTACAGGCTTACTTTTCAAGAGCGCGGCTTTCCATTTAACTACATTATATCGATAGTAAAAAGTCTCCTGAGTTCTTATCAGTCAAACAGTAAGCCATTTTTTTCAGACAATTCAGATTATATGAAGTGGGAAAAGCTACCTGAAAATCTTAGGTTTGCTTTCCCGGACCAATCCCTCTGTAGTTCACTATCTTAAGGGAGCAGAAGAGAAAGGATATAAAGGAGGAAACAAATTTCTTGTTCGCTTGGCTCAGTGACGCCTGTCAGTATATTAGCTCCTTCAAAACCCAATTTCCTCATCCATGTCAACTAAGGAGAAAAAACATGGATGCACGGAGGATTGCCTGCTTTCCTTTCTCATCTGCACCCAGGCTTGCAAACCAGCATCAGCCTAAAAATCCTCACCTTGCTCTTTGCAAGAAGTTGTGACACTGTCACAGTAATACTGAAAGTACACACTGCACTAGTAAAGAGTTTCACAGTCTGCATGCTGTAGTCTGCCAGAGGGTCGCTACACCATCATCCTGCAAGAACTAAACATTTAATTTTTACATTAGAAGGATGGCTTGGAAAACCAGAACATGGCTAAGCGAGTCAATGCAGCAGAGATTCACTGAGCTGGCTCAGAAAGACATACTGAAAAGTTACAGTGATATTTGCTGTCAACAGGTAAAAATAAGCAGTTTGCACACCTCGTAAGCCTGGAGATACCAGAATAATAACAGTAAGGGATCTGGGGACTTTCCCAAATAATAATTCATTCTAGATAATACCTACTGGCTCTAATGGTTCACATGGATTTGGAGGAAAGAATGAGCAGCACCGAGTATAAGTTCATTCTTAAACAAATGTTATAGCTAAAAGAGAGCCACCACAGTACTAACCATTTTTTTTTTCACATCTCCCAGCAACCAGCCAGTTTCAGAATAACCCAACTTATTCAGGTTCTGTATGATCCTACGGTTCTTAAAACACTTGGAAATTCTAGCATCAAACTTTAGCACAGCATCAGTATGGATATGGGTATACAGAGACTGTGCACCAGTTGGCAGGTGCAGATGCTCTAAGAGCAGCTTAGAGCTCTTGGCAAGAAAACATCCATATCCACGAAATGTCCAGGCTATTAGCATACAACAACCTATGCAGACGTGCATCTTTCAAAAGGAAAGAGAACGTACAGTGCAATTACAGCTAATTGCTGAAGTTACTTTCCCCATTTCAACTTTTACTGATTTTCTAAGTGAAATTCTTACACTCCTTTTCTCCAACAGGAGGATGCATTTATATTCCACAATGCTGCAAACCCATGAAAGCAAGCCCTATCAAAACAGTAATTCTACAAAACGAAAACACTAACTTCCTTTTGTAGCTTATGGTTACCACATGAAATGGGAGCACTACAAAGGTTATATATATATATAAAGTAACACAGCCTTACCACTGTGTCGAGTAATTCAGGTTTGTTTTCAAGAGCTTATTTTTATAGTCAGGTGTTCATAGCTGCTTAGTACATCCAAAAATCTAGCTTGACATGGATCTATAAAAGCAATCTTAGCCAAAAATAATTGCAGCTATTTATATACAACTTACCTCAACGATATATTTATACACGTGATGTTTGAACTCATAATGCTTCATTAATAAAAACACAGGGCGGTAACCATAAGCTATTAAGCTTTTGATTTCACCTCAAAGGTTTTGAGTAGTACCAAGATTATTTTTTTTTTATTATTTTAAAAAAAAAAAAAATCTTACATGTCTTAAGTAATGTGTTCTCTTAGGAAAAAAAAAAACAGTAAAGAGAAGCATGGTCATTTGTTCTCACGAGTATTCTCAAAACCTGTAATCTAAATTTGACATTGTTCAGACTCATGCTATATTGTGTTATAGGTTTTAAATTTCAACATTTATGCAGGTTTAATAAGCAAGTCATAAGGGAATACTAGTTTTTAAAAGTACTTATTTGAAAAGCAGATTCAGCATATAAAACTACTGCATAGTGTTTGAAGTGGAAAGTCTCTCCATATCTCAGGTAGTTATGGGTGTCTGTTGCTCCCCAAAGTTTGTCTCTCGTTTGCTGGCTTTTTAAACAACAAAACATAACCTGCAGAGGAAGGTAATAATTCAGTATTTCCCAGCCTTCCTTTCCTTTACTGAAACTTTCTTTGCACAAAGTTTGAGTTTATGGGAAATCTGCTTTCATATATTCCATTTTCATGTTTTGTTAACATCCATTTTCCAGAAACATCATAAATAACACCACAGTCAAATATATTGGCAACTATCCTACACTCTGGATAGCGAAGCGCAAACGCTACCAAGCAAATGACGTTAAGTTTTGCCGCTCCTGCTACAACAATTCACTTAAATCATTTCTGATCGATGCAGCCTCGAATGCCTACAACACAGAAGCCAGAGGCCAAACACCAGCACATTATGAGATGCATTCGGATGGCTAGCTTTCAGCACCACAATTGAACTCTTTGACGTTCTACTGAGCTTTAATTCCCTTGCACAGGAAGCTCATTCATAAGTCATGTTCATATTTAAAAAATAATAAAAAAAAAAATACTTCAAAGACTTCAGGGCACATCTCTGGTTAGGCTAACAAAATTATTTTTTAATTAAGGTCTTCCTTTTTGTACATCTTACATGAGCTTTGTCTTACAAACTTCAAAGCGATAACATTTTTATCTAAATGCTCATAATACTCATGTTCTTTCCCAGTAGTAATTCTCTTAAATTCTTAATAGATTATTTCTCATAACCAAGGGCTTGCTCACCTGGGGAAATGATATAAAAAAAGTTTTTGAATTCATCCATCCAAACTTCTGCAAGCCGTCTGTTATTTTTGTTGATTATTTGCCCCGTACCTCCTGGAAAAGTGTACGGTGTTGCTTTTCTGAACACATGCCCAACATGTGAACAAGTTACAATTTCCAAAGTGCCACCACACTGCCAGATCTGAAAGTGAAAGAACAGTTACTGCATAGCTGCAAATGGATAAAAGATATATATTTAAAATTGCAATTATTTGCTTTTGTTCAAATTGGAGAAATATTAGATAACGTGTAAAACATACACATACAGCTTGGAAGAGGAAAAATAAGTCTGTTTCCTGCTCCACAGGTAAGAATGCTCACAAGTGTGAGTAGGATAGCATAAGAAATAGTTTATCAGGCCTCACAGCATGGAATTACTTTAGAGGACTGGGCAAGCTGACAGCAAAGGAAGGAAAAGGCTCACATGAATCACAGAGAAGCAACAGGTAGTAATTTGTCCACACAGTCTACTATAAAATAGAGTCTCCATGTAAAAACAAGATACATTCTGAAAAATTTTACTTGGAAAGTATTTTCAGTTTTATTTTGGACCTCAGATTCAGAAATGGCAGATTCAGAAACTTTTACAGAAGCGCCCATCTACATACTCTGAGATGACAAGCAAAACAAAAGGAAACAGTTCTATTTGGTAGCAATGAAAGTGAAACAACAGCGGTTAGGTCCACATCCAAATGAAAACATGAAATCACTAAAGTAGAGCACAACAAGAAGAGAATAACAAAGCTGCTGCACTGATGTGCTAAACATCACTAACAATATTATTCTTAACTTATGCTTGCCAAGTGGATTTTCTAAGTGAATTCTTTCTTGAAAAAAAAGCACATGTATTTATTCAGGATGAACACTCTGATTCCATTTCTGTCATAAGCCTTTCAACTGCTCATCATACACTTTTCCTCACTGATGGGTACAGTTTTTGCCCATCTCCACTGGAGGAACTTGACAGAAGCATACCACTAACAGCAAAAGGAAAGAAACATGTTGCAGGCATCATATCTGTATTTTGCAGAACTCGAGATGCCCTGACAGTAATAAAACACTGAACAGAGATGAATTTTTACCTACCCTGAAAGAAATTTCTAAGTTTTCTCCACCCCAAATATCCATTCCAGCATCATATGTTCCAATTTCCTGAAAGTAATCTCTATCTATTGAAAAAAGACCTCCTGCCATTGTTGGTGTCCTGAAAGAAAGACAAAAAAAAAAAATAAAAAAAAATAAGCATCAGTCACTATGAAGACATAATTAAATACATTTCATGCTTACACTGACAAAATGGCTTTTTATTTCTCCAGTAGGTAATTTGTTCCTTCTCAGTAGGTTTCTGTCCAAATTCAGTTACCATTGATGCATTTGCTAGCTCAAAATTTTCCAGAGGAGGAACAGCTAGTGACAGTTGTTCTTGTTTTCTCACTTAAGTTTGACTCTGTATAGAGAAACAGCCCCAAGTAAGCTGCTACCGTTCCTGGAAAAGGAGACTTCTGCCTCCAATGATGGTAACTCTCATGAAAGGGAAAAGTTTCTTACAGGAAATTTATACTTCTGTCAACTACTCTTGAAAAATTACAAAAGGCTGTGAAGTGGCCTGCTTGCTTTCACTAGTATTACTTAACATGAGAAAATTGTACAATCGGAGTTACAACCAGATTTTCTTTTACAACTTCCTTATTGGTAGGAAGTAAAGTAAGACTGTGCTAGTTTCTCCTAACTAGCAACACCTAGTTTCTCACAGCAACACCTCCCAAATTCACTTAAAAAAAAAAAACAAACAACGAACTACACGTTCTGTTGCTATAATTTTGTATTTCATGTCTACAAACTGTTTTTCCAACTTTTTTTTTTTTTTTTTTTAAATGACCAACCATTTTTCTGAAACACTTTAAGCTTTTCCTGGAAAAATGTAATATATAAGCTAGAGTGGTAACAGTCTTTAACTAAAAACCTGTGTGTTTTTCCCCTAAAATGGATACTGGAAAATAATACTCCTTTAAGCACCATCCTGAGAATATGCTTAACTTCTTTAGCCCTCAATTTCATAAATCTTCATAATGAAAAAACAAATAAATAATAATACTGAACCACATCCTCACCTTTTTGGTTAGTATCTTTCTTTTCAGAAAGATAAGGCCAGAAAATGTAAATTTGGGGTTGTTAAAAAGTACATATTACAGACAACTTACCTGCGTTTCTCATTATATTCGTTATAACATCTACATGACATGCTAAAATAAATTTGCCTCCCATCCATGCATTTTGAAGACATTAAGTTTATGTATGCACACAGAAATATATATATACACACATGCAAAAAAAAAATGACTCATATTCAAAATAGTGTTTACTTTCTTAGAACAAAAAATAAAAATGAGGCATGATTCAGTAAAAATCCGTGCATCATATAAAAACTAGCAAAGAGCTAGCAGCTAGCTGGTAACTAGCATAACACACAGAAATATTTCCACAGTGACATACTGCTAGCTTCCTTCCCTGTTTCCAGAAGTTACCAGCAACTAATCCATGTAAAATAATCTTCGTGCTATTTCTTCATACAGACCAAAATAATGCTACAACGCAATTCATTAATTACTTATAGACAAGAGTAACCTAGAAAAGACGTGTAAACACCAGGTGAACATTTCACCCAATTTAATCATTACCTAACAGGAAGGGTTCGATCTCCTTTCCGTCGATCCATCTCTCTCTGAGGAACTGGATACCAACGAAAATTCAACTTCCAGTTGAACCCACCATAGGTCATATCAGAACCTGCCATGTATTCAAAGGTGTCATCGCTAATTACATCGATGATGGGACACACTACTGTTCTCCTAGAAAGAGGAAAGAACCAAATCTTATTAATTCAAGTGCTAGGAAAAAAAAAATGTTATTTTCCATTTTTAACAAGTACAGAGTTTAAAATTTCAAATGCTATCTTTTAACAACCTTACTCAACATGCATTCAGACTGTTACCACAAAAGATATCAAGCTCTATCTTGCTAATTAGAAATAATAAAATGTCTTTTTCTGACCCATTTTTGGCACTACTACTTTTTTTTTTTTTAAACAGTATTTGAACTATTATCAGTAATAAATAATCATCCTCCTGCAGATGGAAAATGTGATCATAGCATATCTCAATGTCACACAGCAATTGAATGTAAAAGAGAAGTGGTTTTATTTTCTATTTAAGTGCTCAAAGTAAATTTTTGAAGTAACATTTTGAAATTAAGACGCTGACATTAGCCCAGGGGAAGTACTCCAACATGCCATCAGGACTAAGAGACAATGGCCATCACGAACAAAGTATAGCTACTGCAGCAAAGTCAACATGAAGAGGTTTCCTTGTTCACTGTCCTGACATCATTAAGGCATATACTCGGAGATAATAATTCTAATCATCTTAAAGACACTTAAATAACTGTCCTCAAGCAGGCTTCCTCTCACGGAAAGCTCAGTAAAGATTCAAGGATTGAAACTAAATTCAAAGGTTTTATTTTGTTGGGTTATTTGCAGAAATTGTAACAATAATTTACAGTGTCTGACAAAAATTTCTACTGATGATAACAACTTAAAGGTTACCATTGTGCCTTTGCACAGTTCTGTACAGATTCATTAGCTGCAGCTTTGTCATAATGTTGTATTTCATAATGTTAGCATGTAAGTGATTTTCACCTATAGCCTCAAGAACAAAACAGATCTGTAACACTGTGCTTAGCAGCCAGCCTATTTAATATACTGCTTATTAACAGACTAGTCTGCAACTACAGAGTTACTGTTCAGATATACGAATGTTTTATAAAGCAAACCAATTCTCTTTTTATTTTTTTTCAAAACTCTGAATGCAGTTTCCATCATGCTAACATGGATGTAAGTGTTGTGAGTATAGACTTTAGAAATACAAAGCTATGTTAGTGCAGTGTACGTCAGTGTGATTCCAGTAACTACTCTTTTTCTAACTTTGGAAAACACAACCTTGAGGACCAAAGTCATATCATAGAAATCCACTCATTGACAAGTAATCCACAGCATGAATATATTACAAAATAAAGAAATCACATGGAAAACCTGAAAACAGTAAAATTTGACCGTTCTTGTTTACATTATTTATTTTTGAGATAAGGGCTCCATTTATTTCTTAAGGCTATCTTCCCAATTTCATGAAGGAGATCAGGCAGAAGAGCTCTAATTCCTCTGCTCTTAACCCCATTCTTACTCAGATCTCTCGTGCATTCTAATATAGGTTTAATTTTAAATTATTTACTTTTTAAAAACTGTACTGACTTAGCCTTTTATCCTTACACCAATGAGAAGTACGGGACTTATCTATCCCTTCAGAAAGTAGATACCTTCCTTGTAGGCTACATCGTAATACTTAGAAACTTCTCAATAACCTTAAATAAGAAGAACACGGACCAACAGATAATTACCTGTCAGCTTTGATCCTTGCCAGCAGCGGTTCAAGCCAGCCTACCGTACATTCACAATGAGCATCTAAGAAGGTGATGACCTGGCCTTTCGAAGCAGCAGCCCCCTTTAATCTGGCTCTGATCAATCCAGAACGCTGTTCCATTCGAATCACATGAACAGGAACTTTTAATTTTTTCACATAACTCTCCAGTGGTCTTTTCAAAAAGTCTGCAAAGAAGGATCAAATGCATGGAAACTCTCAGTTACAAAATACAGCTTTTGTGTTTGGTGAGGAGACTTGAATTAAAAGATAATTCCTCGCTTTTCTAACTCTTTCCTCTTTTCTCAGCTAGTTTCCTCTACTGCTTATTCTTCATTTCATACTATGCCCTTTTACACCTCTGTGTTTCTCTTGCTAGAGGAGAAGTTCTTCCTTCTCCTCTACATTTCTTCATTAGGGAAACAAAAATGAAGAGTGTAGGATGCTTACATAGAAACTTGATGAGATAAGACAAGATTTTATTATGGAGTAGATATGACTCTTACTTTCAAAAACCCATGCATAAACATTCTTGGGCATATAATTATCTACCATGAAAGTAATGATAATGAGCTGACTAGCTGAACAGAATGAATTAACTCCTACAGTAATGTAACTTACAGATAATTTCTTTGCAAGCAGAGTTTAAAACCTGACCAAATCCATTTTTCAATTCTGATTTCTCTACATTTGTCTGGCTAAGGTCTTTCTTATTAAGTTATCACTATAACACCCAAAACCAAAAATAGACATAATCAGCTTTATGTAAAATTACACCTGTATCACAAACAAACCTGCTTATTTGATGATCAAGTTAATCAAAATACAATAGCCATAACTAATGACTACCAAATGCCTATACTCATAATTAGTTGCAGTACAAACAGGTGACAATTAACAAAATTTCCACTTAGTACAGCCTTTGTCCATCACAGAAAAAGATAAGTAACACTAAATGAAGAACAACTGAGAGTGAATGCAATTGACGCAATTGATATTGTGTATGTTTATATAAGCTTGTCACATAAGCTTGTGTAATAACATAGTACAGATTTGAAATCAGTAATCATAAAGGCAAAATAAATACTCTTATAAACACAGCTACAGAATGTATTACACGATATGCTCAAAGCACACAAGAGTTGTACAACAGCGCACAGCCTATAGTAGGATTTAATCTAAGAATAAGTCCCTCATGCAAGAAAATGTATGACACCAGAGGGAAAGAAGCATGGCATGAACTCTTAGTGGCTGTCTTGTAAATCTCAAGAGGCAGAGCTGACCTGGGGGTGATTACCATTCCTTACTGTTGCTCTGGTTGAACAAGCTAATTCCCCCCTCATTTTTTCCTTTGCATTCTTGGGCTGTCAGTAAAACCCATAGAAATAAGTTGTGACACATCTTGGAAGCTGAACTGTGCTGAAAGAGCCTAACAGTTTGATAGATCTTAAATGTTTGTTTCCAGAGAAACTCAAAACGAGTTAATTTTTGTTGTGCATATTAGCACAGTCGCAAACAAATGGTTAGTAGTGCAAACCAATTTTCTTGCCTGAAAATTTTGCAGGCCTTCTGGGGTTTAGCAGAGTTCATTTGGTTGACTGAGTCTGCAACAAATATAGTCTCACCTGTTTATTACACAGCTATCCAAAGTCCCCAGTTTAAAAGAACTAGCATCATGGTAATGTTTGTAGCTTAATGTGTATAGCCTCCGTGATTGCACTGAATACAAAGGTGAAGCTTTTCTCTCTGTGCTAACCTCACGAAGTCACAGAGATCTACATGTTCCTCTGCACATCTCAGGTGTAGTACTGAATATTTTAAAACAGTCTCGGCTTGAAGATGAATGAGTATGAGCTGTGACATTGGTCCTTGAACACAGTTACATTAACGGAACAATGGTAACATTCTGCCAGGAGGAAGAGAGAGATTTCAGCAATACAACTGCTGTCAATCAAGAACAAGCATGAAAAAAAAATGTTTTAATTACACCACTGGAAGTCATGCTCAACACAATGCATATAAAAGTCTTCAGTCCTACCTACATTTTTTTCTGTAGAGCAGAAGTATTTAATGCTTTTATTAATCCTTTCAAGTACTTTTCAGAAAATTTTCTTTTAAAAGCAATCAGGAAAATGTGTGAAGCGTACTAACTATGGTGGAAATAGGTTTAAGAACAGTCCATGCCCAATTTTTACCCATGTCCATAGAAAGATTATGAACTAGCACCTTGTTCAAAAAAGTTCTGTTAATAAGATTACTCATTTAAACTGGTAAGTTTCTTTTAAGGGAAGACTTGTTTTTGTTGTTTTTCTTTTTTTTTTTTTTTTGCTTATCAAAAGAAGTATTTAAAGTCTTTTAATGCATATAACAGTTTGGCCTACTAGAAATGCCAGAATTAAGCTTTAGAGATTATTTATTTTCCATGCAAAGCAACTGGCTATATTTATACTAAATCCTATGTTAAATGCTTAAATGAAAAGTTTTATGCATGACAGTGTCAGATGTTTGAAAGTGGCCTTTCAGTGACAACTGAGTGTCTAAGTAAGTTTTTAGCATTGCCTCACGCACTTCAGAGAGCAAAATTCTGATAATTCTGATAAAACTAGGAAAAAAAAAGAAAAAAGCCTTCTACTTCCACAATAATTCATATATTTTCAGAGAAATAGGTTTCATTTAACTCTTTCTGCTGGTTATTCCTCTCATAAACTTTCAAATACATCCAGTAAAAGTCAAGTAAGCGTGTAAGTTAAAAAATAACTGGACAATTCTATTACTGAGTCGCACTTGCGTTATTAGAAATGAAACATTAAGTTTCAAAGCATTTTTATTAAGCTGCAATAAAATACAGATTTACCATATATAACCATGCATACACATATATAAGAAATGTGAATTGTTTAGGAAGACATTACTTTCAGAAATTTAGTTTTAGATATATTGTTTTGACATGCATCTGTATAACTAACTTCTCTGGGTATATTCTGTCCTGAAGTGATCTGCCTACCACACTTGGCCATTCGATGCTTGACCTAGTTTGAAGTCCTGACTAATTCTGATTTCTTCCTTTAACCTTTTTTTTGGTGAAGTAGCTAACAGATTAACATTTGAAAACAAAACAAGCAATTCTGATCAGTAACTAGAGAAGAAATGTTAGAGTCATGCCTTGTTTCTCCAAAGCTTTTCTTTGCAGTGTAAATAAGTGTGTGATATTATGTAAATTCACTCTTCTAAGAGCATGACACTGACAGGTACAAAGTGTGCTTCAGGCAGACTGAATGCTTACTTTATTCCAATTAAATCCACTCTGATGCTGGAATTCAAAATACACTACTCAGGCTGAACATTTTATTTTTCTAGAAAAAAAAAAAAAAGTCTGCTGTTTTAATTCAACACAAACAGAATACTTAAGTAGCATATGCTAAAGCCTTCATATTTTCAGGCATCACACTCTTCAGCTCTGTTTAATGTAAAAGCACGTTTACTGGAAACATAAGTTTTTGGAAAACAAAGCATAAAAAAACAGCTTTCAAGTAACTGATGAAAATAACTACAAGTAAAAGATGCCTGAGTGATCACAGCCTTCAAAAATAAATATAGGAAAGCATTCAATAACACCAACAAGAAGAAAATCTGAAATGTTATGGCTTTCAGTTTAGAATAAAGCTACCTTAATTTTATTACCTACCTCAAACCAGAAACAGAAAATATATCTCTAAAAAGCCACACACATTTTTAAGTGGACTATAATTCTACTTCATAATGAAGACATAACTAGCCCTATCATAAAACAACTTGATTTTATTTTTAAAAAGAAATTGAAGGCTAGTTATGTCTGTGTTAAAAATAGGATTGTTCCCCAGGAACAACTAAGAGAGGTGAGCAGTTTCACATGTATTAGAAGCGAAGAAATCTAGAACTTTTACATAAGGGTTGATTAACTACAAGAAATTGAAGGGTATGGTTGCAAATTTCCCACAAATGAAAACAGTGGAAATTTGACCCTTCTAAAAAAAGCTAATCACAACTCTCATCTCATTCGGAACACATTCATGGGGTACCTTGCCCTTTGCATGGGCATTCCTCTCCTTCCACCAGATTGCAATTGCTTTTCAGGCCCCTGCTCCTTTTTCCAAATGGCACTGATATTGGCTAAAGAGGTTAAAGTTAGTATCAGGTGAGAGACCAAGAGTGAGTGTGAGTGAGAAGAAAGGAACATGTGCTAATACAAGTGCAAACACAACCTGAGTGCATGAGCTCCTTAGGTAAACAGGTTGGTCACGGCTCAGTTAACTGGCATGATCTTTCTTTGCTCAGCTCCACAACCAGTTCGACTCTAGAGCTATGTGGCCTGGAATAGGTCAGTCAATATGCTAAGGCATCGTACATACATAAATACATGCAACCTGAAGAAGAAACTCATGGTAGAAAGTGTATCAGGTAAGAAGTGCCAAACTCCAGCCCATAAATTCTTTCTCATCTATTAAGTTCTTCAGCTAAACATGCACTAAAACCCTCATTAACTATTGCAATCCATGCACCATAATGCTTCTTATCCCATATGACCTGCAATCCAGTGTCTCTTTTCATACACATATCATTTGGACATGTGTTCAGACAGTCACCCATCTTTTTCTAAAGTTGGAATTAACATAATAAGCATAACATGGATTTTGCAGTATCGGAATCAGAAGCATCAAGCTGAGATGTCAGCATACGGGGTGCAAAACACCTCTAAGTTCTCCAACGAAGGCAGGGGAATTATTGCTGCTACAGGTAACAGCCTATAACTGGTGGCTGCCAAGATTTTTCTAGGGGCCTAACAGCTTTCAACATGGAAATTTATTTGAAAACGATGGCTTTAACATATAAATATAGAAATACTTTCGGTAAGAAAGACATTTCTCATTCCCATATGTAAACACAAGAAAACAATATCCCTCAAGTTACACTTTATAATCCACCCCGAGAAAAATCAATCAAGAAACAAAACAGCTATAAAACAAGATGAACTATCAACTAACGTCTAGAACATTCGTTTTATTTCTACTATACTGGAATTTACAAAAATATTTGAAAAGCAAAATCTAAATGAAGCTATTGTAAGAAAATCAGCTTCAAGTTTTGTCCATTAATTTCATTAACATATGTAAAGTTCTATTCTGCATGGAGTTTTCAATAGCCAGTGCTCCAGATGAAAAGTGAAATCTCTCATAGCCTAGAAACTGAAATGCAGTTTCCCACGAACTGAAAAATCAAGATTGATCACTCTGAGCACCAAGTTTGATGGTGGTACTGATAGGAAATCTGGGTATGTGTGAAGAATACAATTGCCTTTGCTATTATTCATCCGGTGACTCAAGTTTTCAATGCCCTCCAGCCTTAGGAATGTGTTAAAAGTCCAAATGCAAAACATGGAAGCTGTAAATGGGACAAACCCACTGGAAACCACAAACTCTACAATGCCAACAGAAAAGATAACAGACACATAAATTTGCATTAATTTTCAGAGCAGAATGGCTCCCCTACAGCTGAGAATGGGCATTGCTTACCATCTCTCCACCCCGTCCCACCTCACTATAGTTTTTTGTTGAGCAGAGGTAAGCCCGTAGAAAGCCAGCTTCAATTTTTGAAGTAAAAGGACTGCAAGCTACAATATCTGTAAGGTACCAACATTTGTCCTTACCTCTTTCACTGGCATCATCGACGAGTACAATTTCTTCCAGCATGTGCCGCGGTGACCGGTTTATCACACTATGAACAGTTCGTAGAAGTGTGCTCCAAGCCTCATTGTGAAAAACAATGACAACACTTGTTGTGGGAAGGTTGTCTGCATACACCTTTGTTTTACACCTGTGAGCCAAAAAAAAAATAAAATAAATGTGTATTTTGTAAAGGTCAAGCCTTCAGTTAGAACTGCAAGTTTGATGTTAACTTCTAAGTAACAACAATAACATTATGCATGCAAAGTGTGACAAAGGAAGAAGTGGTACACAAATTAATATTTACACATTAAAACCCCCTTTGTTTATTTATGTCTATACATTTATGTATTCCATCTTAACACTCAGAAAAGAGAACCTTCATACAATAACCAATACTGGAAATGAAAGGGATATCCATACTACTAACATGCACAGACGACAGCAAAGTATTTATTTCCTACTATTTATTTCCACTACCTCTATTTTATGAAGAGTAGCATGTCCAAATGCTAATTCAGGCCACTAATTTAGGCCTGCATTCCCTTAGAGGGCAAGAGAGAAACTCTAGTACTATTACGGGGATAGAAGCGAAAAGGGAGAGAAATACACGAGATGAGAAATGGCAAACTTAAGAAATCATGAAAGAAAGAGTAGATATTGAACAAAACCCACGTGATTCACAACTAAAAGAGGTAAAGAATTGTGGACACGCTCGATGTTTGGGAAAAGCCAAGAGTACATGCATGCTACCTATAATACTGGTGACTGAAGTATATTATGTGATTTAATGGGTATATATATATTACACAGAGTGCTTTTTTTCCCTTCCCCTTCTTATACATGTTAAGAATGCTATAAAAGTTGATGAAATTAAAGAATTATATTCACATTGTAAAGTTAGCATGGGAGACCACAGGTTGAACTCTCCTAAAAGCATACACAGGACGTGCAAAACATACACACTCAATGAGTAACCTCACATGCAGTCAGTATTTTACACACTGCAACACTACTCTAAGTGATATTTTCAGTATCTCATAGAAAAAAAAAAAAAACAATTTGAACATAAAGTGCTTGTAACAATTCTGGAGGCATGATTCTGCTCTACAAAACAACCACACCAATTTGTGGGTTCCTTGCACAGACCTGTTCTCCCCGCCTATTCAAAATCAGACAGACACTCAAGATGCGATGCTACTGACTCCTTTAAGATTCAAAGTTAGAGACGCATACAGATCTCAAACTGAAGGAGCAGCCTGTCAACACAGGATCACAGTATCAGCATCTATTCCCACCCTTTGGAAAAACCGGTGACACCATGAATGTCAGCCAAAAGCAAGCTCCCAGCATTAATATTTTATTTGCTGGATAACTTCGTTAGCCAGAGAGCTCTAAGCAAGAGCAGCTTTCGTAACACACAGGCATTTCAGCTCTGAGGTACTGACAAAACCCCAACGTAAGCCAAGATCCCAGAAAAGATTAATAAGTCCAGGTGTAATTTTGAAAGTATCTGGAAGATCCTCTGTGGAATTGCGCTTCCCTTCTGAGAACTGAAACAGCAATATCTTTGAAACAGCCACTGTCCTCAATATTATACTTGTCTACAATCACCACCGAATTTAATTATTCATCACACTGAAGTGAGTGTCAAAATCTTTAGAGAAAGTGCTCTCAGATCCCTGTGATTCTCAATTTAATTCATGTATTAAGAAAATTTGTGAAGTACTGCGACAGATAAAGTATTATTTCTTTAGTATCACTTGAGAAGTACAATAGCTTTTGGCAAAGATGCTATGACTTTCAGATGAAAAATTCAATACATAGGACTTTTTTTTTTTTTTTTTTTTGTCTTTTTCACTTCTTCACCCTATTTTGCTACTCTAAAACCAAATTCTCAATATTTTATTCTTTCTGCAGCATTGTTCCCTAGACCAGAAAATTAAGTTTCCAATTGTAGACCTTCAGCCTCAGTAGAAATGCAAATCTGCCAGTTGTTCCTGCAGCTTTTGACAGAATATTTGTAGAGAAGTTGAGAGAAATCTGTTGGCTGTTCTCTGTGAAAAAGCATAACAATGTCTCATTCAACAGGACTACCCTCCTGGGGTGGGCACAGGCTCTGCCATCGCCATACTAATATTAAATCTCAAATCTTCAGCCTTGCCTAATTTGCTTTTACACAAGATTTTATTTTACTGAGCTCCAGACCAATGAATTCGTATAATAGAAACTAGCCGAGTGATGAGGCATTACCATGCTAATAAGCCACTCCATCATTTTTTCAGAATAAATATATTGAAACATTTAAGAGCCATCCTTGAAGGGAAACCTTTTAGCACTAACAGGCCTGAAAGATGTGGAGGAGGTTTACAAGAACACCCTCTCAGGCAGCCCCATTGCCCGAGAAGTGCAAAAGGTGAACACCCTCACTGCCCCTATCCTCAGCCAGAGATCAGCCCTTTCTGAATAACACTTTCAGAGTGACCTAGACTGCTTTGTCTACCAATAGTCAAAAAGACTAGCACAGGGTGGCAACACAAGCATGTTTCATAAAAACTGGTTTGGAAGTTTTTGCTTGCTAGTTTAAATAAATTGTGTTTGGGTTAAAGCTATTCTGAGATGATTCATTAACGCGAGCAGGACAAAGGAAAGAACAAATAGCGTGGCATCTGGTTTTTAATACTTCTTTCGCCCACTTTCCTATATATATGCTTTTTCTATGTATTTGTACGTATTTGTATGTATTCACAACAATTAAAGCCTGCTTTTAATTTTGAAAATATTGTCATACACTGCTTCCCTGCGGGAACATCTTGCTGCAGAACATAGGACAGAAATAGAACAGTTGACACCTGTGATTAGAGCATTAGCCTTCTATGCAAAACTCACATCTTCTCCTTACTAACATTTAAATTAAGAATCCCTTTTGTCTCTCATTTAAAAACAAATTACTCCAGAAAGGGATTACTACAGATTTTAAAGTACAGCGTTAGTTTCAACCAACTGTTAAGCAATATTACTAACCATCAAGGGTGTGACACATAAGGAATGAAACAAGGGAAATCTGAATTTTAATTCACTACTAATACATTACATTCCTTTCGTCAGATCATTCCTCAAATAATTTTAAAATTGAGTGCATAATGTTAGGAAGGCATGCCATCTCCAGCAATTTAATGAAGAATTCAAACAGCAGCTGAGAATGTCTACTTCATATGAAACGCATCCTCCTTTCCTTAATCTATGGCATGCACCATGCAAGCTCCTGGCTAATGCAACTCCATACATTATTTAGGTTGTGGAAACTCCCTCAAAATGCCAGATATTTTAAATGCAAGCAATGACTTACCGCCGTATCACCCAAAACCACAAAAAGAGTAGGCCAGACTACTACAACATGATCAAGACAAAAATCCTGATCAATCTCATTTGTTGACATACACATTCCAACGCTCAAAATAGTAAAGATGTTCTTTATTCCACATCTAGGCTCTTTCTCAGAGCTAGAATCCCCAACTTCAGCTACACTAGGTCTCATATTCCTCCCCAACGTTTGGTTTGTTGCTCTTGTGTAATTAGTAAAAAGGAGAAAATTAATTAGGAAACAAAATGAGAATTATCCAAGGTTTTTAATGTCCACATCAAAATCAGATTTGAAATAATAATAATAATAATAAGCTTACAAGCTACACTTTTGAAAGTTGTTTTTACAAAGAAGCCACAGGTCAATACTAGACATGACTCAGCTCTGATCCCTGAAAGATGCATACACATAAGCATTGTTCATTGAACTTTTTGCATTTTTGTGCCATATATTAGAATTCTTTGGTCTGGTCCCTTTTAATTAGTTGGTCACTCTTAGGTCTGTATCTCCTCAAGAGCACAAGGCAGTGCAACAGATCCATATCCCTCATTAACTTGAAGTTTAACATACTAAAAGCAAAGGAAGGAAGACAGACCATAGTGCATGTGTGTACAACATTGCTAAAGAGCAAGAATAACATAGAAAAAAAGGTTGTCCCTAACACCCTGTAGCATGATTTCAAAAATTTTAAACCCATTATGCAAGTTTTCATAGTGGAAGACTGAAAACAACTATCAGTTGTGTTATTCTTCTCTATTGCCACAACTTTTTGTGAAGGTGTTGAGTCATACATAGAAGATACACGCTTCAGATAGGGAGATGTATCTAAAAAAAATCCTAGAAAATATTTATTTAGTAGATTGTGTGTAGCCACTTGATAACAACCTGATACTATTCCAAATGCATCTGAAGAGCTTCTGAATACGCCGCTTTCCTCTTTTCGCTTTCAGTTCAAGCTACAAATAGTCTGCAGGAGACATGACAAAAATAGCCTCAAAGTGCCATCAATTTTATTTGGACAGAATTGCCTTACTTCAGTTGTTAAATCTCAGAACTTAAAGGCTGTTTTGGCATAATCTTCCAAGGAAAGAAAAGACAAGTCCTATTAATTGAAATAAATTTCCCGTTCCACCTGCCAAAACAACTTTGGTCAAGGACTAAGTGTCCACCACAACACTTTGAGAAACTGTGTAACACAGGACTACAATTAAAACTTCTACTTGATGGTTAAAAATAACAGCCAACGAGGACATTTCTGTTAAAAAGTATCAATGGTGCAAAGCTTTGGAAGATTTTTGTTTTAGCTTTTCATTCTATACTAACAAATATTCAGTATACTAAATCTACAGTTTACTAACATCTAATCCATCAACAAAAACATCCTCTCAACTCAGAGGAGTATTTGTATGCTCCATGCCCACTTCTGTGGGATAAAAGATAAAAGAAACAAACAACAACAAACACAACTTATTTCTACCTTCAATTAAATGTAAAAAGGACTATTCAGAATAGTTCAAGACCTTATAAAATGCAGGTTTTCCACAGTATCCAATCTGCGCCTGTCAGATTACAGACTGAAGCATCTCAACGTTACCTCTTCTCTGATGCCACTGAATAAATGAGGAGAACATACTTCACCACTGGGGCAGAAGAAATCTACTAGAGCATCTTAGACAACCCTTCATTCGCATTCCTAGGAAGATGAAATTCTTCTGATAACTATATCCTGCTCTGCTCAGTGCCTGACCCCAAGATCAACAAGGCCTTTGCTGTCCTAATACCACCTCTTTCATGTTACTGTTGGGACTTTCACAAATACTTCAAATATTATCTTAGCAATGCAACTCTGCAACCATCTCCTTATGTGATAACGCTTGGCATTTTATCAATACTATAAAATTGGACAATTTATCTAGAAATTATCCCTAAACCTCAAGATTGAGTTCTAAATGTGCTATACTGTCGTATCTCAAAAGACAAATATTTACGACGTTAGCAATGATCTGCTTGTATATCCTTGAAAGTCATGCCAAATCTTTTCAGAAAGTAATGCAATAAAAGGAATTTAATATCCTAATTAAACTTATGTGTTTGTGTTTCATAGACTAAAGAATTGCAGCCAAAAAAAAGCTACAAACATGGTCTTTTATGGAATCAGTTATGTACTACTATGATGGATTAAGAGGCAATGAAGAAAGCCTCCTTCAGGGAGGCAGAACATTACAGGTTTTGGTCATTTTCTAGACAGATATCATACCTCTATTCTCATTAGAAATGCATGTTAAATACTATAGGTCAGATCTCTACCTCTTCTGACCTGCCAATATGCTATTCTCCACAGAAGAGCAAAGAGAGGGCAAATAACAACAGAATATACATTTTTTAAAATTTGGAAATGTCAAAAATTAACTAAAAACAAAGAAGGTCATAGACTCAGATGTTACCCAAGCCGCTATTCACTATACCTGGCATCAATTTTATGCCCAGATTTCACCATCTTTCCATTAGAAAAAGACATGACCAATAAAATAATTTTCAGTAGGTCAAAAACATTAACAGCAGTTAGAACACTTGTGCAATCCTCATTTTCCAAACCCAGCACACACAACCCAGAGCACGGTGACGAAGGACAGAGATGGGATGCAAGCAAAAGTATCTGTCGCACACTGAGCAGCCCCTACTAGAGCTCTGAGCAGAGCTCTCATGTGCACTACACTAAGGCAGTGCCAAAGCATTTTTGCAAGTTGCGCTAGAAACAAAAGAGGGAATTAGGGGGAGATGTATTTAGTCATCCTACAGACTTAGTGCAATCTTTTATCTTGCACACTACAAGCAACAGTTATGGATAAAAACCGCGGTTTGAAATCAATTGTCTCTCAGAACTTAAATTTGACAAAGGAACAGAATCACACAATCATCTGAGTTGGAAAATGCCTTCAAGATCACCAAGTCCACCCTTCAGCCTGGCCTACTGAATCCCGTCACTAAACCATATCCCTTACTCACACGTCCCCAGGCCCCTTAAATGCCTCCAGGGATGGGGATTCCACCTTATGTTCCCTGGGCAGCCCATTCCAATGCCTGACCAAATGGTAAGCCTTATGCTAAAGGCCAAAATTTGCAAACATCTTGTGCTGAAAATCACATTAGAGCAGAGTTTTTGAGGAAATGCTACACAATACAGCCCCTAGAATAAATCTGTTTAATATTACTGGTGCAGTATGAAGAGCATAATCTTTAGTACTGAAATCAACTGGAATCTCTGGGAAGTAAACATCAGTATCCTTAGGCTTTAAAATGCACTTCTTTTCTATTGAGGTTACCAAAGTTAACGACAGATCACTAGAGAAGAAAATATGAGTTCCTGTCATAAAACCCCAGGCTTTAATTAATATCCACCCCATCTTGCTGCAGTGCTGTAAAAATATCAACGCTCAGTTGTTTATTGGTCCATTTGCCTTAAGTTATGCTCTGCAACAAGTTAAGGTAACAAAGCTGAGGCACAGCTCTGCACAATGCAAAGAATACCTGCTTAAATCACAGGTGAAAACCGGTTTGAAAAAAGATTCGGCCTCACCCTGAAGCTGCTGATACTGACCTACATTTCCAGCAGAGAATAACACCCCTGCAAGCAGAGGCAGCAGCAGAAGTGCTAAAACACTACAGAGATCGAGAGTCCTGTTTCTGGTAAACAATGACTTAGTCTTTCCTGAATATAAGCAGCAGCCTCATGACATCACCAAAAACAAGGGCATTAATAAATCTGCTTCCAACATAAATTTTACGAATACCCCAAGTCCCCAGACTACAGACAACTGAGTTGGATAAAGGTCTAATTTTCACACAGAGGCAACACAGCTAGAAGGGTTAAAAGAAATCACTATCAGAAGACACCACACCTCTTTTCAACACAGAGTTTGCATACAACCACAGCTTTAACTTGTGGCTGCACAAAGAAAAAGCACTGCAGACAGGTTTGCAACAGATCTTCTCACTTCTCCCGAAGAAAGCTGCTTCTTCCAATTAAATCAGAACAATTTGTTTTAAAATTAGATCGTAATTTCTGTAATTCATATCACGACTCCAATTAGTCTCTCTTAATAGGTGCCTTGAATGCAGGCAAATCCCTTACTCTTATTTAAGCATTTCCATCCAGCCTGCTTAAGTGTCTGCCTTCAATAGTATTACATAATTTACCTGACATCAAGAGTATGAAATTTTCCTTTCTTCTGATTTCAAAGATTTGGATATAAGAAAGGTCGCATTATCTCATGATTCAAGTAGAAATCTTCTTTAGACCCTGGAAACAAAATCCAAAATGGTCCTTAAAACCATTGTGGTTACAGAATTCAAGCAGAAGTTCACAAAAAGAATTACCTGCAAGTGACTATTTTTTCTGATCTTGAAGTGACCACAGGAAAGCACTTTTTGAAATAAGAAAAAAAAGAGTTCTGTCCTCAAAGACTGAAATTAAACCTTAAATTCCCTAGCCAAGTTATTTTTTGTACTTAACCTATCCACTGGCATAAAGCTCACAATTGTAATCCACAAATGGAAGACACCTGTAACTATGAATGAGATTGTCAAGTTTGCATAGATAAGCATGCACCTGCATAAATGTGTGTGCATATGTATATGTCTATGGATATAAACAACAGTTTACACAATGCAAGCACATTTTTAGCATTTTTTTTTTTTTTTTAACTTCATCTAAGAAAAAGATTTATAGGTAATTTATCCAGCTAACTCATTAAATCAGTGTGAACAAGAACATTTCCAAATGTTGATTCTGCACTAGGCCAGTAACAAACTAAGGGCAACCCAAGAGCCAGATGAAAATTGTCCCTGCTTTGAAAGACAACTGTTAAGTCTTTAATGCCTCATGTGCTTTCAGAGTTTCAGCATCACTTTGCTGAAACTTACACAATTTTTCAACAGATCAGCAGATTTCCTTTGCAGACGCCAGGTTAATTAACAGTCCGGATTTCTAGCTTGTAACAAAACATAGGGCAAGTTTCTGAAGTTTTCCACCACCTATCTTCACAACTTTGCTCTTTTTGATTCCCTTTTATGTCAGTATTACCTGAGTTAAACAAATACCGAAAATTCACAAAGCATATAATTTATGAGACTATTTAAATCCCTGTTTTAATACACATTTTTTATTTTTTTTCCCTCAGTGTTCCACCTAAGAAAGGTGGAACTGTAGGCCACAGCTAAAGCAGTAATCCCCCTTTTCTTCATCACAGCTCCATCCCATCCCCTTCTTTGCAAGGGATCTGGCAACCCTACAGGGGCTGGGTGTGTTGCTGCAGTTTGCTGACCAACAAACACACACGCACACACATACCACCCCCGCTGGAGTGCAGGCCTCCATTCAGTCAGTGAATTGTTAGGCCACACAATTGCTGGATCGGTATCAAGAGAAGCAGTGAGAAGACTTCTTTTGGCCACAATCCACGTTTATACCCGATTATATAGAATATAAAGCTACTCCCTTAGCTCTCCTCCTCAACTGAATTAAAAGAGAGCACACCTTCACAAGCCTCACATAGTCAATACTCAAGTGCTACCATTAAAAAAACACATAAAACTTAATACACGTGACTTCCAAGAGCATACTACTGCATGTATGACTTTACTGGTTTTACCAGAAATAGGTGTAATCAAATAAACTGTTTTCCTCTCACAATGATTGTGTAAGTTTAAGAACTTGTGTCCTGCTATGAGTCAACTAGAGCAACTTAAAGTATACAGCAAAGCCCTGTAGTCAGGCCAATTCGTGTTTTGAGAAGTTAAAAAACTGAACACTGGTATATTCTCAAATGTCTGTTTCAGCCTTCAAATCGACAAATTTTTAAAGCATATGTATGAAAACCAGACCGCAGTCTCATAACTGAAAGCATTATATTGCATCACACAATAACCAGGACCTGATGCACCCGAAAGCCTAGATATATACAGGTCTTTCCAGGCAGAGAGATGAAGGACGAGAATTAGCTGTAAGAGTGACTTGCTCAGAAGTGAGCCCAGAATAATGGCTATGAACTCCACAACATTCATGCAAGTTAGATTTAGAAGAGCAGTTTTTAACTACAGTGGAAAAAAAGAGTCAACTTCCTCCAGTTTGTAAAAGTAAAGCTTGAAAGCAGGAACTGAGCAGGGTAGTTTGAGCAAAAATGGCCTTCAATAGTAACTTACTCACCACAGAAGTGTACTGATTAAACATTAAGGTCTTAAGAGATCTGCATCTTAATTTTTTAAAATAAATTACTAAAGACAGATTTTGTATGAAAGGGTGCTAAGGTGCCCAAGGCTATCCACACTCCTCTCCTTGCTGCTGGTGTGCCTGAGGGAGCCCATCATCTTTCCAGGAAACCTCAAGCTGCACAATATGACACCCTTCTAGCACCGCAATGTCATCTCCGGGGGGGACCAGAGCTTAATGACACTACACGACATCGTTCTGTCCAGCTATGCCTCCACTGCTGCCAGCCTGGACCACTTGCACCTGGAAAAGAAGGGAGTTTTATGGATGCTCATTTCTAGAGCAAAGAGGTCAGAATTGGGATTAAACTCTCAAGCCAGGGACACAAGTGTCTCCGTAAAAGCTTTATACACTCCACAAACCTTTAAATACACGACTACAGGCCTGGAAACCTCAGCCTTAGAACACAGTACTCATTTTTCAGTTTACAAAGCAGCTTCAAAACCACCTCAAACAGAACTGAGACCAAAACCAAGTCACAGGACACACACTGCATGCATCTAACCGCACCGCTTTCCAGCCAGAACACCCATCTAAAACATGCAGGCACAGCTGAACGCCTGCTTTAGTCATCACCACCTATTTTAGCTGTTGCCTCCCTAATCTGCAGCAAAACCAAGGCAAGGCTCCGGTGTTCCTCATCACCCATCATTTCACTCTTTGCTGTCATGTCAAGCCCACAGCTGCGTGATTTCCTGGCAAGTGTGAACCAACTCCCACTTTGATGACTGATTCACAGACCCGAATAAGACATGCTTACAAGAAATATTCTATTAACTTAAAACCAATCTGCCCACCCCAGCTGCTTGTTCCCCCACAACATCCCTCCAGAGGCTGCGGCCCTGCTGGTTACATCAGTTCGTCAAACTAACGTGCTCTGGTGCAGAGTCATGGAAATACCCAGGTTAATAAAGATGACTTTTCATTTACCTCCTGCCCCCTTAACCAACTCCTTTAGTTGGGTCAACGAGAAGAATAAGTAGAAAAACGTTCCCTCTTGCAGACATAAGACGACTACCGATTCAGGCATATCTTAATTATCTTATAATTTAATGATTTTATCTATGCGCCTCAGTAATTTGGGGCCAAGTAGTAAAAGTAAATATCAGCCTATTAATATGACTGGGGCGCAGCTCAGCACAACACAGATTTTAATTTCTGTAGGCATCTGATACCGAGGAGTTCCCTTGAGCTGGCTGAGTGCCTAGACGTTATTAAGAGAGCCCACATTTTCTCTCTTCAAAATGTCTTTGCCAAAACACAAACAAGTTGCCCCCAGTGGGTCCTGTACAGAGATGAAACGATCAACACCCAGCCGCAGAAGCGCAAGACAGAACACGGAGCCCATTCGGGTACGAGATGCCTCAAGGCACCAGGGGACAGGGCAGGTATAGATATATGGATATATAGATATATATAAACCATGCTTGCCTTTGTACACAGTACAGGGGGGGTTGGCAGAACTAGAAATTAATGTAAATGCTAATGTAGATTTGTGCAGAAGCTGCTCTCTGGCTGATAGGTTAAGCTGTGCTCTGGCTGATAGGGTATGCCATTAAATTCATACAGTAAATTGGTCGCGGCACACCTAATCTCACCAGCTTTTCAATGATTAGCTGTTAGGCAATCCTTTACAGATTTCTGTATTTCAGAAGAACTGACATGGCCAGAGAGTTATAGGACTTGAAATGGTCACATCTTCCCCGCATACCACATTAAAGGAAGCAACCCACAAAACCTGTGAATAAGCAAATTACATGAACAGCTCAATTTGAACATATCCTGCGGTTTCAAAACCTTGATTAAAAGTATTATTAACAGCTGTTCTGTAAGCACACAAATGCGGCAAGGCATGGTTAGGAATTACACTCTTTCCTTCTCCCCAAACTATCTCCGTAATAGCGGGGATATATAGACAGAACGAGTTACAGCAGAAGCAACTCCACCAACACAGCAGAAAGCATTCCTGACCGTGTGAATGTTCTGATTGAACAGATAAACACTTTTATAAAACAAATACTTTTACAAGACATATATACAACATCTGTGCATATTTATAGGTTTCTCAATTCTGGAAGTGGCTAGTGTTCTTGAAAAGAAGTATTACACACACACAGATTAAGATGCCCTTGCACTGCAAACACCATGTTCCAAACTTTGCTCAAAAATTTGAACACTCCCCAACTTCTTATCTAGCATGACCTTAGAGAGTACATGCTGAAAAGATCACAAAAGGAAGAGTTTTGAGGGACCATTTTTCTGTCAAAAGCTACTCACACATCAAGTGAACATTAGCAATTTATGAAAACAGAAAAGTACAGCTCTGTTCCGAGACCTTGCCTACTAAGATCTCACTCTCACACACAAGGTGTTGCAGTAGGGTGTGGGGTTTTTTTGACCATCAAAATGTAAAAGGTGAACAAATGACCAGGCAACATGACTAAGTTTATAATGAATATCTTACTGCAAAACACTGTAACTACAGAGCATGGCCAAGCATATAAAAAACACTTTTATAGCTGAACTTGATTTTAAAATTGTAATTTTACTTCTCTGCAAAAGGTTGAATGATACTTATGTAAGAAGCAGAAGGTACCATATTAGTTTATTCACGATTTCTCTTTCCATTTTTTGTTAATTCGAAGTCTAGACTTCAAAACTTACAATCAAGTCAATTCTTTTTAGATCCACATGGAAGGGATTTTTTTCTTCACTTTGTACTTACACTATAAAAATGGTAGAATATATATAAGCAAGTTTTCCAATTTGAATCCTGATAACAGAAGATGTTGCTGAATTTTCTCCTTAATTCCATGGTAGTAATGCTAAAATTGCCAATGTTTAACTTCTAAATTAACCAACTGTTTTAACTTTTATTTCCCCAAAGTTTTGTTAATTCCTTCTATTCTGTTCTTCCAGAAAAAAAACAATAAAACCAAAAACATACTGAAGTCACACCAAACTAGCATTCCAGCTGTGACAAAAATCTCCAGAGAAGCTCATAATTTTCCTTGCAGCTAAAATCAGTTTAGAATGTTAACTAGAAGTTCTTAACCAGAGCTAGTTACTGCTTCACAAAGAGACAATTTCTTTTCTGATAGTAGGTGTGATATAAGGCTCATACACCACATATGAAACTGCGTGAACACCAGGAGAGATCCACTGGCAAGTTCAAACAATGATTAGAGCAATAAAGTGACAAAAGAAACGGATATCACCCCCACAAATAAATAAATAAAGAAAAATCCAGTTTCAAAAGGAGAACCTGCAAGTTCATGCTTTGCATTCTTCCACTATACTGAGAAACACACAAGTGATGACCATAAAACCTGACCAATAATATAATTGAAAATCAATCAAAAAGTTAGATAAGTTCAAACTTAGGAAATCCTATTTAAAAATACCTTAATTATTAAAATGATCTGTACTACCAATAACTCGTATGCTACACAGAACCACATTCATTACTATAGGTGAAAGTACATACAACACAGCTATTTATCACCCATTAAAAATGAGAATCAGTTAGAGCTTCAAGTCACTCCCAATATCACCTTGCAAGGCAGGAAATGATAAACAAATTAATCCAGCAGTTCGGTTTTGTGCACACAGAAGCAAGAGCTGAGCTTCTACAGAAAAAGAGTTTCCCTAACATCTGATTTTTGCAGAAGACTACAGATAATTGATTGGGAAAATCTTATTTATGAGCTCTGTTTACCTTGAGAGTTCCTTTCCTAACTAAAGCAGGTTAGAGGTGGGGGGAAGTCATCAGCTACCCGTAGAGAGTATCCCCAGGAGAGTAAAGCAATCTTAGCTTTATTTAAAACAAGGCTACAATTTTCTTTTTAATTACTCAAATAGCTTTGAAAGAATCAATATTTCAGATGCAAGATCAAAAATAAACCAGATGGATATGAGAAAACATTATAATGCAATCTAAATGAGGCTTTGCACATTTCATTAGGTAAGAAATGTTTAAAGTATTTAGTTCTCATCATCAGATCTTTTCAATTTCATATAATGCAGAATTTTAGTCTGCCTCATTAAAAGCAAAGCATGAATTTTTCAAATAAGTCATTTTTTCCTTGAAACACCAAATCTTAAATTAATCTGGTTGAGGGAAAACAAAGTTAGTTTCTATTCCCTGAATGGGGTTGATACTTGTAGTCAGATTCATACTTAAATAACACTGGAAAAAAAACTGGTCTCTGCTGTTCAAACATATTTTGCAACTAAGTACCATACACACAGGAAATCCTCCTACTTTTCAGTGTTAATATCTTACAGAACTGAAATCTTGGTTTGGATCACTTGTTTGCACCTTCTCCATTACAGCAGAGTATATTTTTAACATAACATAAAGCACTTACCCTTCTAACCGGACATCAGGTAAAGATCTGTTGAGTGCAATCATTTCACTTGCCATTAAGTTAAATTGATTTATTTTAAACATTTCTTTCATTTTTTCTTGCTCCTCTTTTGGAATGACCACAGGCTTCCCCATCTCTCCAGGTCCTTCATGTGGTTTTTGTATGGGTTCTGGAACTAAAAACAAATAAAACACTGGTAGCTACTTTTATATTTATTTACTTTTTTTTTTTTCCACACTGTAGACTGTTCTTGTTTTGAAATGGAGTTGTAAAGACACCGTGTTTTGGAAGTGAAAACAAATCTTTGTGTATGGGAGTTTAACAGATGTAGTTAGATGCGACTCAGAAACCACAATTAATTAAAAAAAAAAAAAAAAAAGTAAGGGTTTATGTCAATCTATCAACATATTCTGGAACAACAGACATTTATGTAAGTAAGTATTCAATCTTCAGAGTCTATAACACTTGACATGTTTAAAACATAGAAAATTTAATATCAAACATCTGACCAAGCTGGAAGAAAGGGAGGAGGAGGAAAGGAAACCAAACTTTTAAAATAAGTTTTAAAAGTTTGTTTAAAAAAAATAAGTTTTATTGGTTTTGTTTGGTTTGTCTTTTTTTTTTCTTCCAATTAAAAAACCAACAACAAACATTTAAAACAACTATTTGTTAATTTTTCTTTTTAAGTATTCATTCACTTTTCTCATGAACTAAAATACTTTAAATGTTCAAATACTGGATTTGAGATATATTACTACCTTACAAGTTCAGCACAAGCTTTAATTTAAAAAATAGTAAGTTAAAACCTAAACAGAAGAGCAGGAAATATTTTAAAAATTAAGTCACCCAAGCCATCAGTAATGGGCCTAGCTTGAAATTATCTTCAATTAGTTGCTAGGACAGCACACTAAAATTATATCTTATGCCAAGAGCAGACAAGCATGTAAAGGATAAAAATAATAAAAAAAATAAATAAAGTAAAAGCCCAAGGCTTCCATCCTTGCTGAAACACTGAAGAACTGAAATATAAATATGCCAATAGTTAAAACATGCACACACACTAGTGAAACACGTTGCTGGTTTGCATTTAGCATTAATCAGTTACAGCCATAATGTGTTCCATATGAGAAATTTTCAAGTCTCTTAAGCAACTACACTGAAGCAGTAGCATTTAGCAGAGAAGGTCCTCTGACCACAGTGGTGATTTTTTTCTACCATACTCCCTTTGACTGTGAGTTGAGCTATACAATGCTGGAAGTTGCCAGCCATCCAGTTGTACACTGAAAATTGATGGAGTCATTATGTCCGAGTATATCCTGAGAAGGCTGGATTTAGGCATGTGCTTTAACCATGGTCTAACCTGAACAAGCAGCTTGTTTTGTCTTGTTACTTCTTAAGAAAGTACAGGTTTAACTTCATTGCTTCAAAAACATCTAAACTTGCTCATTTGCAATTGTATAAACTTTTAAACTGGAATTTATGCTTTCTTAGGTGGCAATTAAGATAAAATAATATACAATTAGGCAATTAGTTGGGCTTAAGCTTATGTACTCAGCTTTTTTATTACGTAAATATTAGGCAATTATGTTGTCATAATTGTATTTTTATTAACTCTACAGAACTTTATTTCCTGTTCAGATGAACCTATATACTGAGTGCTTAACACACCCTATTAGCTTTTGTTTAATCATTTTAAGTATCGTTACATAAAAATATGTTTTAAAGTACCAACAGTATCTTTCAGCATTCTCAGGAGTGAACCTTATCTTAGCACATCTGTGATTTCGCATTAGAAAAATAAAAATAAAAAAAAATCTTGTTTCATTTACACTTTCACTTGTTTCTTAACTTTGACTAAACCAGCCCAACTGAGCAGTTAGCTTAACTGAGAACTCTGATCTCTCACATCTGCAGATCTTGCAGTCAGATGCTAATTTAACACTTCAGTGACCTGGATCCAGGCGCACAAATCTGTCAAATTCTTCAGTCCAATTCTTAAGTTTCATTAGCGAATACATACAACTGAACGACACATTTTACCTAAAAATTTTTCCCTTTTCTTTCCCTGGAGAAAAAGCCAGCACCACGGTGTGCAAGCACGGAGATGACTTTCCAAGGAGAGCTCGCCATGGGCTCTTTCACGTTTCTGCATTTACAGTCACCTGTTTTCTTACAAAAGCATGTAGTACGTATAAATACAAGCCAGCAACATTCTCCCACAATGACTAACAGGTGTTGTTAAAAAAAAAAAATCCAAACTGAAGGGCTCTTTTGTCAGTTAACTATGAAAAAAGCCTTTCCTTCAAAGGAATACAGACACATACTAATGACATACTGCCAACAGACCATTAGGCTATAGTTACAAGTTTCAGCCATGGTGGAAGGGATGAGCAAAGGCTTAAACCTATGACTACGTCATCCCATGCTATTCCAGTCATAGATGCCCTCCTGCAGGAGCGAAGTAGCTCCCAGTACACCCCAGACCCACCCCAGCTCCCTTTCCCCTCAGCATCTCCACACGCTCCTCTTACAGGCTGGCAAGGGCCCGTCCCCATTGGGCTTCGCCTTTTGGGCCCTCATCTCCACATCTGCACCATTTCAACTACCAGCCCTTTGTGTCTCCAGTCACATAGACCACTACATGGTCTACAGCCACCTTGCAGGTCCCCGTAACCATCTGCACTGACTTTCCACAGACCCGCCAGTCAGCACCCCAGAGCCCAAGGCGATATATCCAGCGACACTACAGACACGTTCTCGGTTGCCCTTTGACTCTGACAGACTGAGAAGGAAAGCAGGCAGGGCCCTCTCACTAAATCACCTCAATTCATCTGCTCTTCTGACCAGCAACAACTGCAGTTACCGACAAAAATACCCACATTCATTTACTGCTTCTTATTTTGAGCAGTTTGCAAAATACAGCAGTGGTATACATATGACCCAGTATTAGACACATCGGGTGAAGCTCATAATTTAAGATGCTAATATCTTATGCCATCAGTACCAAGGGGAAAGTTTGTTCCTCAATGACAACTTAGAGCGTGTTTTTAAGCCTTATTCAGGAAAATAAACTCTTTCCATTTTCTGCATTAGAAACCAAAGGAAAACATCCTTCTAACTTCTTGAAAGCCTGAGCTGGCCAAAATTGTCCTCAAAATCCCCTGCTCCTACTGAAATATCTAAAGATTAAATTTTCCAACGAAGCAAGCACAGCTTAAAATAAACCTACACTCTCTTCAGAAGAACTTACTCATATGTTCTGTAGGTTCATTAAATGCCATACAATTCTTCCACAAACTGCTAAAAGAAACTATGTCGTAGGCATAAACAACAAGACTATCAAATTCAGAACACTTCAGTAATTTATGCTGAATCAAGAAAACTAAATCCACTATGGAAATTAATAGGATAAAAAAAAAAATAGTGAGAAAGTAGATTTTTATAAAAGCTTCACAGAAGTAGTTCCAGTGTTATTCGAGGATCTTCTAGGCACTGAGTGAGAATAAATCCACTAGACTCTAAGTCAGTAACCTACTGGAACATAGGAGTATCAAAAATCAAGCATGCAAGTAGGTAAAATAGAAGTGTCACAGTACCAACTGCAACCACTATTTCCAGCAGACTTATTTCTGCACATAACTTAGTAAAATTTAGTTGTTAAAAAAAAAAAAAAAAAAAGAAAAAGAAACATGAAAAAAAAAATTTATACAAGGCAATCTAAGAAAATACAAAGATATGAAGAACTCTAACATACGAAAGTTAGGGAAAGGCCAGAATGAAGACTTTACTCAACTAAGTAAAATTAACATTGCATAGGTAAAGTCGCAATGATAAGCTTTAAAAACTGCAGATTTTTCCATCATCTGATGGATTCCTTTTAATTCACTGGAAGAAAAATATGCTCTGGAGAGAATTGTAAGATTCTCAGTGTGTCATCTGGTGCATACTGCTCAAACCTAGCTCAGCATTCACTAGATGTTTAACCTGAAGCCAAGGTATCTTAATTTTACTGTTGATGTTGGAATACTTACTGGAAGACTTGAATTTATATTATATACATATAGCCCCAATGGGTAAACTCATCTGAACTTTCATCATCATCAATATATCAAAAACAAGTCTGATGATATACATCAACTTCAACTGCTGTTGGTCAACAGACAAAAAAAATCCTGTTTGCATGACAACTCTAAAGAACCCTGCTAAAATTTATATGCTTAGCATCACATAGAAACTGTGTGTGAATCCAAGATGTGGATCAATTCCTTAAAAACACAGTATCAGTCTTGTTCTCAAGAAAATTTCCCAACTTCCCAAAGCAATGACTGAGTTCCGAAAAAGGACATGCTTTCTACATAACCCTAATTCATTTACTGAAAAAGAAATCCAAAAGATACAGCGTAAGCAATAAGTCCCTTCTGAAAAAGCTGGATGAACTAAAACCTCTGAAATGTTTGCATGCAGTTGTGGAAACAACAGTTCAGCGTTACTAAGCACGGAAATTCTACATTCCTATACATTACTATTCTCTGTGGACATTTACCAGCCTCTTTTGAACATGGGGGAGTAGGGATGAAGAACATTTCCTTAACATTTCCCTAATGTTATTCTGTAATAGAGAAACATTGTATTTAAAATATTTCAGAAAATTTCACAGGGAGGTCAAAGTTGTCCATACCAGACGTCAACGGTGGAAAAAGCTTTTGTGGCAGAAATCAATAATTAATCTTTAATACACTTGGCTGACTAGACTAAACATTCAGCATCACCGCATCAGTTCCTATAGCTGCGGTGAGACATACAGACATAGCCTTTCCAGTGAAAGAGAGACCATACTACAAATGCAGATGTTTCACAAATAAACTGGAGGTGGTAGCTGCCTGCAGTTCTAAATGCCTATGCTAAGACATTGCAGAGGTGAAATCTGCTTGCACAAACCCTTTTACCCTACATAATCAACAATGACATCCCTAAAACAAAGTTGGCAAGATGAATGGCACTGGTATTCAAAACAAAACAAAACAAAACACACAGCTGGTACCTGAAAACTAAGATGACAGGAGCAAAACAGAAAACTGATATGAAGAGCTTTACTAGTGAGTAACACAGCTCACTTCCAAAAAAATAAAAAGGATGAATGTGCATTTGTACATGCATATATACTCACACAGGCTCCCCTCATATTTATCACTTTTATATCCACTTTTATTTTAGTTGTGTAATAAATTCTTTTTCATTACAAAATAATTTGGTAAGAGGATCACTGTCCTTTATTACTACCTTTACTGACCATATTTTTATTTTTTTCTGTGTGTTTTTGTTTTGTTCATTTGCTTTTGAGGTGGGGAAGGTGATTTGTTTTATTGGTTTACCACCAAGTCTAGTGCAGTTAACAAAGCTTTGTTTCACTCATAGAAATGTGGAACATGCTTTTTATTACGTTAACATTAGCTGGTATTTCTGAACTGCTTGTTGCTTAATTTCATTATTATTTTTTATATACCTTTATGCTTAAAATTTTACATCTTAAGTAAGCATTTGAGTCTGCAATCTAAACCTGAGACAGAATGTGCTTGTTTCCCCAGTCATTAGAAAAACACTGAACATTCTGCAACACCTAAATGCTTATGATACTATATTGATGTGATACAAACATAAAATGGTTAAAATGAATGTAACAACCATATTTTAAAGATTACTTCAGCAGAAAACTTACCATCTCCAGCAGGCAGCCCTCGTTCTTTTTTCTCATCACATTTGTTGCATTCGCTGAAGTAGAGCAATAGGAACATATCCAGAAGGACCCAAACCAAAGAGGTGGCAAGGACCACCTTGCAATATGCAAATTTTTTCATGGCACTTTAAGTCAAATACAAAAATTAAAAAAAAAAAAAAAGTATAAATAAAAATATCAACAGGTTGCTTTAATCCAGTTTGAGAGACCACGTTCTATATCTGGAAAGAAAAAAAAAGAAAAAAAAGAAGTAAGTCACAAAACGTTACCTGAGGACAGAAGCTAAAAGCAGAAATTTAAACTACATTTTAGAGGTAACCTAAGTTAATTACCAAATGCTGTATGTATCAAAATGAACGCTTTGGGACAATGAAGGCAATAATACTCCAGTCTTTTACTATGGCAACACTCAGAGCACAAACCATTAAAATGAGTATCCAAAACAAAGTGCTCTGCTGAGTCACTGAAAAGGAGAGTAACCATCTAAAGAAAATTAAAATGAACCCTCTGGACCCTTCAGAAATCTGAACAAGATGAATGAATGAAAACTAGGCACACCTGAGGAAGCAACGTACCAACCAGGGCTGAGCTAAAATCTCTGGTGCTTCCCTAATGTAGTACGTGCTGACTTTCTGTGCCCTTAACTAGGAATTCTTGTCTACAAACGTCAGCATTTTACATACACCCCCATGGCACATTGGACCTTAATTGTGAAGACAAATGCTTTGCTTTCAGCAAGTCAAAAATAAACCTCCTTTTTAGTAAAATGAACAGAAAGCAAAGTGAAGAGAGTACCCACCAGCTGCTGTGTTCACTTACTAGATGTTCAAAGCTAAAGACTTCAGCTGGTAGCTTTGACAATTAAAATTACTTTAATGCTCAAGTATAGAACAAACTGCTATGCATTTTTCATTACATATTAAAATTTTAGAATTCAACCTTGGAAATTGTTTTGTCCGACTTGAATTACAACAACATTTTGTTACAAAAACTGATTATTTTCATAAGTGACTTTTCTGGGAGGAAAATAAAGAACAACTTTATACATGATTTCTATTTATGTAAGTGAATAAGTATGGCTTTTTTTATTATGATTGTTTTTTTCAATCAACATTGTTATTGTTTGTTAAACCGGGAGGTTCCATATCGGTGCTGAGATGTTTCAATATAAAGTACTCCCAAAGTTATTTCCACTGGGAATACTTTACTAGTTAAACCCTGAATTACAGATATTCTTAACTTGTGGAATAATAAACTGAAAGTAAGTCTCCAGAAATAGACTAGAATTTAAGCTTATTAACATAAGCACATCGTTTCTCATATTCTTTCAGCATAAACTGAATAATTTATCAGAAATAAGAACTTTAAATGTAAGCCATAATCATGGAAATACCTCACCAAAAAATCTATATCAAAATCTGTATCCCTTCCTTCAGTATTTCATGATCATGATTTGGTTCCTGTTCCCACCCACCCCCTCTTCTTCCTCAGGGTCAGTGCTGTAGTAACTCTTTTCTAAATCATTTATATTCTCCTTGTATTGACTGCAGACATATCCGTGTCTACATCCATCCCTATACTCTTAAATGGCGTAAGTTTCAATGTCACAGCAATGTAGGAGCATCTAGTCTTTTGCACAAGTACAAGGGCATATATCCCTTTTCTTCCCGCACAGATGTGCAAACGCCAAGAAAGGGTTTTGTTTGGGATAATCTCAATTGTTTGGGATAATCTCCATTTACATCTACACAGTTTTGGTAATACTGGGAGGGCTACTTAACGTGAATGTATCTGCAAGTAATAACTTGATGATAAAGAGTAGATGAAATATATCATTTAATGTTTTGGTTACGTTAAGAAAAAAAATATATACTTTTTTGCAGATGCAAAGATGGGCCTAAACTCTGGATTACAGAGTTGCACTATAAAGTTCTATAAAATCATCAGCATGGTGATTAGCAGAGGTGAAATCAAAACTGTTATCAGTTAGTAAGAAAGCAGAACCCAAAACCATCATGCCATTCTACAGTATCTGCCTTGTCATCTTGAGCGCTGTATGAACATCCAGTCGTGTAAAATCAAAAAAGAATATAGAAAAGACAAACAAGAAGAGCAAAAAGGCAATGACCACAAGAAATAGTTGCATTACAAGATGTAAGTGGAGAGACCTGGATGTAAAAGAGGTAAACCTAAACAGGTAACAAGCCTATAAAATCCAAAGCCGTATAGAGATGGTACACAGAGAAATCTGTTACCCATTTCTTTCAGCACAAGGAGGAGGATGAGTCAGGTGAGTTTAGCAGTAAGAGGCTAAAAACCAAGAAGGTATCCAGTGGAACTCCCTGCAGCAGTTCCCTGCCAGTGCTGCAAGTCTATTAATCAACTATTAAATACCAAATCTTCACCCCTAGTTGAGGGGCTTCCTGACTTCACATCACTGCACACTAGGAGACTGCAGTGAGGAAATAACAATACAAGTTCCCCTGTTTCTTCCCTAGACAGACACTATCAATCACTGTCAGAAACAAAATACTGTATATAGAGACAAATCTGTCTGACGTGATATGACTGCAGCTAAACTCTCCATGGGACGGGTTTCTTCTTCAGCTCTAATTTGGGACACCATAGAAATAGTCTGGAAGAAGAATCAAGTTATACTATTACCCTACTTACACCTAAAGAAAAAAATGCTAATTAAACTAATGCACTTTAAAGAAAATACATTCTTATAGTCTCAGACTATAAAAAGATATTAGGCTACAAAGGAAAAGTATAAAATGGGCAAGAGCACAGTGCTTATGGGTCCTCATTTTGGACACATGGCACCAGATGGGCGGTATCTGGGAATGCTGAAGGAGCAGGCTGAAGCATGACCTGAAGAAGCAGACTGTCAGGTGGCTGAACTGCAGGCCGGACCACCAGGCCCCGTGGGTTTTGACCAGCAGTATGAAGTCCAGATGACAAACACTCACTCCTGGTGTCCTTCAAGGATCAGAACTGGAGCTAAGACTGGTTAACACCTTCACCACAAGGCTTTGGGGTGGGACAGTGTCCCCTCAGCAAGGCCGCTGGTGACACCCAACAGGGTGTCCTGGGACCTTGGAGGGGTACCCTGGCAGACAGCAACTTTAACACAGATCAGCATTGCACCCTTACAGCAAAGGTAGCCAACTGCATCAATGGCTATTTTAAGCAAGAATAAAACTAGCAGGTTGGGAAAAGTGCCTCCTCCCCTCTGTTTGGCACGTGTGAGCTGGAAGCGAAGTACTGTGCCCATCTGGGGCTCCCCAGGCAATCCTGCAGTGTAATCTACCTCTCTTGCAAGTTTGGCAGTGAGCCACGGAGACTATTAGATGGGGTTAAATGATGTAGTAGAAGGTTGATAGAGCGAGTTTTCTTTTTTTATACTTTTAAAGGAGAAGACTAAAGCAGGTATTTAAAGGTTCTGAAGGTCCACAGCTACCCAGCAGGAGGATGTGGAGAAAATGAATGCAGACTTCGTGAAACTACAGACAATGACCACAAGCTGGAACATGGGAAATACAGAAAAAGTCTTTTTCAAGGGAAAGGGAAGATGCCTGATCCCACTGGACCTGCTTTAAGCAGAAGGCTGGATGAGATAACCTCCAGTCATCCCTTCCAAACCCAATTATTCCATGATTTTAATGAGGTTAATCAGGGTCATAAAGGCATGAAAACCCCCAGAGAAGCAGGGTCGATAGCTTCTCCGCATAACTTTCCAGTGTTTGACCGACCTTGTGGTGAAACATTGGTCCTTTAGGACAAGGTGGAACCTCCCTTGTTTTAGTTTATAATTACTGTCTCGTTCCCCTGCCACACACCTCAGAGAAGTGCTAGGCTGTGCCTTCCCAACACCCTTCTAATACCTAAGAGAAGATTAAGTCCTCCTGAAATGAGCTCTTCTCCAGACTAAAAAAGCCCAATTCCCTCAAACTCTGCTCAACACCCTCAGTCCAAGCCTCAGCCATCTCAGCGGCCTTTGCCTGAATCCCTTTATGTTAAGAATAGCTGGGGGAAGGGGAGGGTGGACACAGGATTTAAGATGTAGCTGGTGGAAAAAATTGTGCTATCATATGACAAAGCGGATTGAGGAACTGAAGTGGATTAAATATAATCTCCCCCCCCAGAATAGTTATAAGTTTCCTGAAGTTTTTAACTTTTTACTTTGTTGGGTTCACAATGCACTCTACACAGCAATTCTGTCAAGAAGTGACAGGGAAATGATTTACAAGCTTAATAACTCAAAATCGTTCTTTTTGTCAAAAAAAAAAAAAATGCTGGCTTAAACAATTTAAACAAATTACCACATCAATAATACCAAACTGTTTTAGTTTAATAACTGCATTTGCTACTGTGTGATCCAATAAATGGAAGAATTTTGCAAAAGCAGGTATTTTTCCTCCCTTCGAAACACTGGATAATGTTCACATGAAGTGCATTGTTTCACATTGCCACCTATTTTTTTCCAACACAGCTGGCATGAGAGGAAATGGTTACTCTTCTCAGTATAATGACTGCTGCATAGTCATGTATTTTTAGCTTCAGACCATCTTCATTTTTGTTTATACTAGCGATCAGTCTTCAACACAACTCTTGGTAACGGAGACTTGACAAAGGACTTCATTGCCTTTATTGAACTAAGTCAGGATTCTGCACTAGATGCAGCATCTAAGCCAAAACAAAGCTGATCTAAAGTTTGTGTTCCAAACTTTCAGATACGAATAAACAGAAGTTGGCACAAAGTAAGGGCTCGTCAAAATTGTGACACAATATTTGATATTTCAAATCACATAAGGCATCAGTATTGATTCAAATCACATGGAAAGTGATTAACTGAAATAATTTTCCTTATAAGATTGATAGCTACACAAAACTGAATGCTCAGTTTTTAAATATATTTAGTAATGTGGTAGAAAAGACTGACATACTCTAGGTAACATATAGTAGGCTTATGTACAGGTTTTTAAGCAAAATTTAAAAAATGAACCAAGTGCAAATTGGCAGCATGATTGTCTAAAATTCCATGCATCTGAACTATTAATGAGGTCTATCCACTTGAGTGCATCTATATTTGGAAACAGAAGCGATGCCAACAAGAGCCTCAAGTTTTAGGATTTTATCTCCCGTGCCAATACATTTTTTTCTTTGTTACTGTTCCATGCACAAAGTGTTAGTGGCAATACTATTAAAAGGAAAGGTAAAAAACATTCAGATCAAAGGGGCAGCCCATCACCTGTGGAAAACAGGTGTATTTACGTGAAGTGTCATCTTCACAGAAACATAAGTGAATTTAATCAGAAAAAAAAAAAAAAAAAAAAAAAAAAGATAGCGTATGCCAGAACTCCCTTCTGCTCATACAAAGAGCTACTGATCAGTGGACTATACTCATTTGATGGATTTTGAAAGGTTTTAGTATTCAAGTCATCTGTTCTGTACAATTCAGCAACAGCAAGTTTTGAAGAAGTGATGAGAGAAAACAGATCATACTAGTCTGAGCAGTAAGAGAAACATTCTTTAAAAACAAACCTAGTCTTCAGAAAAGTCTGAGAAATGTAGGTCTGCATAAAATCAATTTGTCTTTGCTTTGTGTAGAAAGATTACATTTAATTCAGACAAGAATTTTCAATTCAGAAGTCAATTTTTTTAAATTAGCCATTTGCATAAAAACAGTTTCTAAAACTGGCAGTGCTTGGACTGAAGGAAGAATAAAAAGGAAACATAGGAGTAGGCGATTACACTTTTGCCAAGAATGAACTTAATACACAAAGGCAGAAGTTACTACTTCAAAAAGGCTTTCCTACAAATAAATTAGAAGGTACTAATATGCTTATAAAAATAGATGCTCTCAAGAGATGAAGATCCGGCTCATCATACAGAAAAGCAATGTCATAAATGGAGCAACAGATAATGCACTCAATCCACAGTTTTGTCAAAGTTTGCAACTAAGTCACTGTGTACTTGAACTCTAATTCTCCAAATTATCTAAAGGGTCTTTACCTCACCTCTAAACCTTTATGATAAGTTCAAAAGGCTTCCAGAAATATATATATGGAAATAACATTCCTAGATTGAATAGAAAGTTTTCAAAACCAAGCTCTTTCTGTTACAAGAAAAATCATTTGAAAGACATAACTATTGTGGTACTTATCCTTTTCAGAAACGTTTTACAATTATTTTCCTTCTGAAAAGAGTTTATGGTTTTTCAAATTAGAGCACTTAACAGTTTCTCAGATAAGTTTGTAAGCAGCACATATTATCTTGATTAAAGCTCAGTATTTGAGAAATCAAGCAAGCATTTGGTCAACACTTCCAAGTAGCTCACAGCACTATAACAGATCCTCCTGATTCTCTTCCTAATCAGTGCTATTCAAACAAAAATACCATTTGCAGATTAGGAATAATATGGTATAGCCTAAATATTAATTATGCAAGAAATATAGTTTACCTATCTAAGAAAGATGAAATACATTTTTTTCCAACAAGGGTAGCGAAATAGAAGTGATCAAACGCCAAATGGAATAAGAACAACTGTGATTACCTAATCTAATAAAAGCAGGATGGCCTCTGTAATCCCTTCTGTAGCATTCTGAGACAACCACTTTGTGAAATTTTAAAGCGTGATAGCAGCAAAGTCTCATAGTACATGAATATAAGATGTAATAACCAAATGATCTGAAACAGGCATAAATGCAAGAATATTCAAAAGGACAGCAAGTTGTCCAGGCATACAGTTTAATAACATATAGTGTATATTAATACTGCATTAACAATTTTCTTTCTGAGAGCTAATTCTATTTAAGGTGAGGATGATGAGGATTAATAAAGGAACTGATGTAGATAATGTGATCACAAGAAAAGCTGTAAAGGTTTATAAAAGGACTTATTAGGCTGATGAGAATATTGCTCAGACAATCTGGGGAAAAACTATTGAGTAACCTTGGTCCTAGATCTAGACGGACAATCTTGACACTTTTACTGTTAAAAATGACAAGTGATAAGGTAGGAAGAAAGAGATGATCTTGTGAATTGGAGTAAATGAATCAAGATGACATTTAATAAAATGTGTGTAATAAAATAGCATGTATTTGTGTATGAACCACAGTAGCTCTGCTTTCAGCTGGAGTTTCAATAAAGGTAAGAGTCAAGAGGGACACTGTGAGCTGCCACTGTCACCCAGCCACATATAAAAGAGAAACAAGATTCCTGGATGTATCATGTAAATTATTCTCTTTCAATAAAAAAATAAATAAACAAACCAAACTTGACCAAACCACTGTATAAGCACCAGTATTTTGAAAGGGAAGGGAAGGAGAATTATGAAGTAGATGTTGCAAAGTAGAGCCCCATGGCTCTATAAGGGACCGCTGCAAGGGACTGGACACAGTGAACCAGGCAATTCTTTCCCCTCCCAGTCTTCCAGCCTGGAATTCATAGAACAATTATGAACAGAAATGAAAAGGCCTGTATCAATTGCTGCCAGTAGCAAAGCAGATGCTGGATCTTTGTCATAAGGCTCTTCCATACCAGATCATTGTTTGTGGGGCATTTATTTTTTTCTCGGTCATTTAAAATGGAAAAAAAACAGCACGCTCCCACATAACCACACTCATGGATTCCCCTAATACCAGATGCTCCCAATAGATGGTTTTTTTTGAGCATAAAATAAAAGGTTGTTTACAGAACTCCTCAAACTAAAGTCTTTGAAAGGCTTTCTTAAAGTTACTTCTTTTCCCCATGCCAACAGATATTTGTTAGACTGACTTCAAGAAAGCTCCATCTTGCTTACAGAAAGAAAGTGCAACAGACAAGGTTTCAAAGGACTGCATGAACAATATTTTAATCAGATAAAAGTTCAAAACCAATTTATTCAACTTTCGGAGTTGCATTCTCTTCTACAACAAACTTTGCTACACCAGAAAAAAAAAGAATAGACCCAATGGGGAGACAAAATATTCCCTATCAGAACATCACTGTAAATATTACAAGAGCTCAAGAGGATTGCTAGAATTTGGAAATCAAGAATGCAATAAAAGTACAAAGACTACTGCTGTCATTCGAACAGCTGAGATTCACTAGACTCCTATGATTTTAAAGTAGCTTTCAAATGACTGAGCCAACAATTGCTCTAATTTTTCTGTCTGCTCTCCAGGTTGAAGGAAAATTAACTAAAAATAGACAGATTTATTCAGGAACCCTTCAGACATTTCCATTCTCTCCTCAACTGCTTTGTGATTTAAAATGTGCTTCTATTATGCCCAGTGAACAATCAGTATACATTACTTCACATGCCAATCCTACACACAAAAAAAATTACACATATAAATCTTTTTACAGTACAGCTTCAAACATCAGGAGCACATAATTAGTCCAATTTAATTACAACACATAACAACTTGAATACAAAGATCTGTAATACCTTGAAGCTCATAACAGTAACTTTTTGCACAGGCATTCAGCTCTTAGGTATTACAGTACTGGCAGGTAAATTCAAACCACCATCATTCAAAGCTTTTCCTTCCTAGGTCGAACACAGCCTGTCCTGACAGCTACAGAATAGGCAATCCTTTTAGGAAAGCAGATTTATAAGCCAACAGACAGTTGTTTCCTTTCCCTGCAACAACCACAGTCTTAAATTGGGCTACTGACAGCTCAGATGCTAACAGAGAGGCAACGTGCCTCGTCAGAGCCGGAGCTACTTCGCATGCACGCTCTGGGAGGGCTACTGAGTGCGCTTGACTTGGAGTAACAACCAGCCAGAGAATACGGGCAGTGTCTTCATCAGTGAGTACCGCAGGCAGCACGAAGACAATAAGTAATTCACGAGTGAAAAGCTTTTGTAGGCAGCAGCAGCAAGTGAGGATTTCCACCTCAGTGCTAGGAACGCACAGAGCTCATAAATCCCTGGCACACACCAGTCAGTGCCTGAAGATGTATCAGTGAGATTTATCTACCTGTCCGAGCCTTCTGCTCCCCTTTACCTCGTACTTGGCTTTTCCACTAAAGCAACACCCCTCCTGATCAGCATCCCAGAGCTATAAACTGACTCCAGCCTTTGAGAAATCCCTAGAGAGCTGCAGTGGATGGTATTCCAACCCCAAAACTGCAGAACTAACAGAGGAAAATCCAGTTCCCATCACCTCAGGTGTTACAGGTGACCACCTCCATTTCCTCAAGAAAATGAATCTTGTCCTGTGGGCTACAGACCTTGCAAGTTTACCATTAGTCAGAAGACAGAATTACTTAAAAGAAAGTAATTTTGGTTTCACTATCTGAGTCCCTGAAGGTCTTTAAAAGACGTTTAGATGTAGAGCTTAGTGATATGGTTTAGTGGAGGACTGGTTAGTGTTAGGTCAGAGGTTGGACTCGGTGATCTTGGAGGTCTCTTCCAACCTAGAAATTCTGTGATTCTCTGACAAATGCAGGCTTCAAGGTTCTTTGCAGAAAAAAGCTTCACTATCCAGAATTGATCGTACAAAGCTGTAGTCTCACAGTAGTAGGTAGAGATGAGGCCATTAGTATATTCACCGTTTGCTGTCTGCTACAGAAGTTTGTAAACCTTTCTACCTGTTTTAGATCCTCAGACTTGTGACATGATGTAACCACAGCACGAAGGTTTCTAGCCAAAAGAAGCGTCACTTGGCCTTACAGAGTGTATGTTCATTAAGACCAAATGTATGCAAGCACTCAGGGATTTCTAAGAATCGAGAAGTCGAGTCACACAATCCAAAGCAACTATTTTAAAACATCTGACAGGTGCACGATGAGCTATAAAGTAGAACTAGCTAGCTGACAGGACTTTTTTTAAAAGTTGGAATTCCCGCTTAAAAAATGAGATTTTCTATTGAAAACAACCTTCTTTAAGAAATCACATGCACAAGACTAGACTACATAGCAGGAAAAAACACAGAAAGCTGTTCCGCATTCTCAATGCTCATATCTTCCATTTTCCTTTACAGTGTTTCTGCAGTCTGGAAAAATCGAATTGTATTCAAAAATTTTTTTAAGTTCTACGTTAAAGCATCAATCTGAAAATTCAGTTTTTTACCAGCTGAGACTGAGCTAAAGTGAATACTCTCCTCTTCAATAGATCACTCTTCGTACAGATGTGTCAAATACTCAACAATTTTCTGCAGATGATTTTCTTCAGTTTGCAGATGTCAACAGTTACAAATGTCAGGTAATATTCGCTTCTGAAGTATTTTGAGGAAATACGCGGAATTCTTCTCGACGCTGACAAACACAAAGCAGGGTGTTATTTACTCTATATTCTGCTATTAAGGTAGAAGTTGTAAGGGAAGAAAACTAAAACACCCAGCTCAGCTGTTAGCAGTGAAGAATCACAAATTTCAAGGGGAAATTTTTGACTGCTGTCAGGTCAGAACTCACTGTCACCAAGCTAGCTATACATGTTTAAAAGATGGCCAAAGACCTAAGCAGACTATGAAAAATCAAGTGAGCAAAGCTTTTACAAGACCTTGAAATCACCCTCGCATGTTAAGAGAAAGTGTTAAATCTTACAAGTCTCAAATGGTTTAAAATATCCAGCCTCTATAAGGCTTACGATTATTTAGATATGTATCGAAAACAAAGCTAGAGTGGAATAAAATTGTTCATTAATTCTTCAAAAGCTTTTAAAGATAGCATAAAATTACATTGGCAAATAGTCATTAAGGATGAATCACTAATGGCCAAGAATTTGAGTGAAAGAAAAGCAGAGTCAGCTGATTAGAAGAAAAGATTATCGAGGAGATTTCTGGAAAGATAGGGTAAAATGCAGAGAACAGAACCAAGTGCCTTTATGTGACTAACTGTAGAAACCTTTAACCCTGAAAAGTTTCTGTTGTAGACTAATAACCCCGAAGGGGAACCTGAAAAAATACAAAATATACTTGAACATTTTCCCTCTGCACGCAATATTTGTGGAAAATACACAAAAATATGCAAGTATTATAAAATAAATGAAGATTTGAAAACAATACAGATAAAGAAAAATTGATGTTACACATAGGGTCAACAGTGTTCATCCTAGAGCAGCTAGCTGAATTCTGCTTAGAGTAACTGCAGAACTTACTAACAAATTACATGCACGCAAGTAACAAGTTAATAAGTGATGAATAGTATGATGCAAGTGGCTAGGCATCAGGATTTGAAGAATTAGGAGATATAATTTGCCAAAAAACAATCATTTAAAATACAGTAGATTAGATTATCTTAAATAAAATGAAGAATGGTACAAAATTCAAATGTTTTGTTAACATTTTACTTCCTACCCCTTTAACAGTGATGCCAGAGATACTCTAACAAAAAAAAAAAATACACATTTATGCCTAGAAAAAACACCAGAGTTCTAACAAACTAGTTCAGCAGGATTGCAGGGCTGAACATTTTTTGAAATATAGAGAAAACAGTTCTCCATACCAAAGAAAAAATCTGAAGAAAAATTTTTAAAGATTTTTTTCTCTCTAGAGACAATGCCTGATCACACATGGCAAAAAAAAAAAAAAAAAAAAAAAAAATCTATCATTTTCCAGCTTCATGATAGATTCATGCAATCCTTGCAGTGTTTCTCACTAAGCCTTTTATCCTTTGCTACATCTACATGCAAATATAAATTCTACATGGAAAGCAAATGGCTGCACTTATGCAGACAGGCCATACAGCTTTTAAGCATATATTAACACATAGAAATCAATTTTCACATCATAAAGCTGTCCACTCAGCAGGTAACTTCTGCTGACAGCAACTATTTTATAATTTTATACTTTTTTTTTTACAAGCACAGTATTGCACTAAGGTCAAGGTTCTTCTCATCTGCCCTTCTCTTTCCCTCTTATTCATAGTGGCTTTAGATTTAATTTCTCCCAATTCTGTCTTCCCAGACATCTCTGGCAACACACAGCATGATATTCCTCCGGATTAAGTTCTTCATTTCGTCTGTCAACCCAAGAGGATGTGCACGTGGTATAAAAAGAACAGCCACAAGATTTTCTTCAAGGACTCATGAAATTGTCCACAGAAAGTCTGTTTCTGAGGTAGGCAGTCTTTGTATCAAGGGGTTCTACCTTGGATAGTTAAACAAGGAAAGAACTGTCAGATGAAAAGCAAAACAGGCAGATTGATAAAGCAGAGTTATGGAAGTCCTTTACAATTTAGAATTGTTTGTAAATGTGGACAAGCAAAAAAAAAAAAAGATACTGAAAGGGAGAAGCAGCTAGAATAGTTTGCAAACAGCCTGATATAGCAATGGGTTGTGTTCAGGACTAGAGTCCTGGATACTTTTTTGTCCCCATGGTACCCTGGTCTTCAGCACAGGGACTGACATTTCTACAGGACCAGAGCTTAAACTCCACAATTCAGACTTCAGGTGAGCAAAACGGGATTACATGCTGAAGCACTTGTGATCCCTAACAGTACAAAGGAGTTTACAGAAGTATCAGCATCATTTTGAACAGTTGCAAAGGCTACTTTGAAGTATGGGGACACTCACAACGAGTCTACTCTTCCTTTCCATTCCCAAGCATTTTCTCCTTGGACATTCAAGCAATCTACCCCTAACTCTCAGGCAGGCAGCAGCTCTGACCAATGCTACTTCATGCAAGCTGACGCTCTCCTTTCCCCTCTGCTCTTCCACCTACATCTCCTAGATTGCTACCATACAAAAAAGCATGAAGATAACAGGCAAAGTAGAGTCCAGATGAAAAAGTGCCCTTCTGTTGCTGCCAGAACCAGGACTGTTTAACGTGAGAAAGAGGAAGGGGGAATGGGAAGAAAGGAGTTTAGACGCCACCCATCTAAGAAATATACAGCTTCCCATGTGATTCAAAAAGCCCTAACCACACAGTATTCAGCTATCCACTGAATATGCCTTTCTGTAAGGGCTTAAAGAGGTAATTTTAAATGATGGAAGCTCATAAATTACCAGCAGGCACAGCTTCCATGTTCCCTTAAGCGGAAGGGAGAGAACTTGCTTTAGGCCAGGTCATATGCTAATGCTAATAAATCAACCAGTTTTTACATTAGTAGTCCCTACAAATATGAACATGTGAAGAGCTGAATTGACAGACAAGAAAAAAAAAAAAGCCCAACAGAATAGCCACGAAGGCTGGCAGAAGCTTGATGGCAAATAAGAGGCAATGTATGGCCAGCCAGCAGCATCAAACCACTTTTAATTGGGGAATACAGAGACTTCATAGGAAAAAAACTCAGACTAAGGAGGACAAGATATCCAGCCTGCTAATTTCATCGTGAACTGCTTTGTCTTTCCTCCTCCGACCAGCCTGATTTATTAGATAACCTCAGGAAAAAATAAAAAATAGACAGCAAGATTTCATTTGCTGGTCTTTCCACCAGACAAGCTAAATGCTGGCTACACTGAAGACTCTTCTTAGACATCTCCAATACCACAGTAAATATTTTAAACCTCTTTATATTCATTAGAGCAGTATTTCCAAATAATTAATCAAAAATATCCACTAGTTAAACTTGATTTGCTGAAATTTAAAAACATGAAGGACAAGAGCATGCAGCATTTAAAAATCAGACAAGTATGACAAAAAAATGCATTTTTTCATTGTCAGAATGAACGTTCTTCTGCACTCTGGACACTCCATCATAAAAAGCATACCACTGTTGATGAGGGACAATGTAACAAGAAGGAAAGAGGCCTACATCACACATGGATGTTATATATAAGAAGCTCTTGGGTATCATGATTAAGTCATTGCAATCGCGTTTGTGGAGGGAATTCCAGTTTGGAAATCCAAAGGTTGAACTGATCCACTGAGCAGACTTTCCGACTTTTATTTCATCAAAAAATACAAAAAGTTAGCATTCAAGGTCACAATTGATTGAAAGCAGTAGCATGGAAATGTTGAGTTTTAAGGAAAATAGCAAATCTGATTTGTTAACTGCTTCAAAAATATGTTTTTTTGTTGTTGTTTTTAAACAGGAACAAAACCCTCATATTTTGAACTCCTTTGAGACAGGAAGTGCTAGAAAAATTTTTACTAGTGCAAAACATTAATTTGGACATAAATCTGGGAAAGTATTTAATCAAAGCCATTTTCAGAGGCTTTGAAGACAACTATATCTTCAGCATTCTGTAACAAACATTTTTCTAATATTTATGATTTTTTTTTTGTCTTAATTGTCCAGAATAAAAAGAGCAGATTCACTCACATGTTAAATTTCAAGACTTATTTCAAGTAAGTTGTTGCTACTCCGTCTTTTCTCTCATCATAGCATGCCGGCCAACAAACACACATGCAGCAATGCAACAAAGTCAATCAAGGAACTGACACAGCAGAAGAATGACCAAAGAACACAGACTGATCGAGTATCTCCCCCCAGCAGCAACTTCCACTCATTCCTGTTACCCAACTGAACACACCATTAGAGCCAACAACCACAGAACAAGTGCCTAGGCTACAGGGAACGAAACAGCAGTGGAGACACCTCTTGAGACACAATAAGCAATAAATCCAGAGATAAGAAACATACTCTGCTTTTTTATTTTTTATGCTAAATTTTTATTCTATGTAGCTACTAATATTCAACAGTATTAGGAAGTAACTTTGGACAAATTTTTCCCTCTCTTCTAAAGAGATGTCTTTTCAAGGGATACTTTTTAAGCATTAGGAGCACATGTTGGATCATGGTATTTTGAAGTTGTCTGGAAAAGGATCCACTTAGACCTGAAACAGGACTTTTCCTTTTTGTCCCCACTGAACCTGAACTTCAAAGTTGGCCCAGATAAATTCTTCAGGCTAAGTCAGTGAAAATTACCTTTATGAAAAACACTGACAGGTTTGTAAGAAGAAAAAAAAATAAAAATAAAGGCGAAACGAATAAGCACAAAACGTTAATACCAAGGATAGCAATGGAAGACATTTGATGCACTAAATCCAAGTCAACTAGTTCATTTTTTTCTGCCAAGGAAACAGAGCTGTCTCATCACAGTTTTGCCTGTTTGCTCTTTTAAATTTTGGTTCTTCATCTTGTTTCAATAGAGATTAAAAAAGCAGTAGCAAGAGGGAAATGCACACCGACAGAAGGATTGGCAAGAACGTCGCTGTTAAACGCTGCATCGGGCAGGCAGCAACTGCACAGCTGTACTTTAATAACTCATCTCTTGTACAACAAGGATGCTTTAAGGAAAACTGTGCTTATGTAGAAAAAAAAAAAAAAAACACGACAACAAACAAACAAACAAAGGTTTAGTTGCTATTCCCAGAGAAGTATGTTTCTGTTAGAAGCTACAGCACAGTTCTCTGTCTGGAGGACTGATCTGAATGCTGGCTCACTGGCCTAGATTGCTTTTCAAGATGATACCATACTGTGGGAGTAGAGTTTAGGAGAGCTAAAAATGGGGTGCTTGGACTCACTTGGACGTGGAATTTTCCTTTACCAGCAGACAACTGCAGTAACCGATGAATTAGGTTTGTGCAATTATCTAATTATCTATTATCTAGGTTCAGACAACTGAACGGGTCCACCAGGACCCTGAGTGAACAGAACTAAGGAATACGGAATGGCAAATTAGCAGCACACATGCATTCTCTAACTGCCTCCTTCACTCTAAGGTTCATCCAAAGCAGAAAAACCTGACCAAAGTATAAAAAAAAAATCCTGGATTACGTTTTGCACTAACCTCCTCTGCAGATTTACAGCCATCTGGATGGTCCACAAGCACTAGTGGTGAAATCCCACTGCATTGCTGTAGAGCACCCGTGGTAGGAACCATAGAGCAACAGACTGGTCTAGGCCATTCTGCCATCAACAGAGAAGCCACAGAGGTCTTCCATCCACAACGTCTTAAGGCTGTCCTAAAAGAAGAACAGAAATTCAGATAAGTTCCAAATTCAACTCTGGCAAAGCTTGAGGTGAAAGGGGAAGGTCGGGAAAGTTTCCCAACTATTTAAGACTGCAAAATCCTGAATACTGTGCAAGGGAGAAGGAGCCAAAAGACTGCTGCTAAAAAGAGCCTGTGAGGAAAACAACATATGCAGGGTAGAGTAGAGAGGTAGAACAAGTCATCAACATTTTGTAGCCTTTCAGATTATATGATTTGAGTAGGAGGACTGCCTGTCCTCCTAAATAAGCAGTTATCTATTTTTGAGTTCTATATATGTCGCCCTCTATCCAATCATGAGCACTTAGCACAACAAACTGGGAACTGTTCCCCATAAGGCTAGAAAACAGCCTCTTCATGGCACACATGCACACGAGCAGCTCTCTAGAAGATCATTCTTTTGGGCTACATTTTTCCATATGTATTGTGGTCTGCAGATGTATTTTCCTACGTTCTTTCATCTCTCACCCACAGTTTAAATATTAGCATTCATAATGGCAGCTCGGGGGGAAAGCGTTATTAAACTAACCCCGACGTGATGCTTAAGAGCTGATGATTTTTCAAATCTAAAAATGTGACACCTGAAAAATGATCTCTGAGGCTCTCCAAGTGTAAGCTGTTAAAAATTTAGCAACATCGCATGGAGCAATTCTTTCTAATCTCTTCCTTGGCTCGGTTAATGCGCCAACACCTGAAGGAAATTCTAAGCAGCTGAAAAGAAAACAAAACATCTTAACAGAGGCAAGAAAGCAGATTTTTCAATTTTTAATACAAGCGTAACTCACCTACACTTAGGTAATACTAGCCATGTGTTATGAGCTTATCTGTGTTTGTTGTATATGTGAACACAAAAAAATAAACTTGAATAACTTAATATCTGTTTAAACTGATAATTTTCTGTATTCCCAGCCAGATAAAAAAAACAGGTACGACAGAAAAAAAAAAAAAAAAAAAGATGCTGTAAGCACTATGATAACATAACAGCATGGATGAAATACATGGTAAGGAAAGGTAAGATTGGCAGTGAAAGAAAAGGTGTTTGTCAACTGCTTATTCCAAAACAAATTATTACTTTACCTGCCTCAGTATAGGGATAACTATAATACTTGACAGTTTCCTATTTTTTTGCGTATCAAAGAAGAAAAGGCAAATGTATCAACTTAAATTTTTTCTGCATTTCAGAATAAATTACCACAATATCGGTACTATTCCTATTCTATCTGCATGCATTAAGCAGATCTACATTCACAGAAGTAGCTTGCAGTCCGAGTTTTAAAAGAACTGATTCCAGATCTTCTGGGAGTAAAAAGAATACCAATGATCCTTTTAAAAAAAAAATAATAATAATTCAAAGAGCCAGAAGAATAAGCTTCCCAAGATGGCACAAGGCACACCCAACAGGACAATCAATAACAACTGGTACCTTTCTGAAAGCATTTGCTTTAAGAGATCATGACATAAATCCAGAGAGACTTAACCATCTTTGTTAAAGCAAATTAGTCACAGCCTTCAAGAAGGTTAAATACAAAGACTAGGTTCTATACATCACTATAATTTACAACCTGCTTTCAGCTAGGTTGGAGTTAATTTTCTTCCTAGTAGCTGGTAGGGTGCTATGTTTGGGATTTAGGACGAGAAGAGTGCTGATATCACACTGATGTTTTAATTGTCACAGAGCAGTGCTTACACCAAGCCAAGGACGTTTCAGCTTCTTGCTCTGTCCTGCCAACAGGCAGGCTGGGAGTGCAGCAGAAGCTGGGAGGGGACAGACCCAGGACAGGTGACCCCAACTGGCCAAAGGGGTATTCCAAACCATATGGGGTCATCCTAAACCCCATGGTTTAGGGGGGGCTGGCTGGGGTGGGGGTCTGACTGCTCGGGGTTAGGCTGGGCATCAGTTAGCGGGTGGTGAGCAATTGCACTGTGCATCACTTGTTTTGTGCACATTATTAGTAGTAGTACTATTATTATTATTATTTTATTTTCTGTCCTAATAAACTGCCTCTACCTCAACCCACAGGCTTAATTTTCCTGATTCTCTCCCCCATCCCAGAGAGGGAGGGAGGAGGGTGAGCGAACGGCTGTGTGGTGCTTTGCCGCCAGCCAGGTTAAACCACAACACATACAATACAAAAATCAGTGTCATTCACAAGAAGTTAGCTTTTTTATATCACTTTTTGCAGTAAAACTTAGGTGCCTTACACAGGTGGAGAATACAATCCATCCTTAGAGATGGGGAAACTGGGAAGAGATATTAGCTGCTGTCCATTACAGGATAAGCCTTTGGCCGTGCTGGGATCAAGCTTTCTCTCTGGTCAGAAGTTTGAACCTAAGTATTTATCTATATGTCTATCTGGTTAGATCAATATTCATCTTTTAGGGACATGGCTGATTTATGTATTTCTTCAGAGGATCTGGAGATGACACGCTCTTTGTTCAGTGCTGTCCAGTATCAGCCCATCAATAACTGGACAGAAACAGCTCTTACAAAACAAGCAAGCAAACAAGAAGCTAGCAAGGAGAGCAGAACACACAAAGAATGGGTTGTGTCGGCATTACCAAGCACGGCACACCTACCAGGGCAAATGTTTGCCTTCTTGCAGCGAACTTCCACGTGCTTAAAAGCTTAGTTTCCCTTGATCTTCTCCTTGAGTTACAAAAATACCAGTTCAATCATTCCTTCCGCACGCTATCTTTTCTAAATCTCCAGTCATTAGCTTTGGTCTCCTGAGGCAAATTAACCGTGCCTCCAACCTTCCTCAAGTACAATGGCCAAAACCCATACAGCACTTTAACCTTGCAATAAACGACAGAGCAGGAGATCCAGCTACACACATCCTACAGATTATACCACCCTATATTCGTGCTAATACACACACACCTCTCCTCCGGAGCAACGCTGCATTGTTAACACTCATTAATTCTTAATCCACAGGTTGTCCTAGGCTGGTGTAGATGATGTAGTGGCAGGAACTACTTCAACAGTCGTTTCCCGTCTTCTACTTTTATGTTATTTTTACCTAAAACTGAAACAGTTCACTTATTCTTCTAAACCACATCCTATTCTCTCAGGCCATCTTTCCAACACTCGAGATTCTTCTGAATTGTCATCTTGACTTCAGATGTACCCGAATTTATTCCCAAAGGCCAGTTCTCAAGTTTCATTACCCAGTTCACCAACAAGAACAATGAACTGCAAGAGCTACACAACCCCCCACAGAAAATCCTTTCCCCCCTCTGAAAGCGAACCACTGACAAAGAACCCCGGCTACTGCTAACCAAACGATTTTGCACACATCCTAAAATAGCCTTTTTTTTTTTTTTATCTAGGCCATGTTTCCTTAGCTTGCTCTGTAAGAGCATCACATGTGGCTTTCTCCAGTCCACAAGCTTCCTGCTGTGGAGGAAGTTAGATTGGTTTGATCATGTGCCTCTGAGACTCACAATAAGGCTTCCAAGTTTTCTTCCCCAAACTGCACAGTCAAAGAGAAGACTGTCTTACCTGCCACTGTGCCTCTTCCCTATCTCTCTGGATTCCCCAATACATTCTGCCAAGAACAAAAATTAAGGCACAGTAAAACTAGCTGATGATTTTCGCATGGTTTAGGCTTAAAACAAAAGCAATCTCAGCCCGAAATGGGTAAAAAGAAACCAGTCTGAAGAAGCTGCACTGTGACTTTCCATTTCTTTGATGTAAAACCTAAGTAACCCAGAAAATAGTCACAACCTATACCCACTGTTGATGTAGGCAGGCAAGTGTCTTAGGAGACCTAGAAGCGAGAATATACAGGTGAGCAAAAAGAATAAAGCTCCTACTGCCCCAGCAGTCACAAGTACTTACGCTAGGGTTACCCGTAAGCACAAGTTTTCAATGCTCTGTACCATGTTATACTGCTGCACCATTCGAAGTGAAGACTTCTTGCTCTTCAAACTGTGCTTAAAAGCAGTCTACAGAATAAAACCAAGTTTTTGGAGCTGGGATGTTAGAATCTGGAAAGATGGCACCCGAGCAACTTCTGCTTGTAAGAAGTTCCCACATGAGGTCCAAGTGCTTGGCAGAATGAAAATTAGATAAGGATGACTCGTGGCAGTGATCTCCCTTACCAGTCACGTTTACTGCCCTGTTTTATACCCCATTACTACCAGCTAAACCTTCTGCCAGCCCATGCACAAGCCCCTCTGCAGAACAGCTAGGGCACACGCTGGAAAGGGCACCCATCGCTGAAGAAAGGTTATTTTGGGCAACGAGAATTGGTGTGTCAGGGAATCCAGTACTTGGAGCTTTTATTTAAGCCTCAACAAATTTCAGCCAGACATTTCAATGCGCTGGCCTGATGCAGACAGCAGAAGGCACAGTGTTTGCAGACCACAAGAAATAATTGTCTCCCATTCAAGCGTCTATACTACACAGCCTCAATATTTGCATTGCTATTATTCAGAAAACATTAACTGTGCCAGAAGGAAGTTAATAACAGCAACAATCATGCCGAGCTACTTCTGCACAACGAGATGTCTGTTCCTAACCATCACTCGTTATCCCACTTTCACCTCTGCCTAAACACAATACGCATCACTAAAAAACACAGGCACTCCATTATCCTTGCAGTCAGTACAGCCAATTTATGTTTATTCAATGACATTTCTCCCTCCCCCCCCCAAAAAAAAAAAAAATAATCACACAGCTGCCATGAAGAACATAACCAAGTCTATTTTGTCAGCTTATTTTTCTACAAGCTCAGGCCAGTGGCACTGCCCTGCACACAGTCCGAAACACCAGAGCAAGGGAGTGAAAAGGAAAGTACGAAAAGAGAAAAATTATTAGCCTGCCATGAAACTCCAGAGAGGGACCAGATTTATAACGCTGAGAAAATTGCATCTTCTACCTGTTGGTCTAGAAGTGACCGACAATACAAATAAAAGCAGAACGTACAGCACAAACGGCGTGGTTTAGTTCCATAATTCTCCATGGCTTCATCTTATATAGAAAGAGGGCAAGGAAAATAATCAGCTGAGTAAGCCCTTCTTAGCGGAGACAACACAAGCACTTATTTTACATGCAGTTTGTCAGGAAAAAAAAAAGTTAAGATTCAGAGGCATCGTTTAAATTACAATCAACAAATCATAAATACTGGTGTGTTTTTAGGAGATGTAAAGTACATGCTGCTATCGCGCTACCTCCTCCAAACTCGTACAAAATTGTCAAGGTAACAGTCATTTTACTCAGGCTGATATCTGAAGCATATGCCCTTACTTCTCTTGGCCATCCTCAGTAGGTTGGTCACCAAGAAAGCAAGAATTTGGGCAAGCAGAGCCGCGCAGAGCGCAGCAGCGCCTTCCTCTCACAGGCCTCCTGCCTTCTCCTGTTGTCTGGGGACACTGACTCAAAGCAACACAAGCCAACCCACAGATTCCTCTGTAAGTAAATATTATTTTTTAGAAGTCAACTGTAAAATACTCCCCCATCCCCAATCAGGACTAGAGCAAAGCTCATTTTCACGCTGCTGAGAGTACTACGCTCCTGGAAAGCACAAGAAAAAAAAAAAAAAACACACCAGACAATCTACTGTTCTCAGCATTAAGGCATCTGCTATCACATTCACCATCATTACTAGCAAATCTCTTGGGAAATACCTATTTTCTTAACTGCAACAGTACCCAGGCAGAATTGCACAACAATTAAAACGATAAAAGGTATCTTTCCAAACCCCACAACCGCTCTCCAAAAAAAAAAAAAAAATCTGAATTATTTGCAGGTCCGGAGAAGCGCTGCAGCCTGTGAAGGTGACGGAAGGCTTCCTCAACTTTCAGGACACAAAAAGGCGAGCAAAGCAATGAGCATAGCCAGTTTGTTTTGATAGCACTAACGTATATGAGCCTGAAGCATGAGCCTGGAGCATCGAGGGCCCCGGCCTGCCTGTTCTCAGCAGGGCCATCAACAAAGAGCTGTGTGTTGGCTGCCGGGAGCTGGCAGACACCCCCTGCACCTTTTCTTCAGCCACCAGGAAACACTGCCCGCATTGTTCCGCCAGCAGGCAAAACAACCAGCCCGGATTCATATGGAGGACGTGAGCCAGAGAGCAAAACGCAACCGGCACCTCTCGGCCCCTCCAGCTGACACAGCGGCCGCGAGGACGGGCCGGAGGAGTGAGGAAGTAAGATTTGCACTGCCACTGCGAGAAGGGATAAGATTTACAGTACAGCCACACGCTTTCTGGCTTCTTGGTTTGTTTTGGTGATGGTGGTGGTGTTTTGTCTGTTTTTAAGAGTCAGCAATTCAGTTTTTCAGTGATATTTCTATTGTAAAGGGCTACTGAAAACTTAACTAAGCTGCGCTTGCCTCCCCAAATCTCCGCCTTCTTATGCCACTCTGCAGCAGCCTCAGCGCTGGTCTTGTCCTCCTACTTGTGAGAGCTCAGGTGGGACTGGCAGCAGACACCAAATTTCTCGTATACCAGCCACTGACAGCACCTCGCTGGCAGCTCTTTCACCACAAGAGTCACATGCGGCTTAGGAGGCACCAGATAAACATCATTTATGTAAGAACCCAAGAAGTCCCCTTCCAGCAGGGGGGGGAAAAAAAAAGCCAGAAAAGCCAGAATGGCAACAGCATTAAACCAAGCAGCAGCAACCAGGGAGAACCTCAACCCCTTCCTGCATGCCAGCTGTATTAAAATCACTCGCGGCCGACCTCGCAAGTGACCGGCAAAATTGCGTGTCCTGTGGTGATCAGTGCTTTGTGCAACTCAGCAGAGCTTCAGGAAAGCCGTGTGCTCTATTCTCAGGTTGAATAACCAACCAAATAATTTGTAACATCTTGTATTCCGATCCGATCCAAGTGAAAAACAGACAAACAAAACCAACAGAATAAAAACCTACAGGGGAATGATGTGGGAGAAGAGCTTTGGGAAAAAAAAAAAATGTACTCTAGTTGTTGTCATACCCAAGGTCTCCATTCCCACTGATGATTTGTTTTTTTAAATTGAACTAGAGAGAATGAGGTAATTACAAACATTTCCTGTTACGTCAGGGATGACCGGGGGGATGCAAAATTACAGAAGTTGAACCAACTATGTCACAACATGCTGCCTGGAAGATCACAGCCTCAGCCTTCCACAGACCAAGAAGTCAGCTTGCATTAGCAACAGGCAATAATGGGATAATAAAATGGTATCAACTCTATCTTATCAGTAGGGAAAGGGAACAACTGAGCTGTTCTACTTCTAACCAAAAGCTTATTTTTCCAAAATCCCCCCCAATCCAATTTTAGTGTAGACTATAGCACACTAATGAAAGCAAAAAAGAGTGGGAGGGGGGGATACCTAAGCGAGACCCTAAGATTTAGCACTCACAACAATCAGCACTTGAGATAAATCGACTGCTAATCTCGTACACGCAAATGTCAGATTTACACAACGCTTCTCAACATTTACAAAGGATCTCAACAACATAATATTTTCTCATGAAGATCATAAACGGAGCGCTAAGTGGTATAAAGTCCCCAATGTAAAGCCACTGCTCCACACATCTAATTGTCTGCTTAGATGCTGAGAAATCATTTCCCCCAGCACATGGGCATAAAAGTCACTACTTTCTATCCAGCTCTCTACCTTAATTGCGAAAGAAATATTAATAGCAGAGTGCTCATTCCAAACTATATAATTTATGGCTGTGTACAGAGCTAAGAAAGCCTGCTTACATATTTACTAACTTAGGAACTAAATCTAACCATAAAAGACTCGTATATAAAATAGGAAGTATTCTCTTGGAAGGTATAATTAGCAGTTGTTAATCAAGAGGAAAAGGAGAAAATAGTATTCTCGTCCACAAGCTTTTATGAAGCCCTAAATTATCACACGTTGGAGCATTAATATTTCCATTACATACTGGGGGACTGGAGTCAGCTGTTGAAGAGGTGAACAAGAAGATCATAACTCTGAAGTCCAAAATAACTTACTGGTTGTTAGAAGGACTTTAACTCAGGGAATGGTAAGCTTACAGAACATGAAAGTAAACCTCAAAAAAAAAATAAAACTTGGCACAGAACACAAAAATAATATCTAGAATCTCCAATACCAAAAAAAAGTCTGGGCTGTGGATCCAGCTCTTTGAAAAGATTGATGCTTCAGCGGAACATTTTGTGGGAGGGAAATCCATGGGAGTGGAGGAAGGAATGGTTTGCTGCCTTCTGTCGGATTTTAAAAATTTCAGTAGGGCTGTCTGTCAGTGTCAACAGCAGTCTGCATGCCCTAAAACAACAAACTGCTTAAGCGAGCATATGTCTTCAGACACATAAATACTAACCCTCCCACAGAAACTCTAGTTTGGGATATCTTCATCTGTCTCCCGGCAAAGCCCTGCTGCCTGCGACGGGATCGGAAATTTGGCTGAGCTGACAAATGGCTATCATTTCTCATTTGTGAGAGCAGGGAGATCACTTTAAAAACGCTCCTCCGTTCCTCTAAGTGCAGGCAGGCAAACGTTTTCTGCCTTCAGGTGAGATAATGGTCCCTATGTCAGGAAGCTGTGTTTGCTGCAAAGGAACACAGGAAGCGTTACGTTATCAAGTTCCAGAAACAATGGATTCACTCGGTAATACCCATCCCAGCTCCTTTCTCGCCCTGTTCTATAAAATCAGGAGCAGGCAGCTGAAACAGAAGACTTGGAGCTATTAGCGCTGTCATAACAAGGATGAGGGAACTGTAACAACAAAGCAGTGAATGAGCTCTCCTACAAAAAAGAAGGAAGAAAAAAAAAAAGCCCTGCTGTTTTAACGTAGCCTTTGGCAACGCAACAATGCAGGCTATAGTTTCCCAAATCATGCTGCAAATCTTAAGATTTCTTCCTAGAAATACCCTATTTTCACTTAGCTTACTAGTTGCTGAGCCAGGCAGCCAGCTGTTCGCAGTGCATTTCTGTTTCACACACACAAACCCGAAAGATATTTCAGTATCCAGGAAGGAAGGCGTGCAGTTTATATACACATCATGCCTAAAATTAAGTTTTAAAAAAAAAAAAAAAAAGAAAATCAGCAGTGCGGCTCAAGGAAAGCACTGTAATGTCCCACAGCTCCTCAGCATTTGTTTATTGTCCCCACAATGCTTCCTCCTTTCTGGAAACTCCCCCTCTGGATACAGGTTAAAGGTAGTTTAATGTGGAAATGACCTGTAATCCAGAAACCCCCACCATCTCTGTCACCATACAGGCTTAAGGAAGGGAAAGAGTGGCCACGTTCATTTCTCTGTTCACTTGGGACGGGTTGCCCAGGGAGGTGGTGGAGTCACCGTCCCTGGGGTGCTCAAGGAGAGGTTGGACGTGGCGCTTGGGGACATGGCTTAGTGGGTGACATTGGTGGTAGGGATGGTTGGACCAGGTTGACTTGGAGGTCTCTTCCAACCTGACTGATTCTGTGATTCAGCAGCAGTGCCCAAGTGACATGCTCATGAAGCAACATCTTCAATTGTGTGATCTCCCACTGTTTCTTTCACTAAATTTCAACACACTTGTTGCTTGGTGATTCTGTCTTCTCTAAACGTTTCTTTCTTCAGTTATTCCTTATCTGAGCTCATCTTCTTTCAGATGTTCTTCAGCAGCTGCTGTGGGCGAGGCAGGCTGTGAATTAGATCCTAACAGCGAGAGGGAAGCACCATTAATCTGATACCTGGTAGGCTGCTTCAGGCTCTGAGAAACTTCCCCTGTTGGCAATCCTCATCAACTATTCTGACAACTCCAACCATTTAGCATTTTCCACAGCTGGAAAGACGCCAGTTTTATCAACGCCCACTTCACCAAAACACCTGGGCTTGTTCAAGGGTAAGGAATGATTTGGGTTTGAATGCTCTAGAAAGGGATTAAACAGGATCCTTCCGTACAGAAACCTGCCCTAAGGTACAGCAAAAGTTAAGTTGTAATGTGGATGCAGAACGTTTAAGTTTCAAATCAACCCCTAAAAAATAAAGATCCTAAAGCTAAAAGAACCAGCATCTCAGCTAGGATAGGTACCTGCTATTTTGTAAGGAGAGACAAGGACAGTGAGAACTACCACAAAAATAAAATCTGAACATTTTATTTTATAAGTAGGTATTTCTGCTACACAACACTTCAGCTTCCAGAAACTGAATTATAAACAAACTCTAAATAAAAAGATGAATTAAATATAATCCTTTCAGCAATACCCTTGAGCACCTTTCATACTCATGGGAAAATGGCATACAGACTAGAAATTTTCATTCTGTTTTTCATACTATTTCAACAATATTCTGCTTATCAAGAAGGAACACAGCAAGTAAGATTGCAAAAGGCTGAAATTCAGTGATATCTTCAGCACGTGTATGAGACAGAAAACTCCAATTATTTAGAGAGCATGAACGTTTCACTTCTTACATAATTACCTTGTCTGTCTGGTTGGGACTAACGTGTAATTTTTTGCTAAGGAGACATCATCTCTTATCCAAACAGATCACCTCTCTCACCCATCTCCTCAAAGACTACTCCAACCTACCCCAGGGCTGTAACAACGTGCCCCGTGCTGTAAATGAAGGCAGATGGTATGATCCCTGTACCACATTTCACTGGAGTGTACAAGTTCCTCCCATCTTTTGCAAAGATCCCACTGATACTTTCCTCAACATCACAGCTCACCATCTTGGGCTGGAATTATATCAAATTCTCTGGCATTTAGAGTAATTACCTCTACTTTTTGTTGCATTTCCAGAAAGCACGAGCAAGCGCTAAAAGGAAACCAAGTCCTCCAGCAAGTAAATTTTGGACTTTTGTCAGAGAGTCAGGAGGGGTGAGAAAGGAGGTCAAAGTGATTTTCTTTCTACCTGACATTGTCCAGACAGGTTAATTATACCAGCCAAAACTTTCATTTGCCAACAGGGAGATTCTCCCCACTGCCTACAGTCTCTTAATAGTTTGGGGATTTGCAAATTCTCTTTTACTAATTAGTTTGCTATACAACGATAGCTGTTGCTCTTTGACAAAACAGCTATTGACATCCTATTTATCCATTTAAGTACTTGTGGTATCCTCTAGAGCAGGAGATTTACATTTTATTTCCTTTCAGTTCTTCTGTTTCCTCCTCTGCCTGGTTTTCTGCTGCCTGCCTCCTGTTCAGTTGCAATTGGAGCCTGCAACTTCAGACGACGAGAAGCGAGATGTCATTGCTCCTTTCACATTGCTCACTGCAGTCATCCAAGGAAGCCTGGAGATCATGGTTTTAGTCTCATCAGTGCAATCTTCCTTTTTATTTTATTTTTTTGACCGGAGTTCCAGCATTTGACCATTTACAGCTTGAGGAGCCAACAGACCAGTATTTCAGTATCCTGTGACCCTGTCATATACTTTACAAGGCCCCGAAAAGCATGTTAACAACCCACAAACACTACCAGAATGAAGGGAAGTTTGAACGTAACAGAATGTAAGAACACCTTAGGACAACCTATGCTTTTCCTTATGATTTGCTTATTTCATGGCTTGAAACTACCAACTCCTTTGGTGATAAGCTTTTTGATGACAAGGAAGTTATGTTATGTAGTATATGTAGAAATAGCAGAGAATTCAAGTAAAAACAGAAAGTAAGGGTAAGAACACTTAAAAATATGCCCACTCTTATGTTAACATTGGGTTTCTCAATACCAAAGAAGCCCCTAAAAAATAACATCATCTAGCCACACTCTTTCAGGAAAGTGAGAGAACATTATAAACAGTTAAACTTATTTGTAATATGGGATGTAAAAGTGTTCCCTAATAGTTTCTGGGACACCGATGTGCAGAACATTCACCCACCAGAGAAACTAGTTCATAATTAAATATCTAATAATTGAATTTAAAGAAAGTCCAAGCAGTTTCTTTATTCATTTTCTCATGCCTCCTTTCTGTGCAAGTAGCTCCCCCAGTTAAAAAGTCAGCTTCAGTTCTCCTAATGCTGTAAGGTACCCCGTTTACTCTTAATGAAGGAAATACTAGTACAGAGATGGTGAATTGAGCTTCAAACATTTCTTTTCCTCGTGGTATTCAGAAAGTAAATAATCTAGGTTATCATGATCCCTAACTGCATCACCTTATGTTCAGGTATGAACAGTACATTAGTCTTGTCTACATCTTGCTACAGTCTGCTTTCCTGCCTTTTTTTTTTTCCTCTCAAAAGCAGAACAGGAGATAGCATACCCACCAAATAGCCAGGTTATAGACCAATTACCTCTTCAAAGAGCAAACTATTCCCATTTAAACATGTATGTCTGCAGTAAATTCAGGTTTAAAGGTTCATAAGCAAACTATGGAAGCTTTGTGTTGGGGAGAAGAAACAGGACCAACTATTCATTAAACCAAGCAGTGCGTTAACTTGTAGCACTGTGATCTTCTAAAAAAGTTCCCTGTAGCAACAGCTGGCTGGCCCTTTTTAAAAAAAAAATAATTTAAAAGGACCAGCTGCAAAAAGAGCAGCAGCATGCTGAAAAGTATCTTGTGGAATGCTGATGCTCAGAAATAAATTAGTGTATCCACAAGCAGCCCTTGCTAAAAAAAAAAAAAAAAAAACTATCCTGCCTTGTGAAACACAGAATTAGTGACCTGATCTCCCACAGACCGCAGTCTCCAGTGATAACCTCAGCCCCTTGTGAGCTCTTCCTCTACTCCTCAGCTCCCCAGACCTCCGTTCCCCACGTGATGCTGTCATCTCTCTCATGTGTCGCTTAATTACCAGCTCGGCAGGAGGTACCGCATGCTATGGTTTGTTCCAAGGTTTACGTGTGCCATCTGGTCAGTCAAAACAAAACAATATGAAACAAAATTGGTGAACTTGCAGACCAGAAGAGAACAGGCAACTGTTGAGCTCACCCTACGGCCTCTGTAGAGAGTGCGAAATGTGGCTTTCTTCTGCTGAAGCACCAATTTTCTCCAGACCTCTGGCAACTTAATATTTTTGTCACATAACATGACTAAAAGCATCCTAACAAACTGGGGGTGAGGGGACAGCCCATGGGGAAAGAGTGATGGGGGACCAAAGGTGAACATAGCAGATCACACTGTATCAAATGGCTTTGGCACAAGAAGAGCTGCCATTTTAATGCCTTCACGTTTTCCCAAACATCCTTTAAAACTCTGTGTATAAAGTTCTTCTTCTGAAATTCTGCTCTCTCCTGAAAGTACCAATGTACTTTCTCCAGAAAGCTTCATTTACAGCAGATAAAGATTTTCAGACACAGAGTTTTAACACAGTCAGAAGCCCCTTCAGATTTATTTTCCTAACCTATACGCATTTGACTCCCTAAATTTTGAGTTTTTTCAGTAGTGTTCTTCTATAAGCATTCAAGCTTTTATTTATAAATACTTCACTCCCCCTCTCCCTTGGAACAAATATGCCTTTTGGAAAAGCAAGATCATTATTCAACAACTATTTGCATAAGACTGGCTAAACTTTCTCCTTCTTGTGCCTGAAAGAGACTGCTCAGCCCACAAGTTTCATGATGCCAAAGCAGCAGTCGCAGTTGATTTCAATTTACTTCAAGTGATACTGGTCATCACTTCTCCCTTAAGTGAGTATTGGCTTCCTCCCCTGGCATATCTTTGTTTATCTTTTATGTAATGGCTTAATACATTGTTAAGACACAAAAGAACTCATTAAGTCATTCAAAATACACTGAAATATCTCCAGTAAATTAAATCATGTCAAGAACTCGTATACAAAGGAAAATGTAAGGCATTTTCTAAATACTCTCCAAGGACAACCAGTATAGTAAGATGGACATTCTCCCTAACTTGACTTTAAGGTAATTTCCTTTCTTTCTCCCCAGTGAAAACCTCAAGTCATTCTAAAAAAGTGATGGTTTTTCCAAAAAATGGATGAGCTCAGTTTCAGATAGCCAGGTCTACAATGCATAAAACTAGATATAAAAAAAAAAAAAAAAAAAAAAAAAAAAAAAAAAAAAAAACACCGTTTTTATTATTTTGACTTCTTTCAGATGCATTTCCCCGCTGCCAATCTTGAATCCACATCTTTCTGAATAAAAACTAGTGACACATCCAACCACACATTACAGACCCATACAAACGGAAGAAGTGGAGAAATAACAACTTATGGGAATCTAAAACTGTTAAGCTGGCATGCCACAACAGTAATTGATAAGAGCTGTTTTAAACTACCAATTAACCAGCATGGGTTATAAGTGTTGGACGCAGCAGCAAGCAGTCTCTTAGAATAACAAGAAATTGTTCTCGTTTCTGTTCCATAGAAATAGATTGCACAGCTCATCCCTGCAAACACAAGTGGTGGTGAATCATAATTTCATTAGCCTCCACAACAAAAGATGGTTTGATTATAAGAAATTAGGCATCAAACATATTTACAGCCTCCATGTTGCAAATTCGGCTCGGAAGATCCCAAGGTCAAACATTTGATTTAGAAATCAGTGCCTGACTCGCATGCTATTGAAGTCTGGGCTCTTCTGCGTGGAAGTGGCAATACAGAAAGCCTGTTCGTTTAAATAAACATCCCATCGTGGTTTCTTTGTTTAAAAACACTAGTAATCCAAACTAGTGGATTAGTGAAGACTAGTGACTGCAGCTCAGTGCTATTCATTAACTCCAATAACATGAGGTATGCTGCAAAAAAAAAATAAAAGGCATTGTTTTCCTGGCAGAAGCTGAGATGTTTTATGACATTTCCAACAAAGAGGAAAATGTGGTTAAAACAAAAGTCTCTAGATGTCTTTCAAATATACATAACACTCATGAAATGTAGAGAAACCATTGTTTCAGCCCTGAGTTCTTACTGTGTTTGGAAAAGCACAATTTGGGGGAAAAAAGGAATAGTCATGAAAGTCTAACGCTGTGTAAGAAAGCTTTGATATAATCCAGAGCAAGAAAATTACACATTATTGTACTTCTGTGAATCAGATCACAGCTGAGACTGGGACAATTGGTTTCTCTCACACAGCAGATTTCAAGCATCAACTGGTTGCAGCAAAGTGATTAGTTTTCCTGGACATGGGAAGACAAAATAGAGGATGTGATTTGACAACTCTGCAAAATTCAAAAGCAACTAAAAGAAAGAAACATTATGGGGTTGCTTTCTAAAAAGACTTCACAAATTTCCTGTGGTAGTCTGCTGGCGCTGCTGGACAGTCTCAGTACAAATTCGGTCTCACTCTTTAAGCTAACATTTTTCTGCAAGTACTTCAACTAGAAACATACAAATGGTTTTAGAATTGATAAAATATTAATGCAGTTCCCAGCAATTCAATGAATCTATTCACAGCTGAACATCAAACACAGATTTTAGAGCATGTAAAACCCCTAATGAACACTAGTTTTTCTAACGCCATATGACCAATGCTCCTTCAGCCCTAAGCCCATCAGAATTACTCCGAAGGCTAGATTAGCAGCCATTCGCTTTGGGACTCTGCTCAGTCACAGGAGCCCTGAAGTGGACCTATACTCTTTCAAAATATTTTAGCCCAACATTCATAAAATCACTGATGTCATGTTCAAATTAAATTGAAGGTGGGGAAAAAAAAAAAAAAAAAAAAAAAAAGCATTTCTGATGAGTATGTTGTCTAATGTGTCAGCAGCTATTCCATTTTGTGGTGCTTTAGCATGGAGCCTGAGCTCTTACAATGAATCAAGAAGCCCTGAGCATCCTTCCTACCATGTTGCTCTCTCTGTTCACTCCAGCACCCAAATACACCGCAGCAGAAGTTGAAGAAGAGACCACAGAGCAGCTTGGAGTTGTTTTCCTCAGCCTGTTCTTTAAAGAGGCCACAAACAGGCAGAATGAAGCCGAATCCCAAGCAAATGCAAGCTTTACGTAGTGTACTTCTCTATCCCATCTGTAACCCTTTTTACACATGAAATGATAACGTAGAAAGTGCTTAGCACTGGAGCAAGTTGTGATAAGAACCTAAAGGTTTGCTAAAGTTTGGAGAAAGATACAAAGCACATACTATTTCGGCCCACATTAGGGCTCCTGAAGGTAGCACTGTCCCTTCCCACTCCCTAACGTTACCCAGCTGCATGACTTAGCCCTCCACACGCTGTTCCCATGAGTTTCACTTCAGGAAATTTTCCACAAAATCAAATGCTCAGCAATGTCAGTCTGACAAAGGGCTTCAACTTCAGAGCCCTTCTTTGCGGGCAAAGAGCTTTCAGTGGCAGATCCATTTTTCCTCAAAACGTTTGTTTCAAATAAATGTACTTAAACTGTAGTACCTCTGCTGCACTTTAAGGAGCTTAATATCTTCTAGCGTGGACATGCATACATCGTGCTATCTCCAGAATTTGAAAACTGGAAATAAAAGAGGTTTACTAAGCTATTAAAAAATGCAGGTACTTCAATTAGTAAACTTAAGATCTGGGAGCTCTTTAAGAAAAAAGTGTAAGAGTGTATTGGAAAAGGCATGAACAAAGACAACGGTTTCCATCAGGTTTTTTGGCTATTCTACATGTATCTATTATTCCAAACACTTCTTTGGTACAGGGCTGTTGTGGTATGCAGCCTTCAGCCATTTTTAAGAGATAAAGATAGCAGACGTTCACTTCCCTCACACGACATTAAGAGTTTAAAACTACTAAATGGCCTTTTTTAAAAAAAAGTTCTGTGGACGCATGCCCTTAATACCTTAACATCAGTCACTACCTCACAAACTGGACATGCAAAGCAGCATTCCAGTCAGCACAAATTGCAGTAATTTCTTGCAGAAGTACTGTCTGGAGACAGGAGTCAAAGCTGAGCTTTGCGCTTCGAATTAGGATTCAGCTTCTGCGTTTGAGAAGTGTATCAATCCCAATTACTCTGAGTACATAATGAACAGAAAATTAAATAAATCCATTAGCTTAATCTTAACCTAAATGAGTCCTTAAAGATGCTTAAAAATTGCCTCTATACTGAATGCTCGCTCTTTGATGTATTTAATCCAGAAGTGTCACGAGCAGGATATGGGCATAAGATCCCAGGTTGTTCTGAATGCTAAATTATTCATCATGGCAATCAAACCCTTGAACATCAGAGTGAAAGCACAACTCTGACCAATCACAACTAATTTGCACTTGAACCCTCGCAAGACTCAGAAGTCTATCGTACTTGTAAAAAGAAAAAAGAAAAACAAAATGCATGCACCATTAGCTAGCAAAGCTAAGAAATGACCAGATGAGATTGCATCAGCTTGTCATCCACTTTTGGCAGGAGTGGGAGATGACTTTCTGGTCAGTCTTAGTCATTGCTCATCCTGGCCACTACGGGTATACTCATTTCAGAATCCTTTGTGGAGACACCTGATTAAGACCAGTAATAGATACCTCTTTCTCTTCATATAGCTCCGTGGACCTTAGATTAATTTTTCATTCTGCTTCTCAGTCAGCCCCTTCGCTCATGAGCGCTTCCAAACCTCCCTTCACCTGCTGGCAGTCAATTCCAACCTGTTGCCAACACTCTCCTCCCCAGTTTGCTCCTCACAGGACCTTCCAAAAAGCCTAAGCCTTGCTTCCCTCTCCCTGCGAGAAGCCTGGTATTAACACACCCTTTCTAATTCTCCGTGTAATTCTGGTTGTCATTTACAGCCTGCACCACGGTATTGCTAGCATGCGTGCAATCTCAGATGGCATGAAGAAAGATAAGATAATGAAGACCTGTGGCTGTGGAAAAGTAAACAGACTCGGATTCAAATTCTGCAGGCTCTGCTGGCCTCGACCATGCTGTGCCTGTAAAATGAGGCTAGCATTGCCGTCTCTTGTGGCAGTCCTTAACACGAGGTATTTATGCGCTGTGATATTCCCATAACTCCCGCGGCTGATGGGAGGCACCAGCTGAAGCTCCAGAGCCTTTTCTGATGCAGCACAAGGAGAATCAAAGACCAGGACAAAGCCTCTCGCTTGCCTGCAACAGGTTTTCCATGGGGAACTTGGATGCTGTGTATCATCCCAATTCGGCTGTTCCACAAAACTGCGATGACAAACTTTGTCGCGTGACTTCAGCGGCAATTCAGGAGCTGCTAGAACTTAGCATGAAAACAGCACTGCATCCTGTTACAGGGGAATGCTGAGTAAGTTTTCTAACTCAGCAAGGTTTCTGAGAGTTGATGCCAGCATGGCAGAGGAAAACATGGGAAAACACTTCTCCCCTTACCTAGGGATGAGTTTCCCATCAGCTGATCCTACAGCCTGAACTTCCACAGCAGCACACTGTCTGCTGCTGCTGCTTTATCTGCTCTTCACTGACCTTAACTTCTCACGGAGGAATAAGCACAGGCTCGAGGAGCATCAGATTAGGCAGGACAGCAGCCTGCAACACAGATAGCGCTCAAAACCCCTACCTGCGTATATCTTCAAAGTGCTGGAAGAGAGCTGATAGCAAAGGAAGAATACACAAGCTGAAACCATCAATGAGAGTTGCAGCGGTCATTAAACTCAAATTTCAGTGAGAAAGCACCATTATAGAGCTCTGACTATTCAGGATAACTTCCATTTCCCCAGAAATAAAGCGAAACACTCTACTACCAAAATCAAATACCTTGGCAAAAAAAAGTTTTGAAGCCACTTCACAGTCATGTTGCATTAACATAGTTCCATACCTACCGTTTAAAGGCAGAAAAGAGAACAAATATATTCTTTTAATGCTTCAAAATAAAGCTCTGGGTAACAGGAGCAATGGTGACAGGTGACACCAGGAGACCCCCTGTGGAGATGGCCTTGCCTAGGGTGCCTTTTCTTAACCAGCCAGGTCAAACCTCCCTGCACGCTTGCTTTCAGTGACACCTGAGGTTTTATCAGCTAAATGCAACTTCTTACACTGGCTCCACGGGCCCTTCAGACAAAGGCACAAGAAACCCGAGTCACATTTCCCACAAGAAAGTAGGAACCAGCGCTGGGTGATCTGCAGAGCTTTAACAATTCAAGTTCCTTCTCCTTGGCGGATCACGCCTCGAGGAGCTGGGGGGGAGTTAGCACAACACACACGCGAGGTATTTATGCAGTGCTCAAAGTCACAAGCCTCTAATTCAACTGAAAGTAAATGCCCCTTAAGAGTATCCGTATTTCATTGCGCAAAAACGTATTTAAGCGATCAAAAAGTGAATAATAGAGCAGTTAGCCAGCTCTTTAATACATTAGCTAAAAGTATATCAATTGCATTGATTTTTATGATGGGCTGATTTCACATAATGGACTAAGCTGGCTAGAAAGACTGTAAAAGGGGAAAAATGCTTTGCTAGAATTAGTGGGAGGTGGCGTCAAAATGCTTTTAAGACACGCATACAGTTAAAACATTTTATTTGGGGATGTTAAATTTAGAATACTACTGTCAAGAACAGGTTTGGTGCTCAAGTCGAGTAAAAGCCACGATCACAACTCTGCGGAGATAAAGCAAAATATCATGGAAATCTGGAAATTAAGTTTTATCTTTATTCTTTTATTCCTAGCTACGAAGCAGAAAGCTTGGACTACAAGCACATCATCAAAGCTCAGCACAGCAAAAGGTTAACAGGATGCCTCAAGGATCCATAAAGCAAGCTGCACGTAAAGGCAGTTATTAATGACCTGAGAAGTTAAAAACGTTCACAGTGATGGGAGCTCAGGCAAGCACAAAAGAACGAAAACGTAACTAACTGGGAGCTAATCAACCACAATGTACAAGCAACAGGGCAGCAGATAAAACTCGGTGGTAATAAACGCAGAAGAAGTGGCCCTGAAAATTGAAGACGGAATAACCAGTATGGTCAGCAACTTACGAATTAAGTAGACCTAGCATAAACAAGAGGATTATGAGCATCCCTGTGGAAAGCGAGAAAGACCTGTGCTTGATATGAGAGTGGAGCTGTTGGAAATGAAAAACGTCAGGACTCCAGAGGAGCTAGCAAGTGCTAGCAAAACTGGGATATCTTCATAAAAGTAGTGGGTCAGCCTCAGTGTCTCAGAAAAGCTGCTCTAGTTTTAAATTGTGTGGCTGAAGAAAACTTTTATGAAGAGATTAGAAATTAGTACTGGTAATATAAAGAATAATGAAGCAAGACGTGAAAATATGAGCAGTTATTAGCAGACTAAGCAACAAACAGACTGGAAATTTACACCTGAAAGACTAAGAGGCAGGTCAGAGCTACCATTCTGGGATAGACAATGCGTAAATTTCTGAAGTGATTTCTACAGCGTGCCTTTGTAACCCAGAATCTGCCAGCAGGGAAAGAAGGGCAGTAAGGTGTGGGGAGCACCAAGTAAGGATTCACCTCTGCTGCTGTCAGGTATCGGTGTAAGGCCCTCCCACAACAGAAGTGCTCAGCACTGCTCCAGATTTCAGTTCATAGTTTAACACAAATAAAAAAAAAATAATAAAATAAAATAAAAAAACACTCAGGAATTCTTGTTCAAAGCAAATGGCCTATAAGCATGAAAGCGCCCCATGCTCAGCAGCAACACTCCAGGTGCTAAAAGGTGTTTTCATGTAACCTGCACCCCCCAAAAAGTGCCGTCAGTTTGTAGGCCACACTGAAAGAAACAGGCTGAGGATGGCAGCAGCACCAAGACCATAACATTTCAGTCCGGTGAATCAAACTTCTGTCCCAGGTGGATATTCTGGGACTTACCACGTGCACTTGAGATCTCTAAAAATACAAAATGCAAGATCTTGCAAGAATCTCTTGTCTCTCAAGCTACACTTAATTCAAATTACATTCAACCGCGTTAAGTGTTTGGAAGGATCCTATTTTTAGGCGAGTGTCCCTGGAGCTACTTTTTGTTCTCAACCCAAAGATAAACACCACGCTATTTCTGTGACAGAAGAAAGAAAAATATTTCACGAGTTTACAGCCAGCGTGCAGCTTGACCAACACGCATGCAACAAAGAAAGGACGGCAGCAGAGACGAGGAAGGAAGTTCTTCCAGCAAGAAGACAGCAGGGTACTATTTTACCCAGGCAGCAGCTTGGCACCCAAATTCATGCTGAAGCACCTCCGTTCTTCCCCCGTATAGCTGATATATAGCTGATAGAGCTCGTTCAGGAATCAGCTAACAAACCCAGCCTGCGATGACTGAGGGCAGGGGGAAGAAGGGAGCTAGATGTTTGTCCGGGAGCAGCACCAGGCAGGCAATGGCTGTCACATGCTGCTTGTAAAACATTTCCACGCCAGTTTTTGAACCGGCACGCTCCAAATTAAGGAAGAAGGCGTCTTCCTTCACAGAGCCACAGTTGGGAAAAGCCAGGCAGCGTCCTACAACAGCCCGGGTGTTATCACCTTGATCTCAAGGGTGGCTCGTCTGCGGCGTCCTTGCCAGGTGCCAGCTGTGTCACCTCCTGGAGACGATCACAGCGCACCAGCTCCCCACCGACACTCACCTCAGGGAGATTTCTCCCCGACGTGCTCCCACCAACACGGTGGGAAGCCGGAGGAGACGCAGCGAGCTCGGCGCTACCCGCACCGCTCCGGGGAGGACAGGAACCCAATCCCAAGCCACGGAAAGCGACGAGGCTGGCACCAGCAAAGCCCCACGCTTTCTCCAGCATAAGCAGCCCTTTGTATCTGGGAGAAAGACGAGTCCTGAGGTGCTCCAGGCGTGCACGGTCCCCTCCGCCGCTGCAGCGGGCGGCACGGCTTGGGTTTTGCACAGCTCCTGCGCTGCCAGCACCGCTCCCACAGGCACCAGGTGCCGGCTCACTCGCCATAAAAGTTATTTCTCCCGGCAGCTGCCGCCCCAAACCCGCTTTGTGCCTCCACACCCGCACTCCACAAGCCCACAGCCTGACAGCTCCTGGGGCACGACCCCAGGCAGGGAAGGAGGAAGGGAGGGGGACGGGGGCATACCCCGGGGGATGCGGGACGCGGAGGGGACAGCGGAGGGCTTTTAGGGTGTTTTTTGGGGCAGGAACTCACCTCGGCGAGGCGGGAGGGACGCGGGTTGCCCGGCGCTGCCCTGCCTGCGGCCAGCAGCAGCAGCGGCAGCAGCGGCGGCGGCGGCGGCGGCGGCGGCGTGGGGGAGGCGCCGCCGCCGCCGTGGCGCAGCCGGGGCTGGGGCTGGAGCTGGGGCTGGGGCCGCCTCGGCCCCGCTCTTCCTGCGGCGCGGTCAGACGGAGCCCGGCGGAGGGGCAGCAGCAGCAGGAGGAGAAGGAGAAGGAGAAGCAGCAGCAGCCGCCGCCTCCTCCTCGTCCTCCCTCAGCACCCCGGAGCCGGCAGCTGCGGAGCCCCGGCGGCGCCCGCTCCGCATCCCCCAAGCCCTGCGCGCAGCAGCAGCAGCGGCGGCGGCGGCGGCGGCGGTGCCCGTGGCCGAGCCCCGCTCAGCGCCGCGCCTCCATCACCGGCGGCAGGGAAGGGGGCGGCCGGCAGGAGGAGCCCGCCCGGCCCCGCTCCGCCCCGCCGCCGGGCCCGGATGTGGCGGAGGGAGAGGGAGGGAGGGAGGGAGGCAGGAGCCCCGCGGGGCCATGAGGCGCCGAGCCCCGTGTGAGGGGAAGCACACCCTCCCCCCCCCCCCAGGCTGTGTAATGCCGCTGGTTTTGGGAACGGCAGTAATAAAATATTTTGAGGCTGGAGTTGTGTGGGGTGTGCTGTCACAAATCGTAAGGTTTGGAGGTCAAAGTTGGTGTGCCTTGGCCGGCAGAGTTTCTCCGCTGGGTCTCCTCCACAAGCAGAGCTCCATCTCTGAGGTATCACTGTCACATCCTTAAAGACTTGCTCACAGAGCCCAGGAACCACGCTGTGCTCCTCACAAACAAACCCGACCCTGTGTTTTAGGCACAATTTAAACCTAGAAAGGCAAAAAGCGAAGGTGTGCAGGCAAACACATAGCTGAGCGCTGAAACATTGCCGCGCTGCTGCCACGGCCCTGCAGGGAACGGGGCTGATGCCCTCACCGATTGCTCCCCTTTGGGATCCTTCTCTTCAGCTACTGACCGGTTCTCGTCCTTCACCCAACAAGCATTTACAGCAGCCACCGTGCATACAGGATTTTTTATATCTAACCATAAGATTTATTACCAACTCTCCTTGCATACATGCTACTTGCTCTCGCCACCCCTGAAAACACCTTCACGGAATGACAGAATCATCTGGGTTGGAAGAGACCTCAGGATCATTGAGTCCAACCTCTGACCTAACACTAACAAGTCCTCCCCTAAACCATATCCCTAAGCTCTACATTTAAACATCTTTTAAAGACCTCCAGGGATGGTGACTCCACCACTTCCCTGGGCAGCCTGTTCCAGTGCCTCACAACCCTTTCAGTGAAGAAGTTCTTCCTAACATCCAGACCTAAAACTCCCCTAGCTTGAGCCTTTATAAAGACACTCAGACTTCCCAGGCACCCATCTAGGATACTCTTTCTCCAAGACAAAACCAGTGACACAATTCTTCAGAGACAGACACAGACGGAGGGTTCCTGGGGAGGGGAAATGGGGAAAATGTCTTGCCCAGATAAGCCGGGCATTACACCAGGAGCGGCTTTGCCGAACGTTGGTTGAAACAGTTGCCCATTTGTGGTAAGATAAAGTGTGTTTCGACAAATGCTTAAAACTGCAGTCAGGTGACAGAGGCAACACGCATGTAGAAAATACCAAGCGGGACGAAGAGGCACACACATCCACTGGGGACCATGCGTTACGACAGGCCGCTTCCCCCGCAGAGGGAATGCACACCCGTGCAAGAGCCATAGAGCTGCCTTCATTTAGCATTTATAGGCTGAGGGATGAGCCTGCGTGTGTTTATACACAGCCGGATAATATAAGAAGTATCAGGCTTTCCTGTGCCAAAACTGCGTGTTTCCAATTTACGCTCACAGTTTTAGCAAGAATGATTTATTGTATGCAAGCAGTTTACCATATGCAAGCAGCTTAACACTTGTTCCTTGATGGCTGCTGATGCCGTAGGATGTAGCCCAAATCCCTCTGGTGGAATGTCTTTATGCCACCCTGATTATCTGTGCTATTGCACTGCGACCAAGTCTGTGAAACTCCCTCAGCAAAAATGTTATCAGCTTCATGAAAAAGAAAAGTCGATGCAAAACCTCTAGATACAGCCAAAGACACTTTGAGAAGTGAAATGAATTCACTAAACCATGCAGATGAAAAGATGTAATTTTGGAGTAAGCGTACATTCAAAAATGCAGTCTATAATTTAAGGACTAGGTTTATGGCTTTTGTATTAAGAGAAGTGCATTGAGATTCAGGTTTATGGATTGTGCAGCACTAGTAAATCAACTCTGTAAAATTATTATTGGAGGGATCTTTTCATACATGTACAAATTCAAGTCACAAGAATGAATAAACAGATTTTTAAAATCTTTGTGCTGTTTTGTAATTATAGTCAGTGCTATCCTTCTGATTTCATGAGACGCAAATTATTCTGGGTAACGTACATACTGCACAATGCCTGGGGAGGAAAAAAAATAAATTAGATTTTTCTCGCTTTGGTTTCGTGTTTGTTGAGTCAGCTTAAGGCCGAGCTGTGCCACTCCTCTCGTGTGCCCAGAAGACCGCAAAAGACCAGGGACAAACAGCTTGTATGCTGCAGAGGGAAACCCGCCGGCAGCTGCAGGAAGGTGAACTGAAGGGGACAAAATGGCCCATGAGCTTTCCTAGGAAAGTCCCAGAGCCGCCAGGTTAAGGGCAGATGAGGAACTCAAGTTCAGGCTACCTGCAACGAAAACGGAGGCAGCTGGGGCCAGGGTACCCCCGACAGGGTACGTGTAACTGGAAATCACGCCGAAAGAGTGGTTGAGTGTCATGATGACAGCTCCTGGAAGCTGCCATCATGACAGGACTGGCATTAAATTGTGCTTCAGCTGAAGCGGGTAACTGTGTCAGGGTCTGGCAATTTGCTGCCTCAGAACCTGAAGCAGCATCCCATTTCAGCTGAATGCAAGCAAGTGACCAAAATTGCCATAATGGAGGTCATTTTGCACTTATTCGGCGTTTAAGTGGTGCTCTTAAAAGGCAACCTTAGAAATAAAAAGTGTATTTACATACCAGATACAATCACCTCTGGAAAAAGAAGAATGTAAACACGGCCTTCACGTCAACATTGGGGAAGTGTTTGTCCCTCTAGAACTAATTGCCAATGAAGAAACTGGTGTTTATTGTTGAGTTTGTTACAAAGAGGGTCATAAACTAACTTTATTATAGCAAACATTGTACTGTATTTGCATTATTTCCATCAGATTGTCTTTGTTTTACAAGCTGTCTGCAATAGCTGTTCTTGGAAGGTCTCCAACAAAGCATTCTCTTTGGGGCTACTAACTGCAAATAAGATTAAAGCTTAATATGTCTGGTAATCAGTTTTCTTTTAAAGCAATTTGATTTCTCATGGTCAGCTGGGATCCCCCGTATCCTCTTTGCTTCTATTTTTTCAACTTGCTGCTCTCAATAACCCAAAAAACAATCGCCAACACAAGTACTTTCACTACCTTTCCTGAACTGAAGTGCCATCTCAGAGGTAGTCATACATGACTTCCACTCCAGAATCCAAGACTATTAAACTCCTTTTTTTTTTCTCCTCCAGCCAAGACAAGAAGAAAGTGTTTTATGTCCTCCATTTCTTCCAATGACATGAAACGAGTAAAAATGGGTAAAGGTCATGTGCTCAAACCTGGCAAACATGAGCAGGTAATCTCTCTACTCCTCACCTATACCACCGATTTGCTCCAACAGAGCTGCAGCTGTACTGGGTGAATTTTTCTTGACAGTGATGAAAATACTCTTTTGGATGAATGGCAAGTAAGAAGGAAAGAAAAACACAAGAACCTGACTTTCGAGAACCAGATTTTATCCTCAAGGCTGCTCTGATCTCACTTCACTTGTAAGGGTGGGAGGTAGGAATAGTTGGGATCTGTTCTGGTTCCCCAGAGAAGAAGGTAGAGCACCTTGTCATTTCTCAGGGTACAAGGATCCCAGCACACTCACTTCCCATAGATTCTCCTGAAGCCCAAGAGTGCACTGCTCTTTTCTGCTTTGCTCCATTTCTTTGGAAAAGAGGGAGGAAGAACTGCTCTCCTTTGCCCTGTTCCTTTCCCAGTATCAGACTGGAACTAGGACACTGTTAAATACATGGGGAGAAAGCTAAGGAAAGAAAAACAGTGAGACTGGACTGGGTAAGCCTAGCCCTATGGATATCCCACCAGTGTGACAACCTAGTAATTACTGAATTTGGTACTATGTCCGAACAGAACACCAGTCACACCGTGCTACTGCCATCCAAGCTCTCTATTGTACCAGAGAAGAAGGGTTGGGAGTTGCACCAGACCATGAACCATTAAGGAAAGCATCTGGTAAAAGAGGATGCTGTTGTTGACTCTTGAACTTTACTTTTTTCTTTTTAATATTCCTATAATCCATCTTGACTGATACTATTCTTTCCCCATTTGACCTACTGAGGCAAACCACTGGAGCCCCCCATTTTCAGTGTGTTAGTTCCTCATCGTGAGTTAGCTTCTCAAATCCCAGTCCTCAGCCTTTACTTTTGTTCATTCTCCTACCGAAAACAAGCTTTAGGACAACATCAGAGCATTGGTGAATTTGTCAGTTTGGTCATCAGGGATCCAGGAGGACTTAAACCAAGTTTGCCAACAAACAAGGTTGCTTCCAAATAGAAACATTTCACAGACTAAACAGCAATATTCAAAATGTTTTATACCTGAAAAAAAAATTTTAAAAGTGCTTCCATCTCCATCTATGTTAAATCTGGAGCATATTCTTACAGGTTCTTACACAGCCTGCTGTTATTCCATATGTCATAATTTGTTTTGATACCTCTAAGATTGTATTACAGGAGAAAAAAAGAAGAGTGCTGTGTTTCTAGGATATTTCTGGCACAACAATGAAATGTTTCAGTATATTACAAAATATTTAATCCAATGTGAATATCCACAGCTACAAAATGTGGGCATTTAGACCACAAAACAACTATTACATTTCAGTCAAACGTACATGTGACCTGAAGGTCTGGGGATTTATCACAAACAGCTCCAGCCTTTACAAAGAGAAAAGGATTGGTCTTATGCTGGAAGAAATATGAATGAGCTTTCTTCCAAGAAAAATAGAAGTGGCCTGAAGGCAACATAAAGGTACAGTAAACCTCTAAAAGATGAAGTCCCTATTTTATTTTTATCAGGGTAGCTTTATGCTATGGATAAACAAAGATGAGATATAATTTTATGTAGCCATTAGAAAGTTTATAAGCCCGGTTAAAGCAACTTTTCTCAAGCAGTCTTAAAAACAACAGTAAAACCAGCAAATAATATGTTTGCTTGGTACTCTATTGAGTCTACATGATAGTAAGGCCTGTCTAATAACATTCGTTCTTCCTGCAGATGGGATCCCAGCGTTCCTGTTTCAGCAGGATGTTTTTGTCACTGGCTTGAAAAACAGTAAGTGATTAAAGCGAGAGCAGATACTAAATGTTTTCACATCAGAGCCCGTCACAGGTTTATCTCCCAGCTGGTTCCATCTAGCTCTCATTATTTTCCAGCACTGCTAACACAGTGGGTCAGCGATCTTGGTTTTTGCTAAACGTGAAACAGGGCAAATTTGTGGGGGGTGCCGAAGGCCACTTTGAAAGCAGTTGCTTGATAGAGATGGGGACCTTGTGAAAAAGGACTGCAAAAGTGTCACCGACAGGCTCCAACCTTGTATCCGGTTGGTGTCTGCAATAAATAGACCTATATGCAGAAGAGCAAAGGAGGGGAAGTGAGCTTCCCACAGACAGGTCTGCAAAACGAAGGCGCTGTCTTCTCCGCACACCGTAGATTAACCACAATAAAAAAGGCTGAATTCATCAGCGCAGAGACACACTGCATCACTGAGTTATGCCTTCGGCGACAACTGAATAGACCATTTGCCTTCAGCGAGTTCCTATCGGAGGCAGCGATTGGAACTTAATAAACAGTTGTGTTAAAAAAAAAAAAAAAAAGCACTATTTATTATATATATGGCTTGTGAAGCACAAGCAGCAGAAGAGAGCAGCAACATTTCTTTTTTCAGTTACAAGCTTCAGAAGAAATTGCTGGCAGATAAAGGAAGTGGATTGATGTGGTAAAAACGCACTACTTACCCACTTACTTCTCAGGTGGAACAAGCCCTTAATAAGTACCCGGTAGGTTTTCCCATTAGGCTGACATTCCTGCAGCAAAGCATGCATCACTTAGCATTTCCACATATTACTGCCAGCCAGAGGACTGCACCCATAAGCCAGATTCCAGTTTTATTGCCCAATTAAGGTTTTAAAATGGTCAACGCCCTCTGCAACTCAACGACTTATTCATATTTACCACGTACCTAAAGGACATTACAAATGAGTTTCGCCTGCATGACTGGCTGGCCTGGGTCAGAGCAAAGGTCCTTCTAGCCTCGTATCCTATCCACAGCCCCACCAGTGGGTGCCCAGGGAGAGATTACAGGGGCCAGGACAAACACAGGGTGGCACCTCCCCTGCTTCCAGCTGAACTTCGGGTTGGTTTCTCTTTCCAATGCAGAGGTGATTTGCAGTTCACTTCTCTTCTGTGAGGTCTGCAGGGGCAGTAATCCTGTAGGCTATTCTCAGCTGTGTCTCCAGGTAGGCACGTGTTTAATAGGAATGCACTGGCCATAGTTGCTGCAGATGAGCTCTGTAGGCACACAGGCTGCTGGCAAAAGCAAAAGGCAAGCGTCACCGCTATGTCTTAATTCAGTTCCTCCCTTATGGTCCCGTCCAGACTATATGGATTTGTAGACTTTCCCCAGGGTTTTGATTTCTGGAACCAGCTGGATGACGTGTGCGGGGTCTAATAATTTATCTGAAGTATACAGAGGCTTTTCTGTAAAACCGAGGAGTAATCCACCGGGCAGGCTTCTTGTTCACAATTTTCAAGTACTATGAGATCACCTAACGTTCTTACAGCTCTGCTCTTACTCTTAAACCCTTCTACACCCCAGTCTCAAAGCATAGGCAAGCATAAAATCCTTCACCCACCCACCCACCAGATATTTGGGTAATAAGGGGAGTTGGACAAGTCTTCGCTCGCCTTGCTGTGCCGCCAGGATCTCTGCTGCTCGCACATTCACTGCTTCCCTTCCAGGGATGCGCTGGTTTTAGACAAAGTGGATAAAAACCGCTCCATCTGGAACAGTTTTAACGCTCGCTGTCCGATTCCTAAATCCCACACCGGAGCCGACTGCACCAGAGCAGAGCACGAGGCCAACACGGAGGGATCAGAGGCACAAAATCCAGCACCTCGAGGCAGCGCTCAGCAGCTGCCGCTTCAGCCCTGGAGCTACAGCAGCTGCCGCAGCCTGAGCAGCACCGCTTGGAAGGGACAAAACAAGCAAGGGCTGCTTGGGCTGTCGAGCTGCTTCTCCTTTGCCACCTTGTGACTTGCCTGCACCTTTTTTTTTTTTTTTTAACCCTTCCTTTATGCCGTGCAAATAGTTCTGCCTGGGTGGTAACGCTGTGGACCCAGGAGAAAACCTTTCTTCCCTCTTACACAGCCACAGCAACGTCCCCTCCCTTTCCCCCAGCTCCCTTTGATGCTAAATTAAGACTAAGCCACGATCTTTTTTAGGTACTTGCTCAGAGGACCCAGCACAGGTGGACAGTACAGAGAGATTATTTCATCAAATGTAGCAAGCAAAGAGACTGTGCAAGCAGGGAGCTATACCCTTAGGAGCAGCGGAGAAAAAGCCGGAGCGTATGCTCTAGGACAAGCACGGCAGCATTTAAAGTAAATGCATGTATTTAATTTGATACGAATCTATTTTCATACCTTTCTTTTCCTCCAGCCCACTCTAAAAAAAGGCTTAACTCTCCAGAGTGCCATTTCGGAGATGGTTTCCCATCATGCAAAAGGGAAAAGCCTACGAGCTTCTCGGCGTGCACGAGCAGCAGATGTGTGTGAGCAAAGAGCTGGGCAAAGTCGGTATTTCCAGGGAGCTTAAAGTGCTTAATGCAGCACCCAAACGCCACGAGCCCCACTGGGGCCTTGAAGCTATGGTGAGGATAAAATCGGGGGACGTCAGCAGCGTGGGATGAGGAAGGGACCCGTGGGTCTGACCAAGCCAGGCGTTGCCTCTCTGCTCATCGCTTCCCTCAGGGTCGAAGGGTAAGCACAGCGGCAGCATTTCCAAAATAGTGAGAGATACCCTTCTTTGGACAAAGAGAAGGCTCTGTGAAACCCTATTTCTTCTAAGATATACTCCTGCCTTGCAAAGTGTTAAATCTCCCTGGCTGCAGGACTGCCCGTGGTCTGCTCGGTTACCCTTGCAGCGCCTGACATCATCCCCGCACACGCTCAGCCCAGAATACAGTAAATTGTGCCCCCTGAACATTGCTTTCATTACTCTCAGATGGTTAAACTTCACCTAATGGCAGATTGGTAACTGATGCTTGTTGTCAAACTGATTTGCATGCTGATTTCTTTCGTCACACGCTGAGATCTCTTACCTTTAGTGTCTGCAATGCTACTAAAGGTGTAAATATTTTAGGATGCAGACAGTAAATCCTGCCAGCCTATTTGCTTTTTTTTTTTTTTTTCCTAAATCTGTATTTATTTACTCTTAAAAAGAGCTGCTTCTTTTATATTGCAAACAATATTTATTCACACACTGTTACACATCCTCTGGTATTACCTCAGCTGCAAAATACAATTTTCCACTCAACCTTTGATGTGGGACTTCAGCCTTGTGTGCAGCCAACTTCTGCAAACGGCCACCCTCTCTGCCTTTGCAGAGGGGTGACCTTTTCAAGTTGCCTGGTTTTATTCATTCGCTACCATCGCCACCCCATCTAGCTGAAGCCTATCGGTGCGATCTGAGGTCTCTGAAAGCGGAAGGTTTAATCAGAGCCCCCCATTCAGTCTTCGGGAGTATTCACCAGAAAGACAATGCAGGCTTAAAATTGATTTCTTGCAGGACCCCTGGGTGGCTGCTGTAAAGGATAAGGAGAGGGCATCGCTCCGTGTCCCACGAGGAGAACCACGTTAACCTGAAGGACGTTGGAGTTCCCTGAAGCTGAGCGGTCATGAAAGCTATTACCTGAAAACACAGGCAGTGCATTGCTGCTTTTTTTTTTTTCTTTTTTTCCCTGGGTTTTGGAGTTCTCTGTTCCGACAGAAAAGCGAGCACCTGTAGCTTGGTGCTGTCTACTCAGCTAAGCAAATATTACACTTTGGTTATGGTGGACAAGGCCCTTAATCTGAATAGGGCTGCCTGTAATGAATCAAATAACCTCCAGGGCATTTCTCTTTCACAGTTATTTACTTCCATACAGACCGTGCTTTTTAAGGCATAAAGCACAGCACTTCTAACGCGCAAAGAGCAGCGAGTTCCTGCCCACATATGCAAACAAAGGAGGAAATGCCTCCCTTTCTAAGTTTCTTCTGCTGTCAATCAACCACAGCTTGTATTTTTACTAAATAAGCAGCTTTTCCTTCCCTAATGGGGCCAATATATATTTTTGCTTGGGCTCTCACTTCTCACGGTTGCTCACCTTGCTCATCCCAAACAACAGCTCCTGATGTCCTGAACTGCACATTGATTAGGGTTGTTGTTCCAGGGGCACTTCCCTGGAAATGTGGTTATATTTTTAGATGAATACAGATACAGAGGTGAAGAAAGGAAACATACAAAACTGATTATTTTTCCATTTGAAAACTAGTTTTCCTGCTGTTCTAGACAGATGGAGAGGAAAAAGATGGTACTTAATGAGGTGGGACATACTGTACTTCTTGACAGCACTGCTGAGCCAGAATACGATTTTTTTAACATGAAAACCAATGCAGTAGGTAACGTGCCTTTCAAACACTGTTTTAAAGTGAAAACCAATGCACAAATCAACTCATCTCACCTTATTTTCTCATTGCAATAACAGACCAGCTTGGGTTTATTGGCTACGTTCATATTTATTACTGCTGTCTCTTCCTCCTATCTCCTACCCCTCTCTTTTTTTTTGTTTTCTAAGAAGAGAAAATAATCAGAGGGTGAGATGCTAGCAGAGCAACCCTCAGGATAAAAATACCTAAAAAAGCATGCACCATTTCCCAGGGATTCTTCCCAAGCGTGCTGCTAAAGCGATACGGTCGCGCGGTGTCGGCCCCACGCTGAGCTCTGGGCCGTGCGGGTCATCGTTTTACAGCACCAGAATAGAAATGCAGTTCTGACTAAATCGCTGTACTTACAGAGTTTACAAACTCTCTTCTGGCAAGGTTAAACTATCCTCTGCCCTAAAACTAAACATTGAAACCATCTGGGAAGAAAAAATGATGTCTCAGTTATCTGGAAATGAGATTTCGCTTCAAGTATACATACGTTAATAAATATACAGTCAGGCTTCACCAGGTCTACCAACCAAATCCAGCCTGCAGGAAGCTCATTGTAGGAGTGTGATTTGGGAAGCATGCAGAAGACAAGGCCAATCCAAAGCTGGTGAAGTTAGTTGGAAGAACACCATTGACTTGGACGGATTTCAGGGGACCCCGGTGGGAAAAGGTCAGATACCTTTGGTCATCGCCACTGGAGCTAGCAAAAGCTGCATTTCTCTGCATTTACTCTCAACACAAGCCAGAGTTACCTTGACTATCGGTGTTCATCAGCAGGTTGGAGTACTTACTATCCACGGTCCACAATCCTTCCCCTCTCTTAACTCCCCGTGGCTTTAAGACTTTTTTTTCCAAATCAGACGAGCCCTGCAGCAACACAAAAAAGTACCTCTCAAAATTTCACAGAGGCAACTCTGATTATTCAAACATAATTTTGGAATAATTCTAATTTAACTGTTGTCTTTTGCCACGTGGATTTTGAGCCTATGTGTTTGAATTATCATTTTCAAGCCAAAACCTGAAAGCATTTCACTGTAAGTAACAGTAGATGTTAATGTAAAAGCTAATGGAGGTTGCGCTTACCACTGAATAAGGCAGAAAGGAAAATAAAAGCCCCAAAGAATTTACCATCTAAGGGATCATTAAATTCAGTGGGACTACATCCAAGATTAAATGAACACTTCTGGGCTAAGTATTTGCGAGATCAAGTTCATTTTGCAGACACAAGACACAAAATTGCCCCTGGAGACTGGGAGAATAATACCGCCTAACAGGAGGCACGTACCCAGCCTTACTGTGGGCAACAGCAAAACTTCAATGGTAGCAGGAGAGCACTCTGGGTTACTTTTCATATACACTCACTCACACACACCTATAAAAATGTATATAGGACTTTTATCTTTCTTTTTTTAAATACATGTATGTTTGTGTGTGCATATATGTGACTTCCAGTTAAATAAATCCACATTAAAATCTCTCTCTATCAAAATTCCCTCTTGCTAACCTATGTACAGTGTTAACCAGCTAGTGCTTTATGAAAGTGGGAAAACTGACATTGACTACTGCTTCAGGATTAGGTGGGTTAACACTCTGGCTAGGTATTCAAACCTATATTTTGATATTGATATTGAGCTCCTACCAGGTAGGGGTTTTGTTTGTTTGTTTTTGTTTGTTTTAACACTAAACTGAGGTTTATGCAAACATTCCTCAAAGAGGATGGAGCTATTACACCTTTTAAGTAGGAGATTGAAAACTGCCTACACGCCTACGAAATCATCATTGCTCCGCCAGTTAAAACTGCATCCCGAATTGCTCTCATTTAATCAAAAGCCAATCTTCTTAAGTTATTAAAAAGAACTGGCTTCTTGACATTAGCTAATACCAACATTAAACAAAAAACAACAACAAAAAAAATAGCTCGACAAAATTTAAGACACGTGTGAAAAGCAATAATATTTTAATATAACTGGAGCAGAGTCCTTAGTCAAAGAAATAAAAAGAAAAAAAAATGGCAATTTTCAATATTGGCAGGGTGCACATTAAGAAAATCACTTAAGATTTCATCATGGTAAAAGTAAGATAGCATCAATATTTTAGGTTTTGTAACATCTGTTTACAGTCAAGATTATTTTATTTGAAGCACTATAAATTGGCAATTGTTTATCTACAGTAATGGACTCAATTACTGCTTCCCCAGATTATGCAATGAGCATATTCAGTAACTGAGATAATTAAGCAATAAACATATACTTTGAGCTACAGCAAAGCCTTGCCAGCATTCATTCTGCCAAATCAGAAGACATGCACACATTGCAATGTCATTTATTTGCACTTCATTTTCCAGTACTTTGTCCTTCGCTACTCACTTCTGTAATGCTAATGTACTATTGCTTTGAAAATAATTAAAATTATGGCCTGACCACATGCAGTTTGAAGAAAATAGTGGGTGACCTTCAGCGCGACACTGAAACACACACACGTCAGAGGAGGTTATGCAGCACCAGAGAAACCACCCTGTGCAAACTTGCACACAAATCCTAATCACAATTTTGACAGACATGTTCGATTACACAAAGATGTGTGCAGTACAGGCTTACATTCCAGAGATTTAATTAAAAAAAACAACATTCTCCCTCAAAACCTCAGTTTAAAAACCATCACTTGTCCCAGCCTTTAAAGCTGCCTGGGAATATTCTTTATTTCCATTAATTGTTCATGCTTTTTTTTTTTTTTTTTTTTTTTTTTTTGGAAGGCCAGACACTTAAGTTGCTGATGGTTGCCTTTGAAGGCCTAAACCTCCTTAACTTTACCAAAATCCGTGGGAGAACAGAACTGCTCCACGCAATCCAACTCGCAGTATCTGACGTCTCTCAGCACCCGCTAATTGGGAGAGACAGAATGCCACTGTGGATTAATGCACCTTCTTTCACTCTGCGCACCTGAGCTGAATCTAATCTGCACAAAAGTGACTAAAAATCAATCTAATCTGACAGTGGTGAAATTATTAGGTATAATTGTATGCATTCCCAGATCCTTAGGTGGAGGAGACAGATTCCTTAAATCCTTTCAGGAGAGGAATTTAAATGATTTACTTTTTTTTTTTTTTTTTTTTTTTTTAAATCAAAATAGTAAAGAAAACATTTGCTTACAATCATAAAAGATGAAAGGTGATAAAGACATTATCTTGTGTTCATATCAGCACTTAGTATTTGCGACAGGAAGCAACACACCCCCATGCCAGAAGTGTGGTGGAGGAAGGAAGGAATTGGGGGAAGGGAAAAACCTTGAGAAGTACTCAGATGCACCATGTTTAATTACACAATACCGTGCGTTGCATTTTCAGTGATGGGCTCCTCTTCATTCAGAGGAGCAGAGATCTTAGACTGCTCACATGATGAAATCAGTTGCAAAATTCCCTGTTTGCAAAGGGCTGTATATGCCCACCTAATGTAGAGACGAGCACAATTCTGACTTGCAGCTACTTTTTCTCTTTGCTCTCGCTCCCGTTTGCTGAGCTGTACTCAACTACAAATTAGGAGATGAAAAAGGCATGGCAACAGGCTGACATAACCTACTTTTTTGGTCAATAATCTCAGCAATAAAACACTAAACAGCGCTGCAAAAGAATCTGGTTTGCTTAAATACTAATCATGCCTATTGAAAAGTTTCAAATGCATTTGCAAATATGTTTACTCTCTGACATGACTTACTCAACAGTACATTGTTAACAATGTTCTTCATCAAACTCTTTCTTCAAGCAGGAAAATGCATTCATTTCAATGTTCCAAGAACGAAGACACGGATGATGAAATCATTGTATTCTGAACATCTAAAAGCACAGCAAATCTGTGGGTCAGAACTAGAAAGGTATTGCTGTGATTAAATTAAAAAAAAAAAAAAAAAAGTGTTTGGTGAAGGAAATAGAGTTTCTCATGTGAAAGAGAATCATCATTCTCTCCTGCAGTCATATTTTTTGAAGATGCCCACAAGCATGTGGACAGTGGAGATCTAATTGATACAGTATATCTGGATTTCCAGAAGGCTTAAAGAAACTAAGCACCGGCCAAAATATAAGGAGGGTTCTCACACAGATAGGTAACTTGTCAACATAAATAAATAAATGCATATTTTAAATTATATAGATGGCTACAGAAGTTAGGAAAGTAAATATTACCCTTAGAGATCTGTGCTGGGACTTATGCTGCTCATTGTGTCCATAAACAAGAAAGGGCAACAAAAGCTGCTCTTGTTACTGCATCCCCTCCTAAATAATGATTTAGGGTAGTGGAGGTGAGGGCTTGTAATGAGGAACTGCATAGAGACCTTACGTGACTTAGTAATTAGGCAAGAGGAAATTCGATGTAGATAAGCATAAAAAAGATACACAGGAGAACAAAGCTGTCCAAATTTCAAAAATACAGCGAGTTGACCAGTACTACCCTGGTAGAGAGACCTTGAGGTCACGACGGACAGATTATAGAAACATAAGCTGAAGTGCTCAACAGCGGTCAAAAAGAAAAACAATTATTGGAAAAGGAATTGGCAGTACAACAGAGAACATTGCCTTGCAATCTATGGGGTGCCTGCATCTTAAACGCTGTGTGCAGTTTGTGCCCTCCATCCCGAAGATAAAGTAGAGCTGGAAATGATCTAAGCAGGGCAACAAGGAGAGCCCAAGTACCATCTTCTGTGTAAGAAATGGCTGAGTAAGCTACAGCTCTTGAGTCTAGAAAGAGGAAATATTTAAGATTGAATGGCAAGTGTGGGTCTCTCCAAAAAACAGCAACCAAAAAGCATCGGATTAAGCTAGAAGGGAGTCGGGTTCAAAACAAGGAGAAAGAGGCGGGTCCTCGCACACGAGATTCAGCTGCAAGAACTTCTGGTTGTGGGGCGCTGTGACTTATTCAAGGGGCACTGAATTCACAGAGTCTACCAAGATCTACTCAGTACCCAGAAATCATCTGCAGCTCACCGACAGCCTGAGCCACAGGTGGATGAGGGCTGGGAGAAAACCGCGAGGCAGCATCCTGTGCAGTTGCCCCGCTCGCAGCCTTCCCCGCACACTTGCTTTCAGCTCCCGCTGAGGGTGGCGCGTGGAGTTAAACAGCCTGACCCCTGCAGCCAGCCTCACGTCTCCTCCTTGGTGGGAAAGCACATGCTTGTATGGGTGAGGAAGGAATTGACAGAATCGCAGAAAACCGAGCTGGAGAAATTCTTGAGAGGTCATCTAATCAACCCGCCTGTCTCCTGGCAGAAGCGGCTGCGCTTGATCCTTTGTGGCAGGTGTCTCACCTGTTTTTCAAAGCTTTCAAAAGCAAGCTATTCTGCGGCGAGGCTGGCCTCCTCTGAGAAAAAGCTCTATGGAATATAACCCACGCTGCAAAGTTAATCCCTTTATTTCTTCATCATTGCAGGCATGGAGAGAGACGGGCCCAGCGGAGGGCAAGGCAGCAGGTGGAAGGCCTGGAAGGCCTGTCCTGTGAGGGGGCTGAGGGCATCTGGGTTGTCTCGTCTGGAGAAGAGGACACCAAGAGGTGACCCCGTGGATCTCTGCAGCGTCCTGAGGAGGGGATGCAGAGGGCAGTGAGGGTCCCTGCTCCTCGTCGCCAATAGCAGGGCACAGGGAACGGCACAATGCTGGGCCAGTGGATGGTCACGGAAATCAGAACAGATTCTTCTAGTGGGGTCATTGCCAGTAAAAATAGCACGCAGATTATGGCTAGTCTCAAAAGAACAGCCTATACTGCTTAGTAAAACTGTCTCTGATGGGCACAGAGAACAGTTTGCTCCCTCCTTTTCTGCAGAAATCTCCCCCAGCCACCTTTCCACTCCTCACGCCACACACATAACTTGGCTTCTCCACCTCTCCTCACAGTCCGTGCTCCCTGCACCTCAGATCATCCCATCCCTCGCTTCAAGAAAGGCACAAAAGGTTGAGAGAGAGTCCAGAAATGTAATGCCCAAAGCAAGACACAGCATTCAAATCGAGCCTCAGCAAAGCTTTGACAAGCAAAAGGATTACAGCCTGTGCCTCGCAGGCTCCCTGTCGCGCGCCTCAAGGCGCTGCAACGCCGGCGATTCACATTCTGCTCAGAGCGCACCCGGGCTCTGCGGCGCCTTCTGCCGCAACTCTTATCCTCCTGCTTTCACCAGCCCATGATTTATGGAGTGCCCATCGTTGTCAGTTTTTTTTTTTTTCCTGTCTTTTTTCTTCCCCTCCAAAAGAGAGATGACCATTTTAGGAATTTCACAAAAACGGCGCTGATGCTTCTCTTGGTGACCCCACACACGGACCCTGCAGCCTTCCCACTACCAACAAGCTGGACTCTTAAACCACTGACTGCAAAATGAAGTATGAGTTTGTGCTTGTCAAAATAAACAACCAACCAAACAAAAGCCTTCTCTAGGCTTGGTATCATCTGCAAATTTAGATTTTATTTTTTAAAATTTTTCAGTCTATCCTGTCCCCTGCGTTGCACAGTAGCACTCAGCAGAGCCTCACAGACCTTGGTGTCTTGGTACAGTTCCAGTAGTTTTGCACACCCATGAGACCCATCAGTTTTTTCTAGCAGTTGAATTCGTACTTTGCATTTGGAGAAAAAGAAAAAAACAAGACTAGCAACCAACCACCAAAACAAGATGTTATCAAGCAGATGCCATCTTCCGCTTTTGTTCTGTTTTTCCTTGTTTGTTTTCTTGGTTTGGTGGTTTGGTTTGTTTGGTTGGTGTTTTGCTTTTGTTTTTGTTTTTTTTTTTGGGGGGGGGCGATACTACAAAAATATTGGTAAGTGTACAAAGCAAATACCATTCACAGACTGCCCACTAACACTTACTGTTGGCAATATGAACTTATTTAAATTTATATCCTACTAGCAATAAAAGCACCACAGCCTTGCCATACCAGCAAATGCAATGTTATACTATAGAACTAGAAGTGCTAGGACGCTGGAAGGCTTGCTCTAACAAACAGAGATGTGTGTGAGCTAATTCCTGTGAACAATTTATTCAGAGACTTCAACTCCTGCTCTGCTAATGAATTCCAGAGGACGTTTATATTGCTGTGAATTTATTCTTTATTTAAAATTATTAATAAATTAGTTATATGACCATACTCAGTCTCCAGATTGCTTGCAAACCATTTTCCATCCCATCAAGATCTTATGTTAGTAAATCAGGTTACTCAGCTAATCCACATTTTCTTCAGTCCACAAACCTGCAGCGGTTTCAAGGTGGCTACTGCATTAAAGATTATGCAGATGAGCATCATGACACTTCTATCTTTCTCAGCTGTGTATTTCAGAAATCATGAGCTTGTTCACATGCACCGCTACAGAAAGCCCTCATCATGCTTCCTGAATGCAAACTAAATAAGGAAATTCTTAAGCGATTTTCACTTTCAAAAAGAAAAGATTAAATCTAACTGGATAAATCATTTCATAAAGCCTTTGAGACAGTGGGTAAATACACTAAACATGGCATAATAAATAATTACCTGGGATATACAGGGTATAAGCTTCCAGTGACTGCACAATGCCAAGCTTCCTCATTTCACAGCCTTAAGTAAACAGAACAATGTTTCAACTCAAAATCAAACACTATATCATCTTTTCTTTCTTTTTTCTTTTTTTTTCCCCACTCTTTTACCATAGTGAAGGCTGCATTTAACATAACCTCTTGGTTTAGGTGTCTCCTGCCTACACAGCATTTTGGTTAAGCCTGCCAGACGCAGCAGGGATGCAATTTTTGGTCAGAAGTCCACATTTCAGGTAACACCACTGTTGTTGCCACAAGCTTGCGGCCAACGTAGCTTTGCCAAGCTACAAGCAACAATTTCAGATGAAGTGCAACTCAAATCTATCCAGAACAGCATTTTGAGCCGCCTCTTACTGCTCGTTTCTGATATGTCAAATTCATCAAATTTTAAAATAAACTGAGAGAAGGAGAAGATACTAGGAAAATGGCACAAAAGGCATTTCTAAAGAACCTGTTTCTCTTTTTGTGTTACTACGAATATAGAAATGGCTTTTTCAAAGCTTCTAACAGGAAGATTGCATTGAATGTTAGATATTTGATGTGTGCAGAAAAAGGCCTTTAATATTACAGAAGTAGTCTCCTTAATCCAAGGTTCAAATGCCTATTTTAGAGGCATTCGGCATTATATTTAAACAAAGCTAGTGCAGTGCCTGCAGCTGCAAATTGCAGGGAACAAATGCAAATCACAAGAGTTCACACTGCAGGCTCTGAAAAGTCATCAAAGCCTCCAAGTACTTTTAAAGAATAACGTACAAAATGCCACAAGACCTCACAAAGTACCCTGCAGGAATCCATCGCTTTTTACCTGATGGAGCGGTGAAGCTAAGAACTTCAATCCTTTCTTTACCCAGAACCTCTATAAAAATGCAAATAGCACCCAGCAGACATACGTGCAATTAAGAGAAAAAAAAAAAAATAAAGCTTCTTTTAAAAATTTAAATGAAACTTAACTAATTTTAAAGAGTTGGGAACTTGGAAATTGTAGCACAAATTGCATCTGGGCAATGCCACTTGAAGATGGATAACTTAACAGCAAAGTTGTCTGACACCATTGCTAGGCAATGTTAATGGTAAGAAGTAACTATCATCACCAGATGTTTCTCAACTGCCACTACTTCTTACAGTGAATTCAACTTTAAGTAATACCTACCATCTAGCAAAAAGTTGTCCCTATTCTGTAGACACAAAAATACACGCAGAAAGAGGTTACACATTAATTTTTACTACCTTCTTTTTAATTCAATAGATTATGTACATTCTCTTGCACCATTTTAGACCCTTATTCATTTTATAAAGTGTAGCATACTTTTTAAAATAAAATAATGTGAGATAAAAGGGTGAGTGAATGACTGAAGCCACAGATGATTTCATTCAAAGGCCTCATTTTTCTAGTTGTACAGAAGTAAGACCAGTCGGAACGCTTCAAGCCAAGCGGCCAGGTGGGATATAAATTAAGGACTAAAAAATAATTGATTTCAAAGTTTGGAATAGAATAAAGTAACAGTTGTGAAGCCGGCCTTTTCCTTTGGATAGAGCGGAAGGGTACCAAGGCAAGTGGCTCTGAGGCAGGCTGTGTTTTCCCCATGGCTTCTGCCTATGGATCTGCTCCATCATGTGTCTCTGCACCTCAGGTACATGCTTATTTAATTTTCTTATTAGCTAGGCAGCAAATAAAAAAGGCAGACCTTGCAGTACGAGTGCAGGAGATGGTGTTCACCTTCAGCCAGGTTCCAAATGCAGCAGGAAGAGCCACATCTCACTCAGCTAAACCATCGACTGCAATTTGCACTTCTTCAGGCGAGCCCTGGTCTTCAGGACAACACAGCTGCCCACTGACGCATGTGATAGGAGCCCAGCCAGGTACACATTGCACTTCATCACCAGAACAGCACCTCTTCGTCTTCTGTGGGGCCAGGTATGGCAGGAACTCAGCCTCACAATCTCACAGCCCTCCCAGCATCCCTAATTCCTTCCCACATCCCCTGCAGACACTCTCAACATTGACATTGCCATTACTGCTATTTTCCAATGAGTTGTAGGTCTTCTGGGATTTTGTAGTGTTTGGCTCCCTATAACATCGCATTGCACTCAGTATTTCTGAAATACCCATGGGCCTTCTGATTTTGCTGTTAGTAAACCGCTTGATAAAATGGGTACAGATAAGAAAATGCCTGGCTGCATACTATTTAAAAACGTTCACAGATGCAGCATGCTAATCCCCTGCGTGATTCACATGCAACATCTGCTCTACAGGAGCATCAGAGATGGTCCTCCCCATTAAAGCACTCCTGCCATAAGGTATGCCCTCTTTTAAAAAGGCCATGCCTGGGAGCTGAGCACAGGGAAGAGGTGGGACCAGGCCCCAGGAACGGAAAAAGACTGACCAAGATGAGAGCAGCACTTTGAGCAAACAGCAGAGCAGGTTTGGCTTTGTCAGGGGATACAGATCTTGGGCAATTCTCAGTGCCTCCGCTAACTTCAAACTCAGGTCACCATCTTGAGCACCTGATGGGTGTCTGTCACTTGAAGAGGGAAGAAATGCAAATGGCGTAGCACCTAAAATGATCCCCAGCAATAAGGACAAATACAGTGATATCCGCCAGTTTGCCCTAAATGCTGCTGGCAGCTCAGGAAGACAGCAGCTATGGTTGGGAAGGAGAAGATGGGACTTGGATGTATTTGCAGAGCCTTGCTTACACTCCTGGAAAGCAAATCCTGCCCCGCTTTTCTGTTGTATACACAGGTGCCTGGAGCACAGCCTGGGAGACCAGGCCTTTGTCCTCAACCCTCTTTCAGGCCACCTTCAAAGCTTTTGTTTCACACAGCATGGCCTGGCACCCCTACTGTGACCAAGATCAGGCCTCATTACAGCACCGTCTAAAAACGTGACCTAATTTTTACGCTCGAGTGTCAACTTCTTGGACCTCTGCCTCTCCACGAGGCATGTATTGGGTCACGATCTCACACAGCTGCAGCTAAAAGACGAATGGTCAGCCATTGCGGAGAGGTAGCTAAAAAAAAAAATTATGGTAATGCATTGACCAGTATGTTGAAGGCAGGTGCATAGAGAGGCTAAAAACAGTTTTATCAGTCATGTAGTTTGAGAGTTGTCTGCAACCCCACCATTGCCACCAAGCAGTGTTTTGGGGTTGGGTACTGAATAGCACAGAGAGCAGGAGAGCTGTCAAAGCACTCGGGGACACAGTCCGAAGCTCTGCAAACCTATTCGGACACGTCACTGCAGTGCAAAGTCACCGCAGGCTCCAAAGGCGAGGGCACACTGCTGCCCTGAGTCACCGGCCACGTCAGAGCCGGGCGTTGTGCGCCGTGCCTATCTACCTGGAAGCAGACAAATTGGTCACAGGATGGATTACCCAGAAAGCTGACTGTGGATGTCTGTCTGCGGAGTCATACGCTGAGAAATTTAATGGGCACCATGATTACATGCAGCTTGTTTGTAATGGGTTATACAGTCAGCGCGGGGACAGCAACGGGGAGCACTTAGCTAGAGGCTCCTTAGAGCTCCTGGTCTGCAGCTGAAGGAACAATTAAAGCCAGCTGTTTTTGTTTTATTGCAGTGACTGATGTGAGAAGGCTGACACAGCCTCGGGACTCGCTCTGAAGGCGTTAAGTGTAACTTTGTCTTATTTGGGGCAGACCTGGGACAGAAACCCGCCTGCAAACACACCAGCGTTACCTCAGGGGCTACCTCCCCCACCCCCCAAACACCGCACTCAGTCCCAACACAGCCTTTTATTTTTACATCTTTTATTTATTTATTTAATTCCCCGAGCGGCCGCAGCGCCCCACAGCCCCTCACGGGGCGCCACGGCGGCCCCTCCCCCTCCCCAACCGCCTCCCGCCTGAGGGAAGGGGGACGCGCACACTGCGCATGCGCGGAGCGGCGGCGGGGGCCCTGCCGAGGGGGAGGGGCCCGCTCCCGCCGCCTCCCGGTGCCGCCGCACGGGGAGGGCGATGGCGAGCCTGCTCCCCGCGGCCGCCGCCGCCGCCTCCTCCTCCTCCTCCCCCGCCGGCGCCCCGGCGCGGAGCAAGAAGCGCCCGGCGAGCCCGGGCACCGGCAGCGGCCCGGCCAAGAAGAAGAAAGTGGCGGCGGCGGCCGGCGGCTCGCAGGTAATGGGGGGCGGCGCGGCAGCCCGCATGCGCGGCGCGGGACCGCTCCTCCCTTCGCTCCCCCCTCCCCTCCCTGCCGCGCATGCGCAGGAGGGGCTGGCGGGGAGCGCGCGCGGCGGCCGTTGGGGCGGTTGGGGGTGGGGCGGTGCCGTGAGGTGAGGGAGGCGGTGGGGGCAGCGCGGGGCGCCTCAGGGCCACGCCGGCGGGCGTGTGGTGGCAAAACTCGGTCCTCAGAGCCTGATTCTGGGGGGGCAGCGTCAGGAGGAGAGTTCACAGAATCACAGAATTGAAGGGGTTGGAAGGGACCTCGAAAGATCATTGGGTCCAGCCCCCCTGCCAAGGCAGGTTCCTCAGAGCAGGCTGCCCAGGTAGGCGTCTAGATGGGCCTTGAATATCTCCACAGAAGGAGACTCCACAACCTCCCTAGGCAGCCTGTCCCAGTGCTCCGTCACCCTCACTGTGAAGAAGTTCTTTCACATGGTTGATGTGGAACTTCCCGTGCTCCATTTTGCGGCCATCACCCCTTGTCCTGTCTCCACAAGTTATTAATGCGCATTTCTTCTCACCTCCTACCTGTGGTAGCAGCACCGTGTGACACCAGTGCATGGCTCCCCAGGCCCCATCCCCAACCAAGAATGCCTTTCCCGAGACCACAAGGCAACACCTCATGCATCTCTGTGCCCAGGAAGAGGCCCAGGGTCAATACATCCTACCGTGTGCGCATAATATCTGTATAAACTTCAAAAGTAGAGTGTCTGGATTTCTTTTAGAAGGATTTCAGTAGCTAAGTGGTCAAAAAAAAAAAGTTGGGAAAAATGGTAGCCCTTTTATATTTTATCCAAGAAATAGTTTTTCTTGGTAGTATTTCATGACCTGTAGTAGTAGCATAGCCGCAAAGTATGTGCTACTGCCTGTTGGGTTGCTTATTTTCACATGAGCCATCAGGTCGGAGGAATGCATTTTTCAGCAGATCTTTTCTCCAGACAATTGGAAGCCATCGTGTACATGCCAGGGCACAGACAGAAACCATTCCCCGCTCCAAATGATGCTCTTGTAGCTCTTGTTTTCACCCTGTGGCATTTACATAGTTTATTTTCCTTTTCTGGTGAGCTTATCCCTAGGAGAGGCAGCACAAACCACAGTGATTTATGTAGCTAACAAACTGCACTGCAACCGTGAAAAATTAACTGCCTAGCATGATCACGTTTGACAACTTTTCAAGGTCTGTTAGAGTTACGAGTCTGGAGCTTCAGCTTGGAGAGCACCGCTCTGCCTGTGTGTGCATGCATATATAAAGCCCTCTACACTTAAAAAAAAAAACACTTCTCCAAACACTTCAGCCTCTAAAACTGTTTCCTGAAGCTCACATCAAACTTCAGTCCATGGACAGCTTCCAGTATTATGAGACAACCCACGATTTCTTGCCTGAACTGGGTTTTGATAGTGTGATAAACAGTTTTTGCAATTCTTCTCACAAGTGATTTGAGTGCAGAAAGGAGGAATTTCTCAACTTTACGTTCAAGTCATCGTACACATCCACTGACTTCAGTGGTGCAGATCAGTCCCATAAGGAAAAGGAAAAAAAAAAAACCACCTGAGGCTCAGAAAGTGTGTAACCTCAGGAATGGGACAAGAAGCAGCTTGTTGATCCTCCAGTGCTGCTGACTGGCTCTGGAGCGAGCCAGTTTAAACAGAAACAAAATGGGGGCTTTGCAGTTTTTGCGTTAGAAACAGTGATGACTGGGCACGTTCCTCTGCAGTACCTCTTTCGGTCTGTATCTCCACAAGTCCTTGTGTAGGCCTGTTTATTTCTAACACCAAACAAGCAGCATTCTTCATCCGGCCATCTTACACTTGCACACCCTTAGCGCACGTCACTGGCAGCACAGGTGTGGAGGCAGCACTTGTTATTCTTCTGACTGTTCAGTTTCCTAATTAACTTCTTTGATATCTTTAACAGCTTTTTACAGCCTATTTTCAGCCTTTCAGAAGACAAATATATCATGCTGTAGCTCAGCACAGAATGGTTTCTATTTTAAATAAACTGACATTGTGAAACAGATGGAGAAATAGCAAATTATTTCCTCGGTTAATTAGCAAACTACAGGTAAGAGGACCCCTGCCGAGAGGTTTCTAACTATTTGCAGGGTCAACTTAGGATCTGAGGACTCTGCTAATGCACTGTGAAATACCTCGTCTGCTTTTGGCCACTGCATTAACTACTAGCTTCTGCGGAGACCCTCGTGCCTGGCCTACTTCAAAGTACATTCACACTGTGCCAGCTTTGAATTTCCTCGCATCTGTGGCTCCATCGCTGTGAAACTCAACCAAAAGGGTTGTTGTTGTTTTGTTTTTTGGAACTTCCGCAAGTCACGTGAGCTTGTTTCTCTTTTGTGTGCTTCATGTCACGAGTAGCTATCGCAGTGCTCATGCTCAAGACGTGTAGGTAGGGAGGGTAAGACTGTAGATATCAAAGAATCACCAAAAATGTGCTTATTTTCCAGAACAACCATTTTGCTTGAGGATAGCAGCTAGACTGAGTACCTGTGTGTGTTACAAACAAGAACGCACAAGTATCACACAGCATACTTTTTTTGTTTTAGCCCAATTTTGATCATGTTTCTCCAACACATGGTCTAGCATATGAACTGCTACTTTCTCCAAGATACACTCCAGAGGCATTAACAAAAAACATTCTTCATAGTTTGTACGACTTGCTGACCCAAAGGTATTGAGTCATGTTTGCTTTGGAAGAACACTGCACACGGGCCTTGTCAGTCATGGCTACAGAAGGAGACACATGGTTTTTGGATACAATGCCTGTATTTACCAAACACAAAACGAAAAGTGAGTTTACAGGAAGGCAGGGCTGCAGATTGATTACATCACTTTTATTAGCCTTACACAGTTATTCCTCCCGTGCAGTCGTGCCACCGGAAAGTACCGCAGTCTTTGCTGCAGCAAGGGATTTTAAATGTTGAGAATCATTATGTATGTCGACGGCTAACCTCCATGTGTCAAAACCAGTGCTGCTTAGTGGCTTCTGTAGCACCGTTCGGTTAGATTCCTTGCCCAAAGATCTCCAATAGCTGCTGTGCTGGCTCAGCCCAGCTGCTGGCAGAGGTAACGGAAGCTCTGGGGCAGACTTGTCTCCAGGTCCCTTCTCTTTTTAATTACAAACGCTTAACCTGGGGTAGAATGAGTAGCTCGATACTGATCTAAAACTGCCACCTTAATATTCACACCATTACTTTCACAGATGATTAGAGCAACAGGAAGCGTTCAAAGGAGCGCATTCAATATTAAGATGTAACTGATGAAACAGAACGCTCGCACATGACAGCTAACGAGCTTAAAAGGCAAAATTTGCAGTGAAGTAAGAGAAGGATTTGGGGAAAAAAGTCTGTGATTTTGTCAGAGGACAAAGTGAAAATGTGCTAAATATTATGGGAAAAGCATATTTGCTTTCCTTATTTGCAAAACAACTTCATGCATGAGTGATGAAGAATGTAGGAAATGCCTCACTTTGAGAGTGACATCATGGTTTGTCTTACATTTTGAACAGATGTAAACTGCTTTGTAAAGTACAGAAACACACAGGGAAGGCTTTTGCTTCCTCTCTCCATCCTTGTAGCAACAGCAGGTCTTGGTACAATTTAGGAAATGAAGATTGAACTTCCTCCTCTGCAAGATTTCAGTGGTATTTAGGAGGTACTCACATTATTAAATGCATTGATTTTATCGCTGACTGCGAACGTTGCAGCAGTGCTACTGGAAACCGTTTTACGTAACTAGTGCTCATATGGGTATTTCACACCTTTTTCTGAGTTTCTCATTTTATGCTCAAAAAGAGAAACCATACAACGTTATTAGAAAAGTCAAAATGGCTTAAAGTTGTTACTCTCTTAAATAAGCTCCTCTCATGCACAGTATGAATGTGGAAGGAGCGACTCCAAGATGTACCTAGAGCTCCATTTTTCTATTCTGAATGTAACTGAATGATGCCATTTTGCACTGAAATCTGGAGGGTTCTGACAGACAACTGCTCAGCGAGACTTCAGTATGTGCGTGGCTGCTGTTATGTATTCAGAAGCTGTCCACTAAAAGCAGAGAGCTTACCCGAGGACATAAATAGCGTGGAATTGGGCTCCAAACCATACGTAAATGTAATCAGTTCTCCTGTTCTGCTGTTTTACCAAGTCTATCACTGTAAGTAGGAAGCCATCAAATCAATTTTAAAATAACTTTGTTTTAAAAAGTCCATTTGATCTGCCTCTAATTTCCTGAAAAACGAGGTTAGGCAGGATGAGTTTAACTACAGAATCAGTGAGTATGACGGCAGCTACTGAGCAGAACTGCTGCTTTCCCCGTGTTCTGGGGCGAGTGTCTCCTCTGGTATGGCACGGTATAATAATGACTTTCTGATCTGAAAGGAAAAATTAACTGCTTAGGAATTCAGACCTGGTTTACAGGCTTAAGCTGTGTAACAACAAACTTACTCTAATTATCGTAATACTATTCCACATAAGACTTTCTGTAACAGAAAGGCATAATTATCCTCTGTAGCTGGAAATTAAAAAAAATAATAATAAATAATTTGTGTTTCTCACCATTCTGCTTGCCTGGAAAGAGACAGCAGGACCCTGATAGAGCACGATAATAGGGAGGAATAAGTACATCTATATTTGCCAGTTTATTAGAAAGCTATCATGTCATTATGGTCTAGACTAAACTTTTTCTCCTTTTTTTAAGCATCTCTCAGCCCTTAAGGTTATGACAGTAACTGAAAATACGTGAGTTTAACCAATGAAACAGTCCCAATATGGAGCTACTGCTTGCTCCAAAGGGTGCCTTTAAAATCCCCTTGCTCCCCGGGGATGCTAACTCAAACCTGATTAAATAGAATTAAATGGATGAAAAATATTTAAATTGGATGAAGCGTGGCTGTCCTGATACAGAGCAGTCACTCGCTAGCCCCTGATAAGAACTGCTGAGGTGGTGACCTGCTCCAGGTACAGCCACGTTGCACGCCTGTTCACATCCCTACCCAGGAGTTTTGGCTCTTACCAAATGAGCTCAGCCAGCTTGAAACAAGTGGCCTTGCCTTCGCAAGAGCGTTAGCAGTAGCAGGCACAGTGTGCTAGCCCCATCACCGGCAGGTATCGTGCTCACTGCAGCATCACCAGACCACAGAGCACTCAAAATCCCCCAGACCTGCAGTTCTCTGCGTGAAGCAGCGAAAGGGCTACCGCTTCGATCTAGCCCTTTGAAACACGTGAGACCACAAAGATGCTGTCTGCGATGAAGCAGACGGTGAACAGCTGAAACATGAAGCATCTCTTCTAGGAGGTCTTTTGTCCTCTTCCAGAAGAAGAGCTTATTTTCAGGCAGCCCGCTAACAAGAGCAGGGATTATCCCGAGGTACCGGTTCCTGTCACTTGCACATCTGAAGTCAGATCTGTTAAAGATGCAGAATACCTCCAGTCCCCGGCAGGGAAATGCAATAATTAAAAACAATTAGGAGATTTTGCAGGGAAATGTGTCAAAAGGTACAACGCGTGTGCTTTAGGTTTAGCTTTTTTTAAACAAGAGGGAGTTGCTTTTATACAGCAATCTGGATTAAAAGGGAGCCTGTCAAAACTGAGAGCTAAGCATTGACTTTGCTTGACGTTTATCACATACTGAAGGCTTTAGATGATCTGTAATCACAAAAGTATGTGAATTTCCAAACCGGTCTATGCCAGTCCCGGAGAACTACCAACCCCCCAGCCAAATGTGATTAGATTTGAGATTGAGAGTAAACACAGATGTGTTATGTTGTAAAAATGCAAAAGCATATGTGTGCTGACTTTTACTGTGGGCGTCAGCGTGCTGGTGTCATGCTATTTACCCTGCTCTCTCGCCTGACCCTAGCAAGAGAATTTTAATTTTTGCTCCAGGTGGGTGATAATGGAGAGCCTTGCTGTGATTGTACTCAATTCCAGGCTTCCTAATAAATATACAAGGAGGTTAAAAGAGATAATAAATATGGTTCATTGCTTCTATCACAGGGAGATAAAATTGGATGGATTATTTTCTTATGAAAGGGGAAGAACAATCTAAAACACTTAATGCGTATACTTTAGCATGACATTTTGTCGGAGAGGTAGTGCTTCTTAGGAGCAATCTAAGAATTCACTTAGCTCATTAAAAAGTTCAGGTTAACAAAAGAAAACTTGGAATAACTTAACAAGATATTGCAGGTTTGAATAGCTGTCAGACTGTTTTTCACATTTCTGTAAAGTGTAGTGCTCGTGTTAGATAATATTTCAGTTCAGTAGCAGTTACGTAAATGTGTTCATTTTGGTTTAGAAAGGCTGATGGAGATATTACTTTGGTAGCCTGGCAGTGTTTTGAACACATTTTTTAAGCCTTCCAGGAAAACAGAACAGAGTTGTCAGCTGTCTATTTAGGGCCGTAGAAAGCCAAAAAAGTTGTGACACTGCATTGCGAAACGCACCGGGCTCTCACGGCAGAATTCATGTCCATCACCCTGAAATCTTGTCTCCCTGAAAACCCGCCTGCAATTTCGGGAGGCACAATTAAGCACCCCGCCCAGTCTCCTATCTCCATCTCCTACCCACCTCCACAGCCCTCAGCGGTGTGCTTCTGCCACCGGTATCATGCCAGCACCGGTTCAGAACAGAAGTCACACTTATGGCACTGATACCTCCTTCTTTGTATCAGGTGTCCATACAACTGCTTGTGCTGTCCTCTGCTTGAAGCTCCTTCTGCTCCTGCCTCTGCCTGCGGGGCCTCAAGCCCCTTTTCTGTATGCACATCCTAACTGCTAGACTAGAAGCCAGGCTAGTGCTGCGGGAGAGGCACGTGGAAATGTGTTCCCTGCTGCAGCTGAGGATGGAGAGGGACCCTGTTTGGCCCAAAGAGAACGACTGCACAGTCTGGTACTGAGCACAGTCGTCAGAGTGGCCTCTCCATGTACCTTATGTTTGTTTTTTCAGTTTACATATTTTATATGATAGTTTAATGCAAAATGCACAAGCAGGGATCCGAAATCCTTTCCTTCCAAAACTCTAGCCAAAGAGCTATGTAGTCACGCCATCTAATAACACCTATTTATGTGGTAATAAAAATGCATCACTGTTCATTCAAGAGACTAATAGGAAATGGATAGAAGGAAGCTATTTTGTGAGTAATATGTAATTAAACTATAGCAAAGTCTTCCACAGAGTCTGTTGTTCTGGGAAGAGTGAATTTCTGTAGTTACGTGGTTTCCAGTCATCTTGCCCCAAGACCTAAATACCAGCTGACTTGGAAAAAAAAAAAAAAAAAAAAAAAAAGGCCTTGCTGATTATAAGATCCTGCTCTGGATAAGAAGCATTTTGGGGAAATAAAGTGTGTATATATATATATATAAAATTATATAAACATATTTTTTTCTTTTTTTGGAAAGCACTGCAGGCCATTGGTAGGATTTACTACATGAAGAGACTCTCGTATCAGACCCGTCCTTTTATCATTTATTAAACGCAGCAGAAATGATTTGTTTTATATCATATATCCTTAGATTTTATTAAGCAGACAAAATACTGGGCTTCCACTAGGTATGTATTTTGACTTCTGTCCTTACAGTGCAGCACGCTCACAGCACTGCTGCCCTTATATTTGTAAGGATGCTGTGTGGTTATCACAGCAGCCTCATTTACTGCTTCCAGAGATGTATGCTTTTCTGAGTGAGTGAAGGAATGAGGAGAAAGGTGCAAAAGGCCGAGACACCTATGAGAGTTTCTGGGTAAGTTAGAGAAGGTTTACAAGTACGGATATTGTCAATTAGGTGGTACAGCTGGAAAAATCAGTCAAGCTTTCAAGCATACAAGTCTTTTTTTCAAATCTGAAAATGAATCAGCATTTTCCAAAGCTCAACACCGACTGAGAACATCTGCTTAGCGCTTCGTTAGGTCTGTATCAGCTAGATTGTCTCTGAATTAAGGTTGGTGGCATCCCAGGAGTACAGGGGCTGTTCATCAAGGAAGGGAGAGTGTGTTACAAAAATAGTTGTCACCTGTGAGAAAGGAGGAGGGAGTTAAAACCCACAGAAGGCTGTGTGAAAGTTATGTGCTGTAAAAAGTCTTCCTGTTGAACCAGAGGTGTATTGTTATGCCGTCCATCCAGAAGCTTGTCGTAATTTTCCAGATAAACAGGTGCATTTAATAAAAGATGATCCTTCTGCCTAGAAACGTTATGCCCTGCAACCATCAGGGCTACAGTGAAATACTGCTGAAATGGAACGTGCAGAAATTAGGGCAGTAATTAACGTGAGTTATATGACTGCTCGTGACCAAAAGAGCTTTTCGTTAGCTCCCTGGACGAGCAGTCCTTTAGCAGGCTGCTCAGGGTACCGCAACTGGGGACGTTTTCCTGTAGCGTGTTAACGAAGCCCCAGACTCAGTGACTATGTTTTAATATTAGTATTCTCCCTTTACCGTAACGATGCTTATGGTTTAATAGAATTGCTTTCCCCCCTGAGAAACACCACGATGTCCTTACAGCAAAGCTGGCTCTTAGAGTAAGAAACTGGAACAGGAGAAAGCTGTTATTGTGCCTTGACGTGCTCACAGCGTGTTCAGGCCCCTCAGACCTCATCCGAAATTGTCAGTTGCTGGCAAGTCCTTTTTCCTTGAGTTGAGTGCCATTGGTTACTTAGTCTAGAACTAGCAATGCTAGTTGGCATCCTTACATTTTCTCCCTTGGTTGGAAGATTTCCTTAGGTTTTTGCTAAACCTCTTTTGTTGCAGCCAGAATTCGCTTTTGATGCAGCCACAGAATTGCCCTTTCATGCTCCTCCCTTCCATCTGTCCCCAAAGGTGGTTTTTTATTGGTATACTAAGTAATTCATTGTGGAAAACTTCCTAAAACGTCCTTCTAATCCCATCCATAACAAAATACTAAATAATAAATATGGAAAGTATTTAAATATTAAAGAAATGTTTCCCTCTCACCTATGATCACGGATGTCATACCAGACTTCTCTAATTCTAGCGTAGTGGAAAGTCAGGTCTCTTAACAGCTCTGCTTTGCTTCAAGTGCAGCAAAAAAGGCAGTCGGGCTACCAGTTCATATGCAAAACGTTCAACTGTGGCGCTTTCCAGGATGTGCGGCAGTTCCTCAACTTCAGTGATACAATATCAGGGTGAAGTGTGTTGCCACAAAACTTACACAGTTGAGCAAACAGCCACCTGCTTGTACAAATATTTCTGCGGAAATCTTTCACAAATTTGCCCCAAGATTAGTATTGCTGTACAACTCTCTCCTCCCTTTCCCCCCCCGGGCAGTCTCAAAATAGTGCACAATAGGTACTTGTGTCACCTTATTTTCCTCTCAATTAAAATCTGCCGCTTGTCTGTTTTGGCACAGTCGTCAGGATTTTTTCATTATCCACTTAAATGTAGGCATCCATAGGATAATAATGCTCCTACAGCTTTGGTGATGACGGGAACCTGGTGTGCTGCTCAAAGCAGGAGCGCTTGGTGTTGAGTCTGCTAGATGAAGAAAAGTGCACGTAGCAGATTCAGGGCATGCACAGCAAGATTAGTTTTTTTTTGTCCCATAATATGGGACAGACACTAAGGGTGACATTTCTAGTCTGAAGATTCAAAAAAAAACCCTAAGAGGTAGTTTCTTTTCCTGTCCTCTTTTAAGGACTTCTGGAACATCTGATACAGTTGCTGCTCTCTCATATCACATACCTTTGGTAGCTTTTGGAAGTTTGTAGAAAAAAAAAAAAACACATTTTCATTCTAAATTGCTTTAGCAGTGGATTGTTCCATATGTCACTGTACCTAACATTTGCCTTTGTTTTGGTATGACAGTCCTAAATACCTAGACACAAACGAAACAATCTTCCAAGTAACTTTGGAGAGGAGTGCTAAGCCTTTGCGGTAAGATGGGTGATGTTTACTCGTGCGTTATGACAGCAGGAGGTGTAGTTAGCAGAAGCATAACAGCGACAGAGTGAGAATTTTTATCTCCTTCCAGTGACAATTAAGACAGCCAGAATGAAGGCATAAAGGCTGCAAAGACAGGAAAAATCTAAAACTAAAGTTTTGTTCTCTATACCAGTTCACCGTTTAGCCCACAATACCTGGCTGTAAAATTAGACTATTCTAGTTCAGGTCTATACATTTTTCCTAACAAAAATAGGTAGGAGCTCTGGAAGACCTGTCTTTCCTCAAAACTAATTAATGCCTTGGAGGGAATACTCACACTTTGTTTCCTGTCCAAACAGGTAACGTTATACAGAATATACTAAAATCAGGAAAGCGAGTGTTTTTGCAGAATTTTTGTTTTCCTGTCAGCCATAGGAGCCGGTATCTTTCTGCTTTCCTTGCCCCAGGTTCAGGCACGTTGTAGATGAATGGAGTTGGATTCTTCTCCTGCCTTGGCTTCAGCCTGTTACTTGACAGAGGGGTTTTGATATGCTCCCTGAGCAGCATTACAGCGATAACAGCACATGAGCGTATCGTAAGCCTCCATTCTTTCCTCCCGACGTTCTTTGACCTTAGCTGTTCTGTATCGAATGATGCATTTTGAAACTTTAAGGCGCAGTTTAGCCAAAGTCCTTGACTGAACTGATTTTTGTTCTGATAGAGAAAGGAAAGTACTGTCAGGTTTTATAAAAAAAATCAATTGTGATTTACTCTAGTCTTTCTTGCTACTGTACTTCCATACATTTTCAGATGTAATGTCCATCAATTTAGCAGATTTCTTTCTCTTGGGGAATCAAAATAGTCTGTTAGCTGGGCTCAGTTTTACTCTTGGTGATACAAACTAATGTGCTTTTTCATTCCATTAAATGAAACATACGGCAACATATGGAAAATTTTAGCTCCAGAGCTGCTTCAGCATGACACTCAGCTCTTGAATTTGTCCGAGTTAAAATTTTCTTAATAAAGAAAACTGTCAAACGTTATAAACAAGGACTAGTCCCAGTCCACCAAACGAAATCGGAAAGTGAGAGATCCTTTGCAATTATGTAAGCCGAAGGGAGCTCTGTGGCAAATGCAAATTAAACCACACTTTTCTGGGATAGCGTGCAGCTATTCACAGTTGCGTCCCAATTACATTTTATTTGAGGCTTTTCCCCATAGAAAATAGTAATCTTTTTTTTTTTTTTTTTTTTTTTTCCCTTAAAATATCTGTAAGTTATAAAACTTTGTCCATCATAGTGCTTGGAAGTTTTTAAATGGAAAAATATGTTTGGCATCTGAAATCTCTTGAGAAGAAATCAAAGCTTTTACTGAAGATTGTTGCTCTGTTTCTGTGTTTGAAAGTTTAGTAATTTTGAAGAGGATAAAGTCAATTTGAGTTTTCCTGGATTTTGATTTTTTTTTTTTTCTTTAAGTGAGCAGCACCAGTGCAAAGGCAGCTCTCGTGTCACAAAATTGCTGGGTCTTTTTCTTCTAGGTTTTCAAGCAATGTTTGAGAGGCGGGGATGTAATTAAAATCTTACCTTCCCTTTGGCTGCATTTTTAATTCTGAATTCAAACCCTCACACGGTGTAATAGAGCTTTGCTTTAGGGTGTTTTATACCTCTATCAAAGTGACAAAAGTAATTAGTATTTTATACATTTTGGTAAGTATTTTGTCACTGGGAGCGCCAGTGCAGGTGAATGATAATGGTTTGAAGCTCAGGCGGTGACGGGACCCTAAATGGGAATGTCGCCTTTTAATCAAGAGCCCTTGGAGTCTATGGTATTGAAATGCCCTACAGAGAACATCACAAAGCCATCCATCACCTTCTGACAGTCCAATCTTTTAGCGCATGAGTAAGATTTTATTCATCCTTTCTAAGGCACTTGGAGCAGAAGATGTTTTAACTCATCTCCAAACGGCGCTGTGGAAGTTGGAGAGCAGAAAGTAAGGATTGCCTTCTGGCCAGTGTGTATGTCTGTATTTAGCATCTTTACTCACTTAGATTGCAGCTGAAACTTTGTCCATGTCCTGCCTCGAACATCCCTCCCCGCCCCTCCCCTTCTACACACCCAACCGGCTGGAGTATTGCCACATTTTAGTCTTATGTTTGGAGTCGATTTGAATAGTTGATTAACTCTCGATGTTCAATGGAAATACTCAGCAAGTTAGAAGGGAAGGACTGCTGCCTCCCAAAGGGGAGATTTTGTGATTCACACAGAAAAGCAGGGGGATATGGGACTCAGAAGTCCTCTGGAGAATGCTTATAAGAAAGTGAAGTACATTTAGGAAAATGGACCTGGAGGTGTAAACTATTGTCACTATAACAACTTCAAAAATCTCATTTTGAGCTTTATTTTCTGTATTATAACTACCCTCCCTCAGCTTTCCTTATGAATTAAAGCAGAAGCAGCATTGAGGACAGTGTCAGAACTTAAACATTTTTGTTGTCAGGCCCTTGGGGTGTTAGTTCTGATGTGGGAGCAGAAACCTGCGCCAGGAGCCTTGTCTTTTCTCTTAGGAAGAGTTGGCAGCACTGCAACGTACTGACTTTGGTGGATTCTCTCCCAGTTAGTTCATGCTGTAAGCCTGACTGAACAGAGTGCCCACCCTACGAGCTGGCTGGAACCAAGAGCACTGACTGGCACTGTACTTCTCGTGGGTTTAGTAAATTGAGTTCTTCAGTACCCTGTGGAGCAAAATTTGCTGTGAATATGCAGGATTTTTTTTTTCCCCTTCCTGCTTCCTGGCATTTAACAGTTCCAAGCTGAAATCTTTTTTGTCCTACCCCAAAATAAGCAGATGAAATCTTCTCATCACTTTGAAGGGCGAATGTTCCTAAAACACTACCATGTACCAGAGTGCTGAGAGAGAAAAGGCTGGGGAAATTGTATCAGGCTTCATTTTAGTGTGTGGAAAGGAGGAGGGAAAGATGTTTTTCCCACTGAATCCAAGAACAAGTAAAATGCAACCAGATGGAGAAGAGATGTTTATATGTGGTACTGAACAACTCTCTCCATCTCCATCTCCAAACCTTTCTGTCACAGAGATGGAGAGAGTTATCTTGATGTTCAAGTGAGTGGTATTGAGTCTTCAGTGAGTTTCTTTTCAGAAACAGACTCTCCTACCAACATAGGTGATGAGAAATTTTTAGCTATCATTTTAATCTGAGTGTAAGCACGTCCAAGTCTGACACCTTTCCCTGTGAATTGTTCCCAGGGATGTAAAGAGCTGCATTTGTGTCTGTCAGAGTGTACGCGCTCGTGTTTTAATGGCTCCTGTCATGTCATCATGCAAAGCTAAATGAATTAAATATGCAGAAGGTGAAAGAGCCTGTACCGGGCTTGTTACACCGTGAGAGATAACACATTAATCAAACAGCTTAATATATGTTCCCGTATGCACAATATTAGCTGGGATTCTGTTAAATAGCTGACATTCAAAATCTACTCCCAATTTTGAAAAGTCTGCTCGTATCATTGCTGCTGTCATCTAGTGACATCTGTGCTCTGTTTCCACATGGCATTTTCACTCGCCATAATTGGCTGCTAGTGAAAATACAGGTATTACCCATCTATTTTTATAAATTACCATTTTCTTCCCTGGCTGCATGCCACAGCTTCATCAGGATGTCTCTGAACTTAAAGCTAACGAGTAAGGTGCTACAAGTTGGATATTGCTGCTTTAAAAGTAGACCATTACAAGAAAAAAAAACAGACAAAAACCAGTGCAGAGACTGAGTTAAAGCAACTGTGTCAGTGAAATGAAAATCATCATCGTGGTATTGTGATTGTGCAAATCAGCTGCCAAAAGTAAGTAGAAATAATTGAAGTATCCACCTTCACATACAAAGGTTGGAGACATCTGGGTTCCTCAGCAAGCCAAACTGGGTGCCTGGGGCAAAATTATCACCAACTTTGAGGGCTTGATTTAAAACCAGATCCTTCTTACTACTTACTGTTCAGGAGCGACCTCCAAGCCCCCAGTCATCACAGTAAGACAAAGCCAGAGGACTGGAAATACTGAACACAGAGAAAATGGATTTCAAAGCAATACCAAACCAGAAAACTGCACAGATGATCACTTTCATCTACAATTACTCTACTCGTTATAGTCACAAAACTAACTAAAGAATGATTTGTGGAAAACAGAGAAAATCAGTTTACCAAACTGCTTTTGCTCCCTTAAACTAGAAACTCCTTTCCAGTTCTTACAGAATTTATTTATGCATTTAATTTTTGCTTTACCAACACACTGTTCAGTTTACTTTCTATTTTTAGGTTCTGCTTTACCATGCAAAACTGTAACATCTAGGAAAAATGGCCACTGAGGATCATATTGAACCTTAGCAATGTGCAAATCCATTTTCTTTCTAAGGCATGACATGCATGGTACGCACTGATAGGATGCCAGAAATGCACAAATTGAGAGCCTCAAAATTTAGCTGTTTCATATGTTTTGTTTTTCACACTTTGTTAAATCCTATTAGTCTAAAGCAATGAAAAAAAATAATTACAGAATAAAATACAGAAATAAATAGATAGGAAATGATACTGCAGCATACGTCAGTTATTCCAGTATACGGTCTTAATCTTTTTTTTTGGGGAAAAAAAAAGGTAATGATTCAGACAAGCACTTTCATGAGCTAATTCTGCCCGTTATTCAGTCCCATCACGGGCGCCCGTACCAAACCCCACAGTGCTGATTCTACCTGCAAGTAGCCAAAACAAAGAATTTGCCTTCCATGGTCTACAAGTTTTGCTTGTCCTCTCCCTAAATAAAACCAGACAGATGGAGCAAGCTTTGGAAATCACGAGGAAACCAATCCATCTGCGGTAGGGAATTAGGAACGGAATATATTGCGAAAATTAATAGATCCACCAAAACCTGAGATTAAAGCTCCTGTGTGAACAGGCAGCCTCCCAATGCGAGCTCTCTCCCGGCACAGACAGCACATACAGGGGGCCCAAGCTAGGCTCATTCCTGGGGTTTGGCTGTATTCGAAAGAAACCAGTGCGAAGGTAGCAAAGCTCAGCGTGGGGCTCTCCTCCAGGCTCGGCTGCTCCTGTGACAAACCTCTTAGGACTGGAGGGTTTGCCACAGGTCTGTGCTCTGCAGACATTTCGCTGTCTCCCACCCAGCTGGCGTGCACTGAAAACTTGATGGATGGCCTTATGAAAAGAGATGCAGAAAAGGAGGAACACCTCCACTACTGCTCCGCTCTGCCCCAGGAGGATCGACATCTATTAGTAGTGCAAAAGGCTGCCAACCTGTCACACTGTGGCTGTGGTTAAAAGTCGGGTAAAGCACATAAATACAACTTTATGGGAGGAATAAAATCACACAAGTGGTCCTATAGGAAGCCTTTGACCTGCTGTCTGCCTTTTAAAACACGTGATTCCAGTCAGAGTGGCTTTTGGCCTGGCTAAGGAGGGTACTGCAATGAGGAGGAGGAGGAGGAGGAGGAGGAGGAAGAGAGGAGGTAAGACGGGAAGTGGTGGCAGCACGGACTGGCACGGAGGTTAGCAGCAGGAGGAAGGGTTGGTGAGAAAGGATGCCTGACTGACCGTAGTGACTCACAGCCTTAGCAGCTGTCCTTACTGCAGTTTTTTTTTTACTGTTAATTGGAGTAAAACTAATGTCAGCATGTCCAGCTGTGATGAAATCACACCTGCATTTAGCAGGGCACCCTGGAAATGTGAAGGACCCTCCCAAGTCTTTGCAGTTAAAGCCCTCAACAGCCTGAGGAGGATTTCAGGCTGCTTAGGGACTGCTGTAGCACACGTTCCCTGTAGCTCTAGTTACATAAAGCCACATTTTAAAAGCCACAATTTAGTTTTAAAGAGCACGCTGGAAGTTTCTTCACTGTCTCTCTCCTTGAAGCGTATTTCGAATTCCCTGTAAAGGCAGCTTACATTACAAGATCAGTTAAAACGAAGCTTTCAAGAAGCTGTGAGGAGTTTCAGCCCGCAGTTACGCTTTCTTTCCAGCCTCACTGCAGAGCGTTTGGGATTACCCCAGGGCAGCGGGGTCGGGGGAGCTAGCTGGGTCATGGAAATGTGCTGGAGAGCGGCTGTGAATTCAGCAGGAAGGGGAAGTTACCCCACACGTGACTCCGGGTTACAGCACACATTGAGCAGTACACGTTCCCTGGTGACATGCACTTCCTCACTGTGCTGATGAAACCACAGTCTCTTAAAAGGACTACAAAGGGGGGCTGAATTCATTCCTGTTTTTTTGCCCCGGCGCATGACAGTGAAGAATGAACTATCATCGCACGAACTAAATGACCAGGCAAACCAGCACAGCTGAGAGAGTTTAAATTCAACTAGTGTTAAAAGATAAAGACCACGTTTACTTGGCAGTAATTGTTCACCGAGAAATCTTCTTTCAGGCTCTAAATAACGTGTTGTATTTATCAGTGCATTATTCACTTGCAAGAAGGTCTTGCAGTACCAAGGTAGATCCGTGCTGGTTAAAATTCATTTGGCGTTGCCCCCCTAAAAAGCTTTAAAAAAAAAACAACTGGAGTATTAAATCATGTTTCTTACACTTTAAATCCTGTTAATTTAAAACACAGGTTGGACAACCATTTGTTGAGGCACTTCCAGTTTGGGGCTGCAGAAGCGCTGAGGCTATCAGAGTCTGCAGGCTGCACTGACAGCATTTCAAGGCCCCGTACTTGCAGGAGGTCACTGTGCAGCAGCCTGTTATTCTGGAAGCAGTGCTCCTGCCGAACCCTTTAATGTTTTTCTAGAAAGAAAAGCACATTCGCTGAGTGTCTCTCCTCCATGGTGCTACCGCTGTAAATCAGAGCTCTCCTACAAGCTGTGCTGACTGAGCGAACTGGCATGCCTCTGCAGCATGGCTTTTATCTCAGCTCCCTGCATGTAACGGGGATCACAGGACTCAATCTTACTTGCTCCTCAGTCTGCCACCGGGCTCCCAAATTTGCCATCGATTGCATGCCGCAGTGGGGTGCCTACACCTGCCCCCTCTGCCTTGGAGAGGCCACCACCACTCAAAGTGTCCAGGGGGGATCCCGTAGCTGCTGCTTTCTGTGTGCCCCTGTGGGACCAGCGGATGACCTGGGGGTTTGTAGGGTCCCCAAAAGCAGCAGCTGCTGCTCCAGAGCCCGATGCCTCTGCTACCATGCACAAACAAAATCCAGAATTTGTGGCCGGCACCATGAGTTACCCTGACTGATACCTGAAATCCTTAGGGGTTAGCCCGGAAGAGAAACCACGTGTAGAATTTACATTCATGAAGTGTCCTGCCAGGAGCAGTTCCCTACTTTCCTTCCCAGCAAGCCAGCAAGATTAGCACTGAATCCACAGAGAAAAACCCACCGAGGACAGCGAGTGTAATATGTAAACGTGTACCCAGCTGCAGAAATTGAAGCCTGTGTGTGGAAGGAGGCTTCTTGCCCTTTGCTGCTTATTCATTTCTAGTTGCTCTGCCTCAAAATACCAGCTACTGTTATGAGACATTGGTCAAATGCTGCTCAAAGCCTGTTCAGAAACAGAGTATGTAGGAGAAGATCACTGAAGGGGTGAAAGTGATGAAGTAATTTATCAGAAACCGTAGGATTGGTGTAAGACTGACCAAATGGCACCAAATTAAAGGAGAACACGTTGAAGGGTAACTGAGAGTGCCGACTCCGCCAGTTACAGAATTTACACTGATAACGAACAGTATCAGAGATAATTTATTCATCAAAAATAATCTCATATCTCAAGCCTCATCTTTCTCAAGATTAATTGTAGGGTAACATCAGCTGCTGAAATCCAAGGTGCTGGGAGCATGCATGTGCAAGAATGCAGTTTGAAACCAAGCGATTCATTGTACAAAGTCATTCTCTTCAGGGTCGCTTAAGACAGTATTCTCTCTGCTTGCTGTCACCTAATGCACATGTTTCTAAACATCCATCTGCATTTCTTTTGTTTCTGTGACAGTCATTGCCTTTTGATATTGTCCTCAGCAAGGGAAGGGTCTTGTTTAAGCTACAGACTTGTGTTGCTTTCACTGATGTTATTGTGGCAGTGTCCCCTGTAGTATGGCCTTACAGAGGACTGACCATGGTTTTGAAAACAGATCGTCCCTATTCATATATTTTACTTTAATAAGGCATTAGAAACACGACTATTTTACTTAAAAACTTCTTTACTTTGAATGTTTACAACCTCTCTTTGCTATGTTAAAAACAGGTGATGTAGAATTAACTGGTAGCTCCCCAAAGTAGAGCTCAGCTTGTGGGGTTCCTAATCCTGTAATTACTTGGGCCTGGAGCTGCAAACACAAAGACTTCCCTTGTAATCATGTGGAGAAGATATGCCGCTCAAGGCCTTTGCTGTACAGTCTCAAATTGTAGGGGTACTCCTGTAATTCGGGAATAATAATGATCCTTTTTTTTTTTCTCCTACTTGAACGAGTACATATACCAGCACAGAAGGTTTTGCAATGCAGGGTTTCACAAGAAAACATTTTTTGTTATAAGTATTATCCATCTGAAGGTAGAGTGGAGAAACATTTTAGCCATCTGTTCAGTAACTACTGCTCAGCTTTTAGCAAAGCTTTTTGTTCCTCAAGACAAAGGACTCAAAGTATGAAATCTTGGTGGCTGAACTACTGCTGCCTCCACGGCAGAGTTCCCCATGGCTTACGCATAGATGAGGATTTTGCTAGGCACACTGGCGTACGTACAGAGGGGTAGTTCTGGTTAGTGTGGAGGCTCAGAGGGCACAAAACCAGAAGAAACAAACAAAAATACACATTGAGGCAGCCATGCAGAACTATCAGAAATTGGTTGGACCGCCACACGGCTTTCTGAGCTCTCCAATCACACACACACACACACATTCTCCCACTGTTTTTCTTGCTAAACAAATAAACCATCAAGAAAAGCCTAGAAAACACCAACCAGTACCCATGTAGATTTCATGAGGTGTGTATTCAAAAAAATGATATACACAATAAAATCTTTCCCCTCAATCCTCACTCGAGCATGACTGAAGTCAAGGATGGAGAATAAACTGATTCCGCAGTTATTCTGCAGAACCTTGAAAAGAAACTTTTTATAAACCTTATTCTCTTTATTACTGTTAACGCTTTATTACTGAATACTCTGAAACAAATCCAGTGCACACTTCTGCTGTTTCTGGTTTCGTATGCTGTCTTGCACTGAATAGAGAGGGCTTTCATTAATTCCGAAATGAAACTGATGCTGTTTTTATTCAGTAAGCTTTGGCCACCCTTTTCCTCTCCTCCCCTTTGTATGTCAGCTGTAAATTGCTTGACAAATACTCTGTTTCATGCTTCCCTGCTGCTGGCGTCTTTAAAGATTCAAAAGAGACAGAAAGGCTAAACAGGCAACAGGTAGGTAATAAAGCAAATAGCTCGGTCTCTGGTTAAAGTTGCTCGGAGTAACAAGCAGTAAGACTGAATTCTTTCTTCAGAGTGCAGGTGGAGAGGCCATGAACGAAAATAAATTTCTGAACTCAGACTCCAGCACAGGATCAGTGGAAACAGCCGTCAAGCCTTTACCATTTAAAGACCCAAAATTCATCGTAAGTATATTATTTTAACAATTTGAAATTCCAAACTCTTCAAATAAAACCCTAGCTAGATGTCTGTTTAAGCGTCCTGCTAATGTAAATATTAAGAAAGTCGGGTTAACAGCCAAATAAAAGATCGGCGGTTCTGAAGAAATTCACCTCGAGTCCATGCCACGCTCTGGTCTGACGTGCACATTATATTATAACCCGAAAATGGCACGCCTCCAGAGGGAGAACCATTATATTAGATCGTGGAGCAGAGCCAGGGAACCCGGTAGATCAAGGTATGCGCAGAAGTTTTATGGTGCGGTACCTGACAAACTCAGAGAGCTGGAAAGGCACTATTTATACCCCTGTAAATGTAGGAACCCCATCTCCCAGTTCCTAGCCAAAGGGAGGTTGCAAAATAGTTGAACTAAAAGTCAGCCACGCAGTCATTAGCAGCTGGCATTTTGCTCTTCTCCCAGTCCCCGAAACGATAGCAGACCTGCGGTGTCTGCGCTTGCAGTAATTGCTAGATTCAGGAGCAAACACTCTGTGCTCCCCAGAAGCTTCGCCTCCCGGCATTCAGAAGTCATGAAAACCCTGACAACTGATGAAATACAGGCTGCTAAAACAATGTGAGATTTAAATTGGGGGAGAAGTAGAAGGAAGACTAGAGCTAGCGGTGCTATCACTGCTGGGTTTGTTTTTAATATCTCGCTCTGCCAGGGCCAACTCATTGGCACACTGTACAAATGCTTTCTAGGCAAGCAAACTTCTCAGACTGTTGGTCCAAAGCCAGTACTTAGAAAGTAGGATTTTATCCCAGATTTAATTTTGCATGAATAAGAGACAATATCCCACAGCACAAAACCTGAGTAATCAGGCATCGCACCGCTCACCAAGCAAGGGTTTGGCAGGGGGTAAAATTCGTCTCTGACTTTCAAGTTGCTCTGTGTCTGCTTTGCAGACATCTTCTGTCACAAGAGGAGCATTCAAAGAAACAACTGCAGACTTGGCTTGCTCTAATTCTCCAGTGAGCACCAGCATCTTTGAGAAACAGGGCTTACTGGAAAATCTCCACTAGTGCCCAGGGGCACTCCGTGGAGCTTCCCTATAGGATTTAAATAGCCATAAGGCCTGCTATCTGTCTTTTCTTAGCGGGGCATCACCATTTCCAAAGAGGCAATCCTGATGTCTGCATGCTGGAGATGATAATGAACTTACAAGGCCCCTGACAACTGCTGCAGAAATAATAGGCAGTTAGAGTAACGTTAAATTACCCTCCCCAATACAGCAGCTAATTTGAGAAGAAATGTATTGATGTTGTACTAGATTTTTGTCTGTATGAACTGGTAGCTGTTACTTGGATGACTTTCTGCATCCTCCCAGCCCAATATGCCTTAAATGGAAGAAAATAAGTCAAGTAACGTGCATCTCTCAATGTGCTTCCTTCTTACTGGCCTCACCCACACCCCTAACAGACACTGAGACCTTCCGTAGATCACTCTGCAAACACTGACTTGTAGTTAACTATACGGAGGACAACGCCTCCTTTTTTTCTCATTATGGCAAAGAGAGAGAATCAAACCAGCAGCAAAACTGTGTGCCTGATCCGTGGCCTGCTGAGGTCAGGTGGATGCTTCCTCTTGGCCCTAAAGAGATCATGCCCTAAAGACCAGCTTTTGAAAAAACAGATGACTGAAAAAAAATTGTCCTGCAATGATTTGGGGGAAAACTCATGCAATGATTTTGAATTATGAATGTGGCAGTACATCTGTTTCCATCTTGTGTTCCAGCAGTCTGTATTTGCAATGATCTATAGATTACTAAGATGTTGCTCTCAGAGCAAACATTTGCATGTACTTTCTGTATCGGATGTGCATTGCCAAAAACTGATAACATCATAAGCTTATGAGCATCTTTTCTGAACATATCTTACGTCTATGGAAAAAAAAGCTTTCTCGTTGAATCCCTTCTGCTATCATTCTCAGCAATTCAGCAGCCTAATTTATAAACTAATCACAGCAGAAGTGTGCTAGCAGAACTTTGCTGAGTTTTGATGAGACTGATGTGTCAGGTAGTAATTACTAACAGCGATAACAACTCCCCGATTCCAAGAACGGTTTCTGTTCTGAAGTAACGCTGTAAATCTGTGTCCTTTGATCATTTAGAAGTAGTACAGTATATTGTGCATCTTCTGTCTCTGGAGGGACATAAATAAATTACCCCGTAGCAATCCCATTTGATAAGTGAAACTACCATTATAGTACCTGTAGCAAGCCTTCTGTTAGCGTAGCTTTCAAAATGTAAAATTGTCTTGGCAGCCAACGTTCTATTTATTACTCCTTTCCCATTCTTCTGTCATTTGAAAGAAAAATAAAATTTCCAGAAAGCTTCTCAGAGTATTCATTACGTTTTGCAAGATCAGTTGTGTTTTCCACAGTCACAGATAACTCACAAGAGCTAGAGCCGCACCTGTAGTATGCCATAAAAAGGAGAGGGAAAATTGAGCCGTGTAATCACAATTTCAGGCACAGCTCCGTAGTAATAAGTTCTAATATGATGGGAAGGACGTTCAGAATCCTGTAATCTCAGGCTAAACCCAACCACATAGATTTTCTATTTCCATGTAAAAAGCAGATTTTCATTTCCTTCAGTTAATCCTAAATGTAGCAGCTTTGACACAGTCCAAAAAGCTTTGTTTTTCTTGCGACCAAGATTAAGTGTTCAGTATATTAGCCTGCTGATGAAATAAGTGAGGATAAGGAACGGTTCATGACAAGAGGAGATGTATCAGAAAGACTATGAAGTAGAAGTGTCATGCTCTGAAATAGTATTCTTTCTTTATTTTTTCTCTGAACACCATATTTTTAATTCTAGCACTCCGGCATTGGTGGAGCAGCAGCTGGCAAGAAGAACAGAACTTGGAAGAACCTAAAACAAATTCTTGCTTCTGAAAGGGCATTGCCATGGCAACTAAATGATCCTAGCTGTAAGCTGCTTAGATGCTTTGCATGTATTTATAAATAATAAAATCCATACAAATAACTTTCTTTAAAACAAACCTAAATTATTGCATCGGTGCATGCAATATCCTGTTTGAACAGGGTCCAGTGGGACATTCAAGACTTGTCCAACCACACTAAGCAGCGCCAAGCGGGAAGGTGTGGGACACAATTTGGAGTGCCATGAAAAAGTTTGGGCACATCTGGGGAGGGAGTTCTATGAAGGAGTTGTATTTAGCATAACCAAGTCAGAAAGCCCTTATTCCTGTCAGGTTTTTGTCACCTCTTCACTGCTAAATAGCCACCTCCGCTGCATGCAGCCCATTTGTCTCCTGAAGGTGTGGTGGCTGCTGCTTCCTTAGCTGCGTTTGAGCTGTTTGCAAGGGAGATTCTGCTAGCCACATCCCTGCAGTAGCTGAGAACTCAGCCCAAGCTGCCTATCCAGCTCCTTATCCCAGATTCTTGGGAGACTTAAGTCCTACATCCCCTACTTAGTTGAGCACAGCTGAAACTACACTATTAGCGCTCCAGATTACAGCCAGCTTGCGTACGTTGACAGGACCGAGCTACAGCAGTGCTCTTAATCTCGACGTACTTCAAGATGACTCGTGGAGTAGGATACTACTGAATGGAGCTGGAGGCAGAATTTGATCCTCAGATTTTACTTAAGCAACTCAGAACTTTACTTAGACATCTCAGAATCGACCATATGAATATACTTCCTTTTTTTTTTTAATATACATTTTGCTTTATCGAAAAATAACTTGCCATTTTTTGAAGCATTTTAGATGCAGCTGTTAAGAGAAAATGCAGGCTACTGTGTGTGCCTGGCTGTTGTAACCAACAATCTGTTGACATTGCTATTTCTATTAGGTTTTATTTGCAATAGTAAATTTAAAGGCTTTTTTTTTTAAGATGGTGGCAAAGGAAATTCAGTTGCGCATTCAAAACCAGCTGTCTGTGGCATTAGTGTCGTCTGAATTATGGGAGTGAGATTTAAACATTCGATATGGAGGGAGCATTTCAGTTTATTGTAGCAGCTGGATGAGGCACAAGGGAGATCAGGAGGGAGGAGAGAAATGATCCAGGTACAAAATATTTTTGTAAACATTGAAATTTGGGGGTTTAGCAATTTAAATGTACCAGTCATATTTTAAAAAGTGGTGTCTCATAACTGAATGAACCTTGGTATCTAAAGGGCACCACAGAACAGCAATTTCCATCAGTTAATTTAAACATTCAGACAATTTTCTAGGTCATTGACTGGGCTTAAAGTGGTACATGCTTAAAGATTTACTTGATTTAAAAGATTACTTCGCTTTTCTGGATTATACTATTTCAGAACTGCAATCTTGAACAATGCTTCCTGGTCCTAACATACAGCATGTGTACAGTAATGCCTATTCTTTGCAAATAACTGCGGGAATTCATTAAGACTTGGAGGAAATCAGCACATTTCATTTCAAATAGCTGTCTTACATTTTTCCTTTTAGGGAGGGCAGTTCTGTTTACTGAACTGTTGGTCTAGTGAGGTGAGCAGAAACAGGCTGTTGTTTATGGTGCTAGCAGGCTAAATGTTTTCAGAGGTAATTCTGCTTCGTAGTTCTTTGCCTTAATGCTCCTAGTTAATAAAGACCTCAGAAAGTAAAGCTGGTTTTAAAGAAATATTTGCTACCTCTTTACGTTTTGTGTTTTCCTTTTAAAATTTATGTAGCACACTGAACGTATCCCTTTGTTTCTCTCCAGATTTTAGTATTGATGCTCCTCCATCCTTCAAGCCTGCCAAGAAATATTCCGATATTTCAGGACTTCCAGTAAGTATCTTATTTTTTCTCTTCAAAATTGGCATCTTGCTTCCCACAATGAAATAAACCTGGTACACGCTTCTGGAAAAGATGTACGTGCAGAGGCTCCCATTCAGCCTTGCACTTAGTAGTTGTCCTGTGATTTATGGCCAAACCCCCAGTACTGTCCCTACATCACAAAGTTCTCGGGATCGTAATAGATGCCAGGACAGCTTAAATACCTTGTCCTGCCAGGTGCCTCCTATCACACCACTTCCCCAGCTTCGGACTCTGCACTGCTCCCCATCATTCTCGACTCTTTTAGTTTGTTACAGTGAAAGCTGGTGGCCCACAGTTTCCCTCACTCCTAGCTTTACCAAGCTTTAACCGCACAGTCTGAAACTTTCCATGTTGAATGTTTGTCTGAGGCTGTTCTTTTTTCATTATATCTTGTAGGGAAAATTTCAAAAAAAAGCTGGTTCAGCAACCTCCAAGAATGAGATTAGGCAAAATTATATTGGTTAGCCCAGGCTAAAAAAAAAATGTTACTCTCAAACTTTCTCTCGAACATATCAGCCTGAGACAGACACTTGGCATGGACTTCTGAGAATTTCGAATATCCCCATACTGCAGAGCTGGAACTTGGTGTTTGGCAGATGCATAGCCTGTGTGTCACAGATGGGCTCTCTAACATGGTTTTGTTTGTAAAAAAAAAAAAAAAAAAAAAAAAAATACATTTGCCTTAGTTATGGTTTGCACATGCTCCAAAAGTCTTGGTAGTTACAATTTGGCACCTGAATTCCCAAAAGATTCTGTTGGCACAAAACATGAGTAAAGTCACTGAGTTCTGCCCAACAAAAATTTTGTATCTGCTGCTGACACTGTTCCTATGTGACATGAATAATTTTACTTTAAACAAAACAGGTGTTAGCAACAGCATAACTTTTCACTTTTTGAGTGCTCGTGTTCAGATGCCTTCAGTGATTTATTTTGCAGAAGCCTGTATGAGTTTGTTGCAATGGACATGAATGGGAAGGTTCAATTTGGGGCTACGGGAAGTGTTAAGTAATGGTTACACTAAATAACTACAATATTGAAAACTGTAACTTCAAATAGCCTTAAGACAGAATTCCTGTGTCCCTTCCCCCAGTTGAATCCCTAGGGCCCTATCCCACCTCACAGGGATGATACCACCTCACAGAGGAGCCTGTAAATAGAAACGCGTTATGTTGATGCAGGCTCACACAAAAAAGCTCCTCAGAAAATTTACAACTCTATCTTAAGAGTGAGGTTTGAGCAATGTGATTTGCTAGGAATATTCGCTGTATGACATCAGCGGGGATAAAACAAAGAATTAAACATGTTCTCACTAAGAACCTTGCATTCTGTGTACGGAATTAGATGAAAGTCCATGTTGGGAAAACAATGGGTGAGCACTTAATTAAGAACTGCCTGATAGCAGATTCACGGTGCAAGGGATCAAAGAACAGCCATAAAGCCAGCTGTAACCCTGCAAGTCCTAACATTTAAGTTCTTCATTTGACAACATCTACTTTCCGTGACTTTTTTTATTTTTTAAGTAACGCATTTAGAAAAGCCACCTAGGAAGTGGCATGTTCCCAGCTGTGCTCTTGAGCATGATTAGGAAGTGGAGTGGGTAGCGTGCATCGAGGCTGGTAACCCACGGTGCTCAAGAGGGAATGAGAAAGCAAAAATCTCCCTTGCAGATGAACTGGCAAAGAGAAAATGGAAGAGATTGCTCAGAAACTCAGGGAGGATAACTCCCTCCAGCCAGGCAGACTTACGGTTTCGTACTTGGAAGAGTAGTATTTTGTTTTAACAGCACCTCGTTTCCAGCCAAGGAGCAGAGGTCAGTTGAACGAGGCACCCTGCATTCAGTACCCCTACACCATATGAAGAGGTAGTGGGTGGAGGAAGGGAGAACAGGTGGATATGAAATCATAATGAGGAGGTTTCACCAGAATAGCAAAAAATCCAGACAGAGTCACTCAATGGTATTCATCTCTTACCTCTGCAACCCTTAAAGAGTTGCTCAGCGAGTGTTAGTGGTGTTCACAACGGGTGCTGATTGAGTTGCAGCGACAGCACTGATCTCTGAAGGGCTAATGAGGGGCAGAAGGCATAACAGCTGAAGTCCCTGTCTCAGTCCCACCTCCAAGGAACCAAACAATCATTCCAGCACCAGCACCTCAAAACTAGTCAGTTGTTGCAACTACAGTGAGATGATGATGATGCAGGTGATGGGTGTCGGTGAAGGCTGTGTCCCTCCCAGCTAAGGGGCCGTTCAGCCACTGGAAGCAGGCTCACCCTGTCAGCTCCTCGGGTTTTCTTTGCCAGCTCCTCCTTTCCATCAGTGACTTATGTGCTTTAACTATACCAGCTCAGTATAAATAACCTCCTTTCTCTAAGATTCCATTCAGTGCTGCTTTTGCTGTTTCCTTTTTTCCCTGGTCTTTCCACTTTTTAAAATTTTCCATCCTCTAATCGCATTGCAGCTTGTTCCCTATTTTACCTGGCCTGTGACGTTGATCCAGACTATGATAAAAATACCATGTTTAAAAAAATCTTCTGTATTAAGAAAGATAACTGAGGCAGTGTGTCCTCTAAATGGCTGATCCTAAAATGATGCCTGAGAAGCACCGAGCTTATTTTCACCATTATTTCCTGCTAGGAAGATGTGTGGGGTAATAGAATGTTTCAGAAATCTAGTATAAGAAAAATGCCCCTCTATGTTCTGTTTAAAATCTGAAAGTGTTCGTGTAAGAATGTATTTTGTATGGAGATGCTGGATTCCCTATGAAAAAAAAAAAAAAGTAAAATAAATTCCTTAGCTTTGCTCATTTAGGGAAGAATTAAATGGTCTAGCAGGTACAAAAAAAAAGAGAAGTGTATTAAAACACTCTCATCAGTATATCTGCAGTTATATTAACTGCCACAATTAAATTCTATTGATTCTCTTCTCTTTCTCTGTGTAACACAAATGGAATTAAATTTACCAGTGGTCTAAGCAGAGCAGCCAATTTATCTCTGTAAGGCAGCCCAGAACTCAAAAGCTATTATCTGCTATATTGACACTGCAAAATAAAAGTATTATTTCCAAAGTTACAAGATGAGTATTTAGTTGTATTAACATGCAAAATAAAGTAATTTAATGTAAAACAGATAAAAAGAAACTTCATATAACTAAATTACTGTGTTTGAAGAACGTGCATCTGTGGCCTTTGGCTTAGTTTCTAGGTATGACAGAGTTGCTTCTTTGCAAAATCACCTTCACTTTTCTGATGTTTCAGTTGCTGCTGCAGTAGGGTAAGTTTGTTTTGAGTCTGAAGGCATAGCGTAAATTACTGACAGATTAGTAAACTGTGTGTTAGTTACATGCACACATTAGTGTGTGCAGGCAGTGCAGCCCCATACGAGCTTGCAGAACTGCCATCATTTTTTCACCTGGGTTGATGCGCACAACGCATTGCAGATGTTGTTCGTCGAGTTTATTACAGAATCCCACACATCTGAGCAGCTTTCTACTTGGTCAGCTCTTCCCTGGGTACATAAGGCCAAATGTAAAGTGTGAAATAAAAATAAATGTATACCTGGCATAGCCACAAAGTTACCACCAGGGATAAATTTACTCCTAATGGCCTAGCTTCGCCATTTATTTGAGAATGAATTGATGGCCTGACTGTGAGCTGGCTACATTTAATTAACCTTGTAGCGTTTCTTGGTGCAGAATCAGGCTATAAACAACACTTAATTTTCTTCTAAGTCTTATCAGGCCAGATCATTAGGTGGATTGTTACCATGGCTGAACAGATCCTTTCCAACATAAAACTGGTAGAGGCTTCTATGCCTTTACTCAGTGGGTGTGAGGAGTGCTCTGGGCCTTCCTGGCCTTCTCTGCTTGGGTAAGGGTGTCCCAAAAGAGTGCAGCTGCCCGTGCCTTGCAGCCTGCCACCACCTCCTGCCACACAGGACGCTCCCAGAGCCTTGGCAGGCACTCTGGAATAACGCTGGCCTGCTGTGACTGCCCTGGAGGCTGTAACCTCTTGGAGAGAAGGCTGCCCTTGAAGCAGGCCTTCGTCAGCCCAGCCTCAGCCTCCTCTGCTGCCCCTGGTCTAGCACGAGCTCAGGGTTTCTGTAGCAACAGGGAAGGGGAGAGGATGGAAGGAGGCTGGCAGCGCTCCCAGGCACCCGAGACCCAAACGTAGCAGAGGATAGGAGCCTTGCCCAGGGCTCGCTGGCCAGGCTGCTATCCTGAAAGCAGGCGTCGGCAGCAAAGCAAAATGCTCCGCTCACATTTCTTATCAGTTCAGTCACAGAGCCGCAAGCTGAAACTCCCTTTCTTCAACAACCACTTTAAAGTAAATTAAAAGCAAAGTTGTATGCAGGAAGAGAGAATCAGTCCAAAGCTATCCGAGCACCCATAATTCAGCCTCTTTGTTGGGTAATTTGTTGGCAGCAGCCCGACTGCTTGGAGAGCTGCCCCGTGAGAGCCTGCACAAGGCACAGAGTTGCTAGGGTGAGTTTGGAGAGTTGTGGAATTCCTTTTGCACCGTGCTTTGTGTGAGACTGGTCTAGCCCTCTGTGATGTTTAATGCATTTCTAATGCGATTTTATAGGGGTCTGTTAACTGCTCATAAGTTTTGACATGAGGAGGAAAAAAAATTCTTTACAAACTTCTGGTCACATGGCAGAACAGCAGTGCTGGTCCTGCAAAAAGAAGCCCAGTAGTTTTTGGTCCTACAATTTGATGCTTTTTTAATAGTCCATTTTGAGATTTTCTTTGAATAGTATCTTTGCCATTGTTTCTTTTCCAGGCAAATTACACAGATCCCCAGAGCAAGCTGAGATTTAGTACTATTGAAGAGTTTGCCTATATTCGGATGCTCCCTTCAGATGTGGTTACAGGATACCTGGCTCTAAGGAAGGCAACAAGCATTGTTTCCTGAAGAGACCAAACATTGCTGGGTATCACTCCTGAAGGGCTCTGGTTTTGAGAATCACGACGGAAACTGCCTGCAGGATTGAGGTTCTTTAAAACTCTCCATGGATATTTACATCTGGAAGTAGTTGGTGATACATGGATTTGAACAAACATGCGGTTTTAATTTGGATAAATACTTGTATTTGTTAGTTTGCCAATTTGTAAGCAATTTGGTTTGGTGAACAGAATAACTTAGACCTTAAGGATATGGATCAGCACCATAATGTCCAAGTTACATCAATTTATTCAGAGAAAGCATTTCACCCCTCCCCTATATATTTTACGTACTGCCCTGGCTCAGAAGAAGAAATGGCCATATGAATAGAGGGAAAGGTACTAAGATGTCCCAGCTTCCAAACCTGCCTTGCAGATGTGCTTGCCACTTGTCTCTGAAGAAGTCTGTCCCACATGTAAACATGGAAGTTAAAATACCAAGAGCTGCTATATCAATGACTGCTGGTGGTACTGAGCACTGTGGAAGTGAACAGCTTCACGCAAATATTTACACTGGAGGAATGTCAGCATAAATAAAGCTGGACTCAATCTTGGTGTAAAGTATCTTAAGAAATATGTATAGTGGAACCAAAACAAATCACCCTGCGACTCTTAAATGTGACACTTTGTAGTTTTTGAGTACTTCATTCCACAACCCAACTGTTCTTCTGCTTCAGTTAGTACATCATCATTATTATTACTAATCAGTACAAAAAAGCACTTATTTCCCAGACTTTTTTTTTTTTTTTTTTTTAATAAAAAGATGCTATAAAAGCATGAATTCCACTGCCCAGTGACATTCTGACACCCAGATGGTCATCATCAAAGCAAAACCCCCTAGGTAAGGACACAGACCTTTGCAGTGTGAGGTACCAGGCTTCAGGCTCTTGCTGGGGGGTTGACAACTACTTCCTGACAGCAGAAATGATCATGATTTTTCTGAAACTAAGCCTAGGGGGAAGTGGGCAGAGATTTTTCTATCCATTCTTTCTTTCTGTCCTATTCCTTAGGACAAGCTGCTGATTTGTTTTCCTCCCTCTCCTCCACCTTTGCCTCAGCCTAGCTTCTGTCAGGTTTTCGTTCTTCATTTGGACTCCAAGTTCAGTGTCAGCCGTTCCTAGCCTCCAACCTGTGGCCTGTGCCACTTCACCAGTGTACGATCCTGTAGCTGCAGCACAGGCCTCATTGAGCTCTGTGAGCTGGTGGGCGCTGGCCACAAAGGCCCCAGGTGAGTTACCAGTTGCTGTGGGGACGCTTTTCTGCCATGTGCAGAGCTGCCAGGTGCTTTGTGGCAGACCCATCCCATAGCTCGTTAGCATGAGACCCTCTGGGTTGCTCACGGGGTGAGACACTGATCAGCAGCAAACACAGCCATCCTCACCTCACCCAGGCTCCACCAAGGACGTGGGCACTTGCACAAGATCACCTCTTCTCTCTGAGTGCACAGGGAGCACACCGTGGTGAGTAGCTAACCCCTAAGCTGCATCCTGAATGCGCATTTCGATAGGAATGATAATTATTGGAACAGATATTCTTTTCTCATCGAAAGAATAAATAAGCAGGGCATTATTAATGCTAGTTTAATTTCAGCTCCAAAACAGGAAAAATCACTTAACAATGGGGTGCATTGTTCAGCGAATGCATGTAGGACTCATTCCTCAGTTTTTGTGATCTAATATTTACAAAAACAAAGTAATTTTAAAAGTCTTTGACATGCTTACAATAGATCCTTCAAAGCCCTGGATATCAGATAATGCTACAACTATATCGCAGAGCAGAAAATAATAGGACAGGATATCTCTCTCCATGCCAGTAAGCATCCAAGCCACATTCTCTTTGTATCCGAGTTTTAGAATGGCTGTTCTAGCTTACTGTACGTACTGAAGATGTGTTTATAAGATAAGCCTAACGCTGATAGGAAAAGAAAACATGTAGAACTGCTCTAAGATCGCTTTTGCTTTAAATAGGCAGACACCAGCTTAGAAAATCAGATTCTGCTCGCTTGTTCTCTCCCACAAATATTTTTAGCATTCTTTGGGAATGACTGCCTGGGAGCACAGGCTCCCTCGCTATCAGGAGTGCTCCAGGCAGTCCCGCACCGCGCGGGGAGGTGTTACTTTTCTCAGCTAATTTCTCCTGAGCAGTGTTTATGCATTCCATTTCCAAAACCTAAGTGTCTTAGTGAGCAAGTCAGCGTCAGAAAAGGAAATATGGCTTAGGTTTAGCACAAGCGTTAATGACTCCTCTCCCATTGCTTTGTAGCCACGCGGTGGCTGTTGGATTCCCTTTTCCTTCCTTGTTTTTTTCCTTCGTCTGCTACTGGCCCTTTTCTTTGTCTTAGTCTGTGGTACCCCACTTACTAGTAGCCAGCGTGTACAATGTTGATCAGTCCAACTGGGTTCTTTTGGGGGATAACTTTTGGGCCTGCTGCTCTCATTGATGGCTTCCATCAGCGAACTGCGCAACACCAGCCTTGCTGCATAGAGCAGAAAACGTGGATGTCTGTGCCACTGAGTGTGTTTAAAGTATGTGTTACTCCCAGCTTTAAAAGATCTGAAAATAGAGGAGTACATTCATATTTTGAAGTACTTGCAGGACCTTATCTAGATAAATGAAAGGAGTTGGGTTTAAATTGCAAAGAGGACAACAGGAAGGAGGCATTTGGAAGGAGAAGCAGTGACAAATACCGTTTCAGGCCTGGGGGGAATCTATTGAGGCTAAAAGCAGTGTCACACAGGTAAGGCAGGAAGCCAGGAGTCCCAGCAAGGACAAAGGTTACTACTTGTAGAATATCACCCGGGTGCTGCACGCTGCAGACACGGATGGCTTCGCCCCGTACCCCACTGGTGTTGGTGTCACAGCATGGAGCTCGTGGAAGGGAGCTCGCGGTGAGCAGGATGCAGTCCAACTGGCACAGCTCTGCCCATACTCTTTTTGGAGGGTGGAAAGCTTTTCCTTGCCTCATCTGTCCTGTTCCTTGGAAAGAGGAAGGATGTTCGCTTGGGGCCAAGCTCCTGTTTTTCTGCGCAGCTACATGATCCGCTCACAGAGCAGGGACTGCAGGGATGGGGCTTGCCTGCAATTTACAGCGGTGCTTTTTAAAACAAAAACCAAAAAAAAAAAACCACAACTGCAGTAGCTTGCATTTATCTCGTGCTTTGGGAGGCTGTGCCTGCCCTCTAAGCCGGAACAAAGCAGGCAACTGCCTCTGCAGGAGGCTGCCCAGGGCAGCAAAACCACCACAGCTCTGCGGCCTGCTTTGCCACGGCCAAGGCTCAATGCTCTGTGCTCCAGGGCCCAAGGAAGGGGCCCACCAGGAGCAGCTGAGAGGAATGAAGCTTTGCCAGAAGCCGTGGTCGCTGCTTCCACCCTTCCCATCCTCTGGCAGATGGAGAGCAGGATCTCTGGGGCTCGCTCCCTGTTGCTGCTTTTGCCCTGCTGCACCTGGGCGAGCATTGGATTTGGCCTCAGGTGCTGGAGAGCAGCTAAATTTCATTCAACGAAGCCCTGCACCAGCTCATGTTGGAGCCCCTGCATTTCGCTGTCCTATATTCCCCTGCTTTTTCCCCTCATAGCATCCTGGATCTCTGTGGAGTCCTACTGATGGCCTTCCCCAGGGGGCAGGGGCAGCGGGCACATGCAGGGAGATGTGCCTTCGTCTTCTTCAACAGGGAGGGGCCCATAAACATCAAACCCGCAACGTACAAGGAAAACAAAGGTAAGCAAAAGGGAGGAGGACTTTGTACAAGTGAAAAACATCAAAGTAAAAGTGAACCAGTATAAGGTTAAAAAACTTTTGTAAACTCAGAAAGAAAAAAGCTCAAACTCCTTGCATGGTTGTGATTTTTTCCTGAAGGAGTTAGGTAAGCTAATAAATTAATCCAACTATAATTTATTACCACAAGACTTACCATCAGGTTTTAAGGGCTCTTACAGTTTCTAATGTATGGGGTTTACATACCCGGACAAAAATAGCACATAGATTTTCTGAAACACTTCAGGGAAGAAGACTTCCACAGACCTGACAGTAGGTTCTGGGGAAATAAATAAAACAAAACAAGACTACTTTGTGCTCCTTTAAGCAAGAACAGCCAAGTGGTATCTGCATTACTACCAAACACTTCAATCACTCCAGGATGATGATGCCACCATTATTAGAATTCAGAGAAATCCCTTATTTTCCTCGTTTTGGTACGCGTGTCCTGATTAAAAACCACTTTTCTCTGCCGGGTGGGTGGGCTGTGACAAAGCAATATATCTTCGTGTAATAAAACACTTCAAGCCCATTTGGTATTTGTACGTATTGCCTGACTTGGTTCGCTATTATCTGAGGAGCGCTGCAGAACCCAGTCTTTTCAGATGATTACACTATTGTAAATCACACCCTACAGTCAACAATAGCAGTAATCTCTTGGGAGACCCAATCATAACAACTAACAAGCTGCTTAAACTGCTGCTAAGTACTGCTTGTGTGGTTGCATATGGTTTGAGACCTTTGAGATCACGCGAGTTGGGTACGCAACATGGCCTTCTCTGGCACAGTAGCCTAAAATCAGTAATTGCTACATCAAAACTCACAGGAGGGCTGGGTAAGTTGGTTTTGAGGCTGGGTGCACTTGTTGTTGGCAAGCATAAAACCATAAAAGTAAAGTTAAGTTTCTTTGTGTAGAAACTGCTGTGCCAACACAGATCACACGCAAGTTCTCAGCATAAAATCGTGGAGTTCTTGAGGGCAGCTCCCTACCCTTTAATGGGAAGAATGAGTAATGGGGAATGTCTTGAATTTTGGCTGTGACCCCATTTATACCCTAAGGGACAGCAGTTTTACTAGATGGCTGCTCGATTCCCTTCTGCCAGGGGGTGGAGATGGCTCTAGGAGGACATCAAACACACGCACACTGCCTGCATGCTGTGCCTCAGCTCAATGGGTTCATCACTAAGAGAAGGAGAGGGGACAGAACCTTTTAACGGACTGGTCTCTTGGCCCAAATCCTCTCTCATCTTCCAGCCTAGATAACCTGGATCCCCACATGCTTGTAGAAAGGGAGGGAAGGAGACACCCCACCCAAATGGAGGGATTAATTGTGCAAAACCTTCGGGCTATGGCTGCTTACAGAGCCAGCCAAGGGCAGCTGCAGAGCGAGCACCTCCCGTCCTGTGACTACAGCTGCCTCCCTCACCAGGTGCCGAAGCAAAACTGCTATAGCAAAGAGAAATCCTTTCCAGAATACCCTGTGGGTGATCCTTAATCCCCTGAAACACAAATATGGCATTATGGTGGGTTTGTATTTGGAACAGAGAACATAACTGGACCGTAACTGCGAGATGTGTCAGAGCTGGTGATGCAGAGCCAACGCCTGCCATCGCTCTCGTGCGCCCGAGTGCCTGCAGCAAATAGGCACAAGCCTTGTTCCCCTCATGTCAAACAGGCTTTTGTTACTGGAGCCAATGGCCGAGCACAATCAGCCAGATATTTTTGGCATCTAAGAGCCAAGAATTTTTGTTTGTCAACTTTCATCTCATACCAGGCTGCGCGAAACACGAGAACTAAAAAAAAATAATAATATAAAATAAACACAAACAATTCCCAATTCACATTTCCAGCGTTATGTGAAGCCTTCCTGTGAGCTTTGTAAACTGAGAGTCACTAGCACCCTTCTGGTGAAATATGAAGTGCTCCAAGTAAGTGCCCTGGCTTCAGCCCGTGCTTCCCTAACCCTTGGGGACCAGCACGTCGAACCCCCCTGGTCTCAGGGAAACCCCATCTGTGGACAGTTCATTTCAGCAGCCGTCTCCACGTCCTTCTGATTTACCTAATGGTGAATCAGGAGCCAAACTCTTTGTGGGCCTTGACTTGTCCTTCTGAAGGACAGAGACTGCAAAAACCAAACTGCCCCACCAAAAGTGAGGCAGTAACCACCCCCCCACTACCACCAAGGAGTGCTTATATCTTTTATAAAAAATAAGCCACACAGAAGATTTCTAGGGGAAGATTTCTAGATGTCCGGGTGCCGTCCAGCAGTCAGTCAGCAGCTGGTAACAGGTATCTTGATGCTCCTCCTTTGCACCTCTGTAATGGGAGCGGGTGGCCAGGTTTTGGAAGGAAGGGGGTGGCCTCTGTGGGACGGGGTTGGGGCTGTGGGATGCATAAGGATAACAGATGCCATTTTCTGACATTTCCCAAAATAAATACTTGAAGTTACAGCTCATTTTTTGGTTCAGAAAGAGAGGAACTTTGTTGTTTACTTCATCCCAAAACAAACACAAGTTCAATCAAGAACACAAACCACTAAGAAATGAGGTCCACAGCACCATCAGTAACACCACCTCCCTTGGAAGACGATGTGATGCCCTCCACCTCCCACCCCCCTCCCTGCACCAAAACAAGCAAACAAAGCCAGCCAACCAACCAAAAAAATATCCCAATAACAAAATGTCCTCAAACCTTCACAGGCCTGTGATATTAATCTTAAAAATGAGGACAAATAATGATCAAGTTATTCGGAGGAAGCATTCACCTGGAGACCTGCAGAAGCTACTTACTGAAACTGGAAGAGAAGCAATAGAAGAAAAGAAATCCAAGTGGAAAAGCTGAAACCACGATAGGAAAGCTAAGGGTACATTTTGCCAAAATGACGGCCTTCTGCAAATGATAACTGAAACCCCAGTGCAGCCCAAACGTAGGAGCATCCCCTATAGCAATCCTGCTGTTGAAAGGACCATTGAAGCAAAGCCTAAAAGGGAACGAGTTCACCAGAAAATCAAAACCGGCTTGCCACAGATCAGTGCAGCCATCCTAATATACAAAGTGTTCTCCATCAGCAGGCATATTTCATTTCTTAAACCGTACAGCTACCCAAGGCTACGCAGTCACCATCGGAGAAACTTCAGATAACAAACGAAGAAATGACACACCCGCAGGCAGACCTTCCAAATTTTACTCTATCTGGCACACTGGTACTTCCTCTGTTCTTACTACTCTCCTTCCTGCCAACTTGTCTAGATTAGAGGCATTTGCCCCCCTGTAACCCTATCTATGTACAAACCCTTAATGTAAACATATGCATTGCAAAGATTTTGCCAGAAGCTTGGGGTGCAGCAGTACTACAGGCTTATCTTTGGCCATCTATTAAATGACTTCCTTTTAATTCAATTAACAAATTCTCACCTCAGTGAGCCCACACACAGGGCCACACAGGAGGCAGGTACCAAGACCCACAGGAGGTGCTGGGGATGGCACGGTGGTTACTGCCACTAGGGTGCTGGGGTTTACTTGCAGATCCCTTTATTTTTCTTGGCTCAGACTTTAAATTTATCTATACAAAACACACGCACACATTTTGAATGGCACTCTGTTATAGAAATTGCACAACTAGAAAAAGTATCGTATGTGCACACACATGGGGGTGCACCTTGTAGGTAGTTTATGGTAGTTAAGCAAAAGCTAAGCAATGAACTCTGATTTCATTTGCTAAAATATAAAACCTAACGTTGCTAATGAGCCACTAAGAGCCGTTCAATAGGTTGTCTATTAAAGAAAATCTTGCCAGGATGCTAAAGTGGCTTATAGCCATCTTGGGTATCTGGGGAAGAGTGAATTGGGTCTGGTGCTTTTGAAGTTCCGTGGGGTTTTGAGAAATCCAGACATCTGCATTTTAATCTTTGGAAAATCCTGAGATCAGCAAGACTATCGTCTGCAGGATTTAACCACAAGTTGGACCCACCTCTTCACAAGTCTAGAAGTCTGATGATTGTTGTAGAAACCCTTTTTCTTATATGTACACGTAATGATGGGGTTTGTGCTGTAAAACATTTGTCTCCAAATGACAGGGTAAGAACACGATAATTCATGCTTGCTGCATAACCGAGTTACTAGATGCGTCTCAATGACTAATTCAAATAACTGCAGCTTTTCACCTGCTTCTTTGTCTGCAATATTTTTATGGCAGCTGCTTGTGTCAGGCCAGTAGCAGCCACAAAATGAGTGGTGTGAGCAGCACAGAGGCAAGAACACACAGCGCCAAGCCACTGAGCAGCAGCCAAGCACAAGCCTGGGAGGAAGAAACTCCAGCAAAGCGCAGAGCTGATGTCCAGCAGCTTTGGCACCTCCTGGCCCTGTATATACGTAGCAGCAGTTTTGCTGACAGATGTGCTTTTTAATAAGTTCCACTTTTCTCCCTCGTTGCTGTTATTTCATATTTCCACGTCAGTAAAGATGCGGATGCAGACCCTGATTTCCAAAACATTTGAGATTTTGAGTTGAACAGGACACTGAAGTCACTACCTCTGTGAGCAGGGATCTCCAGCTAGGTATGTAGTAACAATGACTTCCCTTTTGATTAAAAAAATGAATCATGTCAAACGCTCAGATTTACACACCCCGTCATACGTACTAATCTGCACTGCCCTAACTGCTTTACACATTCCTAATGTTTACTTTAGCTTCTCACATCCTCTGCTAATCAAGCCCGATTTTTCCATGACCCAGGCCGCTATCCTGAACTCCTCTAGAAGCCGATATGACACAATCCCCTTTGGAAAAATGCAATAAAACATGGGTGCACACCCAATGGGATATCAACTGTAATTAGAGTCACTGCTCATTAAAAAGTGAAAATAGGTGGATTGTGCTGTAAGGTGAGCTGGTGAGAGCTACGGCAGCAATACTGTGCTGCTCCATAAGTAAGAGAAAAAAAACATTAAAGCCATTTATGGCACTCATTTCCAACAAGGGTACTCATTCCAGGTATTTAGAACAAAGAACACAGTGTATTTCATCCTTTTTTTCATCTTTTCTGCTTCTAGACTGGGCAAATTAACATTGTTTTCTTACCACAAGCCTCTGGAGACACTACATTTTGAGAATGTTTTTCTGAACACTCAAGCTAAAAAAGAAATCAGCGAGCTACTGAGCTTTAAAGGAAGGAGGAAGGCAGTGGTATCTCCGTTTGTGCACCTTGAAAACAAGTCATCTTGCTACGAGCCATGCTGGGTGAACAGGGGGTAGGCAGAAGCACTGCAAAATCACCTCCCTCTGACCTAGAGCCAGCCTAGCTCATTAACACCAGTATTTTAGCATGTGCCATGGTGAAAAGACTTACTGACTTCTTCAACAAGGCTCATCGTTACCCAACCCTACCTGTGTGCTGACTGGGAGCGAGGAGAGCTGCCTTGTGTGGCTGCTCCCAGCCACCGAGCACAGCGCTGAGTGACCTAGGCCACCTAAAACCACGGGGACACCAACCCCACGACAGAGGAAATGTCTGCACCACTAAAGGGAGAAATACAGAAAAAAGGGAAGAAGCACGACTGTCACCCCCCTCTGCAACACTTTTCTATAGAAATTTCCCATTTTATATTGAATATCGTGCCTTTTTTTTTTTTTTTTTTTTTTGTTTTTGCAACCAAGCTTTGGTGGGGTAAAGCTTTAGCTGGTGTCCGAGAAAGGAAGCAGGGGTTTGGGATGCTCGTGACTGCTTGGTGGTGGCGGGGCAGAGGCAAGGAAGTAACTTTTTAACCCGTGTTGCATGCTGAGGCAGGACCCCGTGCCAAGGCCACCCCCAGCCACGCAGCTGGGGAGCTCAGGGCCATGTCAGCACCATAACACATCTGCACCAGCTTCCCAGGACACGCACATGCTTGGCTCAGTATCTGCCGGACAGGCTGATTTCCTGGGGAAAATAAAAAAAAAATCCCCTCCCTGCCGTTCCCCTGCTGTCAGACGCAGGAAGGAGCCATCTGCTGCGTGAGCTCACAGGAGCCATGCCCGCAGCTGGGCCGGCCGTGGCATGCTCCAGCCCGTGAGGCCCGGTGACATGGTGACACCCCCCTGGTGACATTCCTCTGCCAGCGGGGACTCCAGGAAGCTGCCTGCTTGGCTTGGACACAGGCACCATGACACAGACACAGGTGGCCCCATCCGTGGAGGCACAGGGGAAATTCCCCTGGGGACCCTGAGCCTGGTGACAAGCAGGCCCCTCGCTGCAATTACAGCTTATGAAGGTCCTCGTTGGGGTGCCTCCATCAACAGGAAGAGGAGGAATTTCACTCCTGTGGCTCTTTTGGGGAAATTACGAATCAGGCCTGGAAGCCACACTGCAGCTGACACTTTATTTCCACCACAGGCTATGCCAAGGTCCCGCTCCCCGCTGACCCCATTGCAGGAGGCAGGCTTCTCTCCTCAGCCATGGGAAGCTCCTCCAGAGCAGCCAGCTGAAAGATTTACTCATTAAAGCAAGGTCCATCTCTGCATGCATACAGTTGTGATTTTAAACTCTTCCTCAGCTGTTTTTTTTCTGTATCTTTTGTCAGTTTGTGGTGTAATCCCCTTTTTAATGTGTACACTGCCATCTTTTACCTTGTGTTATTTTGCTCCACTTGAAGAATGAGTATTAAATGTATTTAACAGAAAAAGAAAAACAAGGATTCAAGGTCACAACAGTAGAAGCTCCTTCCTTTTTCTTGCTGGTCTGCTCATGCTTCAGTGCGATTAATCATTTTATTCTGAATAAAGTTAGATGAAGACCTATCTCCACCAGGCCTGGGGCAAACAACCCGCAGGCTGGCTTGAGCAGCATGCTGGAAGTCGCTCCTAACGCAGACTCTACCACGACAGTGCCATTTAATTTGGGTGCAGGAGGGAGATGCTCCCGTTATGATGGTGAATGCCATGTGAGAGGTCATATCTCAGGGAAAAAAAAAAAAAAGCACAGCTCTTCCTAATGGGGAAGAGGAGAGTTGAGTCCTCAACAATTTGCCTCAGCAGCCGCTTCCCTCCTGCTTCTGTCTGTAGACTTGAAGCCTCCTTGGCCATGACAAGCAGTGAGTCATGGCTTGGAGCTCCTCTCACCCTCACCCCCCTCTCCCCTTTTCATCACTGGTCTGGCAGTGGAAAGGCTCCCCGCAGGATCTAGGAGCCAAATCCTGCTGGAACTGCAGTTGTGTCTTGGTGCTCTCATCCCAGCTGCTATGCTGGCTTCTGCATTTAGGAGCTGCTTAAATTTCCTGCTGCCTCAATAGGACACATTTCTTGGTAGACAGAAAGCCTGTGATTGTCAGCGAGACCACGGTGTGAGGAACTGAAAGCCCAGTATTGCACAATGGCTTTGTATCTCTGCTAAATGTTTCATTTGCAGCTCTGTTCTGGAGCTAGAGCAAGTTCACTGCCAGCTACGGTAACTAAAGTATTCAGTACGTGTAATTTATTTTACTTGATGCTTCTTCTGACCACAAACGGGTAACATTTTTTACAGTCTTCTCTTATAACCACGTAGTGAAGAGGTTCAATGAAAACAATTTTTGCCTATGGTTTGCTGAATACTACCAATACCACAAAGTATTTCTGTTCAGCATTCAAATATGCTGTGTGATTGGTCACCCACGTTAAACAATATGGTTTCTATTCCCTAACCAGTTTCCTACAAAGGCCAGAACTATCTGGAAAAAATCAAAAAGGCATTGAAAGAGGATATAGGGAGAGAGACAAATTGCTGAATTTTTTTTAAATCTGATCTCTTTCTTTCTAAAGAAAGTACCTTATGTAAGGCTGCACACGTGCAGTTCAGCCTTTAAAAGACTCATGTTCTTTCTCTGCTTGCAGCTAGACCTGTCTAGGTGGTGTTTCACTCAGCATATCTACTCAGAGCCCTGCCTTGTGCACACATGCTTTGAGTTTTTATTGCAAGAGGCGAGGACAGGTCTCAGTTTGGCTTCATTTACTGCTTTCAAATCTAAATGCCAACATGAAGGTTCACAGAGATGCTTACTTTCATGTCACATATCTCACTATTTCACATATTTACCAGCTCTGTGAATGGGCCATCTCTGCTTTACATCATGCTGGCTAAGAGGAGCATTCCAGGTGTGCGAAGGGCACAGGATTAGAAGGCTGTGCATCTACTCAGGTCCTGGGGGCATCAGATCACATTGAGCCAGCAGTTCCCCTCTGTCACCCACTCCGTCACCAGAACAAACTATGATGAAGCAGAAGCAATGTCTGCTTTCAGAAAAAAAAAAAAAAAAAGCAGACTGCTTTTTTGCACCTCCAGAACCCCACAACCCATTATCCCGTTTTCCAATGCTCTGGCACTCAAGCTTACAAGTTTTAAAAAGCTACAAGTTTTAAAAAGCATTTTAAGAGCACCCAACCAAATAGCAAGTTTAACGTCCAAACTCAAACATTAGCAATCTCACAATGAGCTGAACTGTCAGCTTTGTCAGACAGGACTGTCCCAAAAAATCTTACCAAACTGCTCTGTCTGTAGCTTGAGACACCTCTGTATTTTATTTGGTAATGCAAGCTCCATGACTTTTCATGCTAGAGGCAGCCAAGGATATTTAAACTCACAGCTTCCACCAGATAAGTGTTATGTCTAAATCTGTCAATCAACTTAAACAAAAAAAGCACCTATATTTTGAATGTTAAGGTCTGCACTTTGCATTTATGGCTGGTGAACGTGTTGAAGCTTGATGTAATATAAATGCTTGGCTTTCACATGACTATAACAAATCTCCAAATATTTGAAAAGTTCTCAACATGAACATAAACAGCTAGCACTGCAGTATATGGTAAGTTCTCAATAATTTCACAAAACAGATAAGGAACCATTTACTCTAATATAAATCCAAGAAACACTGTTGTTATTGGTCTTTAGATGGTAGTTGGCTCTGACTGCTTGCTATCTATAGCAATAACATGTCAAGCCTGGGCAGTATGGATAATGTTTAAATGTCTATGTTTCATTTATTTAAGCTTACATGAGCATACTTCAAGAATGAACGCTGGGCTCTTATTTTAGCCAATATTAACCATAGATTTTTTTTTAAGCAAAAACATATTTACACTTTTAATATGTATTTTTCTCAAAATAGACATGCCGCTGCACAACTTCAGCAATAAGAATGATATGTGCAACCCCTAAGACAGCACAGCAAAAAAAACAAATAAGATACACAGTGCTGAGAGTCAGGTACTGAAATACACAGCCTTGCCAAACCTCTGCCTATGTAACCAGCTATTTGAGAGCATTTTGTATGTTAAAAAGATCAAATAACAAAAGCTGAGTACCGTCTGCCTCTGTTACTTATGCAGGTAATCCTGGGGGGAGCTGAGACAACTTAAATACTGTGTTACATAAATGCAAGTGGATGTTAAACATTCTACATGGCTTTCAAACCCTCCATCACAACCTCTACAATACTGAAAATGGTTTCTCAGATAAATCATATGGCCATCATAGAATACTACATCATGAAAAATTACATCCTTTACTGAGGATTTAGTTAAACAAACAAAACCTCTTCTGCGTACCAGGTAGCACATTATATAAATGAAACCCTTAAAAATTGTGAAAGAAAGAAACTAGTAAAAGTGTGCATTATCCATGCAACAAATTCCAACCATGACAATTTCAAGTGTAATATCAGCAGAAACTATTAGCAAAATACATTTACTGGGTACTGAAACAAAATACATTATCATTTGCTGGAACCAGCCAAAATAAATATCTGCCAAATAATAAAACTATTTACATGGAGGCATTCCTATGGGGCCATGTATTTGACGGGTTTTCTTCATATTGGTATTTGAACTGGGTCACATACATTCCTGTTAAGATGACATTTTATAACATATTTATAGAAACTCATCTTGTCTGCCACATCTTGTTTCAATTAAAATTTGATCTTGAAAGAAGACAGAAGGATGGAAGTAGTGGGACCCTATGGCACAGGCTACTGATGATATATTAACATTTTATGCTGTGCTTTGACTGGATGGGAAGGCTTGCAGGAAAATACCAACACAGAAACACTGCCCTGAAAAACCTGGAAAGTGTCCTTCTACAGCAGGAGTAGAAGAGTCCCTGACACCTTTTCTCATACCATCTGCATGCTGTGCTCCTAAGCCTCTATATGTCATGAATCAGTTCCAAACCTACTAGCCCTGCAATTCCCACTTCTTTTGCCTTTTTATATTATGTTCCTTCCCCCATTTATCTGTTTAACTATTGTCATTTTTGTATTTTTTTTTTTTTTTTAATTAAAAAAGAGTGCAAGGCCACCATCCAGTTTGGAACAAAACTTCCCATTTCAGACTTTTAAGAAAAGCTCTTGGTATATTTCGATTTCAAGCATGCTTCTGGGATGCAAATAAATTCTAAGTGTAGCCGAACTCACAAATCCTGACTGGTTTGTGATTTTTCTTCAACTGAATTTCATGTCCCTTCCTTCCATCCCAGTAAGTCCAGTCCATCTCTCCTGATGACCTCAGCTTTCCCAGTATTTACCATCAGTTCTCCCTTTCACAGGTTCCTGCCTGCAACACCGCCCCTGACTCCCTCCTGAGTCCCCTTGGCCCTCCCTGAGTATGAGGGAGCTGTCTTCCACATTTTTGGCTGGCTATAAATGATGTGTGTGGACGTAAGCAGGGCAAGAGATAAGGTTAAAATTGTGAGGAAAGACCAATCGAAAGTTTGAAGGGTTAAAGAAATGATCAGTAAACTTACAGCTGCTGCCTCCCCTCCAAAAGAAGGTGCCTTCAGGCTGCATATGGTTCAGTGCAGACTTTTAAAACAGTTGTGCTCTTTCTCAAAGGAGACAGATTTCTCAGAAGATCTGGAAATCTCTGGTCACCCTTCATTTTCAGAGAGCCAGACAGTTCCTCAGTACCTTGGGACCCTCTGTCCTCTCAAGTAAGACAGAGATCAGCTGGCACAAATCCCCCTGGACAACTGGTGGAGAGACGCTGCACTGTACCTTTATGTAACACCAAAACACCAACACTGCAGCTGCCGGTGCCCTCACCCAGCATTCATGGTGAGGAGCCAGATGACTCAGGAGCATTGCCCCTTCAGCAAGCAAGCCTGTGTCCCCTGTGCATGTCACCTTCCTGTCCTGGCTGTCCCCAGCAGCTGCTCCGCACCCGTCCCCAGGCTGACCTGAGTCCCCGTGACATCTCCCTTCTGCCTCTCACATTAGCCTGGCCTGCCGTATTCCCTCCTGCACACACACTCATGTTTCCTTCCTCCATTCTTCTGTCTCTGAAATTAGTCAACTTTAATGTTTTTATGTTAATTGCTTTTGAATAACAGCCTTTCTGGAAAACAAAAGGCTTCCCAGAGCATTGGTTTCCTTGGAAGTGTTCCCATGGCCAACTAAAAGCTGAAATAACAACAATAATAGGAAAATTTCCACATAATATATAAGACTTTTACTCAACAACTAGAGAAAAGGTTGTGGGTTCTGTTTGGGTTTCTGTTTGATTTTTGTTTTTTGCATTTTCAGGTCAGCTTCCCCGCTCTGTCCTCCCAATCTCCCACTTCCCCAGAACTGCCAGGAATAAGGAATAAAGCAGAGTCTCACTGCAGTCCCCTTTAAAAGGGTGAGAGGCAGCGACCATATTTACTGAGAGCACCCTCAGCTAGAAGGAGCAAGGAGCTGCATGGCACAGCCGCCTGCCTTGGCTTGTATTCCTCTGTTGTTAAAAAGAACAGGAAATGATGGTCATTTCTAAACCGGAAAAATTTGCAAGAAAGCTTCAACAAACCACAAGAAACTAAAACGCATGGCAACAATCACAGGGCCCACGACAAAAGTGGAAAAGCTGACAGCTTTGATTCATGGCCTGTTAAAGGTTACGATGCTGCCATAAAGTACTATGGAAACAAAACCAGAGCTTTAAACACTAAGCAGGTAGCTGCTTCAGCAAATAAACCCAGGGCTTGCTCTTTTTCATATGTTTGTATGCAAGATGGTGGTGAAATGGGGCTGGCCTCAAAAAGGCCGTGAGGCTTTGGGGTGGGGGAACCAGTTGTGAGAGACAACTCACTCACAGAGCAGTGCATCTCCCCTCTTGCTTGCGTGGAGCCAAGCCAGAGGTCAAGGCTGCTAAAGTCTTTCTTACTCTACCTGCCTTCCTTCTGATCTCTGGAGCTTCCTAATGCCCCTTTCCACCCGTGGAAATGAGGGTCAAACGACAGTATTTGGACAGTGGCACAACCTGAGCCAACAGCAACTCTACAGCCGGTCTGAGTGGTTGAAGGGTTCATAACCACGTAGGTGCTCTCCTACCTTTGTGTCTTCTGCCCCAGCAGTCACCGACTTGAAGATATTCTGCTATTTCTTCTCAGCTTGCTCCTCTTCTGTTATGCTCCACTTCCGTAAACTTCTAAAAAAAAAAAAAAAAAAAAAAAAAAAGAATAATTTGATTTAAGAGGTGCTGTAAAGGAAGACATAAATTGCACTCATCTCATTTCAGTGTAGGATTTTTCTCACAGCATGCACATAATGTTTGTTAACTTCTAAAATATCACAGAGCACCACAATCTCATATGTTGAGTTGGCAGAACGGGAGGCATAGCACATCGAGACCTAGCTCCCACAGCGACTGGCACGCTCGCAGGCTTGGCAGGAAAGCTGCTGCTGAACCATCTTCTGTGAGCACAGAGATTTCCCCTGGGGGGGCACTGGCACAGCTCTGCACGGGGATGCCTGCCTGCACATGGGGCTGCCAGCAAGGAGGGGAAAAAGGGAAAGAGTCCACGCTCATGGGCCCACCTTCACACCATGGTGTGTGTAGGTTAAAGGATGACAAAGCAGAGGACCAGGTGGGGTTTGGTGCTTTAGAAATCTTTACCTTTTGGCATGGCTAAAGTGCTTCCCAAAGATCTTCCAGCACATTTCTACGTAGAGGAACACTGGTAAGAAAGCCCCTCCACGTGATGTTTCTCAAAACCAATATCTTCTAAGTCAAAGAGGACATGAAAGGGAGGAAGAAAGGAGTCCAAAATAACCTCAAAGAGGAGAAAGAAAGGAGCACTCACAAGTGAGAAAAGACCAAGCCCCAGCCCACATCAGCCCTTATAAAACAAGCCCTGAGAGGCTGCAGGTGCTGCTTTCCTCCAGCTTTAAAGGAACAGCTTGCAGCAAAGCTGCTGGAGGGTGCGTGAGGCCTCAGAGCTAGGCAGGGACCCTCAGCCAGCCTAGCCTATCAAACTGAGCCCCCAGATCAGAAGATATGTTTTTAATCCTTTTTGAAAAACATTTTCTGCATTCAGTGATAGCCATTGTGTGTACTGACACCTCCATGAGCTTTGTGAAGCTGCCTACCCAGGCTCCACCTGCAAGGGGTAATGAAAGGAGCCCTGTCAGCCAGGAGAAAAACACAGCTCCGACAATGGGGGCCTACACAGGCAGGATTTTGAGAGTGACCCAGTTTTTAGAAAGGAGTTTCTATTTCCTTAGACAAACAGTATTAAGGTGTTGTTTGCTCTGTGTTAAAAGGGAGATAAAAAGCTTGCCATGAACCTGTTACGCTTGTTTGATATCCACTGCCTGTGCACATGCATGGAGTTGAGCCACTCACTGCAAGGCTGGGAAGACAGAGAAGGATCACAGCATCCCCCAGCAGCAGACAGCTGAAGCTGTGTTATGTCAGTTCAGATCCTGTTCTTTTTGAGTATGTGGAGCTTTGTATCCAAAACCTGCCACCAAGAGCCCCAAAGTCTACCTTGGTAGACTCTGCTGATTCTGGCAAAAGATGGGCACTGATGGACAGAGACTGAGGCGCCACAGGGCCTGGTACTGGTGTTGCACCAGGCCACGCACGCAGAAATCGTGGTTCACCAGGGGTCCTGTTCCCAAAGGTATTTAGGCTTTTAGTGCAGTCACTGGGGACACTTTCCTAACACTCTTGGGCAATCATTCTGTAGTGGCTTTCTCCTTTCAAATCGCAGCAAACAGGGGGGTAGTATCAGCATGTATCCAAATTTTATACCTCTGAGTACCACATAGAGTAAAGACAGATCCCTGCCCATGGCAGGGGGGTTGGAACTAGACGATCTTTAAGGTCCCTGCCAAGCCACTCCATGATTCTGTGATCCCCAGGGTATGCAACAGAAAAGAGAAAGCCAGAGAGAAGAGCCAAGTGAAAAGACAAATATATGTGAGCCTGAGGTTATGAGTCTATCGCTGCTGGGCAAAAAGCATTTATTCATTCAGAGATGGGAAAATAAACAGAAAAAAAAATCAATACTCTGTCCCTCTATGCTGCACATACCCAGATGAAAATAATTAGAATGCATCTCACTGCTTATCATCTGCAGCCTTAACGAAGCGTAAGTGCACTGTGCTCTTCCAGGACTCCAGAGTCCTGGAGCAGGGACAAATTCCTGTCAGACACCGAGACGGGTGAAGTAGTCACTTTGGCTTGGCAAACTCGCCTGAAGCGCCGAGAGACAGCCACTGGCCCTGTGTAAGCACTGCCGTGGAGCTTGGACTGCCTCCTGGCCGAGCCTGCATCCAACACAGAGAGAGCACAGAGGGACGCACGGCTCCTGCCGATGGATCTGCACACTGGCAAGGGATGTTTACTGCGAGGTGGGAAAAATGTGGAAAGCGGCGATCGTGCCTGAAGATGTGTAGAGATCAACAGCAGAAAGGGACTTCAGTGTAGCTATCTTCATCACCGTAGGATTTTGCTCTTAATCTCCCCCACTTGCCAAGAGAAGCTATACCCATCTCGAGCTATTTCAGTTGGGGCTGCCTCGATGCTGTCAGCAAACTGTTTGAAGTTCCTGCAATTGGGGGATAAGCAGCTTTTATGCAGAAAAAGCTGGCACTTCATAATTTTTAAAAACTAAATTCAGACATCAAGCAAGGAGGTCTTTAAAAGCTGCCACTGATGCAGATTTTGTACGAAGAATGACTGCTTTTCTCTCAATTTGTGGAAAGGTAAAAAAGTGTCTCTCTCTCTGCCAGCAGGCTGAAAGCAGCTACGGGCTAAACCTGTCACTCCATGCTCAGCTTAAAAAAGACGCTGAATATAAATGTAAAAATACAAAAATGTGTTGGATGACAGGAAAAAAGGAAAAAAGAAAAAAAAAGAAAAAAAAAAAAAAGGTTGGCAATACTTTCTAGTAATTACCATTAAATACAGCAAGTAATGAATGCACGGCTCCGTGAGACTGCCTTGCAGAATTGGCTTAGTGGCAGCACCTTCTCTCCTTTACATTTCCTCTCTTTCTGCTTGTTCCCCCCTTCCTGCACGCGCCGCAGCCAGCTCTCTGCAGCCGTGACCACACCTGGCAATGCGCAGCCTGCCCCAGGGCCTGTGTGAACACAGCAAGGGATTGTGTTAATCCTGTGTGCAGGTTGCTTTGCTGGTGACAGCTCTGGACATCGGCACAATGGTGGTTTATTGGGTGTTTGTTACAGACTGCTTAGGGGGTGCTGCGTTGCATATCAATGCAGCCAGCTCTCTGACATGTTCTCCCAGGCAGCAACTGCACAGCATTGCCAGCTGTGTGCACTGGATGCAGCTACTTTACCTAAACCAGGATTCAGTCTGCCACTGACCTGGGAAAAACATGAATGTTTTCAGGTACAGGGGTGAATTGTGTTCCACTTGTGTGCTGTACATGTATACGAGTGTCTAATTTACTGCACTTTCACCTCGTATCACTAGTATGCACATACTGCAAACAGGACAACTGAGCAGAAAGTTTGGGAACTTTTCTCACCTCATGGATTTAAAAAAAAACTAAACTAAACTAAACAGCACATCAGTTACTGTATTGAACAATAGGCTAATAAACTCTAGTATTGCATATGCCATATAGTAAAAGTTAACAATCCCTTATTTTTCAGATTAAGTGTCTTCTCTCACAAAGCATACCCTGAAGGACTCAGCATCAATATTTTTTTCATCTATCTAGGTACTTATATGGCTCCCATCACTGCTGTATCTGGTTTTATCATAGCTGTGAAATACAGAGCCATAGAATCTAATATAGAATCAGAACCATGAAACAATGTTTGCCCAACTGCTTTATAACCCAACAAAGAAAATGAAACGAGAATCCCAATAAGCTCCAAGCCCTTTTTATGATGCTGAAACACTCACCTTCTAAGTTATCGATAAAAAATTGCTATTGTTAGGATTAAGTTTGAGCATCACCTGGAAGAAAGCCACCACTTCCCAAGAGACTGTGATGTGAGAAGGAGAGGAGAGTGTGATTCCCATTTCTTCTTTTATGAAACCCTAAAATAGAAAATATTTGTTCTATTGACAACAACCAATTGGTATGAGTGCCTTCTAATTTTGCTTCTGTAATAAAACAGGAAGGCAGAAATGAGAAGTGCACACAAGAAAGCAAGTGCACATACGTTGCATCTGATATGACCTGCCTGTCAGAACAAAATGGTATTGCCTTCTCAGGGAAGACCTAGTTCATTTTGGTCCCATCATTATTAGCATCTTTGCAAAGTAAATGCAAGATATGCCACTGGTCACGGTGTTGTGCTCTCTATAGAGATATGATCAACAGCACAAGACAGTTTACTGTGAAAGAACGGAGACTATGAGAACATGAAGCTTTCGTATGCCTTCTTTTCTTGTGAACACAGCTTACTTTTAGTAATACCTCAGGTGTTCTCATCTCAGACAGAAGCAAGAGCATGATTTTTACTTGAAGGAAGAACCGGGCAGGTGAAGAAGCTGTCAGTGTATTGGGCTTATGTGGCAAGGGTTTGGTAGCAGGGGGGCTGCAGGGGTGGCCTCTGTGAGCAGAGCCCAGCAGCTGCCCCATGTCAGAGCAGAGCCAGCTCCAGCCAGCTCCAGAAGGGACCTGCTGCTGGCAAGGGATGAGCCAGGGAGTGGCTATGTTGGGCCTCTGGGAGAGTAGATTGAAGAAAGGGAAAAAAACCCTGCTGCACTATAGCTGCTGGGGCAGCTGTGGAGGAGCCCCCGGTGGAGCAGGTGGATGTGGCCTGGAGGAGGCTGCGGCCCATGGAGAGCCCCCGCAGGAGCAGGGGGTCTGGGGGGAGCTGCCGCCCAGCCATGGGGGACCCGTGCTGGAGCAGTTTGCTCCTGGGGGATGGATGGATGGACCCCGTGGGACGGAGCCGTGTGGGAGCAGTGCTTGAGGAGCTGCTGCCTGTGGGCAGCCTTTCCCCTGCACTGCTTGGGGGGAGGAAGTGGAAGAGGGTGGATGGGTGGAAGGTGTTTGTAGTTTGGTTTTAGCTCTCATTGCTCTAGTCTGTTAGCAATAGGCAGTAAATTACATTTATCTCCCTGCACTGAGTCTGTTTTGCCCCTGATGGTAATTGGTGAGTGATCCCCCTGTCCTTGTGTCAACCCCTGAGCCCTTTGCCTCGTATTTTCTCTCCCTCTTCCTTTGAGGAGAGGGAGTGAGAGAGCAGCGTGGTGGAGTTCAGCTGCCCAACAGGGTGAAGCCACCATGGTCAGGCAATGCACAGGGCTGGCACATGGGACTGCCAGCAGCATGCAGGAGAGCAGACAGGGAACCAGCTGCTCCAGAAAGCTCCACAAATCCTGAGCTGTGAGACCTAGTGTGCAGCTGAGCACCTTCAGAGCCGAGGACAAGCTGGATGGGGGAGGTAAAGCAGACTGGTGCTCGGCAGGACATGCGTTGTGAATAGGGATGTGCAGGGAGAAGTATGTGCAGTAGCAGAGAGAGGCTGGGCAGAATACGTACATGATATAAAATCAGAGGGAGCACTCTGCTTGCCTAGAGGACAACAGCTGCCATCCATACGGAGATGCATTAAGACTCTCCCCAAGGAAAAGTTCCTCAGGAACCTTTGAAACAGGAAGGCTGTAGGCTGGCAGCAGTTTTACCACCAGGTCAATGGAAACACAGAGTTCCCCTTCCTGATCTTACTCGGTTATAGACAAGTCATCACTTTGTCAGGGATCCGTCTCAGCTCTCAGGAGAGTCTCAGACAAGTTCTTAGTCTACGACACGTCTAGACAGCAAGACCACGGAAGAGCCACCCACCAAAAAAACGTGAGGCCTCAGCCAGGAGGTGCTGAGCAGATAGCATCACGGCTGGCCAGAAACATGTGAACAAGCAAATGTGGGGCATGAGACAGAAACAGTGCTCGTAAAGTCAGTGCTGGGTGTAACACCAGTGCTCTATTTCAGATGACAAATCTCGCATATGCTGTTGTAAGCTTGAGTGACCAGCCTGCAAGCAAAATCCATGGTGCTTCATTAAATTAGAGGTCAGAACGTTTGGTTTATCCATGGAAATGTCAAAGAGCAAGAGGAAAAGGAGGTGTTTCTTCACAGAAGGGATGGCTCCACAAAGCTGCTGTTTCAAATCTGTGGAAGTGAAACAAACAAAAAAAAAAAGCACCTGCTGTGTTTGTTGTCTGTTCTCTCCACTTCTGAGCAGGGGTGGAGGGGAAGAGAAAGGGCTGCCAGATGCTCTTTTGAAAGCAGCTTTTCTGTGCTTGGGGCAGACAAACAGGGCCTCGGGCCACCTGTGGCTGTAGGTGATGCCCATGCTGAGAGGCACTGCAGCACCCAGCAGCACCCCAAACCAAGCAGGGGCAGCTCAGAGGAGGTCCAGGCCCACTGTGGCTGCCACAGTTCCCTGATCTGGGGAACTAGGTCCCACCTCCGCTCCAGGGCTTTGGAAGATAAAAATAATGTCTGTTTTCAGACCAGCCAAGCTAGAAGCTGAAAAACAGCAGCTTTTTGGTGTGTGCAGAGGGCAAGGAGGAGTTGGGCTCCACTGCAAGAAGACTGCAGAGCTGGAAGCCCTGTGGCAAGGAGGCACAGGGGAGATACAGGGTGAGGGCTGTGAGACATCACAGGCTCTGGAGCAGGGCAGGTGGGGGTCCTCACTCCTCGATAAAGCCTGTTTCAGAAGTGGTGACCCAAGTACTGGACTGCACAAACTCTCTCTCCAGCCCCTTGCTGGGTCTGGCAGCTGTCTCCGCCACGCTCAGCAAGAAAAGTCTGTGTGTACCTTCAGGTCTCAGCCCCAGTGGCAGAGAGCAAGGCAGACTAGCAGAATTGCCTACTGCTTCCAGGGCACGGATCACAACTAAGAAGGTAAGTAGAAGCCCTGGGTCTTTTCTGTGATCTGAGGCCAGCTCCATGGAGAATTCAGGGAGGAAAAAAAAGCCGCTCTCTTTTTACTGCAAACACCTTCTGTTCTGGACTATGCGGTTGCTTTCACAGCTGGGAAGGGGATATTTTTTCGCCTTAAATAAAAAGAAAAAAATGGCTGGACTCTTTTGAGCGTGCTTTGGGGAACTTCAGGAAGCCACATGAAACAAAAATGCTCGCTATCACACCTCTGGAAGCTTTCCATGGCTCCTTGGGTGTCACCGTGAACTAAGTTACATTGTACAGTCATAGACCTCTGATGAACATACCTCATCCCATAGAAAACCTCTGACTTTGGTAGCAACTGATGGAGACATCTTGATCATGAAACCACATCACCTCGGGGCTGGCCCCGGGTGTTCAGCATTAAAGCGCCTGCATCAGGCTCTGAATTTTGAAGTGACCATCCAAACGAACTTTGTCCTTTCCACAATCCACCTCAAAGAGTGGACGAGAAGATCTAAGAGGAAGCTAAAACTTGTCGGAACAGGTCCAGAAGAACTTCTGCTTTCATTGCAGGAGATAACAGGCTCAGACCCCATACAAGGAGTAAATACAGGAAGTAGGGAACAAACAGTGGGTGCTTGTTCTCTGTGAAACAGCCTTCAACTATCAAAAATTTCCCATGATTTTCTTCCACCAGAGCAGCTAATACTTTCTTTTTTTTCTTTTAACGGGGGCCTCACCAAATGGCAATAATTCTCTCTTCTGTCATAAGACAGCTCAACCCCAGGAAGAGGCTGGGTGAGCACATGCACGGGATCCTTTTGCAAGGCTTAAAAATTGCATGAAGGAGCTCCGGAGAAATGACATGAGAAGGGGAGGCACGTGGACCTTAGCTGCTCCCTTCCCATGTGGGAGTGGAGATTCAGACAGAGGTCTCCTTCCACACACAGGTGTGTGGGTAGGGGCAGTCTCACTCTCAGCTGTTAACACTCGACTTGCATTAAGCAGAGGCTGGGGGCTCGAGCACATTTTACATTTTTTCCTTCTTTTCACTCTCCCATTTTTTAACAGACAAGTGACTAATATCCTGGGGCTGACCCTGATCTTGCACAAGTGCAACTTGGACTTCAGTGATGTGGATTTCTATTTATACTGGAAAAAAAGAAAAAAAGAACAGAATCAGTTTCTGCCCACAGCAGCACTACAAAGATTAGAAGAAAAAGGATTGTGAGTGCTATAAGACTAAGTTGTCATAGCAGCATAATTACATTTGAGTCTACTTTGTACGAAAGCAGACTGCCAGAACCTCGTTTTGGAGGGAGAATCACTGTCATGAGAAAAAGAGAAGGCTGCACTGCTCTGTCTAAATTGTATTAGACAGCAAACAGCATTTGGTTCTGCTTCTCCCTGCAAATGAACCTCCTTGTACGAACCCAAGCAGGCCATTTTCATTTGTTATGAATTCCGAGATAGATAACATGAAACAGTTCTTCGCAGAGTTTGAGGAAATTGTATCAAATCGTAAAATACAGCGCATAACAATCTATTAATTATATATGTGAACAGTGTTTTCCAGAGGTTACATTTCCACTGAATTAAAATTTAAACAACGATGAATTGGTTAGGTTGCCTTCCCGCTGAATAAGTAATTTCAGGAATCGTGTGAATATAGTTTTATCAACTATCAGTACACACTCCCTTGTAAATACAATTTTATTTTATTTTTTAAAAACATAGTATCCAGAAAAAGACAAATCAAACCAAAATGCACCTTAATTGCCAGTTCCCCGATAAGCAGACAGGTTAGCTGCTCAGCAAAGCTTTTCATGGCATGCCTCAAGGTGACATTTCTTATGGATGCTAACTCTGGCAATTCTGTACACAGGTTTCCTTGCTGGAAAGCTGTCCTGAGGGGAGACATCCTCCCATTGTCACAGGGCAATGTTCACACCGTATCTGCAGTCTTTAGGAGCAGATTGGTGTATAACTTTCTTCCACACACCTAGAAGGGGAATCTTAAAGCCAGTCGTCAGAAGCTGCTGGGGTGGAGGCAGCAGGCAGCTCTTCCCTTTTTGTCTGAGAACTTCGCAGCTCTGAGGACACCAGTGAATAACCTTGAGTCAGCAGGACGGAGCAATATATACACGCTGCTGTCAAGGCAATCGCTTTAAACAACTTTACGTAAGCTTGGGTTTGGTGCGACTAACTTGTAAGTTGCTTTTTATAAAGAAACAGACATTAAGAAATGCAAAATAAATAAATAAATAATAAATGATGAAAGCTTGATTGTGTTCCCACGCTCTCCAAACAGAAGAGGCTCACAAGCCAGGCAGACACACCGTTTCTGTAACAACCTGGAGTAGCTACAGAACATGCCAAAACTACACAGCCAACGTTTCAGGCTGAAGGTCACAGAAGTAATATAGGGGAAATGGTGTCAGCAGGAAAGCAGACAGAATATATTCAGTAGGTGAGAGTACACTATAGCTACCCAAAACCCTCATCCGGAGTGAAATAAAACTCCTCAGTAAACTGGCGTTTATTTATTTATTTTACATTTGTCGCTGTCATTTCTTTTTCAGAATGTGACGACTTTTTGTTTGGTTGATTGGTTTGTGCAGTTTATTACTTGTGAAGAGAATCTTTAAAGTGAGAAAAGGTGTAATTGATGTGGTGCCTGAAAATAGCACCTATCATACGCTGAAATAATACTCGTGAATCATAAGCAGCTTCATTTGTTTCCATCAGACATTCACTCTGAAGCTTCTCTGTGATCACCTGAGCATCAAAATCGTCAAATATTTTGCGGCCAAAGCACACACAGAAGAAAGGAGAAGTTTCCTACCAATCCTTGTAACTATATTGAAGGCTGTGGCTATATTTATGAACAGTCAATATTGTCTGTGCCATATTTTATTTTCATGGTATGAGTAAGCAGTAGGTAAAAACAAAGATAAAAAGACACCTCTTAGTTATGTCTTGAATTTTACAGGTCTGGCAAAATACTCTCTCACAGGTTTCCTGCAAGATCCTGACATACTTTCCCCTCTCTGCAGATAAACATGCACGTTACGATACGTCTGACAGGCTTATCCTTTGTCTATTCATGTAATTGTGCAATCATTAACATTATTTACCTCTGAGTTAAACTTTCTCATCTTCTTGGGAGTGACATTAAAAAAAAAAATTGTAAAGGTCAAGTCTGAGCTCTGTTCTTTCTGTTTTTTCTTTACCAAATGTAGAGCTGGAGATTTCTGATTATTAGGTCAGATGTTGTTGCCTCAACTGCAGTCGTGCCGGGGTGGAGCAGGGTAATAATAAGGTGACGACACTGGCAGTCAGCACGGCTGCCAAAAGAAGGCGAGACTGAGTTTGGAGCCACTCCATTCCTTCTGCAAAAATGCTGCAAGTACAAGGTCCTCGCGAGGCCCGGTGGAGACCTCAGGAGCTCCTTTTGGGCACCCACAACGAGACGAGATCCCACGCATCCACCTCCCGGTGCTGTCCCATGAAACATGGGGGGGCAGAGGGGAGGTGGAGGTGCCCCGTTAGCCCTTTTCTCCTGAGAATAAAACGTTTGCTCTCACCTGTAGTAGATGATACTCCTACACCAGGCTACCCCACGCCCCAAAGCCAGCAGAAACTCTGCCCTCGGTGGTTGCAACCAGGAGCCAGCGTTGTGCAGAGACCCTAACACACATCCCAGCCTCTGCTCACATTCACAGCCACTGTGAAGACCTTGCATCCAAGCCTCTAATCATTACTGGGTCCCCCCTGCAGCTCTGCCTCCCCTCCCGCCCCGGGACGAGGCAGAGCTGTCGCAGTGCCCTACTTTCTGCTGTGGCCTAGATCCGCCTCCAGCTCCAAGGACACGAAATGCTCGACCTGCATTTCTTTAGGTTCACTCTGTCCTTGCCTCTCACCACCTCATTCCTGGGTGCCTCCGCACGCTGTTCTGCCAGGGTCTGTGTTTCTGTAGCAGCTTGGTGTGTCAGATCAGGAGACTGGCTCAGCTGGGAGAAAAACACATTACGTTTTCCTGGTTATTTTTCAGCTGGATCAGCTTCCCAACGTGGTTCACTGGATGGTCACAGGAATACTTCTGCTAGCCTCAGCAAGGGGCTACTCCGGGGTAGGGACAAGCAGCTGGGGACAGATCAGCTCCTTGAACCACATCTCAAGATGATCACCCACGCACCAGTGCCAGCACAGGGGGGGAAGCAGGAATAAAAGGTGGGAGAAGAGGGCCTGGCCAGCAGCCTGGGCTTGGGTTGACTTGATCAAACCAATTTCAGTTACAAAAAAGGAGCCTTCCACCTGCTTTCGTTTACTCTGGTTTCCAGAAAAATCACATTAAAAGTTTGAGTAGCTGGACACCCTCCAAGGAGCATGATATTGTAAGCTTTTCTATTCCTGCTGTTGCTTTGTGAAACCTGATAAAGATCCCAAGGCTCGCCCACCTTTTCTACTCATATACCTGATGTAACATCAACTGCATCTCCATACAGAAGTGGTCGCTGTCACTATTCACACTGACAAACACAACGAGACCAGCTGTGGCCATGGGCTGCAAGGCAGTTCCTGGCTTAAAGGATTCAGGACCTAAGGAGACTAGGAGAAAAGAGATGAAGAAAATTATTTGGGATAGTGGGCTCCAGAGAAGAGCAACAGCAGTTGAAGTCATAACTGAAGGATGGCCAGGGTTTTGTCCAAAGCTGCAATTTCTCACCTTTGGGCTTGATGATTCTTATTTGCAGCAAGCTGAATTGGCTCTTGAAATAACCGAAATATACCCAGTTTACCAAATGACCTCTATTAGTGTAGCTAATTCTGAGTCTCGTGGGCTTTCCTAAGTCAAACATGCTCTCACATCTGCTTGCAACAAAAATAGATGATAGCACATCTACACGCGTGGTGCAAGCTGACTCTCCCTTGATATTAAAGCAACCCTCCAACCCTCAAAAAAAAAAAAAAAAAGAAAGAAAGAAAAAAAAGACTGAGGATGATCTTTTATTGATCTTTTATTAGCCTGTGCTGTCTTTATTGATGTGCTAAAGGACTCAGGTGAGGCATCGGCTGCACAGCAAAATGTGCCCTCTTCCACAGCAGAGAAGCCCACACAGTGAGGAGGAGGATGGGGAGCACAGTGACTACCAGCTAACTCCAGCCTGCCCTGGCGATGAGCTAACACGCCGTTTTCCCCGTGCTGTCAAAGCTTTTGTCACGGTAATAGCCTGTTTCCTCTTTGTGTTAATATCTCTGTCAGGAGAATGAAGCAGCAGAATTGAAAGTGCCACGGTGTGTGATGGCAGGGCCCTAGTGAGACTGTGCTGGCAGCGTGCTGTGTTTTGATTAACTGGATGTTCCTCTAAAATTTGTATGAGATTATTTTTCCGTCGAAGCCCCGGCTGACGAAGAAGGAAGGGCTGGCACTGACCGAGGCGGGCTGCATGCCCATTCAGGACCAGGCAGGGGCACTCGGGTGCTTGTGCCTGCTCTGGCTGGGAGACACCGCTCTTGTCCTTGCAAGCCACTTCCAGTTCCTCCTCGTCTCTCTGTCAATAAATGTAAACCATGCCCTGACACATGAAAGGTCTTTTGGAATGAAACCCAAAAGCCCTGGAGTTTTACAGGATCTCCAGAAACCTGGCGAGCAAACCTCGTGTACCCACCTATACCTACCGCCACCATCATCGTCACCAGTCAATAGCTGTGCAGCATGGTGTGTGTGCGTGTGTGCTGACTTTCAGCCCTCTTCTGCTCATTTCTCTGGTGACCCAAAGTCTTGACAAGGTCAGTGCAACACCATTTGTACCTATGTGCCTTTCTTGTGCCCCTTCTTCCATCAAAGCCAGCAGGAGTTTTGCTAGCAGGAGGCTCTGATCTCCTTGCAAGGCTGGTTGGGATGTGCAGTCCTGTGCAGAGCACTGAACATGGCTTAGACCTCTAGAGCTCACTGCAGCAGGACAAATGATTGCATCCACCAGCTTTCTTTTTATTGAAAACTCAACTTCATTTACACAACTGAAAAAAATCCCCCTGCAAAATATCCTCATGCCCTAAAAAAGACATTACAAAGTGTTGCACTGTGAGGCTGAACTACCACAAACTTGCATTAAACTCACCAAGAGCTGGTTTTGATTTCCTTTTGTGTTTGTTGTTGTTGCTTTTTAACAGACAAGCAATAATGTCATGGAATGGAAAAGCAAGATGCCATTTACGTGACACACTGCATTATCAGGATTTTTACCAGAATATTGAGACACACCGTTTAATGAAAGAGCATGCCTGGAAACCCAAGCACTTCTCGCTCAGATAATACAGGGTGTGGAGCTGAACCTTTACAGTAAGTCTTGCAAACCACTGCTTCTTGCTACGGATCAAGTGGACAAAGACAGGGGCGGGAAATGTATTGAACAAGACTGCAACGTAAAAATAACACACATAGCACATGACATCTGGAAGAGACGTGATCCGTGGGCATTTCAGAAATGAAATATGACAGAACATAGGAAGCGAGGTCTTAAAAATACTAAATACAACACAGGTGCACCAGAAGGGAGAAAGGAAGGAGAAAGGATTACAAGCGAGGGGCTGCTTTTGCTTATGGAAACACCAGATAGCGGTGCTGGGCAAGAGGAAACAAAAATAAATAAATACAGAAAAGATGTGGGAAAACGACGAAGGACATTTTGCAAAAGGACACTGCCTTGGCAGGGGATGCGGATCGGACAGTGTGCGTGCATGGAAAACAATAGCGAAGTGCCATAAAAACCGCCCACCACCGCTCGTAGCCAAGAGCAGCGAGCTGCCGCGGCTGGGTGAGCGCACGCGGGAGCGTCGTGGGTCGCAGCAGGAAATGCCACGCTCTGTGCTGTTGGGATGTTTTGCAAACATGGGGGGGGTATGAGAAACCAAGGCAGGTCCTTCCATTTGTTTATACTCCAAATAAATAGATAGCTTTTTATTTTTCTTTTAATAAGATCGGGTCAGATGGTACGAAACACAGTCCTCCATTCATTATGAGTTAGCAAAAAGCGAGGAGAGGGAAATCCAATGTAAGAAATGCACACAAAACCCACCAAAATCTCCCCCAGTCCACAGAAAGTGCTTTCGAGAGACCATGCTGGCATTGCTCTTGGTTTAAGAGCATAATTCTCATGTTATTTCTTCTGGTATCACCAGAGCTTTCCCTAATCTCGAGGAGTTATTCTGTCCGACCTCCGAGTGGCAGGGCCATGGTGATCTCGGGATATAAGCAAGGCAAAGCTCGCAGGGAGAGATAACATCTTTTATTAGTCTAACCAGCAGAGCTGAAGAAACCTGCCAAGCGTGGACAGAGCCTACATTCATTAGCAGCAGATACACCGATTTCAGGCTCTGTGCGCTGCAGGAGTGCTGAGCCTGCAGTTTATACGGGTCACAGGCAAGCAAGCCAGCTCGAGCATCACACCCAACCCAGCCAATTCCTCACGGAGCCTTCGCAGCCAAGGTTTGAAGCGCTATCTTGCTGCATAATACTAAGCTGGATAGGTTAAGGCTATCGCATCCCTACCTGCGTGCTGGGCTTCCTGGGTTTGGAGGCTGGAGAGCTTTTGCCACAGACCAACAGCAACAGCCTCGGGCAGCGACGTGTCCTGGCCCACATCCTTCAGGACCTGCAGTCCGATGATGCTCAGGGTGCAGGGGCATTGGGTTTCCAGGCCTGGCCTCCGTGCTCCTGCAGGACTGAACCAAGAGCAGGGCACAGGTTTGCCCAAGGAGAGCTGTCTCTCTGAACGCACACATCTCTTCACTCCTACTTGAGTCACCTTCAAAAGCTCTGTAAAGGCACTCAGCTCGTTTCAAAATGCCTGGTGCTTGGGCACGATATGAGGCTGGGAGTTCACGTTGCAGTGATAGCTTCTCCCAGAGGATGAGGGCGGCAGAGGGCCTCTTAACATTTACCTCTTGAGATAAAACTGTTATGAAATGAAAACTTGCTGGAAGAAGAAAAAGTTACATAAACTTTTTTTCTATGAATAGAAGCCTTTGAAAAACTCCAGAGCTAGTTTTTGAGCCAAGACTAAGAGAAATCTGCAGCATTGTTGGTTTGTTTTCTTTTATGGGTTTTTGACTTTGAGGCAGAATCCTGTGAATTCTAGGTGTTACGGTCTTTTTATAGTTTCATTATCTGAAGTCCACAGACCTTAATCCTTTCAGCATCCTTTTCTGCAAATACATATGTACAAACTTATATATATTTATACATATAAAGTAAAACATATTTCAAGAATAAACACATGGTATTATACAAGGGGATGAGTCCCGAGAGACTTAGGACACTAAAGGTTTCTCTCTGTCCTTTGAAGTACTTGCTTTAAGGCACAAATTGCCAGCAACTGACTTTATCTTTAAATTAGAAAGCACAGGCCTTAAAGCTACAACTGCCTTGAACACTCCTGGGAAAATGACTTCTTGCAGCACACAAATTATGTAGATGAAATCACATCTCCCATATATTAACTTGATGGTAGGCTCAGGCCAGGGTGCTCTTGGTAGGATTGCATGAAAAGGGAGCAAGAATTTCCCACAAAGTGTTTTTAAGCAGCAATCTTATGTTTGGAAGGAGGAAAGGAAAGTCCTCGGTGCTAGCAAGCTTTAACTTCAGCAGACTGAACCCTGCATTCAAGCTCCATTACGACAGTAAATGGCTAAGCTGTCCCCAGGTGATGGTGAGCAACCTGCAGCTTGCAGCAGCGAAGTCTCACCAACAACTGCAGCGGATTAGGAGCGAAGTGGGCACATCACATTCACAACAGCGTGCTCACTTTCATTTCCATTTTTTAAATCTCTGCTTTACAGAGGTCAGCCTAGGGTGCAGACGTGTTGGTTACGACTCTGACACTCTGCATACGAAACTGCAAGTGCCCTCCAGAGTGTGAGCTCATGAAAGAGGGGTTTTGATCCAATAAAGCCTTCTCCCAGCTCACGGAGCTCTGGAGGTGTTTGGCTACTGATTACTTTTTCCCATAACAGAGACAGGGTCAGCCGCAGTCACTCAGAGAGATTTGTAGTTCTCACTTTGTGGAAATCCTGGCCTTTGGGAGATGTCTGGATGAGCAAATTGTTCAATCTGTAAAAGCTCAGAAACAGAATTTAAGCCATACACGTATATAAGGATATGAATGTATATGGACATATTTAATATGTATTTTGGACTATCCCACTTTCTCAGACCTTCAAAAGCTGCCTGGACGTGGTCCTGGGCACCCTGCTCTGGGTGTCCCTGCTGAAGCAAGGGGCTGGACCAGAGAGCCTCAGGAGGTCCCAGCCAACTCCAACCATTCTGTGGCTCTGTGATACCTCCAGGATGGAAAACCCTGTCATGATTTATTTATTTCTAATTGCTTACTGCAACAAGAACTTGGAGCCTCCCTCCTCCCTTTTAATGTTGTTGTTAATATCTGTGTTTTAGGGTTAAATTATGCAAACTGTTTACTGGAAGATGGCTGTAACTTATAAAATTGAAGGCCATGCTTAATTTTAAGCCCCAAAAAATCTGGAAAGTAAAACGTATGCTTTTAGTGCCACGTAAGACTGAGTTCCTGCTTGAAATGTGAGAACATGACCTCACCTCCCTCACCTTTCCCCCACCTGGTTGTGCAGATAGGTGCTTGTATCAACACCTCATACCCCAGGGAGTGACACCTTACCATTTGGGTTGTTTTGCACACACAAACCCAAGTCTTTCTCCCGGGCTCTTACAACAACAAGCCTTTCTGACCTCCTAAGCGGATTGATGGAGCAGAGCTCTGATTATCACCGAGGGTCACAGAGGTCACAAATGAGGTCAGTTCCTCCCTGGAAAGCTTTTTCAGAGTGACATGCTAAAGAGTTTGCATCCCAAGGGCTAAGCATAGCTACCATCTTTCTTGTCTTGTCATCCTCCTTTTCCCTTCTCGACCTTTTAATGAACAGTCGTGTTTCCTGACTCAGGCTGTAGTCTTAGCAGCAACGTTCAGAAGCAACTTATGCACAATTTTAAAAGCCAACCTTGCTTTATTCATTTATACAAGATTGGTTAGGTCATTTGAATGACCTCTATTGAGGTTTGGTACCATTCCTATCATCATTTGAGGCTTCCCTATATATAATTTTCAGTTTGTTTGTTTATAGAGATGTGCATGTTCAAAATCTATAAACCATGCCAGCACTGCCTTCCCTAAGCTCACACAAGATTTGAACGTGCAGTGTGACCTAATATTGACAAGCACACACAGATCAGAAGGTGATCGTCAGTCAGGAGGAAGTTGTTCATGATATGGTCCCGTCCCTACCTTGTTACTGGGTTTGGTTATTAACTAGGTCCAGATGAGAAATGGCTTATCTAGTTTGCAGATATGCATGCTTCTTCCATCCACTGTGTTTCTCAACCTAAATTGTTAGAAAGTCAATTCCATTATACTCTCCTCTTCAGTTACGTAGGACAAACTTGTTGAAATAAAGGAAAAACCCTTAGAACAAGTCACAGAAAATGGCTGTTAACTGTTTAAGCCTGTTTTAGAGTAACTAAAAAATAACAAAATTAAATGTCTGCTAGTAGCATACCGTGCTTACAAAGAAGCTGTGGTGTTTGTGGGCAACCTATCAGAGCAGACAGAGGCTTCACGATCAGACACATCTGCCTGCACTCACCATGGTGGCATCACAGCTGTCACCCTAAGCAGTCATTGCACAGAATCTTTTGGAAAACATTCAATGAAAAATTAATATCATTGCAAACAGATCAGAAATTGCCAGTTATATTATGTCTGGAGATGGTTAAAAAAAAAAAAAAAAAAAAAACAAGATTTCCCTCCCTTGTTTCCCCTCACCTGTTACCACATCTTTGCAATGAGATTCTGCAGCTGACAGAAAATTAAAGACAGGGTTAATCTTCCCAGCCTCCCCACTCTTCAAAATGAATTTGTCCTAGAAGAACCTGTCACGAACACCAGAGCTTTCAACTTGTCAAGATGTTGTCTGCCTGGCATTTGCTCTAATGAAAACAGAATTTTTACCTTCCAGAAGCATGGCTAGAAACAATGGTCACACTAATCTGGTAGGAATATAAAACTGAAAAAAAAAAAAAAAAGTTTAACAAGGTGCCAAAACCGGGAAGGCTGCAGAGTGGGTTTATTTATAAAGCCCAGGCCAAAGCAGTACAAACAGTGCCGAGGTGCAGGAAGACCCTGCAGCAGGATTTGTGAGGCCCAGGCAGGCCGTCTGCGATCTGCTGAGCTGTGTTTGAGCACTGTGCCGTAAGATGTGGGCAAACATTGCTTTATTCCTTCTGTATGGCTTAACCATTTATGCTGCTTACAGCTCCAGCTGTGCACAGACCCAGCACTGTGCCCTTCATCTAGGCATGGCAAAGGACAGGAGCTAACACCTGGCTTCTGCACTTCCATCTGATGAAGATGCTTTCCCTGTGAGGAAGGCATCAGCACAGACTATCTGGAGCAAAGTGACTCTTGAGAGACCAACACCCACTTTTTTTTTTAGTTTTATAATGAAGTCAACACCAGAATGCATTACAGAAAAGCATTTACTTGATGCTCTGAAAAGGGCCAAGCCTTTCTCAGGTAAGGATGATGGGATAAGCAGGCCAGCACACCCAGTGCAAGTCCTCAGGGAGTGCCGGCAGGTCAGTCTGCTCAGAAAGCCTGTGTATCTCTGTGAGGTAACCCAGGGAGCTCTAACCAGGAAGCTTTGATATTTTCAGGAGAAATCCTATTAGGAAGACTTGTTTCTGACAATGCTAGAAGATGGACAATACCTCCAGTGAAGGCATGTTTTCTCAAGCAGGCAATTCTCCCATTCCTTTCCCTTGCTTACATTCAGCTCCCACTCCCATGTACAGCCTCTCGGGTAAGAGGAGGAGCAGAGTCATGGAAGTGACCTGGCTTTCCAAAAACTGAGACGCTTTGGCACCCATAAGCATTACTTCCCTCTCCTCTCTCAAAACAAGCTAAAGGAAGCCAGGGTGATTAGGAATAAATTAGAAAATAAGCAGGAACTCTCGCTTGGACAGCCACTGGATTCCATCCAGCAGTAACAGCAATAGGGTTTCACAGGGTAAAAGAGTGAATCAGAATTGTTTCCCAAAATCCTAACTTGTTGAAGTTTAGTTTAGGTAAGGTTATAAACTGATGTGATACGCGAAACAAGAAGCTGGCTCCAAAGGCACCCGTTTGCAGCTATTGCTGGAGCTGATAGATGCTAGCTGCTCCACTGAGCCAGGGTCATGCGAAGTATCAATCTCTGGTCTTGAGTTTCACTCCTTCCCTCCTCCAAGGCCATTTGCTAGCTCAGTATAATACCCTTCTGGGACCTGAACAACTGCAAAAACTCAGCACAGCTTTGTTGGCTGACAGGGCTGAAAATGAAACGCTTTCTTTTCAGATACAGCATGTTGCACACCTGACTCCAAAGCGGTCTGAAAAGCATTTATATTCTTTTCGTTGGCAAAAGAAATGTCCTAATAGTGGCTTTGAAGGCTGTTAAATGTACAACTGGCATCACCATGTTTTAAATGCTGTGGGATTAGCTGTTACTGTGATCACTGACAGCAAAATATACAGACAAAAGGATCCTGTTTCACCTCTCAAGAGCACATTTTGGAGAACAGATGGAAGCAGGGAGGTCAGGAACAGCGGAGAAAAGCCAGGAGTAGACATAACGGCCTGAGAGGTCTGCCTGTTAAGTATTTTCCCTTTAAAACAGAAAGATAATTAGTGGAGAGCCTCTCAATATCTGTGAAGCCTGCCCTATTCGTGAACATGCACATGCTCTGTGAGACGAGAGAAGAAACTAGTAAGTCAGTCTGTTTTCCAGTGCATGTAGTGCCAAAGAGGTCAATTAGCTTGAGCAGTCATCCTCAAAAAGGCAGGAAAACCTTAAAAGAAAAAAAAAAAAATGGCATGAACCCCTCTGGCCTCCAACTGCAAAGCAAGCTGTTTTCCCCAACCTCTTCTGAGGGATACAACCGACACCGCAGTCTCCCTGTTAAGGACGGTGTTTTCTCATGCACTCTCCTCTCTCCTGCCTCCCTCCACCACACAATGAGAAGCTGAACAACAGGTTAGAAGGACATCTCAAAAAGTTTAAGCAGTTTACAGGAAGAAGCACTTACTTGTTGGCAGGTTGAAAACACATCTGCTGGTGAGCTGGCCCCTGTGAGATATGAGGGGTATCCCTTTTCCTCAGTAATGCATTTCTGTTTGCCATTCCTTTAAAAGTAAAGAACTACAGTTTTAACTGAAGTAGGGCCAAACAACACTGCTTCATGTCAGAAGGATTTTGATGTTGTAAAGGTAATGTTGTTTTTATGTCATATAAGCTAACTAGATGCAATTGTTTCTTTCCAGTAAGCTCTGTATATACATCCACATCTCATCAATCATACCAGCTCACTTGGTAAGATTTAAACCAAAAATCAGACCCCACAGAACCATGCAGGAACACTAAGACCCTTTTGGTATTTTCTCATTTCTGCCTTTAACAGATTTATTTTCTAAATGAGTCATTATTGGTCCAAAACACCTTCAAAAACACAGCTTGCTGTGAATTCATACCAGGAAAAGCATGCCACTGTCCATGTTTAAGTCCAAACTGAGAAGTTAAATACTTAAGACCCTAAAGGAACAGCACAGCAGTTTAATTGATTCCAGCCACGTTAAATCTTTGGGAATTTACTAGGAAGGAATGGGTTGTGAATAATTTATTTTTTATTCTCTGTTCACAGGTGATGGGGATTAACCTGGCTATTTCAAATAGATTTTAGATTATATTAGAGTGCTGAATAATATCCTGTTTGAAGGCAGCTATTATACGTCAACAAGCCAATGTTTGCTCAGTAGGTCATACAAAAGTGAGAGGAAATTCTGACCACATACTCAGGGTTCAAGCACTGGATATTTTAGAAACGTCTGTAATACAGGGAATAAATTCAAAGTGCTTTCCTTCCTCCCAGTTCTCTCCTCCCTTAATTCCTCTTTCTTTTACACTTTTAACAATCTGGTGTCACGGTAGGTGCTCCTCCATGGAAACACAAGAATACTTGCCCGTGGTGCTGAACTTCTGACTCAGAAGTGATCTACATGACGTTAAACACTGCTATCACTAAGTAAACCTCAACACCTTACGGTCACAGCTGCACTAATGACGAGGTGTGGCTGATAGCAGAAGCAGCTGTCCTTGCACTCAGAAGAGCACAATTTCCAGGTCTCAGCTGGGCCCATGCTGTGGAGCCGAGATGAATCCAGTTGTGCTTCCAATACAGTTTCTAGCAAAGTAAATGTGTGGAACTTAGCATTGTCTATGAGAACCCTTCGTAAAGGTCTAAATATTCATGGAGGCATATTTCCTGATGATTTTCACATACCTGGTGGTGCTGTTTGTCATCTCACGTTACAAATCACCATTTAGAAGCTTACTTCCTTTTAAAGAGATGCTGAATGTCAAATTAGTTAATGGCAATTAACTTGAGCAGCAATGATTAGGACAACATTTTCTGCACTGCAGTCTGACCAGCAGAATTTTGGTGGCAGTAGTACCATTGGTAATCTAATCTCTCTCTCCATGTCCACACATCAATTAAATATCTCCAGGCATGGAGACTCCACCACTTCCCTGGGCAGACTCTTCCAATGCTTGACCACGCTCTCTGTGAGGAAATTCTTCCAGAAGTCCAATCTAAACTTCCCCTGGTGCAACTGGTGCCGTTTCCTTGCATCTTATCAGTTGTCACCTGAGAAAAGAGGCCAACACCCTCCTTGCAGCAAGCTCCTTTCAGGTAGTTGTGGAGAGCAGCGAGGTGTCCCCTCAGCCCGCTGTTCTCCAGACTGCACAGCCCCAGGTCCCTCTAGTGTTGTTTTCTTGTCCCTTCATCAGCTCTGTTCTTCTCTGAGCACATTCCAGCAACTTGGTACCTGTATTTTAATTAGGGGGCCCAAAAGGCCCAAAACTGAACACAGTGCCCTCTGGTTGTGCATAACTCTTTTCTTTCACAAGTGCTCAGCACGTAAACAACATTGGCGAGCAGAGGCAGAAGGCAAGTCCTTGCCACACTGGGTCATGAAGCAACAGGAAGCGGAGAACAGGGCCAGACCCAACACAGGCCATGACGTGCATGTCCCTGTGACGTGTGGGGCAGCCTGATGGAGCTGTTCCCTGCCAGGAGCTGCCCCTGGAGCCCAGCCACAGCACCGCTGCCTGCCCAGGCCTGTCCTCACAGGGTGCAGGTGATGGCGGCCCAGAGCAACGTGAGCTGGAGGGAAGGTGTGGCACCGAGTGTGTCTGCTCTCGTTGTGCACAGACAGCAGGGCAAGTCGTGACGTTGTCAGCCACATATGGCAAGCTGCTATGAGGTAAAGCTGTCCCTTCGCTGAGGTGTGACACACGAGCATTCACTGCAACAGAGGAACAAGACTCCTCAGCCTGTATCCCCCTGTCCCCAAACCCTGCGAGGACTTGAAGACCACTGGGGAGCTGCAAAAAGATCACTTCAACAATATCAGCTTGTGTGAAAAAGGCTTTATGCATCCCAAAACCTGTGTTTGTTTGTTTTTTTTTTTTTTTTTTTCCCCCATCTGTATTCACTGCTGTAAAACTAATACAGAAACATATGTATTTGTATCTAGCTATGATATGTGTGTATACACACCCATATTTAACCTGTCCTTATAAATCTTTCCTGCATGCAACAACAGCAGTAAATCAGTTCCAAATGAACCAGTTACTTTTCGTAACTTCACAAATGTACCGTGAACCCTTTTGTTTTAAATAGTTACTAGACACGTTCGGGATTATTTGTATGATGACACAACACTTTCAAAGGGCCTTTAGTTCTTAAGTGCAGACTCAACCCTGCTAAAGGCTACTAAAAAGAGGAAAATTAAATGCACTCCATAGCCATACACAAATGAAAATCAGAAGAGGCCCATTCAAGACATTGCCACTACAAAAACAAAAGCCATATTTAGGGCATTGAAAGGCAAACAATTAACAAAAAGCAAAAGAAAAATAAGTGTTCTGCAGCAGCCCATCCCTGCAAACTTGTGATTCAGGCAAGCTCACTTCATGGGGCAGGCGGTAACTTTGCAAACAGACATGGCCACAAGCAGTGGAAATGGCAGAGGAAAGAAGACATTATTTCATATTGAGGAGGGAAAGACAAACACACACACACCCTCCTCTGCCTGCTCCTTTCCTGGCAAGAACCCAGGTGAGTTGTGTAAACGAACAGCAAAAGCATTCCTGGTCTTCAGAGATCTCTGGAAGGAATCCAGAGCTACACTCTTCTGTCTTGGCTCTCCCCCTTTTCTTGGTATAAACCTGGTTATGTATTAACTACCTGACCGCCTTCTTGGATTTCTGCATGTCCTTTCTCATTTTTTTGCTTCTTCTGTCCACCCTGATTGATTGAGACCCAGAAAGAAATAGAACAATAATGTCCCACTGACTCCCAGATGACAGTCAAAGCCTTAGAGAAGAAAAAAAAAAAAAAAAAAAAAAAGTACTTGTCACATTCTCATTAATGGCAGATGAGTTCATCTTGACTATGGCTGTGCATCATTCAAAAGCACCTTTGGCAGCAATAAGCTCATCAGAAACAATTCACCAGCTCATCAATACTCAGCACTCCAAAACAAGCCTTCCCGAAGAGTTTTGCAGGCATCCTTCCCAAGCCCTGGAGAACCACACCCAGAAAATAAGCTAGTTTGTCAGCTATGCTGAGTGCTTCGGAGCAGATTTCAAAACAAAGCACAGATCCCAGACCAACTGCTCCACACAGATTGCTCTTCACAGCCTGAACGCCAGCCATGCGGAGTCACAGCTGCATCGAGGCTTGCCTTTCTACTGGTCGCATCAGGTCCTGCAGCTGCTGATGCTTGCAGTGATTACAGCGAGTGAAGAGGAGTAATCCATTACCTTTATCACAACACTTTTGATCATGACAGACAGAAGCACTCTAAACATAGTACATGATTTATTTGCAGCGCTTTCTAATTTAGCCACTGAGACAAGTTAGTTACTGAGACTGAATATCAAGGATATCTCACAGTGATTAGGTCAGCCTAGAGAAAGCAATTTTAATTTCAAGATTATAAGGCTTTTTGAGGAAAAAAAAAATCAGTGACAATTAAGTCTCTGCTCACTATTTTGCTATTCTTCCTGGATGTCAGGAGAGCACTGCCAATATATGATCACATCAGGGGCTCTCATTGCCTAGTACTGCTGTGTTCCTACCTACCCAGACAGAACAATTAAAGAGTCATTCATGTATAATCACCTAATTCATAACTAATGGCTTGCAGGTTTGCTGGGAACACTTTTATTTTTTTCTCCAGTTCTCACGGGAAAATGGCAATTTTTGAGAGAAAGAGGCAACTGCATGTATGGGTTCAGAATATACGTGTCACTGATGCATGAAGTATTTTCCTTGAACTCTTCCTTCAAAATGTGACTCCTTCTGTCCTGAAATCCCCAAAGATACCTTGCTAGTCCCTTCTTTAAAACTTGCATGGTGGTATTTACAATGTATATTTGCCACATACAGATGTATAAATATATATATATATATATATGTGTGTGTGTGCAAAAGTTAGTGCATCTGAAAATTTTAGCCCAAATCTGAGCTCTTAAAGGTAACTTCAAACTAAGGCTAAATGCCAAGCAATGTTTGAAGCATGACATGTTACATGTTTATAAACCCCTTAGGTTCTCTCAGAAATTTCATCTGCTGTCTAAAGATTTGGCTTGGGCTTTATCAGATTTCAGCAGTTATAACTCAATACCATAAAAATGCCAGTAATTGCTGTGTGTCTATGAACCTGTGTTAACTAATCACTACATGTGCTATTACATCAGTCTATTCTACTGTGAAATGTCTTCTAATTCTCCCTCAAGGAATAAAAGAAAAAAAAAAAAAAGAGAGAGAGAGAGAGAAAAGACAAGAGCCCTTTCTTCAAATATAGTGGGAATATACTGAGTAAATATGCAGTCAATAATACCACATGGCAGTTTTATCAATGACTTCTTTTGTGCTAGAAAGATTTTTTCAGTTTTGTTTTAAAGACAATTTCTCTACTTTTGCATTTTTGTTACTTCTTATTATTCAATGTATTGCAAAATTTTGTGACTATGACACTGAGGCTGACCTTCAGACCATCCCTTAAATAACTGCACATGACTTTTGGGACCTCAATGCAAATACTTAGTGGAGTGGACTACGTTTACTTTGGAAATCATTGCAATAAAGCACAAAATAGGATTTATTATTATTTTTTATTATTATTATAGGAGGTCAACATTTTAATTTGCCAGCAGTTTCATTTGACTTTATTTAAATGTCCATTCTCCATAAAATACTAATATCTAATGCTGAAACACACACGTAGTGCATACAAACACACGGGCAGGCACTCTCTTTCTCTGAAATACCTAAAGCCTAAAACAGGTTATCTGAATGCAAGAGCAAAGTCGTGTATTAGCTCATTAGTCCAGATCACTCTTCCACATAAGAGGAAGGTAACCTCGATCCAACTAAAATTATGCCTCTCCTGTTGTACAATGCCATGGAAGATATTTTTCTTTATTCTGCTTCCCAGAAGTGAAGTTTATGACCCAGAATTTGATGTTTGATATTGGCCATATAATTTGTCTGCTGTAAAGCTGTTAATGGTAGCAGAATGATCTAATCCTTTAGATCGTGCAAACCATAAGTTTTATGGCATGCTGTAGTGCTGAATTTTGCAGAGTTGTTTCCTTTCATTTGTTTTAAGGATATTTGAATTTCCACTGCATCTGAGTGTAGCTTTTATTTTCCGGGAACCTAAAGCAAGACTTTATCATCCCTGTTTGCCCTGGTGAAGCAAGCTGAGAGCTATCAATAACCATTACAGACCTTTGCTTCTGAAGGAAAACTTCCTGGTTTAGATTCCTCAACAGCTGTGAACATCCTAGAGTTTTCTTCCCATTGCAACTCAAGTCTGCACGTATGCAAGTTAAGCTGTACCTACAACTTTGTTCACTGAACTAAGTCTTTCTAGATTTTGTGTGCTCCCCTAATTTTTCCTGAAGTGGATAGTGATATGCAATGACATCATCTTCAACTCAGTCTGAAAATCACCAACAAAGATTACACAAGAGCAATCCCAGCACGGATCTCTGCATGTCACTGTTAGGTCATCTACATTTTGAAGAACAGCCAATACTTAAAACATTTGATTCTGTGCCAGTCTTTAATTAGGGACAGAAGTCTACCTGTCTAGCATAACTTAAAGTCCCTTTTTCTTACAAATGTCATCAAAACCTCTTAAAAATGTGGATGATACATGCCAGATCTTTGCTTTTGAATATTTTAAATGAAGTCTTCAAACAACTTCAAAGACCAGCTGAGGACTTTACGCAGAAGTGTGTTGTTGGACAGATGATGTAATTTTGTTTTTCTAAGTTTATGTTTCCGTTCTGATTCCTCTGAAATGCTCGCCCTCTGTGTAGGATATTGTGCATTCACCTGTAATTCCCCAGGTTACTCTTGGTTCCATCTTGAAGGTGAGGCTTGTCGGCGACAGTTTTACAGCAACCAGGAAGAACTATTTTAAGGGATACATTGCACGTGTTTGTCAGGAGCTTTCCAGTTTTGGAGCTCAGATCCCTCACGGCTTGTGATGAACACCACCTGGTCCTGGCAGTTCACTAGAATTAAGCTTTGCATGTTGCTCTGTGATTTCCTCCCTTGAGATTTCTCCCCTTCTTAACAGCATACTAAGGATGAGGGTTTCCCTTGGGTGAAATCTCCTTGGGATGAGAATTTCAACACTGGACATCATTAGCCTAGTTTAAATGCTTCTGTCAATTAGCTTTTCTGCAGTCATATCATTTGTCTATAAACTTCCTTTTCTATTTGATCTCTGTACCTAGGGGTCCAAAGAAACAAGTGCAATCCTTCTGCCTCAGACATGTTAATAATTCTTCTGTGCTAACAGTTTCTGTCTCTGCCTTAATTAAGAAAACCTCCTTATGTATAAGCTTATAAGTTTGCGTGGAATTTTACAGTGGGCTTGGAGATAGGGGATGCTTTGCAACTGGATAAATGCACTGATACAGCTTGTACAGACATGTGAAATCTAAAAGAACCAAAAAAGGCCACTACAATAAAGCTGATCTAACTTTCTTGCAGCACAAATGGAGGGTGTCTCTATTTCCTGAGCTCCCTTCTGAATCCATGTTTGGACTCATCCAGAAGTCAGCCCCCCAGGATGCTCACTTCTAGCTCACAGACTTTCCCCCTAGAGTAAAGGGTAGGCTTACAGCAGTGTGAGTATTAAAGAAGATAAACATCCCTTATGCATTTCCAGCAGCACAGGAAAAGGAAAGAAGAAAAAAAGAAAAAGGAAAAAAGGGAAAAGGAAAAGGAAAAGGAAAAGGAAAAGGAAAAGGAAAAGGAAAAGGAAAAGGAAAAGGAAAAGGAAAAGGAAAAGGAAAAGGAAAAGGAAAAGGAAAAGGAAAAGGAAAAGGAAAAAGGAAAGAAGGATGCAGAATCTGAAGAAGGTCAGTGTTGCAAAGAGAGGGACATAGCTGACCAGTGGCTGCATATAAAAGTATCCTTTTGTTCAAAGAAGAAAAACATTGATGGCAAGGCTGGGAAGAAGGAAAATGGAAGGGGTTAAGAACAAGGACATTTGCAGTGGGTTAGAAAGACAGAGGCACACTTTGGCCAGATAGGTCAGCAGGAAAGATAGCCAGCAAAGTGCAGTGGCTACTCAGCTTCACACAAAATATGCTGCATCTTCTTCAAAGATGCAGAAAAATTTGACTACAGACTCTAGAGGAGGCTTTGCCCTAGGTGAAGGAACTTTGTAGCACTGTTTTATCTTCCCCCAGTGATACGAGCATGAGTACTCATGAGCTCCAGTTGGCCCCACTGGGCTCCCGAGTTTCTGAACACTGTGGCTGTGGAAGCCTGTGAGCAAGGCTTGCTGGCTACCAGGAAAACCACCTTCTTCTTCTTCTCAAAAGTCAATTCAGGGGTCACACCAACTTTCTGCAATGACAAGAAGCTTGCTGCCAAGCCCAGATGCTCCCCCAAGTGACCTCGTTGAACTCAAAATGTGACAAAGGGAGTGCTAACTGCCCTGAGCACTGGTCTCCTATCCCAGGAGGAGCCCCTGGGTCACTGCACGTAGACGGGTATGTCTGTGTCCCCTTTCACATTTTACAATCCAATCCACACTCGCTCCTTTTCATCCTTTTCCCTTTGGTACAGTGATTCATGCAATATTCAAAACGATTTCCAAAGCTGCTGAGTTAAATGAATAGTCCACAGTTTACCAAACCCTGACAGGGAAATCAGAGGCAAGCTGATAAAATCAAAGACACATACCAAAGGTGTAAGTGAAACACAGAACCCTCTGTGAGAAAGCACTGTTGAATAAAGAAGGCATTCTAGGAGCAAGATGAACGGCACCCCTAATAGCTAATGGTCTTTTCTACTCTTCATTTTTTTTTTCTTCAATACACCTGAATTAAATCCACTTAGAGCACACACAAAGCTTTCCTCTCCTTTGAACGCCAATGGGACAAAAGTATAAGTGGTTCTGAACTGCAGTTCACACGTGGCACTGACACAGGCATGCGCTTCCCAGGAAGCCCTATTAATACTCACACAGCACACACTGGTAAGCATATTAAGGGGCTCCAACTAGCAGCGTTTCATTCAGCCTCATAATACCCTTTAAGCCCAAGATTAGGTGTCTCCAGTAAGATCCACCTCGCTGTTTCACTCCAGACCCCCTGAACACAGTTTTCAGGGATGTCAAGCACTTGCAGAGTTGGGACAAGTCATTTTAAAACCGGTGCTCTGAGAGCTAAATGACCCAAAAAATCAGGTCTGATGTTTCTGGAGCACTGTTGTCAGCAGCTGTTTTTTTCCTTTTTTTTTTTTTTTTTTTTTTTTTAACCCAGAGTGCAAAGCAAAATCAAAGGCAGGTTCACAGAGTCCCCAGCTGTGAAACATAAGCTTGAGCCCTTCCCCGTGTGCTGTGCTCCTTACCACATGCCGTGCCTCTTACCTACACTCGCAGCCTGGGGCCCTAGGCAGCCGGTTTGGTTACATGCAACTAAAATCAGATTCTTCCAGAGTGACCACACAAAGGGCAAAATGACGGTCTCTATTTTTCTTTTCTCCATGTAAATGTGTCTGATACGAAGGATGTCTCCCTTCTCTCGGAGACATCGAACTCACTCAAGGCAGGAGAGCCATGGCTGAGCCAGCGCTGAATGCTCCTTGAGCAATAGGGTTTCAATTAAAGCAGCGACAGAGCTTTTGGCTCTCGCAGCAGCAACACATCAGTAGGTCCAAGAACTCCAGATGTTTGTCCAAAGAAATGTCATGGCAACAGCCTCTCTGACACAGCTCCTCTGTGCTGCAGCATGCCTCAGGGGCTGTCGCCAGGACCTCCTCACTGCTGCCACTCCTCTCCCTCCTATCCCCAGAGGGTTGATGCTTTGGCTGACTGGGTCTCTTCTCTCTTCTCAATGCTTCTGAGACTTCTTCATCGCTCCTTCAGCACTGCTGCTGTCCTGTTCCAGGTCTCTGGGTTGCTGCAGGCCACATTTCAGGTATCAGGCTCCTTGCTTGATGATCTCAATACCTCACTGGAAGCTTCCTGGGGACTGAGTGTTTTCAGCTGGAAACCTGGGATGCCAGAGATTTTCCTCACCTCAGCAGACCCTTTGCTCACTGAGCAGATGGTACTGCTCAGCATACGATGAGTATGCTTGAGGAGTTTGCCCTCATTTATGTAGTGTCTCACGTCTCTTACTAATCTTGAATTTAGAGTAGGTCACAAAGTCTGTATCACAGGCCTACACCAACGCTTACATCTGAGTCCTCAAAGCCAAGGGGCTTGGTCCCAACTAATATGTGCAGAGGAGAGGACAGGGAATTGTTTGCCACATCTCTTTTGAATAATCTAGCAACACAGTGATACTCAAACTTCAAATTCTTGTGATTTCCCAGTGAGACCTCAGAGAGGGAAATATCTGATTCAGACCAGAAACTGGAACTTCCAGTAAGAGTAACTGATTCACCCTTTGAGCAAACACTTCAGAGAGACTTGGGAATCAAACACGCGGGAATCAAACTTGCAACAGCTACCGTAATGGAAATAGTGTCCTTAGGCATCGTTGACGAGGTGCTGTGTTCCTTTTACAACCTCACAAGATCGTCATCTTTCCAAGTAAAACATCCTAGGGCAGCTTTTTACACTCATTTTCACAGAAAACTCCTCTGGGTCAAACTGGTATCTCACAGGGTTGGGGGGCAGGAAATCAACCCACTGATTGTATCTCTCATGTCTTTCTCGTCTCAAAACAGACGTTGCTCTCTTCCATCTTTTAGCTGCTGCTTTTCAGAGCTGTTCTAGTGTCATGTAGCTGAGCAGACCCAGAGCCTTTGCACATTGGCAGCACAGAGGAAAGCAAAACACTGACACCGAGGCCTCTTCAACAGCAATAATCATGGAGCAAATGGGCACAGTCATTTGGGTGAATAAGTTTTTGAATAGCTACTGCAAGGAGGCTTTTTCAGGTAGCAAGGAAATGCCTCTGAGCCACAAAGCGCCTCTTCTCAGCATCTCTGCTCCTTTCTGTTGGATTTCCATGTAGCCCCAAGGTGGTGCTGGGTACATCCGCTGATATTAATGGGGTGACACAATGTTAGAGATTGTTAATGGAAAAGGTGCACATGAGGTGCACAAATTGCATATTCTAGGCAATAAAAAAGGCACAACTTGGCACCTAATTTGGACCAGCTTGCAGAATAATCTGCTGATACATGAGTATATGCAACTAGCAGAAAAGTCTTTTACAGACTCCATTTCATTTATATATATATATATATATATAAACAAATAAACATTTTAAACTTTATAACGACTTGAGTAACAATCATTAGCTATGCCTATGCTTAAAGCCAGGACTACACTTAAGTGATTAAGTGAACATGGACCCCTGTATGTGAAAATCTTAAAATGCCCCATAACCATTGTGCAGCTTATGCACAATGTACATAATTTTATGCACAATTACTCATCTTATTTCACAAAGAGGAGAAGTGAGGCAGACAAAGGTTTAGAGATGCATCAAGACCAGAACAACCACAGGGCAATAGCTAAAATGTGCAAACCTCAGCTAAAACCAGCACAAATCCACTGAAGGAAGCAGGCTACCTATTTGTCTGCTTAAAATAACCCCCACAAAGAACACATTACAGAATCAAAAATGAAACCATCATCCAGCGGAACAAAAATCTGGAATACAAATGGCTAAAACTGACAGCTGAGGCTTGATTCTTTAGCAATGTCAAATGTCTTCAGATCCTACCTGATTTCTGCTGGATGGTGGTGTTGCAGCACAGAAATGAGGGGATCAGGAAGATCAGAACAGGAAAAATGCAACGCTGACCTCCTAAAGGAGCTGGTTGGATATCTCTGATGGGAGTGAGACAGGCTGTCAGCCTTCTGCATGAGCTGAAGAAAAGGAGTGCAAGTGTCAGAAAAAGCTGTTTCTTCTCATACTTGCTTTAATACACATAGTCCTTAAATCCAGGGTATCTTCTTAGGGAATAGATAGAGAGGTAGAGTTAGTGGCTCCAAGGACACTTCGGGATGATATTTCTTTTTATAGTTAGCTGCTATCCATAAAACTGAACTAGTTAAAATAGAGTTGTATAAAAAAATTTGGATAATCACAAAAGTATGGGATTTTAAAAAATGCTTGTATGGAAAAGAGGTTAAATTATCTCATTCATTTCCCAATTCCCCTGTGACCTCTATCCTCAGCTCCTCTTAACTCACCCCACTTACCTATCCAAACACAAGGCAGACATATCAATTCTCATCATTCTTGGTAAAAAGACAACATTTTCATGTTTGCTGTCAAATAATATCTCATTCCAGCATGATTTCCTGCAGGCTGTGCTAATTCCTCCAGGCTTTCTAATATATGCTAGAAACTTCACTGTTTTATCTTAATTACTATCTCGGTTGGAGTCACCAAGCTGCTATCTTTGATTTTGTTGTCTCCACAAATACTTCAGTGATGCTCTATGACAAACTAGGCAATATGTGCATCTACCTCTTACATAAAGAAGGAAAGAATTAGTAGACAATATCCAGAAAGTATTACTTTGTTAGAAATCAGAGTGGTGGGGCAGAATGACAATGCTACATAAGACTGTACCTACACTCCTGGGATTATATGCAGTTTGCTGGAACATAATAAATAAAAAAATAAGGTCACTGTGGAACAAGTTCACTCACTCTATATTATTGTGAATGACAAGACTATTTTAGTAACTGTTCTTTTAAACCCATATAAATTTTCAGATTTATCTCAATTTGGCTTTATGAAAACTGAAACTTGCAGTGCAAAGATCATTTATAAAAGCTTTAGAAGATGAGCTTTTCAGGCAGGGATTTTGTCACCTTTTTGGGTAATATTCAGGTGTCCCCATCCCCCTTGACAAGAAAAAAAGCTTAAAGACCGCAAACTGGGAATTCTTGGAGGTGTGGCTCCATTTTTCACCTTACCTAATACATATTATTTCTTCGCTATGCTAAACTTTCACCATGACTGCATAATAGAGTCTTACTAATATTGTTCCTGTCTGTGAGTTTGATATGACTTCCCCAAATCGGATGAAACAAACATTTTCCATTGTGATGGACATCAAAATCAAGGATCAGCTCAATGAACTGATCTCAATGATCATCTCATCAGGTGCGGAGTCCTGCTGGCAGCGTCGTCAGCTCTCACACAATCGTACATGTATAGTTCGGGGAGCAGGGCTATGCCAGCACTCCCTGCTCACAAAGCTGACAACCTACCTCCAGCTTTGCATCATTTCCCTGGATTACTACTGCTTCTGACACACTCCTGTTACAAGAGCATAGCTCAGTGCCATTAAACAACCAAATGAATGGATTGTGCTATTATTTGTAATTTTTTATCCCCCACACTCCTGTCCCGGGCCAATTATTTAGTCAGCTGGTGAGCCTGTGCCTTGAGCAAGCATCCTGTTGGGTAACCATCTCCTAGCTGTGGGGGACATGTGAGAGCTTCCAACTTGGTTTCCTAGTAATGTTTGAAGTAAAAGCAGTACGGAAAATCCCTGGAAGAAAAGTCTTCCTTAAGCTGAAGACCTTCAATATTGCAAAACCAATATGAAACATTACAAAGGCAGAATGGTGAGTCAGCCCACTTTGACCAAATGTCTGTGACTGCAAAAGGTCTTTCTGTTTTCAGGAGCCTGTTTTTGAGATACTTTTGTGCATATTCTAGTACATGCTGTGCATTTTTCAGGCCACCTAAAATTCTAGAAATGCAACAGTTCTGTTTTCCCACCATGTCTTTAATGACAGTCAAAAGATATAATTTATGTTTTTATTTGTTAGAGAGTGAAATCACTTTCACTATTAAGCTGTCACTGAAGTCAGTTGGGATTATTACAGAATGATAAATTAGAGATAATTATTATTTTTTGTTGTTGTTGGATAGTATTCACTTCAAGTACTCCTGCTAGGAGTAAGGGCCAGTTTAAGGAATCCACAAACTCCAAGGGAGGCTTGCCAAAATAGATTTTGTCTTTCTGATAATTTGCTCAATGGAACATTTCTCACTTTAGTATTACTGGGATAATGACAATGACCTGGATTTCAGAGAAGCAAGGTTTGAAAGGATTGGTAATATCTTAATAGACAATGATAAAGTTGAAGGTAGGGGATGAGATTTCAGGGGTACCATCTCGATACTAACCAAAACCTAAATTCCACAATGCTGCTTCTGCAATCTGAGGGACAAACTCTTCTGCCACAGACAGGCAGGGATATTGGATCGGTGAAGAGGATCACTTTGGGAGTCAGCAAAAGTTGTAACGAGAGACTTGCATCCCTCTGTGATGGATACCAGTGCCTGAACAACCTTTCCTTCTGTTCACAGAGAAAAAGAGCTGGCGTCCTACAAAACTCTTGGGTCTACCACTTTGGAGTGTTCTCAGCCAGCTTGTTTGTACTTCAACTTCCCTTTGAAGGAGCTACAAAAGTACATAATACCTCCTTCTGGGAGCTTGGCACTGACCTGCAAGCCAGCACCAGCAGGGCTCTGTCACACTTCAGCCTGGAGAAGAGAAGGCTGTGGGGAGACCTTACTCCTACCTTTAAATATGTATAGTGGACTTACAAAAGAGACAGGGAAGGACTTTTTACCACAGCCTGTAGACAGGACAAGGCAACAGTTTTCAAATGAAAGGAGGTAGACTTAGATTGAACATGAGGAAGACATTTTTCGTAATGAGGGTGGTAAGAAACTGGAAAAGGCTGCCCAGAGAAGTTGTAGATGCCCCATTACTGGAGGTGCTCAAAGCTGAGCTGGATGGGGCTTTGATCAACCTGACCTAGTGAAAGGTGTCACTGATCATGGCAAGGGGGATGGACTAGATGATCTTTAAGTGTCCCTTCCAACCCAAACCACTCTATGATGCTATGATACTCAAATTTTTGTATCCTGCCTACACACTTGGTACAGAAATGCATGAAAAAAGCTCTTCATGAGCCAGCCATGTCTGCTGATCTGCATGGTGACCTGCTTCTCTGGCCCAATGTACTCTACACTTATGACTTTTATGTTCTGGGCCCTGTTGTTGTCAGCTCCACTGTAACACTGCTGGTTCTCCCAGTCATTAGTGTGAGTTTCTTTAATGAGCAAGTAAACAATTTTGTCACATTAACAACATTTTTATAGCATACACAGCTTGTAAAAGCTCATGTTGGAGGAAACAGCCTTCTATCAACCCAATGCTTTCAACACGCAAAAAAAAAAAAACAACAAAAAACAAAACAGGCTCTGTGGGTTTACTAGAAGGAGTTGCAGTACATTATCTAAGAACTGCTAATTGCAAACTGAGCTCAAGACATAAATCAAAACTTCAAGCTATAATTTTCAATAATGGTATTAAATGAATTAGACTTTTCAACAAAGCTTAGTCACTGCAGCAAGGTAGGAGGTGAGTCCCTCTACCAAATATAACTGGATATTTAATTCTGGTGAGCATTAGCAACTGAGTTTCTGACTTTTGCTATAAACATACACGTCTGTAGCTTCGATTAGTTCAGATTTGTCTGAATTCCAAAGTGAGGGTCCACTCATATTCCCATTTCAATCAACAAGAGAAAATGCAGGCTTGCACCACCGTGTTAAGTTTAAACTTTGAATTCTGAGGAAAGAAAGAGAAAGAAATGTAATTTCAATGTGTGAAGGGTTTTTTTCATGCATCTATAAAACCTGAACAATGCTCTTTTTCATAGCATGAGGAAAAAAGAGCATCTTTGGGATAATCTGTTTTGGTCCACTGCAAAAGCTATACTTCTTCCCCTACCAAGCAAACTCCAAGCTAGTCAAGCTCTTTCTCATCAAGCATCTGCACACTTTCTTGCTCTGACTGACAGCAAACCTCACAACTTCTTGGTTTTGTCCTCAGCTCTGTCATGGTAGATGCATCCACAATAATGCCTGAGTACTATCCTTGCATCTTTCTAATTCTGAGACCTTGAAAAGATGTGGGGGGGAAAAAACCCTCATAGTTTAAACTTCCATAATTAACAATACCTAAATAATAATAATTTCAATGCTTGTTGTTGATAAGAAAATAGAAACTCCAAAATCTATTCTACATGCTTTTCTACACAGATCTTTCAAAAAAAATTTTAGTTTTTGATCAGGAGGATTGAGGCATATCACTCAACATTTCTGCTGCTCATGGCAGAAATCTTATTTACTGAACTTGATTTGCTACTGATGATGATCAAGAGCCAAGTAAAAGGCTAAAGGAATACTTCCATTACATTTTGGATTTTGAGTAAATTTCCCTTTTCTGGTTTCCACAGGGTCAGATGAATGATTTCAGGAAACAATGTCCTAGTGACATTAAAGTTCATATTTAGACTCAGCTAAGTCTCTTTCAGACCACAGGATTTCTTCTTCTTCCTTTTCTAAGCTATTCCTTCCTTCTAGCTACAGCAGCTATTTATTTGTGAGTTACTTTAAATCCCTTCCATTTTATAAGGCACTTCAATTTTGACAGCACTGGAAAAAATGCAGCTTTGCTTTCTAAATTTAGTAGAAGGGGAAGAAAAAAACAGATTGTTTGCTGGTCTCTCTGCTTCTATTCTTCTGTTCCAAACTATTCTCCATAAGTTCCTGTCTATCGCCTTTTGTAAATAACATCTGCTTTTCAAACTCCCTGTCTCCTAATTAGTCTGAATCTTTTGTAAGAGTACAGTATGTATTCAGAAATGTACAAATCAAGTGCTAATGGGTAGTAACATAAATTTCCCACTCAGCATTTACATCAATTTCCACATTAGATGAAAAAAAAAGAAAATTTGCTGGAAAAAAAAAAAAAAAGTTTCAAAATTATGCATTTGTATTGATAGTGCCAAATATTTTCAACCTTGAGAAAGTTTTTTTTTCTTTTTTTCTTTCTTTTTTTTTTTTTTTTTTTTTTTTTCCAGGTGATATTAATTTATTAATTGTCTTTCTTATCTCTTTTCTAACATACCAACTGGATTGGGAAAAATCTCCTCTCTGTTATAGAGAGCTTCAGCTCACATCCTTTCTTTCTCAAGGGAATGTGTCAACTCCAGGCTACAGAGTAATTCCCACTCAATTGCTTTCTGTTTGCCATAACTATCTAGATATTTCATACAAAACAAAATAGGTCAGACCAGCTCTATCAATAGATATCAAAGGAAGGAAGTCTTGAAGTATTTACTTCCTAATTATTAAGGACTTGCTATTATAAGATGGGAGACAAATCTAAACTTATTTTGCCTGTGGCAAAATGTGTCTTTGAACCAAAAAATTCCCCCTGTGCAAAGTAAACTTCCCGAACTCCAGATTTCAATGATAAACCTTGAGATCTGAAAAATCCAAACCTAACAGTCTTACTATCAGCTAGATAATTAACTGAAATAAGCATACTGAATGACGAAAGAGAAAAACTAATGCACTACTTTGATTAAAGCGTAGCTAAGTAAAGTTTTCAGGAACCAACTGGGAACAGAACCATGAGCCAGAGCCATGTCAGAGGGAATTCTACATAGATTCATTTTTGGACATATGTTTTTAAAATGTGTTTTATGAATGACCTGGAGAAATGTTTGAATGTTATCTGTGGGGAAAAGAAAGAAAATGCCTGTACACCAGTTGTTAACAGCCATAAAATCATTGCCAGAACATCCAGCCACTGGATTCCCATGCCTCTAAAATCTATAGTGAGACAATCTGTATTTTAGGCAAAATCTTGAAAGTTGGAACCAACATAAACACCTATCCCAGTTCTGGTCCCTCAGGTGCATTGGTGTGTCTTGTGACTCTCATGGGAAAAAACAAAAACCCTCATTCTGAATCTCACCCTTCTGGCTTACTGTCTAACTCCTTGGGAGGCACATAAGCAATGGTGCCAGACACGTACAGAAGCAGGTAAAAGAGAAAGTCAGTACAAATCACGTGAAAACAACATCTGTAATGCTAGGTTTCTGACTGTGACTATTCTTTCCTCTGGGAAGGAAGTGTCTGGAGTACCTGGAAAAAAAAAAAAAAAGACAAAAGGTTTGCCAATTTTGGGCAGACAGGGTATTCTCATTCTTCAGCTCTGATAACTGAAAATGAATGAAAAGGCCCCAAAAGCTTAGTTCCTGCCTTATTATGAGTAGCCAGGCCCTCTGACAGGTAATTTCCATAGTAGGGTGATCTCTTGACAGCAAAGCAAAAAAATGGCCAACACCTTTGTCAACCTTTAGCTCTTATTAGTTCAGAGTGTTCCCTAAACCAAATGTAGTTTGTTTACTTTTCAAACCTAAAAAAGGTTCAAAGTGGAAAACTCTACTAAGTATTCACCAAGCTCACTTTAAACCCATAGAAACTCGTGTGTTTACAGCAGCTTTCATCAAGTTCACCAGGTCTACTGCAAATCAGTTTTCTAATATGGGAGATAATTTGAAGAAAGAACCACAACCAAACCCTTGCTGGCAGGGAAAAGCCCAGGGTAACATAAAGATTAAAAAGGAGAAGCGCAGCCAAAATAGGAGATGGCATCCTGCTGAAAACAGTGGTCATAAGTTCTCAAAACAGCTTTCCTCAACTCCCAATTACAGACAAAGTCAAAGAGAACATGACAACTGGGGGAACTGGCAAGTAAAGAAGGGGATAAACCAGAGAGGTTTCATGTACAATTAGATCATATGAAATGAAGGTCACATCTTGTAATAAAGAATGTTGGATGTACTTAAAAGACAGGAGAATGTGAATCTGAAAAGGACCTAACATTATGAAAGATAATAGACTCAGTGTGGGCTGTTATGGTGCTGCTGGGCTTGAAAGCTGAAGGCATCCCTGAGCAATACAAGCAGAACTCCAGAAAAGGAATAGAAAAATCACATTGCTGGGTGCTTATTTAACAGCTTCTGGAATACCACACCTGGTTCTGGCCTCTGCAGTTCAAAATGGTAATTGAGAAGCTGAAGAATATTCTGAGACGGACCGGCCAACGCATGGTAAAAGCGCTGGAAAACAGGTGAAAGCAAGACAGCCCAGATGTGGGAGTTACTGCAAAAGAAGGCTAAATGGAAAACTAATCATGGCTTAGACTACGTTTAGGGGAAGAACAAAATTTTGGGACAGCATTTTAAACCTATTAGAAGTTTCTAATAGACACACCTTTCACGTGCTTTTAAGGGAATATTTGCGTGAGGGAAAAAGAGTAATGAACCATTAGAAAAGCTTGCTAAAAGTTGGGACATTTTTCTACCACTAGCAATTCTAGGAACTAAATCAGTTGTTCTAAGAGGACACAATTTAATTTAAAACAAAACAAAAATCACGGATTCAGAGAAATGCTATTGCCTGTGTAATACAAATCATGGTGTATAGTCCCAGTGGTCCCTTCTGGTTTTGTTTTATATGATTCTGAGAGTGCAATGAAAACAATTGGAAGATGCCAAGAAATCTTGTTAGATTTCTTAAATTCTCATCCTCGCCAGTCTGATAGCAAAGTTTGACACTGGAATAGAAATCATTCACCTGCAGTGTTGCAATTTGGTATTTCTTTGCCTCCCATTTTGCATCTTTCTCAGTCTCTACAGCTTGAGTTCAGATCACCTCCCTGCTCACAGAAGTTTCTAGCTGAGTCAGTTACCAATTTCACCCAAACTGTGCTATTTCCATCTCCATTTGTCATGTTTATGGTAACATGTTTACTACTTAACGTTCATACAAAGCTTGGAAGATGGAAAGTGCTCTCTAACTGCTAAATGTTGTCATTTATGCAGTTCCTAAAACCTGTGAGGTAGGAAATACAGGCTAAATCTACAGGCTGAACTCATAGCTGGTGTAGAGGTAGGGGAGGCAGCTTGAAATGGCTGCCTTCCAGTGAGAGGCAGCTCAACAGGTGCATCCTCTGTGTCTACCTAACATAGCCAAAGGCAGGGTTTCACCCCGTATCTACTGCTTTGGGGCAAAAAAGCAGCTGTGTAGGCAGTACTTTAATGCAAACCATGCTGCCAAAAGGTCTGCCCAGAGCCCCATTGCCATGTGGCCTGTACCTGTGACTGGGCCCCTGCAGGCTACAGGCCCACCTGAGGCACACCTCAGGCACCTGGACCAGTGCTGTTGGCCACGTGTATGGTGCCATAAATGTAAAACACATTCCTTTTTAGTTGAAGAAAGAATGAAGGATGTCTGTGCACTGTGGTGTATTAAGTAATAGTGATGGATCTTGATTACTTGAAGGACCTCTAATGAATTTCTGTATTGGCAATGCTTGAGTTAAGAGGTTGGTCAAGAGATTAACTCCTGCTCCTTTGTTGTTGCTCAGCATTTCTGTTCTAATTTCCATGAGACAGGCAATGTTCCAGGAATCGAAAACTTAAAGAGAGAAAGAAAAATCAAAAATAGCTATTTTCATTACCATGACCTCCTTCCTGCACTAGTTGACAGGAGCTACTGAAATGCAGAAGACTAATTGAGGGGAAAAAGAGTTCTGCTGTCTAAAAGATACCTACCTTGCTCCAATATAATCCTCCTGATCTATTTAAATTGCTTCTCTCCTTAGCCTCCTTCTCCATTTTGTCTGCTCATTCATTTTGAATTTCCTTCTGATCCATTTTCCTCTTCTGCTGCTGACTGAAGACTTCTAACTCTTACTCAAGAGTTTGATATTTTCTGATATTTCCTGTGCCTAAAACCAACTTTTCCTCTAGTTTTCTGAAGAAAAAATAACCTAATCTTTTGTCAGCTGCCAAGCTTGGACTAAAAGACAGGCTGTATGCTGAACCTTTTTGTATGCACTTTTTATTACAGAAGCATACATCAACCCAGGGATGACAAGTGAAGCGGTTTCAACTGGCACATTTTCATTCTACGTTACTGAAGTACTTACATCCTGCCTCTGAGTATATATTACTCTATACAGGCTATGTCTATAATATACACTTGCAGTGTAAGCACCCAGACTATAATTTTTAAACAGTGGTTGAAATCCTCAGTCACTGATATGGTTTTGGCAACACACTGTCTTTCATTTTTCATATCACTAACTCTGTTTGACTTAAATGCTTTCAATTTTAAAAACCGTTTTCTCATGAGTTCAATAGTTACATTTCAGGCATCTCCTGCACCACCAAAATTGAAGTGTGAAATCTCATCAAGATCCAGGAAATCCGTCTAGATACACAATGTAATGATGAGCACTTAAAAACTGTTCAGCTAATAGAAATAGACAGGTGAAAAGTTAGATGAGGTTCAGACTCCACCGTTCCTAATCGAACCTCTGACTGCAGGGACGGGCTGGTACCTGCTGTCACAACATGTTCCTTAAAGGACAACTCAGGATTGTGGCAACAATGAACAGCTAAACTTTCTAAACTAAGGTTACCACTTCTTGGTTTCTAAGGCTGCACTGACCTCATAAGACGCAGGCTATCAACCCTGTAGTTTCCAACATATCTGTTAGCTGTAATGGTCTGCAGTTTTGCAAGGAGCTCTTAAGGTAAACTCAGCCTGGGCCAAAGACTCCCCAGGTTTTAGGCAGTCTCAAAGGACATGGCCTCTCTGGGCACAAAGCACAGGTGCACTCTGGTCAGTCGCTCAGGAGATGTAACCACCTTCCTTTTCCATATCCTGCATATCCCAATTGTAGTGTCGGTGCCTCCGTCTTTCAGTTATCTTAGCCTTACTTCCCACATCTTTGCTTTACAAAAGAAATGCACCAAACATAAATGACCCAATACATCAAGCCACTTGGAATAATAGACCCATCAATGTTGGAAAAGCCCTCCAAGATCATCTGGTCCAACCATCACCCTGCCACCAATGTCACCCACTAAACCATGTCCCTAAGCACCATGTCCAACCTTTTCTTGAACCCCCAAGGGATGGTGAATCCACCACCTCCCTGAGCAATCTGTTCTAATGCCTCTAACTGCTCTCTCTGAGAAGAAATGTCTCCTAAACTTAATAAGACCTTGACTTGGTGCACATGGGCATCTCCATTACGATTCTGCACCAGACCCCATGCAGGCACTGCTGTAGAATGAAGATGGATGCTGGAGAGAATCACAGCCTTGCCCAGCAATCCCCACACCATGACAAAAACACTGAGAGTAGCAGCATGGGGGCAACAGTGTACAGAACAGTTTAGCAAATCCTAATACACATAGTGGTGGAGTGATTTGTTTTATTTTGGTTAATTTTTTAACTTTTTATTTGTTTGTTTGCTTGCTGATATGAGCAGCATTATTACAAGGCTAGTTTACAAGTGGTGGCTTAAACGTTTGGTTCATTGTGTTCCAAAGCTTTATCTTTTAAAGATAAAAAAAGAATAGCTATATATCTTCTGACCATGTTTGAAGGATATTTTTTTTTTTTTTTAAGTCCGTACAGTACAGAACTTGACTGTGAAAAGAGAAGTTAGGGAAAACAACCTCTGAAAAGGTTTTCTATGGCAGAATTAAGAACAAGAAAAATCTACTTCTACTCAGTTGTTCTTAATGGGGCGCCTGGTGAGTCAGTGTATTTGGAAGTCCTTCTAGGTTACAGCATCTTGTCTACTTTCATGTTTTGATCCTACTTTGATTCAGCTTTCTTTAGATATAAACACTGTAAACTTGAAAGTCAACCTGAGATCAAGCTCTGACGACAGCAGTGTATACATTATGAAAGAATAATGAAGCCATGTGTTACTACACTGTCAGATGTAAGCTGAGGGCTTAGATGGTCATGCTCCTGCTCCTTGTGCAGCCTTGAAGGCTAAAAGAAGGGCAAGACCTCGCAGAACACAAGTCGCAGCTCAGAACTGAGATCTGATAAAAGTACAATGTGGAAAGCAGAATAAAAATCCATTACCGCTACTAAAAGGTTCAGTAAGGAGTTGTAACTCAAGGAACTAGAAACACTATTTCTGGAATGACAAAACCCAAAAAACTCCAATGGGGGGAAGGTTCTTAAAATGAACTAAACGGTTACTTCTTGTCCCGCAAGAATTAGAAGGAAATCAGATCCATTCATTTGGAAGCAGCTACTACTGTAAAGGAGCTTTTTTTTTTTTTTTTTTTTCTTTTTTGAAAACCCAAGTCACACTAATCAATCCCAGATATGGTACAGAAAAAAAAATATGCAAAACTCTTTCCATATGGTTCTCTCTGTAAACAGCAATATTTTTGAAACAACTTTTGTATAAAGAATTCCAGAAAATGAGCAGAGTAGTCTGAAATTAGTTTCTATAATGCACTTCTCAGAATTATTTAAACCATGTGGAAGTACTGGTCTTTTGGTTAAACATGATTCTTGAAACTGATATTGAGTTTTATACCTGAAATGGTTCTTGGTGATTTTCAAACCGTTTTACTTTAGCTTGCTTCACCATTTCTGTCTCTGAGTTACAGACCCTTGGAGCACATTTTTTCTTCAAGACTAACCATAGCTGGAGCAGACAGTGTAAAATTCCCAATTCAGAAATGTCTCAGGAAGTGGAGATTTAACTTCAAAACAAAGTTTTAATGGCCTACAGGGTGCATTTATACACCCTGTTACATAAAGTACTCTAAGAATCTGAGCATCATTCATACTTGTTCAGACAAAATTTGTAGCTGACATTAAACTACAATTGGTCTAAATAAGCTCACCCGATACCAGCACTATTTTTAAGAATGCTTAATAGCCACTGTCACACATCCCATAAAGCCTCAAGTCCTCCCTGATTAGACTTGCAGAAATTTGCATGCATGTTCTGCAGTCAAAGGAAAATATCTATAGGTCAGTTATTCAGCGACCTTAAGTCACAGTTGCAAAATGCTTTGAGGTTTGAGTCCTTCCTGCTTCAGGAATTAAATTCTTTTGTGAATTCATAAATAACTAAGGTACCCAGGAGGTTTATGCAATATTTACCTTATTTAAATAGACCAGAAGGTACAATTTGTTTCAAGCCTGCCTATTTTGCCTGTGCTCAAAGTCCAACAGCAGACAGCTCTGCCTCCCTCACCCTTGTGTGCACAGTTCAGAAGGGCACTGTGTCAAACAACCTCCCAAAGCAGGCTGTCTGGACCAGGTGGGCCAGCTAGCTGGGTCTGCTCTTCGGCTCTGGATGCGCTCTGTAGATTGAAAGATCAGAGACTCTTTCATACTGCTATTTCAGGTAGGCCATTGCTGTAATTGCCATCAGGGAAATGTCGTAATCTCAAGTGGGAGAGGATATAAATAATCTTGAATGGTTTGTGAAGTATCCAGGAGTCGATTTGTCTATTAAGACATGAACTGTGCTGTGAGCCACACGTAAGCAAAACTTGTTCAGTTGCTCATGAATTGCTAAGGATTTTTCTCTCTCTTAAAGGTGATACCATCACTAAGAATAGGCCATATTATCACTTTTTATATCATGCTGTAAAAAAACTAATCTACTTATATCAAAGGGCAGACACTTTACTGTGCAACCTGCCTCAATTCAAATTCAAAAGCTCAAGATCCAAATACAGTCTGAGGCCTATAAGTGACAATGTTTAAGGTTTACCACATTTCAAAAAAACTTTTTTACCATCTTCCTTCTGTGTGTCTTCTTATACAGAGATATTCCTAAAGTTACTGTTCAGATGTAAGGTGTATAGGATGAAAGGGTTACTGGTTTTCCTGTGCCACCACTGGGATCAGACAAGACAATCCAGACACTACTCTGCCTTCTGAGAGACTGTGAGTTGCACTACTAGACATGCAGGAAATTATTATGTTTTGGCACCAGGGAAGACCAGAGATGGCATCAGCCTGCACAAACAGCCTCTCAAGTGCAGCTGAGTGTTTGAGGGGCTCATACCCAACCTGTCAGGGCTGCATTCAGGTACAGAGACTACAGGCAGTAGGAAAGACTTGGGAAGATCCCAGGAAGATCTGGGAGAAGTGCAGCAGCCTCACAAAGCACAGCCAAGGAAGCACGGAAATAACCAGCAGCAAATTGCCACAGACTGCACTAACTCAGGATCACAGGAAAGGAACAAGAAGGAGATGAAGATATGAGAAGGTTCTTACACAATCTCTGCTCTGAAAGAAAATTCAAAGTCACAATGAATACAAAAAGACTCAAGTTCAAAGTCACAATGAATACAAAAAGGCTCAAAACCAGGCTGAATCTCAATGGGCATGTTTTGCAGGGTCACAAGCCTGTCCCTTGCACCTCTACCAGACACTGGGCCAACTCGTGCAGCTCTTCTTGCCCCTTTCCAGTCAAGTGACCAAAACTGAGTACTGTTTTCTGCTATTGCTGTGCTAAGAAGCACAGCAGACAGAAAGGAAAAACATTCTCAGTTGCAAAATTCCCTCCTTAGTCATAGGTATGAGAAAATGCTTCACTGCAGACAGGAAAAGTGAACACCCATTCTCCTCCCTTTCACCCCCTCCTGGGATACTGGGTTCAGTAAATGGAAATACCAGGGGAGTGTCTTCTTAGAATTTAAATGGCATGCTGTTACAGGGAATTGAAAAAAAAAAGAACAAGATTTCACACATTTTCTCACTGTCTGCATTGTTTTCACTTTTGGTTGCAACATGTATGCTCTTCATAGCTCTAAGGAGATATGCAGTATATCCAGTACCTCAAAGCCCTAATTATTGACACACTGTGCTCCCAGTATCTCCGTCTTGGTACATAAAACCCAAGTAGCAGGCCAAATTCTTCCCTTGCTCACACTGGTACAACTGTTCCTGTCTTAAAAGTCAGTGGGAGCCATGTTCAATTTGCTCTGCCTTCATGTAAAGTTTTATGTCTTTTTTAAGCACACATTTTATTACTAGGTCTCTTATTTCCATCTGCTCACACCGACTCACACAAAAAGTCTCTCTTTAGGGCATTCTATAAACAAACTAACGAGATGAATGCAAATTTTACAGCAGCCGCTCCTTCTGCCACAGCCTTCTCGGTGCAAAGGCCTGTATGCACAGAAGCGATAGGCAAAGCTGTGCTGCTTCCGAGATGGAGCTGCGGAATTTGTTGATTTAGAAAACACTCAGGTTTCTTCTGAGAGAAGCACAATGAAAATGATGCTTATTATTTCAACTATACTCACAAATACATGCTTTTCTAATTAAAATCTTAGTGACGAGAGGTAGCCCTCTGATGGTACCATGCATCTTTCTGTAGCAGCTCCTCAGGGACAGCCCTACCTGTGTTACTGAGCCAGGTACTGGCAGTTTCTGATCCACACTACCCAGCTTTTCCAACCACTTACAGAGCTCCTCTCTCGCAAGGCCTGTGACTCCCCTCATTTCCACACCACCTTGAATTCTGCTGAGGTCTCCTTTGCAGGGAGTGCAGAGGAATGAATGGACCACAGGTGGCCAGCAATGAAGTTCCAGAAATTGCTGGTCACCAGACTCTCAGCAGAGGTAAAAAGCTGCAAGCAGGGAAGGTAGTGTTTAGGAGGATTCACCTGAGGTGCAGTATGCTCTCACTTGCTCTTGGCTTGTGACATCCACATGTTGCCACTCGTTAAGAGAAGCAGCCACCGGCACTAATGAGGTGCCCTCAGTAATCCACAATTCCCTTTCTTCAGCACAACAATACCCTTTGACCTAAAGGTTCCTTGTTTGGCAGAATGTTTAAGGTATAAGCAAACAGATCATTTTCACTTTTTTTTTTTTTTTTTTTTTTTTTTTTTTTTATATTGCTAATCTGAACAGCATAAAAAAGAAAGTAGTAAACAGGTAACTAATTACATTCTTCCTTGGAAGAACAATGGCAACAGCATGACCTTTTTATGAGGCATGTGCTTTTAAACTGATGACTCCACTTTCTGATTTTTTACTTGCCCTTCCTTCTTCGGCTTTTAAGACAGAATTGAAGAAATGCTGGAATTAATTATCTCCACAGCAATATTCATCAAAGCACTCCTGCTTCTATGGAAGCCGGAGATGAAAAGTTACTAGGCAAATCTAAAGGAAAAGTGCACCCATTGGATTCTTGCAAGCAGGCTAAATGTTCACAGGATAAAATGAATAAAACTGGAACGTTTCTTTCAAAAAGTATTTTCTCTCAGCTGATGTCTCTGAGTGGTGCTAGCATTACCTATCTTGATGATGAACATATTTTAAAGAGCATTTTTCCACTAACAAATAGACATTCTGAGAGGTAACCATATGTTTAAGTGCTCCACAGAGTCATGGTCTGAAAGAGGAAAGGGTCTTATGGAAAACATGCCAAGACAAAATCCTGGCCCACAGAAGTCAATAAGAATTTTGCTTTTGATTTTAATGAAGCCAGGATTTCACTCAAGAGAACTGCAGACGGGTCAACCTATTCAGAGAAAAAAAAAGTATCCAGATGTCTCACAGTATTATGGGCTCTAAATCACAAAGTGCTGTAGCATTGTGAAACATTTTTTTTTTTTCACTCTCTTTACTGCAAGAAATAGAATGCCTTATTTTTAACCAAAAATAATTCTTACCAATAAAACAAATATAAAAGGATGTATGTCAGAAACACAGGTCTATTGCATTGTGAGATGTACTAATGCCTTTTTTTGTCTCACAGCTTAATCCTTCTGCAGAGAGTTAGATTTCTCATTTTTTCTGTTGACAGTCACATTTATTTCTACTGTATGGATTTATAGCAGAGTAAAAAAGAGAACAATGAACCTCTGGACTGATAAAGCAGGTGGTTTTTGTTGTTGTTGTTTTGTTGATTTTCATTTTTAAATGGGAAGGTAATAGAAGATTAATTGGCTCTCATAGGTATGCATGTCTGCAAGGGCAGTCAGAGATATGAAGAGCCATTTTCACTCAGCTGTCTTAAGAAGCTAATGTACACACTTCTTCAGTTAGGACAACATTATATACCCATTTCAGAAGCCAGGGGAATTTTAATCAGCATGTTATTATAATTTAAGTGCATTTGGTCTCTTTTTCTCCCCCCAAACCCTTCTAGACAGTGCTTTTCTGTTGTATTCAAACTGGATCCTGTTGGGTTGCTGACATTCTGCCGTATCTTTGCTCAGAAGTACTCACGAGGAGAACATACCTCCTGCCAAAGCTCTCACCAGTTGTAAAGCAAACAAACAAAAAAAGTGTCCTCAGAATGTTCCATCATATGCAAAACAAGACAAATTTACAGTCGAGGAAACTGCACGTTTCATGTGGCTTGCATTTCAGTTAGCGTCTCCTGGCGCCTCGTGCCTGATAGGAATATGTATGGAAAGAGCAAGCAGTGACCTCTCCACTACCACGAAGCTTTGCGCTTGAGCAATCCGGCACTGCAAGCCCTGGCTCTTTGACTCGCTTGGTCTCGAGCTTCTGTCTGACAGTGCAATCTGTCATTGTCAGCCCACAAGGGCAGGCTGACAACAAACCATGTAGTAAGTAATAAAGCCGCAAATACTTCTACATCCTTTTCCCCTGTAATTGGAAACCTTTGAGCTCAAAACTCATCTCATTTACATCAGCATAAATTCTGATTAACACCACCAAACACAATGTAATTCCCAGTAATTATTTTAAGGAAAATGAAATCAAATTCCAGCAAAATGAATCCTAAAAGCCAGAGGACACTAAATATAGTCATAATCACTTCATTTAGTGAGCCAAAAAGCAAGTGAGCAGCAGCGCTAACTGACCCCTAAGCGTACATTCTAATCACCACTAAATGACAGAATATTGTTATTATTTTGTGAGTGTTGCAAGGAACTATTAACAATTACCAATTTGGAATCAATTGAGTGTAATTATTGTGTAATCACCAGAAATAAGTGGTCTTTGCTAGGTGTTGGTTATGTAATTACAGATTAATAACAAGAGTGCCTATGCTGTGACACAAAGCAACGTGCCAGAGATCTGTTCTTGAAGAAGCTTGCTAAGGAGCTGAGAAGATACCTACTGACATACCAAAGGATGTGGCTGTATAATTCAGTCTCTACAGCGTCATAGAGTCACTGAATCACTGAATGGTTTGGGTTGGAAGGGACCTTAGATCATCTCATTCCAACCCCCCACCATGGGCAGGGACACCTCCCACCAGACCAGGTTGCCCAAAGCCCCATCCAGCCTGGCCTTGAGCACCTCCAGGGATGGGGCATCCACAGCTTCCCTGCGGATGTGCCAGTGCCTCACCACCCTCAGAGTAAATAATTTCTTCCTCATCTAAATCTTCCATATTTTAGTTTAAAACCATTACTATAACCTTGTCCTGTCACTGCACTCCCTGACACGGAGTCCCTCCCCAGCTTTCCTGTAGGCCCCCTTAAAGGCACTGGAAGGCCACTGTAAGGTCTCCACAGAGCCTTCTCTTCTCCAGGCTGAACAACCCCAACTCCCTCAGCCTGTAGGAGAGGTCTCTTCACAGGAGAGGTCCTCCAGCCCTCTGATCATCCTAATGGCCCTGCTCTGGACTCGCTCTAACAGGTCCATGTCCTTTTTGTGCTGGGGACCCCAGAGCTGGATGTAACACTCCAGTATCCATGGAAAATACTTCAAAGGGACATAAGGGACATTTTATTAATTTATTTAACTGGGGAAGTAATTTAGTTCCTCAGTACAAAAGCAACACTGAAAAGAAAAAAAAATAAAAAAATTGAAACAGGCTTCCCTTTTTTATTGGCCTGTCCCAGTTGTAATACCAACCTCCACCTTCCAGGGGGCAAACATGAGAAGATGTCAGGTGCATTCCAGCACCGAGCTGTAGCAAGCACAACAACACGGTGCTGCTTGAGTTGGGCTGGTCCCAGCTCTGAGGGGGCTGAAGAAAGTCTGAAAGAAAAAGCCTCTATGCAGCATATGCAGCAGTGTTACTCTCTGTCCTGGGGAAAACCAGTACCTCAGAGGGTTTTTTGGCTTCTTTCCTCCCTCCCTCCCTCCCAGAAAAACAACTAGCTGTCATCTATCCACAAAAAAAAAAAAAAAAAAAAAAAAAAAAAGGGAAACCTGGAGAAAAGCTACAAGTTCTTATCCACATACAGTGTACAGATCTTCCTCTCAGCAAAACAAGTCCCTAGAGCATTTGAACATGAGACTCTCCTAGCCACATGCAGTAGCAGGGGCGCTTGCTCTGTTCCTCAAGGCATCTTTGCATCAAGCAACCTGTCATGGGAGAGAGGGAGCCGAACCCTTATTCCTGTTTCAGGTTTGGTTTGAATGCACAGACTCTGTGGTTTCAGGCCCTGACTCTTCTCTTCCCTGAGGTGGAATTTCAGTTCTAGGGCAAGAGACATAAAAACTAAACACACACAACTGACATGGTTTACCTACCTCTGCTTCCTTTGCTCTTAATTCCAAGAGGAAAGCCATGCAGGGATCCCCAGCCAGCCTGTTGAAGACTTAGTAGATTTAGGGGTCCAAGAAATAAATAAATAAATACAATCAAACCATGCTTTGTGGGTTCCTGCTCCTATTATCTAAGGTTTTGGCAAGATCCTTTCACACTAAATGGACAAGTTACTCTGCCTAAGTCTCTGCTCCGCCCTCAATCTTCTGCCCTTCTCATGGTAGTCCCTCTCAAACTGGGTACACAAAGGTAGAGGCATCCAAAATAAAACAAAGCCCTAATTATTCCCCTAATTTTTAAACGAGGTTAGTAATTAGTTCACAGTCTGTTGCAACGAGCTCCTGTGTGGCTTGTGTAACAAATGAGGTCCCTTCAATTAGATGGCCATTGCCAGCAGTGGCTCAAATGCCAGTTTTAAATGATTTTTGTTCCAAACACATCCCTAGCATTACTTTATCCACAGAGCTTGTCTTGTGCTTTCAGGATCCAGGGAAAATAAGTGTTTGCTGTATGTGGTTGGTACACCGAGAAGCAAGGACTAGATTTTTTTTTCTTCTACGTCCTTAGGTGCCTGACTTCCATTTCAATCAATGGAAACTTTTAGAAACCTGCCCCCAAGTGACCTGGAGCTTGTGTGCTCCGTGTCTGCTCTACTGCTTCAGGCACGTGCCTAGCCAGTTGGTATACCAACTGCTACGAGAAGCCTCACAAACAGCACAGTACTGAGTCACCAATAAAGCAAGAACAGTTTGTCAAATCCCATCAGAGGTCTGAGGAAGAATAAATGTCACAGTCATTAATACCGTCTCTGGAAGCACTTTCTTCTTCTGGATTTCCCAGATTAGTGCTGTTGGAAGTGCACTGCACAGTAATAAATGTCGAGTATTTATGCTTAGTATTAAACATAATCCAAAGCATAAGAGTTGATGTGAGATCTAAAGAGAACATGGAGCTGTAAGCACGGTGATTTGTGTACCAGTACTAGTGAATGAGATCTGCCTGGGAAGAGAGGACGAGCACTGCTCCAGATCTCACAGCAGTGCCACCATGACGTGTATTCTAGTGCCCATATCCTCAGCTCAGTATCCAGAGACACAATAGCTCTGCATGGAAGTCTTTCATAAATCTGAACAAGCAGTAGGCTGGGAATGCAGCAAAAAGATTTAGAAATTAGATACTTAAAAAAAATATCTTGTGGAAAAACCTTGCATATTAAGTAAAAAGGAAACACTAGGCTTCATCCCAATTTGAATAATTTGACAAGGACTTTAATGTCAGTATTTTAGTCACATTGGCATGTTTTCTGCTTAACATTTTCATATCTGCAACTTACCATATTCCACATGGGAAAATTAATGCTGTGCTCTGTACAGGTCTTACAACAAAATTACTTTCTCTGACTCAACTTTACTAATTTAAATCAATGGCAAAATTTCTTCTCACTTTGATGTGAGCAGAACCCAAACTAAGCTACATTGCCTATCTCTGAAAAACAATTAGATATCATTTTATAAAGATACCATTGACTGTTCGTCTACTGCACCTCATAAGTATCTGCTTTCTGGAAATGATAAATAAAACTATTTAAACTAGAGCTACAGTAAGGAATTTATATATATAACAGGTTCAGACTAGATTTTGGACCCAAAACTCAGTTAAGGTTAAAGCTCTCAAATACAACCTGGAATATAAACAGCACAACTGAGCCCTGACCTAGCAGTCCTACTCTGCTGCTCTCAACCTTCTAAAATGTTCAAGTAAAGCCAGTAGAAAAAAGGTGGAAACAGTAAAACCAGAACTATTCCACTAGTCTGCGATAATACCACAATAACCCTCAATAGGACTGCTGAACAATGTGAATTTACTTTTTTTTCTTCCACTTTTTGATAACACAATCTAGACGAATAGAGACACTCATTAATTCCAAACACTAGTTTAACAATTATTGGGGAAGGAGATTTCTTGTTTCACTTCACTCTCACAACAATCCAACATTTCCTTTACTACTGTGAAGTGGCAGAACAGCAGCTGAAGGTAAAAGTAACCTATAAAAATTATTATTTTTTTTAATTGTAATGAGGATTGGTAAGATTTTTTTTTGACTTTACTATACCAGCCAGTGGGCAGGAAGCAATTAAGAGGTTTTCAAGCTCTGCTGTGTGGTCTTTCAAAAAAAGATCTCCAGGCAAAGATCTCTGCATAGAGATTGCATATCCATAACACTTACCATTAAAGTTACTGGGGGGACAGGCAGGAGAAAGCAATTCCCTCAGCACTCAAACCAAGCAAAAACCTTGGAGAAGGAAGAAAAAGTCCTCCTTAGTTACCATTGCAGTGTGGTTTTATTGTTAGGTTTTGATGAGGGGGAAGACAAATTGAAAAAACAAACAAACCAACCAAAAAAACCCCACACAAATCCACGCCCCAAAATAACAAAAAAACCTTTATTATTGGCTTTGAAAAAGGCTGAAATGTTGAATTTTAAAACTGTTTTGTTTCCATTTCAAGCCAGGAGAGTCATATTTGAACACAAAAGTGCAGCGTGCAGACTTTGAGAATCCCCAGGCAGGAAAAGGGGTTCCTTCCCAGCAGTCAGGGAAAGACTCAGGAACACACAGGTGAGCACTGGGGCCTGACAAGTGATGGGCCAGCCCTCTTTAAGCAAAACTAAAAGCTTAATGCCTGTTTTCCTCAGGCCTCCTGGCCTTTGTCCTTACAAACGATCCTGAAAAACCCACCGAAATCAGTCATCAAGGTTTTTAAGTTTTCCCAAAAGTTTGCTGACACTGCACCCAACCTCTAATCTGTGGTTTTTACAGAAACTCTGACCACAATACGTCATTTCCCATGTCACGACTTGCTGATTTCCTGGTTAATTATTTGAGCCAGTGGTAGGGGCCGAGAAGGGGAATCATGGAAGAAAAAGAGGAAAACAGCCATAAGTGCTTAGAAAAAAAAAAAAAGAACAACTCTTTTGTCTTCTCTTGATCTGTCAACCTGTTGAAATAAAAACTTTCAACAAGATCATTCCCCTGCTGGCAAAGGCCTGGCTGTATTCAGAGCTCTGCCTTTGTGTTCAATTCCCAGCAGTCGCATCCTATTTCTCCACAACCGGTGGAAGATCCCACCTTACTGACAGAGCTCTGTCTGTACCTAGGAAGGTAATCATCTTTGTGAAACGCATCTTTATAAAAAAGCCAAAAAGTGAGGAGAGAGGACTGTTGATTTTTCTCTCACCAACTCCCCAGACTCAGCATAAAGTCTGGTATGTTTCTATAAACCATTGTTCCATAGGTACATTCAGTGGGCCCAAAAGTCATCTCCATTCAAAGGTGCTCACACACAAAGGGGAAAATCCTGAGCAAAAGCAGGTCAGAGACACTGTCGAGGGCCTCTACTCCTTCCAGAGGCTTGGTACATCCATCAGACAACCTTTGAAGAGGCTGCTTCCAGTGCTGCCAAGGAACTGCCTGGCCAGAGCAGCAGGCACATCTGGAGAAACCAGTCACGGGTGCCTTGGAACAGGAGCTGGCATCGCCCCGCCAGATAACATCTGAGATGCAGTAAAGCAGCCAGCATAGGTTAAAAGCTTCCGAGGATGCTGCCAGGAGAAATGTGTTATTCATCTGATACCCACAAACAGCCCTATGATGCATATATGTTTTCACCACTGCATGAAAGCTGTTTTCATCAAAGAGAGCCTACAAAGGACATACATTAAAATAATAAGGCTGGCTTAGCATCATTTTTCACAGAACCCGATTAATCGATCGTGATGAAAGGCACTGAAGTGTGCTGCTGACAATGTTAAAACAAAAAGTGACAGAGGTCACCCTCCACCTCACTCTTTTCCCCTCGTACTCTTTCTGTTATGCCTGTGCAAAGATGGTTACAGAACTGCAGGCTTTGCACTGTGGATGCATTTTGTGTCCCACCTTCCCAGCTGAGGACACGTCTGACCAGGCTACTTGGCTGGAAGCCCTCGTATAGAGAACTTTATTGCTGAGGTTGATGCATGAGGTAGAGACAACAGTTTTACTGTCCAACTTTAGCACTGAGTTCACCGCATGGGCAGGTAGAAAAAATACCATTCGAAGACCAAGTTGAGTAAGAGCTAGGATCATTGCCAAATAATAAACACCCATCCCTGTAATGCCATAATAAATAAACAGGCTTGAGTTCTTTCCGTGAAGACAAATACTAATTTCCTCCAACTGTTTATAGCTGGAGCTTGTTGACCCACGGGCTATCACAGCATATTTTGGAGATCTTCCATGAAAAATTTTTTCCACAATTCATCAGGTCAGCACCCTGTCTCATAAGTAAGAGACAGTTTAATTGTCAAGGCAAATTATTGTATGCTTGGCATTTCAGGTTTATATTTGGCACTGGGCTCAGAACAAGATGCAAGGCCTCCACTTCCAAAACTTTCTTGGGTGTGGATTGAGTTATGCTTCATGTGTGGTTCCTTAGAAGCTTCTAAACACATGCCTCAGTTATCATCAGAAAAATCAAGATAGCTGTCAATGTGAAATGAAAGAATTTCTACTTCAGATCCAGTCTGCACTTCAGTAACAGCACAAATGCATTTCTGTAGCTCACTGGACTTGAGAACTCTTTGGAACTTAAATATTAGCCCTTCTAGCCCCCAGAGTAGTTAGCGTCTAAGCTGACCAGACACTTACAGGAAAGGCAGGAATGCTTCTTCCTTTAGCTCAAACACACATGCTGAAGTACGTCAGAGGACCATTCTTTCTCTCACCTCTACCCAGACCTGGATGACAGTGCAAAAAAGTACCTGGTAGGCATGCTCTGTCAATCTCTATCATTCACTGCATCTTCCAGGGGCTCCCTTTGACCTTTCTCTTCTACTAGCCAACACCATCATCTCAGGATACAGCCGATCCACACAACACAACTGACTGCTCCAGTGCCCTCTTCCAGTCCTCCTGCCCTGAGGAACCAAAGAGCCAGCTCACCCAGCCGTGGCTCTAGGCTCAACGCTGGATGAGCCATGCATGCCAGCCATCAAACTGCATCAAACCGAAGTAGAGTCTAACAGCCCTGCAGCTAGCATTCAAATATTTCCATCTCTGACTGTCCCTTATAAATAATTCATCAGTTCCTTATATAGCGCATTGTGCAGCAATTATCCCCTACTCTAAACTTTCTGAGAGATTACTTCACCTGGGTGCTGAGGCAGGTCCCAGGCATTAGGAATTCCACGAGACCGATTCACATTGTTTCCTTTTAGTCTTTCTTTAGTTCTTAGTCTTTCCCAATCTACACAATTCTCCTGGTGCCTTGGATAGACCTTTAAAAACCCTTCACTAAAACAGAGACAACCAACTTGTTCATTCAGCATCTAATTTCTCATGTCGTACTTCAAACATATTGAGTTGCACAGCACCACAAATTAGCCTTCTCTCGTCTTCTTTAAGGTCTTCATAGCATTGTGCTGCCTAAAACCCTGTCACAGAAATACTAAAGGAAGTGTGTCTGGAAAGCTGCATTATGCTGCTCTCCTACAGTACACCCTGGTGTTCAGGATATTGAAGAAATATCTAAACGCAGGTGAATAAATCCTCACAACCAAATCACAAAGCAAGTTAGAAAAGGAAACAGATGCACAGAAAAGCAAACAGGCATGCCCTGGGTTGTGCAGGGAGGCTAAGCATTATTCTAACAGTAAGTCTGTCTTCTGCTTCTCCTGTATGTGGAAAAATCCTGAGAAAAAAGCTACTAAAAATGTCAGAAAATTCAAATACTGTTCAAGGGAAAATATTCAGAAAAAAAAGTAGCAATCAAAGCCAAACATTCCTCTGTGCACTTATGAACTCAGATACTGTAAATCATCAAGAAATATCATTAAGGTCATTTTTGCATCTTTGACTCTCTTCCTGTCCTACTAATGCTCAGTTCTTCTGTTCGTCATAGTTAGATATTTCAAATATTGTGTGTATAACCTGGAAACACTACCAGCAATACTTTTCCCAGGAAGTTAAAAAGCTAGCCCACACTCTATAGCTGCCTTAAATGCACTAAAGCTATTTTGTCAGCATAAATTTCTCAATGATTTATACTCTAGAAAAATGCTTATGATTTTGGCTTTTGAGAATGTATGTCAATGGCAAGCGAGCATGAGACTTTATATCCCCTTTCTGTTTGCTCTAATGCTTAATTCCTTTTCTAGGACCATGTGGAATTCATCAGCACCGTGGAGCCCTTGAGGTATGCAGAAACCATGTTATTAATGCTATTAGTGCTAATTAATTCTGCCAACAAGGCCTCTGCAACTAGTCAAGACATTAGTCTTTGCCAAAACCAAAAGATTAAATACATTTCAAGCTCTAGGACAGCCATTCTGCAGTTATAATGAGCCAAAAAGAGGGCTAGGGAAACACTGAAAAAATGAGGTAATTTTTGAACCTTCATACAACATAAATGCTTTGTCTAATTTGCTTCAAATTTGCTATGAATTTGCAGATGGGTTCATTTCAGTTCATATGTCTCTGCAGAGGGTTAGCTAGCTACATAATGACTAGTTGCTGTGAGCAAACAATGACAAAATTCATACCTTCATGATATAAATTATTCTTTAGTTTTGAACATACTACAACATGTTACAGTAAAATATCAGTTTTCTAAAGATATGGGTTTCTAATAAATCATTATATAGAAATTTGTATAGTGTTACATGTACAATGTACATACTGTGAACATATTAGATGAGAACATACATAAAATAAAGCATTCAGTTACAAGTACAGTCATTGTTTTTTGTACAGCACTCACGCTCCTCTGAGACAAGAAACAGTAGAAATGATTTATGTTTGCATTTCCACACCTTTGCAGCAGATTATACTTGCAGTTTGAAGAGGTGACTTTTCACTGCACTTCGCCACCTTTCCAAGCTGTTCTCCCCCATCCACCGGGCCCAAGGCTCTCTGTTATCAGGAGTGGCTGACACAGTTCTCATCTTAAGTATCCTGACAAGCAGCTTTAAATATTCAGTTAAGCAATTCTTCAAATATTCAATTAATTCAATTCTTCTGCTAGAAATAGGCAGCTGCACCGAAGGAGACGAGCACATTATCTCAGAACTTCTTACAGCACCTGCAAGCTCACCTCTGCATACAAAGAGAAACAAAGAAAAGATGTGCTCCAGCTGGGTTCATATTTAGGTTTAATATTCCAGTTCTTCATAAGCCTGAATTATAGTGAACATGGTAAGTAAACAGAAAATGGATCATCCTTCTTTCCCAACAACTCCAAGTTAGGTTGGAAGAAGTGATGGAGACAAGATGGTGAGGCAGTGAAACACAGAATTTCCATCCTACAGACAAACTCCCTAAGATTCTCCTGTTCATTGCTGGTCACAACATTGCCAAACTAGCCTTTGGCATATGACTATTATGTTAAGGCACATCCTGGCCATGAAGACATGTAACTATACTAATGTACAACCCTTGTTCACGTGCAGTCCAGGTCACACACACTTTCCAAACAGTTCATCTCCTTTACTTTACCAGCTTCATGTTACTGCTTTGCTTAAATGAAGGAATGCCAGTATAAATGCATCTGAACTGAGCTGTGCTGGCCTGAACACTCTGTTACAAAAAAGTTCAATTTTATCATCAGGCTGTTAATGTGTGGCTCTTCCTGGAGACCGCTTCAAGCTCCCCATAAATCTGTGAGTTATACTTACAGCAATATACTAAGGGAACATTGGTCCCTCTCAGTTCAAGGTCTCTTGCTGTAAAGAGTTGGCTAATCTAGGAAACACCTTGGAAAATTCAAACTTCTCATGATCCAGCCACTGCTTTTATTTCTAGCCCAGTTTACTACCGCAAAAAAGGACCTCATAAGTCTTCCTTTTAAGTGCTATAAATACAAGCTATGGACAACACTGTTTTCAGCACATCTGAAAATGCTACCTGGACTTAAACACAGCTATTCTTCTATCTGTCCCAAAGTAGGCAGGGGTACAGAGATACCTCCTTGCTCTGAGACAGATCGGCTATGCAGTGAGTGCAATGTGGAGATACTGGCTTACCTAGGATGCTTTATAAAGACAGCACTGTACTCAAGATAACAAGCTAGGCTTTTTAAGCAAGACAAAGGCATGTGCTTTTATGCCACCATCTGATGCAGCTATTCTGTCTAGGCTCCCAAGCTTGGGCTAACTTATGCAGGTCAGTCATCTCTTTTCTGTATTTCACTGCCTAGAACTGATACGTGCCCTTGGAAATCACTAATGCTGTGATATGATTTGGAGGAAAGGCAAGAAGGTTTTTCCCTCTGTTTGAGCATCGTGTACGCTTAGAAGCAGTAGACTGCCCTGAAAGGAAGGTAAGATGGCTCCTTCCCTTGGGAAGCAGACAAAAAATAGAGAAAACTGCAGACTTCAGGGTGACTTGGGAAGACAGAGCTGCAGCAGCAAAATTTGACCCTGCAGTTACAAAGAAGACTGCTGGGAAAAGCAGGAAGCAGAAGAAGGGGAAAGAACTTCCTATGGGTAAGAAGGGACGTGGCATAATTTGAAGCACCTCTAAAAAGTCACTGAATTGACTGAAATCAACTGGAAGCCAAGACCTGATTGCAAGACCACCGTGGGCAGGTGGAAAAGGTTATTTAGAAATCTTCTTTCTCATTTTGATGTTGACTTAGTTACTCTTAGTTATGTCCTAAAAAGTTTTAAGTTCTTCCTAAAATGCATTTTCTAATTAAATCTGGTTTCTCTTTTTTTTTTTTTTTTTTTTTTTTTTAATTGTCTTTGTTGAGCTTACCTTAACAAGAAGGTACAGGCATTTCCACCTCAAAGCTCTGGATGATATTTACACATGCAGACTCCCCTCACAAAGTGAAACTGTAATGTCGAGGAAAAGTAGAATGAATTTACCACAGCTAGAATCTGATCAGGACTTTGGAAGCTTATGCAATCTTGAAAGTGACATCAAAGCAGGACCAGACAGAATTTAGGTTCATATCATGCTCACGGCAGATCATCTTCACCCAGCTCACTTACTCAGTAACAGTGGCCTACTAGCTATTGAGATTGCCACCAACAATCAACAAAAAGCCATCCAGTAAACACCACAATCAATTTAAAAACACGGAATGACATAAAATCTCTGAAATTCTGGGTGTTCCACCGTCAGACCCTACACTTTCCATCCATCCTGTAACGCGCTGTCACAAAACCACTTGTAAGGGGAAAACGGGGAATGACATACTCAGGCAAGCAACTAACTCAACCAATTCACGGTCTGGCCTGTGACATCAATCTCTGCCGGTGCGTCGGAGGACTGGGTCTTTGGACTAGATCAAATTACTGTGCCTCTGGCTTGCTATAATCTATGCTACACAATGAAGCAGAAAATCCTTTCTTCTCAGCTTATGCCCCGAAGAGAAAGACTTGCCACAACCCTTATAATTCTTTGGTCTAACTAATAAAGCTTCAAGTGCTACGACTGCTTATACAAATGCCTAATCCTTTTTTTTTTTTTCATTTTTCTTTTTTTTTGAATCTTGCTAACTATTTGCCTCAGTAACATCCTGTGACAGAAAATCCCATGAGTTGATTACATGCTACATCAAAGAGTATTTATTTTTAATGCATTTTGAAATTGGTGGGTTTTGTTTGTTGTTTTGTTTTTTAACATTTGCCAGCTTTCTAGTCTTGCTTAGCTCTTCATTCTGTACCTTCCCAGGCATGTATTTTCCTCTTCCCTCTCCAAGTACATTATACAGAGACCAGGGGATGCTTATACTGATCGCTTCTTGTTTTCCCACATCCCATTATTTCCACTAGAGTAGGTTTAGTACAGGAAAACAACCAAGAGGTGCTCCCAGTCCAAACAGCAATGAGACGGGACTCTAAAAGAGTGAGTTATGTAAGTGCTAAGGTATACATCAAAACAATCTAAAACCAGACAAAGTGAAGTGGCAGAGTGCTTGTGTACTTAAGCATAGTGGAAGCTGAAAGCACTCAGGCTATTTATTAAGAAAGTATCTCACTTCAGAACTTACTTTAAATGAAGTGTTATAATGCTCAGTTCTGCTTCTCTGTTCCCCATCTGTATGTAGAAGCAGTATTTGTTGAAATGTATGAAATAAGATATGAGTGAAAAGTGCAATGTAGGTTCCAAATATTAATTCCTCGCATAGCATTCGTGTCACACAGAATTTTTAACCAGCACTCATTTCAATAAAGTAGGACCATTTCATATGTTGCCCTTGTGCTTTATATTGAATTTATTTTTCAGCATATAAACTTATCATTTCCTATGCTTATCCTTTTTATGTTCTTGAGAGAAGGCCAGACCAATGATTTTAATTGCATATCATGTGGCAGAATTTCTCAGCTGTGTTTCTGTTATAACAGTGTGAAACAATAGCCACTTTAATAAAACATGACTGAGGAAAATGCTGAATTATCAAAATCAGAGATTTCAATCCCTGAGAGAAACTTCTCTAGAAATGTAAGTATTTCTAGAAGATCCATATCAGGTAAAAAAGTACATAGGCTTTTATATCCCCCTTGCATCCAGGGTTACTGCCAAGAGCCAGAAGAAATGGTCCCTACCATCCTCTCTTATGAGTTGCCAGTCAGTATTTAGAAGTCATGGATCAGTGATGAAAATACAAGATGGCTATAGGGGCCACATGCTGTAGACCAGATCAGGCAGTGCTTTGGGATGTGGGAGAGCTACTTAGAAGAGTGGCCTCAAAATCTATGGTTTCCTAATAGAATGAAATAAAAGCCTGGGAGATGCTGAAGCCTCACAGCTTCATCCGAAAAGTTGGATTTTGCTGTCTGATAACTGAAGTCACACTTGCAGTGATGCCAATTAATCCAGCTTCAAACAGGAGAAAGCAATTACAAATCCAAGGCTTATTTCTCAGACCCACAAAGTGTGCACACACATATGGCGACTAAGTCAACACATACAGCAGGCACCTCAGAAGACAAGCTGAGTAGAACAAACTTTGTAGCAGTTGTGACAGTGTGCCCTGTATTGGCGTTTTCTCTCCTTATTTGACCTTAAGATGTTTGGAGGACGACTTACTCCACTGCACTACTGATTTGAGGTACACAAAGGCATGTTTTACTTTTTTTTTTTCTTTTTCCTCCTCCAAAGGGAAACCAGTATATCATTTTTTGTTTGTTTTAAATCTGCTTTCAGATAGAAAAACCCTTCAGAAGCGGATGGAGAGAGTCTATCTTTTGCAAGGTTTGACTCCTGCAAAACCAGAAGATGTTTCTACCTTGAAATACCATTTCTCTTAAGAGAGGAGATGATTAAATTCCTGTTCTTGCACAAAGAACAAGGACAGGGGTTAAAACACAGAGCCTCTGCAATGCGTTCACAGATGAAATATACGCAAAAAGGTGAAAAGTTAGCTGAAGACTAAGAATGGAGGCAGCAAGTTATTAGAGCGAAAAAGAACAGAGCCTTGCTCTCTGAAAGATGGATTCATGATTTAACTCATAATCCAAAAGGGCACTAGTCTTTGTCCACTGGCGTAACCAATTTGCCAAAATCTTGTCAAGTGCTCTAAGAAACTGTATGCACACTACAGTGCAAACTTCTGTTCTCTGTCTGTAGTCTTTTTATGGACTGTAAATCTCAGGTTGCCTACATAACTTTTCCTCCCTGTGAATCCATGAATCTTATCTTTAATGATTGTGTTATTAACCTTCAGGCACTAACAGCTTCACAACTATGCTTACTACATACAGATTATTTTCGTACACCACACTAGTAACTAAGTTTTGAAACTCTATGTGTTTAATTCAGTACTGCTTCAGGGCCAAACCGAGCAGTTGTACTCAGCCATGAACAGGGACTCAGTGGGATTTCAGGAGAATTAATGTGGCTGCTCGTGCATATCTAATGGCCCAGGATAAAGGAGGGGGAAAATTTTTTTTTTTTTTTTAAAAAAAAGAAGACAAGAAAAAAGCATAGAGCATTTCTGGAGGAAGAAACACACTTTTTCTTAGGGAGAAAATGTTTTTGAAAACAGCAAGGAGGATTTGACTGACATTTCCAATATAGCCTCAGTTGAGGTGATGAAAGACCCTTTTCCTTCATTCTTTATTGTCAGCAAAATCACATTTAAAAGTACTTTTAATACTTGTCTTGTCCTCTTTTTGGGATGGCCAAAGTTTTCAATTCCTTCTGATGAGAAGTCATTAAGACAAGAGGCTAATGGCCAAACTGAGTTTGTTTCCATGACATCTGGCATTTGTTTAGACATGATTCAAGTCTGAGATGACCAAAGTAATGGTATGAGGGAAATTAGCATATAAAGCAAAAAGGACATCAACTTTTGTTCTGTCAAGACTTCATGAGGAAAGGGAGGCTGGAAAAATCATAAGGAAGGTGGAATCACAACAGGAATAACAACTCTCACACACTTTGCCAGAATCAGGCAGTCTACCAGTGCTTTTGGGAATGAGTTTTCCAAATAACTTTTTTTTTTTTTTTTTTTTTTAATATTCACCTTATTAATCACCTGAGCCTATGAATCATCTAAGCTTTCCTTCAGTTCTCTTGAATTTGATCTTGCAGGGGCTTGTCTGTACAATAACTGCAAGGTAGTAGATTCTTTTCAACATAGGACCATTAAATATCCACTGCATTTACAGTTCAAATGGAACAATTCCAGGTTCATCTGAAACATGTAATCCTCCCTTCCAATTATTTTGGAAAGCTCAAAAGCAATTCTCACAAAAGAATGGCTGCAGAACACGAGGCTTTTTCAGTGGTACGGCAGAGAGGCACCTTGCATTCGCTAGCAGACCACAGTGGTAATGGAGTGCTTGTATCCATCTGCAATATACATGCCCTTGACAGATGCCAGGCACTGGAATGGCCGGCTCCTGCATCTGAGCTGTGAAAAGGCAAAGAGCAGTCTCCAAAGCCCATCCCAGATCTGCTCTGTCAGTACCTTTGTCAGTTTTTAGCTCAATACTGTCCTGCTGTGTCTTTGAATGCTGAGATAAACACGGACAAAAAAGTCTTCTGCATCATTTTCTGAACTGTTGCAACATTTCCATAAGACATTTTCTTCAACATATACAGGTTTTAAGGTCCTCTTGCCCTATTTAAGATCATAGTGAAATATATATCCAGATATGCCAGCATAAGCAACCCAAAAGCAGTAGGCAGCAACAGCCAGTACATACATTTAGATCCTTAAAACTATTCCCCCACTTTCATCTTCCATCCTCCGAATGTGCAGATAACTCACACCTCTCTTCTCCTTTGTGGTACATCATAACACGATCAAGTGGATGACTATACATACTGCAAAAGTGAGGGAAGGGCGACCTTCTCACCCAACACATGACAAAACATAAACAACAGATGTCTACTAGCCCTTTCTTGCCCTCTATTTCTAGCAAGAGGAGCTGCTGTGAACATAAAACTTAGAGGCCTTTGGAGGCCATGACAATGCCACGCGCTCCATTAACCAGCTTATGTGTTGTGGACCCAGAGAAGAGGAAATGAGGCCAGCAGCTCCAACCCAGCCAGCCTGCTAGGGAAGGTACTTGTTTTTATTAATATTTTGGGGCTACTTACTCCCCCTCTTTCCAGCAACTGTTGATAGTCATCTGCACAAATCTCTTTGTTGCTGGTTATGGCAGATAGTAAAAACAAAGATACAGAACTGCACAGCATATCTTTATGTGTCACCAGTGATCCATATCCAAGGCTGGGTGCAGCAGAGGTGGCCACAGGGAGACACTTTGATTGTCCAAAATGTAACAAAAATGACAGCTAAAAGTTTTCTCCATCTGTCTGGATCTAAACAGAATTACGTGCGCATACAAATTCAGGCCTAAAACAGCAACAGGCAGGAGATGAGTGCATTTACTGTAGACACTGACTATTTCATTCTTCTCAGTGTAACCTGCTAATCCAGCGCCTGTGAGAAAGCTACTCTGTGGTCACGCAGGGCTGCAGGCAATCCAACGCCTGTCATCCATTTTGGCCACCACATTTTCTCTTTTTCCCCACTAGAAGATAAGCCTTTTAACTGTAATTGCATACAGTAATCCCCTGCCGTCAGACAGGTCAGACATTAGACAGAATAATTATGGAGCAGCATCCATTTCCCTTGTCCCACATCTCACAACATACCCAAATCTCGCTGCTGTTACCTTGGCCTAATGACTAGCATCTTCACATTTCTTTTCTGTTAAAAACAAAACAAATCTGAGAAGCTTAAAATTAGCTTGCTTAATAGCCTTCCCATAAAGGCTGTGCAGCTATGCTTAGAGTCTTAAGCAGAACCCAGATTTACAGGAAAGGATTTAAAAATGACTCTTCAAAAATCCTCCGAGCCTATCTTAAAAAACTTCTTTCTAAAATACATGGCACATACAAAATGCAATAATGACAGCTGAGGGGTTTTTTTTGTTGTTGTTGCTTTGTTTTGTTTTGTTTTTTACTTTGTTTGAGATGTCCAGGATAATTCTTACATGGCTTTTTCACTTTTTGGTGAAATACCTTTTCCAAATGACTGTCAAGAGGGTTACCTGAAATCTTCCCATCTGAATGAATTCCTTATTAAACAGAAATGCTGCTCTGATATATATGAGAACATTTAGCATAAAATAGTAATGACTTCTTATTTTTTTTGAAATTATCAAAGTTTTAGGACAGGTAAAAATGCATTGCATTATAAAATACAAGTCAGAATAGTAAGAGTAAAAAATTAATGCAAAACAGTTGAAAATAACAGTGAAAATGAGTAAGAAAATCCTTTTTCAGGAAATTTTAACTAACTTATTCTGAGCATTCAATTTTTTGTCCTCTGCGTCAACTCTGTCAGTTCCAAATTTCTCTTTTGATCACACCACGAATCTTCTCATATTCTACATATAGTGTAGCAGTACTTGCACGATCTCAGCACACAGGTGCACTGTTAATAGCTTCTGCATTCAGGCCTGTTGTGGGGTCTGCAGAAGCTACAGAAGCTGGCTGTGGGATGCCCAGGAGAAGTAACACTTGATGCTGCCCCACCATTTTGTAGGCCTTGGCAGAACCTCCTTGGTAAGGTTCCCGTGGGCCCAGGCCCACAGTTCATTGCAGGGGAGGTCAACAGTTTCCTCAGTGGAGGCAACTTACTCTTTGCTTTTAGGGTGTTCACCCATTAAGAGAAATTATGGTACACGGGTGCCAAGACCACCACGGGGCTTCCAAAGAGGCGCAGCACCGCGCTCTCCCAGGTGAGCCATTGCCAGAGGGCCAAGGCAGCACTCCCCGTGTTTCCTCATGCTGGATTTCCACATAATTCCTCCTCTGACACAGGCTCGGTGCCTTACAACCAGAGCTTCACCTCACACACTTACACTCGGCGTATCCTCACCGAGATGGAGACAGCTGCCTGAGCAAAATAGGCTTTCTGCAGGAGCACTTCTAAGCACGGTCCCCCAGCAAGGTGGCATTACAAGGCGTAAGCTACAGTTTAATCTACCCGGTGCAGGCATTTTGAAAAGAGACTTTTTGGGCATGGAAATGTATCCTTTAGGCCTGGTTTGGAGCAGATTTCAACGGATGTCCCTTGCTACTAGGAGACAAGTACAGGGAATACGACTACTAACAATGGCGCTGCGAATTATTAAAGACTGTTTTCCATTCCAGCTGAAGAAACAAATGATCCTCAGACTGAAGGGCACACAGCTCCTCTCCTAGCAGCAGTGGGCTTCTCTCACAGGAAGAAAATTTTTATTAGTTTTTCAAAGGGCCTGGTATAATACTGTTACGCTTACCTCTAATGTACTGTAAAGAGACCTGAACTGCTGCCAGCAGGAGGGCTGTGAAGGGAATTCGGAGGCACTGTGACAGGCCTTCAATTGACTTTACTAGCAGCTTTTACACATCTCTTTGGAGCTCCATTAAAACACTTTATTTAGTGCTATTCCAATTGCTTTCATTAAAGACTTGTTTTGTGCTGTTCCAGTTGGAGGGCTCTCTCATTCTGGTACTTCTCTGAGGTTCCTGACTGGGATGAAAAAGCTACTGCAGTTATCCTGCAGACTGTGGACTGTTTAGGTTTTACATAAGCCCCTTATCTTCATATACTTTGAAGTACTTGTTCTTTGCATGCAAATCATCCCTACCCCAAAATCAAATCTGAACTGCTGCAGCAGTGCTGCAAAAGCAGCTGTGAATAAAGGACGTATTTTATTAGGCTTCAGTATGGACGGGCTACAGATCTGCTTTATTCAGTCAAAGGGAAATACTCATACCTAGAGCCAACTCTGGTAAGCTCAAGCCAAAACTGTAGGACAATTAGGACAAAATGCAGTCTAACGTGGGGCCTGCTGCTTTGAAATGAGGTCACTCAATGAAACAAGGAAAGCAATGGGATGCCCTGAGCCCTCCCTGATTTCATTCCCACCTGGCATGTCAGCCAGCAAGTGCCAGGGCTGAGATTCAGCCATCTCTGTCTAGCAGGCAGCCGAGCTGCAGCTCCTGGAAGAGCCAGCTCTGAAATGAGTCCCTATCTGCGTTGCTTCTGCGGATCCTTGGGATTTGCAAAGTTAACATTTGTTCTAGTCATTTCTCTCTGTCTTCCCCAGCCCTCCCTTTCTTCCTTTTTAAATGAAAACAAGCATTTACTTGAAGAAAGAACAGGCCTTTAAACATCTGAAATAGCTCTGTGCTGGATTTCCACTAGAAAGCTACAGAACTTCTTTGCAAGTTTCCTACAGCACAGCTCCCATGTTCATAACTCATAAAAGTTTCACGTGTTTAGGCTTTCATGTTCTCTGAGCACAAGCTTTTTTTTTTTTTTTTTTCCCTTCTTTTTAATTAAATTCACTCAAGGCCCATGAACCTCAAGAATTGGGACAACTTTTCTTTCTCCAAAGTTGTGTGTGTGTGTCTTTATATAGAATAAGGAACTGCTTTGTCAGAAGTATTTTTTTTCAACTAGCATTTTTTCAATAATATAAAAGCATAAATAACATTAGTAAACATTGCTGAATTGCTGCCCTGGGCTTCATTCCCTTTTATAACTTTTCTGAAGACTCACTTTCCTTAAAAAAATCCTCACAGCAAATTCAGAACTTGTTTCCAATGACAGCTGGCACCTCCCTGCCAAAAGCACTAACACTCTACTTCGGGCTGTTCATGTTCTTTGCCATTTGCTCTCCCATGAGTACGTTTGTTGGGGGGAGTACGGCAGCTTGACTGATTATGTGAGCAGCCAAAATATTTGAGAAGTTAAGCAATAACTTTGTTGTCATTTAAACAATTCCAAAATCTGGGTTTGGACTCCACAGTTCAACTGAGAAACATGCAAGTGATGCAACTAAAAAGGAATATTAAACCTCTCTTCCTCCCTCTCAGCTCCCTTGTGAAACATTTAAGGCATATTCAGATGACTTTCCAGCTCAAGAGAAAATGAGGCATTACTTACATTACAGGGGCCCAATCTATTACCCTCCGGACATGGGGATAACGCCCACTGACATCACTGGAGATTACTCATCTGCAGGGTGGGAGAACAGGAGACAAAGATATTCCATACAGACAGCACATCCAGATGCCAGATCTTCTCCTAATTTGTCATAAAATTTCCAGCCATCAAACTGCTTTGCCAAACCAGCCAGCTTCTTGGCCCCTCAGCTCACCTGCTCAGCTTTTTACCCTCGCAGTCTTGCTTTTTCACCATTTCATTAGCTCAAGTTTTTTAATGTGGGTTTTACATACTTTATAACAGCTCCAAGAATCAGTAAAGAGACAAGCATCCAAATCATCATGGTCCACATTGTTCCAAAAATAATAACCACACAGACCTTCTTATAAAACAAACTTCTTTTTTTTTTTTTTTTTTTTTTTAAAAAAAAAAAAAAAAAAAAACACGAAAGTGATGGCGAAACTTGGGCGGTTGCTTTTTAAGCAGTTAAACAGCCATTGCTGAAAACAGCTTGCTGTTTGGTATGAACAAGATGTTTTCTCTGCATATTTAACAATTGAGATAACTTTAAAGAATGGGAGAACTGAACTGGAAAAATGCCAGGGCTTAGAAACCCAGGAAAGAAGGCTACTAACACAGGTAGTATTTGGCTGGAGGTCCACTTTATTACACAAGTAGCATGAGGAGACCAAGGCATCTACAGATATGAATGAAGACTGTGCTTCCTTATCTGAGTATCTACATTTGTAAAGGAGGTTACAAATGCTGATGACTTTTTTTCCTTCTAAAAGCATGACTTAATTGTGGATCACATCATTTTCCTTTTCCTTTTCCTTTTTTTTTTTTTTTTTTTTTTCTCCTGAAAAGGACTCCTGAGAGCTGAGCTTAACACTCAGAAATTATCAGGATAGGCAAACCAGAAACATAGCATTTAAACAACATATTAATATTTATATTTATTTAGGAGTATTCCTTGTACATAATTGCTAACTGCAGTCAGTTCCTTACTTTTTTCCTCCTTAGCTCTTTCTCTCTTGCTCTTCTCTTATTTATGATCCTTCAAAAGCATCTCTGCCACCTTCCCCTTCCTACAGATACTTCCACCATGTCCCCCCACCTCGGTCTATTTCCTTTTTATCTCTACTGCTCCCCTTCTATGAGAAAGAGACAAAGCATTAGCACCTCAGAACAGGATCTGAATAGCACTGTTCTTAAGGAAAGCAGTGTTACAGGGCAAATGTCTGATAACTGGAGAGCAAATGTTTATCACTCCAGTCAGGTATAAATCCCGAGCACTCACTGCGTATTACAAAAGCAGTACTTGATTTAGAACCTTTCCCAGTGAAAATCTTTCTAAAGAGCATCCTGCAAGCAGAGACTGGAAAAGAAGAGAAAAGAAAATTAATGAACTCTGGTCAGAAACAGGCTTTTTTTCTTATGGAGCAAGCTTACTGAATCAGATGCTAGTGGCTTCACAAGGCTTTCTAAAGTCAGGTTATTGGGATATCACTAGTAGAGCCTCAGGAGCAGAGAGCCTGAATGCCACCACCATCCCTCTGTCCTGCTGGCTGGCTCTGGGACCAAGGTAGCAATTCATCCATCAGAGTCTGGGCCAGAATTCGTTGCAGTGTTCCTCCTTGGCTGAGCTCAAGACCTATGATGATGTCTACTATTACAGAGAAACAAAATTAAGCCTTTTCCCCCAAACAGCACTCTGAGTTCCCTATAACCAGCAGACATGGAGAACAAGTGACTGCTGACCTCTTTATAAGAGACCTTTCTATGTTGAGTACCATTAGAGTGACTCTAATCACTTGAAATTTTAGAGGGGGAGGAAAAACAAACAAACAAACAAACAAACAAAAACCCACATTACTTCATGTTTTCTTCCTAGGTCTCTTTCTCTAAAATCCTTTGTCACTCTTACTTTTGTACTCTGTGCCTCCTCTGATGTATTTACATCTTTGTCACCATGCTGGACAAAGCTGAGCACAACACAGCAACTGGGATCTCAAAGGCAAGGGGCAAATAATCTCCTATCATACCACCCCTTAGAGAAAGTTTGCTCTCCTCTGCTTTTTTTGGTTTTATTTTGATTTTACTAAAGCAAAAACCTGGAGGATCAGACCCAAGGCAGGCCAGCAAAAGATTCACTTCAGATGTCACTGATGGGACAGCAGGAGGAGGGGAGTTTTTTGTTTAGACACTCAGCAAAAAGCCTATCTTCCATATGGCTGAGAAGAAAAGATTAGCAAACATGATGACATGATAACACAGAGCTTCTGGCACAGGCTGAGGATGGCAGGGAGCCCAGTGAAGAGAGAAAGATGAGCAAGAAGCACATGGGGAGCTGAGAGGGGGAAACGGAACAAATGGAAGAAACTCCTGGTACTGACAGTGAGCATGGCCTAGAAAATGTGTGATACTCCTTCCACCTCACATTAAGTCCTTAGTATGTCCTTTCCTTATAAAGAGGTGATGTAAGTTAGAGATTTTAGGGACCATTTCAACTACTTAGCTACTCACTGGCCATGACAGACTCCATTAGTCAAATGAAAATGGGGGGACAACTCCTTCCAATTTTAAATCTGTGGAGAATGAATAGATTAATTGACTGCACAAAACAACCACTACACACTGATTTACAACCACAAATGAACTGTCAGTTTGGAAAGCATGGGGACAAACTGCACCTGAGATTTGGAAGCTAAAAGAAAAGATGAAAATAAAATGCCCAACCAGTATTATATTACTCACTGTAAACACATATTTGACTTTGAAGAACTTTCCAAAGGACTAGGAGTCTGGCAAGCCTGCAATAAAGAAACACATCTAAAATTACTTCCCAAGAAAGAAGAACAGACAGAGAATGAAAATAAGTAATCAAATGAGACATAAAAGGTGTGGTGAGAAAAGAATTTTAAATACAAAAGAGAGAAACCGCTTGTCCCAAAAAAGGAATAGTATTTCACCTACCACAAACCAAAATCAATCAATCATTCTGCAGATGAACAGATCCACCATGTTTCTACTATTTTACTGAAAGCCTCTTTTCCTTTTTTCTTTTCTCTGTTTATTTTGTTCTTCTTGCTGTGAGTATACCTTTCCAACTTGTTCTTTCCCCAATGTAAAGTGTTTGGAGTGAGTTAAGAAATCAAATAGCTTGGAAATAAAATTGCAATAAGAGGTTTGCTTAGTGATACCTCAAGACATTGGATTTTGGCAGTGAGGAAAATGAATTCTGATATTACTCAGCAAGTCTTGGACTCAAATAAACTTGTTTACAGAAATAACTGCTTTTACAGAAAGTGTCTGTCGTCTTCAAAATTTCTTGAACTATTGTCAAAAGCTAAATCCAAACCTTTCTGGCTACAAATAAAGATGAAAGAGAAAGTGTTAATAGTTGATTTTCTGGGGAAGTTGGGTGAGAGGCAGCGTGTTAAATGAAAATCTGAGATTTTCCAATGAGGAAAAAATATATACAGCTTGCAGAAAAAAAACAAATGTATGCATAAAAGGTAAACAGTACCAGCAACAGCCTTCCAAAGTTTCATTTGTTTCAAAATACAGTTAGCTACAGACTTCTCATCAGCTCCTTCCCTCAGGCCATTCCCAAGTCCTCCTCCTAAATTCTAAAACTACAAGACATATTTTTAAACAGTGAGGATATGTAACAATTTGAGCAGTTTATTACAAGGTGTCAGATTTTCCAGCTCTAAATATGTTCAGGATCACAAACAGATTGTTTAAGTAGAAATATTGCTACCCCTTTTTGACCCAAAAAAAAAGTTAGCAAAAACTCAGGGTCAAAGTGTTATTTTGTTCAGAAAAAGAAGTTGATACAGAGGATGCACATCTCTTCCACGGTATTGCTATTTACAATGAGCGTACACAAAAACCTGTTCCCTTGAACACAGTAGGAGATAGCTTATTCACTCACAGGGCTCAACTTCCATCTCGATAACAATGAACTCAAAAACCTCTCTTTGTATGCTCCCATCCATCCCTCAGGGTTTTCACTTAATGCTTGCTTTGCTTGACTTCTTGCTTCTTTTCTGTCCAGTGGTCTGGAGTTATAATTGCTTCTTTTTCATGGGGAGACACACAAATATAAGCACACATGCATTTGCGCAAGCAATGGCATATGCTTGTTTTGTTTGGAAGCTGTTATAGTTTCAACAGTTTTGTTCAATAAAGAAGATTCATTGTTCGTTATAACCACGAGTAACAAAAAAAGAAGGACAGTAGTTCACCTACTGCTTTCAAAAAAGATTTAAGCTGGCCCACAATAATATATCTGCATCCCACCACAAGTTATTGAGATTGATAGAGCAATTATTAAGTCAAATTCCAGAGCTGTAATGGTCCCCCTGCCTTAATAGCTATGAATGTCTATCAGCAGTAGATGAAAGACACCCTCAGGACAGATATTAACTGTCTTTTAAAATCCCATTCATATCTTTGATTTTCAGGAAAGAAGACTTGTTAGGGTGAATTAACTGGCAGGCAAGTAAAAAATAAAAGAGAAAAAAAGTAACATTTCTCAGGATCTGTATTTCTGAAGGCTGACATAAATGCCAGTTGGAGTTAGCTGCTGTATTGTGCAGAGATGAAGCAGGCCTCTCTTAGACTTTGAGAAATTATAAAGTGCCACAAAATAGTTGAACTAAAATGAACTAAGAGAAATAGAGTGATTCAAAGTCTCAACAGAGCTGAAATGCTGTAAAAGCGGGGAAGGTGGGGATTTAAAAACAGACTCTTTGGATTTGTAAGGACTGATACAAACACACACAAAGAACTGTTTGAAGATGAACTAATTTTTGATAACAGCACCAGTAGGAGGACTTTTAAAACCGTTTTCAGCTTCCTCAGAGACTGACTATAAAGCAAGCACAAGAGCCTTGCACTTTGTATTAAAAGGAAATATATGAGAGTGTGTGAGAGATCTTTCTAGAAGGAAAACAGAGAAGGAAATTGTAAAAAAAGAAAAAAAAGAAAAAAAAAAAAAGTAGGGCTACACTTTTGGCCAAAATTGTGCCAAAGAACCACCTTGCAAAGGAAGGCTTCCAGAAAGGGTGGGAAAGGCATGTAGTCCCCAGAAGAGAAATGATTCTGCTGTAGCTGGTTTGCCCTGGGTTAATAGAAGTGGCTGTGAAAAGCCACTTCCATAAGAGATCCTCTCCACTGCAGCTGTCTCTCCTAGAGATGGCTTCTTCAGAAAGATATATACTACAGCATGAAGGGGATGGGGTAGGGGGGCAGGAAAAAGACAAACACAAGCAATAAAGGGTGGAGAAATAAAATAGAGAACCGCAAGTGATGAGCTTTTCCCTTCATTAAAGAATTCTATATCCAAACCACCAGAAACATAAAAGGGGAAAGATAGGTACTGTGGCAGCACAAGAGGAGGAAAACTCTTGAGTGAATGAAAAATGTGGCAAGCCTTTTTCAGCAAGGCTATTTAGCAACACAAAGTGGGCATCCAAATGGTGTTGGGAGGTTCAGGCCAGTTTTCCCTTCATGCTTCTTAAAATGCAAGAACCCCTGACAAATGAACAACAGGCAACTAGTTCAGCCAAGAGGATTTCTGTATGTGGTGAGGAAAAATCAGACTATAATATCTTATTTTTGACATTATAATACTGTTATCTTCTGTGACTCCCATACCAAAGAAGCAGATGATGCTGGAGGTCACAGGGGCTCTCACTCTCCAGGAACAGCAAACCATCTTGGGAAAGAGAAGGTGCTAAAAAGAAGCATTTGGTCTCAGTTCAGCAAAGAAGACTACATTTCCCTCATCTGAGGGACCTTCAATTCATGTGGGTAAGAAGGGCATCGTCACTCGTGCTGTCAGGAAGTCAACAGGACTGACAAAAATTCTCAGCTTCCACATGTCTTTGCTTGAAGTAGTTCACAAGTTAAAAACCCTACATATTGTTTCCTTAAGATATTTCCCTCGGCTTAGCCAAGAATCCTACTGAACTCAAATCCTGGAAAATAACTTGAGGAAACAGACCTAAAAAATCCTGTCCGGAACCATGAAACCCTACACAGAACAGATACACTGAAGTTCCCACAGTGATGCAGTTATTCTTTGCTATTTCTGTTTCTATTAGGTACCACTTTCATAGCAAAACCACACCAGTGCATTATTTAGTGACTTCAGATATATTCTTCAGAGCACTTGACTTAAAAACATGATACAGGCCACAGTGTTATGTGCATATCAACCTGATTAAAATGACACCCGAGAAATCCATCCAGCCATAAAATAAAGCATCAGAGTTAATCCTGAGAGGAAGGTCCATATAATATAATTAGCACCTGAGACAGTAAAAAAAAAAAAAAAAAAAGGCATACACATCTCCAGAGAGAGTTTTGTTCAAAGGCAACAAAATGTCCCACAAATAGTGGCTAAGGGGACATGTGAAGATCACTTATGGATTGAAAAAACTAAGAACAGACCCAGATATACTTCACTCTGGTCTCAAAGGGGACACTGATTTCCTGAAGGGGAAATCTTTCAGTTTTATCATGTATATCCAAAATGTAATCAGACTATCACCAAATAATTCACATTTGTGATACAGGGGAAAAAATCTGTCTCCAAAGCAAAGATGGGGCAGGCTTCTTTAACAGATGGAATGATCTGAGAGAATAGACCTAAACCCCGGTGCCAGCCCTCCTGGAGGTACATCAGCTAGCCACATATTTTATGCATCTGAAAAGCATTTTCACCTGACAACATAGTTTCTCTCATATATACTGCATCTTTTGCTATAGCAGTTATCACTGAAGCACAGGTTCAGCAATACCGTAACTACTCTCCATTATCTCTAAATTTAGGAATATTTTTGAAATGAGAGAGGCTACTGCACAAAGCTATGCATGCTGAGACTGCGATGTGTACTGAGTTTTGTTAAATTGCAGACTGGCAGAAATGGAGCAATAAGCGTTACATGCTACATCTTAATATATCCTCATCTTTCGTCCAAACCACTGCTAGAGATCTTCACAAGAGATGGAGGAGATTTGCTGCAGACTATGTCTCCTGGGGTTTCATTTTTTTTTTTCCTGTGGAAATCTGCATCACAGAAATAACTGAGGGGAAATACAAGGAGAAGGGGAAAAAATGGACAGTGATCGTGGTTGGTCATCACTTGGATGGTCACACGCTCTTAAAGAGGGGGGGGACATCTTCTGCAGGTCACTCGGGGAGGCCAGATGGAGGTTTGGTTGTGTTGCCCGAGAAGGCATCACGCTGGTGGTCACCTCAGGGGGCTGGGCCTTCAAGCATGGGCTCGGCACAGGGCCCTGGCAGTGGCCATGTTCCCTGCCCAGCCAAGCCCCTCACGGGTGTGCAGTATGGCTGGGCAGCTCAGGGCCTGAAGGGGTGGCAGATGAGCTCTGGCTCTTGTCGGCAGGGTGGGGAAGCTGCTACAAGTCCTCTGTCCCACAGCAGCCTCCCTCAGCTGCTCAGGTTCACAGTTCGGCATCGTGGGTCACGTCCTCCTTCGCAGGACACAGGGCTCTGTGCAATGCCAGGCTTTCTGTCAAAGCCTTCACTGTCACTGTCACTTAACAAGGCTGTTTATGTCTAGCTGAAATCCTGTACTGTGCTAATGGTGATCATTAATGGGACTGAGGATAGCCTTTGCTTGTCCTGACCCCTGGCAGTACTGCCAGACTTTCCTTCTCACTACTTTATTGCTGTTCTGCTGAACACACATGGCTGCTGTTAAAATCCCAGCCAGCTGCTAACAACTGCTGTTTTTTTCTCAGTTCATTAGGAGGCCACAAATAGTTTTAAATCATGAAGCTAATTAAGCAGAAAGAAGGCTGCCAAGTGGTCTAGGCCTCAAACAAAATACACATCTAGAAACTGCTGACCTGGTAAAAGCCTGCAGGGAAGAGTTCAGCACCTTTTGCAAGCCCTGCCTCAGCTCAGCAGCTTCCCCAGGCACGTGTTTCAGCTCTGCAGCTGTGAGCCTTGGTGCTAAGAAAGTGCTGGCCAGGAACAGTAGTTTCTGGCATCACAGCTGGCTGTTGGAGCAGGCTGGCCACAAGGAGTGCTCCCGGTTTGCCTGCTGGACTCACGATCTGCTGTGAACAGCTTTTCTGTGCTCGCATCAACTCTCACCCCAGCCCTGGTAGAAGGCAGCTCCTTGGACCACTGTGATAAGAGCAAGGTGCAGATCCACCTGCATCTGTATCCATGGGTACACATCTCTTCTAGGCATCTAATAAGATTTTGTTGGTGTTGCCATTGGTTTGTGTTTGTTTTCTCATGTTCTATGTCCTATTACACACATGTTAGGTCCAAGTTTGGGAGCACGCCTTCCCACAGGAAAGAAGACTGAACGCTTGTTTCCCCCTCCCACATAAATCTCAGGGAAGCCAACACAACTTACTCTTTTCACAGGTGATAAAACACAGCTGACATGATTCATACCTGCTAAAAAACACCCCCCAAACTATTTGGTATTAATAGTAACATATAAAATGTAGTGTATGCTAAACATATGTTAAATATCACTTTAGGGAAAAAAAATCCATTACTGTCCTATTAATTTTAGACTTCAACACACTTAACACCATGCAGGAAAAAAAAAGGTCATTTTTTTTTAAGGAAAAACAGCTTTTAAGAATTCAAACAGGTATAAGAGTTCTCAGATAGAGAAAGGACATTTCTTATCTTCAGTTCTGGTCCTTACAGCTGGTATTTAAAAAAATCATTATAAGAAAATCACAGAATGTGAAACATTTGGGGATTTCAGAGTCTCGACTGGACTCGATTAAGAGCAACAAAAAATCTGTTATATTTTTTTTAAATAATGTATTTAAAATCCTATGAGAAATACTATACCACCAATATTTCTAAGACAGGCAACTGTAGAATATTACTGTAGACTGTAAAATATAACAAGCAGAATCTCACTAAAGTCAATGTGAGTCAAACAAAGAAACATCATTAGGAAACCCATGTTGGGATTCTTCTGCTTCCCGGGAGACCCAAATGCTTTTATAATATAGCTCGTCCTTAACCACTGCTTTGCACACATACAAGGATTGTTTCTGGTCATCTGTTGAGCTGCATGCAAGATTAGATCCCAGAGCGATTCAAAGGCAGGATTTGTTGTTAGAGGCTGGTAAATAAAGACCCTTCAATATTTGCTTACAGAAGGAATGACTAATTCCTTGCACCTTTCAGCAATCTGAACCTGAGACAAAGAAAGCCAGAGCAGATAATCTCAGGACCTTATGAGACTGAATGCAACTTACACTCCTACAGAAACACAGTAGAAGTTCCATTTATCAAAAACTTGTTATTAAATCCAAATCTTCCCTGCAAATTTGCTCCCAATTTGAATAAACAAGCAAACAAGCCACTCTGCTTGCCAGAAGGCAAGACCAGGAAACAGCTTCTCCTGGACTTGGAACAACTCTTAGTCCTGAATTTCAGATACATTCAAGGCTGGAAGTGGAAGCTTGGAGTAATGGGAAAAAGAAACTTCCACCTTTCTCCTGGGGGAAACAGAATCTTGGTTAGGGAGAACCTCAAGATTTTCTAATTCAAGGTTGCGTCATTTTTGTGGAAGAGAGGAAGATTTGAAATTTACACACCTGCTTGCTCATCGGCCAGACACAACCCAAAGTGCCAATGCTCACGTGGAGAGTAGGAAAGCCTGAGAGGTTTCTCTGCTGGAGTCGTGTCCATGTGGGAGCACAGTCTTTCTGCCCAGCCCTCAGCTGCTGCTCAGGTGCAGAGGAGCCCCGGTGCCCTGTGATGGGCCATGGAGTGCAAAGCTCTGTGCGGTTATCTCACCTACTGCAGGATTTGTTCTTGAGACTGTGCTTCAGATAGTGTTGCTTTACCAGAGGATTCACGTTCAGAGCCATTCATGTCCTTATCCAGCACTGCTGCAGGCCCACTTCAACTCAGTTCTTTCAGTTAAACACTAAGTAAATAAAATAAAATAAAATAAAATAAAATAAAATAAAATAAAATAAAATAAAATAAAATAAAATAAAATAAATACAGATTCCTGAAGCTCTGATTAGAACCACTTCTTCCTCCTTGCCTCTGCTTCCCATACGAGGACTAAGAACTGCCTATAGGACAGGGATATGGAGACAGGTGACTTCAGCTGTCTTGGTATGGGTGAGGTGACGAGGGCCAAGCCTAGTTTCTGTTTTTTTTCCTCTCACTGCTATGCTTGCAATGGGAGATGTGCTGCTCCGCAGTCTGGCTTTGCCTGCAGGTTCTGAAAACAAAATACAGACACCTTTCACAAATGCACGTTTTTCATATGTGGCATAGATGATGGAGACATGCAGGATGGATGGGTATGGCATAAAGATCTTCACAATGTTCATTTGGAAGGACACGATTAATTCCTGCTGGTTTCACTCACTCGCAAGCACTCTGACTGTCACAGCAACACAGACTGATAAAATCTTTATTCTGTCGAGCCTTATTTCCCTGCGGGTGTATTGTGCACAGATCTAGAGTAGGGTTACAGTGCTGGTGTATTGCTCGAACCAACTTAATTCTCTCCCGTGGATTTCCATCTTCCTCCTTTTTCACTAAGGCAAAACTAATGATTCTTCAGCTTGCCAATCCACATTCATTTGGACTAAGGTTTATTTATTCTGGCTTCAGTTGTATGGTCTTCCTTTCATAGCTTCGTAGTACTCCCAAAGAGAGGAGGTTTACAGTGCATTTTAATGGAGATTTCAGAGGTTTTGCAGACTCAGAAAGGAGAATCATATCCACATACAAAAGGCAAGCTGAGCTGCTGGGTGCTAGAGGGGACATTTCTTTTGTGTGTTTGCCAGAGAACACAACTGAGACAAGAAATACCCCACTTCCCAAAGTTTTCTCAAAGTAATCTGTCATATCTAGCTGAAGTCTAATGGTCACTTTTCAAGCAAATGCAATGTGGAAAAAAAAAAATGTCTTGTTGCATCTATTGGCTGATTATACATTAATATGTATACATATTTCCATGGCAAGTTCCAGTCTATCTTAAGACATTTATGCCAGAAATATATTTGTATAACTCTCACCCCATTCCTTTCCCAGTACAATGTTAACCCTTACAGGAACTCTCTTTTTGATTAGCTCCATTAATTTCCTCTGTGGTTAGCAAAAAAAATAACTTGAATATCTGTTGGAAGCCAGAAACAAAAACTTACAGAGGAATTAAAAGGATAGATACTTTTAATCGTGATAAAACACTGAAATCAGTGGAAAAAAAGAGAGGGAAGATAAATTACAATAGGGTGAAGGAGATATGCAGGAGAATAACTAAATACAAGAATGTACCAAGTATCAGAAACATGTGAACAACCTAGGAAAACTTAAAAATTCTGTACACAATCAAAGGTATGACTGGGGCTTCATGGGATAAGAGGTTGGACTAAAGTAAATCAAAAAGACAAAGGTGGTATATTGTATCTAAGAAAGAAAGAAAGAAAAGGGAAGGAGGAAAGAGGCAAAATGGCAGAAATAAACTTGCTCAAAAAGGCTAAAAAGAGGTGAAAAGCTGATTTGCTGAATGAACTTAAATGGGTAGATGTTATGAGATGGACCTCCTCCTCAGAAGGATAAGGCAGGAAGTTGAAGCAGCTGACAGAAGCATCCCAAAATCAAGATCTGAGGGTAATGGTGACCCTTACCCAAAATACATTCCACTTTACCAGTTTCCCAGGGCTTATAATGCCAATGAAGATTTGGAGAAATGTTAGGTGACTTTATACATATTTCAGCAGGCAGAAGCAGCAACTGTGGAACAGGTATTCCAGATCTGTTTCCAACTCACAGGAAAGGCTGCAAACCTAAAGCTTTGAAATAATTGGTGAAAGTATCAAAAAACAGTAAAGCTCTCTCTCTCTTTTTTTTTTTTTTTTTTTTTTTTTTAATAAAAGAAGAGGAAAAAAGAGTGGCAGAACAAGATAATGGATTTAAATGCTTGTTTGCTTCAGATTCCTGTGCAGAAGTTGTTGCTTAAGTAAATGTTGATAAATAGATTTGAGATTTTAATCCATTGGCCATTTCTCCCTTTCCTATACAGCTGTTTTTTGAAACTGTAAGGGGAATTGGGTTTCCAGACACACACTTCTTCCCACTGTAGCTGTACTCGAGTCAGAAAAGGGAAATTCTCACCTATTTAAAATCTACTAGCACTTCAACATTCACTCTACAAGTGTGTCCTAATGGTTGTACAGTGGCCTTTATGCTGGGTCACCACTCGTGTATGCTGTTAGCAGACCCCAGTGCTAGTTTTTAAGTTGCCAGTGCCCTTTCCCCTAAGCCCATCTCTACTGCATGCTATCCAGCCTCACTGCTCACCCTGACCTGGAGCTGACTCCTTTAACAACTCTCCTGCTGCCATTCATTTTCTGTCTCTTCTCCCTTTGGCAAGTTCAAGTGCTTTCTCTATCCTTTCAAGCCCTTTTAGCTGCCTATCCTCAGAGGTGTGGTGGGATTCATTGCAAGTCTCTGTGCTGACAGCTTCACATGGCCTCAGAAGTTTAGGCTGCTATGAGAATCTGCTGACTAGGTCCCATCCCAGTCTTCTCCTCCCTGATAAAAACTGGTGAGAAAAGGGTGTAAGTCCCCCCCCCCCCCCAAAACTGGATCAGCAGTAAACACGTGGGATTTAGGTGTGCCAGAACAGTCTCCATCCATTTCTGCAGGAGAAAGAACCAGAGTTCAAAGCATTGAGCCAAGTCGTGACTCCCATAAAGCATTGTGTACCGTGGGGAAATATAGTGTAACAGTTCCTAAAACGATACAATTGCTGTAAAGAACAGAGCCCAGGGGACGTACTGTAGAGAGTAATATAAAGAGAATGGGCTAAAAAGGAAAAACAAGCAGTAAGATCAAGCAAGCAAAACACAGTCTCAGTCCACTAGCTTGTCCAGCTTTTGTTTGCTGTTCATGGAAACCTCCTCTAGAACAGAAAGTTACCAAAAAAAAAAAAAAAAAAAAAAAAAAAAAACACAACTTCCCTCTCCACAACCTTTAAATTCCAACCCCAAAATTTGTGTCCAGAGATGTACATATATCCCTATCAAAAGTTGTGGGGGGAGAGAATAGCTTTTTTTTTTTTTTTGCTTTTTTTTTTTTTCCTTCTCCAGAGCATTCTAGTATCTGGCAAGTACAGTTCACTTCTCACTCCAGAGGACCTTTTATAAACCAAAATGAATCTCATGTGAAATAGCATAAAAAATGTAAGAAGGGAAAATCTGAAAACCCTTGTTTTCTGCAGGAGTTAGATACAGCACACTATGCCCGGGTCTTTAAGACCCCGCAGCACACACCATTATTTCCAGGAACTTCATACAGGTCAGAAATTGCCCAGATGAATGCTCCCCACGCAGTTACTCTAGTGGCAGCAATTTACAACCACTTGCATTGTACAGAACTGACAAAATGAAAAGGGAGGTAATGAAGGATTGAGTTGATGGTCTCAAGTTTAATCTTCAAGCTCTTTGGCGTTCACACGGAAAGTATTGTGAACTTGTAATCAATCTCATTTGCACTTCATGTCTTTGTTTCATTCTTTGAAATGCTTAATGTTAAAATCTAGTATAATTTTTGAGCAAGAAGAACCCATCACACCTAATTTGAGGCCCACAGTTTCCCACAAATAGCAGGTATTACAACTAGGCAAATACAGATTAATCCTATGGCACATTTAAAAAGTGAGAAATAGCTGATATATGTTTTCTCTCCCTATGCTTTGCATTTTCTCCCCATACTAAGAGAATAATTCACCCAGAAATAGATGCATCAGCTAAAAAAAAGGCAGCTATATTAGAAATAACTCTTACGTGAACAAAGCAACATAATCCCAAGAAACATTCCCCAAATCTTTTCTGGCTACTCCTCAGTTGGCTTTAATTCATCGTTTATGTATTCAAATAGATAAATAAATAAATAAATAATAGGTCGAACTAAGAGGGAGACTGAGGAAGAGGAACGTGACAGCTGAGAGGGAGCTTGAAGAAGAGGAACGTGACAGCCAATAAATAGGCTTATGGACTCTAAAAATCTCCCATCAATAACTGTCAGGGAGTGCTGAGCTAAAAATTATCACTTTAGAAAGCATAAAGAGTGCTATAGGAATGCAGCTAATAAGCTGATGAGGCCAAGATTGAAAGCAGTTGCGGAGGATGCACGTTAAGCCTGGCTTAAGACAGCAAGGATCCCCGTGCTGGGGCCAAAAACACATGAATCTAATGACGCGCTCAGTTGATGTGAAGAGATACGACCCGAGAATGCCCCGAGCAAGGAATTCTGCCAAGTTCTTCTTCTGATCACAACGGTGACAGAAATTGTTATTAGTATCAAAATTCTGCACTCGCCGAACTGAGATTTCTTTAAGCAGTTCTCACAAGGCTTCCTGGAGGTGAACGTAAGAGCTATTTGCTTACAATAGCTGGAGAATTTATACCTTATCCACAGACACGTATAAGCACTCTCAAAAGCTCTGTATTCTGGAAAACTTCGGTTTCTTAATGGGCCCATAGTGACGACTGACACTGACAACAGTTATATTGGGAATTCTGTAAAGCTGAAAGCTGTGTGACAAATTGTCCACCATCAAACATCCACTTTAGCCAGTGGAAATGGAGTGATGGACAGCAGAGGGTGAACTGCTGAGATAACCAATGTTTTTCCCTCAACGTGTCTCCACTAAAGTATGTTATTTCTTTGTGTAATGGGACAAATTTCATATTGTAATGACAATTTAATAATAGCAATAAGAACTTATAATATTAGTCCCAGTAAAATCATCTCCCAGTGAAAAGCAGAGATAAATGCTCTTCGCTTGAGCCCATTTCCAACTCATCACCATTAACTTAGTCAGGATGAATCAATCAGAGCTGGCACTGACTTTTATTTACTTGTGGCAAGGCAACAGCTCCCTTGCCTGCAGGAAATCTGCTAGAAACCGAGACCTCCTCTGGCACAGGGGCAAGGCAGATCTCAGAAAGCAGTGCCCACAGCTTCCACTGAGATCTGCCAGCACATGGAGCAAGCTTCCAGCAGCTGAGCACTGCTGTCAAGGAATCTCGGGGGATGGAGCAACTCACAGTTGTAATTCACATCTGCAACATGTCTCCCTGCCTAAAAACATGTCAGGATGGTACACTGCATGTCCCCTTCCTCCTCAGGGAGGGCTGAGTGCCACAGATTCCAGGCAAGATAGGCAATATTGCAACAGAGCTAAGAATCAGAATCACCACCAGGGCTGCGAAGAAAGAAAAAAAATAAAATAAATAAAAAAATAAAGAAAGAAGACCAAGCAACAAACAAAAAACAGATTTAAGTGATCAAGAGGGAAATTTAGAACTTGGAATCACAGCTGCGTGGCTGTAAGGTAGCTGCAGTGGATCCTGTCACTTCCTCTCTTACCTTTCTCTCACTTTGCCGTTTCTCATCAAGGAACACCTCAAGCCACTTGTGTTGTCACTGAGCTGCAAGTCTCAGCTGGGCATATTCAGATAACCTCACCTGGGCTTCAGTTCTCTTTCACGGAGCCCCAAACTGCAGAGGCTCACAGCTGTGAGGCTCACAACTAGATGAGCCATCCCATTAATGCAAGCGGGAACTTCTCAAAAGCAGCAAAGACAGCTGAAAGCAAGAAGCACTCCAGTTATCACAGAATCACAGAATCACAGAATCACAGAATTTTCTAGGTTGGAAGAGACCTCAAGGTCATCGAGTCCAACCTCCAACCTAACGCTAACAGCCCTCAGGGGATGCCATTCCAAACTCTGACTCCTGGCCCTCAGATAAAGGCTGGCATGCCTGTTGCAAAGTAACTTTAAAACTGCTTTTATCCCTGAGACCAACCTAAGTCTACGGTGCGCCAAGCTGAATCCACCCTAACAGTCAGCACTAGGACGACGTGCTTGTTCAGAATACCTAATTCTTCAGTGGTGAGCCAGCTGTGTAGCTAGTTTGGCCTAGGCAGGGTTTCCCCTCCTAAAAATGTTACGATTAAAGCCCTCTAATGTCTCCTCTTTTGGCTTCTTTCTAGCCATTGATCTTACCTTTGTGTCTCTCGCCACTCAAGCAGCCACTACTTACGTAAGGCAACAGTCTTAGAGCAGAGATCTCCAGGTTTCAGGCTTCATTACAGGATAAAACTCACCCCAAGTCAGTTCAGAGCCATGCAGGGATAAAACAGATCATGGCAGAGAGCATGCCGATATCTAAGCAGGAGATGGAAGAACAGACTCCAGCATTTTATATTTTATTCTTACAAAGTGGAGCAGATACCACTGTTCTAGACAGGTAACATCTTTGCTTTGCTATGTTTTGACTAATTACTGAAAAGATCCTGCTAATAAAAATCCACATCCCTGACACACGGCTTTTATTGTCTCTTGCTCTTTTCCCCCTGAATGTATTTTCTTTCAGGATCACTGACCATTATCTGAAATGCAGCAGAAAAGCACAGCTTTCACAGGTGTGTTTCTAAAACGGGAAAGGCATTGAAAAGATATAATTAACAAACTAAATGAAGAGCTAAAAGAACAGTTAAAAGAGCATTCAGCAATGGCATTGTGCCCTCTTGCATAGCCCTCAAAGCAGAGGCTCATTATTTCTAGGGAAGTCAAAGCAACTTTTCTCCCATACTGAGGGTGGGTGAATCTTAAATCAGCAACACCTTAAAATACAGCGGTGAGCTAAGGAACAGTGAACTTCTGCTTACGACATTACCCTTTTTTGCTTTCAATATTACTCTTTTCTGAATTTTTCCCATGGACACAATTCCTCTCCCACAGAGCAAAGCATATCCCTGGATTCCCTTCTCCAGTTTTCTCTCCCCTATCAACACTCCCCAATGCATATGAATCAGAGTCAAGACTCATGGCTTCACCTTCAGAGCTCTTTGCAAAACCTTCTTGGCCTCATTTCTCGGTCATTCTTTGTATTGATAAGAGATCTTTTATATCAGGCCCTTACAACCACAGGGGAAATCAGGAAAGTAAAATGCACGTGCAAGGATTGGTGAGAGTTTGGCTAGAAATGGAGGAGCACTAATTGCATCAGCAGTAAGCTAGAGAGAGACCTTCCCAATGCCATCACTCGCAGCCACTGGCCAGCAGGGAGGACAAACGATGAGGTGACATTCAGCCCAACTCACAGCTAGCTCCCCAGTGGATGCTGTTCGATCGCCAAGACTCCAGTGCAAACCAGCCTTGGTCTGAGAGGCAGCCGGCTGCCAAATGCAGCACCCACACGAACACGGCTGCATGACTCTTGGAAGCAGCTCTGGCTAGAAACAGCACGGCACCTTCCACATGACAGGGAAGTTAATAACAGAGAGTTAACAGGCTGTGCTGGATTCACACCGTCTCCACACCAAGCTAGCTCATGTATGCCTGCCTTGGGTTATGAGAAGCAGGGAAATATAGCGACTCAAGTGCTCCAGATGGAGCCAGCACAGATCCTGCCAGATCTATAAGCTCTGATTCTGACAGATCACACCTTCTGTGCACAACCAGTGCCTCTGCACCTCTTCCTTGATCCTCCGGTTCCTTCAGCACATCAGACCTTGCAGCCCAGCCAAGCAAAATGCCCGATGTGAAAACTAGCACTGGAGCACAAAGGAGCAGAGCACGAGATGGGTCATGGTTTTGTAGGACCAGCCCAATTCTGGTGTGGCCAGACGTGAACAGTGTTGACAAGCTTGGCTGCAAGACGAGCAGAGCTTGGCCTGTGTGGACACCAGATGAGCATGACTGCAGGTGCATGATGAAGGGCACCCAACCAGAGACACTGAAAGCTGCAGTCTTCAAGGTGAGATAGTGGTGGGCTGGGGGCAAGGGAAATGCAGACATACAGAGCTGCTTGTTGGAGACTGGGTTCAGCAACTCATCAGGGAGCATGTGAAATATTTGGGAAAAAGGAGGGGATTACAGCACATTTTTGCAGTGGAGCTGGTGCAGCTGCATGTGAAGAGCACCTACTGTGAGTAGTGGACCACGACACTTTTCCACAGGCCTGCAGCCCTTGCTGCCTAAGTAATTAGCAATAAAAGGCTGCTGAGAAGGCAGGTGCAGCAGCAGGAAGCTTTAGTTACATGGAGAGACCTGCTGTGGAAGCACTCAGCCTGCTCCTGCAGAGGAGTGGAGTCTCCAAATACAGCTGGACCTGCATCCACCTGGGAAGTGGAAGCCATGCAGACACCGATCCCTCCACCTCTCTTTGGAGTACCTAATAAAAAAGAACTCAGTAAAAAAAAAATAAATACTGCTGGTACTTTCCTAGGGTGGACAAATACGCCCCTATTGTGAGAAGGTGTCCTCACCAGAACCCTATTGCATGGCAATAACACACATTTCTCTTCCTACCCCCTCTACAGGCTGCAGTGACTGAATCTCTTAACTTCAGCTGGAAAGACATGCACTGGCACAAGCTGGGTAGGAAAATACCAAATAAAGATCCAGTTCTGTGCAGTTGCCCTTGGCAGAAAAGCACAAATCTGGTTGCAATGCCAATTATTCCTCCTTTTTTCCCCTAGATGTGAACAGGGACATGAGCAGGGTGTTCACAGAATCAGCCCCAGAAAACAAAGGAGAGGAAAGAGAATTTTACTGAAAATTTTAGTACAAAATATGAGAAATAAAAAATGCAACAAAAATAGCATGCAAGAGATTCGTCTATTAAAGGAACACTAAATCAACAAAATATGTGATTTGGGGGTGAGAAAAAAGTATTGAATGAAACAGGCTTCTAATTTTAAACAGAAGTTTCGCTTTGAATAACACTGGCAGGTGGCTAAGGGAAGAGAAACCTTTCTAAATTCGGACAGTAAGTTTGGAATAAAGTTTTAGGGCATCTGTGAATGGGATCTTGATCTCTGTAAGGATATAACTGCATTATCAGAGTAACAGGATCTTTTATTTTCAATTTATCCATAGTAAAAAGTTGTCTCTGTCTACAGAGAGTAACTGTATAAGGTAACAATGTGAGTACTAGATAAATTGACCTCTGATCTTTTACTTGTTAACAAATACATTTATTAGCTGTTTTGTGACATGATTTCTGACCTCTGCCCAAGGAGAGGTTTTCCTCATTTCTTATTCCTTAACTTTCTTACCTCCAGCACTTTTCAGCCATCCCCTTTCCTACCAGCAAAACTAAAACTAAATTGGGCATATGCTGCCTACAATTATTATCCACATTTGCTAAGCTGCCACTCACATAGCTGTTTCTCTTAAAGCTATCCTATACTATTTCCTCTGTTACCTTACATTAGATAATGTACTTTGGCTGCCTAAAAGTTATGCTGGAAAGCCAGACCTACACTCCTCAGTTCTCTGGCCATTGTACCAGCACGAGGCAGAGCAGTCTGGGAATTAAACCAAACAGTAGCAGCTGCACATGTCCTCACTGGAGTATTTATCAAGGAAAGACACTTCTCATTATACAACAACTAAATGTGTTTTCAAACACAGTGCTGCCTCTACTTCTTGTCAGACAAAGGAGTCTTCAGATGCAGCCGCAGTTCCCACAATGTGTTCATAAAGCCTCTCCAGAGTGTGGTTGTTTGCACTTCACTACTCTCACATAAACCAGTACGGTCACTTTATTCCTTCAGTGAAAGCAGAGCTCCTCAGGAAACCAAATTTCCACCCTGCAATAGCCTTGAATTAAAATAAAAATCCGATTGTCACCAAAAGATGTTAAGACATAAACACGAAAATCTTCAAAAACTGAAATAAGTCTATGAAAGATCACTGGGATAATAATTTCATTTTATAAGTACAGCAGGTGGCATTTTTTTCCAAAGAAAAATGTTTTTGAGAGTCCAGACAATAGCAGCTGTCTGAGCTCAGAATAATTCCCTATTTCACTGCTGCCATCACAGCTGTACTTGTCCTGTGTCACCCCTGAGCTTTAGAGAAGAACAGCGCTGAAGCTGTCAAAGAAGTGTCTGATTTAGTCAAAAGCTGCTAGCATCCCAAAGAACATTTCTCAGCTAAAGCATTCACATACACATTTTTCCATGTTACCAAGCGGCAAAACTGCAAAAATTCTGCTCCCCCTTTTGGCTTTCCTTATTTATTTCTTTCTCAAGCCGGGTAGGCATTGCAGCTAATTTCTTATTTCCATGTAGAGTAATAACAGAGTGTCAGTGCATCGGCTGCTTCTCACCATCTGCTGTAAAGGGGCTAATGGGTCGCAGCTTCAGGAGGCGGCGTGTCCAGAACGAGCTAATACATCCAGCGGTAGCTGCTGCCTTTGGCTAGCTTCCTATCTTTCCCTGGCCTTTAGAGCATCCTGCACACTGTGAGGCAGGTGAACTGAGATACCCAGACCTGTTTTCCTGTCTATGCCGTTGAGCAGTCCTGGGCCAGGAGTTCCCTCAAGTGACAAATGCAGAGGGAAGTCTGGATAGCAGACCCCTGCAGAAACCAGTCTCTCTAGGGATGGGAAGAAATGTCTGCACTGAGCTTTCAGCACAGGAGCGCTGCCTACCCAATGGCTGCTAGCAGGAGGACAGATGCAGGATTGGACTGGAAACGGGATTTCATGATTACACTTCCAGTGAGCAAACTGTATCAAGCTGTATCAGCATTTTCTGCATCAAATAAAGAAGTGCAAAGTGCCCGATACACGCACCATTGCTGAGTAGCAGCTGAATATCGTCCCTTCACATGGAAACAATCCCAAGCACCACAGAGGGTAAGCAATCTCTGTCACCACACAAGTGGAGACAGGGCAAGGGGCCCTCTGTCTGCTCTCCCACTCTGTGCCTCTCCAGAGTGTGCACAATTATTCCCTGAGCACTTACCCACCTGTCCCCTTTTGCAACCAAAACCAGAGGTGGCTTCAGGAAAAAAAAGTGAGTGATGGAAATCCTCCCTTCCTCCCCTCTTCATTTTCAGACAGGATCTTCAAGAACTTTTTCTATCTGTATTAAACACGCCCAGCTGATTTGAAGTCTACATATTAAAACAAAGGAAAAATAACTTCTCTTCCACTCCACTTCTTCCTTACTTTCACATTTCCACACAGTGCTCCTGCATAGTATTCTCATAACATATGACAGGAGAAAACAGGATCCTGCAATCTCTTACTTCATTGTACTTCGAGAGTATATGCTACTGGAAAAGCTCAGGTCTAAGCTGCTCCACAAATACAAGAGACCTGTATGAATGCCAACCAAACCAGGGATCTGTTTTCTTACATAGTGACATCATCCAGACAGTTTGTGGCAAAGTGGGAGACAAGATCAAAGACAAACAAACAACCAAAAAGCCCCAAAAGAACAGAGCTGATAGCCCAGTGTCACTGGCTGAAAGGTTCAGCAATTTAAGAGGTGCAGATTCAAAGACATAATATGGAAGGGAATCCCCAAAAGCCTTCTAATTCAGCCTGAAAGTCTGTACTTGATTATGTTAAAATTATTTGTGGGCTAGACCAGACTGTGACTAAAGTGTTTAAGCGGGGTCTTAATTCGCCTAAGGGAAGCCAGCAATGTCAAGCCAATGACTTTGTACAGCTGAGATCGCAGAGAACTGTAGAACCACAGCATACTTTAAGAGAAAAGCCAGGTCTCACAAGCCTAGGAGAGATACTACTTACTACAGAGAATATACATGAATTGTTTTCAGACTGTGAACATCAAAAGACTGAACTATTCCAGCATATTCACTGAAGTCTTTAATGTAGCCAGCAATGTTCAAAGTTAACTACCAAAAGGTCAAGTGTGGCTCATATTCACTAACCAATTTCTTCTGCATAGCATTGGAAGGGTTCTTAAGTGGTTGCTATTCCATACACTGTGGGCAATATTAAGGTTTTCTGTGAATATGGGGAAAAAAAGGAAAAAAAAAAAAAAGAATTAAATTCTTGGAGGAATTAATAATTTAAGTAGCTGGCTGCGTGACCTAAGTGAATTGAGTTGTGGAACAGTTTACACACTCAACACTCTCCTTTTAGCACTCGTTTAGAAGACGGTGCTCGTTTTATGTCTGTTGGGCAATAAAACCATTCAAAGAGCGAGGCTGACAGAACAGAGAGCACAGGAGCTTGGCATCAAGCATCTTGATCAGATAATATCATCACTTTACAAGCATCATGCAATAGCCCATGTAACATTTCCAGGGCTGCAGAGATGTAAGGGAACCTGCAAGCAGAATAATGTACCCTAAACATGCCACGGAGATCAATGACCAGGCCAATTTTTAAAACTTAATGTATAAATTAAATTACTTTAAGCAGTTAAAACCACTGCATCTGAACTACAGCTTTTGGACTTTTTCTCTTCTCCTTTCCAGTCCAGTCTCCCAAGCTATGATCATCTATACCTGTCACTCACTAACTCCTGCCAATTCCAGGAAGATAAAACTGCAGGAAAATAATAAACCTTCTAACTTGCTTTGCTTTGTCTTCGTGATGCTCCTTTGCTTCCCTGTATCGGGCAAGTCAATTTGTGTCCTGTCTCAATTCTACTGAGCAAGCAGAGGTATTCTATACTAATTTTCATGTGACTTTTCAGAGGGTGAAACTAATACCTTCTACCTTTGTCTGCTTGGCTACAATATCAGTACATGTTGCATTATTACATTACAATGCAATATGATTTTATTAGATGTATTTTCTTTAAACAAGCCTACATACATGATGACTCACGTACGTAGCATGAAAGCAGTAGACAGATTCATAGACACTCCCTCCTCCCTGCTTGATTTCTACAGCTACAGACTTTGCCTCAAATCCTCCACAAGTTCATAGTTTAGGCTGGAACTTGAATGGTATGCTGACCCATTTTTATCTGAATTCCCTTATAACAGAAGATCCTAAAGCCTTCTTTCTTCTCCTTCCTTGTGTGACCTATTGTGCCTTCCACTGTTCATTGTCATGCAGTTCACTTATTCAAAAGGCTAAGATCCCTAGAGAGATACACTGCTTTCGCTAGAAGATCTAGGCACATTTCTCTCAGCATTTCTCCATTTAAACCCATGCAATAGAAAACATCTTACTGGCATGGCTGCTGCTTCCTTTTACAGTGCTAACTACCCAAACAGAGAATTCTGGATGTAGTGATGGACATTTAGTGACACAAATACTGATGGCCACACGTAGCCATCAGGGAAACAGGAAAGAAGTTTTCTTTGTGAGTGTTAAGAGATAGTATGCTAAAAAAGTGTTTTGCTGAATACTTGTGCTGGAAATCCACCTTTGTCTAACATGACAGAAGTAGGTCAAGAGACAGAGAATGCCTTCATTCCAAAAAAGCAAAAAAAAAAAGTCCCTCAGTCATCTCGGTAAACTAATAAATGAGCTTCTCTGTAGAATCTGCTGGGCTCTGAGCACCTAGGCTTAAAGAAAATGCAAGTGATCCACAGCTCCACATTATACAGCACCAAATACTACTTCAGTCTGACTAAGATGTGATTTTTTGTTTAGACCGTATGACTAGCGGAGTCATAACTCTACCGGTGTTGAAAAGATGAGAGCTGTGCAATTTTCATCCTGTGATGAGACAACGGTTGTTCCATAAAAATAAAAGTGCCAGCGCTGTGATGGATCTGTAGCTGAGAGCCTGCCCTCTGTGTACCATTTTAGCTCTAGTTCTCTGTGCATAGCTTAGGAGATATTCAATATCCCCTTCACCTCTTCTCCTCCCCCTCTCACTTTCTGCAGCTTTTGATTAAGTATGTGCTCTACGCTTGCAATCTGATATCTAAATCCCATCCCTCCGTGCAGCTATACTGCTATTCTATTAAAACGATGTCGCCTAGCCACACACTGCTCCTCTTCTGTCAGGAAGATGTCATGGTTGCATTAAAACCTCTCCCTGCAAAGCCACAAGAGATCTTTAGGGCCAGCTACTGCTGGATCTTTCATCCAACCTGGGGACTCTCAGACCTTCGATGCTGTAAGGCAAGTACAAGATTGCTAGACCAAGGCTCTTAAAAGGTCACTGTAAAGATTAGTAATCAGTCAGAACTATCCTGTTAGCTACAGCAACAGAAAAGAGTTGGGTTTGACCTTTATTCAACAGGAAGAAATTATACTGCAGCAGCATGTTATCAAGGTAGCTTGCTCTTCACAGCATCCATAAGACAGTTTCTTTACCGGAAAGCAGAGAACAGTCTGAACCATCAACATACCCTCGGTACTGTCAGTGTCTCCACGGAGGGAAACCAAGAAAGGAAAGATTACATAGCATCCGCAAGGTCACTCACATATAACAAAGAGTGAATCCAGAGATAAGAATCAAAAATCTTTAAAAGATGTCTCCCTAATGGGGACAGAGAAAGGAAAAGCTGTTGATTAAAAGTGACCTTGCCCAAACAAGATACCAGTGCCAAATCCTCATGCAAAATGAAAACCTGAACTTTACCATACATCTGGACCACTGCAGAACAAAATCAGGAAAGAGAGCTTCTTCTGATATACAAAATGCATTTAATAATTTCACCTTGTAGCTGTAACAACACTCTTTTGGTAGCAGCGTTAACATATCTCTCCCATCCTAAGCACATTCATTATTTCTACATTATTATGAATGTTTCAGTTCTGGAAAACTAATTTACCTCTTTCAAAGAGCTAGTGTGTTTTTTTGTTGTTGTTGTTGTTTGTTTGCTTGTTTTATTGCTACCCAATAATCAGAGTGCAATAATTATCATGATGTTTTGCCTATGCCTATTACATAAACCCCAAGCATACAAAAGCAGAGCATATGTCACTCTGGCTCATCCTGATGACCCATTTTGTTTTCACAACACATATCCTACTTCATCTGTAAAAGCTTCCATTTTTGTTCACAGAATCATATAACCCAGCTACTACTTTGTCTCCGAGATTTTTTTGACGTTTTCTTTCCAGTGCACTGTTTCCACACCTTCAGTCATAAAAGTGAACCAACCAATCTGTCAAAATATTTTGCCTCCTGCTGCTCTCTGAACGCTTCTATTAATGTAACACAATTGGGCTTCGATCCACAAGAAAGTAATAATAAAAAAAACATATTCCCATATAGTTAGTCTGCAAGAAATGTCCATAACCTAATTTTGCCACATAACGCAACCAAAGGGCCCACACACAAATGCAAAACGTGCTCAGGGCTCCAAGGGGCTCTCCTCCCACTCTCTGCTTTCCATTGCTCAGCAAGAGGTGAAGACCTAAGAAACCCAAACAAATAACTGCACAGCCCACTAGCAGCCCGTTTAGTGCTCCCACATCAGCGTGGTACCACAAACAATGATCAATAAAGACTGGGGACCCAGGAACTAGGTCTTGCCACCTCCTCTTGCTACCCCTGTTACTGCTTTTTCCTTCCTTGCCCTTGGTTTCATTCCCCTTTATGGTAGGGAAACTCTGAACCAGGACCTTCTTCTGCAGGCTGTGCAGCCCCAGCCCTGGGGCCCAGCCTTTGTGGGACCGTTCCAGTTAAACCCAGCCTAGCAGGGTCTCCAGCCCAGCTCGGGGTGCCCCATGTCAGAGCCTCCCGCCCTGCCTCGGGCCTGTTCTCCCGGACAGACCTTGGGCCCACCTCAGTCCATGCTCCTGGCTGGACCCCGTGCAGGCCCACAATCTGGCTTGTCCCAGATATTTTGAGGGTGCCACTGGAGCCTGTCACCTATCTCTGGCTCTGCCCACCCATCCCGGAGCCCAGCGGACTGTGCCCCGACAGCATGGCCTGTGGTGGGGTGACCCCATCTCCCTCCTCAGCCCCCCTGTCATGATAGGGAGGGTGTGTGGGGAACAGCAGAGGCAGAGACCATAAGGATCAAGACAGTTTGACAAAACAGCATCCCAGCCTCCGGTGGATTCTCCCTCCCAGGGCCAGCACACTTGACAGCTCCTTTAAGCCAAGCATCTGTTAACTCCTGCTTGGTCCAAGAAAACCTGCAAACCCAAATCCAGCAATAATTCAGAGGCTAATGAATTCTCTCCAGCACTCGCTGCTGCCAAGACTCAGGGCTGCCTGCCCTCCGCAGTGTTATTTTTTCCTCTAATGCTAGATCACCCTGGAATGGATTGCGCTACTTACATTAACCACAGGACTGCTCATGCTGTAAATTAAAGATCCCTTTCTGTTGCTTTGCATCTTTTGCTCTTTGTGCCACAAATCCCTCCAGCTGTGTTGTTGATACACTAAGCACTCGGCAAATAATTTGTCTAGAAACATATTTCTACAGCTACAGCTGTGTCCATGGCTAACATGCTGTCACAGTTTGTGTCTGTAATCCTTCTATGCTCTTTTAAAGCTCGCACAGGATTGTCAAATGGCTAACTTACTCTTCTGCTCAGCTCTACAAGCAAATAGCAAGGCACTTTTAAAAATGCATTTTTTTTTGTCCTCACACACACTTGTTCCAGCTCTCCAGCATCTATCCAGCCCATAAGGCCTGGCACCTAAAGTAAAGACCCCTAGATTACTTAGTAATTGGCATAATATCTGGAGATGAGGTGAGTTGCACTCTCGCTTTGTCCTTGCACAACTTACCAGACTCACAGTACCAGTGGCTGCCCCCTTCATATTCCTGCTTTGAGAGTAGGGCTGTGACAAATCCCTCTCTCTCAAGCAGTAAGATGACCTTCCTGCAACAGGCAACAAGACTGCGGGTGGATTACTTACTCTCAGGCTCGAAAGCTTCCTCTCTTCTGGTGCTACATCTTTGTTGCTCTCTTTCTGTTGCTGTTTTGGATTGTAGTCAGTACTTCTAACACCATAAAAAGCTGAATGCAATCAGTCATAACAGCCCTGTTAGCCAGAGTAGCAGCAACACCGTACTTGACCTTTATTTCAATAGGAAGGCAGTTTTTGTTCCAAAACAATATTTTCTTTTCCTCAGAATATTGCAACACAACACTGAGCAAAACTGAACAACTTCAACTGTTCCATTAACAAAAAGTAGCACATACTCTTTCTAACTACTCACTTTGACAGGGCCAGCCCCTGAAACCACACAGAAGCTCTGACCTTTGGACAGAACTTGCCTCTGTCGATGGGCAACCTATTTCAAGATATGAAAAAGCATGCTGTACCTCAACTCCCCACCCTTGAGTTAATCTCCTCCGGAGTCTCACAGCTGCAGCAGACTAAGTATTCATGAGCACGATCATAGGGGAATATTTTCCAGTAAAGATGATGTACTTATCAAATCATGCCAAGGAAATGTCCTAGAGACAATATGCACTCTGATCATTACCAGCTAAACCTATCTCATATTTTATTATGAGACATCGTGACAACAGATACGGTACAAACACGGAAAAGGTGTCCTCAGATCTCCATCATCCAGAACGGCTTTCATGATGCGAAAATGACAGTGCTTGTCAGCACCTGCTCCCCACCTGCATCCTCTCTGTCACCTCAAAGCTAGGAAGAATCAAGCTACAAGAAACAAGAACCAGTCCTCTAAAGATACAGTCTGCACAGCCAAACAGCACGAGCCAAAGGGAGCTATGAAAATCCTAAACTGCTGAGAGATGATGCTTTACTTCATTAGTTCAGTGGGCACTTTAACAACTGGTGTTACCTTCTTTGTACAAATTGTGAAAGCAAGAGCTCAAAACGTGAGGAAAAAAGGGGTACTTTGGGACCTGCTGTTACCACAGCAACACAGCCACCTGTCACCAGAAACACCTTCACAGGTAGCTTAGCTTTCCCTATTTCAACAACAGTCAGCAAGATTTTTCTACAGGTTGTTTGTAATTCAATCACAGCTGAGAAAAAAAAAAAAAAAAAAAAGAACCTGTCTCCATTCTTTAGCTGTCACACTCCAAACAGCGTTTATACTGCATGAGGTACGTAGGAATTAACCATGGGGGGAGAGGTATGTATGTACCTGTGCCCCTTCACTTTAAGCACTCCTCTGAAGTACTTTTTTCATTAACGCATTAACGTGGGTGATTCTTTCTGTAATACTGCTTGGCTTGCTTAACTGCAGCACGTTTCACATTCATGAATTACTTGTGAAATAGTGCCCGTGGTCAAGTCCACTCCTCAACAATGTGCCCATCTGTATGTTGCATCTCTTCCTTGGTGGCCTGAGGTATCAAGGGCACACTGAGCTATAAACAATTCATTCTTATGTTGCCTGTGCAGATCCATCTGAGCCACTTTAATCACTCCAGGTCATATGGAAAGTTCTAGTGTGTCTGGCCAGGCAGCACTCAGCGGTGGCACGACATCGTTCAGTCCACGGTAGTGAAGTAGCTAAAGGCCACTTCAGCCTCCAATAAAGTTAGCTGTTGGGATCCCCCTGTATATCCCCTGTTGGGATACTCTCCAGAAATATAGAATGGGTTCTGCCCCTTACTAGCTTGATGGCATTAGCGTACACTGTGCAGTGGTGTCCACTACAGCCTTATATTCCTGTGGATCTGATGTGCCAGGCCATCAAATCTGCACAGTCCAATAGACCTGATTGTCCCTTCACTCCACCTGGCTGGAGACCTGACCACTCTGGTCCTAGTGGTAGTATTCATTGCTATGTAGAACCACAAGGTGGCACATGGTATGTACCTACCACATCCCCTTTATTGAGCAGAGAAATGCTCACTCCTAAAAGTTGAGGTTCATACAGAAGGAAAGTGTAGGATGTATCCTTTCTGAACTGCCGGAACTCCCAGGAGAGTGTCTTTACATCACTTTCTTTGAGTCTGTGGACCTCTTGGGAAAGCTTCTCCAGAGCCAAGATGCAGGCCTATGAAAAGGAAGGGAGAGTCTTTGTATTGATGAAGTTGGCCAGCCAATTCATCCAACACATGTTCCTCTCCATCTATCCATGTCATTGTTGCCGAGAGAATAATATTAACAATGAAAAAAAAGGAGGAAAATACAAAGCAAGTGATGCCCAATGCAAAAATTCGCCTCCTGCTGACCGACGCCCAGCCACACCCCAAGCCGCAGCCCCACCTCCCTCGCCAACTCCCCCCATATTTATTGCTCAGCACGATGCCGTATGGTCTGCAACATCCCTTTGGCCAGGCTGGGTCACCTCCCAGGGGCTCTGTCCCCTCCCAGCTCCTGCTGCACCCCCAGCCTCCTCGCTGGCAGGGCAGCACGAGAAGCTGAAAAGCCCTTGGCTCTGGGAATGCGCCGCTTTGCCACAACTCAACCATCGGGGTGTGATCGGCAATATTGTCACCCCAAATCCAAAACACAGCACCACACCAGCCAGTGTGAAGAAAATTACCTCTATCCGTGCCAAAACTAGGATAAGGCGCCACTTCTTCACGAGGGATGGGGGGTGGCACAGCAGGACTCCCACAATCAGAAGGGGAGACGAGCCTGCATGCAGTGCCCAAAGTGCCAAATAAGAGGAGAGCATTTGTACCAGGTGGTGGTATCGGTGTTTTATTGCTTCCTGACCAGTCATGGGAAGAGCTCCTCATGAAGCACCTCAAAGGGACCTCAACGCTGAACCTCAGCACTTCCTTCCTGGCAGACCTGAAGCCTTTTGCTTCTCCAGAGGAACTGCTGCCCCTCTCACTTCTTTGCTCAGTCTGCTGCTGTGCTTTGGGCACTGCCACGGAGGCTCTGGTTGCACGTTCAAGCACCCTCTCTTTAGCCTTCTCATCCCCAGACTGAGACACCTCCCAGCGTCCCCCCTCCCCAAGCCCATGGCGGTCCTCTGAGGGACTCCTCCTGTGACACCAGTACAGCAGCCACGTGCCCTCCTCCCCTCTCCCCTGGGGCTCCACGAAGAAGAAGAGATGCCACTTCTTCAAGGGCGATGGGAAAGAAGAGCTCACACAAGCCTCAACACTTATCAAAATAAATATCTATTTACACAATGTCTTACAGGCAAGCCTGCAAGACATCCAGTCTGGCGCTTCTGCCCACGTTAGTGGTGGGCGCGCAGGCTCTGCCGCGCGTAGGGAGCTGTCCGGGCACTCCTGCGATGGTCTTGCCGGGCTCTGACGGTGGACACTGAAGACGTGCCAGGGGATCTCCATGCTTGTTGTGTCAGCGGTGGATCCACTTCCATAGGTTCTTGGTCATCTTGGGGGGGATCCACTTCCATGGGTTCTTCCTTATCTTGGGGGGGATCCACCTCCATGGGTTCTTCATCACCATGGGGAGGATCCACCTCCATGGGTTCCTCCATGTCTTGGGGGGGATCCACCTCCATGGCTTCTTGGTCATCTTGGGGGGGATCCACCTCCATAGGTTCTTGGTCATCTTGGGGGGGATCCACCTCCATGGCTTCTTCATCACCTTCGGGGGGATCGACCTCCATAGCTTCTTCATCACCTTCGGGGGGATCCACCTCCATAGGTTCTTGGTCGTCTTGGGGGGGATCCACTTCCATGGGTTCTTCCGTATCTTGGGGGGGATCCACCTCCATGTCTTCTTCCTCACCTTGGGGGGGATCCACCTCCATGGGTTCCTCCATGTCTTGGGGAGGATCCACCTCCATGGGTTCCTCCATGTCTTGGGGAGGATCCACCTCCATGGGTTCCTCCATGTCTTGGGGAGGATCCACCTCCATGTCTTCTTCCACGTCTTGGGGAGGATCCACCTCCATGGCTTCTTCTATGTCTTGTGGAGGATCCACCTCCATGGGCTCCTCCCCGTTGGCTAGCACACGGACATGCCTGCGTCCCTGGTTCTTGGCAGGACGACTGCAGGGCCATGGTCCCACGCTGTTCTTTCTCCAGGCGACACGCTGGGGCCCTGTGTTGGTCGCTGCTACCTTCAGAGCCGTGCTCTGCGTTCTGCTGGGCACGTGGACGCTGGCCATCGCCGTCTTGCCAGAGTAGCCGTTCATCGTCCCGGTCTGCTTTGTGGGATGCTGGGGCCTCGCACTGCTCCCTGACGGCTTCACAGCCGCCCTCTGCGTTCTGCTGTTGATGTGAACGCTGGCTATCGCTCTTGTGAGCAAGCCGATCTTCCTCCTCTCACTCCACTTGGTCTTCTGATGGTGCAGACTCCTCCTTGGGTCTGAGAACACCACCAGACTCTTCAGTGCCTCACACAATGATGGGCACCCACCCGTCGTCTCGCTCTGGCTCCTGTTGCTTCCGCTCCGCCTTGGCGTTCGAAAGCCTCGCAGCCTCGCAAGTGGTGGGCTGCCTGTGGGGCTCCTGTATTTATAGGGCCCAGCAGGAAAGGCGCGGTGCCGGTGGCTACTGTGACACGAGCAGGCCACTGTGATGGCCATTGTGACGGGGGCCCACACCTGTAGCCAAACATGGCCGTGTTGCCATGGCAAGGAGCTTCAGCCTGAGGGCCTACCCCCTCCGGGCCCGAGGACCTCGGGGGCCCTCCAACAAACATGGCATCGTTAGGATACTCATGGAGGAATTGTAACCCTTTGAAAACATGTTTGTTACTATGTTGTGTCTCAGGGACCCCAGCACGGGACCAGGAGTGATCTTGAGCCCAAGTCAGAGGAGGAGAGCTGGAGAGCAGTGTCGGCGCTCAACGGGCAGCCTGTCTCTGTGGCAAGGAACATGGCACAGGGGAGCCATTCCCAGGAAAAGCTTTCTCGGCCTCCCTGACCTTTCTCCTCCTTCCACATGAGGGCATTTTGCAAGACAAAGATAAAAAAGAACCAGCGGAGGTGAGTCCACCTCCAACACAGCTAACCTGGCACAACACCAGTGCGCCAAGGCTCCCTTCTTTGAGGACATATCGTCAGTGTTGCAGGAGCACCTCAACTGCTCTGGAGCCACAGCATGGCCCCCATGCTCAAAAGTGCCTGGGAGAGGCCGTCCGTGGACATCTTGCAGGCTGGTCTGTGAGATGGCCTAGCAATCAACAATTCCGTTGTTGGTTGCTAGGAGATCTTGCAGGCTCCCCTTCAGGATGGTCTCCTTTCCCATCCGCCATCCTTGTCAAGAGGTGGCATCTCTTCTGCATGGAGTCCAAACAAGTGGGCAAGAGTGGACTTGGCTTCCTTTGGGCTGCTGCAGTGGTGCAACAGCAGGCTCAGAGGGCTCCTGTGGGCCTTGGATCATGGAGCCTGGTGGTGTCTCTGTCTGAGGATGAGAAGGCTATCCACCGGGTGCTTGAAGAGAAAGCTACACTGTCCATGGAAAATCAGTCAAAACAGTTAGGAAGACAGCTGCTCCTCTGAAGAAGGAGAAGACTTCGGGTCTGCCTGTAAGAAGTGCTGGAATGAGTTAAGATCCATACAAAATGCTTCATTAGTTCTTCCTAAGACTGGGCAATAAATAACAATGATGATAATAATAATACTAAAGAAAACAAACAAACAAAAATAAACCAGCACAAATGCTATCTTGTTTTTTTTTTTTTTTTTTTTTTTGGCACTTTTGCAACTGCATCTGGACTCCTGCATGTCTTCCTGGTCTCCCCAGTACAGGAAGATACTGATGTGTGCAGTGTGTGTCCAGCATGGGGCATTCAAGATAGCGATGGCCTGGGGCACTTGGCAGACCAGGGGAGGCTGAGGGAACCTCTTTGGTCAGCATTAAGGAGCGAAGGCTCAGGGGTGGACCTGATTGCTGACTATTGCTGCCTACTGGGAGGATGTAGAGAAGATGAAGCCCGAGTCTTCTCAGAAGTGCTCCAAGGTGTAAAGAGAAGCGGCACCAGGCTCATACTTTCAGAGGGAAACATCCCATCTAGATAAAATGGACTCAAAAGGCTCAGGAACCTTTCTTGATTATCATGACCTCTTAAAGATGACAGACAGCAGACCTCACAATGAATTCCACCAACTCCCTTGGCACCCTTTAATGCATCCCCTGTTCATTCCTTGAACTTGAGCCTGCCCAGTTGCTTACGCACTCTCTAACTGTATCTTCATGCCACAAACTCTGCTAGTAGGCTTGGCTGGGAGGCTTGAGGGCACACTTCAGACTTGGGAAAGGAGGGTAAGCATTATTTCACAGTTTATAGGTCTTTTTTTTTTGTTTTGTTCTGGTGACTCTCGCCACCTGATGTGTGCTGCTGGCATTTTGCCTCACTTCCAATTTGGAAAAATAGATTTCCTTTCAAAGGGGGAGAGAGGATTTCATCTCCTGGGTTACAGCAGGTAACTCTTTTCAGCTCTTTCAAAACTGCTGTAATGTCACAACAGCTGCATCTTATTTTCTCCCAATTCAGTATATTAGCAAAATATTTTTTACAAAGAGTACCCTAGGCATACCCAAAGCAAACTTACCAGCTTGTGATTAAATTCTGTTTTCTCTTTCTTAACAAATGTAGGTTTTGGAAAGAACAATACAGGTATTTCATTCAAAGTCCTCCAGTATTTCTACCCTGACAGATCAGGTCTGTTTCTGACTAAACAGAAAGCCAAGTCATGCAGAACTACTATATTATATATTAATGTTTCAGAATATTTAAATTGGGTTTCTCACCCAACACCATGTATAAAACCATCCTTTTTATCTCCACATATATTTCACTGTTTGTAGTTTTGGCGTTAAGAAGCACAAAGGCCTTGTGTCAAGAAAAAGTAGAGCTTGATTTCCCCCTTGCTTGCATCCCTACTCTCTTTAGCATGACTGTGCGTTGCCACAATTTAATCTCTACTACTTGATTTCTGAGTCTGAATGATCAAAAACATTTCAAAGCTGGACTGCTTTTTCTAGATGAACTCCTGTGCCTTCAGATGAATATTGGCATCACACATGGAACAATTCTTTAGCTACACACTTATATACATGTAAAGAGCAGAACATGTGCAGATCAAGTTGGGATTAATGAGGTGGACAATTTGCTTTTTGGTTCAGATGATACTGACTTTTAGTAAAATACATGCATGTTCTTGCAACCAGAAAAGTTTCAAGCTCCATGGTTCCATGTTGTTTTAGAATTAACATTAATTCTGCATCCGTTGTTTCACTAGAATTTTCTTATTGAATATCTGGGATATACTTCAGGAGAGGTGTGATCAAATTTTTATTTCCTAGTCACACACTCCACAACAGTAGCCTTACTGGAGTTGTTAATATTGCCTGAACGTTTTTAGTAGAAGAGTCTTGCTTCTTCCCCAAACGGGTTAAATAACTAACTTAGTGCTAGGGGCAATACATTATTTGATTTCAAAGTTTTCTTCTAAATAACACATATCCAAAACACAACAACTGTAGAATGGCTTTAAAGAACAAAAAAACTAAACTGCTAATGTGAGCAGGCACACAAAGATTATTTTGGAGTTAGTATTATATGCAGGAAAGGCTCAGCACCCAACCATACACTTCCTAATTTTTATCAACCCATTTATCTGCCTTGGAACTTCAACAAAACATTCTCACATCTGATGAGAAAAATTAAAGAAAAAAAAAAAAAAAAAAAAAAAAACCACAACTTTGAACCTATGACTGAATAATGCCAGGTATCTTCAGATTAGATACATGTTCTGATTTTATCTTCAAGGGGAAAAATTCCTGGTTGATGAAAGAAAGAAAGAAAGAAAGAAAGAAAGAAAGAAAGAAAGAAAGAAAGAAAGAAAGAAAGAAAGAAAGAAAGAAAGAAAGAAAGAAAGAAAGAAAGAAAGAAAGAAAGAAAGAAAGAAAGAAAGAAAGAAAGAAAGAAAGAAAGAAAGAAAGAAGACGTTGTAATTCTGTAAGATGTGCTTTATCCTTCATATTTAACAAACTTAGCCTCAGGGAGGGTTTACAGAAAGTTAAAAATATAATTCTTTTACATAGCAGAGAATTTTTTGATTTTTTTGTAAAGGAACAGGTAAGAAAGATATACTGACCAGCTACAGAAAATTAATACAGATACCAGTAAAATCCAGAACTAATTCACTTCATTCAGCTCCAAACCCCCACATTTTCTAAATTGGCCATGTGCACATATATGGAGAAGACTTTTGTAGTTAAACAACACAGATCACAGGACTTTGTAAAGATAGGTTTGGCTGGGGATATTCATGAATCTTTTCAAGCCAGGATCTCTTTCTGTGGCAATTCCTTCCAAGGCTAGAAGATCACTGATTACAAAGGGGAATGGATAGTTTATCACAAGTTTTCAAATAAAAGTAGGTTAAATCATAGATTTCTGCATAAAAATGCTTATATGATCCAACACTAGTGTTTACTCTTGTGAGAAAAATCTCAAATAATTTTCTTCAGACAGGATCTTCTGTGAAGATATTTTATTCGCGATTGCAATGGCAGGCATCCTGTCAATCAGGAGCGCGTTTTAGTAAACAAATCATAACCTTTTATTCCCTATTACCCGATGTCTGATCACCTCCCCTGTGTCCTCACTGGCTGAGCACTACAGGTTCACAAGCTACTCTATGCTCCTCTATACCATATATATACAATTTTTCTTTTTTTTTTTTTCAGCCCTTTAATTTCTCCTTTCTTATGTTTTGAGAACTTGTGATCTTTGTTTTACTGTTCTCACACAGCTCATCCTGTTTTTCTCAAGCTTCTACCTTATTTTGGAACAGTGAGGCCTTCTACTGTCCACTTATCTACTTAACATTTCTCATTATGACTACACAACTACCTTGGAATACAGAAAAGTAATTCTCTACTGCAAAAACACTACTTTGTTTCTCACACTTTCCTCAGTTTATTTTCCAGGATTTTCAACCAATTTAAGCTTTTTAACCAACTTTAAGCTTTTTAATACCTCTATGGCGTTACTCATCCCTCGCCAACTCACGTGGTGCAGTATTTCCCCCAAGACTTCGCAAATAACATCAGGTTAGTGGAAGAGATCTTTTTACTTCTCTACTCGTACTTTTACACCCTAATGTCTTCCTTTCTCTCAACAAGCCAAGCAGATTTCTTCCTGCATGGGTAGAAGGGGAAAATGGGCAGAAGACGTGAGGGGGGTGAACTCAGCTTCCTTAAATTGTCAGACAACCTCGTACTAAACAAAAACTGAAATACCTGCCCACTTTCTACGAATAAAATAACATATTCTTTTTAGATAGACTTTTTTTTTTTGCAAGAACAAGTTTGAGAGAACCAAGTACAAACTCTTTCCTCTTGGAAATGAATTCAGTCTGGACCTAGACTTCTATACTGTAAAAGACTTTCAAATGTTCCACACAAAACAATCAGTTCAATCTGAAGGGCAGAAAATAAAAAAGAACAAATAAATCGCCATATGAGGATTTCATTCTCTTCCTTAAAGAAAGACCATGTCTGAAATAATCTGAGCCACACAGCAAGACTATGTCCAAATATCTCTTATATTATCTCACTGCTATCTGTAAAAATCAAGCATTTAGAAACGATTCACTGATTTTTAAAAGCCCCAGATGAAGTTCTGTAATACATCCACTTCTTAAAGGTTGCTCTTTTACTCCATATGCTCCAGGGATGCAGATAGAATAAACTATTTTAGAACTTTCTCTAGCATATGCCAGTGTAGCAGCACTAGAAATCACACTCACCTATACATTAACAGGCAATAGATGGAGAAAAGTTGTTTGAGTCTAGGAAGATGCTCCCTCTATTCCCCACTCACCAAAATCCTACAGACCCTGCAGCCCCATATCACTTTATGGAAAGTTATTTTTCAAGAACCTAAACTAAGAATTTCCTAACTGCATGCATCACTTCAAACTGAGCACTCAGATTTATCTCATCCCCCCATTTAACCTGCCAGTGGGATATAAACACTGCCTCCTGTCCAAGCAGCTGCACTGGTAGTGTGAGATGTACATGGCAAAAGTCCTGACACAACTCATGAGATGTAGAAACTAGCTGTTATTTTACATTTTGTCAAACTGTACTACCAGGTGTTTACAATTTTTGTCTCAGATCTTGAGGGTTAGGTGATTTTAAGTCTCAGTTTATAGACTGCAGTATCAAGTGGGAACAGTATCTTTCATTCAAAAAATAAAAGTGTTTTTTTTTTTACATCTTACACTTGCAGAAAAGTTTGCCAGACTTGGAAGAGGAGAGGAAAATTCCAAGCTGTTTAATAGTTCGTGATTGTACATGACTTTTTTGGTGTGGGATGATTGTGGCTGACAGTGTGAAACATGAAATACATGAATTTATTATTGACTAGCACCAACCTAGACTCACAACTGGGCAAAGTGCCAACAGTGGTAAGGGCACTGTAGTCAAGCTTTGTACCTTCTTCAGAGCTTTAAAGCACTGAGAACCCAGACTGTTTCCTACAATCTTCCTTAGGTCTCTGTGAAGCCTTAAAAGAGATCTGTCTGCCAACACTTGCTGAAAAAAAAAATAGGAAAGAAATTCTGTCATACCCTTCAATGCCTTGTGAAAATACTGCTGTTCCTTCGATCTTGAAGGCATACACTGAAATTAAGTCTCGCTTCCGTTTCTGGAAGTCTTCCCCTTCCAGAGCTAGAATCATCAGTAGACCACTTGAAGCCCTCAGCTCCTCAGTTTTGCATTTCTCTATTCCTGGCTTCTGTAGTTCCAGGGGCAGGCATGATATTGACATCTACTGAGGACATTAGCTGGGATGTTCAGCAACAGACACAAGCTGAGGCTCCTTAACATCACCCGGTCATGAGCAGCCAGAATGGATTCCAGTCTGAATTTGTTTTTCTTTGTCTCACTAGAAAACATGATAGTTTCATGTCAGGAAAGGTATCCATGAGAGTAAAAGTAAGCATGCAGACAGCAGAAGGCAGCCAACATAATAAAAATATAGACTGATGTAGGAGTACTCATTTATATTTTTCCAGTGTAAGGTGAAAAACAGTCCCAGCCACAAATTTCACATTGCATGTGTTACTTCATCCAACCTACAGAGAATGAATAAGAAGTCTGGCTGGAAAACACAGGTGTGAACTGATAGTCTTAATCTCACAACATGAATAAATGACTCTGCATATAGGCACCTATTTAGTGCTTAATATTATAATATTAATATTAATTAATAATAAATTAAAATTAAATAAATTAATAATAAATTATATTAATTATTCAATAAATAATATAATATATTATTAATTTTTAATTATATAATTTAATTATATAATTATATATAATAATAATTAATTAATATATATAATAATATTAATTAATAATAAATTAAAAATAATATTAATAATATTTTTTGTTGCATTTCCACAGGCCAGCTAGGAAATACAACACAAAGAATTAAAAAAGTGTTCCCAGTTGTCATTATTTTGCCACAACATTTTTAAATCTCATCCTTAAATTAAAAGCCTGCACCACTGCTGAAGTCAAAGATGACCAAAAACATATTCTAAGATGAAAAAGATGACTGAAATGAAAAAGATGATTCAAAGATGACTGAAAACATCCTTTTCAGCTGCTCATTGCCATTTACACCAGGTTCCCACCATGACTGCTATACTGATAAAAGGAATAGTGAGAGTTATTCGTTCTCTGCCACAAGTAAAACCAGCTAGTTTAATGCTGGCTGTGCTCAAACGCAGTCCTTCAGTTGCAGAACAGTTTACAAAGAGCAAAAGCTCACCTGGACAGAAACACCTGTGTGCAGGGGCTAGAAATGAATGCCTGACCTCAGCCTTGAACAGTTCCAGCCAGTGAACATGCCGAAGGAATTGGAGTGGGTTTCATGGGCTGGCTGAGGGGATGCGATAGCTCGCTAGTATGGAAAGGACCAGTCCCATTCCCAGCCATATGTCCCCACACCTTCCCTTGGGCAAGGTCTGACAGTGAATTGGCCCACTGTGGGGTTAAAAGAGCACAGTGACAAAATGCAAAGCTCACTGCCAGAAAAGTGAATGCCAGCTGGCATGAAGCACAGGGAAGCGTGCATCCTAGAGCTGGGAGGGGTGGGTTTCAGCTCCATCTCTTCTGGCAACTAAGAGCTATTACAGTAGCCTAGCCCCTCATAGTGTACCATCCCATCTTGATTTGGACTATCCTACACAAAACATGATTCCCTAGCATAACAAGAAGAACCAGCAGGGCAGAAGGAATTTTGAATCCATAGAAGAGCGTGTTTTTATCTGTGTTACCCAGAGGTTCACTTGGTTAGGTTCACCCTTTCTTGCATCCTTTCCCATCCAGCCACTGGGGCATCAGACTGCTGCTTCCTGTGAGCTTCTGCCTTTTGTATAACCTTCTCCAAAGAGTGATAGGGCTTTGAAACCCAATAAGAAACACCTAAGTCAAAGCCAGGGTGGCCAAGCCACCCTGAGGAATGTTTGCCATCCGCTGTCCCCTGACGGCTCAATCTGTCTCTCTGCTGTTTGTCAGGAGATGTGAGTACTAGCATAAATGCATGCTGTCCTGAACTTTTTTTTTTTTTTTTTTCCTGGCAAAACTGTTAGCTAATTAATATTATTTGTAGCAAACAAAAACTTGTTCAGCACATGTTATTTATAAATTATTCTGTGCACACTAACAAATTAGTAAATTAAGTCATCTAGTGATCAGAGCCAGGAACTAAGATCAGAGACTGCTGAACACTGATCTAATCAGCAATTCAGCTGCTACACAGGAGTTCAAACCACACATTTCATTGCACCTTGGCAAAACTCATGGTACTCATCTATAAGAAAGGACGCTTTGCAAACATCCTGCATATTTAAACAATGAGATCAAGTCCTGAGATCAAGAGCACCTAAGCACCAAGCATTGCTCCTGGAACCAGTTCAGCACATTCTCTCTTCTAAACACAAGCAAGAGGTGTTTTGCAAGAGTGGATTTAATTTTCCTGCACATCTCCAAACTGGTAAAATGCCGTGTAGTTTCCATATGCAAGTAATTCTTTGGTAAGGCCATTTGACTGAAACAAAACAGTTTTTTGAGTAAATGGATAACAGTCCTACACACGTGGCAGGTAATAGTATAAACTCTAGATTACAGTATCTGAATTTACTGCCAGGGTCATGTTCAAATTACTCAGTACTCAAAAAAAAAAACCAAAAACAAACAAACAAGAAAACCCCTTGGAAATAGTTTCTCTGACAACACAGTGAGGTGGTGCCACTGCAAAATTAAGCTGGTCTAACTGCCAGAAACTGTAAGCAGCCCAAAATAGCACGTTGCAGCTGCTTGTCAGTACCATGTCACATACCTGATAGGAAGAGAAATAGAAATGATACCAGGGACACTGCAACTGATTTGAGGTGGCGATAGAACAGCGATGAATAATAATTAGTGTGACAGCACAGATGTTGCCGGAGACTTGTGGTTTCACTTGGATATCTACCATTTATTTACATGGTAAATACTGACATGTGGTTGGCACAAGAAAGGACAGTGACGTATGGGAGATTTGGCAATTTTCCTTGTCCCCCTCCCAACCACCCCTGCACATTGCAGCCTAGATCGTTCTGGATTTCCACAAAGAAAACTCTGTGCCATGGCGGGAAGACAGGGTGGTGATGCTGCCTGTTACTATCGCTCTGCATCAGTGTGCTGGAGATACCGACATGACCACTGCTAACTGAGGGAAGCTGGACTCCACAGTTAGGGTAAAGCCTGACGACAGCGTTTCACACTTTCAAGGTCAATCCTCATAATCCAATCCTGTTGGATTTGTGTAATATCCACCTCTCATATGGAAGTGTTCAGCCAAAACTCTCCAGGAGGGGAAATTGGAGAGGTGGGGTGGCAATGCAACTAAAGCAAGATCTTACAGATGCTGGTATTTACACCTTTCTACAGTTACCAGTGTCTGCAGGGAAAATTCAGCTGGTTCATTTTTGGTCCCTTTTCAGTCTCCCCATGCATCCTGGGCACATCTTCCTAGGTGTTCAAGTGAGGTCTAGGACCTGAAAGCATCCTTCGGAGAAAGAGAGAACATCATCAGGATGGGGAATGCACCCTGAGGCAGAGGCAGTGCTGTTAATCGTGATCCACTTCCAGGAAAATGTTTTATCAGCTCTTACAGGAGAATGGTTTATCAGTTAACAGCAGAGGTGGGTTCCCCAAGCCACACAGATCGCTCCAGCTCCACTGACTGGATGGCCTAAGCTCCTACTTCAGGCATCTAAGCAGAATGACTCAATTCAGCACGTGTTCCCAAGACCCACCAGTACATCTCCCTGCCAAGGCAGGCTGCCTGCTCTCATCTAGTTTATTAATATTTCTTGAGTTTGATGAGATAAACCAAGGGTCTCTTGGAGAGCATCCTACTGAAGTGTACTTTGCATCTTCACAAGGTGACTGACACATTCCAAGTCTTCCCCTAATAAGGAGCTCAGATTCTGTTCTCCTTCTCCAGCAACAATCTTTATTCTTCCCCATGCCTATACCTTTTCCTTTGCAGGTAGGCTTTTTCCTTTTTCTGTCCTGCCTCTTGCCCTAAAATAAGGGCAAGGGTCCTAGGGTACGAGTGCTGCTTTCGAGGGTGGGTCTCTTTGCTGAGTAGCTGACAAACATCCCAGGGAACAGTCTCCATCTCGTGCTCTTTAGACTTTACCCCGTAAATGCCTTTATGGTTTCTCTGGGAGATGTCATGTCCACCCCTGCTCTGCTGACCATAGGGTGGTCTCCCAGCTCACTCCACACAGCATCCCACCTCCACTTAGCACTATTGTCTTTTCATCCCCAGTGGAAAGCAGGGGGACTTCACTCCTACATGGGGCAGAAACAAACAGGCTGAGCAGCATTCAGCATGGTTAAGAGGAGTTGTGCTTCTGCTTCTCCAGTCTGGAATTCATGGAGTTGAAGAAGCCTGGAATGCAGTTTTGCTGTTTCACATCTTTCTAGTTCAGTTTTATCTTGGAAAATGGACACAGAAAGAAAGATTTTGCTAGAGACACAACATATAAAGCACTTCATCTTTTCTTTGTTACTATGCCTGGCACAGTTGTATGCTGAAGTCATCTAACAGCACAGCCTACTATTTCTCTCCAGCAGACAAACACCTCATTCTCCAAGGATCACATTGCTGAGACCTGGGGAGTAAAAAGCATCTTGAGACAGCTGATGAGAGCTGAAGTGACAACTGTGTCCTGAAAATACACACAAAAAAAATAAATCAGAATTTTTCCTAGGCTGTTTGGTGCCCAGGCTGTGACTCTCTCGGTGTCTAGCCAGGCAAAGGTCTGACTGCCTACAGCTGAACAGGTAACCAACAACACTTCTGATACTTAGGGCAACAACTCCAGACCATTGTATTTGTTCTTATTGCTACAACAGAGCTGCCTGTCATCAGAGAGCACAGGGGAGGCAGAGTAACCAATTAGCCTTAAGTTCTTCGCCTTGCCTTCCTCTGATGTATGCACCACTGCCCAGTGGATGCACTCAAACCCTTTGGTGCTGTACACCACGTTTCCACCAGCACACATCACTTTGCACTTCACTTAATCTAAAAACACAGACTGCAGACAAGATGAGGACAAAGGCAGTGATGTAGAAGGCAGAATTGCAGTGGGAATTTTCCACTGGTTCAATAGGTCACAGAGGGGCTTCAGGCAGTCTAAGCCTATGCAAGCCAGTTCTCAACACATCCTGCTTTGTACCAGTTCAAAGTAGGTTCTGGGACCCTAATTCTGTTCCAAGGTGCATCAATGTGCACCTGAACTCACCCCACTCTTTCACCTTTCCTGGAGTTACCATGTATTAATTCTGATGTAATCCAACACTGGACAGCTAAACAAACAGAAATTCATTATGACGACTCTGTATAAAACCTACCTTTAATATTTACCTCAGAAACTAAATCTGTGGTTGAATTTTCACTATCCATGAATATTTATAGCAGGCTATCAACATGTTTTCAACCACATCTCTTAAGCATCTTGCTACGATACTTGTATTTTCAAAGTGATTTCTCACTTGAAAAACGAGGTCAGAAATGTTCCTTGGATCCAAAGAATTACTTGGCTGTTACAAAATCTATCAGTGGCCAGATGATTCCTAAATTACTGATACTTTTCAGGAAAAAGGGGGTAGTAATCTTTAATTATTCCAAATCAAATATGCAGAGAATTTAACTTGATCAATTAAGCAATTACTACTACAACTACTAAAGTCCTAACATAGGGAAAGAAACAAGCAGGGAAGCCACAGGAAAAGAGTTTTTTTTTAACCATTTTTGTAAGGCTCATTTTGTCCCTTTCTATTTTGTCTCTGTAAGTTATAAATGTTAATGATTCTCTCACAAGGATCCCCTCCACTTACATTCATTGCTGTTGGAGGGGAAAAAAACTAAACATAATTGAATAAAAGTCAATACTATTTAAATGGCATTGTCACACAGTAACACAACACAACAAATTTCCCTGAAAACTACCCCCACTGCAAGGCAATAAATCCTGGTGTAACTCTAGTTAAAAGCAGCCAAATAGGCGTACAAAATGAGAGAGGAGTTGACCTCAGCATTCAGCTTGGTCAACAGTCATACTGGAATGAGAGATTGGGATCACAGAAAGATGTTGTAAACAAACAGTACTAGGAAGATGAACGTCTGTATTAGCAGGCCATGGTAACACTTCTTGGCACACTTTGGGAGCTAGAGCAAGTGCTTTGTGTGCAGCCACCTTGGTGTGAAGGCTAAGCCCATTTATCAGCATAGATGTGGACTCTTCCATGACAGCTGGCCTTTCTGCTCAGGTATTTTATTAACAGGCAGAGCTGAGAGTTGGAAGGTTCTTTAATATATCCACCTCCCTAATCTCCAGTCTCACGAGCTAACACGTGCGCCCTGGTGTCTGTGTCCCTCACACAGCAGTGCTTAAAACATGTCAGGCAATATGAATGTGAGTGCCAGTATCTGTAGAAATATTTCTATGAATGTGAATTGACTCAAAAAGTCAGAATTGCAGATTTAACTCTTTTTAATAGCCTGTTAGAGATGGGTTGACCTTTCTGTGAGGATTCTGCCATTCTTTTCCTGCTCTGAGTTTCAGTTTGCACCACACATTTGCTAGAACACAGCCCTATGAGGATGGGTAGCTCCATAATAAACCACAAAATATCCTAAACCATCAATATTTTTATTACTATTTTATTAGATCTTCTGAAGTAACAAAAGATGGCAAGTGAGAACTGCATATATTTGTCAGTCCATTAGGACTTGTCCACATCCTTCTGAAAAAGTTTTCCCATCTAAAACCATAATTCCAGCCACCATCACATTTTTACTTCATTATGCTTCTCTTAGTTTCTCCCTTCAGTTTTTAATTCACAGTTTAAGGTGAGATTAACTGTTCCTATGCTGAATCATGTCAATGCTTTCCTTGGAATTCCCAAAACCCAGCTTTTTCATTCAAAGCTCCTTGTAGGGAAAACTTCTGGCTTACCTATCAGTTCTGCTCTTGGGTTAGAGTTTAAACTTGATTAAACTTCTCAACACAACAAACAACTCCATCTCACAACACCTCATTCCGAGACACCAATCTTGGTTTGATATATAGACATTTAAATCACCACAAAGTCCATCATTGCCTTCAATGGGCTTTAGAAGAGAACTTCAAATGTGCAAAAACTGTAGTGCATCTTCCTATTTTTCTCCCTGAGAAGAGCAAGAACCCACTGACAAGAAAAATCTAAGACAGCATATAACTGTGGATAATACTATTATTTATCAAAATATTTTCCTCTAGCTTGGAAGGGGACATGTTGGGAACAGCTCTTTTGCCACGTTACGCTGTGTTTCTAGGGATATAAGTAGAAAATAGAATGATTTAAATCTAACTCACCTAGCATCAACAGAAAGTCAAGCCATTCTAAGGTAAACGTGCCCAGAATACATTGAAATGTAACACTTGCCAAAAGGATAAAAATGCAGCTCTAGCTATCCTATGTCTTCCTGGATTTTGTGAAACTTTATTTGCATTGAAAGTTGGAAAAATATAAGTCTGATGGCTTTGAAGTCACACAAATGCATTTTAAACACGAATTTGCACGATGGCCATGTAACTTCTTGCTAGATCAGTACAAAGAGGATGTACTGATATTACAACAAAAATTAGCTAAGGTTTTGAAACTTACTTTCCCTATCTAAAAGCTGGTTAGGACCAAGAATATTTCAGCCACTGCTTATATTTCCTCAATTAAGATAATTATTGAGGATGTAAAAAACTACAGATGTTAAATTGAGCTAATTATCACAGAATCGTCTAGGTTGGAAGAGCTCTCCAAGGTCACCGAGTCCAACCTCTGACCTAACACTACAAGTCCTCCACTAAACCATATCACTAAGCATCTTTTAAAGACCTCCAGGGATGGAGACTCAACCACTTCCCTGGGCAGCCCAGTCCAATTATATCATGTGTTCAGTGTTGCTTAAGCCTCCCTTCACTTGCTGACCTTCCCTTGAACACCACACAATTCTCCTCAGGACCAAATTCAGATCCACAATGAAAAGATGCAAATCGTATTTCTCTCAGTACAGCTGTCTCTCCTCAAAGACTATCAGGCTTTGTATGATACAAATCTCAGGAAAATATTTTCCCATTGTGGAGGAAACCTTTGCATGTCATGAGTTCTAAAGTCCTTTTGGGTGGACTATGAGCACCCTCTACTTTCTTTCTTTTCCCTTCAGCCAGATACAAGTTTGTCATGTGCTCTAGTCATGTCTACTGGCATTAGCACGCACTTCCTGATTAAGCCCTATCAACTAGCATAATCTCTTAGACCTTCCCTGTTATACTCCATTATCCCTTAGGCTTGATGGAGCTCTGCTATCAATAGCCACCTCATTTTATGACAAATGGGAATGATTTGAACAATCATTTCTGTGGGACTTGCAATCACTCTCTCAAAAGGTTTTCATTTCTTAAAATTAGAGATGATGATCTGATATTTAGCAATAGGTTCATGTTTTTTCTTCCTCAACTAGCTTTTTAAAACCTGAAATGTCCAGTAAGAAAATGCCAATAATATAATAATATTTCAATGCATTTGGATCAGATTCAAGCAAAAAGTTTACATCAAGATTATTCATATTCAGAGAACCAACTGCAGAAGGTACTGCACACTCCTCTTTTCCAGTAAAGACCCATTCATTGATGCAAGAAACCCTGACTCCATTTTCTGTTAAGGATGTTTCAAGTAGGTGGACAGAATCTTTTCGAATAAAGTCAATGCCAAAACGTATCACAGAATCATAAAATAATTGGTTAGACGGGACCTATGGAGGTCATTCAGTCCAATCTCCTGCTCAGAGCAGGCCAGCTATGAGGTCAAATAGTGCTATCCAAACACTTCTTGACAACTTCAAAGCATGGAGACTGCACAACCTCACTGGGCACCCTGATCCAATGTTAACTGTCTACACCATGACAAAAACATTTCCTTCTATCCAGCTGAACCCTCTGTTACTTTTATTGCTTTTGTCTATCAGCATCTCACCATGCACCACTGTGAGGAACCAGGCTCCACATTCTCCAGAGCTCTCTTCTTCATGCTAAACACCAGTTCCCCAAACCTCTGATGGGTCTCTTCTGAGACTGGTTCACTTTGTCAGCAACAGTTCCAGGGACAGGAATTGTTGGGCCTCTGTTCTTGTTGAATTTCGTGAGGTTCTCACTACTCTGTTTCTCCAGCCTGTCTAGCTTCTGAATGGCAGTCCTACCATCAATCACCCTGCATCAGTGTTATCTGCCAACACCAAAGAGAGCACCTTACTGCCTCTTCTCTTCTAGGGTATTCATTTATAAAGATCTTAAGGGTGTTGTTCTCTTAAACACAGGAGCTTCTAGTTCTGGAAGGAATCCTAATTACAGAAAATTGTGCCTTTTTTTTTTTTTTTTTTTAAATGAGCAATTTCTAAATAAAGGATCAAAATAAACTGCAAACTCATTTGCTGAAAAAAGGTCCAGACCACCCAATTCTTGCTCAGTTTGGTAATTATGCTTGGCAGTGAAATAATTGATGCTTGCAGACTCAGCAGTTACTGCTGGGATTGTAAACACACAAGGCACAGAGCATTTTTTCTGCTACAGAAACGCTATTCACCTTTCCAGGCTTCAGCCAATCATACTTTGCTGGAACATACCACTCCTTCCCTCACCAATAACGAAGGGCTGATAACCAAAATTCTGTCCTATCCCATTTTCCTTTGGGTAATCTCTGCTGAGCTGGAAGAAATAAAATCTAGATCCATACTGAGAACAGAAAAACTCCTTGTACTAGAATACACAGAGACTGTCATCTTCTGTCAAAGAAGCAATTAGGGAAATGATATAGTGAAGATTGCTTCAGAGATAAGGATGAAATAACCTTGGGGGATTCCATCTAATTTTAACACCTTTTCTTTATGATTTTATGGTGCTACAGAATCATTATATTTAGCTAGTGGTACCTTACCTTTTCTATCACTTTGCTGTTTTCCCTTTGCCATATTACAAAGTGATTTTCAAAGCAATATAAAAAACAGACATGGCTTTTTTGTGAACAGAGCCCCTGCTTACACCAATAGCAGCACACCCAGATAAGGTTAATCCACAAAATGCAGTGCCAAGAAAGCTCTTTCTGAACATTTTACCTTTTCTGTAGGAGAAAAAGAAGTGTGCTTGCCAGGCAAGTTACAGCTGTGACGTGCGTTTTTTCTTTCCCCAAGGACTTTTCTGCAAATAAATAAGAATTTCAGAGACAGGTTACTAACATGGAGCCTAGATAACCTAGCTCTTCCAAAGATTCTGGGAGATCTTGATCGCAGAATACAGTTTGTGCCTCTATTTCTTCTCCTGTCCTTTGTCTGTTTGGGCTGTAAAAATTCTGTGACAGTCTCTTGTTAGGTGTGCAGGTCACATACATACAATAGGGCTTTTTATTGGCAGCTGTTTTGCAAACCACATGGCCCATGAAATACTATTCCTACAGAGATTTGAGATCCGTCACCACTTCTGACACAGAAATACACCGGCCCTCCTGAAATTCGAGAGTTTATTAAAGAAAAGAATAATTCAAACTACTGTTTGTTTAGTCATTCCATCAGGTTAGAGGTTAGGGAAAATGTAGGGTGCATCAGTCATATTAATGGAAACAAAACAGCAGTTTCAGGATCCTTTTCTCTCAAGACACGAGGAAGCAACAGCAGTGACATCTACAAAGTACAGGCATAATAGGGTACCTCCAATCCCTCCTCCTCTTCCCAAGGGAATGAAACAAAAACAGCAGCCCTGACAGTATGATTCTGCAGCCTACCAGAAAAGGTTCATTCAACCACCTGCTTGGTATTATAATAACCTTATGCATTCACTTTGCAAAACGTTTATCCAAACTGAGCTAAAACACTGAGCACACTTCTAGCCAACTCCCCAGTCTCTCAACTGCAACCCCATGCCTCCCAGAAAACCCACAAAACAATGCTGTAACAAGCTAGGGCCTTTTCCAGGAGCCAACACAAGTCAACACAAATATACAATCCTTATCTGAATTCAATAAGAAATAATGCAGGTCGTCAAGTAAGTTTTGAGGTTGCTTTAGAGGGCAATAAGGCTTCAGTTTTTGCATTTTCCTTATAGTAACCAAAAATTAGGAAAGGCTAATGTAGACATACTGTCAGTCACTGACTGTTTTTTTTTTGGCCTAGATGCTTTGATTTATAACATAAGTATTATGAAGGAAAAAGAAGATAGTGTGTAGGGTTAAGGATTATGCGTGAAAGGCAACCAGTGACCCGTTCCACTGACTCAAGGCTTAAAAAGCATTCAGGGGAAGTGCCTTTGGAACATCTGAATATGCATACAGTGATAAAGTGGCTAAGAGGTTGAAAACAGTGTTGGGACAAGGAGGTGTCATTGTTTTGTTCAGTCCTTCATGAACTGTTCACCAGTGAAGGAAATCCATCTGATGCATCACATTAATGTGCTTGCCCTCTTTTTCTCAGGTGACAAACAATAGGGCATGAGGCAATGGCCTCAAGTTGTGCCAGGGAAGGTTTAGATTGAATAAATTCTTCCTGATAACCATAGAAAGGATTGTTCACATTGAATACGCTTCCCCAGGGAGGTGGTGGAATCCCCATCCCTGGAGGTACTTAAGAGATGTGGGGACATGGCACTGAAGGACATGGTTTAGTAATGGGACTTGTTAGGTCAGGCTGACATTTAGACTTGATGGATCTTGAAGGTCTTCTCCAGCCTAGGTGATTCTTTGATTAACAATGGTGGACCAGCACAACCAACACCCCAGTTGTTCATGCTCAGGTTTGAATAACAATACCACATGTTCTTCTCCAGGTATCACACTAAACTATAAAAAGATGAAGAATAACATTATTAGAGGTTGAGAGAGGCAAGAGGGCAAAAGCATTTAGATACTGCCAGAACACAGTATCAGGAAAAAAAAAAAAAAAAAAAAAAAGCTGGCTGGTATGAAGTTTGACCCAATGCTATAGGCAGGAAGCTCTATGGGATTGGAACGGTGCTGCAATCCCACAACATCCAGGGAGGAGAGACACTAGAACAGCATGATTTTAGCAGTCATAGCTGAGTTGGAAGGTGGCAATGCCTGCCACCTAGTGACTCTGTGACTCTAAACCAAAGACCTTTCAGTATGGTTGGGAGGCTACAGAGTTCTGCACAGTGGGGAAACTACTGACATACCTGTATAAACTTTCTTTGCAGTTAGTGGAGAGAAGCAGGCACTTCCCTCCACAGATTATAAAAGGTAGTCCCAGTAGTCAACTCTGGTGCACTTAGATGAAACAACTCTCATCTTTAGGGGGTTATACTAAAACAAACAAACAAACAACCCCGTGAAAGTGCATATTTTTGGGTTAGATAGAGAAATGGGGTCTAGCACCGCCATTCCATAACAACTGCCTACTACACGGCAAAGCCATTTCTTTGTCCTGATTGATAAAAATTAGTACTAAAAAAAAAAAAAAAAAACAAAAACAAAACAAACAAAACAAAACAAAACAAAAAACTCTATTAAATAGAACACAGGCTTGAGTTAATGACTTTTCCCCTGAAGGAAACAATATTTAGAGGTCCCAGGTATTGCTTAAGCATCAAAGCCAAAGGACAGTAGCATTACATCAGGCCTTTCTATGTGTAGACTAAAGCTTGTGATGAGTTTTTTTGTCAACTTTGTGAAGGCAACTTCACCTCTCAAAGATTCCTTGTTGTGAGTCTTCATGAAAGCGCTTTTGTTACTGTTAATTGATCATCTCTGATGATCTCAAGAAGGGATATTTCTGCTTCAAATGTACATTAAACTTAAAGCAGAAATTGGGAGTGTTCAGTGAGTGCTGATTCATCACATGGTGTTAGCGGAATTCATCATCATTAAAACCTTAAAATGCAAGAAGTTAGGATGACTTATGTTTCAAAATAGCAAAACAGCTAATATTTTGTCTATTAATAATTGATGCTTGCAGTTAAAGTATCTGTGCTCTGTGGTAATTAATCTTCCTAGCAGTATCCCAACGGACAGTATTTCTACTAGAGGGCTTTCCCAACCACTACATAAAATGGAGTTTTTGAAAGGTCAGTTGATGTAGCAGAAGCCGTAGCAGTAACTTATGCTTAGATCGGTAATACACTGGCATTTCTTAAACAAGCAGTTAGGTTTTAATTGTATTACCTTATTCTACAGTAACTGACATTAACTCAGGTTAAAGCAAAAATAATTTGGCTTAAATCTTTCATGCACCACACTACACAGCACAGTCTCTGTGAATGATAACTTGCCAGGAGCTCTTAGGAATCCTATTAGATCTCTTCATTTGGAAGCCAGGAACAGATATCAGAAACAGCAACAATTATGAGCTTATTTCACTGATTCATAATAAGTGCAAAATACTAACAAAACCATTGGCAGCGAAGTTTGGATTTGTTTTAACTAAAAACATTCTTGTCAAAATTAGATATTTAGAACAAGATACTAAAAACAATAATTTGAGAATCCCTATTTGCCAAATATACTTTATGTAAAACATTTAAGTCTAATTTTTAAACAATCAGATGTCTAGTCATCATTGAGAAGTACTCACTAGGATTTTCTCTTTTATGCAGACCATGAACTAAGGTTTGGAAAGAGATTTTGCAGATGAATAAAAGAGACTGAAGCTTTTGTTACTACTGGGGCTAGCAATCAAACCTACAAAGTCATTGAGATCTAGAGATGACTCGTCTGTCTTTAGTTATTTGACAATGCTATTGAAGACTAGAGCATCGGATACTGTGACAAAGATTTACTGAAGCAATGATGTGAGGATAGACCTAACGTATAACAACATTATCATGATCCACTGCAAATAACGTGGCTAGCCAAATCTGTTGATTCACTGTTATTTACAAGTAGCTTTATAATGGTGACACCATGAATTTGAGAGAGAATTCACCAGATAGGTATAAAAACAGTATTTTATCTGCATGCGCTATAACAATTGAAGAACTAGAAGAAAATAAAACTTTTTTTTCTTTCTTTCTTGAACAAGGAAATCATCTCTCCATCAGGAGTGGTTTAACTGTGTTAGAAACAAGTGAAGATATTTAGATAGTTATCATTAGTAATTTGGAAAACCATATAAGACATGAATTAGAGAAAATTCCATGATAGTAGCTTAACTGAATGAAAACATTTTGACTGTCCCTGAGATTAAATAATACAAATAAATTTTCCTTCATTCAGTAAATACTAGATATTCCTTCCCTGAGTAGTCTTGTTACTTGGCAGAAGAAAAAAAAAAGATGAGCCTCTGCTAGAGAAAGGGGATGAAAAATCCTGTGTATTTCCATACAGCACGCTGGATGTGTTTGTAACAAGGTACCCACTGAGTGAAATCTTGTTCCCATGACTCTGTTGAGCTACAGGCTTGGACCTGACCATTTATGGGTCAGCAACATTGAAAAACAAAACAACTACCACCAAACTCTGCCTTTTTTTTTCTGACAAGCCAAGACTCTTCTGTGCATTTGTAAGAGGCATTTCCCCCCCGAGAGGCCACTGCTGGGTTTCCATTCTTTTCCTTCAGAAATGACAGCCACCAATTTTTTACCTAAAAGCTAGTGTTTTTGTTTTCTTGTTTGTTTGTTTGTTTGTTTGTTTCCAGTTTTATTGTTGTTTTGTTTTAGTTATTGACTCCACGTAATGATACAAAAGAAGATACGGGTCAGTCACAAACTTTTGCATTGTGTTTCCTGCAGAGAGGAAGATCTGAAAAAAGCATGGTTGGCAGCAGTTCTACCATTTCCAAGCCAAATTCACTCAAAGCCAGGAAAAACACCAGTACATAATTTCCTTCAGCAGCTACTCTTCCATGCCCTTTTCCAGTCGTCATCATCTTTCTCCCACACCATCTGTTTTCTCTTCCTTGCACTACTTGTGATTTTTGCACCTCCCTTAGCTAAACCTGCTTCTTAACTTCCAGCCTGCAGCCTCACATTCCATTTCCCTCTTCCCACTTACACCTCGCCCCAAGCCCTCAGGCCAGCTCAAAGAACAACTGCTCACCATTTCCTTATTCCCCCTTGCACCAGCAACTCATCTTCCTGTGCATTGCCTACTCGATGTCTCTTCTTCCTCAGGTTACTTTTCTGTGCTCCTCATGCTCCTGTTGTTACTATTTTTGTCCAATGTTAATAAATCACACTCTTTGAGTTCTGTAGCCAAACACTATAATCCCCGTCAATGTCATGCTGCATCTCTAATACTGCTAGTTATCAAAATGTTGCTAATTACCTTCTCTTAGTAATTCACATCATCTTTTCACTCTAAATACTTTCATTGACTTACCAATTGTAACTGCTCAAAATCAGAGAATTACAAATTGATGTTTCTTTTCTTGTTTCTACTTCATTCCATCAAAAAGGGAAGCACGACTCCAGCTTTACAGAAAGGTTTATACTTCCCTGTGTGATCTACTGTTGACATCATTACCAACACGACGATTCAACAATTTACAATGCTGGCTGATGGCAAGCTAGGTGCTCTTTTAAGACACAAAGAAGGCAATCATACTGCCAAATTCTCTGCATTTTCCTATGCTATGCAGTACAATTTCCTTAAATTCAGTTTTCACAAACTCATTTCTACCTTTTCCCCTGTGGTACATCTCATTAGCACCAGCCAAACCAGAGGAACTGATCAGCTCTGGGGACGTGTAAACATAAAGTGAACAGTGAAAGTAAATTATACTGTGAAAAGGATAGTGAGATTGATGGAGACTGCTCATTTTGGTACTGAAATGACTTGTAGGATGAGTAGCTTCAGAAGAATATATAATTTTATGCCATAGTACTCTACCCAAGGTGCTAGCACACCAAAACACATTCTCAAGTTCAAAAAGGTTTGCTAAGTGTTCATTATATGGCCGGGAAGCTCCAGTTACGCTACACGGCTGTTTATGAAGTCATTCATTCTGTGCATGCAATGTTCTTGCTGCAATTTTTATTAGCCTTTAGAGCATGCTTTCCATGTCTCCTTTGTAAGGAGAGTACAGGGTGACTCAGCAAGCTATTTGCTGCAGCCCTAAGCCCATTACTGGTACAATCAATTTAGATGCAACTACAACCAGGTTGTTTCATTGTAAAATCCCTGAAGTCTAGGCTTGAGCCACTGAGAATTAGTTCTGAAATAGTTACTGCATCTGCGATTGACTGACTACAGCATTCTGGAAACAACAGAAACAATTTTAAATAAAATTACCGTAATGAGGATAAAGATAATTGCTGGGGGGGTTGGGTGGTGACACATGCAGTTTTCATAGGGATTCTTCTCCTAAAGCTTTCTTGATCTGGAAGAATAAATTAAAAGACTTCCACCAATTTTTGACAGATAAATGCAGATCAGCTTCTTTCTGCTCTTGTCTCTCAGGTTCCCAGTATGTGTTGGAGAAGGGCACTGTCATTTGAAAATATGCATATTTTTGAACCTTAACACACACCTGAGCTGGTATTTTCACTGTAATGCTGATATATAATATAATATATATATATATTATATATATGCTGATATATATATAATATTTCTGATCACAAATCTAGAACAGAGACTAATTCTCTCTTCCTTCTGAAATGTAACACCTCCCAGGTTTCAATAAAAGCTAATTTATCAGAGTCCTACGCGCTGCCTCAGGTAAGGGCTCTAGAACCCAATGTTGCCTGTGTTGGCTGATATCTATTATAAAGGGTATGCCCCACTGACACATAGCAGATACAGGATGTGGGCATAGCCAGGTTGAAAGCCTGGTATACCAGAAGATGTCAAGATGTTTGATTGTCTTAGGTTTAGGCTGCACATTATCTAGTAGGGAGAAAGATTTTGTAATTGGACGATGTTATAGGAGGATGGGTTACCAAGCTCAACTCAGATACAGTTTTGAAGTGGCATCAGTAGTACCCACAGAGCTTACTGAGGCTAGCTGTAACTAAATGAATCAATGCTTGTCACAGCTTGGCTGGCTGGAAGGTTCTTTTCTCATTTATGTCTTTAGGTATTTTCATAAGGGTCTGAGGAAAATTATGTTTCCCTTTAAAATAGCTTGAATCATGTACCAGAAAAAATAATCTGCCAGTATATTTGCTCTAGTTCAAATTATTTTTGCTAGGCAAGAAAGGAGAGAAAATTATATGTAAGAATACATAAGTATATGCAACTAAACATTTAAAAAATAGATTATACTGTGCTAAAGCAAGAACACTGTGTTTAACATACCCTAATTGTGCAAACTACACAAATCAGAGCCAAATTCCATAAAATGCCCTTCAGATTCTGCAATCAGCATGAAATCCTTTATAAATTCTCCACTGGATTCATTGCATTGTACCAGTCCTCTGTCTAATCCACATACAGATTTCCATTTCCACAATATATTATGCTTAGCAATATGATATGCTTATAACAAGAAAGCCTTGTGCAGTTTACTTAGAGACAGGATGCTTTCCATGTCTTGAAATAATCAAAATTGTCACCATTTAGGAAAGCATTCCACTACATTCAAACGCTCTCCCCCAAGAGATACAGTTTGTTAACACTACCCAGAAAATTATCATATTTCCACAGGTCTAAGGCACGCTGCAGTCTCTAATCCTAGCCTTCAACATATCCATAGATATTTGTGACTTTTATCTGAATTAAGTCAAGCCCCACGTCCCATAATGACCATGTCATCATATGATATATCCTCTGCCAATTTGTATTATCAGTTTGAGAGCTTGTGCCTCCACAGCACTTTACTCTCACTGAGCTGCTTAAGACATGGATAGGTTATATAAATAATAAGGAATAGATGTGGAGCTTTTAGCTGCAAGCAGAAAATAAATTAATACACGAATATTTGGCCAGATTTTATTTTCACCTTATTAGCCAGTCATTCCAACAGCATGCCAATTTGCAAACATTTCCAGTTACACAACTGAAACACTGAAAGCCACTCCAGCTTGCATGAATAAAAGCATCTGAAGTGACAGAGATATGCATCTCCCCTCTCCATTAGGTTGGCCTGTAAGTCTTTGGCTCCCTGTATTAAAGGTCAAGTTACCAAACTGGGCTGAAACTCAAATATTATATATTCAGTGACCTCCTATGGCTAGGTGCTCCACACGTGAATATTATTAACCAGCTGTATTTTACATAATATTATTGGCTACAAAGTGCTACAGGATTAGCCTGCTCCCCTGCCAGCTGTAATAACTAAATGAAACAAAACCATCCTCAAACTCATCCCAAATTCACACCGTGTTACAGAGAGTTAGCATTTCCTTGGGATGTATTCATAACAAAACACTGCACCATAGGCTGCATCTGCACTAAAGGAACCAAAACAGTATTGTTGCATTAAATGACTGTCACAAGCCTCCTGTGATTTCTGGGTTTCACTGGAGGGTATTTGGATTTCCAGACAAAGTATGGTGGGAAGCACGAGCTGTGGAAATTTCAAATCAGCCTATTAGAGAAACAACCAAGAGCTGTACACATGTGTACTGATGGTGGCACTAGGACTGCCCATGCCTGACTTTCCGCTTCCACAGTCCACAATACATTCTTCACAAATTTCTGTACCAGTATCACAGTTTTTGTTTGGAAAGGAATGCATCTTTTGCTCAGCTATCAGCTCTTGAATTAAGAGACTTCATTTCCCACGATGAATTGTTCCAATGCTTAGTTACCTGCCCCATACAGGATGTCAGGCTTTCAGGGCTCAGGATGAAAGCAGGACCTTAGTTAAATTCTGCAAACTGTATGACATTACCAAAAATATTTCTATGAAACCTCTAATTAACATTAACAAAAGAAAACTACCAGGAAAAATACTTGCAAATATAACACCACCAACAACAATACAACAACAACAAAAAAAAAAAAAACGACTGCTCACATTTTCCTCTTTCTTCCATAAGAATCTTAGATTCAGACCATGAGATCACTACCAGGAACCTGGCATATGAGAAATACCTTTTCTGTACCCAAACAAAACACTGCTTTTGAGAGCAACCTGTACATTTGAAAAAGCTTGTTTTTCAGTTCAGGACAAATTGATGATTTTGGCTAAAAATTCAGTTAAGACAGAGTGCTCATCCATGCTTGCACATACCCACACACATTCAGAATCAAATGTCTCCTAAATGACCTCAGAATGTCAAATGCCAGAAAAAAAAATATGTTTTTTTCTCGCTCGAGAATAAGTGTGGGGCTCGCAAGCATAAACTTTTCTTAATAAACTCAATCTTTGTGTCAAGAACAATTAAAAAATGAAAGACAAAAGGACAAGAAACTCACAAAATTCAATGATTTAAGACAGTACACTATAACGTGTACCTCAAAGGCTAGTGAAAGATATTCGTTAAATGAAATCAAAGTAATTCTGTTGTGAGGAACTTGAAAGGCTGGGTGCTACAAAGCCTTAGTTGAATATTAACATTAAGGATGTGGCATTACATGCCATGAAATACAGCTATAAAGTACATTGACATGAGCTGCCATCCCTCCTTCGGAGTTTCAATAATCACAGAGTAATTTAATCAAGAACCATCAATGTCAATCCTCATTTCTTTAGCCACATGAAATAAAATGAATATGAAGGGGAGAAGGGGGAACCATTCATGGTAGTGGGGGCATAAAATAGAGAAGAGAGGCTACATGAATATTTTCCTACTAAAGGGATGTTTAAAATTATATCCTCTTCCTTCAATAAAATATTTATCAACCAAAGTAGAGCTTTATGTTAATCACCTACTAAAAGACAGGAAAAAGTCCTTAATACCGAATCCTGTAGAAGTAAAAAAAATCTCGGCTGTACATGCAGCGTGTCCTCACAGACCATGAGTGTCTGCAGCCCAGCTTCAATGAGACAGCTGATACATCCACAACATCGTGACCATAAAAACTCATCCCCTAATAACGGCAGGGTAAAATACTGCACCTTTGACAACACAGACAATCTTGCAAATATATCTTCCATTAAATAAGAAATTATTTATCTAAACCCATCCAACGCCATGTAGTTCACTTGCTTCTCCTGAAATGCACTGGGTGAAGGAGAGGCTGAATCTCCCATGACAGCTCCCAGTTGCATCCTTTTAATGGAGGGCTGCTAGGCACTCTAATTGTTGTGGAAAAGGCTGCAGAAGAATTTCTGCTGCTTTTCAGAGGCTTCTAAAGGGCAAATGGCACAGCAATGGTTAATTCTTTCAAAGAATAAAACGAAAAAAGAGAATTCATCACCTGGATTTGAAAGAATCTATCCTCTACCAGAATGTTGTACTTCTGGCACAGTACCCAAATGCTGAAAGATGCCTGCCAGGCACTTATTAGAGTTATTCATTTTAATAGAATTGTGCACAAGAACGAACACTAAACACATCGTTTATTTATCTGACTAATCTCTACAACACCTGTTGCCCTGCCTATTTATTAAGTAATGTAAATCAGCAAACACAATGCTGGGAGGAGAAAAAAAACAACAGCCATAATTAAAAAAAAAAAAAAAAAAAAAAAAAGAAGATAATTAAAAACAAAGCAAAACAACCGAATCAAATGGCAGGCCGATGCGGAGAGCATGCCTACTACCCATGCACTGATTTTCCTGATGCACTGGTGGGCTGCTCATGTTTCTGTGGTACTGCATGCAAATTCTTCAGCCTGTGAGCTGCCCACACAACCTCCTCCTCCAAGAAGGAAATACAAGAAGGAAATACCCTGAACAAGTGTTCATGGATGAGCTACCTGCACCCTTTTCTGCTTCCTCTGGACCCTTCCCTGGGTCCCATGAGCTGCTTGCAAGCAAAATACTAAGCTGATGTATAGGTCAGAACCTTGTCTTTACATACCTTGATTTGGTTTTGTTTTCAAATTCTTTGAAAGGTAAATCTAACAGTCCACTACAGAGTCATTGAGTGAAAGATCTGCCTTTTTAAAAGTACTTGGAAAGCAGGAATATCATCTTTGACAAATCTAGTGTCTGGCATACAGATTCGAGGTGCCTTTTGGTAAATATTTCTAGACACAACCTATATGCAGTGCACTCATACAAATTCCTAGCATAACTCCAGCTGAAGATTTGGGTAGGACTACACGTTAAATTCATATTTCAATTCTATCACCTTGCTTGGTTTAACTGAACGATCTTGACAGGTTTCATTTTTTCAGTTCCCAGTTCTTCAGACCAGAATAAAAAGCATAAGGGTTTCATTCCCCACCTGAGCTCGTACTTGACCACCAGTGTAAGCCTTGGATATATCAACATTTAAATTGCAGGAATACCTTATGCTCAAAAATAGCAAAAGGGAGCCTCAGCCAGCACACAGTGCAGGGTATGAAACATGTTAATTCCTGTTGAGCACCCAAAAGTGTGCATTTGCCTGTAGCACGGCGCTCTGCATTCTGCTGCTGCTGACTGAAGCAGACAGCATCCCTTGTTACTCAAACACAGAGCCAATCTTCATGTCAGACAATTTTAGAAAATTAATTCCTGTATGCGAGCCTCTCCATCTCATCTGACCAAAAACAAAGACAGCCTATAAAATACATTCATAAAACAGTCACCAACTTTGTATGTTCATGAAACACTTTTCTTAATGTTTATTTTACTCTGCTGGAATAGTCATTGATTTTCCATGGAGTACAGTAATTACATTCTACCCAAAGTTTTAACGTTACACATCTTAATTATTTACAACATTATGTGTTTAATGGTGCATTGTATTACTTACTTTGGGTAATACATCTCCAACATTATGATACATCAAGCTGGGCAATAAAATTATTATGCAGAGAGAGACAGCTTAACACTTATCTTTCATTGCTGATGGCCCCACTTGCCTTCTAAGTCTGAGTAATTCCCCTCTTTAATTTAGTTAGCTGCCTGGAAGGCTTTTCTAGAAAACTTTCCATGGACCCCAAACTTAACCAAATATGAAACAGGCAGGACATGCCATACAATGTGGATTTAACAAGCTTATTACTGATATGCTGGTCTTTTGATGGATGATTTTGCATTAGCAAGCAACTAAAAATGAAGCCTTTTGGCTAAAAATCAAACAGAAACGTGCATATTCCAGTACCATGATGACTTAGCAATTTGTTTTCTCCTTTGGTAATTTAGATTTGTTTTTTTCCTTTGGTAATATAAATTTGCAGGTGCTATTGTAAAAAAAAAAAAAAAAATCATTTATAGAGAACACAAGATTCCTCTGAATCATTTCCTACAATAACAAGCACTAAACTACAGAAACATGCTACAGAATTTTTAACTGCCCAAACAAAAATATGATTAAGCTTGGAGTTTGGGTTCCAAATGTACTTTGAAAATTCAGAGGAACAATGTTTATTAGGTGTACAATTTTTAAGCCACTAAAATATTAAGGATTTAAATTTAATCTTTCTAATAGGATACCATTACTCATAACAATACCTAAGCCTCCTGCTCTGACAAAGAAACAGTGAGCTGAGGCCACTGTATGCTAAAGATATCTTCTTTCCTCTCCTCCCCAAATTCTACACCCCCGTATTGCTCTGCACTCAGTCTCATGCTACCCATCATTTTGCAGGTAAGCAGCATCCCCAAAATGTGAAGTGTGTGCAATCATGGTGGTGATAGCATCTCCAAAACATGAAGTGCATGCATACACATGTGTCCATGGAGAAAAGGAAGAAATTGTCAAACCAAATTCATCTCAACTGTCCAAACATGCCAGTCCACACTGGAAGGTGTGGAAGCCACGTGGAAGGTGGGAGCAGGAAGACAATGGAAAGGAAACTGGGATAGTGCGCCTCATCCACAGAAGCTCATATAAAAATGAAGAGGAGGTATTGCTTGTACCAATTACAAGCAAAGTGGAAGAGGAGATTCCATAACTGAAATAAAATGTTTACCTGGTTATACGCATAAGTTCATGCAACTTGTATACTGCTACTTTCTGAGGGCTGTATTTATATGATCATAGCTTTAGCTCTAAAAATAAAAGGAAAGAAATCTGCCCATGTCTAACTAATCTCCAGAACGAGAGCATGCCATTTACGAAGGGTTTGGCTGTTTCTGGAGAAGTGAGGGTGTTAGGAATGTTTTAACAATTCGTGTCCATAAAGACCAGTCCTGTCTGCCTCTGGGCCCTGCACTGGCAATTTAATTCTTGAACCACAGATGCAGTGTGTCCCAGTCTCCCCCTCATTCTAGTCAATTTATCAAGTCTTCAGAAAATACTCCTCAAATTTATGAACCTGTTTGCTTTTGTTATTCCGGACTTCCATTTCTAACAGTTACAGCCTTTCTTCTGTCTTCTTCGAGATTAACTTAACACTGCTATAGGTGTGACTGTCCCTGTGAATGGCTGGTGAAGAATGTTTTAATTACTGGTGGAGTGTCAATAAGAAAGCTATTTGTGTTTGTATGAAGTCTTTGATGCCTAGGGGTTTCAGAACAACTGATAACAACTAGTGACTGTTATGAGATACTATGCAAACCTCTGGTATCTGGCCAGGTGGCCAAGAGATTAAGAAGAAGAAAAAAGAAGCTGAAGGACGGGTGGGAGACAAGACTTGCAGAAAGTGTTCTATAAACTTGGTACGGTGCCAAAGGAGTACAAAGGGGAAGGACTTGGAGAGGAAGACTACGAGCCTTCAGCATGAAAGACCCCTAGAGACTCCCAGAGGAGACTGATGCGCATGCTCCAGTAGGAGGGACTGGACCCCGGAAGGGTCCAGGGGACTGGACTCCAGCTAATTATAATAACCTATTTTTTTTTAGAAGTAGTAATGAATATGTATTAGTCTAGGAGCATAAAAATCAGCTACTTGATGTAACTGGTGTGTGTCCTGGTGGAGCGGAGACTCCCGGTGCACCCAGCACTGTTTGCTTACCTCTATTCCTTTATATTCTTTTAATAAATCCTATTTTTTTATTTAATCCTAATTTGAATCCTGAGCCATTTATAACAAGGGTATTAGACAATTAAAGCAGAGAAATAACTCATATCAGAAATATATAGAAAAAATGCATTCTGTAATTAGCATTCAATGCAAAAGACAAACCATACAGATCTAAACAACAAATACATTGCTTGCTGTCATGAAATCAACACAATAAACGATTCCTCCATTCACCAAAAAATAACATGAAAAAGGTGCAAAGCAGTATAAAATACTGACAGAGGTCCAAAACGTTTTCTACAGACTAATCACATTCATTTTCTTCTCTGACTTTCATAGATAGCAAGTAGGAAACTGCAATGCCATACAAGCACAACCCATGCTGTAATATAATCCAGAGGATGGAGGAAACTGGCCAGCCCAGGGGGATACTGTGGCACTCTGCAATCCAAAGTAAATCAGAGTGGGAAACTTGAATGAACAGCAGTGAGCACGTTCTACTAGTGGAAGTCACTTGTTTTCAGTGGGTTATGAATTTGGCTTTGTGACAGAAAAACGATAGCAAGAGGGACAGCGATTGTATGTTCTTCCACACGTGTTTGCACGCATAGGTGTATGTGTAGAGAAAAACCCATAGTTCCCTGCTTGAGGAGTAAGAGTTTCCTGTATGCTGCTCTGCCACAACTCAACCATTGGGGTGTGATCGGCAATATTGTCACCCCAAATCCAAAACGCAGCACCACATCAGCCAGTGTGAAGAAAAATACCTCTATCCATGCCAAAACTAGGATAAGGCGCCACTTCTTCACGAGGGTTGGGGGATGGCACAGCAGGACTCCCACAATCAGGAGGGGAGACGAGACTGCATGCAGTGCCCAAAGTGCCAAATAAGAGAGGAGAGCATTTGTACCAGGTGGTGGTGGTCATTTCGGTGTTTTATTGCTTTCTGACCTTCATGGGAGAAAACCTCATGAAGCATCTCAAAGGCACCTCAACGCTGAACCTCAGCACTTCCTTCCTGGCAGACCTGAATGAAGCCTTTTGCTTCTCCAGAGGAACTGCTGCCCCTCTCACTTCTTTGCTCAGTCTGCTGCTGTGCTTTGGGCACTGCCACAGAGGCTCTGGCTGCACGTTCAAGCACCCTCTCTTTAGCCTTCTCGTCCCCAGACTGAGACACCTCCCAGCGTCCCCCCATCCCCAAGCCCATGGCGGTCCTCTGAGGGACTCCTCCTGTGACACCAGTACAGCAGCCACGTGCCCTCGTCCCCTCTCCCCTGGGGCTCCACGAAGAAGAAGAGGTGCCACTTCAAGGGCGATGGGAAAGAAGAGCTCACACAAGCCTCAACACTTATCAAAATAAATATCTATTTACACAATGTCTTACAGGCAAGCCTGCAAGACATCCAGTCTCACGTTTCTGCCCACGTTAGTGGTGGGCGCGCAGGCTCTGCCGCGCGTAGGGAGCTGTCCGGGCACTCCTGCGATAATCTTGCCGGGCACTGACGGTGGACACCAAAGACGTGCCAGGGGATCTCCATGCTTGTTGTGTCAGCGGTGGATCCACTTAAATGGGTTCTTGGTCATCTTGGGGGGGATCCACCTCCATGGGTTCTTCATCACCTTCGGGGGGATCCACCTCCATAGGTTCTTGGTCATCTTGGGGGGGATCCACTTCCATGGGTTCTTCATCACCTTTGGGGGGATCCACCTCCATGGCTTCTTCATCACCTTCGGGGGGATCCACCTCCATGGGTTCCTCCATGTCTTGGGGAGAATCCACCTCCATGGCTTCTTCATCACCTTCGGGGGGATCCACCTCCATGGCTTCTTCATCACCTTCGGGGGGATCCACCTCCATAGGTTCTTGGTCATCTTGGGGGGGATCCACCTCCATGGCTTCTTCAACACCTTCGGGGGGATCCACCTCCATGGCTTCTTCATCACCTTCGGGGGGATCCACCTCCATAGGTTCTTGGTCATCTTGAGGGGGATCCACCTCCATGGCTTCTTCATCACCTTCGGGGGGATCCACCTCCATGGCTTCTTCCTCACCTTGGGGGGGATCCACCTCCATGGGTTCCTCCATGTCTTGGGGAGGATCCACCTCCATGGGTTCCTCCATGTCTTGGGGAGGATCCACCTCCATGGGTTCCTCCACGTCTTGGGGAGGATCCACCTCCATGGGTTCCTCCACGTCTTGGGGGGGATCCACCTCCATGGCTTCTTCCACGTCTTGGGGAGGATCCACCTCCATGGGTTCTTCATCACCATGGGGAGGATCCACCTCCATGGGTTCCTCCACGTCTTGTGGAGGATCCACCTCCATGGGCTCCTCCCCGTTGGCTAGCACACGGACATGCCTGCGTCCCTGGTTCTTGGCAGGACGACTGCAGGGCCATGGTCCCATGCTGTTCTTTCTCCAGGCGACACGCTGGGGCCCTGTGTTGGTCGCTGCTACCTTCAGAGCCGCGCTCTGCGTTCCGCTGGGCACGTGGACGCTGGCCATCGCCCTCTTGCCAGAGTAGCTGTTCATCGTCCTGGTCTGCTTTGTGGGATGCTGGGGCCTCGCACTGCTCCCTGACGGCTTTACAGCCGCGCTCTGCGTTCTGCTGTTGATGTGAACGCTGGCTATCGCTCTTGTGAGCAAGCCGATCTTCCTCCTCTCACTCCACTTGGTCTTCTGATGGTGCAGACTCCTCCTTGGGTCTGAGAACACCACCAGACGCTTCAGTGCCTCACACAATGATGGGCACCCACCCGTCGTCTCGCTCTGGCTCCTGTTGCTTCCGCTCCGCCTTGGCGTTCGAAAGCCTCGCAGCCTCGCAAGTGGTGGGCCGCCTGTGGGGCTCCTGTATTTATAGGGCCCAGCAGGAAAGGCGCGGTGCCGGTGGCTACTGTGACATGAGCAGGCCACTGTGATGGCCATTGTGACGGGGGCCCACACCTGTAGCCAAACATGGCCGTGTTGCCATGGCAAGGAGCTTCAGCCTGAGGGCCTACCCCCTCCGGGCCCGAGGACCTCGGGGGCCCTCCAACAAACATGGCATCGTTAGGATACTGATGGAGGAACTGTAACCCTTTGAAAACATGTTTGTTACTATGTTGTGTCTCAGGGACCCCAGCACGGGACCAGGAGTGATCTTGAGCCCAAGTCAGAGGAGGAGAGCTGGAGAGCAGTGTCGGCGCTCAACGGGCAGCCTGTCTCTGTGGCAAGGAACATGGCACAGGGGAGCCATTCCCAGGAAAAGCTTTCTCGGCCTCCCTGACCTTTCTCCTCCTTCCACATGAGGGCATTTTGCAAGACAAAGATAAAAAAGAACCAGCGGAGGTGAGTCCACCTCCAACACAGCTAACCTGGCACAACACCAGTGCGCCAAGGCTCCCTTCTTTGAGGACATATCGTCAGTGTTGCAGGAGCACCTCAACTGCTCTGGAGCCACAGCATGGCCCCCATGCTCAAAAGTGCCTGCGAGAGGCCGTCCGTGGACATCTTGCAGGCTGGTCTGTGAGATGGCCTAGCAATCAACAATTCCGTTGTTGGTTGCTAGGAGATCTTGCAGGCTCCCCTTCAGGATGGTCTCCTTTCCCATCCGCCATCCTTGTCAAGAGGTGGCATCTCTTCTGCATGGAGTCCAAACAAGTGGGCAAGAGTGGACTTGGCTTCCTTTGGGCTGCCGCACGGGTGCAACGGCAGCCCCTCCTCGGAGTTTCTCCACGGCCAAGTTGCAGGCCCATGAAAAGGAAGAGAGACTCTTTGTATTGGTGAAGTAGGCCAGCCGACTCATCCACCACATGCTCCCCTCCATCTTTCCACGTCATTGCTGCCGATGACTTGGCATATGATGACGGTGCACTCCATACAAACTCCCGCAACTTGCGTTGCATGCACTTGACTTCATCTGGATCTTTGCATATCTGCTTGTTGTCTATGTCATCATAAATCACCTCCAGCACAGCTAAATCCCCTCGGTACTGGATATCCCTCTCTGCGGAGGTTCACTTGCCTGGGTGACGTACATCTTCCTTGAAGGAATACCTTTCCTTCACGCCTGACTGGAGTCACCTGCAGAGGGTGAAGACTTGTACCCCTGTTCCAATTGCTTTGTCAATGCCCCCTTACCTAGAAAGGGATCCCAACTGCTTGCCTTCCTTGCGCTCTTATTCCAGGCTATTGTCCCCATTATCCCAGCCTTGGAGCAGACAGCTGATAATGAGCTTGCCTGGATGACAGCTGAAAGCTTTTTGCATGTCTCACAGCTCACCCAGGGATAGGGATGGGTTGATTATTGCCGCTTTTAGGATCTATTCCTCTTCCTCCTCTCCTCTTCCCACAATGGCCCTGATTTAGACTAGCCTGCCTTTTCTTCTTCTTCCTCCCTCCCCTTCTTCACAGGAGACTTTTCCCCTACTAAACGAGCTAACTTGTGCACCCATTGTTCAGTCTTGCATGTAGGGGTGACTGATAGCAACACGCCTTGCTTCTCTGGCCCTCTTGCAGTGCCTGCTGCGGGGGCCAGCGCAGCCGTGGGGCCCATCGCAGGGGTTGGAGTGGCTTCAGGGTCTGTTGCACGAGTGGCCACAGAGCCTGTCATTTTGTTGTCAGGTCCAGAAACCTTCTCTTCCCCGTGAGGGTGCTGAATAGGGTGGTAAACAGGGCTTGGCAGGCATGGGCCAGGCCCCAGCAGCGATTCATGTCTCTCTGGAACTGCAAAGGTGACAGCTTTTTTTTTTTTTTTTTCAAAATATTTTTATAGTTTTTCAGGATTTTGCACTTGTCCAGGGGTGAAGTTCCAAACTACTGGAGGTGTGCACTGTCCTAAGTACTTGCCCGTATCCTCCCTCACACCCTGCCGCTCATAACTATCCTGACTCAGGGCAGACATCTGGGTAGTCTTCTTAAAGAGTTGTCTAACCAGAAAAGAAACCTGAGACACATTCAGGAGACATAGCAACAGGAAAACGCAGGTTTGAACATCCAAAGGATATGCTAAATTCTCCACGGCTGTTGTGGCAAGTGTGGAAGAGGACTATGAAGGAGACAGGGAAGGTGAAGGAGCGGGGGACACTATTCGCCCCTTAGGACCCCTAGAGATTGGCTCCCTGAGGACATCAGGAAGACAGCATAGATAGTAATGGTGCCTGAAAGATGGTTCCTGAAGTACGGAGATGCCAGCAACGCGGAACACAAACACCAGATTAGACTCACGACTGGTCATTCTATCAGATCATAGGCCAATGTTACACAGCACAGTGAAATGATAACTGTTAACCAGCCCACAGACGCGATCAAAAGCATGACAGGGAGCGCAGACAGCAACTAAGGAGTCTATAACACCACTCTGAAAACACACCCAACAGCGCCTAAAGAAAACAAATCCACATTGTGACCACCAATATTAAACTAATGTAATGCTTTTAACAAACTTGGCCAGATCTCTCATTAAAACAACTCTTTGTGCACAGCATTGGGAAACAAAAAGTAGTGTTGTGGTACAACTGGGCAGGCAGCTAAGCACGGAGTAGCTGTTCACTCCATCCATTGCACCCCGGCTCCAACAGTGGGATGGGAGAGAGTAAAAAAAGGAAAAATTATGGGTTAAGATACAGACAGTTTAAAAGGACAGAGAGGGAAGGGAGAATAATATTAACAATGAAAAAAAAGGAGGAAAATACAAAGCAAGTGATGCCCAATGCAAAGGTTCGCCTCCTGCTGACCGACGCCCAGCCACACCCCAAGCCGCAGCCCCACCTCCCTGGCCAACTCCCCCCATATTTATTGCTCAGCACGATGCCGTATGGTCTGCAACATCCCTTTGGCCAGGCTGGGTCACCTCCCAGGGGCTCTGTCCCCTCCCAGCTCCTGCTGCACCCCCAGCCTCCTCGCTGGCAGGGCAGCACGAGAAGCTGAAAAGCCCTTGGCTCTGGGAATGCGCCGCTTTGCCACAACTCAACCATCAGGGTGTGATCGGCAATATTGTCACCCCAAATCCAAAACACAGCACCACACCAGCCAGTGTGAAGAAAATTACCTCTATCCGTGCCAAAACTAGGATAAGGCGCCACTTCTTCACGAGGGATGGGGGGTGGCACAGCAGGACTCCCACAATCAGAAGGGGAGACGAGCCTGCATGCAGTGCTCAAAGTGCCAAATAAGAGGAGAGCATTTGTACCAGGTGATGGTATCGGTGTTTTATTGCTTCCTGACCAGTCATGGGAAGAGCTCCTCATGAAGCACCTCAAAGGGACCTCAACGCTGAACCTCAGCACTTCCCTCCTGGCAGACAGAATCACAGAATCACAGAATTTCTAGGTTGGAAGAGACCTCAAGATCATCGAGTCCAACCTCTGACCTAACGCTAACAGTCCCCACTAAACCATATCCCTAAGCTCTACATCTAAACGTCTTTTGAAGACTTCCAGGGATGGTGACTCCACCACTTCCCTGGGCAGCCTGTTCCAATGCCTAACAACCCTTTCGGTAAAGAAGTTCTTCCTAAGATCCAACCTAAAACTCCACTGGTGCAACTTAAGCCCATTCCCCCTCTTCCTGTCACCACGCACGTGGGAGAACAGACCAACCCCACCTCACTACAGCCTCCCTTGAGGTACCTATAGAGAGCGATAAGGTCGCCCCAGAGCCTCCTTTTCTCCAGGCTGAACAAGCCCAGCTCCCTCAGCCACTCCTCGTAGGACTTGTTCTCCAGGCCCCTCACCAGCTTCATCGCCCTTCTCTGGACCCACTCAAGCACCTCGATGTCCTTCTTGTAGTGAGGGGCCCAAAACTGAACACAGTACTCGAGGTGCGGCCTCACCAGAGCCGAGTACAGGGGGACAATCACCTCCCTAGCCCTGCTGGTCACACTGTTTCTTATGCAAGCCAGGATGCTGTTGGCCTTCTTGGCCACCTGAGCACACTGCTGGCTCATATTCAGCCGACTATCCACCATCACTCCCAGGTCCTTCTCTGCCTGGCAGCTCTCCAACCATTCCTCTCCCAGCCTGTAGCTCTGCTTGGGGTTATTGCGCCCCAGCTGCAGGACCCGGCACTTGGCCTTGTTGAACTTCATGCAGTTGACCTCAGCCCATCGGTGCAGCCTATCCAGATCCTCCTGCAGAGCTTTCCTACCCTCAAGCAGATCGACACATGCGCATAGCTTGGTGTCATCTGCAAACTTACTGAGGGTGCACTCGCTGCCCTCGTCCAGATCATCGATGAAGATATTAAAGAGGACCGGCCCCAGCACCGAGCCCTGGGGGACGCCACTAGTGACTGGCCTCCAACTGGACTTGGCTCCATTCACCACGACTCTTTGGGCCCGGCTATCCAGCCAGTTTCTAACCCAACAAAGCGTGCGCCAGTCCAAGCCAAGAGCAGACAGTTTCTTGAGGAGAATGCTGTGGGAGACGGTGTCAAAAGCCTTGCTGAAGTCAAGGTAGACCACATCCACAGCCTTTCCCTCATCCACCCAGCGCGTCACTTTGTCATAGAAGGAGATCAGGTTCATCAAGCAGGACCTGCCTTTCATAAACCCATGCTGACTGGGCCTGATCGCCTGCTTGCCCTGCAAGTGCTGCATGATGACTCTCAAGAGGATCTGCTCCATGAGCTTCCCTGGTACTGAGGTCAAACTGACAGGCCTGTAGTTTCCCGGGTCTGCCCTCCGGCCCTTCTTGTAGATGGGCGTCACGTTTGCTAGCCGCCAGTCAACTGGGACCTCCCCCGATAGCCAGGACTGCTGATAAATGATGGACAGTGGCTCGGCCAGCTCCTCTGCCGGTTCTCTCAGTACCCTTGGGTGGATCCCATCCGGCCCCGTCGACTTGTGCACATCCAAGCGCCGTACCAGGTCACCAACCATTTCTTCATGGATAATGAGGGCCACATCCTGCTCCCCATCCCCTTCCACCAGCTCAGCGTACTGAGTATCCAGAGAACAACCGGTATTGCCGCTAAAGACTGAGGCGAAGAAGGCATTGAGCACCTCCACCTTTTCCTCATCTCTTGTAATTAAGTTTCCCCCCGCATCCAGTAAAGGATGGAGATTCTCCTTAGTCCTCCTTTTTGTGTTGATGTATTTATAAAAACATTTTTTGTTATCTTTAACGGCAGTAGCCAGATTGAGCTCCAGATGAGCTTTGGCCTTTCTAACTTTGTCCCTGCACAGCCTCGCAACATCCTTATAGTCCTCCCTAGTGGCCTGCCCACTTTTCCAAAGATTATAAACCCTCTTTTTTCTCCTAAACTCAAGCCACAATTCTCTGTTCAGCCAGGCTGGTCTTCTTCCCCGCCAGCTCGTCTTTGGGCACATGGGGACAGACCGCTCCTGCGCCATTAAGATTTCCTTCTTGAAGAGCGCCCAGCCTTCCTGGACCCCTCTGCCCTTCAGAACCGCCTCCCAAGGGACTCCACCAACCAGTGTCCTGAGCAGCTCAAAGTCAGCCCTCCGGAAGTCCAATACAGCGGTTTTACTGGTCCCCTTCCTGGCCTTGCCAAGAATAGTGAACTCCACCATTTCGTGGTCACTCTGCCCAAGACAGTTTCCAACCACCACATCCTCCACCAGTCCTTCTCTGTTTGTGAAGAGAAGGTCTAGTGGGGCACCACCCCTGGTAGGCTCACTAACCAGTTGCGTCAGGAAGCTGTCTTCCACGCTCTCCAGAAACCTCCTAGACTGCTTTCTCTGGGCTGTGTTGTGCTTCCAGGATATGTCAGGGAAGTTGAAGTCCCCCACGAGAACAAGCGCTGAAGATTTCACAACTTCTGTCAGCTGCCTCTAGAACTCCTCATCAGTCACCTCATCCTTTTTCGGTGGACTATAGCAGACCACCACCAGGACGCTAGCCTTGTTGGCCTCGCCAATCCTAACCCAAAGGGACTCGACCTTGTCATTCCCAGCCTCGAGTTCTACAACATCGAAAGACTCTCTAATATAGAGAGCCACACCACCACCCCTTCTGTGCTGCCTGTCCCTTCTGAAGAGCTTATAGCCAGGCATTGCAACACTGCAGTCATGAGAGTGGTCCCACCACGTCTCCGTGATGGCAACCAAGTCGTAGCCTGCCTGCTGCATGATGGCTTCCAGCTCCTCCTGTTTGTTACCCATGCTGCGTGCATTGGTGTAGATGCACTTCAGCTGGGCCACTGCCTTATCCCCCGGCCTTGCTATTGTTCCCCCAGCACAGCTCCAACAATCCTTGCTTCAGCCCCATCCCCCTTCTTACCTAGTTTAAAGCCCTCTCAATGAGCCCCGCCAGCTCCTGGCCCAGGACCCGTTTTCCCCTAAAAGATAGGGACCCGTCTGCGGCCATCAGGCCGGGTGCTGAGTAAAGTGCCCCACGGTCGAAAAAACCAAGATTTCTGCGTTGCCACCGGCCCCTGAGCCGCGTGTTTATCAGGTGGGCTTTCCGTGTCCTCTCTGTACCCCTCCCTGCCACCGCAAGGATGGACGAAAACACCACCTGCACTCCCGCTCCATCCATTAACCGTCCCAGTCCCCTAAAGTCTCGTTTGGTAGCCTTCAGGCTTCTCTCTTCAATATCATCACTACCTGCCTGGACTATCAAAAGAGGATAATAGTCAGAGGGGCGAACCAGGTTGGGAAGCTTCCTGGCAACGTCCTTGACCCCGGCCCCAGGGAGGCAGCAGACTTCCCTATGGGTAGGGTCAGGCCGACAAATAGGGCCCTCTCTTCCCCTGAGAAGAGAGGCTCCCACAACAATAACCCTCCTGTCTTTCTTGGTGGAGGCAGTCCTGAGGCGTGGAGTCGACCTCCTCGCCCTAGGCATCCTCCTGGGTACACTTGCTACCTCTTCCTCACCCACCGGTCTCTCAATCTCCAGGGCCTCAAACCTGTTGCGTAAGGGCACCTGGGAAGGTGGGGCCGGAAGGGGAGGGCATCGCCTGTGATGCCGAGCAGGGACCTCTCTCCATTCCTCCTCAACTCCCAGATCCCCTCCCTCTGCCCGACAGTGACAGGGCAGGGGGTCCACCCCCATTTGGGGTGTCTAACCTCGATACCTCTCCTTGAGGCCCTGCAGGGAGTCGCTCCACCAGTCTATCTCCGGCTCACACTCCCTGATATCCCTCAACCTCTCCACCTCCTCCTTGAGCTCCGCCACCATGCGGACCAGGTCATCCACCTGCTCGCACCTCACGCACCCAGTTTCTCTGCCTCCCGCCGATGGCAGGAACAGGCTCAGACACTCCCTGCATCCGATGACCTGAACTGCTGTATGTTTTAACGGGTAGTCGGTCTGGGTGTGTACCGACTTCCTGAATGAAGCCTTTTGCTTCTCCAGAGGAACTGCTGCCCCTCTCACTTCTTTGCTCAGTCTCCTGCTGTGCTTTGGGCACTGCCACGGAGGCTCTGGCTGCACGTTCAAGCACCCTCTCTTTAGCTTTCTCGTCCCCAGACTGAGACACCTCCCAGCGTCCCCCCATCCCCAAGCCCATGGCGGTCCTCTGAGGGACTCCTCCTGTGACACCAGTACAGCAGCCACGTCCCCTCCTCCCCTCTCCCCTGGGGCTCCACGAAGAAGAAGAGATGCCACTTCTTCAAGGGCGATGGGAAAGAAGAGCTCACACAAGCCTCAACACTTATCAAAAAACTATCTATTTACACAATGTCTTACAGGCAAGCCTGCAAGACATCCAGTCTTGCGTTTCTGCCCACGTGAGTGGTGGGCGCGCAGGCTCTGCCGCGTGTAGGGAGCTGTCCGGGCACTCCTGCGATGGTCTTGCCGGGCTCTGACGGTGGACACTGAAGACGTGCCAGGGGATCTCCATGCTTGTTGTGTCAGCGGTGGATCCACTTCCATGGGTTCTTGGTCATCTTGGGGGGGATCGACCTCCATAGGTTCTTGGTCATCTTGGGGGGGATCCACCTCCATGGCTTCTTCCATGTCTTGGGGGGGATCCACCTCCATGGGTTCTTGGTCACCTTGGGGGGGATCCACCTCCATGGGTTCCTCCACGTCTTCGGGGGGATCCACCTCCATGGCTTCTTCCATGTCTTGTGGGGGATCCACCTCCATGGGTTCCTCCACGTCTTGGGGAGGATCCACCTCCATGGGTTCCTCCACGTCTTGGGGGGGATCCACCTCCATGGCTTCTTCGGTATCTTGTGGAGGATCCACCTCCATGGGTTCCTCCATGTCTTGGGGAGGATCCACCTCCATGGGTTCCTCCACGTCTTGGGGGGGATCCACATCCATGGCTTCTTCCGTATCTTGTGGGAGATCCACCTCCATGGGCTCCTCCACGTCTTCGGGGGGATCCACCTCCATGGCTTCTTCCATGTCTTGAGGGGGATCCACCTCCATGGCTTCTTCAGTATCTTGGGGGGGATCCACCTCCATGGCTTCTTCGGTATCTTGAGGAGGATCCACCTCCATGGGTTCCTCCATGTCTTGAGGAGGATCCACCTCCATGGGTTCCTCCATGTCTTGGGGAGGATCCACCTCCATGGGTTCCTCCATGTCTTGGGGAGGATCCACCTCCATGTCTTCTTCCACGTCTTGGGGAGGATCCACCTCCATGGGTTCTTCATCACCATGGGGAGGATCCACCTCCATGGGTTCCTCCACGTCTTGTGGAGGATCCACCTCCATGGGCTCCTCCCCGTTGGCTAGCACACGGACATGCCTGCGTCCCTGGTTCTTGGCAGGACGACTGCAGGGCCATGGTCCAATGCTGTTCTTTCTCCAGGCGACACGCTGGGGCCCTGTGTTGGTCGCTGCTACCTTCAGAGCCGCGCTCTGCGTTCCGCTGGGCACGTGGACGCTGGCCATCGCCCTCTTGCCAGAGTAGCCGTTCATCGTCCTGGTCTGCTTTGTGGGATACTGGGGCCTCGCACTGCTCCCCGACGGCTTCACAGCCGCGCTCTGCGTTCTGCTGTTGATGTGAACGCTGGCTATCGCTCTGGTGAGCAAGCCGATCTTCCTCCTCTCACTCCACTTGGTCTTCTGATGGTGCAGACTCCTCCTTGGGTCTGAGAACACCACCAGACGCTTCAGTGCCTCACACAATGATGGGCACCCACCCGTCGTCTCGCTCTGGCTCCTGTTGCTTCCGCTCCGCCTTGGCGTTCGAAAGCCTCGCAGCCTCGCAAGTGGTGGGCCGCCTGTGGGGCTCCTGTATTTATAGGGCCCAGCAGGAAAGGCGCGGTGCCGGTGGCTACTGTGACATGAGCAGGCCACTGTGATGGCCATTGTGACGGGGGCCCACACCTGTAGCCAAACATGGCCGTGTTGCCATGGCAAGGAGCTTCAGCCTGAGGGCCTACCCCCTCCGGGCCCGAGGACCTCGGGGGCCCTCCAACAAACATGGCATTGTTAGGATACTGATGGAGGAATTGTAACCCTTTGAAAACATGTTTGTTACTATGTTGTGTCTCAGGGACCCCAGCACGGGACCAGGAGTGATCTTGAGCCCAAGTCAGAGGAGGAGAGCTGGAGAGCAGTGTCGGCGCTCAACGGGCAGCCTGTCTCTGTGGCAAGGAACATGGCACAGGGGAGCCATTCCCAGGAAAAGCTTTCTCGGCCTCCCTGACCTTTCTCCTCCTTCCACATGAGGGCATTTTGCAAGACTTAGAACCCCACTCCCAATACTGCCGTCTTTGGTAGGACAGAAAATGGGGGAGATGAAAAGGAAGAAGAACATAAAAGGGAAAATACAAACCAAGTGATGCCCAATGCAAAGGTTCGCCTCCTGCCGACTGATGCCCAGCCACACCCCAAGCAGCAGGCCCATCTTCCCCTGGCCAACTCCCCCCATATTTATTGCTCAGCATGATGCCGTATGGTCTGCAACCCGTTTGGCCAGGCTGGGTCACCTATCTGGTTTCTGTCCCCTCCCAGCTCCTGCTGCACCCCCAGTCTCCTTGCTGGCAGGGCAGCACGAGAAGCCGAAAAGCCCTTGGCTCTGGGAATGCACTGCTCTGCCACAACTAAGCCATCGGGGTGTGATCGGCAATATTGTCACCCCAAATCCAAAACACAGCACCACACCAGGCACTGAAGAATATCACTTGTATCCAAGCCAAAACTAGGACTGAAGGTAATTCCCCCCCAAGGACAGCTAAGACATTGAAGACGTAAAGGTACAGTTGACACTGTAGTGAGGCACAAAATTCATAAGGTTGTAAAAGGAGGTTTTCCAGCGCAGCATAGTGTGGAGATCATTTAGTTATCTGTAAATCTGCCATATATTCAACATCCCATACCAGACAAAAGAATAACACTGTCCTGATTCCTTACCTTCCTCACATCAAAATCTGTCCTCTTAGTTGGCCCAGGCTGCAGCCTCCATAGTGCTGCTATAAGGCAAAGCTTGGGAAAGAGCAATATTTTACCATGGGCTAACACCTGTCCACTGCTATCATATTTTTTCCAGGCTCATTGAAGTCCATTGTGCCTACTTTCCTAGCTGCAAGGCTGCAATTCAACCTCAGCAGGAGGAGGAGGAAGCAATTTCTTTCCCCTTTCCAGCATATATTTCGGTTACTCAGCAGAACACAAGACCCATCCCAAGCAGCAACACTGCTAAGCCACCATAGACAACTTTTCTGTCCTTCTATCAAAAGGACAATTGACAGTAGCTTCTCATTTCCACTCCTAATGGTCCACAAGGTAGACAGCTTTCCTCATTTAATACTCCGTGTAGCACAGAAGGAAACAACTGACATTTCTCAGCTTTGGTCAATATATTAGATTTCAAGGAGTTTAACCAGTTTTCCTCTTTTCTTCTGACTTCAGATCAAGTTTGGGGTATTTTAAGTGGCAATTATCTGCCATGGAATCAAGCAGATTAGTGCATCACTCCTTCTTTTACTTAAATATTTTATTTAAACATTTAATACCATGCAGCAACAAGTCTTGCTCTCATCCTCACCTATCTGGGCTTCTGAAATTCCCACAACAGAGCTCAGAGCAGTCACAGGCTCCTCGCAGGCCATACAAGGCAAAACACAGTTCAGTAGGGCAGAGGTGCTTTGCTGGAGGCATTTCTTTGGCAGAGCTATTTCACAACTTCACTGTTGAAAAAGAGAAGCTGCTATCTCACAGAGACACCAGGGGCTTTGGTCAAAATATCCATTCCCTCCTCTTGCGAAGAGCAAGCCATGAAACTCAGCACTGGTAAGTGACCAACTAGTGGTCTGCATGTGGCTTTGGTTTTTAATCTTTTTTTTTTTTTTTTTTTTTCCTAATCTGCAATAGAAGCCTTTCTCTCACAAGCTGAAGTCTTGACTCCTTACTCCATACACAGAACCCTACCCAGGGGGACCCCCAGAATCTTCCTTGGGGTGCAAAAGTAATTACATTTGCTTTTTGCCTTTGTGGGGCAGACAAGAATTTAAAAGGTTTAAGCCAAGTTACAAGAGAAAATGTAATGGTATTTGGAACTTTTAAAACAATTTACTTTTCATGTGTCATTCTGAGCTCAGCTCATACACTACGCTTTCACAGTCAATCTCCCCCAGCCATCTCTCAATACACCACAAACAAGATTAAGCTTTTGTTGCTGTCTCAGAGTCAATCAGGGTCATCCACAGCAGACAAAGACTGAAAGTGGTTTTTTAACTTGCTCCTTATCCTTTGGTGATAAGGTTTATTCCTTTTCAACTACATTCCAAATTGGGGAAAATATTTTTCTTTCTCACTTCTTTACAAACTTTAGAGTTTTCCCCTTCCTTTCATTGGATCCAATTCACTTTGTAAAATATTCTGTCTGTGGAACCTAACTTGGAAATATTTTCAGTTTTTTTCAACAGCAGCAATGGATCCAGCTCATTATAGTTATTTTAGCACTTATCTGTCCAAATCTCAGCTTTCAAGAGGTTGCTTCCTTTTCCTGCTACTATATTAATTTCACTGACATTGCAGTTCCTCTCTGTTGGTGTTGGGTTTTGTTCCCCTCCTCCGCATCCCCAAAGGATTATGGTTTGCCTTTTAGATGTCGAGCTCAACCACCGTGTATAGTACATTCCTTGAAAAGAATGGTTATAAAGCCAGACTCGTAAAGGAGATAACTGACATCTGCGAAGACAATGGTTTGCATTTCAAATGGACATTCAGCTGGAAAACATTAATTCACTTCTTCTGAATGAATGTTTAAGGAATAACTTTCATTGCACAAGCACTTCACCATTTTTCCAGTCTTGGGAAGGCACATCAAATGCGGATCACTTAAGTCTACATTCACACAAGCAAAAGACTCATCTCACTGGCGTTGTACCACACACAGCTCTGTTGCAATGGCTTTCATTCGCTGCTCAGTCTCACAGCATCTCTGCAGTTCTGGTCTTCACTCAGAATCACAGAATGATTAAGGTTGGAAGAGACCTCCAAGATCATCCGGTCCAACCATCACCCTACTGCCTATATCACCCACTAAACCATGTCCCTAAGTGCCAGGTCCAACTTCTCCTTGAACACCCCCAGGGGCGGTGACTCCACCACCTCCCTGGGCAACCCATTCCAATGCCTGACTGCTCTTTGTGAGAAGAAATGTCTCCTAATTTCCAACCTGAACCTCCCCTGGTGCATCTTGAGGCCATTCCCTCTAGTCCTATCACTAGTTACCTGTGAGAAGAGGCTGACCCCCATCCATGGTGACAGGGACAGACAGACAGTGCTATACTGAGCTGCAAAAAGAAATATTTCTCTTAGAATAGCTTCAAATGAAAGCAGTCCAGCTAAAAGACTAACTTCCAAGTTGGAAGATACCTTGAAGTTTCCTCCCTCACTGACTCTTTGTGCACTGACATTAACAGAGTGCTCACCCTTACCATTACCCAGTGCACACGGACTGTCATGCTGGCTTCAGGAGAGGAACTCGCTTACCCAGGCACATCCAGTGCAGGAAGCTAGGTTCTTGTCCAGGTTCTTTCAGAAGTGAAATCAAGCTTATGTGATTAAATGGATGAAAAGACATCTGGTGTATTCTCTGACCCTGCTAGGATTTGCACATTTCGTTCATTCTGACTCATTCTATTGGCTTCAGGTGACCACGAAGCACATAAACCACTCAGTACATGAAGTTAAACATTTTCACTGTGATATCACAACCTGAAGTTGAGGGCTCAGCTGCTAGATATAAAGAGGAATAAGGAACCAAAAACGTGTGACAGCAGAAAATTACTCCATCTGCAGGGAAACAGGATGACAAGGTTTGAGTCTTGGAAGTTGGAGAATGTTTGGCTTTGCTTTCCTGCTCATACACTGAAATTCTCTTTGCTGAGAAGATTAATGCCTTAAAAACAAACTCTTGCAAGGTTTGTGTGAACACTTTTTATTTGAAGAGAACAGAAAGTAAGCATAGCTACATTTCTCTTGAGATATACCCCGTTCTCCTTTCAGGGTGCAGTCTCAGTGCAATGCAGTTAACGTAACTGATCACAGGCAAGCACACTCAGAACACGCAGGGGAAAATCTGCTTGTGTGAACCGAATTACAACTACGTTCATGAAAATCACTGTCTGCTCACATGGCTCTGAAGGCCAGCAACAAAAGAGGACTCTTAATTCCATAATCATGCTTCATCTCAAAAAAAATAAAAAAATAAAAAAAAAAAAGGTCTAAACAGATTTGGTTCTTGCCACCCTTTTACTTTCAGAGCTAACTTGTGTTTTCAAATAGATTTGAATAGGGCTGTGGAATGCAGTTGAACACAAACACATGAACTTTGGATGAGTTTCAGACAGTTTCTAGATTACTGCTAATAAAGAGAAAACCATTAGGTATTGGCCTATTAGGCCAGATCAGGTGTTAAGCAGTGAAACAAGGCTACCTTCCTCTTTCATGAAGCTGCCTGTGCATTTCCACACCTCCCGAGAGCTTCTGGCAGCTGGTGTATCTGCTTTTTCCTCCTGATACTTCTGCATTTCCTATGTTGCTTTCAGCCATAAATTTTTCACCATCACGCCTCACGCTGAAGCGAAGCACTATATATAAATAAAAATATATGTATGCACCACCATATGCAAGCATGCATAAAAAGGGAGCATATAAAATACATTGTAAGCTGTGCTTTAAAGGAGTGCGTACCAAAGATGATACTTAGCATCCTCACTGTGTCACACTCTTCAGTACCATCGCTGGAGACTTTTCCTTCTCTCTTCCTTTCTAAACCTACACACAGACATATATATACACACACAAGTGTTTACACACACTAGTGTGTGTGCACGCATATAAAGAATTAAACAGCAGGGTATTTGCAACACAGGAAAAATGAGGAGCACAAGCTGTCCCGTTTGCTTGTATTCCTGCTTTGATGCAAAGCAGCACAACCCTCGTGCACCACTTCTAGACAGGAGCCTCCAGAGACTAATCCTGAATCCTGGCAGCAAGATTTGTCAGGTTTTCTAAAGAAGGAAGCTGCCTGGCAGAGTTACTACACCACTGCTTTAGAGCTCTGTTAGTGCCTCCAAGGTCAACTGTCCACTTTAAAGGAATGAAAAATAGGATCCAGACAAGTTCACAGGCAGGCAAAAGCTTGAGATCTTTGTCCTCCATTCTTTCCCTTTCTCCTCCATTGTATAGACAGCAGGGTGGCAGGAGTATTGCCTGTATAAGGAGGGATACTGAACTGAAAGACAGAAGAACTGAGTGTGTGCAGAGGCATTCTTAAACAAGGAGCACAAATAGCAAGAATTTTAGTTTATGCTTACCTTTAACTTACACCTTTTCTTTCCACAGTTAGCAATCGCACCTGGTCTACAACCCAGTTCTGCACCAGCAGAAGCCACCTGCAAGCATCCTTCTGGTATAGCTGGAAGCAAGCTGATTCCCAATAAGTTGGGAAAACAGATTTCATAGGTAAAAAATAAAATAAAAATAAAAAAAATCCAAGAGCACTTTCCACCTAATCCTTGGATTCAGTGGGATGCCTTTTCCCCTCCCAGCCAAGAGGTTCATCTTTACAGCATAACTTCTGAGCAAAGGGAGAACATACTACACACTGGTATCAAACCAGGCACCCTTACAATACATCTGTCAGCCATGGTACTGAAAGGAGACATAAAACCTGCCCGTACTTCAAAAGTCCACCTCTTCTCATTTTGGCACCTATTACTATCACCAACTTTTACATAATCTAGCTCAAGAGGAATCCATGGCTATGATCCTCCTTCACCTGACTTCTGAAATAACTAAAATGACAGCCTTGAAGGGAGGGTTGCCGAAAGAAATTTGATTAATTGTTTAGGGACTTCCATCTTTACTCATTACTCTCTGAAATTGCCCTGTCAGTCAGAACAACACATGTTTTTCACACGGAGGATTTAGAATATCATACTGAGCTAGAACCAGGGGACCTTGTCTGCTCAATTTACAGTTTATATTATTTGCAAGGCGCTTCCTTCAAAGGAACAAAAGCACTGTCAGAAAAGACAGCAGTGACAGGTTGCCAAGTCTTTCCACTCCTTCTAGTTTCTGCAGTAGGAAACAGGAATTCGGTCTCTTGAAGACATTTCACTGCTAAAAAATTGCTGCTAACCACAGACTGAAACAAAACAAAACTCAAGCCAGCAACAAAAAAGATACCCCTCCACATTTACAACCTCTGATAAAGAGCTGTACCAAACAATATTAGTAACCACTCATCTGATCTCAGTATGTACCAATAGTCCCCGTAACGAGGATTATGAGATGATTTAAAATGCTCTGAAATTAAATTCTTGCACCAAGCAGAGCTTTTCTGGAGTACAATGAGAAGGGAAGCCTTCACAATTACAGTTTTAAAAGCAAGAAAGAAAGAAAGAAAAAATTATGAGAAAAAAAAAAAAAAAAGAACTGCAGAGATTAACGATTCGGATTGTCTTCTGTTCATGTTGCTCCCTTGAGCAATATGACTGGACTCCAAGCCACTAACTTTTCTGTGCTGCATTCATCCTGCACAGAGCTGCTGAGCCCAGTGGTGCCCGTCAGTAGGGGTGTACATCTAACTTATTTCTGTACACAACGCCCAGAGCACGTGACATGCTGCACAGCAGTCAGCATGGAGTCTTTATCTGAATTGTAGAAATTTGGGATGGGTGGGGAATTAGGGTTTGGGTGGTGGTCGTTCATTGTAGCTGTTTTTTAATCTCTTGAAATTCCCGTTCAAATTCCCTGTGTCTGCTATGGATCCCTGCAAGGGTGATGGACTAAGGAGGAACTGAGTCTCACTGCAGGGCTTGAAATAACTTTCCCAAATGTAGCTCTGTACAAGCCCACCCAGGATTCAGGAACACAGCAGAGACAGAAAACCTACCTATGTGGATCTCTGCTCTGTGCCTCGTAGCACACTGCAGATCTGCCCTTTTTGTGGTTCAGCACAATTTAAGACATCATAACTTGCTTCAGCTACTACTGAGACCAACAGCAGAGCTGATGCGGTATAACAATGGGAAGTTTCCTAAAACCTTCAAAAAACAGTCACAGAGAAGAGGTCCACTTGTGTGTGCTATGGGTACACTAACAGCCTGCATAATGGCATTCAGCAATGGTATAATGCTTCACTTGACATTTTTTACTGATAGGGACAAACTTACAAAATATGAAATCCAGGTAATTCTTCACTTGACTTTCTTTGGATAGGTCTAAGTGCTTAAAAATGTCAAATGAGGCTAATTCTTAATATGATGATTTTACAGAGAACCATCAAACACTGTCTGACATTTAGGATTCATTTCTCTGAGGAGTGAATCCTAAATGGGCACTTTAAAACATTTAAAGGCTTATTTTTTTCCCTTGACATTGCCTCTTTGAGCAAAGGCAGCAGACAAATAAGACACTGAAGAACAACTGAGGCTTTGAAATGTTGCAAACCTCACCTTGCTACTACACTCCCGTAACATTTGCAAAATGGCAAAAGGATTTTCCTCCCTCACCGTGTTATTATACCGTTGCCTTTGAAGACAATAAATATTAGTGAGATATTAAAGTGGTGTATGTTTACAGATGCTGTTTGAAAGAGAAAACAGTTTGTTATTTTTAGTTTCTAATGTACTAGAGCAACTACTCACAAATCTACGTGGCAGACATTTAGAAAGAATAAGGGCACACCTTCCTTTTCAGAGCTCTAAGTTTGTAAGAGTTTGGGTTGCTTCAGCACCCACCCCGTGGCTTCCTATACAAGCCAACAAAGCAAAGGAGAACTTGCATTTTCATAACTAAAAACAGCACTCCTTAGGGCTCCTTCTTGAGATAAGGATTCACCCTTTTCTGCTCTGGGAAAGAGATGAAATCTAAAGATGCAGTGCAGACCTCTCTCTCAAACGCAGCGGCTGAATAGAAATCTGCAAAAAGAACAGTGGAGTGGGTTTGCCATCAGAAATATACTGCAGCTCACCAACAGAAACAACTGACAGTCAGGCATCTGCTACTTCGCCTCTGCACACCTGCAGAAATATCTCAGGTCTCCATATTCCACTTTATTGACTGGATATATTCACTGGAAACTTGTTTTAGTTGGCTACAACTGATCCGTGTTACATTAAAAAAAAGTGGTAAGACACTTCACTGAAGCTAATACCTAAGCTTTTGAGGGATTATAGGTTTCTTTTCCCTGCATTTGAGGCCAGAAGAACATTAGTCAGCTGTGAAACAATGATCTGCTATGAGCAAATACAGATTATTTGACATTGCCAGGTTTCTGGGAAAAAAAAAAAAAAAAAAAGAAACAAAAAACAACTGAGTAAGGTATTTTGGAGAACTCCTGCATTTCCATAACAAATGGCTTATTCCAAAACAGAAGAATAAGCAGCCTCATTTCTGGCACAAGTTTTTGGGTCTGGATGTGAAAAGTGAACTTCTGCAGTAGGCTGGGAGTTGTGGCAGGCTCTGACAAACATAAACCCTCGGAGACAGCAGCCTGCAAGGCAGTAAGTTAGCAGCAGCAGTGCCAGGGAGGCGTGGAAGGAAACACACTCAGCTCTCTCTGTTATGCTCCTTACCACAGCCTCACTTCTCTGGCATGGTGCATGTCTTCAAGATTCAACGTGTTTTGACATACTCACAAACCTGCTGAAAGACGTTCTGAGGGAGGGCACTCAGTGCTCCCTCTTTGCAAAAGCTCCCTGGGCTCGATGCCCAAAGACTCCTTACTTGAGCATGAGTAGCTTCTCCACTCATTTTCATACTGTTAAACTGCACTTCAGACCTGGAAATCAATATAAAGCGAACCTGAGCTCTCTGAAGACAGCATAGATAAGAACCGCACAAGGAAAGAGCTATTGCTTTCCATTGCAAGAAACTGTGTGTTTCTCAAACACCTCGTTCAGCAAAAAATGGGGTGAGAAGTGAACTTTAAGCTGAGCTCACTAACACAGACAGATATAAATACTCACATTAGCTCTTACTCTTAGCTTAATTGCTTAGCACGCATTAAGTTAGTATCCCTCCGTCTGCATAACCAAGATCTGGGCTTTTCACTGCAAAGGTTTGACATGAAGGTGGCCCAAAGTAATCCCATTTGTCTTTTCTCTGAGAATCTCTCTAACACTACCAAGGCTCTCATTTATGACACCAGATCGTGCAGGTCACCAATGACAGCAAACATTTTTGAAATTACCAGCACGCTTGCCTGTCCCAAGGACTAACAAAAACCAAGCCAGAGCCCTGCATGAAGTACGTGCAGCAGCAGCCGTTCATGACATGATTAACTAGCATGGTTCAGCAATGACACTGTAAGGAGACGAAAGATGGAGTATATCCTTCAAGTGACTTGGTCAGCTATGGAGACAAAGAGAGATTAAAACAACCTGTCTACACAAGGCATTTGAGAGGGTATTGAGCAGTCTGTAATACTCCTGTCTGCTGACTGCTCTATCTGCCCATCACATATCTGCACGGTGCAAGACCATTTTACTGAGCAGATCTAGGTATCAAAATTAAGCCAACTATAACATTTTGGGTGATGACTACTTTCCCACAAAGTAAAAACAAAACCTATCTTAACTGACAAGATACTTTACAGAACGATACTACCTTAGTCATCAGGAAACGTTATAAAGAAAAATCCACTGGATAATGAGAGATAACAAGAAGCCCTGAAAGGAAAGCTGGGCTTCCAAAATGCTTCTGAATAAACAAGTATTTTCCTTTGTTCTGTTAATGCCTGGGAGCTCCCAGGACTTTGTGCATCTGATTGAAGTCTCAATACTTTGTCTGATCCCAAAGTTTGGACCAAAAAAGACCCACAGACACGGCCCAAACCAGGCTTCTCAGCCTACCTGCTGCACAGTTCAGAAATCCTGAGATGGCCACAGAGCTCTTTGGCAGCCTCTCTCACAGACAGCTGGTCCTGGGAGCAGCTTCTTCCCTTACATTATCATCAGGCTTTTCAAGCAGCCATACATGAGCTACTACAAAGGATATCAGACTTAATTTCAGATTTGCTGGTGTTGCAAAAGAAAAGTTTTGAAAAATGAGTTTCTGAAAAGATATCTGTTTAGATCAACTCAGAGCAATAAAAAACAAATTCTGAAATGTCAAAATTCCATTTCTTTAACATTGCAGAGTAGCCTTGAAACTTGGGAGGAACAGGCTGGCTCATCAGTTCTCTTCTTGACGATTTCTAAAGAAACAAAAGATTTACTGAGAGGGTTCTCTCTCTTGATTTTACATTTGATTTCTCATTTTTGGACACAGCTGGACATTTGCATACAAGTTTGCGTCCATCTTCTTTGTACACTGTCAAGACAAGTTATCTACGCTATATATAACTTCTATCTTTTTACAATACACCACCTCTGGAAAATCAGTTTCATTATTTCACCAGCAGGTCCCATTAGGGCATCCCTGCAGTCACATCAAATTCTCTTTCCTGAGAACGTACAGTAAAAAGTCAAAATGATCAACGCAAAGGGCAACTAGTAATCTACTCTCAGAAAGCCTCCGAGGATGTCAGGCATTCACCATAAGCACAGCAGACGCCAAAAAGTAATGATACTCTCGGTCTTGTATAATCATATAGAGCTGATAGAGGCAAATCCAGGGCCTCTCTCAGAACAGGGGTATTGTATACTTTATTGTATTGTACACTTACTGTATTGTAAGTTTAATTGAATTTAATGCTAGAGTTTTATATACCAGGGAAAACTCAACCCAGAGAGCTTTTTTTAGAACTAAAATTAAAAAGAAACATCTGTATATGCATGAGTCTGAATTTCAGGAAGGAAAAACAGGACTTAGATCCACGACTGTCAGATGGAACAAACGGAGTTTGTGCAAACAACCCACAAAACTTGATTCTGTTACTTCTGCCACCACATCTAGATGCATATGATATGGGTTTGGAGGAAAAGGTATACACCTCCAAACCCCACATGTGCCCCCAAACTAGTGTTTGCTCAGGGCATGCACTAGCTGTGTTTCCTGCAAACACTAGGAGAAGTAAAACAGCCAAATATTTTATTCAGAGATGCAGTGTTTTTCTCGTTTTCCCTCCTGATTTCTGGCTCTGACATTTCCTGGCTCACATTTAATACGTCCGCAGCTAATCAAAAGTTCATTAAGACATCAAGGAGACAGGAATAGCCAGCAGTTCCAGGAGAGCATGGTTTTATCCATAAATTATTTAAAACCTACTCATTATTAAGAAGTAAGCATGAGGCTGTCACCGTGAATCCATCTCTCCCAACACAGGATGATTATCCACTACATTTGGAAACAACTCAGTAACAGTGCAGAGGAGACCCGAGGGGACTGAAACAGGAGCATGACCTAATGGATTTTAATTGCTGAGGCAACAAAGGCTAACAGCATTCCTGGTGCTGCACTCCTAGCAGGTAAAAACAGTGTAATGGGTAAGCCACAGGAGGAGGAGAAAAGGCATAAACAGAGGATTATTATAAAGAAATTAAATAAAAATAAAAATCACAGCTGTTTTTTTGCTACAAAAAGTCAAGAAAACAAAACATATTAAAGTGTGAAAGAAAATAAACATCGTACCTTCCAATAAGCATCACAAGTTTAAAATGTCTAAGAAATAAGCTAGAACACCAGAAACCACGAGTGTCATAAATCATTATTACATATTTTCATAAAATTGCACATCTTGGGAGCTAAGTTTGCAAAAGTGGCTATCAACCTGAGCAGTGGGGGCTGTGACTTGAGATGCACAAATGCCCTTTTTTGCATACCTACATGCACAAAATTCTGAGTGCAAATGGCATTTTCTTCGTTTCATTGCTATATATACTTTATTTAAAAAAAAAATAAATTAATTAAGACAAAGCCATTGCCTACACAATCTTCTAGTGTGAGGCCTACACCAACTGGCTACAATTCCTTCACAAAAAAAGCTGCTTCCTTTTTCTATCGTTCCTCCAGAAGCGTCTACTACTAATCAGATCAGTCCCTTATAACTTGTCACATTAAAAGATACTGCCACCAATTCATGTGATCACATCCCTATTAAGGCACATCACTTCAGGGGTAATGAGATTCAGAGTGACCTCAGCAGGGTTTCTGATAACGATTTCTGTGAGGAGACATCCCGGGTCCACGCGACGATCTGCTCTTTGGTCCCTCCCTTCAGAGCAGGGTAACGCTGAGGGCTGAAGCAGGCTGGCACTCCACTCTGCAGCATTGGCAATAAGCTATGGCTGAGAAGGCACTCATGCTCTAACGCTTGATTTTTTCAATCAGATCTGCGCTACAGAAACAGCCTTCTGTGAAGCAAGCAATTTGACAGTGGGATCAAGAGCACCCTCAGCAAGTTTCCAGGTGACACCAAGGTGAGTGGTGCAGTCGATACAACAGAAGGTAGGGATGCCATCCAGAGGGACCTGGAAGAGATTGAGAAGTAGGCCCATGTGAACCTGATGAGGTTCAACAAGGCCAAGAGCAAGGTGCTGCACCTGGGTTGGGGCAATCCCAGACATGAACACAGACTAGGAGAACTCACTGAGGGGAGCCCTGCAGAGAAGGACTTGGGGGCTCTGGTGGACAAAAAGCTTGACATGAGCCAGCAGAGTGCACTTGCAGCCCAGAAGGCCAACTGCGTCATGGGCTGCATCAACAGAGGGGTGGCCAGCAGGGTGAGGGAGGTGATTGCCCCAATCTGTTCTGCCCTTGTGAGGCCTCACTTGGAGTGCTGTGTCCAGGTCTGGGGCCCCCAGCACAAGAAGGATGTGGGGCTGTTAGAGCAGGTCCAGAGGAGGGCCACCAGGATGATCAGAGGGCTGGAGCTCCTCTCCTGTGAAGAGAGAGCGGGTGTTGTTCAGCCTGGAGAAGAAAAGGCTCCAGGGTGACCCTATCACAGCCTTTCAGTATTTAAACAGGGCTTATTTAAAAGAGAGGGAGTTCTTATGCAGGCAGATAATGATAGTACAAGGATGAACAGTTTTAAACTCAAAGAGTATATTTAGATTAGATATTCAGAAGAAATTCTTCACTCAGAGGGTGGTGAGGCACAGGCTGCTCAGAGAAGCTGTGGATGTCCCATCCCTGCAGGTGTTCAAGGCCAGGCTGGATGGGGCTTTGGGCAACCTGGTCTGGTGGGAGGTGTCCCTGCCCATGGCAGGGGGCTGGAATGAGATGATCGTTAAGGTCCCTTCCAACCCAAGCCATTTCATCAATCTCCCCTATCTGCAAGTTGCAAATGCATAATTGCACATAGCAAAATATCTGGGAATCTACTTCTTCCCTATGTCCTTATAGTTAACAGCACTTGTGGATTTACATTTTTTGGCTAGTCTTTGGTCTTTGTGAGGGTTAATTTGTAATGAGAAGAAAAAAAAAAAAAAAGAAAAAAAAAAAAAAAAAAGCTGTTACTAGCATTTTCAGAGCTATGTTGAAAAATCCTCATCCTTACCATCCCAATGTTTTCCAAGCCCAAGTGGCAAGAAGTCTTCAGGGGACCCAGAGGCAGCAGAGGAGAGAGGAGTGATCCCAGTGGGCTCCCCCAGGGCTGCCAGTCTAGCTAAAGGCAGGAAGGAGCATTTTAGCCAAAGCCAGGCTCCAGAGGGATCCTGTACAGCTCCCCAGATCCAGGGCAGGAAGGGATCCAACATGTGTGAAGGGAATGGTGAGCACACGTGTGCTGAGAACAGGCAGAACACACAACTGTAGAGGAGGAAGAGCAATATCTGCATTCAGTGACTAATACAGGGGTGCACACAGAGAGGGATAAGGACAATTTCCAAAGATTTTCTTCTAATCCTCACAGCTCTCCTTAAGAACACCTAACCCAGGTGGCTGCAGCCTCAGACTTGGTTAGCAAACCCTTGATAACCCCAAACACACAGGAGTTCCGGATTAGCACGGGAAACGCATGATGGCAGTGTAACTAATTCAAGAGTTTTTCACTAAAACGTGTATTTCAAGCAGAAAAGCCCGTATTACTGATTTTTTTTTTTCCATAATCCCTCAGGAATTTATTCTTCGTTGCTCTCTCTGTTTCCAAGTCCATTTTTACCTGCACAGTCACTTTATCTGAAGTATTACAAATCCTAGAAAAATGAAAAGTAGTTGTGGTCCAATTTTCTCCCTCCTGGGCCAGGACTGATACCTGTATTATTGCCATCAGTTTTTGCTCTGCATCTAGCTTTAGCACACAGTCAGAGATAAGGTTTCTACCACCTCCTGACTCAGTAGATCCCACTACTAGCAACACCATGTGCTTTGCAAATGCAGCCCTGCCCTGTGAACTGCACATAAGTGGCATTTTTTAACTTTATTTTTTTAATTTTTTCAATTGCAAGAGCTGCTCTTCCTGTTCTGCCCCATTCCTCATATAACAAAATAAATGCTTCCTAGCATGGAAAGACACCTGGCTCAGAGTACAAGCCTCCCTCCCAGCCACATAATGAACTAATTCATTCCCAGTTCACATAACAAACTAAATCTCCAGAAGGCATGGTGGGGCACAACCCCTCGAGCAGCTGCCCTTTCAGCTCTGCAAGGACTCAAGCAATTCACCCAGAGCAGGTACAGGAACCATGCCCTTTATTCCATCAGTACTTGAACTCCTGCTGACCATACAAACCCATCTGCATGCCACAGTCAGAAACCTCTTCTGATCTACCTGAAAGACTATTCTCAGCTTGCTCTGAACCTTGAGCTTTGGAAAGCACTTCTTACCAAAAAATCATCATGGTCCGTGTTATTAATTACTCTTAGCATTGTCCTGATGTGTTGTACTTAATTCTTTTTTCTCCAACTTCTGCTTCAATTACAATTGGTCATGTTTTGTGCTAAAATAATAAAAGTGCATAGTTTGTATTTCCTCCACTTCTAACTGTGCCTGTTTGATTTACATAACATTTCAAATTATAATTCAGCTCTCCCAGGGTTTTGTTTCTCTACAATTTTGTCTTGAGCTAGGAGACATAATAAGCAGATGGGATTTCCATTTTTTCTAACTATTGGCAATAAGAATATATATTTTTTCCACAGACATAACTGTCTAGCTCTAGGTAATATCTCAAGGTAACAATTACATGAAGTGATTAAAAGTATCCTTTTAAATCTGACTCAAGATCAGTCAACTGTAAATGATAATTTATATTTTTGGACTATTAACTTTATCAGAATAGTAATACCTGGAAATATAACCAACTTTAATTAACAGCTCATTATGATGGATACTTGTTACTTATGGAGAGACACTGTGCTTATAAATATGTCCATTTTTTCCATAATGAATGCATGAAAGTCAGTTTGGGGAATCTGTCTATGTATGATTCATGAATTTCAATCTGATTTTATGAACCGTCTCTATTCTTAAACCTTTTATTGTGTTCTGTCTGCTCCCACACATACTTCGGAGAAGGGAGAAAAGTGTTGGAAGATCTGTCTCAAACAAGGATGAGTACTAAAGATGATCAATACCTGAACCAATCCTACCCAGGGACAACAAAGGAGTAGTGATGTCCATAAAAAAAGAGGGTTTTCCCTAACTTCTCCAGAGGGAGCAGAAAGAATCCAATTTCCACAGAAGCAGAACAAAGACTCAGGTGTCAGGCTTGAAGACCACAGAGCTTAAAAGAGCTTGAAGGAAGGGGGACAGGGAGGAGGCCAGTACTTGAACAGATGATGGGAAGTTGAGCAACACTGTGGGAAATGGAGGAGTAACCGGTTACCTGCAGCAGCAGGTAAAAGACAAAGAAAGGAGGCTGTCAAGAGACACAGAAATGTGCAGTTCAGAAAAGAAGCCATGCAGAAGGGAATCCGGATCCTTTAAAACTTGTGCCTAATGTCAATTAGTATTCCCCCACGAAAGGAAGACTGAAGCAGCTTACTTTATTGTTTTGTGCACAGCTGCACAGTTTTTGTGGCAGCTCAGCTACAAGGTGCCTCATCTGGGACCCCTCACAAAGCCTCTTCTTGTCGCCTCTTCCATCTCCTAATTAGCTCAGGAGCTGGCACGTTCTCCGAAGGAGCTGTGGGATTCACTATTTGCTCTGGACTGGGGAGGTACCAAGGCAGTTGTATCGTGAATCCGTTTGCACACAGAGACAGTAAACAGGGAACAGTGTGCTTAAAAAGCATGCCAGGAAGACTGAGAAAAGGGAATGGTAGGGCTTATGTGGGATCAGCCCCACCAGGACCTGCCCAGCCACTGCGTCCCTGCAGGAGATCTGCTGGAGCCTTCTCCTCCTGGAAATGACTGCACAGCAAAACGCTGTTCAGCGGAGCCTGTGACATCTTGGATATAACACTGGTAAATCTATTTAATAGTAAAGTTGAGAAAGATCACCTCTAGCTGTTCAATTTCTGAACCTGTAATTGCCTGAAAATGCCATTAAACTGCTCTATTTTAAAGGCAGCATTTTAAGAGGCAAAGTCGAGAAAGTCTAGAAAGCAGTTTGGAAAATTCATTCTTTTACAAATATATATTCGGTAATTACCAGTGAGATCCAGGCACTTAAAGCCAGGTCTGAATCTCAGGAAATGATGCAGGGTACACACCTCAACAAGAGATGAATTTCAGCCCCAGAACTGCAGCAGGGCATGTAGATGTTTCTTGGTGTCACATAGCAGGCAAGCACAGGCAACCTGCAACATGCAGCGTAGCACAGCCACCAGGGAGGTGATGGCAACAGGAGTCAAGCCAATCCATCTCCTCATTCCCAATAGGCAGACGTTTCAAATAACCGGGACATTTTCAGTGCAAAGACCCCTGAGCTGCACCTGAGTGAGCTGGTGCATCCCAAGGGCAGGTTCCAGCTGGGACACGACCCACGTGTGACACTGTCCTGCCTCCAGAGCTAGCTCATTCAGGTCAGCCTGCATGATGCTGCATTTCACAGCACAGCTACGTCCACCGCGTTCCCCCTGTATGAAGGGCTAATTACTACTGCACGAAGGTGAGTATTGTGACAGCAGGAAGACTGATCCAATCATTAAAAGTCAGGTATTTGTTTAATACTGCACCAAAATTTGGACAAAGTCCCCCCAAACCTACAGGACAGTGCATTTCAGCAATGAGCCTTTCAGAGAAAAATAGGCATCAGCATTAATGCCCAATTATGACGGATAACTCATGAAAAATAAAATCTTTGTCTTCCTACAAACTCAACAAAGAAGCTTGGTATCAGTTCAGAGTGGGCAAGCTATGACCAGAAGGGTATTTGTTCTCTTGTTTGCTCAAGTTCTGCCAGAAAAACCCATCACCCACACTGTTCTGGTGCCACATACAGCACAAAGGGCTGACTGAAATACAGTGGGGTGGCCTTTGATGCAAACAAAGCAGGCCACGTTCCCCTCCTGCCCCAGAGACTGCTTTTAAACCTGGAGAGATGAAGAGTTTATTGGAGGGACCCATAATCCACTCCCATAATGGGATGTGAGCAAAGCAATTTGGACTGAAGAAAACATAATGCATCTCTTCCAGGACATGAGCTGTGACAGGGTTTGCACAAGGATAGCAGGGTGAAAAACTAGACAAGGTATCTGCCCATCTTAAGAGCCCATCCCAAATCTCATTACAACCAGGAATATTTATTCCAAAGCAGAACGAATTTTCTGGATCATAGTATGCTTAAAGAAAATATGGCCTAGTTTGTTTTTTTTTTCGATCACAGCAGATTCATTTTCTTCCCACTTTTATTAACTTGGCATTTTATTTCACTGAAATGCTATGGGCCTTCCATATAAAAATGCCTCACAAACACAATTCTCAACTAAACAGCCTCCTAAGTGCTGCTTGCCTTTGAGTTTATCCCTGTGGGGGTGTTCGAGGAGGAAGGGGGTGTGCAGAAGAAAGATTCATATTGAAGAAATTCTCTGAAGTAATTCAATAACCCTGCATCTTTTGGTATAGTTTCACAGCCTCCTGTAGCTTGGCTGTACGTCAGCAGTTATTATATCTGGGTACTTACCACATAAGGATAGACATTTGTCTCAGTTTTTCATACCATGTTCATCTACCCCATAACCAGCACATAATTACAGGCCATTGGTCTAAATGCTAACCATTATTTGAAGACACCAGGTTGAAAACCACTGACAGAAACAATCGACACACAGTGCCCATCTCCTTCCAGCCTGCCCTTCTGTCCATCTGCGAGAATGGCAGGGTGCCTGTCCTCAGGCTGTGACAATAAGTTGGCAGAGGAACAACAGGCCCCCAGGAACTGGCTGAAAAACCTATGCTCCAGCCTTCCCCCTTGATAGCAGCCCCCCCTCCCCCTCCAGCTCACTGCTTCACTCTTCTGCGAACTTACACCAGTTTTTGAGCTTTAAATTAAAAGTTGCTGGTGGAGTTGCAGCCCTGGAATACATACAGACAGCTGGCTTGGCTATGTGAGGGCAGCAGGGATCATTCTGCAGCAATTAAAAAAGCATTGTCAGAGAGAGTAGCATCCTAAATGGCACCTGTTGGCACTTTACGTGCCACAGAACAATACACGCAAATGATGACAAATACCCTGTGCAGTTTGGGTTATCTCCAAAGATTTTACTGCGACAATTGTCAGGGAAATGTTGGCGCTGGTTGAACGTTGCACTGCAACAGGAAAATCCTGCCAGCAGTGACTGTATGGAAACAAGATCGGTGCCACCAGCAGACAGGCAGAACTACAGAGGAAACAAAAATGAAATAAAAAACCTCACTGCTCAAAAACACAGGGTGGGAATCAGACCTGAGCTCTGCACAGGTGTACTGAAGTCACTGAAATGGTGATACAGGCAACAGAAGCTCCTCTGCATCTAACAAGAAGATACATTTCCTTGTTTGGGGTCAGCATGCCTTTCTCTCCTGGTCCACTCCAGCATCTTCATTCAGGTACTGCAGAACCATATGGGATAGAACTGGCTGATGTCCCTCTCTTTTGTCTTAAAAGGAATAGAGCTGATCATTTCTCTCACTGAGATCGTGTTTTGCTAAAGGTAATTTATTCCCCCTCCTTCTGGTTTCTCCAAAGGTCCCATCTCCTTCCCCAAAAATTTCCTCTGTGATGGTTCAGCCCCATGCAGAGACATGGAGAGACTTTACTTTCATCGAGAACCTTTACTAGTAACACTGCTTCACTTCCAAGGTCTTAATTCAAGGGACGAAGCAAAAGATGTTTTAAGTGAAGGAGAAAAAAGAGTTGAGTGGAAACAAAACCTCAGGAAAGACAATGAGTGATAAATCAATAGTATCTTCTGGGTAAGGCACCCCCAACCCCGGCATTTCTTGGCAATGCATCTGACTTCAGCCTCTTGCAGCTGTGAGTGGCTATTGAACTAACACTTCAGTGCTAGCATGAGCCATATCCCTCATTCTCTGCTGTCACAGTTGCAGTTTGCTGTTCAGGTTCAGCTCTGGGCACTAAGAGATGAATGGCTCTGAAGGTACTACTTAAGGTTTTCTCAGCTGCACTGCACGTGCTTTTACTTGCTGATGAGTTAAAAAAAGGATTCCCTTGCTAGAGGCCACCTCTCCATTCAATCACTGCCATCCAGAGCTTCAGCACAAGCAATCTATTCCTGCCAGCTCCCTCAAAGCCACAGATGCTAGGTACTGAGTCCCCGAGGAGGAAACAAGAGGTGGATGAAAACACTTAAACAGTTCTTCTAACGGAGATGCAGACGCAAGACAGGAAAAAAGCAAGAGTTGCTTTTTGTTTTGTTTAACCTGACTTGCCATGGAAATGAAGCCGATGCAGTCCTTGCTGTTGGCTCTGCTTCTCAGCTTCTTGCTGGTTTTCTTGCTGATGTCTCTACCCCCTGTAACTTCAGAACATGCATGAGTGATTTCAGCATGGTACAAGTCTCTGAGGTTTCTACAGATTTCATAAAGACAGACACCTGAGTAGAGGAGGGATATTCTGTAAGCCCTACAAGCAAGAGAAACAAAGCAGTGGAAACTTTTACTGTATAAGGCAGCAGAAAATACACAGAGTAAAAAGCTTATACCCATGCTGACTGAAGCTGATAGTCACAAAAGAAAACTGTAGGAAAACAAAAACCTCTTGGTTCCAGCGTTATGGGCATGCTGTATTCTGCTTTTCAATGGCTTACTCTGAACACATGCAGGACAGCATGACTGGCCTTCTGCATCAAGGAGGAATACAGGCCCACAGCCATGACAGTGTAACTGAATCAAGTGCAGTAGCCTGGAACATGCAGTTTCTTTCCCCTGCACTCATTCACAGGCACCAGAGAATATTCCCTTCCCTCCACCTCTTCTGTCTCACTGGAGTTACAAAGCTGCTCTGGGCCCTTCCCATCCCTCCTCCCCTACAAATGTGGGCAGCAAGCTCCCCACTGTAGAGCTTCCGGAAAAAAAAAAAAGAAAAAAAAAAAAAGATTCTTCTTTTTAATTAGCTACTTCATTGAACAAATAAGGCACAGATACACCAAAATAGAAAGGAATGTGCAAACTCGGGAAGTACTAAAGCTACAGAGTTGTTCTTACTAAGGAGAGGGCCAGACACGAAGAGGGAAACTGTTGGCTCAGTTCAGCAAACATCGGTTACCAATACTCATAAATGATGATGAAGCTGCAGATCTCCAGGGCCCTCCACTGACTGCTGACATAAAATGCAGGACACCTCCCCTTGTCCTGTATAGGATGAAGATGCTGCATGCAGGTAGAATTAGTTATAGTGACACCATGGACAGAACAGGGTAACAGTGCTGGCCGCGAATTTTAAGAGCCAGCCAGTGGACAGGAGTCTGAGCAGAACTTCAAAGAACAACCTATTAAAAAGACATACGCCTCCCTGTCAGGGTGAGAGGTCATCACAGCTTTTCTGCTTCGGGCCCCACGGTCAGCGATGCAATGGATCATGGTCACCACCTGACTTGTAACAGTGCCACGGGTGAGGGAGCATGGCTTGGCTAAACCTCGGGAAAGGGACACGCGTTGCAGTGCTGAATGAAGGTCTGAATCATGTCCATGCTTTGTCGGGGGCCTAGAGCCATAAAACAACTCGCTGTTACGATGTGAGCCGGTGATTCCTTTTTCCTGGAACACAGCCCTTTGATATACTTCTGCAGCACACCACAAGTCAGAAGAAATACATCAGCATTTCTGTGGTGAAAGCTTACTGAAAACATGCAAAAGAAAAAAAATACATCTATTGAAGACAGACAGCATTCTCAGACCCCATTTAAAAAAATAAAATCTCTTTCCTCAACATTTGCTTTGGCAGTCTAACAGAGCATAGCGTGCCAGACCAGTACCTCCTAGTAATCTGTTAAAACATCGTAAGCACAAAAATATTTTCAAGTCATTGATAATTTGGGGGTGTTGGGAAGACTGGAGGGACCAAGAAGAATAAAAGACCATGTGTCTCAACACCAGCCTGAAGTACCACGGTGCAATGAGGATCTCCGGGCTGGCTCCAGACATCAAGAGCCTGCCAGAAGCCCTGCATCTGAGCAGCTAGACCTTTTCCAGCTCCTTTAATTGCCACAAACAGGAAGCATGTGGCCTGGTACTAGGCGTTGAGGTGTTGTCTCCCTTTTTTCCTGTGGGCTCCACTGTGGTTTGCTACCCCACATCCTCCTGCAATTTTCACTCCTTCCCCAAAAAAGCCCCGTAACTCAAACAATAAATCACCATTTTACAACCAGACATAACTCCATCTGGGCAGGGTCACCACAGGCAAGCAGTTTCCTAAAGCAAAAATATATATCTGTGCTCACTGTAAACCAAAAAGAAACCTTTCTGGTCATCTGTGCCATAGCAGCCCAGCCTTGTCAGAGTAGTAGGGCTCTGCTTCATATCCATGGAGCCCTCCTTCAAAGGCTGACACGGAGATCCTGGTAAAAAATGCCTGTATCTATCTCCTATCTCCTCTACATTGAGAAAGGGGGTCTCTTTTGTCTGACTGAGAGTTGAAAGATCCCAGTGCCCACTTCTCTGCCAGCTGACAGATGTATAAGAGAGGTTGTCAACTCATTTCCCAAAAAGCAATTAGATCAAATCTAACATCTTTCAGCTCACAATGAGCCGGCTGATTTCACAACGGATGGGCAGCTAAACACTGCTCCACCACACCGCTCTCTTGCTGCCCCTCCTCAAAGAACAAAGGGGGAGAAAATACGATGGAAAAATTAAGCTCGTATGTTGAGATAAGGACCGGGAGAACACTCACCAAATACCATCACAGGCAAAACAGACTCAGTGCAGGGAGATTAATATAATTTATTACCTATTGCTAACAGACTAGAGCAGTGAGAACTAAAAGCAAACCAAAAACACCTTCCCCCACATTCTACTCTTTTACCTCCTCCTGAAGAGCTGAACAGGAGAATGGGGTCTGCAGTCAATCCCTAACACTCTGTCTCCACCGCTCCCTCACCATCACCCCCTGCCCCTGCTCCCCGTGGGGTCCCTCCCACGGGATGCCGTTTTTCCCCAGCTGATCCCACACGGGCTGCCCACAGGCAGCAGCTCCTCAAGCACTGCTCCCACACGGCTCCGTCCCACGGGGTCCATCCATCCATCCCCCAGGAGCAAACTGCTCCAGCACGGGTCCCCCACGGCTGGGCGGCAGCTCCCCCCAGACCCCCTGCTCCTGTGGGGGCTCCTCTCCACGGGCTGCAGCTCCGGCCCGGGGCCTGCTCCTGCGGGGGCTCTCCATGGGCCGCAGCCTCCTCCAGGCCACATCCACCTGCTCCACCGGGGGCTCCTCCACAGCTGCCCCAGCAGCTGTAGTGCAGCAGGGTTTTTTCCCTTTCTTCAATCTGCTGTCCCAGAGGCCCAGTGTAGTCACTCCCTGTCTCAGCTCTGGCCAGCATCAGGTCCCTTTTGGAGCTGGCTCTGCTCTGACATGGGGCAGCTGCTGGGCTCTGCTCACAGAGGCCACCCCTGCAGCCCCCCTGCTACCAAGCCCTTGCCGGGTATACACAGTACAGAGCAACATTAGCCCACACATACATACACATGCACTGAACCCCTAGGCCCTTTTAAAAGAAAAGGTGTACTAATTCTAGCAGTATGAACCTGCCAGATCTAGCCAAAATGTGGACTGCCCAAGTACTTTCAGAGAGGTCAAATGAGTGAGCTGTTCTATTTGGTGCAATACCTACCTCATCACAACTTTACAACTGCACCAGTCCATTAAATTTTATGCTTCTGCATTCAGAAATGATAACTACCTACAGAAAGTAACCATCACTTCACCTTAACTGCAGTAATACTCTACAGAAGTGACAAAAGGTCACTTGATTAAAATATTTTAAGCTGGCCTACAAGGAAAAAGAATATGTTTGTATTTCCCTTGGTCAAAGCACAAGTTCACCATTTGATTGCAACTCGTTTGATAGCAATCTGCTAGTATTTGTATAGGAGTCCTTGAAGAATCAGAGGAAAAACAGCAGAAAGAAAACAGAGCAACATAAAACAAACTTAAAGACATCTTGTGAATACCCAAGTAGTGGAAGAAGTGAAAATGATTAATGGTATAGTATCAGTACACAGCAGTACGGTGGAAGTAAGATAGCTGGATTTTAGAAAGCAGGGCCATTAACAGACAAGGTGAAATGACCAGGCAAACACTGGTTGCTGAAGGACAAGGTAGCGAAAAACAAAACAAGTTACTGTTGCCTGTAACACCTGGTACTAAAAAGCCAGGGCAGCAGGCCAACATGCTGATGAGAAAGAGAAAGGCATGGTAATTATTCCTCCCCTCTCATGAAAAACCAGCAGGGTTCAATTTATCCAGAATAAAAACTCTATTCCATTGAAGTAGTATTACAAGATCAGTTCAGTATCTAAACTTAGCTGTCTACTAAGCGGTTCTCTCCTAAGAACTTAGCAATGGCAAAAAGATCACAAGACATTTTGCAAATTATTGTTCCCCCCTCCTTCAAACAGCTATTATGGGTATTAAATGGGTATTAAATATAGAACAAGGGGAATTAAAGTAGAACCCAAAAAAAAAAAAAAAAAAAAAAAAAAAAAAAAAGTGCTTTTATTCCTTTCAAAAATCCTAAAATCTAGATGAAGAGCCATGAAAACTCAGGGATACATTCTAAAATTGGACTCACAGGCTGAGCAAAATTCAGACTTGGAATACAAAACGAGAGCACTACCTCAGTTGTGTCATTTCATATTCCTTTAAAAAGCACACTGAGTGAATTTTCCCTAAAGTGAATTCAGTCATTCTTCTCTTGCGTAACTGGAAAACAAAACCTAATACACTTAAGTAAACACCTTCCTTCTAACTCTCATTTAGAAGAAAATCTTCTAGATGCAGAAGAAATGGAAATGATGTAGCTGCATTTTGCCATGCTGGCAGTCAGACCAAATAAGATTCATAACAGACTCTTGACTTCTTTTCGGGTGCAGAGACAGCTAATGAAGATTTAGATGAGCATGAAATAAATGACACCTCATATCAGTGCAAAGAATGTTGCCCTTTTACACATCATTTTTTTGTCTCTTCCAGCACAATCCTCCATTTAATGTTGTAACCGAAGAAGCCACACACTTTTCACAATGCTACTGAACTCATCTTGGATGTTACGGATACCATGGTCACTGCACACACGACGACTTTTGCAGAGATGACATCTAACCTTAGCACAAAGTGACAAACATAACAGGTTAATCTAAGTGACCTCAGATCACACCCTTCTTGTTACAGGTGTACGTATCACAATCTACTGCTCATTCTGTGTTCAACAGTCAACAACCATTGGTCTCTATTTTCTAGGATGCATAAAAGATAAGCAATATCAATGCCTTAAAGAGGTAAATTATTTATCATCAACAGCAATAGCTTTGAGACAATCACACTAACTTTCATATCTTAAAGAGGCTTTAAAATTCTCTCACAATATAAGCATTATGGAAAGAGTTGCTCTTAAGTTCAACCCAGTAGCACATTTTTTTCATTTCTCATAATTCAATTTTCGGCAGGCTGCTCAGCAAGCCTCTCCACTACTGCAGCAGGCAGCAGCATTCCTGCTCAGTGACTGGAACAGCCACGATTACATTGCCTGCTTTTTACGCTGTCTTGCACACTTTCTAGATCCCTTAATGTTGAAGAACTTGTCCCTACTTATGACTTCTTGACCTTACTTCTGATCCTGACCTTCACTCAGGTATGTGTGCTTACTCCGAGTCTTTAAAGGTTTTACTGAGACTATACCCTCATTGTGCAATCTGCTTTTTAGATATTTGCCCCACTCTAAATGCTTTTTTTTTTCTTTTTTGAGGAAAATCTCATTTTATTAAAAATGGAAGAAAAAATAATCAAAATATTTTTTCCCCTACTGCACGTTCACTTTATATGAATTCATAGGACTGAAATGAGGTTGCAATCAATATCCTTCATTTGTACACTAGATCTATTTTAACACCAATAAAGTATGCAAAAAAAAAAAAAAAAAAAGATGTTGCAGAAAAGAAGCCATTAACTGAGAAGTTAATAAACTCAGATTCACTCAGCTTTAAAACCAGAACTGAAGAGTTCTTAATAAAAACAGTCTTGTATATTGCAGCTGCTCACGATTCAGACCCTTGTTTTCTCTTCCTCTTACACAGACCCTACAATGGAGGGAAGCTAAAAGGCAAGGTCCAGAGGTGTTAATATGGTAAGCATCCCACTTTGTTTAGTCTCCTGTTCCACATAGCCCAAGTACCAAGAAGTACCCATCTTGAAACAGAGGCACTTTGTCTCACACAAAGCTGGTAATTACTGTTAATTTTAAATGGCTGTTTTTAGCCTGGACAGATCACCCTTTCTCCAGAGAAGAGGGTGTCTGAGCAGGTACATACTCACAGGGGTAATGCAGTGGCTGAGAGATCGAGTGCCCAGTGTCAGCATGAGCTTGCCAGCACAAGCAGGCGAGCATGGAGAAGCAGCTGCACCAGTACCTGCACCCAGCCTCTCAGCCACCTTCCCCAGCGACTGAGCTCAGGCTGCTGCAGAGGAAAGTTGCTAAAATAGCTCCCATCCTACCCACAACTCTACCCCACCTTCTCTGGTATGTGTCCTGCTGTTTTGACAACACCCCTTCACACTAACAGATTGAGTCTCCAACACAGGGAATGCAGTTATTAATTTCTATTCTGTTTCTGTAATCAATAAGAAAAGATCTGTATATGCTTTAATAGTAAACAGATGTTTCTTCAGCACTGTGAGAAAGGCAGCGTTTCTTACAGTTAGAGGCTGCTCAGAGGTTACAGAACAGCATGACCACCCCTTGTCAAAGAGGATGTTTTCACTTGGGCATAATTTAAGCTTAATCTTACCTAACCTTGTGTTACTTCATAATTTTTCATAGTGGTAACTTCTATAGATTAGATGTCTTGAACCATGAAGCTACAATTATGGAGAATTTAACTGTATTTATGTAGCTGACAAAAATTATATATCATTTCCTTGGTAATTATCCTTTAAAACACAGAGATTTGAAGGAGTATGGTTCAAAGGCACAAAAAGCAGAAAAGGCTCTGCTGCATAAGGACTTCCCCGAAAACTGCCTTCACACTTTAAAGTTAGCCTGTATCCTAAGTCTCCAAGCCTTTGAATGAGCTTGGATATCTGATCAACAGTTTTGCTTTCCAAAAACTTCTCCATTACTGGTTTCAGAAACCACTTTCCCAGTGTGGAAGGAGAACAGTGTGATGGTGTGGTGGCTTGTGAGCGGGGAGAGCTGGGGCCAGCTCCCACCCACACCAGCCTTCAGCCCCTTACTTGTGCCCTCCTGTGAAGGCACTGTTTTTGAAATAGTCTTGCTAGCAGCATGAATGCTAGGGAGGATTTCATTACCTTGGTGAAAGTACGAGCACAGATGTAGTTATACCATAGCTTGTGGTTGTAGCACAGCATATTTTGGTTCCTGCATTAGAACAGCCTTCAGGTCTGCTGAAACAAAGCTGTTTTAACACAGTTCTATTCAGCAAAGCAGTCTGGCATAGGAGAGTCTTTAGCCCCTCTTTAGTTCAGATTCCTTATATAAAATAGTACTTCTTCAGCCCACAGCAAGAGCTGCAGTTTTCCATTGCAAAGCTTTTCACAACAATCTTGACTCGGGTACTGCCAGGATTCCCGTTGCAACCCATACCCCAGTGTTCATTCCCACAGCCCAGCTAGCTACGTCTGGGTAACACTTGCGTGGTTCTGTTACAAGCAGACCTTTTTAAAGGTCTGGCCCTTAAAAGTCTCTATTTAACACAGCTTATTTTTAAGAACGACCAGGGCAGGTTCACAACATGGCCACATTGCAGCTGAAAGGATGCTTTGAGACAGAAGGATAAGACCAGCTGAAAGGAAGTGTAGCAACACCTAAGCCAGTTTGCCACCCAAAATGACAGACTGGGGAACTACAGCTCCAAGCACGCAAGAAAGGAGTAATCCATTGAGATACATCATGTCAGGAAAACTGAACTGTCATAACAATATGCCTTAATTCTCATGTACTGTAAAATGGGCTATTAAATTCCAAAGTAAGACACTTGAGAGAGAACATCCTAGATTTCCTTTCCTACCCTTGTTTCTGCCCAGTGTTACCACATCATGCTGTTCCAGGATCACCTCCTGGCAGGTGCTGCTGACACAGTTTGGAAACGTCCCATCCTTCTGTGCCAAACTGCCTTCCGATTCCAATCCTCCCTCCCAACTCTTTCACCTCATAGAGGACATCCGCTGTACCACAAGACTCTGCTCCATGGGTGCCAAACAGTAGCAGCAGCTCAAACAAGCTGTTTAGCTCAACAAAACAACCCTCCTAATACGCACACATGCTACCTTAATGGTTTACATCTCTCCTTCTTAAGGTCACTGTTCTGGATACCCCTAAATACTAGGCAAAGCATATGTTTTATGTATATACACATTATATATTATATACACACACAAGAATGAAAGTAAACTTCACCTTCAGTTGTGATGGGTCTGATCTTAATCTAAACTAGGTTGTTCCCAACAGGGACTTTGGAACAGCAGCTGAATCCCCCAACAATGGGATTTTTATTTGGATAATGCTAGAGTTAAAAATCTGGGCAATCTCAACATACTCAAAGCGATAAACACTTAGAGCTTTCATTGATATTTGCAGCATGTAGCAGCTTCTTCATTTCTAAGACAATCCTCCTCATCCAGGAAAGCACTTTGCTGCTTCCATTTTTAATCACTCCATACTCCAAGCACCAAAATAATCTAAAGGGGGGATGGATATTAATACAGTTCAGCATGAACCCATGTACTTACCTACAGAATTGTGTTTTGTGGTGGTTTTGTTTTGTTTTTAATGCACAAAGGCTTCTCCACATGAGGTGAAAGCAATGCTTGCTTTAAACATAAAAAACATAATATCCTCCTTCTGTACTTCGCACTGTACAAAAGAACTCTATAAAGAGAATCTGTTCTGGCACCTCTTCCAGCTGTGCTCTTTCTGCTGCGTAGAGAAAATTTACAGTATGGTAACCTCTCCCTCTGTCTCTTCCTCACTTAATCTTACAGAAAGCTGAAACATACATTTTTCATTTCACTACCCTGGCAAGATGAAAAACCATTTTTCAAGTTATTGATAATTTTTGTCAAACACAATGCTATTTCTGAATACTAACACAGTTTGTTTTTGAAGAAACACTCTTATTTATGACTATATTTTGCCAAAAGAATAATTAAATTATAATTGTTTCACACCCGAAATTTTAAAGTAGGACACACAGGCCAAAGGAAATACTATGTGAGGAAAACAAAAATACTTTAATTCCTCTAGTGCTCCCACAGCTGTACCCAAGGCTCCATTCAGCCAACATGGGGCTTCAAGCAACAGCATCAAATCACTGCAACATCAAGCAAGGATGAAAACAGTTGGAGAATTCACCAGTGTGAATGCCTTACATGAGAAGGCAAGCTCAATCTGCAACATGAAATCCTGCAGAGGCATCCTTTCCAAGAGTCACTGGTTGTCAGGTTGAAGGGGGGAAAAGAGATAGAAAAAAAAATCAGGCCATTATTTTAGACTAATATTAGATCATCTCAGCTGTAAGGAATTGTTTGCATTCTTCAACAGGTCAGAGCACTGTTGCTTAAAATCTATTTAATTCCTTCCACAAATAAGGGTACATTGTTCTTCTTGCTTTAATGCCTCAGGGAATCGTTGTGTTTTAAACAAAATTTGAAGTGTACTACCACAATTCTTATGATGTATCTATGGAAAAAAAATGTTACACAATTCCTCCTACATTATTCTCTGTAGCTGTCTCTGCACTAAATCACGTTCATTAGCAGAAGCTTCAGAAGGTCTTCTTCCTACCAAAAAAAAAAAAAAAAGAATCCCCCAATTTTATATTCTTGTTGTCTGCCAGCCTTGATGCTTTTGCAAAGATTTTCCTGAAGACAACTGCTCCCGTTATTTGCCTTCCTGCTTTGCCTCATACCTGCTGTATTTATTTTCACCTCACCAAAGGAAGGTTTTAAGTCAGCTCTCAGGCAGTTAGATCCTATGGCGAATGGAAGTCACAGTTGGAAGATTAGAAGTAAAACTTTTATCCTAGCTTCCCTTAAAAGGTCAGCTTTCAACTGAATTACAAATGTCATGGATTTTTGCGCTGCTCATTTTCAACCCAGTCATATTTTCAAAACTATTTGTAAAACAAATATTCTTGAGCGGTTTTCCCTATGATAGATGACAGGGATTCCACTTGCTTTGCGAGGGATGTCTGATGAGCAAAGGCCTGTCTGTGCGAAAACATTATGATGATCCATGGATACAAAAAAATACATGCCCAGAAAACCTGTTTTCCATCTGCCAGCAATGCTATGCTGCCTCAGAAATTGACCTCTGCACCACGGTGTCTAGGATCATATACTGCTTTGGATGTAGGAACTGAGAGCTGCAGAAAGCAGCAGCACACAAACAACAATGCACAAAACACTCTGGGAGGGGTTCTACAGTCCTAAAAAATCTGGAAGACACATGCCCTTCACAGCTCGAAAGTATGCTTCTGATATTAAGTCACTGCTCATTAACTGCCTGTGATGAGCTAGTAGTCTTAACAGATCTTCCTTCCATGTGCTGACCCCATAAGCCTGTGCTTGAGATAGACTAATTACTGTCAGGGATAAAAGTCCATCGCATTGCCTAAACAAGAGCCTGTGGAAGGACTTCTTTCCATTCCTTGTAAGGATACCATCCCTCCTCCAACACCTCCTCACCAATGTGGAGGCACCAACAACAGGTGGAGTAAGCCATACCACGTGGACCTATTTTTAAAAATAATACTAAATGAAATTTAGTATTTCATACTAAATGAAATTGCACCTGGTGTTTAATCCATATCTGAATAGACTGCACTCAAAATCTCAGTGTTTCTAAATGAGAACAGAATCTGATTTACCTTGTAGCGAAAGATAAAAGAGTCATTCCCTCAAGTGATGAGAAAGCACCTGACAGAAAACACACACAAAAACCACACAAAATTCCAAATAAGCTGTTCCTTGCTGAATATTTATATTTAAATTGACAGCCCTGAGTTTGGTAATGTTAAAAACATATGCAATAAAAGTATATACAAAAAAAAATACAAATACAAATAAAATAAAAACAATACATGTAGAACATGGCACAACTTAGACATAGGTCTTCGGAACAGATGTGAAACTTCAGAGGTACCTAGAAATTTTCTGATAAAGAGAACTACAAAAAAAGGGAAATCATACCACTAAATATACCCCTCAAACAACCGTAATCTGGCTTTGCTAATAAGATAGACAAAAGTAAGCCAAGAGTCTCCTCCCATCAACAAAAAACTCAGGTGGAATTTTGAATCATGTGTGTTCACACCTGAGAGGTAAGGTGCTATAAATGCTGTCATTGATTTAAATCTTCTACGTGATTGCTAGTATATGTAAATCTGAGAAGCTCACTGAATTCACCAATGTTTCTTCATGAGCACACACAATTTTCCTGGGTACACAGAATTTATATACAAGGACAAAGCTCCTCACAGTCAGCTTTTAAGCCTCCTCTAAGTTCCATGAAATTTTCCAGGCTTTTTTTTTCACAAACTGTGTCACCAAGTTTTTGTTGCGTCTTCCTCTATTTTTTCTGTTGGGGATGATGGCAATCCACCATTATGCGGTATCTCACAGGCACAGCTAGCCTCCTTGATGCTAACAAAGGACTGGAAGTTTCTTGGTAAGACCCCTCCCCTTCTGGCTACATCCTATTTCATATGTATGCATATACGTTTACTTTGTTTCACAACTACATTTTAAATGTAATGCCTTGATTCTTCCTACTCAGAACGTAGCTCAACTGTAGTGGTACTTACAATTTCACCTTTTACATTAACAGCATTTCTACCTCTTCTCTGACTGCTGATTTATATACATATTAATTATTTTGCTGATGCCCTTGGTATTACATCTGATACAACACAAGACAGGTCCAACAACTTGCCCTTCATTTTCTCAGTGTGTCCTCTAAGCCTATATTCCTATATCCATGCTTTCAGGTCATGTTAGCGCAATATTTATTTGCATATTTCATCAATTTTTCCTACCGAAGGAATATGCGCCATGTCACTCATCGATTTTCCCTTTGGTTATAATTAGGAGAAAGCTTATCTTACTGTCATCCTGTGAATATCCAGACAGTCTCAATGCCCCAGTAAAGGTTCTTCTGGAATCATTTATCTCCAAGTTAAATGATACTTAATTGTGTAATTTTAAGAAGGAACCAAACATCACTACCATCAGAACAAACAGCATTTTCGTTGTTTGTTTAGAAGAAAGTCACACAGATTACTGAAAAGGAAACTTTATGTTAAGGAAAGTCTTTACAAAAAGACTAAGTCTGGGAAGTATAGAAGTGCTATAACAGGCCTTTCTACAACCACGTTTCTTTTTGCTGCTTACCTTAAAAATCTTTTTCCAACATGGACTACAAAGAAATACGGTCAGTAACTGTTATATATTCATAACAAAAATGCATGTCACATCCCATTTCTATAAAGCTACACACCATGCACTGTCTACATCATCTGGTGGTATACACTACACCTATACGCAACCAGACCTACCCTGTCATTCATTCTCCAGCAGTAACACTAAGATCTCTACCCCATCTTAATAGCTGGCCACAACAGCACAGCATCAAGATGACATCAAACACTCTAAATCATACACAAAGATACAATTAACTAAAACATCACCCAGAATTGTTCATCTATCAGGCACTGTTTATAAAGTTAAACAGTCAAGATCAATTTCTAGAGGTTTTAAACTGAAAAATGTTGGTTCAAGCCTCCTCTGTTATAGAAAACTAGAAACCTAGATATATGCATGGGGTAGGGCCTATCAGCAGTATTTCTCTGCTTTCAGGAAGACAGTGAATCAAGTAATCAGTGTAAATGAACCCAAACTTCAATGGGAAGTTGAGAAGGAAGAGGACAACAGGAATTCAGAAAAGCCAAACCCACATTTCAACTTCACCAGACAAGCTGAGATCTCTGGGTTCTTTGCCAACAGCCACAAATTCAGCCCACTTTTCAGAGCTGCAGAGGTAACCAGTAAGTGTCTCTTGTGCTCCAATTAGAAGTCGGTATTGTTCAAACTGGGAGATGGCCAACTTTTTGAAAAGGTCTGTGCCTTTTCCACCAAGGAATACACAGTTTCTGCTATCTCCTTGGGACATTATCCCTGCTCTGAGGCTGGATGGGGAGGTTCCCCATCTGCAACCCTTCTATTTCCAGGTAAGAAAAAATTCAAATTTCAAGAGCTACTTGTATATTAGCTTGATCCCACTTAACTGGCAGATGTTCCCAAAGATATTCAACTCCCTGTCAGCTCCCCAAGCGCTGCAGTTCCCCGGGACAGTCAGTGGCAGGCAGGACTGCAGCATGGAAAGTGGCCTCCTACATCAGCCTACAGAAGGAAGCAGCCCCTCTCCTTTCTTCAGGACAGAGATCAATAACACAGAATAAATTGCATTTTACAGATAAACTGGACACATCATCTCATCATTAGCAAACAGTGTCTCTCCTACTCAGATTTGGACCACTTTTCTCCCTACTTACCAGTTAATGACAAACTTATTCATTGCTTCAAGTCATTGGCTCTGCTATCTAGTTCTGCATATTTCTCTGATTATTAACAAACAAACAAACAAACAACAACAACAAAAACAAAAACCTCAGACTCAATGATTCTTATTTTCTTATTTCAGCCATTGTTTCCAAGAAAGGTACGACAAGACAGCATACGGTGCTCTTATGGGCAAGTTCAAGGAAGGAGCTCATTCATGACAGCAACCAGAGAACACAGGAACACTTCCATGAGAAGCTAACTGGTAAGTGGGGACAACAGAGAGGACAAGCATTCTCGAAAAGCAACCTTCTTCCCATTTCTAGCCCTTTGACCATGACATCAACCCCTCTACCATTTCTGATAAACAGCCTCCCTTGTGACTGAAGCATCTGCCTAAACTATTTTAAGATGCCAATATCTACCCAGTCACAGATAGCATTAAGCCCAGCTATTGTAGAGAACAGCAGAAAACATTTTAACATTAATGTCTCATATTTACAAGGTTTATATCCAATATATATAATATAAGCCACAGACCTACAGCTAACTTTGCATATACACATAAGACCAAAAATAAAATACATATGGATGATATCATACAGCTTTGCACACTCCCAGTTTCCACATTCACTAAGATTTGTGACATCTTGTGAACTCTAGTCACAATTTTATTTTTTATGGCCAATATTATAGCTTTCAGACTGCCATCTGTTTCCCAAAATTATTTCTATTGTCGTGAACTTGAGATTTACAGCCAAAGCTGATAGAATCATTTCTGAGCAATATATATCAAGGGGAGAAAAAAAGCAGTTCATACAGAAGAGCTGACTACTGTCTTAATTATTGAGAAACTGCTACTTCAGAAGAGCAGCATGGGGATTTGACAAAATTCATAATTTCAGAAGCACCATGCATATTAAAATTCACCAAAAGTTGCATTTGACAGTGGGAATCAGATGTCTTCACAACTTCCAATATTTTTAACCTGTGTTTCGCTGTCCGGGCTGATTATTCCAGCAGTTTCCTTTGTTGCTCACCTCAAGCTGATATCAGGCCACCCACCAGTTGTTTGCATTTCTTTTAGCTTTTGAGACTCCGGATACTGTTGTTTATAGTTCATCTGGTTTTTTTTCTTCTTCTGTGGAAGGAAGACATCATTATTTGCTTGTTTGTTTTGTATTGCACCACTCTACCTAGCACATTATCCACTTGGATTACAAAACAAGTTGTTGGCACATGGCTTTATGTTCATGACAAAAAGATCCACATGCTGCTTACTCCACTGCCTACAACATTGGCTTTGTGCCAGAGGTAAACGAGACAAACTCTGACATTCTCATTCTGGGTGATGCAGACACAAATCTCACATACATATCACTTCATTTATACATTGCAGATAACAGTTGTCTGCACCATCGGCCAGCCCTGTTACATGAGAATAACATTCAAAGACTTATGTTCCAAATCATGAGGAATTACACAACTCCCTGTGTATTCCATATTCAGTTAGGCAAACAAAAGATCAGAAACGTGCACACACACTTTTATTCATACCCTCAACATTCAAATGTTTTGTGTGTCTCAGTGGTATCACAACTTATTTATCTAAATAATTTTGCAATTAATTGCAATAATGAGCCCCCTCATGAAGTAACACAGGAGAATTTAATGAAAAGGGGAAAAAAAACAACAACCTTGTTCAAATGCACATCAGTTTTTGCAAAGCAGTCACAACACAGCAATATGCTCACTGATGCGCAGACAGACACAACCGAGTCTGAATGTGTGATTGCTCAGCTTCGACAGCAACAAAGGTGCCACGGGTCTGCTATGCAGAGTTGGAATGAACAGAAGATTTACAAGCACTGTAAATGCTCTTGCTAGGGTTATGCCTGGCTCTACGGGAACACGTGTGTGGTATATAGCAGCACAAGCGAAGCCAGATGATGATGAAAGGCAGCACCTAAGTAATTGCAGTTCTCCTTTTCACCTCGGGGAACACTAGGAGAACACAACCCAATTGATGGGATTAGCTTTCCAGCGTGATTACCTGCCAGAGGGAAGCTGATGATCACAGGCAGGTTTTACAGTAATTTCAATACCTTTGGTGAGATGCTGGCAAGCACAGGGTAAACTCTTGTTCTGCATGGAGAGCTATGGATCTTCCTTGTGGAACTAGCCATCTGCACACAGCCAGCCACATGCACACAGTCTGCAAATGGACCTTTGGAACTGTCTTTGAAAAGCCTCTACAATATGGCTCTGCTATTAAGGGCAAGCATTACAAAGCAGTGATCTTTTTTCACATGGTCGTATTCTTTGCAATGCTGAAAAGATCACTAGATGTAGCAAACACCTCTGCTTGCCAAACACAGCAACTCTCCTTTGTACATTATGCTGTATTACAACATGGACTATATTCCCTCCCACTCACCCAGGTGCATCAGTGTCAAAATGAAGAACACTTCTGGTGGAGAAATGCAAACAGGCAGATAAAAGATTGCTCTAGAAACTTCACTTTTGCATGAATTCATCCTCATCGTTAAGCCTGCACCTTTAATGTGTGAAAGCTTCCCACTAAAACACTGTCAGCCTCATCTTGTTTCTGTAAACACAGTTGAAGTGAGGTGCAGCACAACAAAAATGTGTTACAGTTCACTGACCTCTTGAACAGGACAAGAAGATACTCAGAAGTAGAGAATAAATACAAAATAATCATTTACAAATATGAAAGGGAATGATATGAACTCTTAAGGAAAAATGTAAGAATTACAGAGAGTGCACTGTTCTTGAAGATATCTGTATATTTGCAATAAACTGACAAAACTTGAAGATGCAGTGAGATGTTATTTGGAGAATAACATCTATGTTCAGCCAGTGGGGAGGGGCTGGCCACACTTTTCAGGTGACTGCTTTGAAGGCAGACTTTGCTTTAGAGAAGGCAAGAAAATGAACAGTAATATCAAGGAAGCTAGTTGGAGCTACGCCAGTGATACTGAAGGAAAACTATAGGACAGAAAGCTCCACAGGGAGAAAAGAGAACCTAACATAGCATGCTTTCTCGTCTTCCACCAAGTGCTGCAATAAACAAGGACAATCTGTGTTTAAGGTACACCTATTCCCACTTAAATACAATGCCCCAGGACCACAGTGATTTGGGAGGGTAATTCTCTTACAGCAAAGTACTGGTCTATGTGTGGAAGACACTCATCTTCAGTGGGCTTCAAGGCAGGTGTTTGGTCCTGCACGTTGCAGATATGCCCATCACTAGCAGGCAGTCTCGTTTCCCATAAGACAGAAATTGACACTTAAACTGCGGAAATGCACTTGCCTATCTACAGATCTACTAGATCCACATCCCTCTGCAGCCCTGTCACCCCTCCCCATCGTGCTGGGATTTGGCAGAAACCTGCTTGCCAACAATGCTGTGCCCTCCAATTGCCCTGCTGAATACCGAGGGCAGTACTACCATACATCTCCACCTGTGATTTCACCTGAAGTTGTGAGTGCTTTGTACTCTCAAAATCTTCAGATTGTGCTTTTAGTGATGCACCAGTTGGTTTGTGCTCACCTTGCAAACTAATCTCAGAGTTTGCCTTACCCATCATCACTGCAGGAAAGGGAGACTTTCTGGTTCTCTTAACATGTGGAATTTATATCTGGCAAGCAGACTTTTGGTTGCTTCAGATTTCCAGTAGGTTTGTCAAAAAAAAAAAAAAAAAAAAAAAAAAAAAAAAAAAAAAAAAAGCAAGAGCTTTGTCAGTTAATTATTACTAATTAAAATTATTTTATTTTAAAAAACCCTTTCTGGTTCAATATTTCCTAAATGGAAATAGCATTTAGATATAAAATACACTTCCACCTGTATTTCAATTTTGCTTTAAGGTTTTATGTTAGCCTGCAAAAGCATTACTAAATGATGTCAGTAAAGTCAAGTCTTTGGCATTTGAAACAAGGCAAGCAAAACACTTCCATTCGCAGCATGGGAATAACATTTTGAAATGGCCAAGTTATCTAGGCATTTAGTTGAAGTGAATGACATCAAATGTGTCTTTGGACTTGTGGTCTTAATTCGTAGCTACACACGTTTCTTTTTTCAACTCTGACAACAGAAGTCAGTATTTTCTACAAGCTTTTAAAAATACCTTGGAGAAAGAAAAGAAGGTCCTCTTTAAAAGTACAAAAATCTTATTAAAATACTTAGTTATTTAACCATATAAGTTAAGCTAAATAACTATTTGTCCTTATGCGTATATAATTATCAGAAAATGGCCATAATCTAATGGTCTAGTACAGTGGTCTCATAATTTTATTTAATGCTTGTAATAAAAGTACAGTACAATTCTTGCAACAGAGGGTCAAGGCACTTATACTGGCAATTAAGCTAGCACTTGCCAAATTTGTAATGATCTTAGTCACGTGTGCCCAAACCTGGCAACTGTCCGAAGCACACGATTTGATGCTTGGCTTAAGCTATATCCCTCAGTTCCCAATTCTCAACTGATGCTGGAAAAAACTGAGGAAAGGACTGCAAACACAGAAGGAAGTCAAGGAAAAAGAAAGGGATGAAAATGCATAGCTGCAAATGTAAACAAAAGAAACAAGAGAAACAGTTGAGTGGTAGGATTTCCATTAGATATTTAGTTTGTTTAATAAATTCATTGAACTGCTATAAACCAAACGGGCAATTGTGAACTACTTCCAGTCTGTAAGGGGAATTCATGACAACTGCAACCTCTTGCAACTTTTAGACACACGGGATGCACTCCTTGGAAGATGAGTATATTCACAGATTGTGGTGTACAACCCTTGGTTATCTTCAATTGTGTTTGCCATGTATTTGCAAGACACTCAAGGTATTCTGCAAGTCGAGCACTGTTCTGCTGTAGCTATGTGGCTAGAAGCGCTGGTAGTAGCCACATCAAAGTCAGCCTTCTGTTTTGCTGGGCATGAAGGAGTTTGGGCATGAAGTAGTTTTGAAAGCACTGATGCTTGCTAAACACCAATGAGAAGAGTGGGATCTTTGGCTGCACACAGGGATGTTCAGTATCCCTCAGGAAGTTTGCAGAACCTTCAACCTCCCAACAAAACATATGCTTGATTTAAGACTTCATTGGCCTGCTACATCTTCTTTTATATGTAATATTAATCACTATGACAGAATAACTTTTTGGCAAGTTTGTTTACAAGAAATGCATACTAATGCTTCATAATCTTCATGTTAGTCTCACTGTTGCCAGACAAAGCTTTCTGTTGTAAGACAAAGTTAAGCCATGCTCCAGGAACGTTTAGTGTAGAGAAAAAAAAAAAAAAAAAAAAAAAAAAAAAAAATTGAAGTAGAATATTTAATGAAGGCCATCAATTTACCAGAAAAATGGTACAGGTCTTCAGACAGAACTCTTTCTGCATCAGTATTTCTTATCCTGATCTATGGGCAATTTGGAGTATTCAGCCTGAACAACACCACTGTTTTAAACAGAAAAGAAAAAAACGTTGCTATGTATCTACTGTTCATAAAGCTGATTTAAAATTTTGGGAAAACCTGCATCCTGCCAGCTGCCTACAAAGCTGGAAAACAGGTTCCTGCTGTGCTGATAACCTTGAACACCCTGATGGCCCAGGAAGCCTGCTGCGTAGGGAACAGCTTAAAACAAAAACCTGTTTTTCTTTCAGTGGTACTATTCACTGTGTTTCTCCTCACAGGTATTTAAACTACATTAAAATTCTATTTTTATTAACATTTGATCTACCTTAGTACCAAAATAATTCCTCCTTCTAATCCCTTCCCCCAACACACACACCAGCTAGGGAGAACATTTTCCTCCCTATGAAAATTGCATGGGAGAGAAATTCTCTTTCCTAGCCAGCACCATCTGGATGTAAAGCTTAAAATGTCGAGAGGGCATAAGGAGAACTACAGCAGGCCAGCAAGTAGATGGGGAAGGCTAATGTTAATTTGCATAGTCATTAAAATTCAGTATGCTTCAAAGAGATAGAAGAAAATTGAAGGAGATAATGTATAAATGCAGTAAAAAGGAACAACAAGGAGAGATAGCCTAAAACCAGGAAAGTGGAAAAAAAATATTACTGCAGACATCAGGGGAAAAAAAAGTTTCTGTACTTCTAGTTGGAAAACTGAACTTGAGGAAGGAAGCTACTGAGTAACCAAAACTTGATATAACACTTTAAAAAATAAACAAACACTTTACACGTAAATCCAGCAGATGCTTCTAGATTAACAGTTCCCACATTTATTTGGACTGGGGTTTCATCCAGCAGCAGCAGTTATTTCCAGACCCCAACCCCCTTGTCATTACCTAGAAGAAGATCAGAGCTGCTGAATACTCGAGACTCTGGATGGATAGTCACTGCTCCTGGTACTTGGAAGTTCTTTCCCAGTTGGACTTTATACATTGAGACAATAAAGCACGGTGAGTGCAGAAGAAGAGTTCTTAGTGCAAAAGTACCCTGAAGCTACTGTAATTGGTCCAAGCAGGATTTTCTCACTTCAGGGGACAGCATGTAACAGGCACATCCATTTCCATAATTACCACAGAGCACTAAAATGGGCCAGGCTGTCCTCCCCCTCACACAGGCGTGCAGGCAGCCTTGTAATGTGACAGACACAGGTTCATAAAGGCACTTTATATAGATTTTTCTACATCTTTCTCCCGTATTTACACCAACTTCCTCCACTGAACTCCATAATCATGCACATGGGAAACGTTTTTGCTCTCTCCATACGACTGCATTGTTCTGTACTAAAAGAAGAAAGATCAGCGTGCCATGCATCAGATTTGAGATCTTAAAGACATAATGGAGCCTCCAGAGCTCACTTAGCATTAACTTTATCCTTCTCACTCTTCACATTGGAACCACTCCAGAGCATGAAAGTTAAGAACAGAAAACTGTACAACATTCAGCATGGAAGAGTAAATTCACTTCATCTTTAAAGTTTTACGTAAACTTTCCTCTCCTAACTAAATAATCACTAGAACTTAGAAGAACATATAGACTAGTTGGAAAGAGTCTAGACATGTGGTCCACCATCAGTGTCCAAATGCCAAGCATACACAAACATAAAAGCCATTGGTGACAGAAGTAAGAACCTGAATTGCAGAAGGGGAAAAAATAATCCAGCAGAATGTGCCAACGTCAATATTTTATGCATTGAACCACAGGATATAACAGAAATGTTCCACCAGCTCTTTTCACCAATATCAACCACACATTCCTTGTAAATCAAAAAAGGATTCTCCGCATCTTGAAAGTATTACTAAGACAGAGGATAGAGTATCAGAGAGTGCTCTGCAGGCTTTACAACAGCCAACTCATGCAACGTACCACCCAAGACACTTCTATCAAATAGCTAGGCTGAACTAAAGAACTATTCCTAGCATGAGTGTATTATACATGGCAACGCCTCCATAAGGCATGCTGGTACCACAATCAAGATAAAAGAAATTTCTGAACATGCGGGAAGGAATAGCCTCAGGCTGACACCTGGGGAAAGCAGCTGGCACTAGAATAAGGCTGGCTGGGCCTTCTGTAACCATTTGTCCATAAAGAAACAAGCAATCTTCACCTACCTGTGAACCAGGGCCTTTTATCAGCATAATATGCACAAAAGCTTCCACAGTCACAAAGCCTCTCTGATGCCCCTAGGAAAAGGCTCATGTTCAGCAACAAACTTGAAAACGTGAGCATGAAGAAGTGTGGGACCGTGTCCAGGAACAGCTGAAGAAGCAGCAGTTTGTTACCTAGGCCTGCTTTTTGCCCTTTCCTCTTCCCAGTCTTCCTTCTTGTTTACACTGCTCTCCTTCTTACCTTCCCTTCACTAGATGCAAAGTTATGATTTCATGGCTTTGTTATTAGCTTTAAGTTTAACTTTAAATTATTAATATTGAATTCTTACAATCAATATTAATGCTATCCAGCATAAGAAAGTAGTACACATATCTCTGTTAACAAGTGGTGATATGGAGTTTGTGATTTTGCAGAAGACAGTTTTTGTTTTGTGCTGTGACCTTTGCCATGAAAAATGAGAAAAATAAACCAATCCCATGAAATTGCTTCTCCTGGAAAAGTCTATACACTGGGGTTTTCACTCTGTTCTAACCCAACACCGTGTAAAAATTACAGGATCAAGGGGACTCCAAGGAGATACAAAAATGCATGCACCTAGTCATTAGCAAAATAGGCCCAAACAAGGTCACGGAGGTGCCTGCATTTCACAGCAAGCTATCAGGGCCTGGTGGAAGCACCATGTCAGTAGAAGTGTCAGATGTGGCAGACATTACATGTTTCATCACTTTTCTTCTCAACTTCCTTAAGAGTTTTTAGGATTCAGTAAGTCCCAAATTCAATTCCCACCCCAGCAAAGCAAATCCTTGGAAGCAAAAATTCTTACTGGGGCTCAAAGCTGTAGGATTTGAGGACTGTGTATTTGTTTGCTTAGTAGAGCTTTCAGAGCCCCTTCTTTTACCTTATTTATTTACTTCTTTATTTACTGTCTATATTTAGCGAAGCGCACAGCCACTACAACCTAAAGCACCTGAGTGATGAAGCTGGGGTGAGAATTTAAGGCATGCTAGCTCTCAGGTCTGTAACAACAAGGTACCAAATCAGCAAGATTCAGATCAAGTCTCCACAAACCACTTCTTCATTTGCCAGCTCCTATGACTTCAGACTCATAGTCCTAAGCAAGCAATATCCCCATGCTCCCATTCTGTCACTCTAGATTTTGTTGGTGTGCACGGAGTTGTCATCTTGATTTTTGACACACACAAAAAAAGCAAGTGGTTTGAGAAAGTAAAAAAAAATAATAATAAAAAAAATAATTCTCTCTCTCTCTGTATACATATTATTAATGAAAGCCTAACAGACTACTACTAGGGATTATTTATTTATTTATCTATCTATCTTCTTAGGAGCCACGATCTCTTCAGAATCAATTACAACAGCAGAAATAAGACAAGGTGCTTTGTTTCACAAACACATGTGCTTAGAGCTTTAAAACTGCATTAATTTATTTCCTGTCCATGAAGATGTTTCTGTAACTGCTTGTATCTGATCACTGTCAGAAACAACATTCAGTGCTGCTGACTCCCAAATGTTAGTCAGTAATTTTACTTTATTTGTGGAACCTATGTTCAGACATATCACCGAGTCTGTAACATTTTAGGATACTCAGAACTAGAGCTACAGGACAAACTGACTTCTTGGTTCAGTTGACAAGCGCAATCTGGAGGTAGACTGAAGTGAAATCAGGAGGAAAGGGGAGGTCCCCAATATTATTTTAACTACGTGTGCTGTAGATTTGAATTCACTGCTGCATTCAATACATTAAAAAGAAAAAAAAAAAAGGGGGGGGGGGGGGGGGGAGTTAGGCATATGATATTTGGCCACAAGACTTTCTCTATCAAGTTGAGCAATAGCTAATGCATTTTATTCATCACCTTATATTTCCTCTGAAAAGGCCTATTTCCCCTCCTCATTAAAAACAAGGTAAATAAAAATAGATATAAAACTCAGTCTTCTGCCCCTAGTAGAAAGTTAACAATGGACAATGATTTAATGCACAAAGCAGGCACATAAACTCTTTCACAGAATTACAGAATGGTTTAGGTTGGAAGGAACCCCTGGAGGTGATCTGGTCCAATGCACCATGCTCAAGCAGGACCACCTAGAGCAAGATGCCCAGGACCACATCCAGGCAGCTGGTTTGTGAACACCTCCAAGGAGGGAGACTCCACAGCCTGTCTGGGCAACATGTGTCAGCGCACAGTCACCTGCCCTGTAGAGAAGCACTTCATGATGTTCAGAGGGAAGCTTCTGTGTTCCAGTTTGTGCCCACTGTCTCTTGCCCTAGCACTGGGCACCACCAAAACCAGCATAGATCCATCATCTTTACAGCCTCCCTTCAGGAGCTTATAGACGTTGGTAAAATCCCCCTGAGCCTCCTCTTCTCTGGGCTGAACAGTCCCAACTCCCTCAGCCTCTCGCAGGAAAGGTGCTCCAGTTCCTTGATCATCTTTGTGGCCTTTTCATTTCTTGATATGATTTTTTGGTTCAGGCAGGAATGGCTAGAGAAGCAACTTAAAGGGAGCAAAAAGCCCCCATACAGATTAAAAAAATAATAATAATAAAATCTAGAAATGTGGGACAGATGCTGGAAATATACCTACAGTGCCAAAGCACTGGTGAGATGCAGAAGCACAGAAGCATGAGGAACAAGCAATAAATAAAAGAGAGAGCAAATTTTCAAGGAGAAAGAATGGAAAGAAATAAAATATAAGGAAGAATCAAATGCAGAGGTTAAGAAAATGAGTGCTAGAAGAGTGTGTTGAACAGAAGGTAATACAATGGGGCAAGATCCCATTGTATTCTGCAAACCCCTTGATCCAAAAATAAAGATAGCATCCCTTTGGGACAAAAGAGCAAGGGGGTCACAAACAACACGAACACCTGCACCTTTCAAAACACAGCCAGGTTTCAAAATTTTGCCAAATGTTACAAGCTAGGCAGGGCCTGGCTCAGAGGCCTCACAGAGATCTAGGTGACCCAGCTGGTGAGCTGGTGATTGCATGGAGGTGGATGCTGTCTTTGGAGTTACTCCTGATCTTCCTTCACGTTCTTGGATGCTGAGGAAGACATTTCTGACCATAAGGTACAAATTAGATTGGGCTCACCTGAGCTTAGAAAGTCCATAGGTATTTTACAGGACTAGTCATTTAATATTCTGTTTCCTTGCCCAAGTACCATTCTTAGGGAGCCACATTTCTGACCTCATCTGCTGCTGAATACTTTCAACCAATTGACCCAGCCATGACCTGCAATGGGATTTCCATGATTTGTTCTGGAAATTATTGTGCCTCTCAACACTGTCTCTATCCTTGTCCAAAAAAAAAAAAAAAAAAAAAAAAAAGCACTCTATACAATTAAGATAATGTCTGTGTGAAAATAGATGAAAACCATTTGTCACATCTTTTCCTCTGGAATATTCATTGCTCCTGGGAGTTAATCCATATACTCTATTTATAAGATGAAACACCTTCTCTCATTTTTTCAATAAATATCATGAAAATACATTAGATTGCTGGGATTTATACAGAGATATTCAGCAGGCCTTTCAGGGCTGTCAAAGAAATTGAATACGTGGTTCTTCTACACAGAGTGCATTATCTGAATAAATGTGTATTAGAAGAATTTCACTTCTTATCTGTGTCTGATTCATTCTCAGACAAATATATACACACTTTCGCTAACGCCAGTGAGGTCGCAGAACACAAAAGAAAATACATCCTTGGGCTGCTTCTGTAATATCTGTGATAGAAAACTGACCAGTAATACTGGTATATTAAAAACAAACAAAAAGAAAAACACACCTCTTAAGGTATAGGAAAGGGAGTCATTTATTTTGCTTGTTTCATCTTTTCATTATGCTTGGTTTTATTTTTCTGTGTTTTACCTTGTAAAGCTTTAACACAGGAAACACATAAAACCTGCAATAAAGTCTTTATCAATTGCATCTTGCACAAGAACACAGAGCACTTTCCAATAGCTCTTCATTATGGGGAGCCAGCACTAGATTTAGAAGGGCAATTAGCTTCCTACTATTTTGAGGCATACACATGGCCACCAGGCCACTTGCCTGTGGGCATGGACAATGTTGCAGCATTCACAGACCTGTTTAGACAGACAACCAGGACATGCCTATAACCAGGTTTGGCATAACACTTGTCTCCCCTAAGCTGATATAAAATACAGAGGTGTTCATCAAGGAGAACTTCAGGATACTCATCTTAAAGAGGTGTCATGTAATTATTACAATAGATCCTATTTTGTCAATCTTTCTCGAGTATTTTTATTTTAGTTTCCCACTTACAAAACAAATAAGTTACTTATTTCTTAAATGCATTAGAAAGAAAAGCATGGATGTGAAGATGGATTTAAAGACAATCTCTTACTACTCAGGAAAAGATGACATCTTTTTAAGGGGCAAGTGAAATCTGCCATCTTCCCACCTAAAGGAAAACTATCACCAGAAAAAGACTGGTGATGAATGCATACTAGCGCAAAGAAAAGTCACTTGGACTCCTGTACCTGTGGAATCACTGGTAAAATTGCTATATACTTCAAAAATACTTGCAAGAAATAGGAGAAATTGCCTAAGGGGAAAAAAAATATAGCATGACTTCACTGAACAAAGACAAGTGCAAGTGCTACACTTTAGGCTAGGGAACAGTTCTGTGGGAAACTGGCAGTGGCATCAGACAGCAAGCTGAATTCGTTCTCATGGAAAAGGCAAGTCTGGTGCTGGGTTTTTAAATAAAAGCACACAGACAATGTATTCTTCCATAGCTGAGCCCTTTGAGACCCTAGCTACAAAACAGCATCACATTTTCAACGCTACACTTTGAAAAGGTCATGAATAAATTATAGGAAGTCCAGAGGATAACAAAAGTTAGAGGTCTAGAAAACCCAACCATAATGGAAAAACTGAACCAACTGGTTTTTTTGTTGTTGTTTTGTCTTGTTTTGCTTTTTTTAAAGAAATAAATAAAGATGACTTCTGGAAGAATTAGTAATACTTTTCAAGTTCATTAATAGTCGCTTCAAAGAGCAAAGGAGTCTTCTGTTCTCCACACAAATTGTTATTTCCATTGCATAAATTGGATTAAATTTCAAATTCAAATTTGACAACAAAAAGCCTTGAATGATCAAAGATAAAGCACTAGACTATCTTTAGACTGGGATATCTTCAAATTTCCTGGACAGCAATCTACTTACTTTTGCAACAGAGCAAAAGAAGGCAGGCCTATGACAATACCATGAAAACATGCAGGAGCTTGGAACAGGCTTCCTCTGTGTCAGAAAAATAACTACAGGCCACAAAATCTGCCTGAAGAGAACAGATTGGCAAGATAATCAAAAGGAAAAAAAAAGCTGGAAAAGCTCAAGCACAGGCTAGCCCAAATCTCCGTGTTTCATAAGCGAAAGGAGCTTTGAGCAAGCAACTCACCAGCCAGCACTCAACAGCCTTGGCCTTACCATCCAGTGAGAAGACTGAAAAAGACAGGTGGGACTGAACAGAAGAGATCTCTGATTATAGACCTGCTCATTCAGTATTGAGGCGAAGCCCAAACATCTGACTGCACCTTTCATTAAAGCACTACAATCATGCATGCTTGTAACTGCAGAAAGCTAAGAGCTAGAGAGCCAAAATTAATTTCAATTACATGTAAAAATCACCCAGGTACTCACTGGCTGAATTTCCTATTCCTGATTAAAGTGGAAAGATGGAGCATATTACAGCTGTCTACTGCACCACTGGCTTCCAGAAATTCAGTAAGGGATCAAATACTGGCCACTAGTGGGAGAATGTTACTACTAATAACAAGTGAATCGCCAACAGGAATATAAAGGTAAATTTCAGTGGGCCAGCACTGGTTGGGATTGTTCCCTTGAATACAACCATAGGCTGCCATCAGAAAAATGGAACCAGCCCTGTGTCACAGCACAGCCCCAACCTCTTCTCACAGAGACCTCCCTTGCAGCCTCCCCACCACAGCTACCAACACCTCAACATCTACAGCAAATTTAGTGGGGGTAGATCTACACTAATGTAAATAGATTGGCTGTGGAATCCACCATCCTCAGAGAATTTCTTTGAAGCTGGCCAATTTGGAGTAGGAAACTGGTCAGGACAACCTCCAGAGAACCTCCTTGCAACCTAAATTTTTCTGTGATCCTGTGAAAACATCCCAGACATATCAATGCAATTTTAAGTACCATTAACAGTGTATATAAAAAAACCCAGAGATCAACTCAAGTCCCCAAAACAGTTAAAAAGGCAGAGTTGATAACTTATCATTCTCCTTGGTGTTGTGCTACAAATTTGGTCTGAGCAAAGAACGATTGGATGTTATAGCTCACTAACAGCACAGATAGTTGAGAAAATAAGCTGACACAAGGTCTGATACTGAGTAGATTTGGCACTGTGGATTGTGCCATGTTCAGTGGTAACAGGACTGTTAGCAGCCAGAAAGCAGTTTGTGAACCTGAAATTTGGTCTGTCAGGCCCACAGCTCCAGGGCCCCACATCTCATAACCTACCTTCATTCACCTTTGTTCAGAAGCTGAGGACATCTCTTTACTTTTGTAGACATTTTGGAGTTTTCAAAAAACAGATGTAAAAAGTTTGTGTCATTTATTCTCTTGAAGTTCCAAGTCCTGAGGAAAATCAGATACTTGAATCTGTCAGCAGCAGTTCCTCACTCTCTAGATCAGTCTAGAGAGTGAGGAACGTACACTGAGTAGGTATCTAAACTGCATTTTCATGGCCTTTTAGTTTCACTAGTCTCTTTGAGATAAAACGTTAAAATATGATTTTAGCAAAGCAGATTATTCCAGTCACTAGGGAAAAAAACAACTGAATGATTGCTTTGGCTCTGAGCAAGTTTAATCTTTTCCCATCAGTTCCTATCCTCTTTCTTTGGCAGTAAGCAAACTTCCTATCTGACCACGCTCCTTCTATGAGCTTTGATCTAAGTTATGTTTTGACAGCATACAATTAAAATACCTTTAAGTTAAAGAGCATGATTAATGTACATCCATGCCTGTAAACTATCTAGAGAATTCATTCAATTAAATATCCACCAGTTATGGTAGAAGGAGCACAACCATTAAATTTTTATCAAGAAAGGATAAATCAATAAAAAAGATTTGTAAAAGAATCCAAGTACCCAAGATCTACTCCCTTCCATTAATATAATATTTTGCTTTCCCTCCTCAAATGGCAGATGCCAGACAATTTATTCTTTTCCCTGAGAACAAGAACCTAAACTTAATTTTATGTTTAAATGTCATTAATTGCAGATTTTTCTGTTCATATTGGAGAAGTTGTATTACAATACAAAGATCCTGCAAAAAATGAGGAAGAAAATATACAGCTATATGGACATATTAAAATAGATGACTAAAAGATGGCTAACAGTTTTATTTTCTACTTTGTCTAAACATCTTTCTTTGCTCGATTTGCCTCCCTACACATGTCAATGATTTTTATCTGGTTTTAAATTACCACATCCTAAAATATGCTGTGAAACTTCTGAATGCCCATTTCCTCCTCAAGCCATTCAAATTCACAAGCAACACAGGCACGATGTTTAAAGACGTATACATTACTAGCTATACATGCTACTTATGAACTGTTAGCAAGTTAGTGATTTTCTCATTTGCTATCACTTAACAGAAAAAGTGACAACACATATTAAACATTCATGTTTGCACTGCTGACTTTGGTATTCTCTAGTGCCCCTCTACTGCTCTGCAGTTCAGCATGACATCCTGCATCTCCTAAATAAAAACACTGTAAACTTCCATCTCGATCTGGAAACGTTCCAGAATTTATTAGTTCTCCTACTGTGAGAATGGAGAACTGCTCCAAGGGTAAGTGTTGCTATTTTCCAGGTTGGCAGATCACATACCTCTGTTCCCATCACACAACCAAAAGCCACAGTCCATGCCCCGTACAGTTAGTCTACATCTGTGCAGCAGGTCAGACTTTAAAAAAAAAAAAAAAAAAAAAAAAAAAGAAAAAAAGTGCAGCATATGAACTTCAAGATACACTTTTGAATAACATACCTCTGAAAAAAATGGTAGCGAGGAATAAATCACATGTACTGTAATGCAATACGATGGCAAGTGACACCTGTACTATTTTGCAGGCATGTAATTACTAGCTAGTGTTTTCTCCTCTCACTTTACTTTTCCTAGTATTTAAAAACAACATATATGTATGCGCCTGTATTTTAAACCTAAAGAAGCTAGCAGTGCTAACAGGCTAATAGACTCTTTCCTAGCTGGAAGGAAAAGGCTATGTGCTACAGAAGCAGAAAGACAATCTGACAGCTGTCCATTATCACTTTTCTAACCTTGACTTGTCACAGATAACAGATGCACATGCATCATAGCCAATGTGCTCCACCCATTTCCTTTGTACTTACTAACCCCAGATGCAAGAAACCTGGCTGCAGGATTTGTGGTAGCAAAGATTACATTTGTGCTCTCCCCTGGGGAGGAAGGGGGAGTGTTGTGGAAAAAACACAGCTCAAAAGTGTAGAGAAAATAATATGCTTGCTTTCATTCCAACAGCGTTTGGGTGGACATTGGAGAGAAAGTAGATGATTATTGTATCACAGATCTGGAATATTTATATAGAAAAAAGGGCAAACCTTTACATTCCTGGGGGAGGCAGTCAGGTCTCTGTCTTCTAAAACAATAAAAAGAATGGTTTATCTGAACTCGCTTCAGGAAAGATATAACTACCTTTCATTTTTATGCCAAAAGTGTGTGTGTGGGGGGGGGGGGGGGGGGAAGAAGGGGGAGGAGGACGGACAGGATTAGGGGATGCATCTGTCAAGCAAAAGGTAAGTATGAAAATAGCGTTTGGCTGTTTAGCTAACAAATCTGTAATGGGCTGGGGTATTTTATTACATCATGAAAAAAACATAAAGATTAAATTTTCATGCCACACAATCCCCAGCTGCCATAAATACAAGACAACTAATGGGATTTGGGAGTTAATTCTATTTCATTGTTTCAGAATAAGAAGTTTTAAGTCCAGTACCCATTGCTTTATCTGCCCCAATGCACATCTCAACCTAATTTTCTCTGTACAGTTTCAATTGAATCATTGGTAGTATTTCCACACTCTTAACGTCACTTTATTTATAAACAGCAAATTCCAGAGGTCTGATAAAAAGATAATAAAAATCTTGGTATTTTTTCATACAAGTATAATGATGCTTAGAGAACGAGTTCCAGAGAACTCTATGCCCATTCTCTAGACTCTTCTAGGTCCTGAAGTTCAGGCACAAACTGAAGCACAGGAGGTTCCGGCTCAATATGAGGGCACTTCTTTACTGTGAGGGTGACAGAGCACTGGGACAGGCTGCCCAGCGAGGCTGTGGGGTCTCCTTCTCTGGAGATATTCAAAACCCACCTGGATGCCATCCTGTGCAACGTGCTCTAAGTGATCCTGCTCAGCAGGGGGGTTGGACCAGATGATCTCCAGAGGTCCCTGCCAACCTCAGCCATTCTGTGAAGTCATTGACTGTCTTGCTGGAGCACAAGCAAAAAGCCATCCTCAAATTTGCTTGCAGGGAAAACAAGCACACTAACGACAGATGCACAGAGCACAGGTCTTTCTCCTCCTAACTGCTCCAACCACCACCTATTCATGGTACTGAAGAAGCGGAAGAAAAAAATGGAAAACAGAACAACTTCAGAAACAAGCAGAAGCTACACAATATGACTACTATATGCTGAAAGCCCAGAATATTTTCTCCATTCACTGTTTTGGAAGAAGGATTCCTCTCATGCTGTAAAAACAAGCCATAACAATCTAAAACATTGCATGCTAAACAGATATACCACCTCACTGCAGGGCAAAGACCTTCAAAGGAGCAAAGAGGGTTGCAGACATTGGCTTACTGTTACAATTCCTTCATTTGGCTAGCATACAGTCAATCTGCTAATTGTTACTCCTAACAGTGCGTCAAACAAACAAATCTGATAAAACACAGTTTGCCAGTATTTTGTCACATTCGAGGCTTCCTGGCATTAGTTACTGTCTGTATATCCTGGGGCATCAACAGATGTAAGGTCTGATAAAAGCTGTTTCCCTGATTTCACGTCCAAGAAAAATGCAGACTTTTTTTCTGCTCTGCATGCACACATGGTAGATTAAGAAGAGATCACAAATAACCTACCCCCAGCGCCCCTTGCCCAGTCTGGAATTCAGAGTCTGAAAGGGTTTTTAAGCTACACCAGCCCACCTCCTGTCTCTCACAGGCCTGAAAGAGTGGCTGCAAGGAAGTTTGCCCTCAACATCAGGTTGTTTTGTGTTTTGTTTTGTTTCTGGCAAAGATGCAAGAAAAAGCCATCTATTCCTCAGCTACCCAAGAAGATAGCATGAGAAGGAATTTATCTAAGATAGATTCAGATGGCTAATGCTTAAAATTGACTAGCACCCAAAGTTGCTGGAGTGAGCACTACTCCAAAATCAAGTTACACTTCAAACACTGAAGAACATCTGCATGAGCTACAATACACCCAGCCAAGGTCTTCTGTAAGAAGTATTCACTGAAAAAAGCTGGTACTAACAAAGCCAGCAAATAGCAACAGTGACCCACAAAAGGGAGGCAAAGATTCACTAGTCATCACACAAAGTTAGAACCAGATCCAAAACCACTCTTTAAGCTTGATACCCAGTTTTCTGAGGACCACCTTGAGATGCTAAGCAGTCAAGATATGCAACCAGCAGCGTCTACCCTCCTAGAGAAGTAAGGTGACAGAGGAATCAGCCTACAGCAGTTGCACCAGCTGAATTACTTCCCCCAGATAGGTTGATACAATCTGCCTCTGGATTCAATGTGTATTTTTTACTCTGAGCACTTATATACATAAAAGAATGCTAACCACTAGACATAATTTTTTAAGCAATGTAGCACAGGTGCAACTAGAGACAAAAAGAAGAAAATTAATGACTAATTTAATGCCTCCGTTTGATCAGCAGCTATTCTGCTTAAAACACAGCTTTGATATCTGTCACAGCTCTTATTTTTCACAAATCCAAACCCAAATCATTTGATATTTTATGGGATTAAGGAATCTAAAGGTTTTACCTTCACTTCTTACATTCTCCATTGCTACACATAGGAATTCAGGGTTCCTCACTGCAGATAAAATTCAGAAGGTTCCCCAAAAGTTGGGATTGGGACACTTAGGATGACTTCATGTATGTTGACCCCAAGTTTTGTTGTTCAGTCGCTACTATTGACATGTTAAAGTACAGAAGCCTTCAATTTCTTACCAAGTTATGCTTTTAGCCGTCGTGGGCCCCTGAAACTGAAGAAGGACCGGTGTAATATATCACAACTTGATGTCCAAGACTTGCACGGAATTTATCTGAAATACTTTTCAATCCTTTGCTTTCAGATTCTCTCTGCTTCCCAGCTCCCAGGGATTCCTCTTTTATTGTATGCTGTGAACATAACTGCACAGAGCCATTTCATTATAACAAGCTCATTTTGTAACCAACCACAACAGCAACAACTGTTCTTTCCAGAGCCAGCACAGAGACGCTGTGCCCAAGAGGCACTCTGATCGCTGGCACTTTAGCTACCTAAATCAAAAGCAATAATAAGACAAATTGTGTGTTGGGGAGGTGCCAAAAAAAGAGTCTCACATGATTCTGAGTGGCCCATTGCAACAAATCTTACTGTCCATGACTGTAACAATAAATGAAAGGCACGTCTTTACTCACAACATGCACAGGAACTGTTTATGACAAAGACATCTGCAAACCTTTTGCACACACTACACAATATTGTTTTTGTAGGGCATAATTTCAAATTAAGGTACAATACAAAAAATGTTTGTCCAAAAGAAAAGAACAGAATAACCCATGAGATATCACAGGTCAAATGAAAATAGAAAACAAAATAGACTGCAAAATAATGTGAGGAGTGCCTTGTAAAAACTCAAAACTAACAATAAGAAGTCCCTTAACTGCACCAGAAATAGGAAGCCAGCAAGGAACCTAGTAGTACTATTTGATGACTGTGTTGCAAAACAGGAATAGTGTTTGGGAATGACAAACCCACACCCAAGAAACTGAACATACTCTTCCCTACAGAAGATATTGGAGAGATCCCCATACCTGATGCTTCCGTTGCAACAGATAGGTTGGAGGAGCTAGATCATCTTAAAGTACATGGGAAGTATTAGGCCAAATAGACGAATCAGTGGTTAGGACACTGGGACTGGTTTTTCACCCAAAAGCTCAGAGGAAACTCAAACGTGCAAGTGCAGAACTGCTAGCCAAGGTTTGTAGCTGATAACCACAGAGATCTGCTGTGCCAGTGTCTGCCAATGGACTCACAATTACTGAAAGGACTCCAAAAGGGATCACAGGAACAACTGGGGGAGTGACTTCCAGACCCAGTAAAATGTAGACAGTCTGTAAGAAAGGGCAAGACCACTAAGCACACAAGGAAACTTAGTTTGCATCAGTGTGTCACCATGGCTTCTGAAAAAATGCAATCCCACTTCATCATCTGGCTGTAATTCTACAGGGGTGTTAGTAAGCATGCAGATAAATGTGATCCTGTGGACATAACATATTTAAGTTTTCCAGTATCATGAGCATGACTGAGCTTAATGCAAAACTTAACATCACTGGCTAGACTAAAGAATATACCGCAATCTAAGAATATGCTTTGTTTTCACTCTAATGTCAATTCACCTGTTACTTATGGACCTACTTACCAGAATTTACCTTAATGAGATGCCAGAATCCAAGGAACAATGCCTGATGACTCAAGAAGACAGAAAGCTTTGCTGTTTCCTCTCTTGACAAAAAAATAAATTTCTCCAACACCTTGCTCATTCCACTTGTACCATATTGAATAAATAAGTAAATTCTTTTGTGACTTTGACAGCAACCCACTGGACTAACCCCTGGCATGCCAGAGGCAGCCTTTCAGGTGGCTGACACCCCAGCCCACCCCAGCCCCACACTGGAGGTCTCTCCCATAGAAGGTGGCACAGGCTACCAAAACTGATTTCTGGCACAAAGCATCACTTTCTTCTAAATAAAACAAAGAGTTTAATTAACAGAAACTCCTAGAAAAATATTAAGACAAGTCTACAATCAACAGAGGAAAGACAATCATATTTAGATTACAGAATGAATTCTATTTGGAGAATATTTCAGTTCTTGTTAGCATTAGCACCGTAAAAAGTTGTAGACTTTCCACTCCATTTTCAGTGCTGAAGAAACAAACTATGCTGTTTGTTTAATTCTCTAGATTAAAATTTACTTTTCTACTTCTACTACTCATCATTTATATTGACAAAGGGGTAAACAATTCCAGAACGGGGGCACCACAGAGATTCCTGTAGATCCTACCAGTCCTTATATAGGCTGATCTATTATTGATGTTGAGAGCAGAAGACACTTCCACATTAAAACTATACAACACTGCAAAGTAATACAACCAATGGATCACTCTCAGCGTCCTTGCTAACAGCCTTTGCATGCTGTAACAAGCACTGGATGCCCTATCCTCCTTATATTCAGACAGACCTGTAGTGCACCATTTTGGCAGTGAAAAGCTAACAGATGGCACTTTAGCAGTGCTTTTCCGTGGAGGTCATTAATAAAGTCAAGTTGATTTGATACTTCAGTCTAGTTATCTTTCTGGAAGAACTGCAGCCATCTATCCTTTTACCACATAGAAGAAAACTGAGGAGGGCAGATCTGGCTTGTACTCCCTAACCCACAGTTCTGCTGAAACCAAGAAGCTTTGTAGGGAGCAAATTCTTGGAGTTGCCTCCGCACATTATCACATAAAAAAAGACCCCAAGAGCTGTCATTAGACCAAGATGAAAACATCAGAAAGCTTAAGATGGACCCCAACAAACTTTCTTATTGCCCACATTGTTTGTAATAAAATGCAAGTGTGTAACAGACTAAAATTAAACATTTCACATCTTCTACAATCCCAGATTTCTTAAAAGTTTGCATTTCATTACCAATTTCAGCCTCTTTCCAAATCCCAGAATTTCCTCACAGATTACTAGTTCTAGCTCCAAGCAGCATTTGGCCACATTTCATAGTGAGGAAACAAGTACAGAATTGGACCTATGTATTTCTTTTAACTGTCCATGAATTTATCTCCTAACTGCTTCACATATGACATCTAGGGTCTATCAAAACTGACTGGGATTAAAGCACTGAACAGCACAGGTCTATTGCCCTTAAATAGCTATAAAAAAATAAAAAAATAAAAATCAAATGGCTCAGATTTTATGGATATTTCTGAACAAGGACGAGTTCACAGCTTGTCCAAGACCACAGAGAAAGTCAGTGTCAGAGACAGAAATAAAACGCATCTTTCAGAGTCCTGTTCCTATATTATAAAGATAATAAACTTTCTTAAAACAAACAAACAAAAAAACCTACTTTCACAGCACATGCTTTGACAAGAAATCTCACCCAGGAACGAAGAAGTATTTCTGACAAAGCTCCTTTACAAAAGCCTTATTGTTGACAGTAAGTTTAAATTAACTGTTATTTTTCAAACAAATCGGCTTCTAGCATAAAACATCTCCACTGTCACATATGCAGTCCTACTGATTTATGACAATGCTTATGAAATTACCATTTGTCTGAAGAAATTCAAAGACCTTCAGCCCAGTAAAATTAAGAGACATCTTGAACAAAGAAAATGCAGAATGACTTAGCTGAGAGCTTGAAAATGTACAACGGGCTTGGAGAAAGAAGTTAACCTTCCTCTTTTATTCTCTTTGTTTTGAAAGACATACAGTTTTTCATAAAGGATTTGTGAAAAATATTTTTGATTTTCTTTTTAAGTTTTGTATTTGTTTTCCCCCAAATGCTTTTAAATTAAAAAAAAAAATTAAAGACTGAGACCATGTTTTGATTGACAATATACACTAGCTAGTCATGTAAGCATGATTCAGATTGCAAATTTGGACCCCTTGACAGGCTGTGGCACTATTGCTGTTCCCTTGGTTACTTCATATTTTGGAAAAAAAAAAAAAATTAAGAAAAGACAGACTACCTTGACACTCCAAGAGAAGTGCTACCTCTGCCATCTAGCAGCTTACCTTCCGACTATACAGTTTAATGTAGCGTTTCATACTACAATTAAACCCTTCAGAGTACGTATCAAGTATTTGCTCAAGCAGGCTCTAGTCAGCAGTTTCATGACTAATCCATCTCCTCCCATTTGCTTTGCCTCCCCAAGAGTTCCCAAGCAAGTTCGATTTCTACTCTCTTTCTCCTTTCATTGCCTCTTCTGTTCTCCCAGAGAAATGTGCATTTCCTGCACTCTTCTCCATGAAAACAAAGGAGAAAAACAATTTCCTCCAGTTCTACTCACCATTTTGTTTCTCAACGCATAATTGTCAAGTTCAGTGCTTACCATTGGTTGCACATCTTAACAAACTCATCAGCGGAGGCAGTTTGCACAGAAGTATTTCAGACTAACAGCTTCAGGCACACGAACCACGTTTTCAGTTGTGCCTAACTCAGAATCCCCAGGGTGTCACAATGTCAGCCCTGACTTTGCACAGTAACTCAGTCAAGCAACGCTTTGGAGAACCAACACCCAGTAAGAGGTGAGCGTGCCAAACGACCCTTCTCATTTATCTTGATCCAAAAAAATCCATCTACATAATTACAGCTTTCATACTCAGAGCCAAGGTTTTTCAATACCTTTAAGATGCTGTTTCTTAGAGAGGCTAGTCACATTAAAATTGGATTATGGTCTCAAAGCTCAGGATAAGCAACACTGATAGTTTAGGGGTCATCACTGGACACTACATAAATGCCTGTTTCCAATTTAACTCTCCAATATATTGTCACTTACCTTTAACCTAGTATGGCAGAAATACTTTGCTAATACTCTTCAAGATCAGCAAGTAACACCAATTTTCATGTAGTCCTCTGTTCACAGAGATAGAGAAATTACTCTGGGCAGAAAAATTTTCCTTCTCAAAGAAGATCAGGCAGAGAAATTTTCCTGACCTCCTTGGAGGTCAGGACTGCATATAAGTGAAATAAACTAAGGTAAGAAGGAAGAAATGGGCCATCAATCTGTAACTCCTCAGAGGTGCTAGAATTACTATGATGAGAAAAAGGAGGAGGATAAAAGTTGTCTTAGTGCTCTTAAGTGCAAAGCAGCTGAGCAGAAACATTGTACAGGTTGGCAGCCATTTGGCTTCTTAGACAGAAGAACAAAAAAATTAAAACACTGCCAACTCACATCATCCCACCTTCTTTGCAGGCTAAAGAATCAACAGCAGCAGTTAGAAAAACACTGATTTTGCAAAAGCTCTTGAGCCATGACTTTTCCATCTCCCCATCCTCAAACTGAGGCCACTCCATCTGAGCCAGTAACAACAACTGCAGCTGCTTCCTGCAACTCAGCAGAACCTTCCTTCTCCCTCCACAAATGCCCCTTTTTCTAGCCAATTCACCCAAAAGCCAAAATTTCACTGACCTGTCAGAGTGTAAGAACTGCCCATTCTGTTGGCAGGGGGAGCTTCAGCTTGATGGCAACAATTGTTAATCAATACTTGCATAAATATTTAAGGGAAACCGTTTCACAAACAGATTTCTCAATACACTTCAGTACACTCAATCATCTTCCAAAAGTTTTTTCTCTTACTGATAGCTACTAAAATAAATGATTCTCACTTAATTACATCTTAAAGGTATGAAGGTACCTAATAAAGCTTTCTGGTACTTGTACAGTTTGCTTTGCTCCCCGGTACCCCCCCAGCTAAAATTGTCTACAAAAGTCCAAATTATTCTTCCTGTAGGCTGCCACTGATTTCCAAAAGGGACCATCAGGTAATTCCTCCCTACTCCAGGGTACATCAGCAGGACAAATACATTCTCTTGCAGAGCTGCAAATTCCCATAGCTCTCCCAAGAGCAAAATATATCATGAAGCAGAGCATCTTGACTGCTGCAGAGAAACAAGAAAAACAGAATACTGTTTGCAACCTAAATTGCACCACTAGTTTATTTCAAAATTGAATTTAACCCCAGGATAGAAGTGGAATACAGAAGTCCCTCAGCAAGCAGGTAACAGATCAGTCTATGAGACAAGAGAGTGTCACCAGGGACATCTGGGTGGTATGACTGCTTTCCCAACTGTCCTTCCACAGAGCCAGAAGCAACCTAACTGAACACAAAGATTGGGATAATAACAAATTCCTAAATGTTATCCCCAGGTGTTGTAGTCCAGGTCTTTTTGTCAGATGCCTCACATCCATTCAAAAGGATCTTAACTACAAGTAATTTAATTCTTAATTTGCCTCCTCAATAATCCTTGCAGCTCTCCCAGGTTAGTCTCCTCCTTCCCTCCCAGCGTAACAAGGAGACATGTTGTAGCCATGACAGAGCTGCATATTGTTTAAACGCAAATGTTTATGGCAAGGAGCAAGTCATCTCTTTGCTGGCACAGTGAACCATGAATCAACTTCTGGGAAGTGATTGTTATCAAAATACTAATCTACTTGGGTACAGCTGTGTTTGTTATTTCAGAGCACCTGAACCACCCCACTGAGTTTCAAAAAGCAGGAACAGAAGAGTTTGCAGTGAGTATAAAATAAAATCTGCTCTACTTCAGTTCTGATATGTGTTCCAAGAAAAGAGGTTTGGTGGCTGGAAAAGACAGCTTGCAGCTTTCATTACCTTGCTTTTGTGTCCATTTTCTTCATGAGAAGAATGCACACAAAGACAACGAGAATTAGGGAAAACAGACTCCTGAGACTCATGTCACAGGGCACTTTATCAGATACTGCAGCTTGTGATGGAAGTACTAAAAACTCAAGCCATAACCTCAGTTATACTTTCTGGAGCTATAAGCAACACAACCAAGAGGCCAGCCCCTCAGTCCTGACTTCCACGCTACAGGGGTTGCAGTGGCTGCAGAAAAATAAGTGTTTCCAAAACTGTGGCAAACACAGATCTCAGCCCCACAGTCAAATATCCTTTATTTCATTCCAAAACAAACCCAGAGTCTGAAACCCTCAGGTATTTTTATGTGGCTAGGGGTAGTTCTGAAAAATTACAGAGCTGGTCAAATACCCAAATAGGAGTCAATGTAATGTCTCACTCGCACAGTGCCATTACAACTACAGAAGCTCTCCTAAATGGCTCACACAGCCGTGACCTGGGGCATAATATCAGAAGTGATCTCATTCTTCTGTTTCTGAGGAGTTTTATGCAGGTGGAGAGGGTGACTGATTATGCTTTCTGGTGCACCATCTCTGCTAGGTTAAAACATTACCCAGAGCACGGGCAACACGGGGAATGCCGACAGAGCTGCAGGTATTTCTAGCCCTCTTTCCAAAAGCCATTAAAATGCTTTCTACTATTCTCTGAAATACAGTTAATATAGCAATAAGAAAACTATCATAAAACCATAGGATAAAATACCTTAGCCTTAAGGGTTGAATTACATTTTCAGCATTTTTTTTTTTTTAAGAAAGAAAAACAACACTGAGTCAAACCAAAGTTACGCTATAGCTTCTATAATGAGATTTCTTTAGCTATCAGAGCTATGAAGCAAAGGTCACCATGCTGATATTTCATGAAAGCCTGCAGCACTTAAGGCATTTTGAATACTGCAAGAATACATCTGCATTTGCACAAAAAGTCTCCCCAAAAATACCTAATGACATTGTCAGTACGAGGTGGTTAGTCAACATTTCTATGATCTGTGCAAAGGTCAAATCAAATAAAACACGTTGGAGTGCTGAGCCCAAGGGCACTCTCTGAAATGTAGTTTCAATCCATCAATACATACTTTTTCCTGTTCTATTACCCATATAATCACCAGCCCTATTTCACCATAAATCTGTTGTTCAGACATATTCAAAAATGTCACGGTATTGGTCATGCGTGTCAGTTGCCCAGGAGTGATTTATTAAAATGTTTGGCTAAACAGGTCATCATCCAAATGGCACCTAATAAATCGGGAAGCACTTGACAATATTGCAGCTACAATAGGTGTGTGAACACGGGCCTGCCAACTATTAAAGTTGCCAGGCATTTCCATGAGAAAGCCCTGTTTTCAGTTACTTGCAGCTTTGTCAAAACGTTCAAGCTGAAGTCTTCCATGCTAGAGCTCTGTGCTGATTTTTATTTTAACAGCACATTTTTTGCCAAAATGGTTCACCTGTTGCAAGAGCAGGCCAGGGGACAGAGTGTTTTGCCTCTACTAAGAAAAATGATGTGAATGCAGTCTGTTAGAAGCCAGCACTCAAGTTTTTGAGAAGCCATCTCAACACCCAGTGAAGACAGTCTGCATTTATGGTTGCAATTCCAGCTAAATGAAACATTCCCTTAGATTAGGTCAAGTTTACAGCTTTAGGAAACCTGTTAGCACTACAGCTTGCTAGGTGCTAGGTGCTCTCTGCACCTTGACAGACTGCACGTGCACCTCTTCCCAACGAGAGGTGTTGCCCTACAGGAGCAGTTCCCAGCTGCTTTGGGCCAGCCTGAGTCCAGGCACTGATGGGAGACAGAGCCTAGCATAGGGAAGCCTTTTTTTGATGGATCTTCATTTCTGATTAAAACAACCCAGTGTAATCCTCCAGATAGCCAAGGTATCAAACAGGAGAAAGAGAACGAAAAAATAATAATAATCCTTTTAATAATCCACTAGTAAAACAAAAGCTCCATTTAGACTGACTAGCAATTCTGGACATATTACCAATCCTAAAGCAGCTGGGCATAAGCTGACAATCAGGTACAAAGTGCGATGTACAAGAGGTCGTTAGTTTGGCTCTCAGGAGGTGGCAGGTGAGTACCTCCAGAAAGCAAAGCTTATACATAAACTGGCCTACTGCAGCAGAGGAAGCAACACATCCCTAGGAGTTTGGAAGTTTGTTAGGCAAGTGTCTCAGCATCTGCCAATGAAAGCATTAAAGTTTTTTTTAGCAACACTGCTCAAAAATACATGCTCCTCCCCACTGCACCAACATCAAAAGTTCCTTCCCAGAAACAACCACACAGCCATAGGTGATGGTGAAGACCTCATCACAATTAAAAAACAAATAAAACAACAACAACACAAGAGGCTGAAAGCCAAAAGGAGCCAACGTCTTTCTCTTGAAAAACCTACTATGTGGATCTTTAAAACTATTCATTAAAACCATCTTAAACCAAGTGCTGTGTGGCCTCAAATAGCTCACACACTAACATGTCAAAAGGAGCCAGTGATGCATGGCAGGTCTGCAGGAATCACATGCCTGAAAACAGAACTAAACACAAGCCTCTCCGACAGTGTAGTGTCTGGTGTTCACACTGTAGTTCTCATGCTTAAGGAGGTGGTTGCAAAAAATACCCAGACAGGAGAGTTGCCTTCACTGCTCAAAGTAAACACTAGCACAAAAATTCACAACTGAGGAAACACACTCCAAACATATAGGAAAAATATTTTATGTTACACTTAAGGAATACACTAAACTATTGTAAATTTATTTTAACAACCCACCAAATATTGACAGCTGGGGGGCTGCTAAAACTGAGGAAATGGTTTTGGAATTACATTGAACACCAACAGAAAGGCAGAGATTCCAGCAAACAAAGAAAAAGTCAGAATGCCTTTGATGAAGTTTTTTAAATAAGGAATTTGGACCCAAACCAAAAACTTTCTTCCCATCCTGCTATGGAAAACACCAGTGAACTCATGTTTTGGGTTGATTAAATGTGCTTTCTCATGTCCAGTAGGAGCACAGTTAATTTAGAGCAAAACAGCTCAGAGACAGAACAACACACCAGCAGCCATCACACTGCAAGGTTTCCTTCTCCCAGGAAAAGAAAGACAACAAAAACGAAAAACTCAGCATCATGTTTCCTGAAACCACTACAAGTCATACTTTCTCTAGAGCACCAGGCAAGTGTCACACAGGCAGAGCTTTCTTTCCCTGGCTTGGTTAACAGCTAGTGTCCCTCAACATCTGAGGAGTTGTGGCTCATGATGGTTTCTTTTTGTTCTCCAGAAATATGAAGAAGCCTACACTGAAGACAATACACCACAAGAACCCAATAACTGCGTATCTAACTGGAAATAAAATCCCAAGACCATGATTGTGTTTGCTGACTTGTATTGCCACAAACACGTGGTTATTTAAATACAAATTATCACATTCCAGGCACTGGTACACAATTTCACGCAAGCCTGAATTTCATCTGCACAGAAAATAAAAATATTAAAGTTTGTTCTACTTATAGCAATGCATTTCTAATGGTCAGAGGACAAGCTACTGATGGGCAGGTATCAGAGATGCACAGTTAAACAGGTATCTTGAGTCTCAGACATTTCTTGAGTCTCAGACATTTACCAAACCCACATTTCAACAACCAAACTTCTTAAAAATTCAGTTTGACTCCTGTATGTGTACCTGTACAAATAAACAAATAAATAAATAAATAAAATCCTTATTTATACTAACAATACAAATGTTTTCAACAGGCTATGAAGCTAAAAAAAACTGCATTAGCATCTAACATATTTCTCTAAAACCACATGGGTTTCATCACAGGATAACCATCACCATGGAGTACAAATAGTAATTGGAAATCCTTACAACTTTTGTTTTCCTGTGAACATATTAAAACAGATCAATTTGTTTGATATTATTGAGGATTAATATTGTGATCCGGGCTGCTGAATATCCAAGGTGATCCTGCTTGATTTCAAAAGTTCTTGCTGATGTTCCAGTCAAAAACTCTTTAGAAAATTATGCTTCAATTGCAATTAAAAAAAAAAAATAATAAAAAAAAAGGCTTTCAATGTAATATTTCATCTTTGAATAGCTAGCTGGAGGCATCAACCTAGTTGCCTGTGGCTTTTACATTACTCACACATTATCCAGAAATTGAGAGTATGTGCTCAACAAATTATCCTTCTGTAGCTTAATGTGTATGATTAATGCAAGAATAAAAGGTTACCTGGCTTTGCTTTTTTTTTTTTTTTTTTTTTTTTTGCCATAAACACTCCATCTTTATTTGAATTCCAGACAGCGGGAAAGTATGCATGCCATACACACCACTAGTTTAGCTGCCATGTTTTCACATGAACGTGGGGAGGAAAGACCACCATACAGCAGAGTCCAGGATCATTACTCATGCCAGTACAATACCAGTACCATCTCAAATACCACACAAGTATCAATAATGACATTTTACACTTAAGCAGTGTTTTACTGCTTAGTATTGAGATTTTTTTTTCCTTTTTTTTCCCCTAGAAGATACAGCTGCATGCTGTTAGGTGTGCCTAACTTGCCAGAAACCTTCTCTCCAGGATTCACTGTTCTCTACATGGTGAGATTGATGAAATGGCTTGGACTGAAAGGGACCTCAAAGACCACCCAGTTCAACCCCTCTGCCATGGGCAGGGACACCTCCCACCAGACCAGGTTGCCCAAAGTCCCATCCAGCCTGACCTTGAACACCTCCAGGGATGGGGCATCCACAGCTTCTCTGGGCAGCCTGTGCCTGGGCCTTACTACAATCACAGTAAAGATTTTGTTCCTTATATCTAAGCTAAATCTGCTCTTAATTCAAAACCATTTCTCCTTGTCCTATCATTACACACCTTGGTGTGTAATCTCTCCTCATCTTTCCTGTAGGCCCCCTTTAGGCACTGGGAGGCCACTACAAGGTCTCCTCAGAGCCCTCTCTTCTCCAGGCTGAACAACCCCAACTCCCTCAGCTTGTCTTCACAGGAGAGGTGCTCCAGCCCCTTGATCATCCTCATAGCCCTCCTCTGAACTTTCTCAAACAGGTCCATGTCCTTCTTATGCTGAGGGCTTTAGAGCTGAACGTAGGGCTCCAGGTGGGGCCTCACCAGAGCAGAACAGAGGAGAAGAATCACATACTTTGACCTGCTGGCCTCACTTCTTTTGATGCAGCCCAGGCTACAGTTGGCTTTCTGGGCTGCAAGTACACGTTGCCAGCTCATGTCAAGCTTTCCATCCACCAGAACCCCCAAGTCCTTCTCCTCAGGGCTGTTCTCAATCCACTCACTCATCACCCAGACCATACTGATGTTTGGGGTTGCCCCGACCCAGGTGCAGCACCTTGCACTTGGCCTTGTTGAGCTTTGTGAGATTCACATGAACCCACCTCTCAAGCCCGTCAATGCTCTGCCTGGCATCCCTTCCCTCTAAAGTGTGACCTGCACTACTCAGCTTTATGTCATCTCCAAACTTGCTGAGGGTGCGCTTGATCCCACTGTCCATGCCATCAATGAAGATACTAAACAGCACCAGTACCAATATGGACCTGTGAGGGATACCCCTCATCACAGCTCTCTATGTGGATATTGAATTGTTGACTACAACTCTTTGGATTCAGTCATTCAGGCAATTCCTTAGCCATTGAACAATCCATCCATCATGTCCATGTCCCTCCAATTCAGAAACAGATGTTGTGGGACCATACCAAATATTTTACACGTCGAGGTAGATGAAATGTGTTGCTCTTCCCTCATCCACCAGTGATGTCACTCTTGTAGGACATGGAGTTAGTCAAGCATAATTTCCCTTTATGAAGCCAAAATTCTCATAACGAACAATCCTAATCCTAATGCTAATTCCTACCAGCTTCAAATTCCAAGAATATTTGGTCTTAGATGGCATGAATGATCCTGGGACAGACAACTTCTTGCTTTCTTTTTCCTCCTCCCTATCACCTGCCTCTATTACTGTATTGCAACTGGTTACACAGAGCATTTTCATGTTTTTTCCATGATCTGTGGAATCCATATCTTCAGGAAGTTAAGGTTCAACCCACCTCCTACTAACTGAACCATAATGCATTTCCCGCAACCTCCAAATAAACAATATATTTATTTGTACTCTACCTGACAGCTGAATGCACTATTCTTGTCCTTCCCTGTCACACCATACAAGGAAGTTGTGGCTACAAGACTGACAACAAGTAATTGCTTCACTGGCCTCCTGCTATTTTAGTGACTTAGACCCCCATGACTTCATTTTTCACCTCAGCCTTTGGAAAGCATCAAGCAGCAGCTATCCAATGAACACCATCCCAAGTTCCACAGTTCTTCAATTATTTTATGTCGGGCTCTCTCCCCACTCTGCCAGAAATATACTAAATATTCAACTGCTAGACTAGTTACTTCAGCGTACTTCAACTATACCATCTAATTTCCAACTGGAGAGAGAAGCAAGGAGTGATATTACACAGCAATGCCTTTCTATGGCATGCACTAGCAGCATTTGCAGACTATTTACATGCCTAAGAGCATACCAGACCGTCTCTGACAACGATGGACAGTCCTACCTACAATTCCAGCCAAGCATTACTTTGAGACTCCAGATTTATTTACTTGTATTTTTAGTACAAAAGACATGAATGCCAATTAGCACTACTAGAGACACGAATGCCAATTAGCACTAAGAAACCATCAACCTCGTGTATGGGGAGGAATATAGCATAAAGTTTTCTTGAGCATCTGGATGGACAAAATTATTTTCCCCATTTACTGTGTTTCTTACAGCAAAAGGTTTTCAACCTGTTATGAAAGAGAATGAGCATTTACAGGCTGGCCTAACAGGAAGATAAATTCACTCTTTTCCTATTATTCTCTAATATGGAACTAAAAAGTAAATAATAAATCTGAAAAAAAATAATTTGTATAAAGACAGCTTCTCCCATTAACTGCATTATTAGCATCTCCTGCCTCAGGGTACCTTTCAACATGACTCTTCTCAAAATTCTTTCTGTAAAAGGAAAATATTGTCCTACTAGGATGACAAAAGTCTTGCAATAAGAACATCCATATTAAATTCCATGGCAGAGGCAAAGTAATTCTCTGTGAAAATGAAATGCTGATTAAGAAAACTATCAGCAACCTGATTACATAACAGAATAGATTATCCACAAAAGAGCAGAAAATCTTGTATTCCTGCTCAGGCTTTCCCAGATAGACTTCTACAAAAAACATTGATTACAATTCAATTGAAAAGCAACAATCCCGTATTAAGAGAACATTAAGCCAGCAGTACAATATTCCAGAGATGCAAAAACTAAGGCTAAATCTATAAACTTAACCCTGCTTATTTGAAAGCATACATTACCAGGCCGAATAACAATACGACACTGTACTAAAACACATTCAGACCAGCATGCCTGTCATACAGCATCTTCAGTTCCACAGAAGCACAGAACAGCTTCCCCCAAATCTATGACCTAATCTGTCCTACTTGCAGTCAGCAATCCCAGCTGTCTATCAACTCCTGTCTTTCTGCCATGCCTCAGTAATGCTGGGCAATGGAGTTCAGCTCTTCTCTCTTCCTAGCTCCTCACACAGATGTACAGACAATGGCAGTCATTTTCTTCTAGCTTCTATTCTGACACACTCACTTTACCTTTTGTGCACTGACATTTTACCTCCATGATCTCCATCTGTTCCTCCTCCAGTTCAGCTGTGTATGCCTGTCCTTCTTCTTATTAGGCTGAGAAGCATCTCTGTTTTATTAATGTATCCGTCTGACTTAAATGCTCCTCAACACCTGTCTGCCTTTCTCAGCTCCTAATTTAAATACCTCCTGACTACTAGTCTGTTTTCTCTGCCAGAAGTCACACCTTGACTAAATAAGAATTTGTCCGAATTTGACAGGTATAAGAAAGTGGCACCCTGCAGATCTGTCACTTAAAACAAATGCAGTTACACTTTTTTGAAGTTACAAATGTTTGACGAACGCATTTTTATCTCCTCCACTGCTCATCTCCTCAACCCCGAACATTATTTTTAAATATTTGTTTTTAAGAAAAAAAATAAAATAATAATACTGCAGAGGTCAGCACAAAACAAGCATAGTGTTTTTATGGCTGAGCTAATAATTGTCACCTAAAGATAAAGGGTTTATAAAAGTTAAAGTCCCAAAGAGAATATAATTTTGACTTAACAGGTTTAGATGAGAGGTACTTTGCTGGCATTAGACCATTTATCTCTTCACCGATCAGCTTTCTACACCTTTGGACAAATCTATTGGAGACCTTACCCCTTCAGATCTTTCATGCACAGCTGACTGACCCCTTTTCCCCCTCCCTCTCTATTTTATAGTAGCACACACTAGAACATCGAGCTGTCAAAGGCTCTGGTTGCATACATTATCCTAAATTACATAGCTATCATTGGCTCATTTTCTGAAACACAACAAAAATATTCTTATGTTTTCTTTGATGAAGAAGCTGCTAATGCAAGGAACAACTTCCAGTCAGAGACATGGCAAGTAATAGCAGTGAAAGATACAGGGCAAAGCACCTGATTCTGTAAGCACAGGGCACTTCCCAACACACCACTAAATATAACATCAAAGCATAAAAAATTGCATTGAAGTGCCAAGCACTGAGGCAGCAGATACTTCCCTCGTGATCAGCACTCAAGCTCTGTATCATCATTTGATAAAGTCTTGAAACTCAGCACATTTTAATGGGTCATAAATACAGAGCTGCTTGGGGATAGCAAGCTTGCTTTTCATACAAGCTGTTTCTACAAGTGTCCACAAGAATGTCTGAAGGCCTACGAAAACAGCTAGGAAACAACAGCCTACATCACTATTTGACATCTACATAGAAAACAGCTGGAGGTCGAATTCAAACCACTGCAAGAAAGATGAAAGAAGTACCTGACTACACTGAGGGAGAACGATAAACTTCAGCCTAGTCCCTCAAAGATAAACAGGCAGCAAGGAAAAGCATGTGGGAAAGGATAAATCCTACTGATCCGCTAAGTGAATAGGAAGAAGTTAAATGGGGAAAGAAAACCAGAACTTGCCTGGGACTCTTCAGGTCCTCTCCAAGCAGGGATAAGATCACAGCTCTGCACGCACAGCTCCACAGGCTGCTGGTTGCTCTCACCTGACAGCGTTCGTTCCAGAAGCATTCCTGGATTTTAAACTGCTTTTCTTTGGAAGTTATCATACAAAGACTCGCAGAGAAATAGAGCTTTGATCTTCTTTAAGCACTCAGAACACAGCAATATGAGAAAATTTCTCACATTAAAATCAAACACTTTTTTTTTTTTTGAGGAATACAACTCCAATTTGGATTCAGAATAGTTGAAAGTCAATGCTACAGGTACTGACTGACAATTTGTTAGTTGGCATGTAATTAATAGAGGATTGTTTTAAACAAATATAATAATGATCTGAAAAGTAAGACTTCCTACTCTTGTTGCTTAAAATAAAGCAATCTTTATTGCTAACAGATGTTGTCATAAGTCGTGATTTAATAGGAAAGAGATAGATGTTGATATACACAGCTTTTTGTTGTTGTTGTTGGTTTTTTTTTTAAATAGCACTGTTTTGTAACGAATCAATGAATGAAGTACAGAGAGAACCAAATATTCATAAAGGTTTATATAAAAGCAAGGGAAAGTTCTGCCATATTATCTAAATTAAAATCATCTGCATGTCACAGCAAATAGTGGATAGGAATTCTCCACTGCTAATATTCCTCTAAATCCTCCTTAAAAACCAAGGTTCATGGATCACGAGGACATGTTGGCTCTGAAGAATCAAGGAAAATATTCATTTTTTCTGCTTTATAGAAAAGGAGTCTTATTAGTAAGAACTTGTACTTCACACTTTATTAGTAAGAACTTATACTTAAACCCCATTCAACAAACAGCCAGGAGAGCAGAAACTGGGTAAACATGCTAAGTTCCCGAAGGGACACTTCTAATTAAAAGTATACAGGGAAATAAAGCAAATAATTCCTGTAAAAATGATTGTTTATTTATGTAAAAATCAACCCCTTTAAGTTTTTCTACCTAATCATCTTCCTCCTCAGGCTGGCCTTCCTAAAAGATAAGCACCTCCCTCAAAAAGATCAGTCTATACCTCCCATACAAATGCCTTCTGCAACTCTTACTCTATCATACCTAGGTTACAAGATGAGATGTAACCAGAACATTGTGTAATGGGGCCAGTTGTGCTTGATGGGTTTATAATAGCTCTACATGTTCATCACTAAAATAGCAAATAACAGAGAACCAGATGACATTTGGCTATGCAAAGTGAGTCACATTTATTCTTGGCCGTTACAGCTGCTCCCCACCCCTGCCAAAATAAAATAATTAAAAAAAAAAATCAAGTTATGTGGAAATGGGAGAATGCATAACATATAACGTCTAATATTGTTATCTGTAGCACAGTCTGTTTGTTGTCATACCTGAACTATGATATTAATTTCAGACAGCAAAATGTTATTATGCTGGTCAGTGACAAAGACTGGGACTTCCCTGTTTGGTGAATTAAAAAATTGTGGAATTTATAGGACAAAGTATTTGCATGACTGACAAACTGCAGCCCTGAAGCCAACTGTATCTTGGGATGTATCAAAAGAAACATGGCCAGTAGGATGAGGGAGATGATTCTCTCCCTCTGCTCTCCTCTTCTGAGACCCCACCTGGAGCCCTGCATTCAGCTCTGGGGCCCCCAGCACAAGAAGGACATGGGTCTCTTAAATTGAGTCCAGAGGAGGGCCGTGAGGATGGCCAGCCCTATGGCTGGAGCACCTCTCTTATCAAGACAGGCTGAGGGAGTTGGGGTTGGCCAGCCTGGAGAAGAGAAGGCTCCAGGGAGATCTTACAGCAGCCTTCCAGTGCCTAAAGGGGGCCTACAGGAAAGCTGGGGAGGGACTCTGTGTCAGGGAGTGTAGGGATAGGGCAAGGGGAAATGGCTTTAAACTAAAAGAGGGTAGGTTTAGATTAGTTATTAAGAGGAAATCCTTCACTCAGGGGCTGGTGAGGCACTGGCACAGGCTGCCCAGAGAAGCTGTGGATGCCCCATCCCTGGAGGCATTCAAGGCCAGGCTGGATAGGGCTTTGGGCAGCCTGGTCCGGTGGGAGGTGTCCCTGCCCACAGCAGATGGGTTGGAACTAGATGGTCCTTCAGGTCCCTTCCAACTCAAACCATTCTGTGATCATGAAATGGGTTGGAAAAGGGGATTCTACTCACTCTTCCCACAGAAGGCAAAGGGACAAACAAAAATCAAAAGGTTCTGAAGTCTTTCCCAACAAAATAAGACAGTATGAAGAAGCCACAGAAATTACAATCACTGAAGGCAGGCACTAAAGTCAGGCGTTTCATACAAACATATGAAAGCACTGGCTAGCATCATACAAATAAAAACAGGCAAGAGCTTTAGAAGAGCTAGAAAAGCCTTATTCAGTAAATTCAAATCATCTGCAACCACTTCTGCTACAGTCATAGTATTAGGGTGTAGGACAGATGTGAGGAGGTTTGCTGGCCAGGACAGAAAAAGACTGTTGCTATTCCCTCCTCATCAGTACTCGTCACAGTCGCATAGTCAGTGACAACACTCTGTGTGCCAGCAGATGGTCCCCAGAAAACCATGCTGGGGTAAAATAACACTCTCTTGCCTGTACACCATGCCTGTGTACACAGTAACAACAAATGAAATATATAATAAACTGGCACAGTGCCACATGCTAGTTGCTAACTTCAGGCAGAGAGTGTGGGACAATTACAAGTTTCAATATTTTGTCCAAAAAATTTAAAAATTACCTAAGCATATCCATTAGGATCTCTTGATTTTCACTATCCTTTGAATATTGCAATGCTAAGCTGTTGACAGTATAGCCTATAACTCACCTATACACCTCTTAAAGGCAGAAGCTCCTGGATCAAAGACCCTCAATAACACTGAAAATGCCCCGTGAGATATGGGAAAAGACAATCTCCATGCAAATACAACAACATGACTCTCTGCCCAACTAAAACTCCCAACACATTCATTCACCATAGCCAAGCTACAAGGGAAGTCAATGAGGGAAGTTTCCAGAGCAAGACTAAAGCTCTTCTCATAGAAGAATAACACAGACACAAGGAGCTGACAACAGAGCATCCTTCTCAAGTTGAAGTGGATACCAGAGCCAGTGAAGCGCTCTTAAGAAAAAGCATAGCTAAACATTATGTATGACTGAACATCTCTAGTTGTCAGGGCAGCACAAGATGAGACAGCAACAAATGCACTTAGCACACCCATCTATTGGACAAAAAGACCTAATAAAAGAAAACATTGTCATTTTTCAGTTGTTGTATCACAAGAAGTAGTAGTCTGTGGCCAAATATTTGCTTCTAATAGTCTGTTTATAGCAAACCCTAGGACTGAAGGTACATTAACTTCAGTTATTAAAGTAATCAGCAGCTCTGGAATCACTTTGACCTCTGAAGTCTAAAAGGCTTCTGCACATTTAAACAGATCTATGGGCATAGATAAATACCTTTTAGTCTGTAATGTTCCTCAGCATACTCAGTAGGGTCCGCTTGACTTTTCTGACCTTCAATTGTGGACCGCAGTGACCAAGAAAACCAGGCATCTCCAGGAAACAATATCAGGTACAGAACAAGAAAATCTCTTTATAAGAGAGCCATAAGCTTTTCACTGCAATGTATTTATTCAGCTGAGAATCACAGAATGCTACATATCATTATAAATATCTTGCATAGATGTTGTTCCTGTATTAGCATACCCTGTGCTAGAAGTGCAGATTAATAGTGACCATGAAACATCATCAGTTCATGGCTCTATTGAAGGCAATTAGCTCTGCTGAGAGGCAAAGTTCATTAGGACAGAGTAATGCTGTCCTAACGACATCATACTGCCTTGAAGACCTAACGCGTTATCTCTGCTGAGAACTGTGATGAGCTGGGAGCACTGTATTGTCCTATACTATAGCACTTAGATTGACCTCTGAGGATACTCACCTTTACTACTGTAACTCATCGTCAAGGTAACCACTCATCAAGAGTGCAAAGGAGCTGACAACAAGAAGAATGGAGCTGGCTGTAGACTAAAGAAATGGTAAGGAACTACCAGCAGACAGTCTCCATGGGAATAATCTGTTCTTCAATCTTACTCTTCCCTCCGCCAAGTCCTTACATGCACACACACACACACGTATGCCATCCAAAATGCTCAGATGAAGACAGATAAAGATTCAAAACTGATTTATAGATAATGGCTGCCTATTTTTGGAAGAGCTCTTTCTATGTTCCATAAATTAAGAGAAACGTACGGATGTGTAACGTTCTCCTCCTCCTCTATCCCATGATTTCGACCACTCTGTGGCATTCAGAGGTGACCTAAAACTTGATCTATTTCTTGTAACTATGATTGCTAGACTGTATTAATGATGAGGCCCTATATTGATTTGCTGTAGCTTCCTAAATAAAACAGAATGAATGTACTGCACATGAATCTTTGCCCAGAACAGCAGGGGTCAGAATTCAAAACAGATCTAGAAGAACACCTTTAAGGGACAGAAATAGAAAGAAAAGAGCAAAACAAGTCTAAAGAGTTCTCACTCATTAACTAGTTGCTAATTCTTATTTCAAAACAAACAAAACTTTACATATTTACTGAGGAACAACACATTACAGAGAATACCTGATTTCAAGTCAATGTTTTTTGTTTTGTTGTTATTTTTTTTTAATTAAATCAGAATTACAATAAAAGAACATTTCCTTGAGTCCTCATTCTGTATTCTCCACAGGCAGGAGTACAAGGTAACAATACCTATTAGGTCAGCAAAAAAGAGCTACAAGCATTTCTTGAGCTTTAATAAGGCATACATGATTTGATGCCATATGTCGCTCACAGGACAGTTTCCCAAATAAAGTAATAAGTACCTCCTTATAGCCCCAGATTTAGATGAGAAAAACATTGGGTGACCTGGAGCTTTAAATAAACAAACCTGACTACTGCTCTGATACATATACACACATATATATGAACAGATATTATGTCTCACCACTCCTCTCGTTTCTTTTCCTTTACCTATTGCTGCTCTGTGATAACCTTTTGAACTTTACGCATCCTCCTGTTTCTGAAAGTGGAACAAGTGACCTTGGAAATAAAGTCCAAGGACAAAACCCCACAATGTAATGTAATACTGCAGCTTTCTTTAAATGACATGTAAAGCAGGAAAGAAAGCTAATCACCTTTATATTTTGGAAAGCATCATGCCTGACCCAAAGCCTCAGTCAGGAACCAGGAATTGTTTTTCTCGCTGATTATAATCATTTCTTAGATAATGTTTGTAGCCTGAACAGAAAAGGGGAAAACTTCTTCCATGCAAGAGCACTGAAAGCATTTTTGCTGCTACTCTAATTATTCTCACTTTCAAAAAAAAAAAAAAAAAAAAATCCCACAAAACCAAAATATACCCTCTGCTTTTTCAACTAGTACAGACAAGTAAAAAAAACATCAGATCTGGAAACAAAGCATGCAACTACCATTATTCATAATACAACAGACATAGGACAGCTGATACAGTTCATTTGTTGTAGAGGTTTATGCCTGTGCTTTTTTTTTTTCTCCTTCAGTTATGAGAATCTGCTCAAAACCATCATCAGTTGCTCCCCTAAAAACAACCTTAGCAACCTGTTCTACAACATCTGACAGCAACAGAGTAAAACAACCATATTTTTAACACCAAGCCTTGCCATCAGATGTGCTGGAAACAACTGGCTGAACTGAAAGACAGTTCTCAGTTCCTGAAGACCACTTCTTCATTTCTGAAGACCACTTAAGGAGTTTTCCAGATCCACTCAAGAGACCTATGAGGGTGTGCAAGCATACACAGAGGACTACTGATTACGATTATCAACATCTATCCTCCTGCATGTTACAAAACTTCCCCCATTTTCACTTCCATTGCCCAGGCTGTTCCCAGGTCCCATATACTCCATGAATTAAGTAGCAAAAAAACAAGCTGCAGGACTGTGGTATACCATGGGATACCCAACCCCACCAGGAAACCCAATCAATGGCTAACACAAGATGCTAATATTACCTTGACAATCAATTCCAAAAAAAAAAATATATATATATATATATTATGTACATGTGCTAATACCACATCTGTGAAGGAGTAAGGAAGAAAGAAGCTCAGGTTGCAATTCGTTTTACCTTAGCAAGCTTTCTTCATCTTGGTAGAGTAGGAATAAATTACATTGGAGTTGTTAACAGAAGAAAAGACTGGGTGCATTTGCCTGACAATACTTGGAGCGTACCCAAATCCTAAAGCAAGGAAATTGATTTCAATACTGAACTAGATACATGGTAATAAAGGTTATCTTGGTTTTGGGGGGTGAAGGGGTGTATTTTATTATTTTTTTCATTAACACTTTTCTTCTAACCCTTTTGAGAACTGACCTGTCACCCAGTACAACAGCTTATAGGGCTTGAGAGCTAAGCCAACAGATGCCTTGACTTCCAGGAGATCTGCTAAGGCTAATGGAAAATGCAAAACAGCCTCCCGATGCTGACAGTGGAAGACTTGAACACAAATCAATCCCTTTAAAATCAATGGAGATGCAAAATACAGCGGCTGTTCCAGGAAATGGCGTTACAGTTACAGGTGGCATACACTCACCTGTGCTTTAAGAAACATCCCATGTCCTGGGAAGGAGTCAGGAGTGCAATAAGATGCTTCTCTATTAAAATGAAGATATAAACAGTGAGCCTAAGAGCATGAAGGACTCCAAACCCTGTTTCACCTCTGGAGCTGGGCTTCTGTCGCTACAGGATGAGCTTCAGAGCACATCCACCTGCTGCTCTGCCCCAGGAACCACAGGATAAGGCAACCCCCCCACCCTCAGTTAAACTTGCTATGGAGCTGGCACTACCCAGATTCCCAGGACAGCAATTTCTTCCCAACTTTCTGAGCCTCGTACTCCTGCTGGACAAGCTTAGGAAATATTGAGATAAGCCATAGTGACGCCCTAGAGACTTGAATGGACACAGATGAGGGAGAATGATAGAGATGCCCTCACTTACCAAAGTTTTAAAGCCATCCTTCAATCAGCACACATAACAGCAGTCTGGCTCTTGATTACATCCAGCCATCATTTAGAAACTGCAAAAGCCAGATCCACATTATTCTTGGGACACGGCAGGAAGACTCCAAATTGGAGGCATATCATCTGCACATGATGATATAATTTAGCACTCAGATTTTCATGAACCACCTGTCAATGCATAGGCAGGCAGGCACGTGCTTGATGCCAGCCAACACCTTCTCAGGGATGTTAGGTTTAAGTTGTTCAGAATCATAACTTGTAGATTCACACATTCACAAGAGAATGTTTTATTTACTTAAAAATAAAATTTATTTTATTTCCCCCTCTTTAAAGATTGCTCATCCTCATAGAATAAAAAATATTAAGGTAAATAAAGGCTCCAAAACATGAAACAGGTATGCTCTTAACATCCAAAAAAAAAAAAAAAAAGCAAATAAAGAGCCTGATGTTGTTAAAATCTTCTGATTTCCTACCCAGAGTCTGTTGAATCTAAGCTTTTAATGTTTTTCATTTGCTTACAGCTACCAATACAATGTTATCTCAGGTTTCCAGTATACATGTAATTGTCATGAACTCCTTATTGTTTCCAAGGATAAAAATTATACAATAATTTTTTCGTGTTCAAAGATCCCCAAAACCAGAAAGCCTAAAAACTAACTAGAAGTAATATCTCCAAGAATACTAACATTCATTCCAACCTCCTCCCAAAAGAAACAAAAACAAAAAAGACGGCTTGCAGCACAGATATACAAACTGTTTTAGGATACACTGACAATCACGTCATGCCAGTAATACTGCATGGCACAGCTGATAAAGCTTACACTGACTAGATCAGACACTGGCCTAGACCTCAAGACAATCCTTCAAGACAGGCTCAGAAGGCAGGAAGGGATGTGGACAACCAGCCTGTACTGAGCTTCATGCACATCTGAGTAAGCAATTAAAGTACCCAAGCTGGAGATAGCTCAGGTGAGTCCATACTGCTCTGCTTCCCCTGCATTAGCCACATCCCAGGCACATCACAAGCTTCAGTCGTGCCAGAACACTGATGATGCTTACAAGAGCCAACTGACTGATGAATTATGTCTGCACTCCTCTATTTCTTCACAGGACTATTACAATCCCCTCCATGTGTTCTGTTGCTCAGCCTTCAGGTACAGTATTTGTGACAGAGCCTCACTTGACTGAACTAGGAGTATTTTCTCCCTTAACAGATACCAGAAAGTTGCCAAAAGTTAGAGGAGTCTGCTAGTGCACTCAGAGTTTCCCCAGCACTAGTACAACTTCATTCATTAAACAATCCTGACATCCATTTCTGCATGCAAGCAAGATTCAAATAAGCAGCTCCTCTGGTCTGTCATTGCTTTTTCTTCCATAGCTATGTGACTTGCCGTCTTCCACTATCAAATAAGAACTCAGAGATGCTTTTTTGATGGGCTCAATATCAAGCAGAAAAAAAAAAAAGGCAGAAAAATTGGATGTTATGAAATTTTCAGTCTGCCAATTTCCCAGTTTATGGAGGAACCTGCAGAAATTCATCTGAGTAATATAAATTACAGAGACTTTCATGAGTAAAAGCAGTGGAATCAGCGATTTAGTTTGTGCCCTTCTATCTTTCAATCTGTTCCTGAGAGGGAACTGTACCAACTGGGGACATTACACATCAAACCTGGCAAATATTGCAACAATCAGCTTGGTATGCATCCGATTACTTGTGGTGTCTATTTGCCAGGGGGTGCACAGGAAGCAGCAGAGGATAAGTGACAGCTTATTTGCTGCTTATCGCCCTTCCTTATCCTTCTCCCTCTCTGTTGAGGACTGCTGAGCCACTGCCCCGGCTGTAATGCCCGTGTGGCTCCACGAATCTCACGAACAAAGGATGTGCAGACAGTGCTGCGTAGCAGCAATATCCAAGCTCCCCGCTCTCCCTTCTCCCACGGGCTATGAAGGCATCATTCCTCTAACCTACTTTGCTTTTGCTGGCCTGGCAGCTTGTCAGTTGGTTTGCTCCCAGTAGATGTTAGAACAACATAGGACTTGTTGAATAATCAGAGAATAACAAAAAAAAGGTCTGGGAGCTTGCCCAAGCTTACCCCCTGCCTCAGGGAAGACCAGCTAGACGTAAACCATTCATGACAGGTTTGTCTCACCTGTTCTTATCAGCCTCCAATAACAGACTCACGCCTTCCCTAGGCAACCTAATCCAGCACTCAGCTATCTTTCTGGGTATGTTTTTCACCTACGCCTAGAAAATCTCTCATGCTACAATGCGATCCCATTATTTCTTGCCCTGCCCCACCACAGTCACAGAAAACAAGTTGTTCTTTTCCCCTCTCATTATTTCATATTCCAGTTTTCTCCTCGCTGAACAGAGCAAACCCTCTCAGGTCTCCCTCACCAGTTATGCTGTAGACTCTTCATGTTTTTCTTTGGGCTCAGGGTCCCAAGCAGGGCATCATCCTGTCAGCAAAGCCTTAGCAGTGCTGACTGCTAAGGTTCATGCATCCTACCCCTCCAATCTGTGTGCTATTCCACCACAACTCAGAGACTGAAGAAGCAGAGCTTATACCTATAAAAAAAGGAGCATATTATTTTGATTTGAGCAGGCTTGGGACAACTTAGAACCAATGATTTCTTTTCTCAGCAGCTAGGAAACCAGCCAGCATGCTGAGCATCTCAACCTGGCATCCCAGTCTGGTTCTTCACTATGCTGAGCCATACATTTCTGATGCCTCAGTGCTTCTGAAAACAGACAGCACAGCTTAGCTTGACCAGTGTCAAACCTTTCCTCAAGCATGTTCAAAATTTAAGTAGCTCCCAGTTTCCTAGGTTCCCCCAGAGTGCATGCCACCTCACAAGATGTCTCAGTGAAGTGGCAAAGGGACTACAAAATATCTTCAGTACAGTGGAGAGAGCAGCAGCAGAGGGAAATCATTTATTACTGCTAGCGCATTAATCATCAGGATTATTTACAAGAGTAAATGATGTTATGCGTTGCCAGCAATAGCATGCACGGAAGGTTAATCAGGACCTACTTTCCGTCTGTGTATTTATTGGATGGGACACACATTTGTCTGCTAGATAAAATTACAGGAAGCAAAAATATTAAGTGCAAGTGCGTTTTAATATATACACATCCACAAAACTCTTGTACACACACTTGTGTGCATACGGAGAGTTAGATACTTCTGGAAAAAAAGGATGTGAAATTTTGAAGGCCCACCCACCTCTGAAGTTGGTATCACAGTGTAAATTACAACATTTCCCCATTCTTGATACTTTTAAACCAATAAAGACTGTTCAATTTTTATTTTTATTCAGTTTCTTCCTCAATAAAACTCTGCCTTCTGAAATTCTGTTGAATTATACACACAAGTCAAGACTTCTTCCACAGAAACCCCAATTGTAACAATAAATTATGTTTTCACAGGGTCATAATGTTTGGTTCCTGCTTCCCCCTTTTACTGTAAAATTAAGTATTTGTAAAATTATTAAGAAGAATTGCAACTTAGGTACATTAGCAAACTCCAAGTAAAAAGGTAAAATCAACACCTTTCAACTTTTTCTAAAAACCAAATAATTGTGACTACTTCTAGTCCATACTGTTTAGGGATGCTGAAAATGTTTGCCCAATTGCAAAAGCTTCACTGGAACCTGGAGCTGCTAGAGAAAGCACAGCCTCACATCCAGCTCTGCCTTCAGTTGCTTACTGACTTCACAAGTTAATTTTTAAAACATGTTAATTAAGCCCCAAATGAATGAAGTATTAAAGACGCTGTATGTCAATACTGAGGAAAAATAACTTCTTGCCCAAAACTATGCTGTTCTTCATCCTTACTTGCAGCTGCCTGGCTTTCCAAAGTTTCACTGCTTCACAGAGATAGGATCTTAGCTAGTAACCACTCCATGCCAGCCTTCTGCAAATACTCTTCAAGGTTCAGATACATATATATATTATTTTAACAAGGATACTTTTAGATGTAAGTCACCCATTGACAACATGCATTTTAAAATGCCCACTATGCCCACATGAGGATTTGTGACTTCAGAATTGGGAGTTTTCAATTGTATAATACCCTTACCTCCAAATTTAAGTCTCAGCTCTGTTCAAAATAGCATTTGTAAAGGCTTGTATTATAAGCTGGGGAGATCACAAAGAGAAAAATAGAATATCAAGAGCACCTAAAACTGGTTTAGGTATGTCTATCTGCACTACATTACCAGTGCAGAGAGGTGCTAGAAGAGTCTGTGCTAGAACTAATGACTAATTAACTTGTATGCCAAAAAATTTACAATCCACTTGTCCATTCCCATGTAGGCAAGGCCCAAACCACCCTTCCTGTCCTTCTGGAGCAATCGTAAAAAACACTTGAGTTTAGAAGCACTGCACATCCATAGGGCCTTTAAGCAGAACTAGAAGCGTAGGAAAGATTTAATTATGGGCTCATAGGGAAAATTTTCATTTGAGGCTTTTTCTGCAACCTGAAAAATTACACAAATTCATAGCTACTAAAGAGATTCCTGCTATTCCCCCAAACTCAGGGGTGCTACTAGCTGACCTGTCCAGTCTCCTGTACAATTACCAACTAGGAACCTCTTCACAGACACCCCACCAACATGATTTTCAAGTGGTTTCTGCCTTCATTTTCTTTATCTGTCCTTAAGAGTTGCTGTTCACTCTTAAAGAAGGGTTATGGGTTTACTCAAAGCATTTGAGTATCAGTGCTGTGTGTGAAATGCCTTTACAGGTCAGGATTTGTACTTCAAGATAATGCATCTGTTCACCAAGACAGGAATTTTCTGTAAATAAACACTGCTGGATTTGGAGGCATCTGCACATAGGTATTGAAACTTGCATGCTTATGCATGCCCGTGTGTGCATATACATACGTAGGCATATATATACACACACACACAACCTACACGCTGTTAAAATAACAATGGACAAACGTGAAGGGGAAAAAAAAAAAAATCAAGAGAAGAAGAGCCAACTCTGAAGCAGAGCCGATACTGCTATTAACAGAACAAATATTGGGCCATAACTAACACTGTTAACTCTTGTCACACCAAATAGCCTACATATATAAAATCCCAAGCAAAGGGCACCACGTCAGCTTTAACAGACCATCCCAATTTCTGTCTGTTTACGGTGAGAACGGCTGAAAAACGAGATCCCCAAAGGGAGGAGCCTGGCAGACCCCGCAGGAGCAGCAGGAAGTGCAGCCTGCAGTCCATTGCTTCCTGCAGCGAACAAGAACTTGCACAGAAACAGCTCTTAGTTGTTCCAGCAGCTGCTACTCCTTATAGAGTAATTAAAGTGCCCTTTTAAAAGACTTTTTTTAGGGATAAAAATAGGGAAAGAGCATTCTCAGGCAGTGAAAAGAAACATGCTGCAGCAAGGGCACCATTTTGCTTAGCCAGAACAACCCTGAAGAGGCCAACATGCAAACCTCACCTCCTTTCCCTCTCCAGGTCTGATTTCGGGATATAGGGTTTGGAAGTGGATCTTCGAGTGTTGACCTATTCTCAACTCACCTGTATGGCAACATCATGCACTAGCCTTTATTTTGCCATGACAGGAGACAAACTTCCATAAGACAAAGATGCAACAACTTCCTACTTCGTATGTACATAAAAGCACCAAAATAAATGGCCAGATTGAGCTGCAACTGAATCCTAATTCAATAAATTTATTACAGCGGGTAAACTTTTTACAATAAAAACATTTAAATAAAGGTTTTCAGGATCTGTGCAAGAAGTACTCTTAAATAGGATGAAGTTCAGTGGAGACCCCAGCTATAATAGTAATAAAAACGAGATTACAGACATCAAGAGAAGACTTGCTCATGATTTGAATTGTATTGCAGCATGATGAACAAGATTTCAAAACTTGGTGTTATTCAAAGAGTAATTGTGAAGACTTATTTGATACAATTGAAAAAAAAAAGATATCAAAGCACTCAAAAATACTAAGCTGCATAAATGGGGCTTCCTACAACTTTCATGTAATGGAAAAGTGATTAATTGCACGTCCTTTGTATCTCCCAGTTAACACACTATTCTGAGCTTTTCAGACAGGTGAAACAAAGACAAATGAAATGGAAAAAAAAAAAAGAAATGGTAAATACTAACGCACATCTTTCAAACCAATTTTTCCTCTTGGACTTTACCACTGTCCACTACAGAAGAGACAGACATTTGTCTGGTTTTAACACATCCATGTAAATGAAGAGAATTTGGGGGAGGGGGGAGGTAGCACTATCAATATTGTTATAACTTTGGCTCAAGTTTCATCGATCTTTTCAATTACATTTTAGAAACTGTTTCTCACTAACTAAAAAGAATTGTGGCTTTAAGGTCAATTACAATGGGCCTTTTAAGGTCAGTTCTCCTCCTCTAGAATTAATCCTAATTTCCATCCTGTGAAAAATCTTCAGGAAGAAAGTCATTTCCAAACACTTAAGTATATTTATTACTCTCATTTCCACCCTAATTATGTAGATTAAGGACTAGAATAAACCAATTTGCTACATATTCTAACAAGAGTGCTGTTATTTGCAACCTACTTCAACTGGAGGACTTACGCTGGCAACCTGCCTGTAAACTGCAGAAAATTTGCACAAAAGGAAAAAAGATAGCTGCTGTCACCTTCCTAGCACAAGGGCACAGCCTATGAAAGGTATCAGCCTCAGTATTCACACCCTAAGACCCAAATTTTGTGTGCGGCCTGTGGTCCAGGCTTGGCTTTCCAAACACGTGCTCCTTCAGTTCATCAAGCACAGTAAATGCTCACTATGAAAGAGCAGGTAGTTCTTGACTGCTGCACGAGGTGGGACTTGCTGTCTGTTGACTGGTTTTTGAATTGCACATTTCACTATAATTAAAGCAGCGAAGATCTCAGAACCTTCACTATTATCACGGAAGGAGAGGAAATGAAGTGGTTTGGCTCGTGCCTGTGGGAAAACAATAATTAGGCAGCTCAATACAGGGGAAAAAAATGGATCAAATTCAATTTAGGTGGGATTTACTACTTGAGGTAATTATCCCTTCAAGAGCTGAACTGCTGTGCAGTAAAGCATTCAAGGGGACCTAATGTAGAATTGAGAAAGAGAAGGTCACGTTTCTTCTCTAGAATGACTCAAGATGACTTGAGGTCAGTGACACCTGAAAATAAAGCAAACAATGAAACTGCAATAAATACCTTCTACATCTCAACAGCTTTTACCTTGGAGCCTGTAAGTTTTTGCCAATTATGCACTAAGCATAGTACCATCATAAGTCAGCAGCGTAAACAGCTAAATAATTCACATTGGCGTACACAGTGCCCTCTCTGTCACTGGCAATGTTATACAACTGAGAGGAGGCAGGATGGACACTTCTGGAATACACACTGTGATTCTGGGATTCAACTTTAAACAAATCAGGGAAATGGAAAGCCACTTCAAAGCTAAACCTCACAGGAAGCATTCCTGGCAAAAATTATTTCTGCCATACATCATGGTAATACAGCCAAGGAAAAAGCAATGGAAAGCCTACAACTTGTTTGTTCCTGTATGCAAGTAGGAGAGACAGAAATTGCTGCACGTTTAATGCGCAATTCACCTTTGAGAACGATCATTTGAGGAAGTGTTAATCAGATCTCTTTCTAAGCACACGTGGTCTATTCAATATTTCATGCAAAATTAACACATTCTAAGAGCCAGCAGGTTCAGTAGGAGCTGCACAATTTTAGATTTGCAACACTTTCCCTTCTTCATGTTGCAGTGTTTCAAACCAAGGTGTTTTAGCATTCAATAAACAAAAATACAGTGATCGTGAGCAGCAGTATTATAAGGTAACTGAAAAAACAAACAGAGTCTTTGCAGTTGGAAAGGGACCATTATCATTCTCTGGTCTTACCTTGTGCACCGCTGTGTGATAAAAATCAAGATGGTTTACGGTACTAAATAACCCCCAGTTTGAAGATAGATTGTGAAGGAATTACACATTTCGTTATAATTAAAGCAGCGGATATCTGCAGAACTTACTAAATTACAAATAAAAGCTGCACTAAACTGAAAGTAAAATAACAGATGGTGCATAAGTCATTAAGAAAGCCACCTCCTTAAACTAATGGATTTCACTAGAGCTTATCAAAACTAGCAAAGTGGAAAGCATGGCAAAACCTTAGGAAAATGCAATAATAAATCCAGAGTAAAGATTGCAAGCAGACACCCTGTGTATGCTAATACAATCTTCTTTGTGTGTAAAAGGATTCCCCCATAGCAAATAGTCTAGAAGGGAAACTGATAGAAAACCCTTCAATGTCTTACTCAGAAAAGTGTTTCAGAACAAGAGAAACAAAAGGAAGGAGAAATTAGCTGAGAAAGGAAAAATCCACACTGGCCACCATTCAGTCACAAACACTACATGCACACTGCAAACTCCCCATGCAACCCACACATTATGCTGGTGATTTGCTGTCATCTAGAAACAAAGCTCCATCTACATGGATCACTGTTTGGCTAGTAAAAGACCTCAGTCTCCAAGCAAACCAATTTAGCTTCCTTTATTAGTGCCAATGGCTTTTGTCAATAAAGTCAAAACATTCCTCTTAATATTAAAAACTAAAAAAGATCAGGCATGAAGTTAACGCCACATAAAACTACATCAGTAATAATCCCTAAGGTTTTCACATTGTTCATAACTATCGTTCGCTTGCTTAAGATCGTCTTGCAACCTCTCCGTGTCTTCATTGCACCACCTCATACCTCAGAGGATCTTATCCATCTCTACTCCTGCACACAGCTCATTGTAGGTGGCAACTGCTGAACTTCCACCCAACTCAGATGTGACTTTTCAACATGAAACAGTACTTATTTCTTAGATAACCATCAATCATAGAAAATTTGGAAGGAATTTTGGTTTAGGAAGTAGCTCCAACCCTCCCTCCACACCCAAAATTCACAAAACCAGGTGAATAATCCAACAGATTAGCATCCTTACTTTTCCCTGAAAGCAAAATTCAGATTGAACATTAGCAGGGGGTGAGGTGTTCAGCACCGCACAAAAGCAGTAACATTGAAGACTGCTTTGTATTGTCAAACTGAAATTCATTTTTGTCCCCTGGCTATAGATGCCCTGCTTCATAACGTGGCTGTTATTAATGGAGCGGGTTGGGTTTGGTCTCTGCTGCCAAAGCAGAACTCCAATGCAACATATTTCTCATTCCTGGTGCTTTGTGAATGTTAGAAACAGACTTAATTTTCATTAACAAATGATGAATTACATTACTCACAGACAGCATTGTGATATAGAGTAGCCCAATTTATGATCTAGGAGCCAGGCTGTTTCAAATTAGAAATTATGGCTGTTCTTGTCACAGCTGTGAGTGCCTTCCAAGCAGGGAACTTCACTCCTCTGAGCTATTTCTTATCCCATACTTACTGGGAAGAAACAATGAGTTTCCTTGGACAAAAAAGCACCTCAGTAATCTAGCTCCTTCCAAGGCAGAAAGGGGGATTCACTCCATCTAACCCAGGCAGCTAAAAGGCAAGTAAGCGTGAACTGTTTCCAAGCACTCCCTTTATAGCAAAAGGAGACCAAAAGGCATCTGAAGAAGAGAAGTCATTTCATCCTCAAATTGGCTTCTAAAGGCAATTAGAGGAATAAATCTCTGGAGGTGCCACTTTCTCTCCAATGACAGTAAAGACACACTATGGTAACTAGTAACATAGATGCAGATGTGTAATTTGCAGCTGTCTCAAGTCAGACGTGTACACCACTAAGTGTTGGGGGGAAGGGGATGAGGGAGGGACACCACCATAAAACTTGTAAAAACAACCACTGAATCACATTTCTTTCAAGGCAAGATCAGAAAGTGAAGGCACCACCCAGAACAAAGAGCTTGAGAAGAATTTTTCTTGCAAATGCTGCTACTTCAGAGCATCTCAAAGGTTTCCAAGGCACTTTTTCCACCTCTGCTTCAAGGCTTCCAGTATGACAACAGTGGCCAGTTATTCAAAGAAAATTCTATTTATTTTATCATGCTGTGAATTAGTTTCATAAGACTGTTTCTTTCAAAATGTTTTCATGTAAAGTGCTTCAGAATCCCACAGACCCGGGTAGGGAGGAGAAAAAGGTTGTTATCTGAAAACACTTAAGCAATAACTTTTAAATAGACCTTTGAACAGTTTGGGAAACTTTTACTCCGATCACTAGATTAGGTACTCCTATGCACTACTGCACAAGTCCAAACATACTCTTTTCTCAAAGGAAAGAACCATAAGAAAAAAAAAAATCCTAAACTTGCCTTTTGCTTTAAGAAATGGTTAAATGGTTTCTCTGTTAATTTTCAATATCCTACAGGGAGTTAAAAAAATATTTGCAAAATGGTAACAAATGCAAAAAACGTGCTGCATTGGTACTGTATACAATTCCTTTGAACTGTTTGTTTTCCAGTCATCCCTCTACAACACATTCACTATTCACACAAAGTGCAGGTTACTGGATCTGCTTAACAGTGCATTTTTTTTTCCCCATGCCAACCTGTAACTGAGAGAGAAAAAAAATAAATCAAAAAACGAAATACCTTAAATTTCAGAGAAACAAAGCAGGGCATCTTATGCTAACAGAGAACCTTGAGAACAAACCATTTCTAATTCTGACACAATCTTTTAATGAGACTAAAACAGGCTTCTGACATCTGCCACATTTTCTTCACCGAGAAAATTTTCTTATCTTCTGTCTGTAACATTTCCATTCTTCAGCTAAAGAATTCAAGTAACAAGCTAGATTAAATAGCACACCCAGCTCTTCGGATGTTTGTCAGATATTTTTAAATCATTCTCCCTACTAGCTTCCATACACTGAGAACTACATGAAAATTATATCTCAACTTCATAGCTACAGAGGACTGAAAAACATGGATTTAAAGCTTATATGTTTGTTAATATATATTTGACAAAACATAATCCTAGAGAAGTTGGTTATAGATTTTGACAGATTTGCAGTTAAAAAAAAAAAAAAAAAAAAAAAAAAAAAAAAAAAAAAAAAAAAAAAGGTACCTAAAGTCACATCAGAAATCTGTGCAAAGCCCCCAGAGCACCTAACCAATACTTTGTCTAACACATCGCCCATTCTGCTCTAACAGGAAAGCTGTCCCAAAACCGGGAACTGAATCTGACTAATCTTGACCACCCCAAGACACAAAAACAACTGGCCTCAAACAACTGAGTATTAACTGCACCAATACAGCATAACTTTGCTCTGGTAGCACTGTGTTTAAATACTGGCCTTTAAGTCAAACCACATGGAGCAAGGCCTCTATGTGCCCTGATCAGAAACTCTAGGGAGTCACACTGATCTGAGACCTCAGCAGTCCCAGAAGTAGCAGCCCTGCCCTATGCCAGGTGGCTGCACATGTCCCTGACTCCCCATCTAGTGCCAGCACTTCAGTTTTCAAGTTCTGTGGCCCCATCTGAAAATTAGTATTTTGTGTGTTTTGTTGTTGTTGTTTACCTTTGGTAGAGCTGTTCTTTCCAGCAGCATCCCCTTGTACCTATGAGATAAACAACTCTCTTCAACAGGCACTATTGCCACCAGCTAAATTTCACTGATGGACAGAGTGGAAATTCAGGTAGGCTTCAGAGCTACCTACAATGAGAATGTTACCCATACCTGTTAAAGCTGCACGACCACTAGAGAGGGAGTGGGAATAGAAGCATACCTTTGCATGAGATTAATTTCACCCCAGAATTTGCCTTTTATTTCCATTCACCACAAAAAAGAAGTGCAAGTGAACAGCTCAAGTTTACACTGAACGTTTTTATCTTTCCCTACCTTGACAAATGAGCAGACAATGGGGTGGACTGTCTCTTTTCTCACAGTATCCTCGCTTTGTTCTGCCTCTGTTACACTTCAAATAATGTCAGTTAGGATCCATCTGTCCCCATCATTTTTTTAGATTCCTACACCGACCTGAAGTTAAACACGTGACCAATTAAAAATGAGATATACCAGTTTAGGCTGTTCACTGTTGCTTCCTTTTATAGCAAAAAGAAAGCCTTCATAAAGAGAAAAAAAATCATTCAAGCAACACAATAGTTCTTAAAACAAAGGCCATCATAATGCAAAACACTCACAGACCCAAGAAGCAAAGAGAGATCAATTTGCCAGATAGTACTTGGATCTGATACATAGGAACTAAGAGTCCTATCTATACACACTGGGAAGGAAAGCCTGCAGGCATGAACCGTGATGTAGGCATTTTATTTTTTTTCCTACAGGATGGACATAAACATTGAAATGTTCAATAGATTATGGGACACACTAACACTAAAAATAATGAATGTTAGGAGCACAAATACTCCCTGGCTATAGAAAGTAAAATAAAACCAAATTTGACTTGCTAGCAGGAGTGGATGATACCTAAGCAAGGCCAGATAACAACAAACCAGGTTAAAGGGAGTAGGGGGTTTACACAGCTCAAATACAGATGGGAGAGTTAGAACAGGTGGAAGTTATAAGTATAATTTTCAAAAGCACTTCTGGAGCAGACACAGGTTCTTCAGTTCAGTCATTTGCATGCTTTCATGCCTCAGCATGAAGCAGCAGCCTTAGCTAGACCAACAAGAGGAGCACAAGACACGGAAGTTGCCATGTCAGGTATAATAGGTGGTACTCCTTAGAGTAGGCAGATTTGTAAGAGATGTCCTTGAGGGATTGCTGTTGGACCTACCTAACCTGGTAGCAGAGAGTTTTCAGTCACTTGGGTAGTTTACCACCCTCTTTGATTCTTCTAAAGCATGCTGCAGGAACTCTTACAAACGTGTTTTTCTGACACTCCAAAGGAAAGAAAAGCCCCAGAGAATTTTAAATCAAGTAAATATGAAGATACACAAGCCAGAGAAATAAAATAGAGAATCTCCACATAAAATTTGGAGGACCTTTATGAAAGAGAAATAATTGCTGATAATTGGGAATAAGACCAAGACGACAGCTGAGTCTGTGGTGTTGTGCTGTCTACCAAATGGACAGAAATGTTACAAGACAGGGATTTCCGGGGCCTGAGCCACACAGGGGCATTGACAGAGCTAGAGCAGTGGGGCCTGCCTTTGGAAACCCAGAGGGACAACAACATCTCTGAGCAAATTTACTCTCAGTGAGTCATAATTAGCTCCTCAATCAGAGTGCTGGCTGAGGATAGAGGTTGATGAGGAGAAAAACATCGGGGAGGTTATGATGGAAAAGTTATATGTATCAACAGTCTGAGGGCTGGATCTGATAAAGGAGTTGGGTGCAAACACGTTACAGGTTTCAGCCTCTAATTTCTAGTGCCTGGCTTCCAAAGTGGGAGTGCATGCAGGATGCAGGTGGACAAAGGACTCGGAGCAACCTAAGATCACAAGGCTGCAAAACATGCTGCCCTTCAGCCACCCTTCCAATAACCTCTCCTCTGTGCAGTCGTGCATTCACTGTCCCTAGACCATCTCATGAAAGAATTAGTAAGCCTGTGATTACAGTAATGTAAAATTTCACTCCCACCACTATCCCTGATTTGATTTCCAATCAAAACAGGGAGAAAATGCTGCACACAGCAATATCACCGACCCTGCTGACAGGAGGGAGGAAGCAAAGACTTACCGCTATGGAAGAGGTGTCAGGGAGCAGCCAGACCTTACTGCTCTCATAGGGAAGGCAAGCCAGGGGTGGCCCCAGTGCAGGCAGCATCCTCACCATCCTGGGTCACAGTCCCAAAGCATCCAAACGCAGCCAGGTGCTGGTAGCAGGTTCCACTGAACAGCCCCAGACACAGGGGAAGGAGCAAACCAGCTTCATAGTCTGTTTGGGGCCTGCCAAAGATGAGGCAGGAACAAGCCTGTAGCCACATACACCTGTGATATAGCTCAGAAGAAGAATAGATGGGCAGGCTTGAATTTATATGGAGCTCCTGTGTGAAGCTTGTTGGGATAATTAATGCCAGGTGGTGGTACGCTGAGGACACTGGCAAGAACTTCTACAGTAACAGACTGAACACATCTAGTGGATGTAGGTGGCAAGATTTTAGTAGTGTGGGAAGGGGTCGGTTAACGTTTGGGTTTGTTTCTCATTACCCAAATCTATTTAAGCTAGGAATAAATTATTTTTGCTCAAGTTGAGTCTGTTTTGCCTATGAAAATTAGCTCCCTGTGCTTATCTTAGCCCACTAGCGTTTTCATCCTATCCTCTCCCCATGTCCTGCTGAGGAGGAGTGAGCAGCTGGGTGGGCATTTGGCTGCTAGCAAAGGCTAACTCAACACAATACCAAAAACTGACCGCGTAGTCATCCCCAAATGCTTTCAAAAATCACGATCCCTCTTTCCCCAAATTCTACAGCTTGTGCAAAAAGCTAAAGAGAGCTAGTTTATGGGTGATGGCAAGCAAAACAATGATTCTGAATACTCATTTCCTTGGAAAATGAAAACTAAGTAAAATAAGATGCAGTTAATATCTTAATATGAATAATTAATAATAATTTAATGAATGTATTAACTAGAATGAGATTAGGCAACAGAATAAGACAAACATCTCTTCTCCTGCAACTGAGATTTTTTCCTCTGCTTGCTGATGGGGGAAAAAGAATATGGAGCTAGAATCACTCTCTTCTTTTGAGAAAGAAGAAAGGTGTTGCAGTGAGCTACCTTTAATTGCCTCCTTAAAACAGTAAATGAGCAAAAAGGGGACCTGAGGTCAATGATGAACTGAGCCTGAAGGGATTCAAATTTATATTTTCTGCCTCCTCAAGGCAAACCTTAATCACTTGCTAAGTATGGCTAAATGAAGGAAAGTTTCCAGGCGCTCTGGGCCACAGTGCAGAGGAGAATGCAATAATCAGTCTGTTAAGTCTTGCTGAGTTCTGCTTCCTTCTCCTCTAAAAGTCACTGAAACAAACAGAGGAATAGTCCAAAGCACATAGTTTAGGATTTTTCTGCCAGCTGAAGGCCCCAGTCACTACAGCAAGGCTCCCCTTGTGCACTCTCTCTCTAGTTTTGATCAAAGGCTCTTACATTCCCAGTTATATACTAACCCAGTTAAAGGGAAAGCAGCGTGATTCAGGCTGGGAAAACACCCTCCACTCAGCACTTACTCTAGTATGGCAGGTTGGAAAGAAAAGTTAAACCTCCTTCTGGCTGAGAAAGGAATTTATCCTGGTCACACACTCTCCCAGCATGTATTCTAGCCAATTAGGCTGTAATACAAAAGATGTGTAGGAAGACTGTCACACTACGTTCACAGCTTTGAAAAGGATGTCGTCAAATCTGTTTCTTGTGAACGATTCTCTGTAAGCAAGCATTATCTGAAATCTATTTAATCTGAATAAGCTCCTGAAAGTTGGAAGGATGACTGCCTGCTTTCTGAACCTTTATTACTCTCAGGGGACATCAGTGCTAATAGATCCAGTTTGGGGAGAGCTAAGTTCAAAACCAAGTCCCTGAAACTGCCACATCAATAGGGAGCCACTCATACGGAATGATGCTTGAATTCCTAGCTCTGATGGGCTGTGCTTGCTTTTGAAGAGGATTTGACCCTTATGATTTGTGCTTCTCCAGTGCTGAACTGGATGATCCCGGTCAGTCTTCAAGCTGAAAAATGCAGCTTAACTGCTTAGAGTTTATTGACCAACTTGCTTTGCAGTTTTATCCAAGTATAGTGATTGTTTATCAACGTTCTCATCTGTCACGTACTCACCTTTCTGCCAGACAGTTTGACTTCTAAAGTTCTTTAAAAAAAATGCACATTCCTCAAGCAGAAAGTAAATTACATGTACACCATGTGAGCATTCATGATATGTGGTATGCCCACCTGCACGCAATAAATCCCAGGGTTAAACAAATGGGTCCTTTACTGAAATAAAAGAAGAAACAGTGAAGACTTGGCAAGTCCAAATAATGAATCAGATGCTTCAACAGCAGGCCCGACACTATGCTTTTCCTCAACATCTGCAAGCTGTTGCAAGGCTAGCACTACCCATTCACTAAAAGACTCCTAATGATGTCCCATTAACCAGGATTGAAAGAGTCTAACTGCAGAGGAACCCCACACTTTTTAAGTACTCCCCATCCCAGCAGAAGCAATCACATCTCCATGATATCTGTGACACAGAGCAATAATGCCCTTGTTTGCAGGATGTTCTTAATGACACCAGTACAGGCAGCACGCTCAAGTCTTCAAAGTAATCCATCGTGCCTCCCTTCCAGCATAATCAAAACATCTTCACTTCAGCTTGTCAATGACAAAAAATGCCTTCTTTGGAGTCCCGGGTTTCTAGGCATGCAAAGCTATCAGTAACCTTTAACTGAGTGCCCCTGAACTGTGGGAGAGGTACGTTCCTTTGGGTTCTGACTCCCACAGCTGCATCCTCTGCCCATACTCACACAGCATATTGGGATGAGACCAGGATGCTCATCCTTCCCTCTGCTCCCCGGTATCCCCTGAAGAAACTCAGTGGCGTAGGAAAGGAAGGAGCCATGTGCCCTCCTAGACCTCTCCCCTAGTCCCATACAGATTGTTTACGGATCCGTGGTGAGCCATGCTCATGCTGCAGAAGACAGTCCACGACAGTATATCTAACATGCCTACTGGTTTAAAAAGAAATTTCATCCCACCACTTCAGCCTGGGGCTTTTCTCCTAGCAGGCAAGCAATTTTGGTAACTGAACAGTTAACCCAGATAGTAACTCACTACAACTTTGGATGGTTTCTAGTTGGCTAAAGATGAATATCCTGCTATTTTTTTTTTTTTTTTTTTTTGTTTTTTTTTTGTTTTTTTTTTTTTTTTTTTTTTTTTCTGAGCATCCTATTTTTAATAAATAATTCACTGCTTGGACAGTGTTCAGCAGAAATTAGTCTCTGTCTTTAATTAAAATTTAACAAAATACATTCCTTATGCTGGCTGGCTGTACTTCCCTAAACAGTCTAATTATCCTTCCTTGATGAAGTAAACAGCACAGCTACAATTTTCAGGAGCAATTGAATATTTTTGCTTTTACTACTAAATGTGCCTCCACGTTCATTTCCTAGCTTGGGATCAATGCCTGCACCAGGAAGACAACACAACTTTCCTGTAATAAGGTTACTTATGCCTGTGATGAATTACTTTTGGCTCTTAATGACTCTCAGCGTGGGGTTTCTTTTCCTCCTGCTTCACTGCTTGGAACATTTGAATCTTTTTTTTCCCTTTTCATCTGATGTCAAAAATCACCGCTTTGGTTCTTAATTAAAGTATTTAATTGTTAAGCTGATTTTGTTCCTTGCTAAGGTGGGACAAGATACTGTTGGCCCATTATTATTTCTCTCTTTTTCATCTTACGCCTTCAAAGAAAGAACTTTCTTATTGCAGACGTTTCACTAGGATTTTTCTGTACTAGAGGGTGGGTTTTTCTTTTTATTACATGTTCTTTTTAGTCATTCCAAACACATTGTCTCTAATCTGCTACCTGGCACATCTCAATCCTCCATTCAAATCACTTCAAAAAGGATTCCAAGCAGACTATTCAATTAGAATGACATGACTGAAAAATACAAATGAAAATTTAATGATCTAGTTATACCCCATGGCTACCTTACCTGTGTTATCTTCAGCTCTGCTTTCATGAACCCAACTGCATTCAGTCATTTGTGCCACAAACTACTCTGTGTTGCTGTCATCCCTCCATTATTTGTTTTTAACCAAATAAAGGATGAAAAATAAACAGCAAGGTATCTGATTGTTGAATCAGATAAGAGGTTGTCCTATAGAAGCAGAACAGCCAGTCTTGAGAAATTACAATGACATGGGGAAGGGGACTTCACATAGATCAGTGTTTATGATACAAATTAGAGTTAATTCCTCACTTTTTACTGTCCTGGCTCTTTTAAATCAGCACAAATGAATCACTCAATAGTCCCCATCCTAGCACATGACTTAAGAGTCACTGCGTGGCTTCTAGCTATCCTTAAGAACACAGGGGACTGAAACACAGCTTGCCAAAATTAAAACAGATGGGTCCCATCTCACAAATTATTTCCTTTTTGTAATCAGCAGCCTCAGAAGATGTGGCACACAGACACCCTGACCTGCTTATCACACAGACAGTTGACTTTCGTCTTGCCAGGTGGTTATGATTATCTACCAGATTACACTCTGATATGAAATTGGAATGTGGAGCTTGCACCTACAGGGCTTCTGGCAACACAGTTTGCAATGGGATCACCAGAGAGAAGAAAAGCTTGCAGAAATAAAAAAGGGGGACTTTCTTTTATGGCTGACTAAATGTCTTAAGAATATCCAGTCATCACTAGAAGCTATAAATACTATTACTCAAAACAAAAGCAGAAAGGTTCAGTCCAAACCAGAAAATAAAATCTGTTCAATGTGTTGGTATTTAGAGAACAGACCCAATGAAAAAAAAAATATATATGAGGATGAGGGAGAATTCATTAAATGCCTGAGACAGGCGAGTCATCAAGTCTGCGCTATGCTTCTGAGGTTTTGTGAACAAGGTGGAAAAAATCTCAGCTAAAATAAAGTACCACCAGGGCCCCCCGCCAAATACAACAAACAGCGAAGGCAACAGTGGGAAAATCACTCCTCAACAACAGGATATGTGCAAAATGTCCAGGGCATGATACCAAAAAACTACATATGACCAGGAAAACCACAGGAAGTAAAACAATCTACCTTGCTAGATGATGTTAAAATGTCAGCCTTGACAGAAACTGAAGGAGAAAAATTATCACTAACGGCACAAGAAATTGCCTGATACAGCACAAGGACATTACCTGTCCAAGATTATCTCTCCATTTGTTCACACTGGTTATTCATAGGAAGCTGGCTGAAGTACTGTTTAAGGCATTGCTAGGAAAAGGGATCCAACATGGATATGTATGCCAAATCCAAATGGCCAATGCTCTCACTAAAAGGGGTGTGGGATTACAGTGGAGAGCACTGGAAGCATAGCAGGTAGTGACAAAGTACAAATGTATGCCACAGGTATAAAGTTTCACTACAACTCTGTAATTTGTAGGCTTACATGGGCTCTCAGAGAATTTACATCAAGTAGATGAAACTCAACACTGAAGGAGGTATTAGACAATTAGATTATGGTAAGCAAGGACTTCCAGGAAATCTTTGATTTTAGGAACTGCAATGGCATAAAGTATTATACGTGCTATGAGAAAAATCAGTTTGTAAGCTTAGGAACTTAATGGGATGAAAGGGGGAAGGACTTGCAACAAAGTAAATTCCAGAACATTAGTTTGCTGAGTTGGTGGTACTGTGATGGACTTGGTTTTTTGTTTTGTTTTGTCTTGGTAAAATTTATTTGAATGCTGTACGAGTTTTCCAGATGCTTGTATACATGGACAAGAAAACAACTACATTATGAAAGTCAGAGAGAGGAAAGATGAAGAAATTGGAAGGCTCTGCCACTCATGAAAGAAGTCATTCAGGATCAGCTGCCAGAATACTACACGTTTCAGACACTATAGAAATTTGTACCATCAGATTCAATAGTTGGACACTGATTGGTGTAATTCACCAGTAGTTTCAGGCTGCAACATGCAACAGTTTTTAGTATGCATTCAAATCGTCTTCTTTTGCTACACAGATCTTTGTCCTGTTGGGTTTTTGAACCCCAAAAGTGCTACTTAGAAGACAAAGAGGGGAAAATGATTTAAATAGGCTCTTGCTGAATATGGAAATAATTTTGGCAGGGAGAGGGGAAGAAGTAGTACACTCTGAGCCCTGTTACCGCAGTAACTTTGAGAAATCACCACACAGACAAGAACTTGCTCAGAATAATTCTAGTTTTCCCTCGCAGTAAGGTTTTGTGATTTCTATGTTACTGACACTGAAAAGCATGATCAGTCATGCTTTCAGAGATGAGCTCTTAACACGTTAAGATCTAAGCTACTTCTCTATATCTGCTTAATGACAGGATTTGAAATATACATTTGACTTTTCTGGCTGTAATTCTGTTGTTGCTGTTCTTCCTCCAGACAGCCTGAGTGGTGAATTCGTGTATTCAGAGGGGAGAGGTCATACTGTAATGACAAAAATGAGCTAACACCTAGGAAGCCAGCTATGCTAGAATTAAATTAGAATTCATGCTCATCCCTTCTGGAGAAAAAATGATGGCTTCTCTTCTCCTTCATTAGCAGAGAGAGGCTGGGAATATAAGTATGCTACAGTATAATTTAAACAGCAAATCTGAAGAGGAAGGAGGGTGATAAATGCAAGTAACCATTATAAAATGTGACTATAAGGAAAATGCCAGCATACAGTCATTTCATCTACACACATTTTCCGTAAGGAAAACAAAATAAAAATTAACATTCAAAGAATCTGCAATTACAGGAAAAAAAAATCTTCTTGGAGTAGTCACTCTGAACATGACACCACACAGCAGCAAAAGTATTCCAGCATTAGCTTACAAATTTTATTCTGTCTGCATCTGACGGAAACCTGGGAAAATAACAGTAGACTTCCTCCTGTCTAAATCACCTACTTAGAAACCGAGACATACAGCAAGGGGTGTCTAGGTAACAGCCACAACAATATTTAGACACCATCTATTTCTCTAATGAGAACTTATCCATAAGGAAAAGGACACATTTATGGATTATATTTTACCATGAACTGGAGGCATCTCCAATTCCTTTCAGTGTGTAACAAGCTGTTTACTGGAAATATAAAAGATTGCTTTCAAATAGAGAAAAATGAGCTTGCAAGCAGATCTGAAGCTAAAATGGTGAAGTCCAACAAGGAACGTACCCTGTGGAAATTCTTGAGAGTCTACTAAGAAGCCAAGGTACCTGGCCTCTTCAAAGCCTTCCCCTTGATATCGACAGGGAGCTGAGATGCTGCTGGCAACAGTATGGCCTTCAGACGTATTTAAGTCTCTATGTCAGCTGTAGGGTTCTTGCAGGGCTGTTAGAAAGTGACAGCAAGCTTGCTAAGCACTGCACAAAAGGCCATCCGCTGTCTAACCAGCAAACGGGTCACAGACGCTTCTCATTTTGGAAAGAAAAGAATAAAATTGAATTTAAAATGTAATGTGCCACAAGGCTTTTGAGGAAACAGCTTCTCTGATCTGGGAATCAGAGCTAAAAGGATAGTAGCCCTTGCATGTCCCTCTCCTGTTATATTTGTTCCCTGAGAGGACAGATCTGTATCTTCTGAAAGAAACAGGGAGAGCTCTGAAAAGTAATATTGGTTTATCCCCATTTTTCACTAGTTTTCAACATCAGTGGTCCAGGCTAACTAAAGGATGACCTGCTAAGGGCTATTTACATACACATTTCAGGTGTGAGCATGCATCATTTCCCACTGGAGGAATAGCTGCTTCCTTCAGACATGTCCTGGATGCGGTGAGCTGAAACTTCTAGAGTAAGAACTGAATAACAATATTTATATGTTACACATATATATGTTATAGAAATACATACGTATATGTTGCCCATTTGTTGAATAGCTACAGTTGTTTTAACTTCATAGTACTTTTTGGGCAACAGACAGGATCATTACCTGCATTTCAGATAGAGCTGAGCATCTGCCCAAGGTCACACACAAACTCTGTGGCAGGGCTGAGGACCGAACTCTGAGCATAAAATTATCTTTTGTCTGTTGAGAGAAAACCCAAAACACTCATTTTCCTAGCTCTCTAACAGGTGTTTCACTGATGTAGATTTGATAGACCAATCTATGCCAGGAATTACAATGAGATTCAGATCCAAGCCAGGACAAATCATGTTCTGTCTACAGTTGTCAAGGTAACAGCAGCCTGAGGTGTGCTAGCTACTGAGGAGCTCCAGTAACTCCATATTTATCCCTTCAGGAAGTACTCCTTGGCTGGTTTATGGTCACTCTGTGATATACTCACTAACCCTGCCGTGAAGAGACTAGGTATGCTCAATCTACCAAAGAATGGCAGCATTGTTTGAAAATAATTCACAGGACCTCTGGATCTTGGAGAGGAGAGACCCTTTCCTGGTGCTAGCGCTACCCTGCTGTCCATCCTTCAGCCCATGACAAGGCATGGCTGCTCAGGAGGACATGGATCAAACAGCAACCAGCACAGGGCTGGGCTACAGCACTGAGAGTCACCTTGCAGCTGGATAGGAGACCAGGGCTGGCTGTGGGATGATGATGCTCACAGACAGCACCTGGCCCTTCCGAACTACATGCAATAGGAGAGTGGTCCACACCACAGGACAGTATGTGGGAAATGTTTATATATTCATAAGTTGACATATCAATGAGACACCCATAGCAGTGAGACAGGACTGCAGAGTGGCAGTGCTGCTCAGGGTGCATTACTCCCCCCAGAATGAGTTGTTTTGTTGCTAGTGTGTTGTTTGCTGCTGTTTTGGTTTGTTTTTTAATGCATTTCTTTGAGCACAGACAGTAAAGAAAAAAAAAAATCAGAAAATTCATTTCAGTTCTGCTTGCCCTTACTGTCAACATAGGGTAAGTCCTTCAAGCTTTGGAATTTGGATTTTCACACAGTCCAGACAAACATCTATGTGTTTTGTTTATTTTTTAAAGAGAGGATTTTATTTTATTTTATTTTATTTTCATCAGGGTTAGTATTTTACAGCTTATTTATACAAGATGTTAACAATGGGTGAGATTTAAGCTGACAATGTCTCCTTAAGTTAAGGCTAGTTAATTCTACTAGTTAATTCTAAAACTTAAACATTCCTGTAAATATATGAAGTTCTCCTTCATGTCTGGACTAGCTTAACTTGGCTGTCTTTGAGAGAAGGTCATCAGGTCCCTTTACAGAGCTGATACAGGAATAGAGAGCCATCCGAAAGCTGGACCACACTTTGAAGTGGATCTCACTAATTTGATGGAAAGGAGCTGGCTTTTCAGCTACTGTAGTACAAATGTCTCCTTCTCCCTTGCCAGTACAGTGGCAGTAATACTAGTAATACATTCTTAAAAAGAAGATAGTGCAGGAGGTCAACAGGGAGACCAGTCTAAAAAACATTGCTTAAGATCAAGTGAGAACATGATCAATTAGGCAGTTGCTAAAATAAAGCCTTTTAAATATGCCTGAAGAGTAACTTTCTGGGGATTACCTTTATGCTTCTTTAATGTTAACAAACTCTTTTAGTTTTCTGCCACTGCCATTAGCAATGACATTATTGTGTTCATCTTTCTCCCACGAATCTTCTAAAGCTAATCAATGCCACCTTCCACAAAGGAATAAACTGAGGCAGATTGGTCATGCAAGGCCAGCATCAGCCCTGTAAACATAACCCAAGCACCTTGTGTCCCTGCTTTGTGTTCTGCCTGCCTGGTACACTCCATGCCTCAGGTAAAAGCAAAGATGGGGCCTGAATTTGTCAGAGGGGTCACCATCCTTCTTTGCATCCAGTCACACAGAGCAGAGAGGCTACCACAGCCTGTTACTTCTTGCCAGGTGAACAGGGAGATGCTGTTCCTGATCATATAGGCATAAACTGTCCGGGTGACAGTGCCCTTTGGCTGAGTGCTGACATTTTTGCACTCAGAACTTTCATTCCAATCTCAGTCTTACACATAGCTGCTTACATCAGACTGAGTGGTCTACTTTAACTTTCCCAAAATAAGTATCCACATCCTTTAAAAACATCCAAATTATTTGCACTGCCAAGGTCTTTCCCTGTCTCCTTGACACCTCTTCCTGCATTTGGGATGTAGGATGAAATTCCCTACCCTTTAGAAAGGACTGGAAAGAGCCAAAATGCAAGGAGAGGAAGGGGAGTTGCTGCTTGCAGCTCTAAAGGAGTGTCCTCCAACTGTCTGCAGTTTGTCCTCAGCGCTGTCCTTGCTCTTTGCTTTCAGTCCCCTCTGGCTTTAGCAGAGCTTTGCTGGAGAGTTTCCAATCATTTACAGGAATGAAAAGTTTAAAAATAAAATAGAAGCTTTGATCAAGTACGAAGTTCAGCTAGGAAGGAAAAAGAGAAACACAAGCAAAGACAACTCAGGCAGAAAGGAAGGGAAAAAGCAGGTTCATTATGAGCTGACAGACATTTCTATGCCTGTTTGCAAAGCCAAAGCCCTCCCTGCTGCTCATTCTTCTCACAAAATGTCCTGAATTAACAGTGAAAAATGTTTTGCTTTCACCTCTGGCTCTTCTCCATGAGCCAGCATTCTTTGCTTTTTCAATTGCAAAATGTTGTGGGCTTTTTTGTTGTTGTTGGGTTTTGTTTGTTTGCTTTTTGAAGGAGCTTTCAACTGTACTAAAACGTGTGTGTATACACAGATGCACATCAGAAGAGAAGTATCAGTACTTCAGTTTCTGTTTATTCTTAGCCAATTCTTCCTCTGTCCCTGCCATATATTTACTTATGTCTTAGATTGCAGTAGCCATGCCAGCTGCTGCTAATGGAGAGATATCTTCACTATTTTTCTAGTGTAAGGGAGATAACGAGGCTGATGTGAAAAGAGTGCCAGCCTCTGCCTGATTTTTTTTGTAATACACCCAACTTTGCACATTTTGTATGACATAAAATTGCAAAAGCCTGACTATTCAAAGCAAGCGCTAAGCAAGCAGCTCATTTACGTTTGTCAAAAAGAAAAAGTCTTATCCATACATGCAGTTTGCATCGCTCAGGACCTCCAAAAATAACAGTGCTGAGGGCATGCCCTAAAACGCAGACAGATCAAAGACTACAGTGGCTCTGGAGAGTGTACTTCCAGTAGTCTGGGTATCTATACTACCTTCACTATGTGGGGGAAGGCTGTTGGCAGGAAGGTGGTGAATGTCTGCAACAGGCCTGATGGAGAAACCTTCAGGCAACAGGTAAAAACACTCCTCTCAGTTTATATTATTAACAACAAAAACAGAACCAAGATTATTGTAATTCTGATCTTTAGTTTTTCTTATCTTAAGCCAAAAATTTGAAAATGAACTCTTATCACCCCATCTTGAGCCATTTATTAAAAGACAACTCAATAAAATCACTGCTATATCACTGAAAAGTAGAATTGAATCACAGGAAGATTTTCCTTTAGAAGTTGCAAAACTACAAGGCTCATGTGACTAACTCTTTGTTACACTTTCAGATTGTGTTTTGATACTGAAAGGCGAAAAACACATAATCCAAAATGAACGCACTTGCCCTTCAGAGTCACAGTCTTGGGACCCTGGTGGAGTCCTTGGAAGGTTGCCCTTTCTTCAGGTTCAAATAGATGATTTGACATGTGGCTTGTTTGTTTGTTTTACAACATGCTCATGAGAAGCCTAAGTTGCAAGAAAACAAAGCTGTGTCAACAATATCAATGAAAGCAAATGCAGGTCCTGGAAACATAGGCATTCTTGAGCAATGCTCTGTTTCCGTTTTGACAATTACCTGTATAACCAAAAGCAAACTCTTTTTACTCCCAATGCAAATTAAATCAATAGAAATTGCATGTCTGTTCTCCATTACGTATTTTGCAAGAATGTTCAGCAAAAACGTTTATCATTGTGGAAGGATAATCTAGTGGCATAATTTAATACTTACTATTTAAAAATTACTGCTTATGTATATATGGACAAAGGAACACGTTATGCCTGTAGAGCTCTGTTTTTAAAAACCAGAAATGACTACTAGATCATTTACTTCAATCTGCTATGCCATAAAAGCCTGTCAAGCCTGCTTCAACCTGACAACTTATATTTTGCTATGGTACATCTTCCAGTGAGGCATCACAGCCTTTACTTGAAAACTTCAAGAACCTGTCAGTTTATTCCAATAGTTAATCACTCTCCCTGTTAAAAACACGTGCACTGTTTCTCTTATGAGTTTGTCTGGCTTTGACTTCCAGCCTTTGCTTCTTGTTATGCTTCTCTCTGCAAGATTAAAGAGCCTTTTAAGAACCCAGCATTTTCTTCTCATAAAAGTACCTGTGAAATTCACTCATCTAGTTACTTCTCTGCTCAATAAAGCTAGGCAAAATGGAGTTGTGGAAGTCTCTCACTGGAAGATGTATGTTACAGCTCTTCAGTCTTGCTTTGCAACCCTTTCTGCACTTCTTCAATATCGATCTTGAAGAGCACGCAGGAGAACCACGCATGCCATAATGATCACCTGAGTACAAAGCCATTATACTCTTCCATTGGTCAGTAAACTTCCACCTATTTTGCAAGTGATAAAACCAAGACACTGAACCAGGATTGGCCCAACTCTTCAAAGAGCAAGTAGTGGAACCAGGATATAAATACATGAACATTTTTCTCACAGACCTGATGCTCATGCCTTGTATATAGCTAAAACTCATGCCTCTACTACAGCAGTGACCAGGTACAGCAATTCTTACCAGCATTTGATGGATCTGTACTATGGACAGTAGCAAAAGAACAACAGAACTAAAGCACATGACTTTCCCTCCTACTTGCTAAGCTGCCCAACAGAAAAGAGCCTATTTTAAGTGAGTCCAGGTTCACTGGACTGGAGCTCAGGATCACTTAAGACAGGTGGTTAAAAACAACAGCAGCTCATTCCAGCCTCCAGTTGGTTACCACCCTTCCCTCTTTGTGCACTGCAGTTTCTCAGCACCTCTACCTCCCTGCCATCCAAAGCAGCAGGAGACACACCACCCCTTCACATTCATCTTTATGTCTAGACCCCACCGGTTTCAGTCATCTATAGCAAGAGGCAGTCTCCTGATACAATGACAGCAGATAGTTTTCAAGCAGATTTCAAATCTGATTCAAACCTCAACCTTATCTGGATTTACACACACTACAGAGGAAGTATTTCTAACTTTAAAAAATAACAATAATAATTAAAAAAAAAAAAAAAAAACACGAATTAAAATTCAAATATCAGAAAGGTATCAAGTAGGAGGGAGGAAATGGTCAGCAGGAAAACCCAAGCTTGATTTGCTCTTACAGATGAAGGTAGGGTAGCAATGAAATGTCTCAACATCTCACTGTCACTGTACAACTCAAAATTAAGGATACAAGGGAAATGGACATGTACAGATGCGTTGAATGCAATCCTTTTTACTGCCTGTATATGACCATTTAAGGCTTGGTTATACTCACATACTGTTTCTGTTCAGATCTAGTGGCTTCCACAGGAGACTGGAATGCTGCTAGGAAGGTCTCATAGCCAACTTCCTACATAGTGAGAGTTAGGGGGTCACAAATCTAGGCTACTTTATGCTGCACTTCAGACCCTTAGGCCAGTCCCTCATGGGTTTTCATATCTTCAGCAGAAAATCACTCTGCAAGAGAACTGCCCTAGTGCAGGAACTGCTGGTACACCCACGCACAGCTCTGTTACTCTCCAGTTACCTACAGAAATTCTCATACTGAACCAATATTGGTTAGCAGCTAAATATGTGCATGCCAGTTACAATGTATTAATTCTTCAAGCCCAGCAACCCTCTTTTTTTTTTTTTTTTTTTTTTTTTTTTTTTTTTTTTACAAGCTTGGCTGAGATTTCATTCCATCACCAACAAAACAAGACTGTACATAACCTTTAGTTTCTCAGTACCTTTTTGCTACAGGCACTCACAGCCTGCATTGGTCTTGGTGGCTGCAGTCCAGGAATTGCTGCTCCTACTGCTTAACAACCATCCAACTCCATGGAGGGCTGGTATTCAATTATCTTTCATCCCACTCTGTTAGATTCTTTACTCACAGCTATGCTAATTGCTGTGCAAAATCTAGAATGGATCTTTGCTTCCCTAGATGTCTCCCCCCTGCATCTCTCTTGTGCACACACAGAGAACGTGGTTGAATCCTGCAATTTAGAAAAGGTTATGAAGTGACTTGCATTTTTATTTTTTTCCATAGAAATATATGTAAGCAGTGGAGAGAAAGACATTTTAGAAAGTCATTATCTTCCTCTTTCTTTTAGAAGTCAGAGGGTCATAGCAAAGAATCTTGGTTGTTCACTACTTACAGAAAAGTGAACAGCACTCCAGGACCATGGCACAAGTCTTTGTAAGGTGAGAGAAGGAAATTCAACCTTCTGCAAAACACTACATGACAAATATTTCCTTTGGGGAGCTCAGAAGGGAAAAGAAAACACAGAGAATAAAAATGTCACTGTAACACGGTATTCATCATGTAGGAATCAACGGAGGACCAGTCAAAAAGATAATGTTGTGACAACAAAGATGTGCTAGAATGCCTCACCTTCTGCTGAGCGTTCCCCATTAGGATCTCATTCTGGGCGTTCTGGTCTCATTTGTACTTGCTTGCAGGGTTCAGCAGTCATAACACTTGATGGAAGAAAACAACACTTTCCAGAAATACGTTTGAAATTCCTCCCCAAATAACCGCCTCCAGCCTAGGTAGGAAGCGATGTACTCCTACCCAGTTTACACTACAGACCTACATAAAGGCCTCTGCACAGCTCATGGCACTTACGAGGATGAGGGCTTGAACCTCCCTCTCCAACAGTGTCTCACTGGTTTTCCTACTCAGCCAAGTCAGATGCCGTACAAAAGTACTTCAAGCATGCTGGGAATGGAAAAAGAGACTTTAATCTTACTGTTTTTGCCATATTCCTTTCAGAGCAAAGTCTATTTTGCGTAAACAGTGCTATAGCCACCACACTATAACGTGCCAGGAAGAGAAGTTACAGTTTATGATACAGTGTTGGAAAATGCTGAATACCAGAATCTCTGTTACTTTGAGCCAAGATTGAGAGACATGCCCTCTACAGACACCCCACATGTCAGAGGGAAACCCTGATCTGCTACCATAGTTGTTAGCTCAAGTGGTAGAAGCCTGGGACAGCTACACCGGGGGGAAAAAAAATAATGGTATGTTCTCCTATAACTAAGGGCTCTAACTATATAAATTGATCCATGATTGAATAAGGATTACAAAAGTAACCAGAGATTAATCTAATTACTGCTTCTAGGAAAACTCCTTAAACTTCCCCCCACTCAGGGGAGCATGATTGTACATTTATGTATGAGAGTCACTTAACCTTCTTCCATAGTACTGTCAAGAGGACACGTGTTGCCAGCATTACATCCACACATATAAAAAGGGACAGGTGGTAGCGTGTGGGAGAACTGTAGTTAGTGCAAGATAGGTATTTATCTTCTGATTTGTATACAATTTCACCTGTATTCAGACCTGCACAGTAGCTGGTAGTCAAAGTACTCGAGGAGCTTTATTCAGTCCCAGTGGTTACAGAGGTCCCCAAGAGTTCTGGAAGTCCCCCCAGGCATCATCAGAGAGGTTCCTATGAGATCTGACTGGCCAGAACCAAAATAGAGAGGCTTTTTTGCTCGTGTTTTCTCTGGAAACTGTTCTAGCCACACCACTCTAGTCACAGAAGGCAAAGGCAGGATCTGGGAGAATGAAGAACCATCCATCCACTGTAGGAGAAAATCAGGTTCGAGACCATCTAAGGAACCTGAAGGTGCACAAGTCCATGGGACCTGATAAGATGTAGCCACGGGTCCTGAGGGAATTGGTGGATGAAGCTGCTAAGCCTCTCTCCATCATATTTGAGAAGCTGTGGCAGTTCAGTGAAGGTCTCCACTGACTGGAAAAGGAGAAACGTAACCCCCATTTTTAAAAAGGGAGAAGAGGAAGACCTGTGGAACTACAGACCAGTCACTCTTACCCCTGTAGTGCTCAAGGTCTTGGAGCAGATCCTCCTGGAATGTATACTAAGGCAAATAGAAAATAAGGAGGTGACTTGTGACAGCCAACATGGCTTCACTAAGGGCAGGTCGTGCCTGACAAAGTTGGTGACCTTCTGCAATGGGGTTACAGCCCTGGTGTATAAGGGAAGACTAGCAGATGTTATCTACCTGGACTTATGCAAAGCATTTAACACTGTCCTGCATGACATCCTTATCTTCAGATTGGAAAGACGTGGATTTGATGACAGAACACAGGTGGATAAAAACTTGGGTGATCATGCTGTAAATCAATGGTTTGATGTCCAAGTAGAAACCGGTGAGGAGCAGTGCTAATAGAATGTAGTTATCTGTGAGAAGTACTGCATGACAAGAAGCTCAACATAAGCCAGCAATGTGTGCTTGCAGCCCAAAAAGCCAACTGTATCATGGACTGCATCAAAAGAAGTGTGACCTGCAGGTTGAGAGGCAATTCTTCCCCTCAACTCCACTCTCATAAGGCCTCACCTGGAGTGCTGCATTCAGCTCTGAGGCCCTCAACACAAGAAGGACACAGGCCTGTTGGAGCAAGTCCAGAGGAGGGCCACAAGGATGATCAGAGGGCTAGAGCACCTTTACTACAAAGTCAGGCTGAGGGACTTGGGATTTTTCAGCCTGGAGAAGAGAAGGCTCCAGGGAGACCTTATAGCAGCTTTCTAGTACCTAAAGGGGGCCTAAAAGAAAGCTAGAGAGGGACTCTTTGTCAGGGATTGTGGTGACAGGACAAGGGTTTACAGTTTTAAACTAAAAAAGGTAGGTTTAGATTAAATATAAGGAAAAAGTTCTTCATACAGACGGTGGTGAGGCACTGGCACAGGTTGCCCAGAGAAGCTGTGGATGCCCCATCCCTGGAGGTGTTCAAGGCCAGGCTGGATGGGGCTTTGGGCAACCTGGTCTGGTGGAAGGTGTCCATGTCTATGGCAGCAGGAGTGAACTAGATGGTCTTTAAGGTCCCTTCCAACAAAAAAACATTTGGTAATTCTATGATATGACAGTCAAAAAAAAAAAAAAAATTGCCTGGTAAAGACTTGCACAGGTGCAGCGGGTTGATCTTACCTGTAAAATCACTGGAGATAGCTTTTATTTAAAAAAAGGAAAAAAATACTTTCAGCCTACAAATAGCCTGACTCATATCTTCATTTTTCTTATAGGACCCATATCTTCATTTTCCTCGTAGGATCAACAGAAGACAGGTTGATATATATATTGATCCTTCTCTCCAGAAAGTCAGATATAATTAAAAAAAGAAAAGTGAAAGGGACTGTATATTTTAAACAGAATTTCCAACTGCCTTTTTATAACCTAATTAATTTATATGGTCCCTAACCATAAGTTACACTACCCACCATCTTATCAGATATCTTTATTCAGCCTAAAGCCTCCAGGAATATATGGTTGTTGTTTTGTATTTAGTTCTCAATTTATCTTTTAAGCTACATAATAGCTGGAAAACAGAGAAGTTACATTTCTACTTAGAGGTAAAAATTGCTTGAAGATGTTACACTTCAGATACTTTCATATCTGCTCTCAGGTGGACATGATTTAGAAGTAATATTAGGTTCATTCTCTCACTTCCCTTCTTCAGCTAAACATAAGTAAATGAGAAAAATTAACGTATTTCAATGACTGACTGGCGGGTGGTTCACTCAGAGTTGTTGTAGTTTAATTGCAGAAACTCAGACTTAACTCAAACTTACACACGATAATTGAGAAAGTAAACAATATTGATTTTAGCTCAGTATCTTCTTTCCATCAAGGACAGAGAGAAGCAAATCTTGAAACTTTCTGACTGAATCAATTTAATGTAACTAGCCTTGAAAGATCTCCCTTTCATCATGATTGTATCATGACAGTGTGAAAATAAGAATGTAAACCCAACGCATATTACAGAAAAAGATAGGCATTTAATACATATATTTCCTTCACAACTAGATATAGCACTCATGCATGCACTTTTTAATAGCCACACAGCTGATCTTATCAACCTGTCAGTCCTCTCCAGAAGTGTACCACAAATACCTCTAGAAATAGTACAAAAATACCTACAGTGTTTCAGAAAATCAATGTCTCATCTGTCACAGTTGCCATGTCTCAGAAACAAACTCTTTAATATATATGCACACCTTTAAATATTTAAGACAATAATCAGTGCCTCACATTATGACCTTGGGAGGAGGCCAGTAGCTACACAGTGTTATTTTTATGGCAATCAAGGCTTACAAAAAAAATGTATAAGCAACTTCCTTTTTAAAAAAAATAAAAAAATAAATTAAAAAAAAGACTTGCTCATCAAGGAAAAAAACAAATGTTAAGTTGAAATTCTCAGAGAGAAACAAGTCTTCCCTGATCGTTACAGAATTTGTGTCAAAAAATTGTCTTTTCCTAATTCAGTAAACTAAATAAAGTGCAAAAAAATGATTAAACAGCTTCTGAGTTATCCACCATGTAATAAAATATTAAAAAGGCAAATTTGTTTCAGGTAACATGGATGAGAATTTATTTGGAAATTCTGAAAGCTTTACATAATGATGCTCACAGAAGCTTTATTTGGAAAAGTCAGTCAGTCAAGTTTCTTCTTGTTAGCTCACAGCAAGGAACAAAAACTGAAGAATAACAGTAACCAAACAGATAAACAGCCAACTTCTTCAAGGTGAGCAAAAAATCAATGGCAAGTCACACCAGGATGCTTGCAAAGACAAGTAGTTCATATGCTTATTAGTGAATCACAAGGAACATCAAATTAAGCCTCTGGACAACATCAATGTTTTCTAGTTGTTAAGAAGTAGAAGAAATTTTGAGAGAAAATACAGATTGTATTAGGGAACTGAGCAACAACAAAAAGGTTTTCTTTTTTTGTAATACACATTTAAAATAATTTGAGCTTCATTAAAAAATGAGCACTCCTTTCACACATGTAAATGCATTAGAAATTTTTTTACCATCTTCAAGACAAGACTGTGATAGCACTATTAAGCCAGCAAGAACATTTCAGTGGGAGAATTTTGCATCAGATGAACATGACTTTAGCCTGTTGGGATGCTTCAGGTAGACAAGTGAAGCATTGTTGACAATTGTCACCAATGCAGTGACAGAAGCAATGACATACACAGTGAAAGAGATGGCACAAAATGTGTTTATAGGCTCTATAACAGTGAACTAACCCTCACTAAGGGGTGAGACAAAACATGTGAGTCAACAGCAAAAGTGGACAAGTACTGTTTTTAACACCTCTAGACTCACCTTCCAGACTGTGGAGGGGCAGTGAATAAACAAATAAATAAATTTAAAAAGCCTGAGGATATCTCTCTGCAGAAAAAAGAAGCCTCTGACAGAGCACAGTACAAGTCTGAATAGCAGTAATGATGTTTGCCTTGTGAGCTGCTGGCCCTTTGTTCAACAGGAAATAAGAATGTTGGGTTGTGAGAAACATGTCAAGGCTCCACAGATATTCAAGACAGAGACAAGCAAGGCAAAGGCAAATCACTACAATTTGGAGTCCCGTGAGCTGCCACCATGTCAGGTAAGTAAAGCTGAACATAACTTGGAGAGGAAGCAGCAGTTATGAAAACAAGCAAGACAAATAAAATACCCTGTAAAGTTACCATCAAAGCAGGGTGTATGTCTGGAGAGTGAGGTAGCAATCCAAGTTGAAAGATAAATGGCCTTAAGACCCAAAAGGTCTCAAAAAAGCAACAGCCAGATCTTGTAAACTTGTAAGCAAAGCAATGTTGCTGTCACAGGAAAGCCTAGCTAGACCACAGAAAATCATATGAGCCATATACAGAATGAAATATGCTGATTAATTTGAGGACTGAACATTATAATTCCTGTATTTCATTAATAATAACATTGCCTATAAATTCTCATTATTATCAGTTTTGTCTGGAAAAGGAACAGAGACAGAACTCTGCTTGAAGATGCTCTTTACAGTGAACTGGAAGCAGACATTTTATTCTGCATATTCCCTCTGGATATAGATCAAACAAGAAGGCAAACGTAGATGTCATGGCACATTTGTGAAGATGCACAGACAAAGCTCATCACCTAACACTTCAGCACCTAAATACTTCAGATTCACTTAGTCATTGTTACAAGTATACTCAGTGTTTATGCAATGTTCTACTAAAAACTGAGGGAGATTTAGATATCAGTAGGACTGCAAGTCAGGATATACCTACACTTAAAATTAGAAAAATTCAAACCAATATTTATTCCATTCTCCCACCACACACCTAGACACTTTTTCATTAGTAGGCCATAAAGCATTCCCAAGCAAGGTGAGTATCATTATTCACATTTTGCAGATACAAAACAAACAAACCCTGCACACAAAATTACTTCACCAGCATCACCTAGCAAGGCAGAAAAGGAGATTAAATTCAGGTTGGAGGAATCTTAGTGAACCAACACTGTGGCCACAAGGATGTATGCCATACTTAAATCATGATTTAACAACTGTAGAATGGTTTTCCATTCCTTACACCACAAAGTTGGATTCCTTTTATGACTGCCATTGACTGGATTCCCTAGATCATTTCAAATATATTTTCAAACCTCTTTTTTTTTTTTTTTTTTTTTTTTTTTTTTTTTTTTTTTAATTTTCAGCTACTGATATTTTCAAAGAAACAACCCTACAGCATAACAATCACAAGAATGGGGAATGGGTAGCAATGCCTTTCTTAGTAACAGAAGAAATGCAATAGCTTTAGTTGGATCTTTCCTTATTGAGTGCTTTTTACGTTGGGTCTCTTCTATTCTGCTTCCACAACTATCTGTATTTCCGTCAACTCCATTACAGAGATTTTGTACTTACCAGAGTTTTTTCATTATAAGGTCACAAACTCAATCTGCTTCTGTGACCTCAAAGAGCAGTTTCACAAACTGTCAGAGGCCTCACCCATCCCAAGCTACTGTTACCTCTGAAAAGGTGTATCAAGTGTCATTTCACAGCACCCCTTGAGGCATCCAAGTCCTCCTCTCGCTCAGAAGTGGAAGACTCAGGCACTGATTGCTCTCTGTGGCAGACACAACCCTGTAGGCAAGGACTAACGCAAACTCACAGCTCCTCTCTTCTTCTCTCCCCCCTGTTAGCACCTCTTACATATTCTGGGTTGTATGATACAGCAGTTATGTGGGTCTACAGCACCTACCTTCCCTTCCCCGGCAGCAAGGCAGCTGTATCCAGCCTTATTCTTATTGAAGTCCCACAGTTTATGACAATTTTTTTCCTGGGGCTCAGTATGGGCCCTGGCAGCTGATTCAGAGAACTCAATGCAGCCAAGCATTTCTAATTCCTAACATCTTAAATCCTCTATCCTGCAACTAAAAAAAAATAAATAAATATATTCTACCATATAAACCAGAGAATTGCAAAAGGCAGGCTCTTATTAGTAAGGTGTTTTCTAGGTAATTGTAAGTTTATGCTGTTGCCCAAGATATGAAGCAGCTGCTTTCCTAATAAGATGGGCATTTACAACTACTGTAGGCACATCCTGTGAACTATTCATGCTCAACTCTGCTTTCATTTGAAGTTCTTTGACATTTATTTTTTTCTCTCTCTAAAACATGAAATTATTTAACTGATTCTGAACATAGGGTCAATCTTTCCCATCCTCCTCCTTCCCCCGAAAAAAAAAACAAAAACAAAAACAAAAACCTGGAAGTTCACAGTCACCATCCTGAAACTTGCTGTATACAAAACCTAGATTTTGCTTTACACAAACATCAGCATATCACATATATCTTTAAAAAAATAAATAAACATTTTGTTCTGAAGGATATAAAATAGCCCTACAAAATTTGCCTCTGTTCTTCAGTTGTGCTGGTAACTCAAAAAATGGTCTGGTATTACAGAACCCATGCCTTTTACATTTTTCCATCTATAAATCCTTTATTTGTCTTTTGCCCTGCATCTGCCTCCTCCTTTCTGATCTCCACACCTGTTCAGTTTCTCTCCCATCTGCCTGACATGCTGAAAATAATCACATACCGTCCCCTGCTACCGCTGCCAACATCACTTTATCCTTTGAATTCCCTTATCAAAGTGCTTTTGCAACATGCCCAGCATTAACTGCTCCTTCAAGGCTCTCCGGTTACACAAGAAGTGTATCAGAACTCATCTTCCAGAAATCTTCTCACCCTTGACTGCATTCACATTTTGCTCACCCCTTTCAGTTGTGACTCCATGATATCTCCCCTGCTGCACCCTTGTGCAGTGCTCCTACTGAGCTTCAGTTCCTCATCCTCAGGCTCCACATATGCTCACGCTCTGAACTCATCTTGATCCGAATAGGTGCAGTCACCACACCTGACAGAACAATAAGTTTGGAATACAAAGCAAATAACAAAATAAATCAAACAAAAATGCACACGTGTTCAGGCCACTAAATCACACCCAAAGAAAAACACAGGAGGGTGAACTAAAAAAATTCTTCCCCCTGTATTTACCTCTGTCCTTGCTCTCAGTGACACCGTCCTCACCTCCACAAATAGATCATTGCCTTGTTTCAACTGCACAAAACAGACTGATGAGGCTTCAGGGGCAGGGCTCCTTGAAAAATTTCAAGCAGATCTAAAAGATCTTCTTCTCCGTTAGAAGCTAAAATTACTGAGGTCACAAAAAATATATATATATTTCTAATTTAAGCATCTTAAGAGCAAATTAACAGACAAGTCCAAACACACACGCATGTTAAACTCAGAAGTCACTCTTCTCCATCAGAAAACCTATCATTGATTACTTGGCTTCCTCTCCACTTGCTAATCTCTCTCTCATCAGCATGCATTTCAAACGTGCTTGCCACTACATTATCCTAGTGCAAATTCAGCATGCAAAAAACCTGTTCCTGATGGCTGATATGGCAGAAGCTAGGCTGCTAGAAAAGGCACTCGCAACTTGAGGCAAGACCTGTCTGTAATGATTCCTACTTTTCGCCATGTATCTTCAGACCAGCTGCAGTTTCTTGATTCAGAGTTGAAGGCCTAGGGGTGTTGAAAGAACCTGGCATACAGTTCCTGCTATTGCTCTTGTTACTCTCTTGCAGAGCTGCACTCTGACTCCGTGCCCTCACAGCCCCTTCTCACAGAGGGAGAAATCTTCTGGAAAAAAATAAATAATTTATAACCAGACACTACAGCCTTGCATGTGTAAAAGCACTAGCATGCCCTGCTCCAGCTGCACTCGTGAAGCTGAATTTGCAGTCACACACCAACAGCACCAGGCCCCTTTCCTTTCCCCTCTCAAGGGCAGAGTCACCCGGGAAGCAGTGTTTGCAGACGGCAGGAGAGGCTCACGGTAGCTCTTACTCAAACACTTCAGATGCCGCAGCAATAAAAAATTAGAAACACAACTGATCACACAGATTGCTGTTTGGTTAAACATTCTCTTTCTTCGCATTTGCTGCAGTGCAAAACTGCTTTCCCATGCCTTAAGTTCTTTTATTAAGTGTTTCCCTATGGAAACATTTTTATTACCCAAATCAATACGCACTGAAGTGGATTTAAGAATTTTAAGGGCCTTGATGTTTGCTATTAACAGCAGCTGGGGCAACTACCCTGTTAAACTCACAACTTTTCAGTGGTGATTCATTTGCAAAAGTCTGTGCCCCAGCTAGAAAATTTGTTTTCCATCAGAATTTACTGGACCAGCATCTAGAAGGCAGCACTGGACTGCCACCCTTTGTAGTAAAGGATTGTTTTATTAAGTAACAAGTGTGTCTGTCTGAATGCATTAGGCTTCTTCCACCTGCCCTATACCATTAGGCTGCTGTTTGCTTTTGAGATGATAGCATGAGTAAATCAACCACACCTCTTATTTGATCATTGTGAGCTTTTCAGATGTGTAAAGTAAATAGTGAAGAAAGTCACAAATACTTCATATAAAGTAAACATCAAATTTTTACTCATTTCAAATGAACAAATACCTCAGAGATTTATAAAAAGATACTTATTTTCTTTGTAAGCCTCCTTTTACCTAACAAACTGGGTTTGTGCCTGTTTTCTCCAAACCTCCACAAAGCTTTATGCAAAACATTTCAGAGCATCTGCTCCCAAAATTAGTATGGCTATTAACTCTGCATACTTACATTAACAACACACGGTGCAACTAGTATCTAACCAGTAGGCTCACACCATGTGCATGGCGTGTGCACATATTTGTGCATCTCCATCAGTGAAAAGACCTATCAGGAGGGGTTGACCTCCCAAAGGCCAAACACTCCTGGTTGCTACTGAGCTCCCACAGCAGCAGGTGTTCAGAACTGAGATCTTCAGCTGCTGAAAGGGCTCTAGCATCATAAATGCATGTGCAGAGAGGCTTTGAAGACTAGCTACATGGAAGCGAGCATCCATTGACACCACTCCACAGCTAGGAAAACTGTATTAAATAAGCACATAAATACATACTACGAAAACTGAAAGTATACATTAAGAACTTTTTCATTTCTTGCAACTCTACTGCACCCTTTCTCTTACTTTCAAAGGCAAAAAAAAAATGCAGTCTGTATGACAGGCTAGCCTGCTGGTTACAAAAAGGCCACCAACGCTGCATTTTGTTCACAGCCTTCTGCATCATGTATCCCAGGCAAAGATGTTTCTGCAGAAAGGCACAACACAGCCTCATTCAAGAACATACAAGTCGGTGATCACTGGAGGCTTCTCCCAAGCTGAAGAAACGTGATTTGAAAAAGACTTTATCAGAGGAACTTACCTCAGCTGTTACATACGTAAGTCTGAGGGGGGGAAAAAGTGGCTAATTAGACACAAAACTGCATTTTTTTTTTTTTGTCTACAATAACATATACATGAACATTTTCCTCTCCAATTTCCAACTTGGAGTGCAACATTTTTCATCATACTCTTCGATCAGGGTTCTGATTCTAACAGTGGTTCCTAGTGCAAATTTCCAGAGAAGAGAGAAGCAAACCAGTCCTGTCTGCTTTGAATGAGATGGAGATAGCAAATGAGCGTAAATGAAGAAAATAAACCCGTAAGAATGTTTTCAAATAATTGTCATTGTCCAAAAGCTTTACATTGGTTGAATCCTTGAAAGTTAATTAACATAAACTCAGGTTGCATCACTGAATTTGAAGTAGTAAGATAGACTTACATCATTGCAGAGCCTCAGTCACAGTTTAAATTGGCACTGCCTCTAACTTCACAAGAATGAAAGAGAAAAGCACATCTTTCTACCTCGACAGCTACTGGTAGACTTAGAAAATAAAAAAAAAAAAAAGGTTGTTAAAATTAAAAAGTAATATTTTCTTAGGATATTTCACCAAATATGTAACGTTTAGGAGTAACCAGACTACAAATGAAAGGGAAGATGAAACGGTAGAAAGTACTTGTCTGTCCTTAATTTACATGGCAGTTGACAACAACCACAATCTGCAGTGGTTTATAAGTGCCTTACACCATTCACCCTTGAGACAGAAAAATGGGATTCCCATATTATTTAAGGGGAGTGCAATCACTCTCAAAATATGAGAGTCTGGGGTATGTGACTGAGTACTGAAAAGCTTAAGACTAGGCAGCACCGAACTCAACTGAGAAGGGAGGCTGTCTCTCTGGATCTTCACGTAACAGAAAGGAAACTCAGATTTTAGCCCTAAGCAACTATTTTTTGGGATAGGTTGGGAACTGGTTCTTTTTAACCCAGGGTCCATTTCAGCATCTTCAAAGCTAAAGAAATGTTTGACTGCTCTGTTGAATCGTGTTCCAGGCAGAAAAAACTCATGTTCCTATTAACATAAAGAGCTTAATGTCTTGCTTCTGTCCTAAAGATGAGTTTTGGGTTCAAACTTACCCCCTTTAAGAGGAACAACTACCTTTACTTTGTGAAGCTCATATTCTGCATAAGAAATCTGTAACTTCAACCTTCATAATGTCTCCTCTCGGAGAAGTGAGGGGGTTGCAGGTGTATAAAATGGCAAGACAACTTCCAAAAATTGTATTGCCACAAAACAATATTACCGTATTCCTGCCAGTGCGAAATCTCCTTTGCAAACCACCACAGATTAGACATTAGGGCTAAAAAGTGTGGAACGCATTGTTTAACATTTTTCTGCATACTTCCAACTTTACGAGCCGGTCAAGCTGAGATGACAGCTTGAGATCCCAACTGTGGCATAGGATATGCTCTGCACCAGAGAACTTTCTTCCCATAAAATGCTTTGTTTAAGAATTACTTACTCTGTGGTGACCTGACTTTTAAAGTTCCTTCAAAATATTCCTAGTGTTATGTGTTAAATCACACTGCCTTAATCAAGAGCTTTTTCAGCCATGGTTATTGACTAGAAATTCTTTTTAACCATAAATAGTCAAAGCAAAGATCAGGGAACCAGATCTGGGGACCAAATTCTTTATGTAGACCAGTTCTTTATGTAGAATTTTTCAAAACCTAGCCCCATGACCTCTGACTACATTATTTACTTCAGCTGCATATAAAATATCACGTATACATGCCAGGACCCCGATCCCCACTCACTATTCAGGTCAAGGACTGGGCTGAAAGTTTTGGCTTTAATTTGGTTACGTGCCTACATTGCTCTTTCCTGGCAGGTCATGGTAAGAAGACTGGCAGGCTTAGGGGAGTTTATGTACACGCGGCTTTTAGGTTGCAGCCAGTGTTCCTCTAGATCTGGAAGTCTGAAGACAGTTGCAGTCTCCAAGCTCAGATACAACCACACAGTCTGGAACAACTGATTTTTGTGTTCTTTGCACTAGCTTTTCCTTCACCTCCTCTTCAGACACAAGGACATGTCTCTTTCATGCTCCTTCATCAGTAAACAAACCAGGACAGATTAAAGCCTCTTTCTTCAAGTCAGTAAGATACTGGGCTACAAAGATGGTGAAGGGCCTAGACATTAATGTTATTTAAATTTGCTTTTCTAAGATCTCTTCTTAGAGCCTTGGAATATACTTGGCATTTATATCCATCTACTTTCTTTGTTGATCAAGCTGAACATATTTAAATTCAATTGTTTTCAAACACGCAGCTGTTTTGAACTCTCACAACACACCACCATTTAGCACCTGGATTTTAAAGCCATGATGTGTTTCCATGATATGAAGAGCATTAAAATAACTTTTAAATGATTGATTCCCTCTTTAAACAAAAATTAAAAAAAAAAAAAAAAAATTAAAAAAAATCCCTGTTCTAAAGAGAGTTTTAATTTCTCAACCATGAATTATACACCCATCCTCCCATACTCCATGCGATGTTGAGATTTTCACAAAATATCTCTTTTCAGAAAATATCTGTTTTTTAAATTTGTGTCATTCTATCACCGGTGTTCTGTCTGCATTTTGGGGCACTTGCTTTGATGCTGTTGGCATCTAACACAGATGTACTGTTTCATATATACGTAACCATTTTTAACCAAGTCATTAAGACGTATGGGTCACAAATTCTAGAAGTTACAGATGAAACTGTATGAGTTAGAAATGTGCCTGGGGAAGGAAAGTCCTCTTTTTCTCAAAGTTAAGATTCATATGGCTCCAGAAACTGGGACTTAAATCATCAAATATCATAAAACAGGATTAAAATTGCAGACATTGTCAGCATTAATCTGCATTATAGAAGTACAAACTATGTTTCAATGCATTTCTCCCTATTAGTTTCAAAAATAAGTGACAGAACACTAATGGCTAAAGGTTCTCGTCCTCTCCCTCCCCTCCTCTCTCCTTTCCTTTCCCTCTCTGAAAGGGTCAATTACAGCTAGACTTCTGAAATTTGATGGCTTCAGACTGCTATCTGTTTTCAATCTTTTAAAATTTGCTAAGTTGTTTTTAAGTGACAGATGAACTATTTACTTCAATCTTTGTAAAAATTCCTGTCTGACAAGTGTTCACGTAGAAGAAACCAAAGAAATCTGGTAAGCCATCCCATATGAAACACTCCAACTGTGGAACACATCACAAATGCTGCCACAATGGACTTTCTAACCCAGCTAAAGTTTGCAGAATTTCACATCATTATGTTTTATGTGTTTGTTTTTTTTTTTGTTTTTTTTTTTTTTAATAACTGCTTCTTTAAGTTACTTAAATCTTTCATGCTCTTCTTGCATAGTTCCTTATTTAAATTTTATTGAGCACTTTAAAGTCAAATATGAAGTAGTAATTCCATTGTACGTCATTAGGCAAAATGCACCAACATCGGTTACATTCAGATATTTTTTTATTTAACTAAGAGAATAGATTCAGTGTATTTACATAGTCCTAGCTACATTTTGCACTTGTATAAAAATATAATCTCTAAAAAGAATTTAACTATTCATGAGAGACACAGAGAACAGTGCTTTTCTTTCATAGAATCTTGTAAAAAAAAAAAAATCCAATCCATTCACAAAAGAGCACCACGAAATGTTTTGGGATAATGTCCCATCCACCCTCCCCCTCTACAGTACTGGTTTTGCACGATTCTTCAGACAGAGCAAGAGGGAAGCTGAGGGAAGTCCGTCTGTTACTGAGCTTTATGGACTCAAAACCAGAGTTTGCTATCTTTATTTCCCTCTTGAGCATGGTTTGTCTAAAGAAATCTGTACCAGCTTCATCTCCCATGCTCTACTAGCCTTTGTCTGGAAACATGCTGCAGACAGCATTTACATAGCAGCTAACCAGCAAAGAATCTCCGCATTATGCAGTAAGTAGTATTCCATCACTAACCACAAACTCCTTTAATTCATTGACTGCACCTTGGATTCCTCCCTCTCCTCAAAACTGCTGAAAGCTGCTGATCCTCACTTTGGAAAGAAAGGAACTTTTGGGTACTGTTCTAACACAGTTCTGGTAAATTACTACGAAAGGATCAATTGTATCACCACTAGAGGACAGGCAGCTTTTGACCCAACGGCTCATACTGATGGATATCAAATCAGCCAAGGGAAGAGGAAGGACTCTTGAGAGATATACATATAAAAGTTTTCAAAAATTACAGCACTGAGGGAAAAAAATGCAAAAGAATATAGACTAGGGGAATTTCTAGCGTTTTTTCTTGTTTTATCAGTCCCATTATATAATCTCTAGTGAAGGAATATTTGTAAATCAGCCACTAAATTTTCTCAGAGTTAAAGAACTAACATTGAAAATCTCAACAACAAAAAAATCATTATCTACATGCAACTTCAAAAACTTGAAACTTGGAAAAAATCATTCTTCTTCAAACACATTGATTTACTTCTTCACATCAAAAACTCTTCTAAATAGAGGCAGACTATCCAGTAAATAGGTTAAGAAAAAATAACAAAGACCCCTTTAACTGCAAAAAACTGTTTCTTATACCAAAAGTGAAGTTCTCAAGGAAGGAGGAAAAAAAAAATCTGGAGTGATTGTGTAATGATTCCCCCCCCTACAGAGAAACAGCAGGGCTGAAGTACTTGCTGGTTGACATTTTGTCAGGCAGTATATAACTCAGTTAGTTCCACAACAGCAACCTGCATTCTTGTGCTCTAAAAAAATCTAGGCCCTTCATTACACTGATTCAGAGGGAAGATTACAAATAAGCAGTTGTACGCACTAGCTGTATTCACCAAAATGGAAAAATTTGCAGATGTTTGATAAACACACAGATGTAATTACCACTTCAGATTTTTCAGCTACAGCTGAAGAAATTATTTTTTTTTACTCTCTGCAATGCAGGCACAAATGCGCAATACCTATAATACTCTTTGGACATTTCCCTCCAGCTGTTTGCTCATCCAACAAAATATGACTTTATTAATTTGGATAAATATACTTGAAATTAAAAAATCCTTTCTTATTTATTTTACTGCAAAGAATACAAAAGTTCATCTCATCCTTGTTGTCCTTAGATCTCAAGCAGTAGTGTAACAAGGCAATTGGAAACCAAGACATCATGCACATCAGTAGGTTCTCCTTTCTCCTGCATCTCAGAACACCCCTTTGCTGAAATACCAGCTGAATGCTATCTTTCCTGAAAGCATTACTGAAATCTCAAGATTTCCATACACATAGTAACTCCAAATCTGCTCTCGTATACTACACAATTTCTAAGCAATATGGCATTTATACTTCTTTACAACATTTATACTTCTGCACTTTACCACACATGTAAAATGTATTTCTCTCTGTCTTTTCCAGAGGTGACACCTTAGACATGCAACCAAGTTATCATGGATTAGATGAGCACTAAAAGTAGCTGGTGGGTATGCTCTAATACCAGGTAAAATACAATGTAAGGAAACTCTGCTGAAGCGACCTTTGTTATATAGACTTCCCTTGCATTTGCCCTGAGCTAAAAGTACACAGAAAGATGTGCAGAAATGTCATAACTCAGTCCTGTGCCTGACTCCTTAGTTTTGGCAGCATGACTATGAAGCAACTGCATGTTAACTGGAGTCAGAGACTGAGGAAAAGGCAAATATCTCCACTCTTTCCATTCCACCTAAATCCCAATAATCTCTCTTAGTACAGCATTTCTCTACTGCTTAAATTAGTGTTAGAGACAAAAGCAGAAATGCCCCACACTACCTACATGCACAAGAAACTCTTCCCTACCACTGATGTCTAGGTTAGGATAGGACTCCACTTAGGGTTAGGGAAACTGATGTTCGAAGGGTACTCTTTTTTTTCAAGTAGGTATTTCTGCGAGGATACATAAAAGCACGCAGTCAATGTAGTCTATTATAATTCCTTGTTATTAATTGAACTAGATTACATTTGGAAATGTACAATACTGCTCTGAATCATTTTCCTCACAGGGCCATATATAGTCCCTGAACTCATGACCTTTCTTCCTCATCCAAGCTCTCCATTGAAACCTTCCTGTACTGTTTCACCTACCAAGCAGTTTGTGTACTCTCTCCTCTGAGTCTCTTCCTTTCTTTTGGCCAAAGACAAGTAAGATAGTATAAGACAGCAGTAAAAGGCTACAGAAACACTTGAAATCCAATAAAAACTTGAACAGTTAGGTATTCTTTGGCAGACTTAAAAAAACTGGCAGCAGTGTAATGTCTTGGCTCTCAAGACAATCTGCTCCACGAATTTCCCTGGCACGGAGGTCAGACTGACAGGCCTGTAGTTTCCTGGAGCCTCCTTCTAGCCCTTCTTGTAGATGGGCATCACATTTGCTAGACACCAGTTGCCTGGGGCCTCCCCTGATAGCCAGGACTGATGATAAATGTTGGAAAGCTAATAAAGAACACAGATTTTCTTTACTCCTTATCTCGTTTATGTATTTATAAAAAACATTTTTTACTCTCCTTAACAGCAGTAGCCAGATTGAGCTCCAGTTGGGCTTTGGCCCTTCTAATTTTGACCCTGCACAGTCTCACAACATCTTTATAGTCCTCCTGAGTGGCCTGCTCCTTCTTCCAAAGGTCATAAACCCTCTTTTTTTTTTTTTTTTTTCTGACATCTAGCCACAGCTCTCTGTTCAGCCAGGTCAGTCTTCTTCTGTGCTGGCTCATCTTGCAGCATGTGGGGACAACCTTCCCCTGTGCCATTAGGATTTCTTTCTTGAAGGTTGTCCAACCTTCCTGGACTCCTTTGCCCTTCAGGACTGCCTCTCAAGGGACTCCACCAACCAGTCTTCTTAACAGGGTGGCAGTTCTGCTAAACCACTCCTTACTTTTCCAAGAATCAAAAACTCTATTAATTCATGATTGCTATGCCCAAGACAGCTACCAACCTCCACATCACCCACAAGTCCTCATCTGTTAACAAGCAGAAGATCCACTGTGGCATCATCCCTAGTTGGCTCCCACACCAGCTGTGTCAGGAAGTTATCTTCCACTAGAAGATCTCTTGCTGTTTCATATCTTCATTGGTGACATGGACAGCAGGATTGAGTGCACCCTCAGCAAGTCTACTGACAATGCCAAGCTGAGTAGCGTGTTCAACACACTGGAGGGAAGAGATGCCATCCAGAGGTACCCTGACAGACTTGAGAGGAGGGCTCATGAGAATAACATGAACTTGGACAAAGCCAAGTGCAAGGTCCTGCACCTGGGTCAGGGCAATCCCAAACGTGAATACAGGCGGAACAACAAGTGTATAGAAAGCACCCCTGTTTTGAAGGACTTGGGGGTATTGTATGATGAAAAGCTCTACATGAGCCAGCAATGTGTGCTTGCAGCCCAAAAAGCCAACTGTATCACAGACTGCATCAAAAGAAGTGTGACCAGCATGCCAGGTGAAGAAATTCTTCCCCTCTACTCCACTCTCATAAGGCCTCACCTGGAGTGCTGCGTTCAGCTCTGAGGCCCTCAACATAAGAAGGACACAGGCCTGTTGGAGCAAGTCCAGAGGAGGGCCATGAAGATGATCACAGGGCTGGAGCACCTCTCCTGTGAAGACAGGCTGGAGGAGTTGGGGCTGTTCAGCCTGGAGAAGAGAAGGCTCCAGGGAGACACTATTGTAGTCTTCCAGTACAGGGAAGACGGGGAGAGCCTCTCTACCAGGGTGTATAGTGATAGGACAAGTAGAAATGGTTTTAAGTTAAGAGAGAGTAGATTTAGATTAGATACAAGGAAGAAATTTACTCTGAGGGTGGTGAGGCACTGGCACAGGCTGCCCAGAGAAGCTGTGGATGCCCCATCCCTGGAGGTGCTCAAGGCCAGGCTGGATGGGGCTTTGGGCAACCTAGTCTGGTGGGAGGTGTCCCTGCCTGTGGCTGGGGGTTGTGAGAAGATGATATTTAAAGGTCTCTTCCAACTTAAACCATTCTATATTCTACAATATGGAGTACAAATGTACAGTTGCCTGGGGAATTTATGTGTCTATATGAAGCATTGAATATAAGTAATCTGAACAGCTGACAACTCCATTATATGTGAAAGCCACAATGTAGATTTTCATAAAAATGTTTTTATGAATCCCAGAAATGAAAAAATGATTCAAATATATGCCAGCACTGTTATATGCTAAAGTAAAACTTTCAAGTGACCTTTACTTTCAAATGTTAATTATGCATCAGACAACACAGTCTTCCAAGTTCTGAATTCCTGCTAAGAGAAAACAAATCAATATAGATACTTTCCTCAAGAAATAACAATCTTACTTCACAACAGCATAAGTCTCTTGAACACACTGCATGCTAAATACTGAAATAATCCACTAGAAGTAGTTTCTCCAATACTGTTGGCTTTGGAGTTAACCAATCGTTGTACCTGGTGAGTACATTGACACTCAGCTGCTCCCAGGTTGAAACTATTTGCTCACACTGAAGATCATGAGATTATTATTATTTATCAAGTGTCAATGAGATAAAACTATAATAGATGCAAATACAACACGTCTGTCCCAAGGTATTTACAGTGCACATTAGAAAGATAATACAGTTTATCACACCACAGCAAGTAATTAGATAAACTCACTTCAAATCAGGGCTTTTTCTTGGAGTCACCGTTTGTTCTAATGATGCAGAGAAATCAGTTTCACAAACCATGCTCCTCCTCAACCAAAAGAATTACCTTTCTAAGGTCACCACTTGGTCCCTGTTTTAAAAAAGCTTTTGGGTTAAAGAAATACATCAAATATACATGTATAGTAGACTTGGAAAGTTCTAGCTTTTTTTAACTACTACAACAGTGTATTCCAATCTGTTCTTTTTTTTTTTTTTTTTTTTTTTCTTCCAAATCATGCATTTGTAAGCTAAAGAAAAGACTTGTAGCAATGTCTTTCCATACAAATATTTCAGTTTACAAAATATGCAAAGCCTGTTTTTTGCTTTGCTGATATAGCATGATTTTGCTTCCAAGAATATGTTGGTTCCCCTAGCAGCACTGTTCTGTTAAGGAAAAAAAAAATAGTGCAACTGCAAACCAAGGGTAGCCTTTGATTAACATTATCAGCAAGTGATGATATTGACTGGCAGTAAAGACTGTGCATGTTAAACAGGCTTACGAGAATTCTTATGACATCACTTTTATCTGTTTTTATTTACTGAAGTCTGTGCATATTTCTCAAATATGCACTTCTGTAAATAATCATGTTGATACAAAATTACACTCATTTGTATAAACCTTCATACTAATCATATCCTAAGCCTACCTTTGCGTACAAAGAACTCACATAACTGTTAATATTTAATTTCTGATGGTTTTGTTTTGTTTTGTTTTGTTTTGTTTTGTTTTGTTCAGTTTGCCTGAATACTTATTTTAGCTACTGTTCCAGACGAGTCTGAAAAGGAATGTAGTCCTGAATGAATATTTTGGTTCTTAATAGGCAGGTATTCCTCCTTAACATTCACCACAGACATTTGAACTCTTTCTTTACTTGAACACATAGTATTGTTCCAGGTCAAAATTAGTAAGGTAAGTATAGCAAGCACCGAGTCTTTAAACTTCCTTCTTGCTTCAGACACTACTTCAGACTGTCATTTAAATATGAAATTGTATGCAAAGCATCTCTCCCACGGTCAACAGTCACTACAGCAGTATGCAGTAAAACTGCTTGGGCTGGCATTAATATTGTTCTCTAGGCTAACAGGAACATTTCTCTAATGGAATCATTACAAAGACAGATAAAGTAATTTCAATATAAACAGACCTGGAATAATCCCTAGGATCTTCGTTATCAGAAAGAATGTTTCAGAGAAGAATCAATGACTGCTTTGACTTTCTGCTTTATGAAACAAGAAGCCTACAAAGCAACATGCTTCCATAATTTCACTTTTGTCTATTGTTGAAGATAACCCCAAATTTGTATTTTAATCTGTCGTGCCCTACAACATTCCAGCAATACAATCTTGTTTGCTGGATTCCTTTGGTTTTTCTATTTCCTCTGAACTGTGAGCTTACCAATTCCATCTTCCTAAAAGGGACAATCAAAACTTTTATATAGGTAATCCTCATCTCAGAAGTTTCTTAACTTATGTCTTTCATTTTCCACAGGAGGTGACAACTCCTAGTAAACATTTCAGGTTTGATTTAGTTCAACAGTACTGGTTTGACTTAGTTTTCAAGAAAAAAAAAATCATCTTTTTAGTTTGATCCTCCTATTTTTTCCATTCCATGCTTTTTTTTTTTTTTTTTTTTTTTTTTTGTTTGTTTGTTTCACTTTCTGTTTTAATTAAAACCTTATTTTGAAATGTCAAAATTCTTTGTGAGATGATCACATTTTCTAAAGAAATCCATCTCCTAGAAAGAACATGGTTATCAGCACAGCAGTAAACAGCAATGTCAAAATCTGCTAAACATGAAGGTTTTGACAAGTTTCTGTTATGTAAGCTGCCAAGTGAATCCACATTAGAAATTTCATTTTTAACTCTGCAGTCTCACTCCAGTGTACAAAGGTCTTCTCTTGCAAGAAAACTGATCTACTGTTGAAAATGAGGTGTACTACACAGCGAGTGTTATCATGACATTGCTTTTTGTATAAATGGCTATTATCTGAAGATCAGCATCTACTTTTTATGATGTTTTGACCAGTTTAAGAACTTACTAACCAAATGTTCTGGAAATCATAATATCACAGAATGGTTTGGATTGGAAGGTACCTTAATGATCACCCAGTTCCAACCCCCCAGCCAGCGGCAGGGACACCTCCTACTAGACCAGGTTGCCCAAAGCCCCATCCAACTTGGCCTTGAACACCTCCAGGGATGGGGCATCCACAGCTTCTCTGGGCAACCTGCTCCAGTGCCTCACCACCCTCACCATGAAGAATTTCATCCTTATATATAATCTAAACCTACCTTCTTTTAGTTTAAAACCATTTTCCTTTGTCCTGTCACTACGCTCCCTTACACAGACTCCCTCCCTAGTTTTTCTGTAGGCCCCCTTTAGGTACTGAAAGGCCACTATCAGGTCTCCTCAGAGCCTTCCCTTCTCCAGGCTAAAGTACTCCAACTATCTCAGACTGTCTTCATAAGAGTCATGCTCCAGCCCTCTGAGGGCTAGTTAAAATAACAACTCTTTTTTTTTTTTTTTTTTCTTTCCCACAGATTCTCTTCCACCAGCCAGCCAGACATACTCTGAACACTAACCACAGGATATCTATGGTAAGGATGTGTTTTAAGTCCATTTTCCCCAATACTTAATCAAGTTTGCCTGGCACTACTGGGGTAACATTATTGAGCTTAGAACTAAAAGCTTAGGACTGTCTCCTAGAAACAGGTTTCTGAGATGAGCATGGAGTTACTTTTTTCTTATAAAGCAGACAATTAAGAGGGATGCCTCCAGCCCAGCACCTGTATTTGTACACCTGCCTTGTACCTGGCAGGATTTGGTACTCTTTTCTACCCAAACAGGCTAAGTCTCTTTCCTCCTCACTGCCTCCTCCATTTAGAAAAAAAAGGAATGCAGTTTCCTTTCTCAGCTGAAGCTGTTCTGTTCACTGAGTATTTAAATAGTAATTAAATCAAAGTGAGCAGCAGTATCTAGCCTAGGTGTAAGAGTACATTCACTTACTTTATATTAAACTGCTACCAGAGCAGGATCCTCTTTCCACACTGGCTGCTCTCAGAAGAGTAAATTGAACTTGTATCCCAGATGAATACTTGAACCAACAGTCTAGTATACAAGGGAAAAAGGAAACAAACATATAACTCTGATACCAGCTATGCTTTACAATAAAATGGCAGTCACTTCTCTTTTGGGCCTATAGCCCAAATACAGACTCATAGAGTAGGCTTTCTGGGAGTGCATGTGCTTAACAGAGAGAGGCAGAGGAACAACACCTATTTACAGATTTGGAAGAGCTCAGGTGCTTGTCTGTCACTGAGCTGCTTGGATCTGTCAAGCTGATGGTCTTCTAGGCTTATCCAAGAACAGATCTGGGGGAATATGGATGTACATGTATTAAAACCAGTAACTCCTGCAGATTTTAGCTGCCTCTAGGTTTAAAATGAACTCATCAGTGAGACTGGGAATAAAAATCCTAATTTCCTTTCCAGACCTGACCTTTAGTCTGTGCCTCTATTCTGTGCCTCTGCTCGAATGTATAGCAACACACAATTAACAACTTCCCTGGCTTGTCAGTGTCTCATATGTGTTGGCAGACGAAAGCAAAGGGTTGCCTGGAAAGGAAGAAAGGAATGAAAACCAGAAGACAATTAACACCATCAGTGGTCAGAATGACAGCCCACAATTTCAAGCATCTGACAGACTCTGAGTAAACCCTATGGCGGCGGCTCTGTCAAAACCACCAACAGAGCCATGGTTACTTTTTAGCCTTTTAATGGGAAAAAGCAAACACAAACTGCAGCGGGCAGCAAAGCATATCCAATAGTTTACAACTGGCATGAACATTAAACCACCTCAGAGAAGTTATGAGGTTGCTTGTTGTGCCAAAAAAATGACGCCAGCCCAGATCCAGGAGGCTGATGTCCGCTTCCCAGAGGTTGCTCCCCTTCAGGGCCCACAGTGATACAGGCCAGCAGGCAAACATGGTGGGCAGGGAGGGCGAGGAAGCCCCTTACCCTCACAACACTCACAGACTCACCTCTCCTGCACCCATGGCACTGCCTGAGGCTCCCCACAGCCACCCTATCCAGCCAAGTAATTCAGAGAGTGAAACCAGACAGGAGAGCAGGGAGCAAGGTGAGGGCCTCGCCACCCTTCCTTGGTCCCTTCTGCTTCTATGTTGCTGGCTTCCTCCATCTTCAAGCGAAGCATGCAGGGCTTTCATTTTACAATGGAAGGTGTGGGGAGCTGGGGGTCAGCCTCTTCTCACAGGTAACTAGTGATAGGACTAGGGGGAATGGGCTCAAGTTGCACCAGGGGAGGTTCAGGTTGGAAATGAGGAGACATTTCTGCTCAGAAAGAGCAGTCAGGCATTGGAACAGGTTGCCCAGGGAGGTGGTAGAGTCACCATCCCTGTGTTTAAGGTAAGGCTGGACGTGGTGCTTAGGGACATGGTTTAGTGGGTGACATCGGTGGTAGAGGGATGGTTGGACCAGATGATCTCGGAGGTCTCTTCCAACCTTAGTAATTCTATGATTCTATGATTCATTTCGCTCTGATGCCACTCATACCTGATTAAACACCCACCCTTGGTAAGGAAAGCACAGTTACATCAACACTGACTAGCCCACCCAGATTTTCCCCCTACCTCCAGTGAATAATAATAATAATAATAATTAACAGCCTCCTCCTTCATATCAGTAGGCTGAGATGTGTTGTTAACAAGTTACCCAAACATTGTCATTTGGAAAGAAGTTAAAGATAGGGAAAAAAAAAAAATCTGGCAGTAAAAACATCAATCTTTTCACAAAAAGGACTCCATGCATCAGCAAAAATGTTTGACTATTTTGAGACAGAATATTAGGATTATGACAGAAACAATTGTTTTAAAGACAAAAATTTAAAAAATGAGTCTTGCTCCAAATGTATGCAAACAGTTTGTGAAAAGAGTCAGTCTCTTTATAAAAACAGTGCCAATGACGTGGTATATCAGTAGCTGTGATAAAGACGCTGCAGCCAGCAACAGTTTACCCAGTTCTGAACTGGATTTCATGGGAAGAAAAAGAAAAGCCAACAAAAAAATCAGTTCCAGTGTGACTTTCCAATACATTTATTAGCTCAGCAAAGCTACAAGGTCATTCTTGTGCAACCTAGAGCAATATAGATTAGACTACTTCTTCAGCAATAAGCATTTAATACCTGGAGGAGAGGTGAACACCACATGTCACTCCAGAAAATACACCCTAGAAGAAAATGAAGAAGCACCTAAGCAAGCCAGCAACTTGACAGCATTTTCCTGTACCACAAACAACAAAGGTTCCTGTTAAGAGAGATCAAGGCATGGCATCATTTTCTTAAAAACAAGATACAAAAAAACAAGACCAAAAAAATATGTTTTTTCACTCAACATCACAGATAGTTATTTGGAAAACATAAAAGTCAACAAGCTAACATCAAAGCAAAGCCATGCAAAGCTGAAAAATATATCTTGCTTCAGCATGACTCATGAACCCATTTCCACTCCTAAATCCCTAGTAAAATGCCTTTTTGCAACCACCATTTTTATGTTATAATAAAAAGGTACATTAAAGGACAAAGGCCAGTACAACGCAAGGACCTATCATGAAATCTAAGGTGTTGATCTTGCAGCTGCCAAGACAGCAGGCATTGTTTATCTTTGCAGACGACTGCAGATGCTTTTAAGTACAAGAGGGGGTTTAACTGAATGAAATTACAGTTTTCAGCAAATATTGCCTATATTGGAGAACTCACAGAATTTTTTGCCAAATGGATTGAACTAGCCTCTATTTTCCATCCTATATAAAAGAAGCCATAGGATTTTTTCGTTCAGAAACTCAGTTATCCTGGAGACAGTGTAATTAAAATTTATCTATTACAGATTTTAAGTCTTCAAGGATAATTTATACCTTCATCAGTGTGATTTTTCCATTTGTTAATTAGTGTTACAGCATGTGGCATAACTCTAGTCTGAATTTGATTATAATCAACTTCCAGCCATCTGATATTGCCATTTTTATCCTACTTGAAAGGAAGACCCTTTGTTTTTTATTTATTTATTTTTTTCCTTGGAGTATGATCAATCTACTGCCAATAACCTCTTTCTTGGCTAATCTCCAAAGACAGTGTTTCTTTAATCACTCATTAGAAGGAAAATTTGCCAAGACTGAATCACTCTTTTCCCTTGTTTCTGAACTTTTTCTACCAGCCAACATTATTTTCAATGCATAAGCCTCAGGTCTAGCCCGATTATTTTCTCAGTTCTCCTTTTAATGTCATAGACATGTACCTGATACTATCTTTTTTAAACATCCAAAGATTGTATTTGTTTTAATCAGCATCCAACACAAGGAATTTTCATTCTGTCAGATTTTTAACTGGATCATAAAACCTTTAAAGAAGCACTGGTTTCCAAAATATAATCCTCATAACATACATAGAAACCTGAATGTATCACCTTGCATTTGGCACTGTTAACATGTACGTTGTTCAAATGAGACCAGTTTGACAAGTAACCAAGTTTTCTCAGGTGTAATTTTTACATATCATTGCAAATGCTGAGAGTTATCATATTTAACTTTCAAATACTTTAAATCTTTTCTTCCTGTCTTGATATACATCCATAATGCGATAGATCAAGAACGATTTTTCAAAGGAATATACTGCAATTTTTTATAGGATGAGTGTTCTCATTTATGCTTTCTACACTCATTTGACTTGTGTATAATCCATCTAGCTTTCAAATGTATTACCAATTTTTTAATCTTAATGTTGTTTTGACATGGTGTTTGTCAGCTCTCACAAGAGTCTACCAGGTCAACAAAATTCTTCACAGTTGATCAAAACAGAATTATTTCTTTATGCAAGACCTGCCATGTGCATGGCTGTCCAGAAAACAGGAATCTCCTTTACCAAATGATCATTTCAGTTTAACAAAAAAATATTTTATTTAATTCATATGAACATTCAGAATGCATCTATTTTAAAAGATAGGAAAAAAAAAAAAAAAGTAGAAATAAGCTGATTTATATTGGAAGAAAGAGTGTCTTTACCCTGTGGCCATGGATATACTGGATTTTTCCCAGCCAGGAGAATTTAACCTTGGAATCATTTCTTCAAATATTTATTCCTGAGAGATGAAGAAAGTAATGACATTTGAAAGTGCACAGGCAACCCTGATGTTCTTGTAAAGGTACTGAGAAAGTTCCATTTAGCTACTCAATAAATGCCAGTGCAGAGTAGTTCATTCTGACCCCAAAATTAAATATATTGGAAGTTTTAGCTGCCACAGGACATTCACTTACTCTTTTAAGAGAGCAGAGATGCTTTGAAAGCAACCTTTTCAATGCCTGCAAGCTAGTGGTGATGGCAAGCAGAGAGTTCAAATTCATTGCTGTCTCCATAGTTTTATTAGGAACCCACTGGCATAAGGTTGACACTTTCTCAGATAAATATGGTTAGAAAAACATATAAGACTTCATCATTTCACAATAATTGGTAGTAATCCAAAGAAAAAAATAAAGTTATTTCTTTAATTTAAATCTCCACAGAGAAATAGGCTTTACAGCATACAGTCAGCTTCTGGTTTGTCAGGATGTATGAAAAAATGGGAGTAGACTAACCACAGCTAGAATGATTGCAATAGTACAGCAATGACAGTCTAGCCACAACTATCTACTAGCTGCATTTTGTAAAGAAAGAAATAACTTACTACTTGTCAGAGTAGTAAGTAACTTACAGACCACTGAGAACAGTAAAAGAAAGTATTTGATGTTACCAGTGTGTAAGTTTCTGAATTCCCCTGCTGCTGTCTCAGTTCCTAAAAGTCCACAGCTAAACCAGCATTTGATGAAAGTCAGAAGTTTTGCTTTTCACAAAATGGGATTTCTTAGGAAAAAAAATATTATTAAAAAAATATATATCTATATTTATATATATAAATATACCATATTCTGTACATTATTAACTTAAGGAAAAAAAAATCAATCTAAAGAAAATCTTTCATTGCTGCCTCCCTCCTGATGGGGCTACATCTATGTTATGGCCTTTTACTCAGACATCTGAACAGGAAGATATGATTTTTACCTGGTTGAACTGAAATAAAGAACTGTACATGACAAATAAAAACTTCTGGGATATCTCAGGGAAATATGATTTTTTGAGGACCTTTCTCTAAGAGGAATCTGAGCAACTATTTCCTTTGACAAAAATTAGATCTAGATTCCCTTTCTGATTTTTACATTTTTATTTTTTTTTTTTCCCAAACCAGTTATGGAAAATCTTCAACAGAAGTCCATGTGGTGCTCCAAGAAGACTACGTGGTACTTTTCTCTCCACAAGACCAATATATCCCCAGTCACCAAATGGTGACTCCCAACCACCAAACATAAAATTGTTCCCCCTTAATTATCAATCAAAATTATTCTACTATTTTATCCTATTTTTGGAGACCCTCAGAGGTGCAATCTGCATGCAATATCTGTTAGGGAACTACTATGCCTTGCCACCCATTGGATATGTGTTATATCAACACTTAGCCTATAAAGCCTTCATATCATCAGTCCAGTGCCAAAAATCCTACCCCTATTCTAGCTGGCAGAGCTGCCATCACCTATCTTTGCCAGCATTAATTTGAGTTCTAAAGCTATTGAGGGTAGCTCTTTTACTGAAAATCACCATAGTTAGATAAGCCTACCTGGACAAAGATTTTAGGTAATAATAATAAACAGATACATTATTATAATCCTTTGACTGTGGCATCTTAGAAAAGATGAATTATTTAAACTGCTACAGTTCAGTTATCCCTGTCGGTAAAGCAGAGTAAGAAGAGAATTATATGGAAATATAATTTTGAAATTGGCACAATGTTTCTTGTGGTGATCATTACCCTGTCTGTACCGTTAGTTACTTACTTCCAAATTTCCACATGAAATCCTCTTTGCCTTTCACTGCATAATTCCAGACTGGGAGCAGCAAATTTAACTCACCTGCATAAGGCCGAATGCCTCAAGAAACTGCTGAAGTTCAGACAACCTAGAATTAGTAAAGTATGCCTTTTCTGAACAAGCCCCATTACATTCACATCTCTGTAAACCAAAATAAATTTATTTCTTCTGAGAACAGAGAAACACAGACCAAGATGCAAAACTTGCATCCTCACCTCTCTCCAGTTCTCAGAGCTGTCAACAACCACATTGCATAGTCAGAAGCAGCAGCCCTGCAAAAAAAAGGATGTGCTCATGGAATCGTAGAGTCATTTAGGTTGAGAAGACCTGGAAGATCATCAAGTCCAACCTTTAACCTAGCACTGCCAAGTCTACCACTAAAATACATCCCTAAGCATCATATCTATAAGTCTTTTAAATAACTCCAAGATGGAGACTCAAAAAAGGACAACTTCACTTTGTAGCCTGTTCCAGTACTTCACAACCCTTCCAGTGAAGAATTTTGTCCTGGTATCCACCCTAAACCTCCCCTGCTGCAACTTGAGTCCATTTCGTTTTGTCCTATCACTTGTTGCTTGGGAGAAGAGACTGACCTCTACCTAACTACAACCTCCTTCGAGGTAGTTGTAGAGACTGATAAGGTATGTCCTCAGTCTCCTTTTCTATAAGCTAAATGACCACAGTTCCCTCTGCTGCTTCTTATAAGACTTTCTTTCTAGACCTTGCACCAGCTTCATAACCCATGGGTCCAGCCTATCCAGTTTCCTCTGTAGACCTTTCCTATCCTAAAGCAGATCAGCACTCCCACCAGATGTACCTTGTCTGTTGCCAGCAGGCCTAGTGTCAACCCATGATCAAAAAAACCCCAACTACTTCTGGGGACACCAGGCTTGGAGCCAGGTATTGATCTGCTGGCTCTTCCTGTTTTCCCCCACCACTGCCTGCAAAGAGAGGGATAAAGGAGAACACTATTTGTGCTCCTGGTCCCTTAACCAGTTGTCCCAAGGTGCTGAAGTCTCTCTTGAATGCCCTCTGACTTCTTGCTGGAACTTCATCGCTGCCTATGTGAAAAATCAATAATAGATAATAATCTGAGGGTTACACCAGGGTGGGAAGCTTTCTATTTACATCTCTACCCTGTAGGGCCCCGGGGAGGCAGCAGAACTCCCTAACAAGTGTGTCCAGCCTGCATATGGGGCCTTCTGTTCCCTTCAAAAGGAAGTCTCCTGACAACGACCCATCTTTTTTCCTTTCTAGAAGCAGTTTGGATGCAGGGCATAGGCTGACTTAACCTCAGCAAAACCTCCAAGCCAGATGAGCCGTCATCCTCAGTATCATTCAGTTCCACTTCCCGAGCCTCATACCTATTACTCAAAGGCACCATACGCCAAAACTATATGCGAGTTTCCCTAAAGCTTGTCAATGTCATCTGAAAGATACTTATCAACAAATTCTGAAAGCACCGAAAGTTCAAAGTTTTATCACTTTTTTTTTCCTCTGCTGTTCATCTTCTTTAGTAAACAAAAGCAGATGTTTGTCCAAGATTATTTTGTTTTTATTTTTTTATTAATATAAAAGATTAGATTATGGTAAGAAAGGCAAAATCAAAACAGCCTGCTTTATTTCCCTGAGGCATGAGGATTTGATTCCAGCTGTGAACCAAGAATGCAATTTTGTAATGTTCTAGGTGCATTAAAAAATAAAAAATAAACAAAAAACATAGGTGTTGGTACATATTTGGATCACAGCTTTTCACCTGCATGCATTTACAACTGCCTTCAATTTTTTAAAACCTCATTATACTGAAGGGAGGAGGAAGTCGATGAAGGAGGAAATCTGCTAGGGCAGATTTTCATAGCTGTTGGCGCAACACAAAGAATGGAGCAGAAACAGTGCCAGGCTCATGTGCTTCATTTTGGCTGAACACTGCACAGGGGACTGATGCAGTATTCCTGCCAGGCAATCAGAACAACTGCATGTGGTCAGGAATGGGGAGGGCAACATCTCCATGAGCAGCCTTCAGTACTTGTAGCTGCACACCTATGCTCAAGCTTATTTTAGTCTTAGCACAGTGGAACATGGCACAAATTAAGAACATAAAATAAGGAGCCTAAGAGGCCAGCAAGGGAGTTTGGGAAACAAATGGAATAAATTACATTACTTCTTCCTTATTTGTTTCATGGCTCCTATCCCATCTCTTTCTCTGCTCTGTTCCAACAAAACAGAAACAAGAAAAGCAAAGCACAGGGCTGTGGACAACCTAGAACAGCTGGGGTTTTGTTCATTTATGACAAGTATTTTCAGCCCTGCACAAGGCTGTGCACTCCATGCAGCCACCACTTTGTGGCAGGTTTCACAAGTACACCTCCCCTTAGCTCCGCGTGATAAATGCATTTCTTTTGTCTTCCTTAAACCATCTTTCAGCTACCAACTTGACCAAACTACTCGTGAGCATGCGTGTTCAGAACTTCACGGAACTAGATCCTCAAAGAAGTATTCAGGGTTCATCATAACACAAATAATGGCAGCATTAATACTTCAATTTCAAAGATTATCTTGTATAAAAAAAAAAAAAAAAAAGGAAAAAAGAACTTCTATATGAAGTGTAACATGATCTTCCTTGTGACTTTACATAGAAAAGTAATTATCATTGAGTAGTTCCTGATTTGAGGTGGTGGAAGAGAGCTATTAAATTTTTGATAGAAAGCTATGTCAAAGGATTTAAACATCCTTCACTCAAAGGGAAGAAAAAACTTAACATTAAACACACAAGCTCAATTCTTTTTGCATGTGATGTTAGGATTACATTATACATCTCAGGTGCAGCATGAAATTTTAAATGGCAGCATAAGATACCATCTCAGTGTTTTTCTGAGCTGCTTTCATTCTTCTTACTATTTTCCTTGTTATCATTCACTGTGTGTTTGGATTAATGTCAACTAGATATACTTGAACGTCTAGGGTATTATTTTTTCTCAGAATGATAACTGCTATTTTTAAGAGTGGTAAAGCCAAAAGACTGCAATGTGAACAAGGGACTTTAATGTTCGCAAGATGGAAAAAAATCTTACCACCTATTATTTTTCAGCGCTGTTAATTGAAATACAAAAAAAAATCTTCTAAAGCAGCAAAAATGAAAACAGATGAAAGTAGTCTGGAAAAAAAAACTGCCAATGTTCAGTAAAAGCTGTTTAGTAAAGCAGTCGTTTGGTTTGGCTTCACTCAGCAGGAAGAGCAATTCACGCCCCACTGGCCATCTTGAAGTTCGAAAAGCAGATTAGAAACTAACTGAAGATCAAATTTTGCTCCGATTTATAATATATTCAGTAATATTTATTTTCGAATGGCTGAGAATATGCAATGTATGGTAAAAGCTACTCTTCCGATTTTAGTTCCCACCAATCCCAAAGAAACAATGGATTCATCTTGCAAGTCGCAGTCGGCTGCTTGCCATAGATTTTCTGTCACTTTTCAATTAAATGCTAACAGCTGAAACCCTTTGATGGAGAGGCTTTTATCCCCTCTTCCCCAGCAATTAATTCTTAATGCTAACCAAATTGCAACAAGCAGAACTGAGGAGGGAATGGAGAAGGTGATAAGGCCCTCGGAGGCTCGCATGTATTCAGTGCATGTCCTTCCCAAAAGTGAGAGAGGAATTGTTACAAACGCTCTGTCCTGCATGGGCAGAGCTGGCTCTGTTCTGAGGTTAAGAGACTGATGGGAAAAAAAAAAAAAAAAAAAAAAAAAAAAAAAAAAAAAAAAACAATCAGTATGAACAAAATTCACCTCCAGGAAAATCAACTACAGTATGAATTACTGTACCAGAAAATCCTTGCTTAGATTAACAATCCAACTGAATTCTCCAAAGAATAAATATGTAGTTTGGAAATGATGAGGACTTTTTACAATGAAACAATTACATTTTTAATTATTCCTTTAGTCGAGCTCAGAACACATCAATAACTTTTCTTTCAGCACATTTCTTCCTTTGTATCTGCCTGATAGGTCTTTCATACACTCTAACCTTCCACCTCTAAAATACTAATTAATTATATTGGACATGCACCTCCTAAAGTACTTTGAGCAAAGAATGGAGGCTGAGCAAAAAGCCTCCTTCACCAATGCTAAACAATTTTAAAGCTTTATCTGCTGTCAGTGCTGAACATGAGAAAAAAAAAACATAATTTTCTCTTCATAAAAATAAACACTGTATTTGTACATTAAAAATACATATTTTATTTTTTTAAATGGGAGCAAAGGAGTTCTTACAGAAGTGCAATTGCTTTGCAGGTGGGCTGCTGGTTTACGCATACATTTGTCTTGTCCCTGCCCATACTAAACTAAACAGGGTTTGATCCCTTCAGAGGATTAAATATCATTCACCTCTCTTTAAAGATATATTCACTAAAATGGACTGTGCTGTAAGAATTGCTTTAAGGCAAGAAGTCTGGCCACCGAACAATGAGAGGGCTGGCAGTGGAGCATCAGCCCTATCTCTTTTTAAACACGTGAGCAGTCATGCAGAGAGGATTTGATCGCTTTTGCTTTATAGTCGATAGAATGATCTAAAATTATGCTTAGACACCAAAGAATCATTTCCATTTCACAGAGTAAGTCATAACAAAAGTAACTTGAATTACCTACAGCTGCCGAATAGAAACATTAGCAGGGTCTGGATGCGTGGTCATGCTACTGCGGGCAGTGTAGCAGGTTGCCAGATGTCACCTGAATCACAGTTACTGTTGAGGCACATGCCCTTACCCCATGGAAAATGTGAAGAAAAGAAAAGAAAAAAAAAAAAAGAGAAGTATGGAACTAACTGGAGTTATGCTCAGTGACTGCAGATCTGTTGCCTTGTTTGTTCTTTGTCTCAAGCTTTGCTTGAGATGTTTCACCAGATTAACCTGGCCTTTGTGACTCATTTCAAAGATCCAATCACTCAAATCAAACTCCATTTTCTTTTCTTTAACAGCATTTTATTTCAAAATATATTAAACATTCTGTGCTTACAAAGGACTGCAGTGTGAATACAATATTAAGTTAAAAGCCTTGTATACCTGCTACAAAAAAAAAAAAATGTTATTAAGGAAGAGGACTGGTGCATACAATCAAAATTAATTAAATACCTCTGCAGTCTACACAAGTACTTCTCAACCTTAACTCACATTCTTTTTCTGCCACAAATGGACATACAGATTATATTTTCAATATTACACATGCAAAAAAAAAAAAAAAAAAGAGGTGCTGTACCAAAACCAGTTATGGAAACATTAGTCTTGAATGTAATTCAAGATACATTTTGAAGATGTATCGCAGGTACATTTACAGACAAATTTGAGTCAACAGATAGAAGTTATTGCTCCAAATCCCCCCAAGTACTGGTTAGAAATGCACGCTTCTGAACAGACTGTGCTCTGTAACACAGATCTGCTTTTAGATTTTATTAGGATCTAGCCAGTCTTAGCACACAATATCAAAGTTTTCTTTGGATTTGGTTTGGTGAAATTTACCAAAGGGGAAAAAACAAAACAGAACAAAACCGTTGCTAGTCTTCCAACCAAAATATCAAACAGTAGTTAACTTGTATTTATAGGTAAACACACAATATTAGTATAGAAAGTTTCCTTCCAACCATCACTGAAGCAGAGAGTTTCTTTTTAAGGGTAACAATCTGAACAACTTGTATGCTTGCAGAATATACCAGTGGTGACACTGGAAACTGAAAACATTGATCTACTCAGCCATTAAGGTATAAACAGCATGAAGTTGTTTTTTACTGATACTTCTTGAAAAAACTTCAGACTGGCAGAAAGGAGGCCGAAATTTCGGATTTTGTTCTTCCAACCTTATGGTCTAAATGACAATTCCTAACCAACTTCTGTTCTGTGGCTACACTGTAGCTTTGTGATGCCTCTCACATTTAATCCACAACAGTACCATGAAAAGTTACTCTGACTTTGGGTCCCCATTCAAAATCAAGACGCAAAAAGGCTGGGAAAAGAAATCAGTATTTTCCTTTTAAAACCTTTATGCTGAAAATCGTTCAGATTGATATGTGGATGTTACAGCACTCGTGTTGCCTTCGCTATCTTCCAAATGCATCCTGCTGCAAGCAAATATGCCCTGCTGCTGACTCAAACCTAGCTTTGGAATCACTAGGTAGCAACCTCTAGTTCAATAAAACATCAATTATATTTGTCCAAGTCTATCCATATGCAGAGCACATCAGGGATGCACTTACTTGCCAATTAGCAATTCCTTCCTGAATTGGACATACTGTATCAGTACGGACATTCAAAGCGTGCCCTTCAGGGGAATCTATCCCAAAATAGCACGAAGCAACACTCTCATATACTAAACCAGATTGAAAACGAGCTACCAGATGAGGGTGCGGAAGAGGTTAAGAGACTGGGGATCTGAAGACATATTTCATGACCTATTAATCTTGGCAGCTCTTTAGTAGGTGTGTGCAAATACTTCCAGGACCAGTAATCTCTTAGCAATGCCTTACTAGACGGAAGAGCAGTCTTTCCCAACTATACAAACTACACGAAAACAGTCCTAGTCACCCCACCAGTATTTGCTTGGTTCTCCTTTGACCTTTATGAAGTAAACATTAATTCTAGAAAATAGTGCTCGTTTTCACTATATACAGGCACTATTTTGTTCTCAGATATCTTTAAAAAAAATGATAGGTCAAAATTTCAGTTGAAGCCTGAATATGACAGACTGTTCATATTTATAAATGGTGCACATCAACACATACATTTACAAACCCCATGTGGAATCCCTGAATAGGCTCTACACTTCTGGCATTGTTTCTGGTTTCAAAGTATCAACTTCATTTTACACATTGCATTTTTTTTCTTAAATTTACAATTTTATCAGTTAAAAGTAATTTGGGATATTTTTATCATGAAGCATTAAGGATTTTTACTAAAAATGAGAGAACAGTAACAGGTTAAAGATCAAACCTCAAAAAAGTTTATTATTAGGCAATCTTAGCTTTGTGGAATATGAAATTAGAAGGGAAGAGCTTTGCCAACGCATGCTTCACCAACAAGCGTTAGCGATTAATTATAATAATACCCTTGAAAAACAAGCCAAGATGGAATTTATAAAGATGGTGTGGTTTCCATACAGGTAGCAGTGAGAAAGTTAAGCCAATATAATATATAGACGATGTCTGAATAAAGGCAGCTGTGGAAGCATCTTCCATCACTGATGCAAAGCCATACAGTCCCAGGAGAATAATGACATTCTTCCCATCCTTTGTGTAGGTTCATAGGGAAGGCAGCACTCTGTACAATATCCTGCCACCAATACTTGGGATTAGCGATTTAGCAATGCTGTTGCTGGTTTTAGTGGGGTATAATTTTATCCAATTTTGTGTTTTCAGGCTTTCTGAAATCCTGTTTGATATTACAACCCAACATCTATTTCAGAAATTACACTGGTGTTTAATATTGGAGAAAGCCTCCGATTTTCCCTTTGCAATGTTTTTTTTCCTTCTTTTATTCAATTTAACAGATTACAGATCTCCTAATCAAATAATCACTGACAGAATGTACAAAAGTGCATCTTTCTTCTCCCAGTGTCTTGAACAAAAGTCACTTACCCTTTGAAATCAGACAAGCCTCAAGGTATCTCAGATGAACCAATACGTATACCAATGTGAATGGAAAAATCAGACTGTTGTCTCAATTATTAGACACAGGCATATCTAGTTCATTTCTGTAAAATGCATACTGTATGTATGCCTCTCATGTTAAACACTGTTTTTTTCAAAATAAGCCATTGCTGCTCCCAGCTGGTCACAGTGCATCTGTGCTGAAAGCCAGCGTATTGCTGTAAGGCTGGCAAAATGAGCATGTGCCAGACTCACCCTTTGCAACTTGCTGCGTTGTGTTCAATTAAGCCAGTACTTACAGCGAGCTGAGGTTAACAAGCTGGGCTGTGAACGGGCACACATTCGCTTCTGCTGGTTCTGCTGCAGTACAGTAACGTTCAGCTGAGGTGTAGGAAGGGGAGAAAGGGCTAACTGAGGCTCTGTGCAAAAACAGTTATCCTGGCCCTCTGGCACTGCACTTACTTGCAACAAGCCTGACTTGCTAGAAGAGAATGGTAGAAAACAGTATCATTGTATTTTATAATACTGTGAGACTACATTGTCTTGGTTTACTACTATGAGCACTCCCTTCTGAATTCTGAATTGATTTTGTTCCAAATTGAATACTAAATATATCAAATACAAGTAAATACTTGCCCCTGGAATGACTGTTTACAGTAAAGCTAAAGACCATCAACTTCTTACCTACAAACATATTAAGACTGTCACTGCTAAGAAAACTGTAGTTTAATGCCGCTACAAAACACCTGTGTGTGAGCAGTTTCCCTCCCTCCTTGTCGTTTTTTTTTTTTTTTCTGAAACCTAAAAATCATCTGAAAGCTCATCTCACAGAGCTGCTGTTTGCTATTGCAGACAAAGCAATATAACACGAAGTTGTATGTTGAAGTGACCAGAAGTCAAAATGACAACTTTGATTATTTTCAGGTTATTGTGAGACTGATCTAAACCAAACTAGTCTTAAAGAGGCCAAAGCTTTCCAGAAAAGAACATGGAGCTGGTAAAATACACAAGGGCGAGTGGCGGAATTCTGTGAGTATTTCATATTTTGAGAAGGTGTTACTGGAGGTTTTGTTCTTTTCTTTCTGGCAGCATACCATTACTATACCACCGAGCCACACAATTGATTCCCCGGTCAGACATGGCACATAGCACTAGATCCTTAAGCTTCATTTTGTGAGAAAGACCATACTACAGAAGTTTGTCCATGGCAAGCCCTAGTCAAATTTATAACAGGAAAAATCAAGTATGAAGACTCATTTCAAAGGTGGGTAGACTAAAAGACTACGTAAAAAATTAGTTCTCCATACAAAACGATTTCACATTGGAAAAGGAACATTTCAAAATAGCTGATTTCACCGACTTGCCATTGTTGAAGACAACTGTCTGAAATCAGTTTCAATCTTAACATCAGAAACCCTTCTTTGATCTAAGGCAGTCACATGAAGGGGGAGGAAGAAGAGGAAAACTTAAAGACAAACAAACAAAAGAATGATTTATAATGACTCTTTAAAATGACCATGCTGAGTCTGAAAGATTGTCTCAAAAATAACTGGGTAAACAAATGTGGGTAATACAAATGTGAGCAAAGAAGAGCAACAGAAAACTGGGAATATATTAAACATGCATATTTCTTGCTAGTAATCACTAAATACTGTCTACAAGAAGCTCTAATGTGAAGAAGACATTTCAATGCAAAATTCTGGACAAAAAGAAAAAAAATATAATAAAAAAGTCTCCCAAGTATCATGGTGGTCTCATTTAAACTGGTTAGAGTGTTGCAGGAGTCAGCCTCGGTTTCTCGGTCATCCTCCACCCTAGCCAGCAACAATTATAAAAATGTGTTTTATTAAAGATTAATTTAAAAAAAAAAAAAAAGGAAATTAATATAGGGACAGTTACTTAATACAAACAACACATCCTTCTGTACAGTTACTTCAAACTGATGTGTAGGTCTTTCAGAATTTAAAATATTATATGGGATATTTATATATTTTAAGGAACTAAAGTCCAACCACTACATTAAGCCTGAATAATCCAAACACATACCTCCAAGTTTCCAAGACCAAAACCAGCACACTTGAAACCCCAAATTTAGGCATAAAATTTCAGTAAAATTGCAGCAGCAAATTTAGAGAATCTGAGGACTAGGCTTTTTAATTAATAGGCAGCCTGTTTATTGCAAACCTATAGCAAACCTATTCTTGCTTAGTAAGTATCAGGCTATTTGCCATCCATTTTTTATGTCAATATACTTTCAGAAATCATCTCAATATACAGGTATTATCAAGAAAATAAGAGCCTTCAAAATCTATGAGCACCTCGGCAATGGGAATAGAATAAACATCTAATTTACTGAGACCTGTCTCTACACAAACCAGACATCCTTATCCCTAGGTACGAACAGATCTGTGTGCCAACCGTTGTGTTATGGTAAACAATAAATGCAAGGCATGCCTGTATTCAATATAAATCTTGTCAATCAAACTCTGAAATAAACTCAAGAAAAGTTATAAGTTATTAGAAACTGAAAGGTGGTTCTTTGGTTAAGCATGTGCAACTGCTACTTTGTTCCAAGGGCCTCAAAGTGTGTTTGTGGAAAATCCGTTCAAGTATGAAACTTCCACCAAAAAAACACTTCCTGTTTTCCATGGTATAAAGATCCATTGTGTCAAAGTATTTCAACAAGCAATACAAAAGGCCTTAAATGTCACCAAAACTGCAATTTAGGCAGAACTACATATGAAAGAAAAACGCTAGTTTGCTTTTGTGACCTAGGCAATGCACTGTTTCAGAAATTTAATAGCTCTGCCTAACTTTCTAATATATTTGGATACAAGAGAAAAAGCAAACAAACAAAAAAGGAACTAAACAAAACTGAAGCCTGTATTCCTTTCCCTTCCTCTTTAGAAATAAACTTGCATTTGTTTGAAAAGCAAATGGAACACAGTCACAGCATTTGAAAAACAACATAAAACAATCCCCCATTCAAGCTCTTCCTATTATTGGAAGTAGACATGACAATTGTACATTACCTCTGACTGAAAACATTTAAGGCCTTTGATTAAATTTAGTTGACAACATGACTCCACTGGGATGGTGAACAGAAGGCAAAATACTATCAGATTTAAACTATTTAAACAAGTCCTTCTATTTCAATATGAGGAAAACCCACATTCTACAATCTGTATGTCTACTAATTTCAGGAAGATATTAGAAATACCTGTCTCCAACAACAATAAATTTCAGTGCTTATAAGAGGAAAAGGTTTAAGTGTACTTATGAGTTATAGGTGATGATTAAAGCCTTTAAAGAAATACTTTGAGGAGCAGCAAACAAACAGTATTCAATCTTCATTTAACGAGTGGTTTACATCTCTGTTGCCACCAGATGAACAGAAAATAAATATTTTGGAATTAGCTTTCTGTAAAACTACCACAATTTAGTAATGCAAATAACCCAATAAATAAAAGCCAAGTTAGTCATTTCAGCAGGTAACAACTCCAGTGGATATACCCGTCCTCTCAGCCATCCCTTTTATGAAGATAGAAGGTCTACAAAGGCGGCAGTGGAACTGTGTGTTAGTATGCAAAGCCATGGAAGTAGACTTCCTTCCTCTCTTGAAGAAGCAAAGTGCACAATAATGTAAGGCCAGCAGTAATTTGGGAAGTGGTTTCTCCTAACACCCAAACTATGCTTCCCTGTGAGCTGTCCCTAGGTTCAGCTGGGAAGGGACAGAAGGCCATGGCTGTTGTGAACTCAAGACAGAAGAGAATGATTCTCTCGAGTCGAATAGGTGCAGCACAGCAACGTCATCATTCGGCAGCCATTTTCGTCTCCTCAGGACTCTCTCTAGGTGACCTGGAAAAAAATAAAAAGATTCATTTTTGTTTTGAGTGACTGCAAATGTCTAGTTTCCTACAAATGAAACAGGGAAAAAATACATGCATATTTTTGTGCGTACTGCAGGCAGCGCTATGTGTAGTATACAGAAAGTCTAGGAGCATAAGTTCCGCAAGTCAGAAACTACAGACAGGTCCAATTAGTGATTTTTTTCATCAGATGAAAGATGACAACATTATTCATGTGAATGAAGCAAAGAATTGCTCACAAGCATAGAATCTCTTCAAGATATATGTATAATGAGCTAGCCTATATAATTAAACAAGACAGTAGAGACATTAAAATGCCTATTGTCATTAATAATTTCACAATATGATTTCCAACTCTAATTAAATATTCAGTTAGGAATTTATTCATCCCATTCCTTAGCTGAACAGTTTAAAAATACATTTCTATATTCCACATTTGGTAATTTCAATAAAGAGATTAATCAAGACCATACTTCTAATGGAATAATGGCACATAAAGGAATCTCATTTTTTTAAATTCAAGTATGTTTATTCATATTTTGCAGTATTGTAAAGTAACACGAAGTGCAATATCCGCAGACAGTTATCTTATTAAGGCCAATAAACACTATCAGATATCCATGAATAATAGTTTTACACGGGGAACGGGGGATGTTCAATTATCTTCAAGCACAAAGGCAGCATGTGTATTATAAGATACAAAGGTATTGTCAATGAATATTCTAAAAGAGCCTTCTGTAAGAAGCTGAGAGACATTAAACGAACATTTCAAGTTTACAAATTCCAGTGAGCATTTTACAGTACTTTTTATTTCTAGAATACAGGATAGCTGAATCCTCTCTGAATACTTCAACAGACAATGTATGTGTGCAGGCACATACGTACACAAACTCATGCACACATCCCTATGTGTGTTAACAGTGTTCCGTGTAAAAACTTATCATGCATACATGTAAGACACTTAAAGCTTACCGGTAAATCTGTAATGGACACGCTGCTTGTGATGGAGTGGGCACTGAATTTGTTGGACTAACTAACATGGCACTGTAGATGTTGGAGGCAACCACAAGTATACAAAGTAGAATTGGTCCTATGATGGCTCCTTCCAGTCCCAGGTAATACGCTCCACCAGCTACTGCAAGACCTGTCAGGTAAGGGTGACCACCTCTGGAATTACAGCATGAGAAGGATAAAATTAAAGTAAGAACAACCAGCAACATTACTATTGATTATGAAATGTGGATTAATCACACAGTATCATTATGCTTAAAAAGTGACATATATTTACAGATGCCTGTATTTAGACTAAACTGCTGTTTGAATGACTGCACAAGTATTCTCAGCTGCATTCTGTACTATATTTATACAATATATCAAACAAAATTTATAGCACATAATGGTTGCAATATCTACAGAAGCTATTTTCTAGAGAACCGCTGGAAGAATCACAGAACGGTTTGGGTTGGAAGGGACCTTTAAAGATTACACATTTCCAACACCCCTGCCAAAATCAGGACACCTTCCAGGTTGCCCAAAGCCCCCATCCAACCTGAACCTGGACACTTCAAGGGATCTACAGGAGTTAATGGTAAAAACATTTCAATTTCGAAAATGTAGAGATTACAAAGACTGTTCATGCTTTACGGTCAAGAATTGTTAAATTTTAAGACAGATAGCAACATTTACTATGTTGAAGTCCTGAGAAGAGACATTAATTTACACAATGATAGCAATTTACATTTCATCTTTCAAAGAACAGTTACCATATATCTTTTAGGTATTATACTAGAAAGCCTACAGTTGAAACTTAGCATCCAATTTTTAGGAAGTTGCTCTAAATTCCAAGTGTAATGATAAGATCATGAAATGTGATTTATTACATCATACTCACCTTGTAATCATGTCTTACCTAGATCAAATTTAACATACTGGTAAGGCCAAACAGATTGTTTTTTTGAGAGGACAGACTCAACCTTAAACCTTTATGTTGCTCCAACAGTAGACATGTGATTCATTTCCAAACCTTTAAAAATTTCTAATATTTTTTTCCAACACTTGCATCAGTTTTAAAGTTTTTCTGGCCAGTTTGCTAAATCAAACAACAGATCACCTGATAAAATAGAGCTACAATATAAACTTAATATATTTAGAAAACCTTGCATAACCTAATTATAGCTATATCAAATAGAATTAACCTAATATGCAAGGCAGCATGATGCTTACTGTTTTATGTAATGGGAAGAATACAATTTTGCTCCATCATTAGAAAATCTATTCTTGCCACATATATTTTCTGGACAGTGAACAGAGCCCACAACCCACAGTCAAAAATATACTTCAATAAGTAGAAGAATTATTGGCTACTTAAACAGCTACTGGCCTTAAATTTATCCACAATTTATTGTAGAAAAAAACAATGTAATTTGATTATACTTCACCTGTTAGCTTCAATTCATGGAAAATAACTAGTGTCACAGTCTATGAAAAAGATTATTAATATTGCTCATATTATCATAAGGTTCAGTGTAACTATTTGGGGGACAAAAAAAACCAACAAATTTCTAACTTACCCCAGCTGAAACACAATGTCTTTATTCTGCATTAATTCACTACAATACAAATTAATACAAATGAAGGACTAGTTTCAGCACACAACTATGTCTGGAGCATGAATTAAAGCAAAGACTGATTGAGCATTCACACCTTGTCATTAAAAGTTCTCAATTAAAACAACTTACTAGGTTTGCTTCTAATGGCTAAGACTGAAGCAGTGACTAGAAGAGTACAACTTTTAACCTATATTGTACATGGTTGTGAACACATCTTGCACATATGAACCTTGACCATTCATATCTGTGATAGCTCTGTAAAACTTCCCTTCCACATTTTCTAGTTTGAGTTCCACAATGGTACTTACAAGGCATTTCAGCAGCATGACATGCCAGTCAACATTTCAGTAGCATTGCTAGTCCTCCAGGTACGACTGCAGATGTTGACTTTCTGTCTCCATAGTTTGGAATTAGCTTTTTTTTGTGTACAAACTCAAAGCTGAAACCAAGAGACACTTCAACCCAATACAGACAGGCAGCCAGAAACCTAGCAAGATTTTTCCAGAAACCTGTGTTCAGCTCCAACAACAGAAAAACAGAACTGGCTGCTGTCTCAGTAGAAGCCTCTCTCCAATTTCACACTTTCAGCTGTCTCAACACGTTTAAATATCGAAAAATCGAAAAATCAATAGACTTTCTACACTGGGCACAGTGGCACAACACAAAGGCTGGCTTCAAAACAATCCTCAAAATTTTCATAGCTAATTTTGAAAAATTACAGGATTTTTTTCAAGTCCATAACTATCTCATGGATTTTCTGTTTGTTCTGCAGCATCATTTGGCGTTAGGTGATATGAAGGAGAATGCAAGATGTCATTAGTCAATGATCAGATAAATAATATAAGTTTACTTTATCAGCCAGAGCAGCTGAGTTTTTGACTGAGAACGAGTTCAAGACCTCTGAAATGACAAATTTCACAGAAAAGAGGCCTGGGAAAGCAATGGCACTTAGGTCAGTTTTACTGAGATATCACTACACCTACTCCTGTGCTTAAAGACTGTTATACATGCTTCATAAAAGTAAATTTAAAGGCATCGTTGTTCATTAAGCATTTTTACAATATGTAAATTTAAAATATTTTCAGTATACTTACCCTGATATATCCGAATATATTGCTGTATCTACAAAATAGGTTGGCAACAGGTGAAAAACCAAGAGCAAGATGGCTTTGCATCCCTGTCCTTGCACAAGCCACAAGTCTAGGACTGCAGGGATTGCTGCCCAGTACGTCCCCAGAAATGGAACTGCTCCAAGGATTGCTGCTAATGCTAGAGCACACAGAAGCGGAGTGAGAACAAGTCCAGAGAAACATAAGTACAAAAACATTTACAATTCAACTCTGACACTTCAGCCACACCAGTAGTCTCACTTCTATCAACTGTTGCAAATAAGACACTGAAGAGATAGCACATAAGGCTCTTACTGTTTTGTAACTGTGGTCAAGGAAAAAAAGAACTATATTTAAGAAAATGGAACTATTCCCCATATAGAAAAGCTCCACCAGTCACAAAGAGTTACTTCCAATACAGACACCAATTAAGAAAAAGATGAAGTTACACCAATCATTCAAATTTCATGTAACCACAAAATTAGTAACTGTGCAAACTGTACAAAAGGAAGTCTCAGAGAAGCATTGGACCAGTATAATGTAAGTAGTACTGTGAGAAACCAGGCAAACAGAAAACCCTTGACTTCATGTACTTATGTCTGCACATAAATAAATACATATCTGTGCAAACACATGCATGTGTCCAAACAGGCATACAGCCTCGTGCTTATTCAACCACCCCTGGTAATCTCAATGTAGTACTGCTGTCATTCTAATTTAATGCAAAATTAATGAGCACAATAGAAAAAAAGAAAACAGTTTTATTGCTCCTTTTTGGTCTCATTAACCAAAAGGTAAAATCTAAGATTTTGAAGGTAGCTGAAACAAAAAGAACAATTGTATTTCTAAGTAGGTCTAATGACAACCAATACCTTCAAGATAGTTGTACTTTATGATACTGATCTTTTCTATTACAAGGTATTGTATGATATTTTTTCTGTTGCTTTATAGTTTCCCTTTTTTGTTCAGCAACTGTTGTTTTTGTTGTAGTGGGGTTTTGTTTGTTGTTTTTTTACACGGGAATAGTGGGAGAAGAGGAACAGGGAGATTTTTCAGTGAAAACTGTTCAGCCATTCCAAAGCTAAAACTTTGAGAGTAACAGAAACCAGAGGCCGGTAACGCAGTCAGGCAACAGCACTGAGAATAGGAAGCATGCCTCTATTGTGCATTTTCATGATACCGTATCTTCCCGCATTTAGGCATCCTGAAAAAACAGCACCTGTCAATTACGGAGGAAACAAAAGCCAAGGCACGCAGAATGAAGTTAAAACCTGGAAAGACTTGGACTGAAAAGAAGGGGGAAAGAATTACAGCCAGCAAAATAAACAGAAGTAAAATAGCTGGCTGGGGATGTGTTGTGAAAACAGAAAAAGGCAAAGCTAAGGAGGTAAGACAGAAATCAGGGATTTCTCTCCACCCTACTCGTGGTCAGCTTTAAACATGCCTGGAATAAGTTTTCAGCAGCACTACATAAATTCACAGCTGGGTCTAAAGATTTTGAAATCAGAGCTATGACAAGCTGTACAGTCTTCATGGAATAATTAGATCCATGGTAGATTAAATTAAACTTGGAGGAATCAGTTAATGCTAAGAAGCTCTTTGGAACTCCAGTGCATCATGCAGAAGTATTAAACTTGTCAAAGTACATTTCCAAGTCTGGTTTGAACAATAAACGGGAAATGAAAATGAGGTTACATATTGAATGGGGAAATAAAGAAAAAAAATAGCGAAATAGCTCCTCTCTGAGTTCATACCATATACTGAGTCCACCAACAGCCTCAGGTGTCATGATTTAAAAAAAAAAAAAAAAAAAAAAAAGTACCCAGTTTTGTAATTAGAAACTGTATTAAGACATTTGCACAAATCAACCACATTAAGGTTGCATATACAACTTCAATTCTGATAGTTGCCAGATTATGATATAATGTTCTCTAAAAATAACTACGGGACTAATCTCATCAGCAACATTTAATCCTACTGCCCCTGTGTAATTATCCAATATTACCTATGAATAGATTATAATTATTCAAATTCTTACCAGATGGTATGAAGACTATATTAATCCCGAATATAGTGTGAGTCAGCCATGTGTAGAGTCCATAGAACCCAGCCATTTTGAGGGAAGCATCAAATACACCTCTAAAACGATCAAAGAAACTCTGTTAAATGTTATTGGCAGTACGATTCTGGGAACTGTAAAGATATCTTTACATATATGTTAAAATACAAAGTAGTTTGATAAACTGCTAAGCCGTTAGTGCCACAAATCACACAATCGAAAATGTAACCCTTTTGCGTTTGTTCCCTATGAAGAGGACAATCATCCATTGTATTTACCATTTAAGCCATCTATAGGAGAAAAAATAAAAAATAGACTGCTTTTCACTGCACAGTGGGTTCCTGGGGTAAACCTCTGGAAAGAAACTGCCCAGGCATCTAAAAAAGAAATCTTCTTCTATGAGATGCGGTACCATTCTATGCGCAAACTACTTTTTCTTTGTCTTTTTCCATTCCTACCTCTTCACACCTTTTCCTTCTCTCTTCACATTTCTCTACCTGCTCATTCTCAATGGATTAAAACCACTGGTCCAAGAACTGAAATAGACTGCTTAAGCTCTTACTTTCCTACATACTTGCATGGCTTTCCAGGTGAAAATAAGTCAGCACCTCATATTTATTACTGAATTTTAGTCTCTGCATCTTTATTTTCATAGCTTTTAAGTTGCTTACTAGGTTACACAGATAAAAAGCAAATAAAAAGTCCTGTAATCTAATTAAATCCTGGTGAATGTATATCCAAGCTCGCTGGCCATAAAACAAGGTACTCCTCTGTTAAGTGTCACCACAGCTTCATGAGACAGCGAGCAGGCAGCTAAGTGCTGTATCCTTTTTACAGCACTAGCACACTCATCCAAGTGAAATGAAAACTTGTGCCTTCAGACTACAGTCACAAACACCACACTCCAAAATTTATCTCACCATTGCGTTATGCTAGTTGTTCACTCTTATTTGAGGACACTCGGGTTCTTGTCCTGGATCTGAGCAACCAAAATATCCCTACCAACTCTAAATTCCTCCTCTCAGAAAAGCCCTAACAGTTACATCATTGCAGAGCTGGTGTCGCACACACCCTCTTAGCAAAGATAAATGCAGTGTGTTGATGTTAACTTCCCGCTTTACGTGTTATGCTTTTGCACACTGCTTGTATCTTTGCAGTTTGGGGAGCACTGGCAGGAGGGCGGAGAAGACGGGAAGAGACGTAACAGAGGTCCCGGAGCCAGACAATTAGCTGAAAGGCTGTCTCTGCACCTTGAGGAGGAACACAGTCTGCACTGAAAACATCCCTTTCTGGAACTAACTGCTCCAAGAACACCATTTCGTTCCTCTGTTGAGCTGATAAAACCTTGTAGAAGAGGAACACCCTCAGCACTCCCAACCACCAGGCAGAATCTTCCACCTACCACCAAGAGCTCCAAGACCCCCAGCTTTTGCTTCTTCAGGCTCCCTTCTCATTATTATTCCCAGGAAAAGTTTGCATATTTTCACTCTCCTTTCCCACCTAAAGGCACGCCTAACTCCCAAATGACTGCTGAACCAAAATCACCTTATTCAAAACTCATCCACTGGAAGTGAGGAGTGCATTATAAACCTTGTACATCCACACGGTTGTTAAAATAAACGCGAGGTTCTCTTAACAGACTAACTAGAAACAGCTGCTGTCAGCCATTTTCCCGGAAAAACAGAGGGAAAAGTGTATATATAAAAATAAAGCTTTAAAGAGTGACTTGAAATAACAAATCCAGCCTTTGACAGACAAATATTATGAGGTACTTGAGGAAGGGGAAGGAGTGTTTATGAATACATGGGGCCCCAGTGAAGAGAGCCCAAATACCTCACAGCTTAAAAAAGCTTCTTTAGTATTAAAATGGGAAGTTATAGACCAAAATCTATATAAACTGCAGATTTTGAGGAGTGTAATACTTTTTAGTATTTTAGTCATATGAGAAGTAAGCGTCTGGTATAATAAAATCAGAGGAGAGAGGAGAGAAGTTCCCAAAACCAAAGCCACAGCAAGAACACTAAATACAAGTTTGCACTAAAAACTCTGGATGGTTTCATACTTCGGCTGCTCAAAAGCCTGATTTTTCTGTATTTTCTGTGACATTTAATTCATGTCAGCTCCTTCAGAGGATATCAAAGGAGCGTAATGTTTTTGTAACACGAACCTCTTTATTGAAACTGATTCTGTCAACCATCACACAGAAGTGGAAAAAATAACCTGTCAACATTTTATTTAAGGACACTTCACAAAAAAAAAAGGGGAGCTAAACACTACCTGCAAGTTATCTGTGGATGTATTTTAAGAATGTAGAACATGAACAGTTCCAACGGGGTCTTCTGCAATGAGAGCCTCAAGGCAGCCTGTGGGATGAAGTGCTAGCTGTGCAGCAATGATCATGATGGTGCAGCAAAAAAACACCTCCTGGTATCTTGTTCCCACTAAAGCCCTGTGGTTTTTTCAAGCCAACCTCCTCAGCCTTGTTGGTCTCTTAAACCTTATGCTGTCCCACAGAAACCTTGCAATTACTGCAACCCTCATGGGTGACACAGTTTTCAATTTTTTTAATGCAGTTCACCACATCCTTCCAAAACCAACCCCGCCCAACCCAACAAACACAATCAAAACAACAACCACAATCCAATTTGGATTGTTCGAAGAAAATACAACATCTAAATGTTTAATAGCATGTATGAGAACCCAGGTTTCAACATGCCGTAATTAAGTTTTCAAGTAAATCCCTTTCCTTTCAATCAAACGGGAACCATGGCACAAATGTATTTCAGTTGTCAAAAATGTTTTAAAATTGTTCTTGAAGTATCTCCTTATTTTGCCTGTAAAAATGTTTTCTGTGCTGTAGGAGAAGAAACTAGGTCTTAACTACTATGAGCGTGCCCCCAAACTACCTTCAAGTATACAGGAGACAAGGCAGAATCCTGGCTTGAGGCAGGCATCTGAAGTATCAACTTCATTTGAAATTAAAATACTTATCTGCAACTACAGGACAGACTTAGTGTTGAAACAAGCAGTCATTTTAGATTTCCCCCCAGAGACTACAGAAGATGAGCAGAAGTCTTATTATGGTAGCTACAAAAAGAAACCAACAAACAGACAGAAGAATGATCTCAATGGCCAAAAATAATTGCTGTGAATTTAACCATCTCAGGGAAAAAATCTATTTCTCATTCACAAGAAAGAATCCAAACCTAATCCAAACCTAAAACTAATGCTACCCCTATATTTAGGCAGCTTTCTGAACCTTCCATGTCAGACAAGGGTTGTTTTTATCCTCAGATTAATTTTACTCAAATCTAAGTTCCATGTTCAGACATGTCTTTTGCTGATGTAATCATGCAACTTGTAAGAAAATGTTATACTGTAAATCTATTTCGTGTTACAGATGCAGTAACAGAATAACAGAAAAATTAATCATGAACCAATACCTATGTCCTAGTCTGATGTCATTCTGCAACCTGACGAAATGCATTACGGTTACTGAAGTTTGTAGATGATGTCACGAGGTTGGGAAGAGCTGCGGTAATTTAAGGGCAGAGATCACAAATTAAAGTGGCCCTAACAAATTAAAAAGCCACCTTAAAAAATGAAGTTCAACTAGGAAAAAAGTAGTGTATTTCGATA